>NC_069798.1:12139802-13342802 GCF_027406575.1 Nycticebus coucang | reverse complement strand
GAGGGAGTAGACTAAAAGGGGAAAGGTCTGGGCGGAGCCTATGGCACAAGGAGTAGGGCGCCGGCCCCGTATACCAGAGGTGGCGGGTTCAAACCCGTCCCTGGCCAAAAAAAAAGGGGGGGGGAAGGTCTATGGGTAGAATCTCAGAAAATAGCAAATGGGCCAGGCGCCATGGCTCACGCCTATGATCCCAGCACTTGGGAGGCCAAGGCAGGTGGATTCCCTGAGCTCAGGCATTGGAGACCAGCCTGAGTCAGAGCAAGACCCTGTCTCTAAAAAATAGCCAGGCATTGTGGCTTATGGCGGACACCTGTAATCCCAGCTACTTGGGAGGCTAAGGCAAGAGGATCGCTTGAGCCCAAGAGTTTGAGGTTGCTGTGAGCTAAGACAGCACGGCACTTCACCAAGGGTAACATAGTGAAACTCTGTCTCAAAAAAAAGAAAACAGGAAGAAGGAAAGGAAAGAAGAGGTAGACACTTGAAAAACATTCTATCTTCGCATTCAAAGTTAACTGGAAATTTACTTTCAAAGAATGCAACAACCCAGTAACCCTTGGCCATAAACTTTAATTAGACTTTCATCATTAGTGTCTATGTATAAAGAATAATAATAAATTTGTAAAAAGAAATTAGACTTTTGGCCATGTGAGGTGGCTCATGCCTATAATCCCAGCCCAAGCAAGAGCAACACCCACGTCTATTAAAAGATAAAAATAAATAGCTGGGCATTATTGTAGGTGCCTGTAGTCCCAGCTACATGGGAGGCTAAGCCAAGAGGATTGCTTGAGTCCAAGAGTTTGAGGTTCCTGTGAGCTATGACACCACAGCACTCTACCAGGGGCAAGAAAGTTAGATTCTGTCTCCAAAAAAGAGAAAAAAGAGAGAAATTAGGCTTTTTAAAAATCTCCCAACAATGCTTTCAATTCTTACATGTACAGACTGATAGCATATATGCTTTTTTTTATTATTTTAAAAAATTCACAGAGTTCTAAGCCAGAGGATGGGACTAGCTTGGTTTCTGGGGTCCTAAACAATGCGTGCGTTAAATTCTGATGAATATTCCTGGGCTGAGCACAGTGGCTCACACCTGTAATCCTAGCACTCTGGGAAGCTGAGGCAGGTAGATTGCTTGAGCTCAGGAATTTGAGACCAGCTTGAGCAAGAGTGAGACCCTGTCTCTAAAAAATAGCCGGATGTTGTATTGGGTGCCTGTGGTCCCAGCTACTTAGGAGGCTGAGACAAGAGGATCTCTTAAGCCCAAGAATTTGAGGTTGCTGTGAGCTATGATGCCATGGCACTCTACCCAGAGTGACAGAGTGAGACTCTGTCTTAAAAAAAAAAAAAAAAAGAATAGTATCCCTGGCAGATATCTGTCTCAAAATGGGGAATGCGGACTAAGGTGTCAAAGACACAGACTGGCAAGCATCTTTGGTGTACGTAGTATAGAAAGTACCTTCGATTCAGTAAGAATTCCCAAGTTAAGGTTCTGTTCTCACTGCTAACCAGCTAAATGATAGTGAACAGTCAACCTTTCGTTATCTAAACAATGATGATATGCACATGTCAACTCAAAGGCTGTTTGAAGTTCAAGTGGAATAATGAATATGAAAATGTGTTGTAAAAGAAAGGTTTTTATAATCCAAGGCTACTGTATTACCTCCTGAGATCATTAGGGCACAAAAAGTATGTATATGGTTATGTTTACTGCCTTAAATTTCTTTTTTAAAGTAGTTCTAAAAGGATACAATTATAATCTGGTCATTCTAAATCATCTTTCTTAAACTGAATCACAAAAATGGGATGGCAACTTTATTAGCTAAATTTGGTATTTATTAGATCCCTTGTTAATCCTTCTTTCTGTCTTAGAGCTATGAACAATTACATTGTCATACTAGAGGCATGCTTATGTTTATTTTGTTTGTCTATGTATTTAATGTTTGTTTATACGCCACCTTGTTCCAGAAAGAATTTAGCATAGCTCAGACCCAGAGTATATTAGACCTTAGAGTAAGCTTTAAAAACCACAAAAGATGAATCAGCAAAGATCAAACAGAAAGAAACTGCCTCTACCTGAAATTAACCCAAAAGAACTAGCTAGCAAAGGTGAGACGTAATTTAGAGTAAGCAGTTTTCCTAGGAGTGGAAGAAATGCAAAAGTAAAGTGTTTGCTGAAATATGTTAGAGATATACTTAGAATTTGTAAGATTACTGTGGCTCCTACAAAGGGGAATTAGGAAGTAGAAATTTTCTACCACCATATTGCCCTTGTTTTCAACTAGTCATTGGGACCAGGTATGGTAGCTCACGGCTGTAATCCTAGCACTGTGGGAGGCTGAGGTGGGTGGATTGCCTGAGCTCAGGAGTTTGAGACCAGCCTAAGCAAAAGCAAGGCCCCATCTGTACTAAAAATAAAAAAAAACTACCCCAGCATTGTGGTGGGTTTCTATAGTCCTAGTTCCTCGGAAGGCTGAGGCAAGAGAGTCGCTGGAGCCCAAATAGGGAACAGAGTGAGACTTTGTCTCAAAAAATAAAAAATGTATTAATATCTCCCTCCCCACCAAAAAGAAGGTATAAACCAAGTTCAACTCCCACACAGTGTGAGGTAAGCTGGCCTTTTTTACCTCTCTTAGTGATGCTTTCTTCATGAAGAAGAGCCTTGCTGATTTACATTCTGATGCCAGCACCTTACCTCATCCTGGCCTGGCACTTGGAGTGACTCTGCTCCAGAGGTCCTCAAATTCTAAACACCTTCCATGACCAAGGACACCTTTGGAGAAGTGGGGTGCCTGACCTCAGGTCATAACACTGATTAGTGGCCCTCAGACCAGCACTCAGCCTGTTACCAGATGAAGAGGGTATGGCCTCCTGTCACTATCAGCCAGCTGCATAGGGAGTTAGGTCCATCAGACTTTATTGTCAAAGACTGTTAAGCCTCCGTTATAAATCTAATAATTTTTATAATAAAATGCATGGAGGGAGGCTTGGGTGCCTATAGCTCAGTGACTAGGGTAACAGCCATTTACACCGGAGCTGGCAGGTTCAAACCTAGCACAGGCTTGCCAAACAACAATGACAACTACAACCAAAAAAAAAAAAAATAGCCGGGCGTTATGGCGGTGCCTGTAGTCCCAGCTACTTGGGAGGCTGAGACAAGAGAATCTCTTAAGCCCAAGAGTTGGAGGTTGCTGTGAGCTGTGACACCACAGCGCTATACTGAGGGTGACATAGTGAAACTCTGTCTCAAAATAAATAAATAAATAAATAAAATGCATGGAGGGGCTGGGCATGGTGGCTCACGCCTATAATCCCAGCCCTTAGGAGGCCAAGGCAGGTGGATTGCCTGAGCTCAGAGCAAGACCTCATTTCAAAAAATAGCCGAGCGTTGTGGCGGTCCCCTGTAGTCCCAGCTACGTGGTAGGCTGAGGAGAATCGCTTAAACCCCGGAGTTTGAGGTTGCTGTGAGTTATGATGCCACCACACTCTACCAGGGTCATCAAAATGAGACTTGATCTCAAAAATAAATAAATAAATAAAATGCATGGAAACAAACCTAGAAAATTTCAACTTTATCTGACAGAAAACAATATCAAAGTAGTCTTCATTCTGACAACACAAAATGTTTAATAACAGGTAATTTTCACTTTAACAAAATGTTTAAGAGAATCATCAAAGAAAATATCATATTACCGGGCGGCGCCTGTGGCTCAGTGAGTAGGGCGCCGGCCCCATATGCTGAGGGTGGCGGGTTCAAACCCAGCCCCGGCCAAACTGCAACAAAAAAATAGCCGGGCGTTGTGGCGGGCGCCTGTAGTCCCAGCTGCTCGGGAGGCTGAGGCAAGAGAATCGCGGAAGCCCAAGAGTTAGAGGTTGCTGTGAGCCGTGTGACGCCACGGCACTCTACCCGAGGGCGGTACAGTGAGACTCTCTCTACAAAAAAAAAAAAAAGAAAACATCATATTACCAAAGTAACCTTTACTTTACCAGGATCACAATACCTATTGTCTATGTGTGACTACCTCCCCCAAAGTCTCTTGGGACAAACTTCCTCACAATTGTGGTCAAACCTTAACTAAACAATCATGGAAGGCATATGGGGATAGCTAAGCAGACTAGGCAGACTTCAGCTTAGCTTCTCAGACTCCATCTTGCAGGCTGCTTTTCCAGCTTCAAACCTATCTAGTCTACTGGCTTGAACTTTATTTTTTTTAGAGACAGAGTCTCACTTTGTCTCCCTTGGGAGAGTGCTGTGGCGTCACAGCTCATGGCAACCTCAAACTGTTAAGCTTAAGCGATTCTCTTGCCTCAGCCTCCTGAGTAGCTGGGACTACAGGTGCCCGCCCCAACACCCGGCTATTTTTTGGTTGCAGTTTGGCCGGGTCTGGGTTCGAACCCAGTATATGGGGCCGGCACCCTACCCACTGAGCCACAGGGGCCACCCATGGCTTGAACTTTCTATACTGGCTTCCAGTCAAGTCAGACTGAGAATCTGGGGGTAGAAGGAAGGAATGTTTTTAATGAGAGGATTCTCTTCTCCATCTCAGATTCTTTGCGCTGTTTCTTAGTCAGCTTTTCCATGGAAGCTAATTGGGTAGGAGGGATTTAGAGCTCTTTTCCCTCCTGACTCGTTTTGTGAAGCAGGCATTTAGGAAGAGTTAAGTCTTATATCCTGAGAAAGGAGGGACTTAGAGAGCAGGGCCAGCCAGGGCCTGATCAGTCCTCACACTTGTGCCTACGTGTCCTCCCTTTCCCATATCCAACACTCCCCTGCTATACTCTTTGTCCCCATCAAGTCAGCCCTTTCCTAACTGCTCCAAAAATAACTTCTCAGCTTAGTGCCCATAGCTCAGTGGTTAGGGCCCAGCCACATGCACCAGGCTGGTGGGTTCAAACCCAGCCGGGCCTGCTAAACAACAATGACAACTATAACAACAACAACAAAAATAGCCAGGCGTTGTGGCTGGTGCCTGTAGTTCCAGCTACTTGGGAGGTGAGGCAAGAGAATCGCTTAAGCCCAAGAGTGTGAGGTTGCTGTGAGCTGTGATGCCACAGCAGTCTACCAAGGGCAACATAGTGAGACTCCTGTTTCAAAAAACAAAAATAAAAATAAAATAAAAATAACTTCTCCCTCTTCCCTTTACCTTCGTCCTAACTTGGGAAGGCCAGCCTCAGACAGATGTGGGTATGAACACATTTAATCCTTGAGAATTTTCTCCTGGACTTAGTCCAGGCTAGTAATATCAACTGTTACATAGTGTAAGTGGTGGGTACAAAACGATTGCACAATTCTCTGTATTCTTTTCAAAATAAAAGAAAGAGAATGATTAAATAATTGAAGAGTTTTAAAAATCATAATAATTTAATACTACCGTTCATCGAATGGTGATGTGAGCCAGGAGATTCTCTCTAAGCCAGGTATGAGTATTACGGTGGAAAGCTCCAAAGGGCTCCATGCATGATGAGAAAAGAATTTCTCTAAACCAAGATTAGTACATAAAAATATAGACTGTATTTTAGAAAGAAAGAGTAAGTGAGAGAGGAAAGAGAGCAGGGAGATGGCGTGGCCTCCCAAAGAGAGAAAGGAAGAACGCCCAGAGTTGCAGTCCAGTGGGTGGGTGAATTTAAGTGGGGGGTGTGGGGGGCAAGGTAATTGTAGACAAATCCACAAGGTAGGGTGGATCTAAATACTAAATCCCTTTTTCCTCCAGCAAGGCTGAAGATAGACTTCTTTTTTTTTTTTTTTTTTTGTAGAGACAGAGTCTCACTTTATGGCCCTCAGTAGAGTACCGTGGCATCACACAGCTCACAGCAACCTCCAACTCCTGGGCTTAAGCGATTCTCTTGCCTCAGCCTCCCAAGTAGCTGGGACTACAGGCACCCGCCACAACACCCGACTATTTTTTTGTTGCAGTTCGGCCGGGGCCAGGTTTGAACCCGCCACCCTCGGTATATGGGGCCGGCGCCTTACTGACTGAGCCACAGGTGCCACCCTGAAGATAGACTTCTTACAGGTGTTTCTAATCCTGAGGCCTGACGTTTATACTCTGTTGTTCATCCTGGACACTCAGAAACCCTTGAGGGTATAGGAACAAATTGTGAAAGGCAGATTTAGTCATGAGATCTAGCGATGGTAAAGAAATTTACATTCCCCTTCTGTCTGTTGTTTGTAGTGGTTTGTGAAAAGGGAAAGAAAGGGGGGAGTTGGCCTGCTAGTAAGTCCACTAGGCCGAGAAAGCAAGCAGGAAGAGAGGGTGCTTGATTTTTTCCCTTACTGAAAAACTGTGAGTTACTAATTTCTCTATTTCACTATAAAGACCAACCATCGGCCAGGTGCGGTGGCTCACCCCTAGCACTCTGGAAGGCCCAGGTGGGTGGATCGCCTGAGCTCAGGAGTTCCAAACCTGCCTGAGCAAGAGCAAGATCCTGTCTCTACTAAAAATAGAAAGAAAACTAGCCAGGCATTGTGGCGGGCATCTGTAGTTCTCGCTACTCAGGAAGCTGAGGCAAGAGGGTTGCTCAAACCCAAGAGTTTGGCTTGGTGCCTGTGGCTCAAGCTGCTGAGGTGCCAGCCACATACACCTGAGCTGGCAGGTGTGAATCCAGCCCGGGGCCATCAGACGACAGTGACATTTGCAACTAAAAAATAGCTGGGCATTGTGGCGGGTGCCTGCGGTCCCAGCTACTTGGGAGGCAGAGGCAGGAGAATTGCTTGAGGCCAGGAATTGAAGGTTGCTGTGAGCTGTGGTGCTACGGCACTCTACCCAGGGTGGCAGCTTGCGGCTCTGTCTCAAAAAAAAAACAAGAGTTTGAGGTTGCCATAAGCTATGATCATGCCACAGCACTCTACACAGGCATCAGAGACTCTGTCTCAAAAATAAAGACCAACCATCCTTGCAATGAGATTTTTGGGAGCTCTTCCCCATACACTGCAACCCAGGGATTCAGAAGCCGTAGAACTCGATTTCCCTTCTGCCCTGTCACTCCAGGTAGGTGCTACCATTCTTGAGAGCATCCTCCTCCCTTGGCTCAGCTCTCACTCTGTTTCTTTATTCTCTGGGCATGGAATCCTCTAGAAGACTTGAAAAATACTGATCCCTGAACCTGATCCCCTGGAGTTTCTGGTTCATTTGATCTAGAATGGAGCCCAGTGTCTATAAGTTTAATATACTTAAGTGCAAACAGGACTGACAACCTCTGGCAGGGGGTGAGTTGTCCTGCGTGTGGCAGCCTCCCTGACCCAGCTGAGCTGAGTCTGGCCCCAAACCCACCCAGGGAAGAAAACGAGATTTGCCTCTCAAGAGTCTGGGCTGAAAATAACTTCCATTTGCCTGGCTGACCAGCTTTAAGCCACTGACAAAACTGTTCATTTACTGGTGTGACTCGTATGGTATGACTGCAGGAGCACGTATACAGCTATCTGGAGCATTAGCCGGAACATAGCAAAGAGGCCAGCTTGGCCTCAGAGATGGCCAGGAAATTTCCTGGGGCCCTTTGTTTTGTGGTTAGGTTTTTTTTTTTTATTTTTTTTTTATTTTTATTTTTTTTTTTTTCTTTCCCTTGTAGAGACAGAGTCTCACTTTATGGCCCTCCGTAGAGTGCCGTGGCCTCACACAGCTCACAGCAACCTCCAACTCCTGGGCCCAAGCGATTCTCTTGCCTCAGCCTCCCAAGTAGCTGGGACTACAGGCGCCCGCCACAACGCCCGGCCATTTTTTGGCTGCAGTTTGGCCGGGGCCGGGCCTGAACCCGCCACCCTCGGTATATGGGGCCGGCGTCCCACCGACTGAGCCACAGGCGCCGCCCAGGTTTTTTTTTTTAAATAAAGTCTCACTCTGGCTCCCCGGCTAGAGTGCCCTCGCATTATAGCTCACAGCGACCTCAAGTTCTTGGGCTCAAGTGATCCTCTTGCCTCAGTTTTTCTATTTTGGTAGAAATGGGGGTCTCACTATTGCTTAGGCTGTTCTCCAGTCCAACTCCTGAGCTCAAACAACCCACCCACCTCAGCCTCCCAGAATTCTAGGATTACAGGTGTGAGCCACCATGCCAGCCAAGTTTGTTTTATTTTTAATTAGCAACCTCCCAGGCAAATTTGGACACTTGGTTATTTGATATGTCTATCGATGATGAGGTGAAGTGATTGCTCATGAAATTGCTTGTTTTATGTATTTGCGAATACTTTACTTTTCTCTGACCTTTTTTTCCTTGAGTCTCACTCTGTTGCCTTGGGCAGGGTGCAGTGGGGTCATCACAGTTCACAGCAACTTCAAATTCCTGGGCTCAAGTGATCCTTCTGCCTCACCCTCCTGAGCAGCTGGGACTACAGGCACCCACCACAATGCCCGGCCGGTTTTTCTATTTTTAGTAAAAACGGGGTCTTGGTCTCACTCAAGCTGGTCTCCAACTCCTGTGCTCAAGCAATCCTCCCATCTCAGTCTCCCAGAGTGCTAGGATTACAGGAATGAGCCACCATGACCAGCTTAAACGAATTCAAATTTAATGAACTCAAATTCCAAAACTAAGATCAATTTTCCTAGGGACAATTTGAGCAGTTCACTAGGCACTGGACAGTGGATGAATGGAATGAAAACAAACAAATCACACTGTAGAGAGCAATTACAGAGCATAATTAGTCCGATTATAAAATGATTACTCCTTTTGGGGGGGCCACATCCATACAAAATCACCAAGTTCATGTGCATCTTAGCAAATATTTGAGTGCAGGTGATTAAGTACTCGAGAAAGGAAGATTATAAAATGAAGTAGTCTAAGTCCCTGATGTTTATCAGACATTGCAATAAAGTAGATGTGAAGTTTAAATGACTTTTAAAAAGATGTACATGTATCTTTTCAGTTTTCATTTTTCTGGGCAGAAAACTCAAATCCTAGCCAGCCTGGTTCAGTTTTGGATGTGTGGTTAGCTCAGCCCTGACAGAGAAGGATTCTGAGTTATGGCTTCTACTGCAGATTAGCAAATTAATCTTCTCCAAGAATAGCTAGGGAGAGTCAGGCTACCTGATTAACAGGGTAAATTTTAAAATTTGTTTATAGATCAAAAAAATTATTTAATGAAAATTCTTAAAAATTTAATTCTCAAACAGATCTTCTAAATCTGGGACAAGAAAATTATTCTTCATGTTAGGGAAAAAAATCAGTTTGTCTACTTTTTAGAAGGCTTTAGTTGATTAAGAAGGATAAATTTAAGAAAAACAAAACCAGCACAAAAACAAAAAAAGGATAAATATTAGATGTAGTTCATAAATATAAAATATATACTCTTTTTTTGAAAACTAACCTCTAACACTTATTAAACAAATTACTATTATTTCTCTCTGACCACAGCTGTAGTTGAACAATTTTGGTTTGTGATTATTGTTAATTATTCTAACTTATAAGATACTTGTATCCAAACATCTTCTGGAAGGTTATATATCTTTTAGATTTTCTGCTCTTTTCCAGAATACTTTTCCCATCTCACCTAGAAGGAGTTTTTGTTGTTGTTGTTGTTTTTGCAATTTTTGGCTGAGGCTGGGTTTGAACCCACCACCTCTGGCATATGGGGCCGGCGCCCTACTCCTTTGAGCCACAGGCACTGCCCTCACTTAGAAGGAGTTTTAACCACCCACCTGAATCCTGCTGGGTCTTCCTTCCTCCCCTTTCTGTTTAGGTCTGGTTTAATCTATTTCCTCCTGGAAGCACAAAGAAAGATTACTGCAGGAGGATAGTTGTTAGTTATATTAGTATCCCTAATAACCGAGAATTAACTAAAGCCTTTCGTCTAAAAAGATTCTCAGTTTTAGAATATTGGGGATCATGTAAAGTAAAATAAGTAAATAAAAATAAAAAGCTACTCAACCAGGCTTGGTCACTCATGCCTATAATCCCAGTACTTTGGGAGGAAGAGACAAGATCTCTTGAGGAAGGTGTTTGAGACCAGTGTGGGCAACATAGCAAGATTCTATCTCTGCAAAAAAAGAAAAAAAAATGTTTACAAACTTAGGTGTAGTCCCAGCTACTCCAGAGCCTGAGGCAGAAGGATCTCATGAGCCCAGGAGTTCAGGGATCCAGTGAGCTGTGTGGATCACACAGCTGCACTCCAGCCTGAATGACAGCGTTGGACTCTATCTCATACATTGATAGATACATAGATAGACAGATAGATAGATAGCTTCTAGTCGTATCTGCAGGCTTGAAGACAATTTTTGCAAAGCTTACCAGTTCAGTGCATTGCCCCGTAAGTGTCTTTGCTGTGTATTGTGGGTGAATCTTTTCTTCAGTGGGTCCCAAGTTCTGTAGGCTCTGTTTCTTTCTTTCTTTTTTTTTTTTTTTTGAGACAGAGCCTCACTATGTTGTCCTTGGTAGAATGCCGTAGCGTCACAGCTCACAGCAACCTCAAACTCTTGGGCTTAGTTTATTGTCTCGCCTCAGCCTCCCTAGTAGCTGGGACTACAGTCACCCGCCACAACGCCCAGCTTTTTTTTTGTTGCAGTTGTCATTGTTGTTTAGCAGGCCCAGGCTGGGTTCAAACCCACCAGCCTTGGTGTGTGTGGCTGGCGCCCTTCCAATTGAGACCAAACAAACTATGGGTGCTGCCCTTTGTTTCTTTTAACTTTAGATCCTCTAAAGAAAGAAGTATGATGTTTCCTTTCGGAGCCCATGACGTAGGTTGTATGACATAACCACATAGTTTGGCATATTAGGATTTATTAATCAGGTCTTCTGATTTTCAGTTCTGTGTGTCTCAGTTCAATTTGACAAGTATTTGTGGACTGTCAGAGATAAAGGTTAGCTAGTAACAGAGAAATACTCACATGGGAGAGTGAGGCAGGGAGCAGGTTAAATAGGGCAGTTGGGGCAGAATTGGGAAGGGCTGTGAGGTTCTAGAGGGCAGGGCCCCAGTCTTGCTGCTTCATTTATCCAAGGCATGACTAATTTCCACTGCCAGTGTTGGCGGAGGATACCAGGCTGGGGAAGTTTACACAGGTGGAAAGGATATTAAGGAACCTGTCAGACCAGAGAAGAGCAGTGTCCCCTTGACCTGGATCTGTACATATGGAGAAATAATAAAGTAAGTACAGAGCTGGAAAGGTTGCTTAATGATGATGAGGAAAAGCAGGAGTTAACCAGTGAAAGGTTATTGCAGCAGTCCAACTGAGAAGTGAAAAAGCTTAGTAGCAGAGTTCTGTTCAGTGTCCCCAGGTTCTGCAAGGGGATTGAGTCTTACTAGCCCTCAGCTGTAAACTGCTTGATAACATTTTCTTTATTGACTTCTTACCATTCCTGACTCATTTTGCCAGGAGGCTGGTGCTCCCTGGTACCACCTTCCAAATAAACTGTTTGCACTCAACATCCTTGCCTCAGGAGCCCTTGAGAGACTCTGACTTACCAGGCTCTTTACTGGAGTGTAAATGGGGTTTCCTATGTTTCCTAAAGAGATACTGAGGAGGAAGAAGCTATAGGACTTGGCAGCTTCTTGGCTGTGCAGTTGAGGGAGAGCAAGAAGGCAGTGTCACCCACAACTATAGCTAGGAAAATAAAGATTCCATTCATAGAAAAATGAGAAGCTAGGGGATGCGTTAGTTCTCATGAATAAGAAAGAAGGATTTACATTTGGGCATTTTGAATTTGAAGTACTGGTGGAACATTACAGGGAAGCTGCCTTCTAGAACTTGGAAATTCGGTTCTGGAGCTCAGGATGAAAGTAAGAGAGTGGGGTGGTGGTGTTTAGGCTCAGTTACTGCCTAGTGTTGATGACAATATGGAGATGAAAAAAGACCGTCGAGAATTGACCAGAAGCTGGGTGCCGGTGATTCATGCCTGTAATCCTAATACTGGGGGAAATCAGGGAGGAAGGACCGTCTCTACTAAAAGTAGAAAAAACTAGCCAGGAGTTGTGGCAGGTGCCTGTAGTACCAGCTACTCAGGAAGCTGAGGCAGGAGGGTCACTTGAGCCCAAGAGTTTGAGGTTGCTGTGAGTTATGACACCACAGAACTCTAGCCTAGGGCAACAGAGTGAAACTGTTTCAAAAAAGAATTGGCCAGAGGGTGAGCAGATGAAGACCCACATTTAGGGTTTGGGGAGAAATGATAGACTGCTTAGGAAATGGAAAGCTGGCAGCCTGGGAGAACCAGGATATATAATTAATACATCAGACTGTGTATTGCTTTATCTCGAGTGAAGGCGGTGCCAGAAAAACCACACTCCTTTTGTTACTGGACGAAGAGGGTCAGGCCACCTATCACTGTCAGCCAATATGCAGAGATGGGCTTAGATCCACTAAACTTTATTTGTCAGAAGACCAGGATTCTGAGGCCGGGCGAGGTGGCTCACACCTATAATCCTAGCACTCTGGGAGGCTGAGGCAGGTGAATTGCCTGAGCTCACAGGTTTGAGACCAGCCTGAGCAAGAGTGAGACCCCTGTCTCTAAAAAATAGCTGGGTGTTGTGGTGGGCACCTGTAGTCCTAGCTACTTGGAAGGCTGAGGCAAGATGATCACTTGAGCCCAGGAGTTTGAGGTTGCTGTGAGCTATAATGCCACAGTACTCTACCAGGGGCAAGAAAGTAAGACTCTGGTTAAAAAAAAAAAAAAGACCAGGATTCTGGAGAACAGTGAGAGTAGCCTCTCCAAGCCTATTCTGTTCTTCCATTTCCAACATTACGGTTTTACACATTTAAGTTCAAACCAATCTCTATTCTACTTTTCTTTTTTTTTTTTTTTTTTTTGTAGATTCAGAGTCTCACTGTACCGCCCTTGGGTAGAGTGCCGTGGCGTCACACGGCTCACAGCAACCTCCAGCTCTTGGGCTTCAGCGATTCTCTTGCCTCAGCCTCCCGAGCAGCTGGGACTACAGGCGCCCGCCACAACGCCCGGCTATTTTTTGTTGCAGTTTGGCCGGGGCTGGGCTTGAACCCGCCACCCTCGGCATATGGGGCCGGCACCCTACTCACTGAGCCACAGGAGCCGCCCTCTACTTTTCTTTTTTAAGAAACAGAGTCTCACTTTGTCACCTTCAGTAGAGTGCTGTAGTGTCACAGCTCACAGCAACTTCTAGCTCTTGGTCTTAAATGATTCTCTTGCCTCAGCCTCCCCAGTAGCTGGGACTACAGGCACCCGGCACAACGCCTGGCTATTTTTTTTTTACAGACAGGGTCTCACTCTGGCTCAGACTTGGTCTCAAACCTGTGAGCTCAGGCAATCCACCTGCCTTGGCCTTCCAGAGAGGTAGGATTACAGGCATGAGCCACCTCACCAGGCCCCAATCTCTATTCTAAATAATCAGCATACCTCAACGACCTATTTCAACATTCTAATTCAAAAGTTAATGTCCTAAATCAGTTCCCCTAACGTGCTTCCATAGCCATCTTTAGAGTGGGAGCTAAATTTACAGAACAGTAAGAATGGGAGCCTGGGTGAAGGTCAGGCAGGACCTAGATCAGCCAGACCAGCTGTGTCATGCCTGCCCTAGCTTGCCTGACTATATCTTATTCTCACTTCATATGCCTTCACTTTATTGGTAATGTTCTTAGTTTTAATTTTAATATAATCGGGTGGCGCCTGTGGCTCAGTGGGTAGGGCACCAGCCCCATATATTAAGGGTGGCGGGTTTGAACCCTGCCTGGCCAGCTAAAACAGCAGTGACATCTGCAACAAAAATAGCCTGGCACTGTGGCAGGCACCTGTACACCCAGCTACTCGGGCGGCTGAAACAAGAGAACCGCCTAAAGCCCAAGAGTTGGAGGTTGCTGTAAGCTGTGACTTCATAGCACTCTACCGAGGGCGACAGAGTAGGACTCAGTCCCCCCCCCAAAATTTTTTTTAATATAATCTATTTAGAGAAAAACATTTAGGCAAAAATCAGACCATCTATCTGAGGATACCAGATAATTGACTCATTTACTGTGTACCTCACAGAGCCCTGATGCTTTACAAGAGTTAGTTCACTTACACAAAAAATGCAGACTCTGCTCCTTTGTGACCTTTGGCAAACTACTCACCCTTGCTGGGCCTTAATTTCCTTATGTGTAAATAAGAAATCAAGTAACATGGCCGGGCTCGCACCTGTAATCCTAGCACTCTGGGAGACCAAAGCAGGTGGATTGCCTGAGCTCACAGGTTTGAGACCAGCCTGAGCAAGTGCGAGATCCATCTCTAAAAAATAGCTGGGTGTTGTGGGGGGCGCCTGGTAGTCCCAGCTACTCGGGACAATGAGGCAAGAGAATCACTTGAGACCAAGAGTTTGAGGTTATATGTGAAACTTAGTAAATGTAAAATATAAATGTCTTAACACAATAACTAAGAAAATGCCAGGAAGACTATGTTAACCAGTGTGATGAAAATATATCAAACGGTCTATAAAACCAGTGTATGGTGCCCCATGATCACATTAATGTACACAGCTATGATTTAATAAAAAAAAAAAGTTTGGGTTGCTGTGAGCTATGACACCAGAGCACTCTACCAGGGGTGACAAAGTGAGAGGCTGTCTCAAAAAAAAAAAAGAAAGAAATTAGATAACATTTGATTAAGACACTAAGATTCTATGATCCTAGTAATTTTCTATAGGCTTTTTGAAAGGTTACAGAGCCAAAGATGAAAGATTATTCTGAGGCACCAGATGAAAGGAAAACAGAAGCCTGTTTGGTGCAATTAAAATGGCTTTATTCCACCTGGGTGCAGGTGAGGTCAGTTTTCCATCCAGGAGGAAATCCACACGTGGGTAATGGCGAACAGGGTTTTAAAGGTCAGGAATGTTCCTATAGGAACATTTGGGACATTCCCTTTCCTGGGTTAGACATCTGTTGTAAGGGTCGGGGTTGGCCCATTTACCTTTCCCAAGTGGGACATCTGGTGGGGCAGGGTAGGGAGTTGACCTATTCACCTTTCTTAGGTGGGACATTCAGTGGGAGAGGGTAGGGGTTTGATTGTTTTTGGTGGGTCCACCCTATTTGGACAGGGTTTGACTGCTACTTTTTTTTTTTTTTCGAGACATTCTAACTTTATCACCCTTAGTAGACTCCATGGTATCATAGCTCACAGCAACCTCAAACTCTTGGGCTGGAGTGATCCTCTTACCTCAGTCTCCCAAGTAGCTGGGAATGTAAGGGACTACCACAACGCCCAACTGTTCATAGAAATAGAGTCTCCTTCTTACTTAGGCTGGTCTCAAACTCATGAGCTCAAGCAATCCACCTGCCTTGGCCTCCCAGAGTGCAAGGATAACAGATGTGAGCCACTGTACCCAGCCCATAGGCTGTTTTTTAATACCGTAACTGCGTGTCCGTGTGTCTGTGGGCCCATTGCATGTGTGCGTCTGGCCATACATGTAAACACTTGCATCACTCAAAGCCTGTGTATCAGGAGGACGTGTTGGGGGCTGTTCACATGATTCAGAATTTTAAAGCTGTGCAGTGTGGATAGTCTTTGAATGTAATGAAAATGATGAGTAAGGATTTTTTCACCTAAATTCTCATGACACATTCTGAAGTCACTGAATAAGCATGGTCAAAAATGCTATTCTGTTACAGACTGTGCAGTTCAAGTGTGTTTAATCACAAAGTGTTTTTTTAAGAAGTGTTTTTTTTTTAAGTATCTCAGCGTAGTCACTTATCTGTTAAAATGCCAAAAGAGTTATTTAACCTCTCTAAATTCAGTTTCCTCATTTATAAAATAGATATAATAGAATCTTCCACAGTGTTTTGTGGACACAAATATGATTCAATAAATGTTGGCCATCGTAAATACTGTCAGGTTAAAATTTGTCTTTTGGAGAGTTACATATTTACAGATCTCAGGGGAAAAAAAAGACCTAGCCAATAGGCCGAGTCTTAGAGATGACTTTAATTGGAGGGATTGTTGAAAACTGTAATTTTCTCAGACTATTTTATTAGTGATTGGTAAATGATACATAACCTTGCTAGTATGTTCATGGTTTGTTAGAATAATATAATTGAGTGGTGCAGATGACTAGTTCCCTTATTTTTTTTTTTTTTTTTTTTTTTTTTTTGGCCAGGGCTGGGTTTGAACCCACCACCTCCGGCATATGGGACCGGCGCCCTACTCCTTGAGCCACAGGCGCCGCCCTAGTTCCCTTATTTTTGTTAGAATAATGCTAACAGTTTGTCTCCTTGTTATTAAATTTCTGATTATTTTTCTCACATATACTTTATTCTTATGTACACATACACATACACTACAGAGAGGATCGCTTCCTCCCAGATCCCAAATGAAACATCCACGATGCTTTTCTGCAGCAAACAAAACCTTTTAACCATTTGTTTTAATGCATTATATACTGAGGCATAATCAACTTTACCTATTTTAACATTTTAAGTGTCTGTTCCATTGAAACACAGCTGGGGCTATATGTGTATGAATATATAGAGAGAGAGCTTGCCAAAAGACATACGCACATTTTAAAGAAGGGAAACAACTATTAAAATTGTAATGCTTTGGGGCGGCGCCTGTGGCTCAGTGAGTAGGGCGCTCGCCCCATATACTGAAGGTGGTGGGTTCAAACCCAGCCCCGGTCAAAAACTGCAAAAAAAAAAATTGTAATCCTTTTTTTCTTTCTTTTTTGTTTTGAGACAGAGTCTTACTTTGTCACTCTCAGTAGAGTACCGTGGCATCATAGCTCACAGTAACCTCAAACTCTTCGGCTTAAGCAATTCTCTTGCCTCAGCCTCCCAAGTAGCTGGGACTACAGGCTCCCACCACAACGCCCAGCTATTTTTAGAGACAGGGTCTCGCTCTTGCTTAGGCTGGTCTAGAGCCTGTGAGCTCAGGCAATCCACCCACCTCAGCCTCCCAGAGTGCTAGGATTACAGGTGTGAGCCCATGCCAGGCCTAAAATTTTTTTTTTTTTTTTGTAGAGACAGAGTCTCACTTTATGGCCCTCAGTAGAGTGCCGTGGCCTCACACAGCTCACAGCAACCTCCAACTCCTGGGCTTAAGTGATTCTCTTGCCTCAGCCTCCTGAGTAGCTGGGACTACAGGTGCCCGCCACAAAGCCCGGCTATTTTTTGGTTGCAGTTTGGCCGGGGCCAGGTTTGAACCCGCCACCCTCGATATATGGGGCCAGCACCCTACAGACTGAGCCATAGGCGCCGCCCTCAGGCCTAAAATTTTAATACTTAGTCTGCATATAGTGATAACAAAAGATGAATACAAGTCATGTTGAGCACTTCTGGTAATTGCAGATGTCAAATGTGACTTGAGTGTTACAAACTTAATAAAGTGTTTTCCTTTCTTAAAAATGTGTATACTTTTTTGGCATTCTCTCTATATATACACACAATTTGTTAGGGTGGAAATCTCAGCAGGTGCTACACTCAAGAAGAGAAAAGAATTTCTCTAGGCCAAGATTAGGATATAAAAGTATAGGTTTATTTTATATTTTAAAAAGAAGGATGTGGCGGTGCCTGTAGCTCAGTGGGTAGAGCACGAGCCACATACACCCAGGCTGGCGGGTTCAAACCCAGCCTGGGCCTGCTAAACAATAATGACAACTGCAATAAAAATAGCCGGGCGTTGTGGCGGGCGCCTATAGTCCCAGCTACTTGGGAGGCTGAGGCAAGAGAATCGCTTAAGTCCAAGAGTTTGGCATTGCTGTGAGCTGTGACACCATAGTACTCTACCCAGGGTGACATAGTGAGACTCTGTCTCAAAAAAAAAAAAGGAAGAAAAACTATGAGTTAATAATTTTTCAATTATTTCACAATAAAGACCAACCATCCTGGGCGGCGCCTGTGGCTCAGTTGGTAAGGCGCCGGCCCCATGTACCGAAGGTGGCGGGTTCAAACCCAGCCCCAGCCAAACTGCAACCAAAAGATAGCCGGGCATTGTGGCAGGCGCCTGTAGTCCCAGCTACTTGGGAGGCTGAGGCAAGAGAATCGCTTAAGCCCAGGAGTTGGAGGTTGCTGTGAGCTGTGTGAGGCCACGGCACTCTACCGAGGGCCATAAAGTGAGACTCTGTCTCTACAAAAAAAAAAAAAAAAAAAGACCAACCATCCTTACACTATTGTAAAAGAAAACATTTGACTAATAAATCAGACTGTATTTTGCTTGATCTAGAGTGAAGGCACCACTAGGAAAGCATACTCTTTCTGTGGCAGACAGTCTCCTACTTAGAAATTAGCTACAGTTTAACATTTTTGTGGCACTACTGGAAAGCCCTTTTTGCTTGCTTGCTTGTTTTTTAAGATTTTGACTTTTGACTCAGCACCCGTAGCATAGTAGTTATGGTGCCAGCCATATACGCCAAGGGTGGCGGGTTTGAACAACAAAAAAATAGGTGTTGTGGCAGGCACCTATAGTCCCAGCTACTTGGGAAGCTGAGGCAAGAGAATCGCTTAAGCCCAAGAGTTTGAGGTTGCTGTGAGCTGTGATGCCAGTTCATGCCAGCACTCTACTGAGGGTGACATGGTGCGACTCTGTATCCAAAAAAAAAAAGACTTTGGCTTTTTCAGGTATAGATTGTTTTCTATAAAAATATTCTCCACCTTTTCTTCCTAAATTGGTCTTGTTAAGGTGGAGACACGTTTGCATATCCTATTTTGTATGTGCTTAATTTTTATCAACCTCACCCTATTTGCATCAAGCCTTCCTGGCATGTTCACAGTCTTTTTGCTAGTGCCAACTCAAATCGTGTGGACTTTAAATGACATTTATGTGCCCTGCAAGATATGAAAACAAGAAATTGTTATTACTGTACTATGTGCAAAGGTTTTCTCCTCATTTATGACTTCTTGCTGTTATTTACACTTCTGCATTGTAGAAATCATTGACCTCACATTTTCATTTCTGTGCTATACTTGTCACTACTTCCAGACGCCAAGGACTTACTGTTGTGCTAACACCGAAGACTTGGAGACAGTTATTCACCACGTACACCGCCTGTACCCTTCTGCTCCTTTTCTCGCAGCAGGGGTTTCAATGGGAGGGTAAGGTTTTCTCTTTCTAAATTACTACCTGAGAGGGCTGTCTCTTTCAGAGGACTGTAAGCTAGCTGTTTACACATTTTAAAAGAAATGTCTGGTTATTTTTATCATATCACATGTGGTTGAGTGAAGAAAGGAAGAAATTCATTCAGGTGAATTTTAACATTTTCCTTGACTATCAGTCACTGCCCTGAAAGGATACAAGTCCTTGGGGGTTTTGTGAGTCTGGAGGCTCATCTGAAGCCTGAAGTTGATGCCTGTCACCCAGCAGTTGACACGCTGACCTTCTGATTCCCTGATGCACTCTCAGACATCCCTCTAGCAGCACTGGGAAGCCGAACTGGGAACCTGACTTTCATGAAAATAATCACCTCTTGCTCTCTCCAACTGCAGTGGCCTTCAAAAGTATTTCTCCCCAGGTGGTAATTTGTTTTTGTTTTGTTTTGTTGCTGGGCACATGAACCTACTGTGGAGTGCTCTCCTAGAAACTGAAATTTTGTTGTTAACTCCTTACTGTTTTAAGCATGTGAATGTTATCATTTGTGCTGTTTGCCTTTTTTTTTTGGCCTTCTCTGGAACTTTTATTTGCCATATTTAGATTTAGACTTATTTCTACTACTAATAATAATTTACTGTTGTTGTTCTGGTGACAGTGAGATTAAGGAGATCCACAGCTTTTATTGTCTGGAATGTTACCATGTTTTAGATTCCCTAAACCATGCCTTGATCCAAAACTACTTTGTAAAATCAGGAAACATTTGGAATAGAAAATGGTGTTTTTTCTTAATTTTATAATTGATTTATTTGTCATTTTGGTTTTCAGTTTATTTACTTGAAAATGAAGAGCCTTTACAAATTATACACTCTGAAAAACAGGCCTTAACTACAGCTTTTTAGTTTCTGATAAACATAAAACTTAAGAAGAATACATTTCTTACATTAGCATGGAAGGTCTGACTTGACCTACTAAGGAAATCTGAATCAATGCAGAAAACTGAGTTGTGCCTAATAGACAGAATTTAGCTTCTCTTTCGTTTGCCCCATAATGTGAAAAAGAACAGGGTGAAAGCAGAATTTTTTCCCTTACTCATATAAATTCTTGACTTTTTAAAAGGCTAGACCTTACATAACCAGGCCCAGATTCTCTATTCAGAAGCTCCTGGGAAATGCCTGTTCATGCCACATTGAGTCCTCGGTGCCTGAAGGCAGAACTTGACCGTTAGCCTTTACAGCTGATTGAATATTAATGTCTTGTAAATTGTTTGAAGTAAACCACACTTTCTAGTTGCCAGCACTGCGACAAGAGGGCTGCCCCTTGGGGATGTGTTTATGGCTTGACACTTTTTTCTTATGGAGATGCTACAGACCAGAGCATAGTCTGTGGAAGATCCTTCTGCCAGTGCCCTGTGGACTGGCGAGAGCCCCAAGCCTGTGAAGCCTGAGGCCAGGTGTGGGCTTTGAGTCACAAGTGAGTCTAGTCAAAGAACCCATGCCTCTCTAGAGTCAGATCCTGGTCTCTCAATAAGCTTCAAAAAGGTATTGAAAATTCCAAATACAGTAGAACCTCCATAGTTGACCACCTCCTTAAGTTGACCTTATTTTCATAGACCAGACATGCACCACATGTATGAATCAGTACAGGCCTGATTCATTATGTTGACCACTTCTCTATGTTGACCAGTTTGGTATAGTCCCTTGAGAGGTCAATTTACAGAGGTGTATATATAAAAGTAAAAACAAAAATATTCGCCTCGTAAACTCACCACTCAGTTTTAATAATTATCAAATCACTGGACTCTGATTTTTTTGTTTTTGTTTTTTTGAGACAGAGCCTCAAGCTATAGCCCTGGGTAGAGTGCGGTGGCGTCACAGCTTACAGCAACCTCAAACTCCTGGGCTTAAGTGATTCTCTTGCCTCAGCCTCCTGAGTAGCTGGAATTGCAGGCGCCTGCCACAACACCTGGCTATTTTTTGGTTGTAGTTGTTATTGTTTGGCAGACCTGGGCCGGATTCAAACCCACAAGCTCTGGTGTATGTGGCTGGTGCCTTAGCCGCTTGAGCTACAGGCGCTGAGCCTGGACTCTTGATTGTTACAGCCCATCCAGGTTCATTGCCACTGCTCAAGAGGAAGCCAGTATACTGAGAGAGCAAGTGTTGCAGCAGAGAAAGAGTTTAATATTTGTGCTGGGTTTGGTGTTTCACACCTGTATTCCTAGCACTCTATGAGGCCAAGGTGAGAAGATCACTCAAGATCAGTAGTTCACTCAGCGCTCATAACTCAGTGGTTAGGACACCAGCCACATAACACCGGGGCTGGCGTGTTCAAACTGTTCCCAGGCCTGCTAAACAACAATGACAACTGCAATAAAAAAGCCAGGCGTTGTGGCAAGTGCCTATAGTCCCAGCTACTTGGGAGGTTGAGGCAAAAGAATCGTGTAAGCCCAACCAAGAGGTTGCTGTGAGCTATGATGCCACGGCACTCTACCAAGGGCGACATACTGAGACTGTCTCAAAAAACAACACACACAAAAAAAATCAGGAGTTTAGGACCAGCCTCAGCAAAAGTGAGACCCCTGTCTCTACCAACAATAATAGAAAAACTTAGCCAGGCTGTGTGGCAGCTGCATGTACTCCCAAATACTTGGAAGCCTGAGGCATGAGGATTGCTTGACCCCACAAGCAGTGACCTATGATGATGCCACCACATTCAAGCTAGTCCGATAGAAAGAGATTCTGTCTCAAAAAAAAAAAAAAATAGAGTTTAATATTGCTGGTGCTATGGGAAGAGCTGAACAAAAATTCTCAAATCTATCTCCCAAGAATTTGGGAGATATGATTTTTACAGTTTGATAGTTTGGCAAGACTAGACAAGGGTCTGCTGACTGGCTGGGTTCTGGGTGCAATTGTAGGGGTATAGAAATGTTTTCTGAGCTACTTCTTGGGTCAGGGTCCCAAAGCCAGTTGAATCAGTTCCTTGGTAGGGGCCACTAGTCTGGGTGGGTGCAGCAGTCCTCCAGAGTGTGGGGCCTGGAAGATATCTCACAAGGATAATGTCATCAGTGGGAGCAATGAAGAAAGCTAAGAATATGACCATAAGCTGTATGACTCTGAAGTATAAGCAATTATTGCAAAGCAGCTAGGGAACGATGGCTGATTATATATATTTTTTAATTATGTGAAGTTCAGGCCTCTATCAGTTCCCAACTTCTGGCCCTTTATTAATTCCGTACAGGGCAGTTTTATGATTATTGTGAACCAAATCTCAGACTTTTTTTTTTTTCTTTTTTTTTGCAGTTTTTGGCCGGGGCTGGGTTTGAACCCACCACCTCTGGCATATGGGGCTGGTGCCCTACTTCTTTGAGCCACAGGCACTGCCCCAAATCTCAGAAATTATTGATTTTTTTTTTCTGAGGTAGTGTCTGGCTCTGTCTCCCACTCTAGACAGAGTACAGTGGCATGAGCTCAGAGCTCAATGCGACCTCAAGCTCCTAGGCCCAAGCCATCTTCCTGCCTCAGCCTCCAGAGTATCTGGAACAATAGTCCTATACTACCACACCTGGCTAATTTTTGTAACATCTGTAGAGCGAAGTTACCCAACCTGGTCTCAAACTCCTGGGCTCAAGCATTCTCCCTACCTTAGCTTCCCAAACTGTTAGGATTGCAGGCATGAGCCACCGTGCCTGGCTCATTGGTAAGTATTTCTATAAAAGGTGCAGTCTTTCTTAAAAAACAAGGAAACAAAACAAGACCACAATACCATTACTAACCTGAACAAATTAACAATTCTTAACTATCATCAAATATTCAGTAAGTATTTATATTTCCCAGTTGTCCATTTGGTTTGACAGCATATTTGAATCTGGAGCCAGATAACATCTATGCTTTGTTATTGGTGTGTCTCTTAAGTCTCTTGATCAAGGGGTTCTTTCTCCATCTCTCTTTGTTTCCTTGTAGTTTGTTTTTTATTTGTTCATTTTATTTATTTATTTTTTGACCGGCACTGGGTTTGAACCCACCACCTTCAGTATATGGGGCCGGCACCCTACTCCTTTAAGCCACAGGCACTGCCCTTATTTGTTTATTTTTGATGAAAAAGGGGGACCCCTATCAAAATAAAACAACCTTTTTGGGGGGTGGGGGTAACATCTTGGCATTATTTTTTTCTTGAGTAATGACTGAGAACTATTCTCACCTACTCAGTCATATCTACTCCCGGATCTACCTACTCCTGAGTTTCCCTTCAGCCCTTCCATTTTGTGCATTTGACCAGCCTTCCATTATTAGCTGACCTCCAGCTAAAGAGGAGGGTCACCAAAACTAGGATGAATCTTTTGAAGAAGAGGAAGCATTGCTTTAAATGGCCTAGTGGACCACAATACTATGTACATGTAGTACAGTTGTTATGAAAAGTCATTTTCAAAAACTACTTGCTATTGGGTGGCACCCATAGCTCAGTGGGTAGGGCGCCGGCCACATACACTGAGGTTGGCAGTTCGAACCTGGCCCAGGCCAGCTAAAAAACAATGACAACTGAAACAACAAAAAAATAGCCAGGCGTTGTGGCCAATGCCTGTAGTCCGAGCTACTTGGGAGGCAGAGGGGAAGAGAATCACTTAAGCCCAATAGTTTGAGGTTGCTGTGAGCTGTGATGCCGTGGCATTCTACCGGGGCAACAGCTTGAGACTCTGTCTTAAAAAATAAAAATAAAAAAACAACTACTTTTTATTTTAATCTTCTGTTGCATTCACCTGCAAATCATTTGAGTTGGAAAAAATAAAGGAGAATATTTACCCATTTTTCCTATGTCAGAACCTGGGTAATTGAAGAAATCAAGTACCAAAAATTTATTGAGAAGTAGAATTAGGATATCATCTTAGTTGGCACTGTTAAACTTAAATTTTTGACACTGTCGTTAGATTAAACTCAGTTTATGGTCCCTCTTACCAAATAGAATTAGGACAGAATCAAAGTTAATAAAATGAAAAGAAAAGTGGAAAATATGTGATAGGAAATAAGGACAAATAACAGGAAGAGATGGGAGGAGAAAACAAGTTCCTTTAGGAGCCAACCATTCTGCCACAACTCAGAAAGTCTAACTCTAGTCTAGAGAGCCTTTTAGAAACTTGATACAGGGGACAGGGATCTTAGGTGACTAGGATGGCCACACAGTCCAGTTATTAACTCAGAATCTCTGGGGTGAGTCTCAGATATCAGTAGTAGTTTTTAAAACTTCTCAGCACCTGTAGCTCAGTGAGGGTGCCATCCACATACACCGAAGCCGGTGGGTTCAAGCCTGGGCCAGGCCTGCAACAATGACAACTGCAACAAAAAAATAGAGGGTGTTGTGGCGAGTGCCTGTAGTCCCAATCACTTGCGAGGCTGAGGCAAGAGAATCACTTATGCCCAAGAGTTTGAGGTTGCTGTGAGCTATGACGCCAAGACACTCTACCAGGGGTGACATAGACTGTGTCTCATAAACAGAACTTCCCAGATGAGGGTGGCACCTGAAGCTCAGTGGGTAGGCACTCTACCAAGGGTGACAAAGTAAGACTCTGTCTCAAAAAAAAAAAAAACTTCCCAGATGATTCCATCATGCAAGCCAGACTTGAAAACCACTCTTAGGATACATTTCTGTCATGTTTAACTTCATGGGATACGTACATAAGGAATGCATGTAACTATGATTTGTCCCATTCACAGGATGGCTGACTGCAAGGTAAATATATGAATGTAAGAGAAGAAGGTAGATACTTGCATGCTTTTCCAAGATAGGACTTAAAACACTGGTTTATATTTTGCTCCTCCATAGCTCATGAGAAGTGTATAGTTAGAAATAGGATATCTCGAGAAAGGTGACAAATTAATCACTCAGTTTCCTGTTTCTCCCCATTTTAGAATGCTGCTTCTAAATTACCTGGGCAAAATTGGGCCCAAAACTCCTTTGATGGCAGCTGCAACTTTTTCAGTTGGTTGGAATACTTTTGCTTGCTCAGAGTCACTGGAGAAACCACTAAACTGGCTGCTTTTTAATTACTATTTGACAACATGTCTCCAGTCTTCAGTTAATAAGTGAGTTATTTTTAAAACTTGCTGTCTCCAAACATTTTAGATTATGTAGCCCAACAGTAAAAAAGTTGTAAAACATAAAAGTACCGATATATGAATATTTATGGGTATGTTATGTGCATTTACTACTATACCCAAATGTTCTCTATATTGTAAATGCATATAGAAATAAAAAAAACTAGGGTGGCGCCTGTGGCTCAAGGAGTAGGGTGCCAGTCCCACATGCCAGAGGTGGTGGGTTCAAACCCAGCCCCGGCCAAAAAAAAACAAAAAACAAAAAAAAAAGAAATAAAAAAAACTTACGTTAAAGTTAAAAATATAAAAGTTGTAATGTTTTGGCCGGGCGAGGTTGCTCACTCCTGTAATCCTAGCATTCTGGAGGCCGAGGTGGATGATCATGAGCGAGACCTCATCTCTAAACTAGCTGGCTGTTGTGGCAGGTGTCTGTAGTCCCAGCTACTTGGGAGGCTGTGGCAAGAGAACCCCTTGAGCCCAAGAGTTGGAGGTTGCTGTGACATCAGGACACTCTACCAAGGGTCCATATTTTAAAAATATGTGAAAATATTCTTATTTTTTTTGCAGTTTTTGGCCGGAGCTGGGTTTGAATCCACCACCTCCGACATATGGGGCTGGCACCCTACCCCTTTGAGCCACAGGCACCGCCCGAAAATATTCTGATTTTTAATGTGACAATTTAAAAAATAATATCTTTAGATAATTTATCTGAATGAAAGATTCAGGCTAAAGTAAGGCATTTTTGACAAAAGTGGTTTATTAGTAGCCAATTTGTCATGAAACAACATGTTTTTATTATTATTTCAGGATAGGCTCATTCTTCCTCAATTAAAAAAACAAAAGCACTTTAGGCTAGGCACTATGGCTCATGCCTATAATCCTAGCACTTTGGGAGGCTGAGGCAGGAGTATTGCTTGAGGCCAGAAGTTCAACATCCACCTGAGCAATAGTGAGACACCGTCTCTACAAAAATTGTTCAAAAGAATTAACCAGGCATGGTGACACATGCCTGTAATTCCAGCTACGAGTTGGGCTGAGGCACAAAGAGCACTTGAGACCAGGAGTATTAGACTTCTGGTCTCAAGTGCCCATAGGCTTCTATGATCATGCTTCTGCACTCTAGCACAGCCACAGACCAAGTGTCTCAATAAAAAACAAAAGCAAAAAACAAGTACTTAAAAAAATAATATCTTGGGTAGTGCCTATGTCTCATTGGGTAGGGTGTTGGCCCCATATACCGAGGGTGGTGGGTTCAAACCCAGCCCCGGCCAAACTGCAACAAAAAAATAGCCGGGCGCTGTGGCGGGCACCTCTAGTCCCATCTACTTGGGAGGCTGAGGCAAGAGAATTGCCTAAGCCCAGCAGTTGGAGGTTGCTGTGAGCTGTGTGACGCCACGGCACTCTACCGAGGGCCATAAAGTTAGACCCTGTCTCTACAAAAAATAATATTAATAATAATAATATCTCTACCATAAACATTAATGTACTACTCCTGCTGTATATGTATTTTAGGTCTGATTAAGGTAGGAATGACCTTAATTTTCACTTCTGAAATTCCTTTGTTCTAGGCACCGGCATATGTTTGTAAAACAAATTGATATGGATCATGTCATGAAGGTAGGAGAGAACAACTTTATGTAATGCTTTTCTTTCTTTTTACTCCAAGAATAAATGTAATTTGTTTTTGTTTTTCAGGCTAAATCCATCAGAGAGTTTGATAAGCGATTCACTTCTGTCATGTTTGGATACCCAACCATTGATGATTATTACACTGACGCCAGTCCGAATCATAGACTGAAGTCAGTAGCAATTCCAGTGTTGTGTCTAAATTCTGTGGATGATGTTTTCTCACCTAGTCATGGTAAAATTAGCATCTTTGTATATATTTTGATATGAATTCGCTTTTAAAATTATTGTTCTTAGGTGGGCGGCACCTGTGGCTCAGTCGGTAAGGCACCGGCCCCATATACCGAGGGTGGCAGGTTCAGACCCAGCCCCGGCGGAACTGCAACCAAAAAATAGCCGGGCGTTATGGCGGGCACCTGTAGTCCCAGCTACTCGGGAGGCTGAGGCAAGAGAATCGCTTAAGCCCAGGAGTTGGAGGTTGCTGTGAGCTGTGTGATGCCACGGCACTCTACAGAGGGCCATAAAGTGAGACTGTCTCTACAAAAAAAAAAAAAAAAAAATTATTGTTCTTAGGCCAGGCGTGATGGCTCATGACTATAATCCCAACACTTCGGGAGTCTGAAGCAGGAGGATCGCTTGAGGCCAGAAGTTAGTTCCAGACCAGCCTGGGTATCATAGCAAGACCTCATCTCTACAAAAAAATAAAATTAAAATAAATTAGGCACAGCTAGGTGTGGTGGCTCATGCCTGTAATCTTAGCACTCTGGGAGGCTGAGGCATGTGAATTGCCAGAGCTCAGGAGCTTGAGAACAGCCTGAGCAAGATCCAGACACCATCTCTAAAAACAGCCACTTGTAGTCCCGGGTATTTAGGAGGCTGAGGCAAGAGGATCAGTTGACCCCAGGAGTTTGAAGTTGCTGTGAGCTATGATGCCACAGCACTCTACCAAAGGCAACAAAGTGAGACTCTGTCTCAAAAAGTAAATTAATTAATTGATTAATAAGGCAGGTGCAGTGGTGTGCCGCGTGATTATAGAACTGAAGCAGGAGGATTGCTTGAGTCCAGGAGATGAAGGCTGCAGTAAGCTGTGATCATGCCACTGCACTACAGTCTGAGTGACAGAGTATGACTCTGTCTCTAAAAAATTAAATAAACTATTGTTCTTTTTTTAAGATAATGCAATAATAAATAAAATAAATAAAATGTGAGTCATATGCTATTTTCCAGAGTTCATATCTTAATGTCTCAGATCAATTCTTAAACATTTTCTCAGACTCTTATCTAGTCATTTTAAGAGCTTCAGAACAAAACAAGTCAATATTTTCCTTGTTCTTTTTTTTTTTTGAGACAGGGCCTCAAGCTATTGCCCTGGGTAGAGTGCTATGGTGTCACAGCTCACAGCAACCTCAAACTCCTGGGCTTAACTGATTCTCTTGCCTCAGCCTCCTGAGTAGGTGGGACTATCAGCACCTGCCACAACACCCAGCTATTTTTTTTTTTTTTTTTTTTTGGTTGTAGTTGTCATTGTTTGGCAGGCTGGGGCCAGATTCAAACCTGCCAGCTCTGGTGTATGTGACTGGCACCTTAGCCGCTTGAGCTATAGGCGCCACCCCATTTTTATATTTAACTGACCTTTCTGCCAACAAAAAATTCCCAGCATTTTAATTTGACTCACTTGGGTGAAGTTTAAACTCATTATTTCCTATTCTTTCCCAAGCCCTTAAAATAGTCTTGCCACATTGAAATAGTGGACAATTGTCTGCAGTCTGAGAGAACAGGCAGCCAAGATCTTTCACATGAATCAAATGTAGCACAGCCTTTTGTTCTTCTGATATGACTGTAACTATCAGTGTTAGAAAATTCTGAGTGTATCCAGAGTGTGAAATTGGAGCGCTTAATAATTCCATTAGAGGCAAATGAAGCACTCTAAATGTATGGTGAAAAAGGAAAAGCAAAAATATGTCAGTCATTCCCTACCCACTTCGAATACCACGGGATTCTCAAGGTAGATGTTTACTTTCAGGTGTTCTGCCTTGAGATGGGGGTAGCTAGCTAAAGATGTGAGCTCAAGACCACTTTTGGAAAAGAACTTGGCTTGTTAAGGTCTTGCTTTAGGGTCTCTCAGTTTATTCTTCAGAGTATTGTGGGGGTCAACTTTAGAGCATTGTCTAAACAAGCAATTTTTATAGGCATCAGCACCATCTCCTAAGGGGCCAGTTCTCTTACAGTGTACAGGCTTTTTATCCTTTCATATAGGGCAGGGAGATTTTAGCTTGTTTACCCCTAAAACTCAACCCAAGTTGTGATGGTCTACTTCATCAACCACATTATCTTAATTCGGAAGATGAGATTTAGCAGGATCTGAAATCAAAATACTTTTCGTGCCATGTTTCAATCAATTATAGACATTATTTAATTAATTTATTTATTTAAGACAGTCTTACTCTATAGAGCCATGGCATCATAGCTTATAGCAACCTCAACCTCTTGGGCTCAAGTGATCCTTTTGTCTCAGCCTCCTGAGTAGCTGGGACTACAAGTGCCCACCACAACACCTGGCTAGTTTTTATGTTCTTTGTTTTTTCTATTTTTAGTAGAGACAGGGTCTCACTCTTGCTCAGGCTAGTCCTGAACTCTTGAGCTCAAGTGATCCACCCACGTTGGCCTCCCAGACTGCGAGGATAGAGCCACCTTGCCTGGTCTCCATTATAGACCTGAAATCAAAACATTTTCACTATCTGAACTCAAGGACAGAAGAAAAAAACATTTAATTCAGAGCCTTTAAAGTTCCTGCTCAGGGTAGATTTTGTAGAGCATATGAAAAGCAGCCATTATTGGCTCGGCACCCATAGCACAGTGGTTACGGTGCCAGCCACATGCACTGAGACTGGCGAGTTTGAACTCGGCCCCGGCCAGCTAAGCAACAGTGACAACGGCAACAAAAAAATAACCAGGCATTGTGGCAAGCGCCTGTAGTCTCGGTTATTTAGGAGGCTGAGGCAAGAGAATCACTTAAGCCCAATAGTTTGAGGTTGCTGTGAGCTCTGACAACATAGCACTCTACCCTAGGGTGACATAAAGAGACTATCGCAAAAAAGAAAAAGAAAGTAAAAGAAAAACAGTAATTATTGGGGAATTATTGTAAATACAGCAACTGTGTTTCAAAATAATGTTTTTCTTTCTATTGACTACAAATAAAAAATTCAGGAAAGGAAGTAAAAGGAAATTTTTTTTTTTTTTTTTTTTTTATTTTGGCCAGGGCTAGGTTTGAAACTGCCACCTCTGGCATATGGGACCGGCGCCCTACTCCTTGAGCCACAGGCGCCGCCCAGTAAAAGGAAATTTTACCCATGTTTCAGCTCCCAAAGGTAAACACTGTTACTATTTTGGGAGAATTTATTTCCTTCATTTTATTTTGCTATCGATATATGTTTTTACTATGGAAATCATAATTTTTACAACTTAATACCAGTTGGCCTTAGGAATCTAATGTTACATAAAATTAATCAAAATCATACATAATGAATTTATAACTCTCTCAAAGATGCTAAGATTAGTTTTTCACTCAGTGTAACACCTAAGTGGGCAATTTATGGCATAATGTAAGGATTCACCATTCCTTGAATTACTTTAATTTCTGAAAACAAGAGTTGACCTATATTTTTGTGTTATGGTTAAGTTTCAAGTTGATTCTTCCAGAAATGATGGTCCAGTACATTCCCATAAACATGAAGTGTTGTAAGAACATAGATGGTATTCAGAAACCATGATGCCAGTGTGAAAAAAATTTACAGATGGTTGATGTTTGCCATCCTCATTACAAATAGTTCTTTAATGGTGTTTTAATTTAAATTGATTAGAAATGATAAAGAGATATACTTTTCCTAACAAAAACTGATAAGGATTTGTATTTGTCTCTTTTTTACTGCTATCCTTTTTTTCCTCCCCTCAAGCTATTCCAATAGAAACTGCTAAGCAAAACCCTAATGTTGCTTTGGTCCTTACTTCTCATGGAGGCCATATTGGTTTTCTGGAGGGAATTTGGCCACGGCAATCCACTTACATGGATCGAGTCTTCAAGCAGTTTGTGCAAGCCATGGTTGAGCATGGACATGAACTCTCTAACATGTAGTTCTTTGGGTGCATTTTGTGTGAACCACCATTGTAAAGGCAGCTCAGCTTAGTGCACAAATTTTAATATGAATATAAAGCAAATAAGCCAGCAGATGGGTGAAGAGGTCCAGAATGATATGCAAAAACTACTTTTTAGGGAAACAACTTTGTAGCAAGACATTAAATATAATATTAGATTGTTACTTATGTAGATTTTATTTTTACTATGCCTTACCAAGTATGACCTTAAAAAAGTAGTACATACATGAAATTGCACTTAACCAAAACTATTGTGTAAAAAAAATTTTTAATTTCTCAGGGTTTTAATTTAGGCTAGTATTTTTTTAGATCATTCATTTTAATGATGATTGATTAAATGGTGATTTAATGGGACTTTAATAACTCTTAAGAGATTTTTGTTATCTGAATGTAAGTTATAAGGTGGTACATTCCTAAGGGTATTTATACTTGATGATGATAACATGTAAACTGAAATTAGGGCCAGGCACAGTGGCTCATGCTTATAATCCTAGCACTCTGGGTGGCCCAGGCTGGTGGATGACTTGAGCTCAGGAGTTGGAGACCAGCCTGAGCAAAAAGTGAGACCCCATCTCTACTAAAAATAGAAAAATTGAGGCAAGAGGATCACTTGAGCCCAAGAGTGGGAGGTTGCAGTGAGCCACAGCACTGTACCCAGGGTGACACCTTGAGACTCTGTCTCAAAAAAAAAAGAAAACAGAAATTAGGTAAAATATAATGTGATTAAATATTTTATGTATTCTAACTTTAGAAGGCAAGTTAGACTGACCTCTATGTGAGCTCTTTTACTCTGATAATATTATTAGGGCTGATTTATGTTTTATAATGATTATAATTTAATGCTTATTTTTAAAATAGTATATGTGCGCACACACACATATATATCATTATATTAAAATAAATTCTGTCATTTTAAATTGTTTCTTTGTGAGTTTTTATCTTCAAAAAGGGCCTAGAATGTAATCCTTGGGAAGAAATTTATGATAGTTTCATGAATGCATTAGTAAGAAACATCAAAGCTTGTTTTGATTCACTATGTACAGAATATTGGAATAATGATACTGAATTATCTTGCATTACAAGAAATCTCCTATGAGGCAGGCCTAGGGCTGGTGTAGGGGCTTACCAATGTTATGAAAGATCCAGGCTCTGTTTTCACTCTGTCCTTAGCAGGGCATCTAATTATATCCTAGACACAGAGTGGCTGCTGCAGTTCCAGACATCACATTTGAGTTCAGAGAATGAAAAGGGGGAAGGGGTGGGAGCAGACACATCTGCCATTCTGGGAAAGTGAATGCTTTCCCAGAACACTTGCACCTATGTCCTTTGGCCAGAACCATGTTACATGGCCACCCAAATTGAGTGAGTGACTGGGAAAGCAAATATGTAAACTTGCGATTAAATAGTGGAGGCAAGCTGGGGTGAGGGAGTTGACATTTATTATTGTTGGGCTAGCTAGCCAATAGTGGTATCTTCCATATGACTCAACATCTTTTCCACCTCTTTCACCACCTCTTTCCAGCCTGTTTTAAAACATACTTGTATTTTGCCTCAGGTCTCACATTGAGAGAACCATGTATAAAACCTTAACACAGGCTAGGTATGGTGGCTCAGGCCTGTGATCCTAACACTCTGGGTAGCTGAGGTGGGAGGATCGCTTGAGCTCAGGAGTTTAAGACCAGCCTGAGCAAGAATAAGACCCCATTTCTACTAAAACTGGAAAAATTAGCCAGGCATTGTGGTGGGCACCTGTAGTACCAGCTACTTAGGAAGATGGCAGCAGGAGAAACACTTGAACCCAGGAGTTTGAAGTTAGACCAATGCCATGGCACTCTAGTTGAGGCACAAGAGTGAGACTGCGTTCAAGCAACCCTCTTACCTCAGCCTCCTGAATAGCTGGGACTACAGGTGCCCACCACAACACCCGGCTGTGTTTTTAGAGATGGGGTCTTGCTCTTGCTCAGACTGCTCTTGAACTCCTGAGCTCAAGCAAGCTGACCATGGCGGCCTCCCAGAGTGCTGGGATTATAGGAGTGAGCCCTGTGCCCAGCTCACACTGTCCTTTTTGTAGATAAATGAGAAACTAAGTTTGTTAGCTTCAAAGAGAAAGGGCATTTTTTTTTTTTTTTTTTTTTTGTAGAGACAGAGTCTTACTTTATGGCCCTCGGTAGAGTGCCATGGCATCACACAGCTCACAGCAACCTCCAACTCCTGGGCTTAAGTGATTCTCTTGCCTCAGCCTCCCGAGTAGCTGGGACTACAGGCGCCTGCCACAATGCCCAACTATTTTTTGGTTGCAGTTCAGTCGGGGCCGGGTTTGAACCCGCCACCCTCGGTATATGGGGCCGGCGCCTTACCGACTGAGCCACAGGCGCCGCCCAAGAAAGGGCATTTTATTCCTCCCAGCTGAAAGGCACCGCTGGGTGACCAGGGGCCTAGGTAAGAATGTGACAACTCCCTGAAACATGAAGTCACCCTACAGGGAACTGCCCAACAAATCGCTCAAAAGAAGGCTCTTCCAGCAAACGTGTAAAAACTGGTCACTGGGCACTTTGTGTCCTTTTGGAGGCAGCAGGCCCCAAGGATAGAAACAGACATGTGAGAGGGCAGGACAGACCCAGCAGTGAACGCCATGGAGTCTTGCCCCACAACCAGCACACTCTGATCCACTATCATAACTCTAGGCCACTGCTCAGTTCCCCCTTCTAAAGAAAAACAGGAAACAAATCTTCTAAAGATGAGGACAGTCAAGGGATGGCTCCCTTCAGGCACCCCAGCTGGTTTTATGTTTAATTAATTGTGTTTTCTCTACTTGCAAGTATTTGTGTAAATAGGAAGATCTTAACTAAGTATGACCTAGGTCTAAGGTTTCCAAAATGGAGAACTTTTGACATTCCCAAATTGGTTTTCTTGTGCACCAAATTAGAAAAATTAGGCTCCCAAATCAAGAGAAATGAATGAAGAACATACTATGGCTAGCACTTAGAATCATCCCAAAGAGGGGATGATGAACTTGCCTCCCTCCAGGAAGTTATTTGAAAGAAACTAGGTGGCACCCATAGCTCAGTGGGTAGGGCGCTCCATAGCTCAGTGGGTAGGGCGCTGGCCACATACACCCAGGCTGGCGGGATCGAACTCAGCCTGAGTCAGCTAAACAACAATGACAACTGCAACAACAAAAAAAATAGCCTGGCGTGGTGGTGAGCACCTGTAGTCCTAGCTACTTGGGAGGCTGAGGCAAGAGAATCGCTTAAGCCCAAGAGGTGGAGATTGATGTGAGCTGTGATACCACAGCACTCTGACAAGGGCGACAAAGAATTAAACTAGCAGAAACCCTCCCCCCTTTTTTGAGACAGAGTCTCACTTTGTCGCCCCTGGTAGAGTGCCCTGGCATCATAACGCATGGCAACCTCTAACTCTTGGGCTCCAGCGATTCTCTTGCCTCAGCCTCCCAAGTAGCTAGCTGGGACTACTGGCGCCCACCACAATGCCCAGCTATTGTTAGAGGCAGGATCTTGCTCTAGCTCAGGCTGGTCTTGAACTTGTGAACTCAGGCAATCCACCTGCCTCAGCCTCCCAAAGTGCTAGGATTACAGGCATAAGCCAACTCACCCAGCCTGCAGAAGCCCCTTGTGAAATTAGGAAGGCATCAGAAACTGTCTCTCCTACTGTTCCTCCAACTCTCTGCTCTCTGAACTTCCCTTTACAGTTGATTTATTTTTCCTGCTCCTCCTTCCTCTATTCCTTCACCTCAAACTGCAAAAAGAACAAAAACATTTACAGGAGAAGAAGAAACAGTAGTTGCTCCTTTTAGAATAAACGCTAACAGGATATCCGGGTGTAGTGGCAAGCGCCTGTAGTCCCAACTACCCAAGAGAGTTAGGTAAGAGCATCACTTGAGCCCAAGAGTTTGAGGTTACTGTGAACTATGACACTCTGGCACTTTATCCAGGACCACAGAGTAAGACTCTGTCTCAAAAAAAAAAAAAAAAGAAAAAGTCAACAAGAGAGGGGATCCTAACATATTGTATGTACCCTGGACCAAATCAGAAACAAGGGTCCTGGTATCTGGATGCCCCAACCCAACTCAAGACTGCATTGGGTAGCCGAGGATTCAAATTAACACTTCAAACCTATGATTCAGGGTTTTCTGACCTGTATAGCTAATTGAGTTACTAGCCCTCAAAAACGAAGTGGAAGAATGGTTTAGGGTAGTGAGTTGGAACAAGCCTTTAGAAGATTTTGACAAAGAAGATACAAATGGAGAAGAAAAACACAGGGAGCTTTTCAACCACCTCTGTGAGAATTGACCACAGATATTCCCCAAAGTTATAGGATGGGCAAAGGTTCAACAATGTAAAGTACACCCACACCAAACCATACCCGATTTTAATTTGTTCATTACTCTAATATTTGTAGAAAGATGCGTTGTATTTGGCCACATCATGAGGATATTAAGACCAGTTTCCCTGGTTTAAGCATAAATAAATAAAAATCCATTTTATGGCTGGGTGGGCGGTGCCTGTGGCTCAAGGAGTAGGGCGCCGGTCCCATATGCCGGAGGTGGCAGGTTCAAACCCAGCCCCGGCCAAAAAAAACACACACAAAAAAAAAGAAAGTTGGATTTGTCATTTTATGGCTGAGTGTGGTGGCTTCATGCCTATAATCCTAGCACTCTGGAAGGCTAAGGTGGGTGGATTGCTTGAGCTCAGGAGTTTGAGACCAGTCTGAGCAAGAGTGAAACCCTGTCTCTACTGAAAATAGCGAAGTATCGTGGCAGTCACTTGTACTCCCAGCTACTTGGGAGACTGAGTCAAGAGGATTGCTTGAGCCCCAGAGTTTGAGGTTGCTGTGAGCTGTGATGCCACAGCACTCTACCGAGGGTGACAAAGTGAGACTCTGCCTCAAAAAACAAAAAACAAAAACAAACCAAAGAAAAGAGAAGTAGAGGAAAAACCCTCTCTCTTCTCTTGGGACTACCTTATTCTGATTTTAAACTTCTTTGAGGGGAGGTACCTGTGGATCAGTGAGTAGAGCACAGGCCCCATATACCGAGGGTGGTGGGTTCGAACCCGGCCCGGCGAAACTGCAACAAAAAAGTAGCCAGACGTGGCGGGCACCTGTAGTCCCAGCTACTTGGGAGACTGAGGCAAGAGAATCGCCTAGCCCAAGAGCTGGAGGTTGCTGTGAGATGTGACGCCACAGCACTCTACTGAGGGTGATAAAGTGAGACTGCCTCAAAAAACAAAAAACAAAACTCTGTCTCTAAAAAAAAAAAAAACACACACACAGAGCCGAAAGGGGCAGAGGAAATCGATGAAGTGCATTCTAGCTAACGGTTCACTTGAATAATTGAGGTTTTTATAAGTAAAGCCTCCCATTCCTCAAAGACTAAAAGTAGACTTACTATTTGACCCTGCAATCCCACTACAAGGCATCTACCCAAAAGAAAAAAAGACATTTTGCCATAAGGACATCAACACCCAAATGCCCATACCAGCACAATTCATAATAGCAAAGATGTGGAAACAACCGACAAACCCCTGAAAACGAGGATGAATAAACTGTGGTTCGTGTACACCAGGGAAGACCATTCAGGCACAAAAACAGATTCCGCATCCTTTGTTAACTACCTGGATGATTTGGAGAACATTCTCCCAAGAATCAAAAGATGGAAAAATAATACTCACATGTACTCAATGCCAATTTGAAACCAGAAAACTAACAATCACAGACCCTTATGAGAGAAAAACCTCAATTAAATTCAAGAAGAGAGAGAGAAAGGATTCAGTAACTTTCACACAAGGGGCACAATGTGTGGATATATGGCACATTCCCTGGGTGTAGGACACAGCTACAACTCTGACTTTAACCTTTCATGTGTAAATGATAGAACCTAATGGTTTCTGCCCTCATATTAATCTGGAACAAAAATAAAAAATATTCTTGCCTTTTAAGTATTCATTTGTGAGGGAAAAAAAAAAAGTAAAACCTCCAAATCCCAGAATGTGGGAATAATCCTTCACATATTTTTGTATTTTTTACTTCCTATTCTTGTGGTTAGATTCTAAGTCCTGAAGCTATCCCGCTAGTATTATATCTACTTATCTAGAGTTACTGATGTCTTCTGTCTTTCCAGTAACCTCTGATTAGATTCCAGTCATGCAATAGACACACTGAGAGCCAGAAAAGAGGCAGAATACTTAGCTGTAAAATAAGAAAATCGGGGGCGGCGCCTGTGGCTCAAAGGAGGAGGGCGCTGGCCCCATATGCCGGAGGTGGAGGGTTCAAGCCCAGCCCAGCCAAAAAAAAAAAAAAAAGAAAAAGAAAAGAAAATTGGCCGGCGGCTCACACCTATAATCCTAGCACTGTGGGAGGCCAAGGTGGGTGGATCACCTGAGTTCAGGAGTTCAAGACCAGCCCGAACAAGAGCAAGACCCCATTTCTACTAAAAATAGAAAAAGTATCTGGCATTGTGGCAGGTGCCTGTAGTGCCAGCTTCTTAGGAGGCTGAGGCAAGAGGATCACTTGAGCCCAAGAGTTTTAGTTTGCTGTGAAGTATGACACCATGGCACTCTACCGAAGGGGACAGAGTGAGACTCTGCCTCAAAAATAAAAAAGAAATAAGAAAAATCCAATGAAAGAGGAAAGGATTGAGCACTGCCCGCACTGAAACTGAGAAATACACCCATCTTCGCACATCTTCCGGCTGCATGTTCATTAAGTAATTTAGGAATGAATCCATTTGTAGGGAGCTAAAATACTTAGTGGCTTGTTGGATTATATTATGGCTTTCTCCAGCAGCTTCCAAGGCAATTTCTGAATTACAGTCAAGAAAATTTTGCTGGGTGGCGCCTGTGGCTCAGTCGGTAAGGCGCCGGCCCCATATACCGAGGGTGGCGGGTTCAAACCCAGCCCCGGCTGAATTGCAACCAAAAATATAGCTGGGCGTTGTGGCAGGCGCCTGTAGTCCCAGCTACTCAGGAGACTGAGGCAAGAGAATCGCTTAAGCCCAGGAGTTGGAGGTTGCTGTGAGCTGTGTGATGCCACGGCACTCTACCCAGGGCCATAAAGTGAGACTCTGTCTCTACAAAAAAAAAAGAAAATTTTGCTGGAACTACAGGCAGGACCATAGAGCAGTGGTTCTCAACCTTTCTAATGCTGCGACCCTTTAGAGAGACCCACAGGTTGAGAACCGCTGCCATAGAGGTTCCTCCCCACAGTTAAGGAAGGGACTATTCCAGGAATGGCTGCTCCAAGGCTGGCTGGTCCAGGTTTGGTTACCCCAGGTCAGGTTGCTCTGGTTCCAGTTGCTACAGGTCTGGTTGCTCCACACCAGAAGGTTTCCAGAAGTGTTCGTCAGGCACATTTGGTGATAGGAAGAGTAGAGACTGGGTATTCCACAGGTGCTGAGGCCTGTTGTAGCTGAAGGTCAGGATGCTGGGAAGTTCTTGCATGTACTGGAGGCTGAGGTATTTCTCTGAAGCTATCATTGAGTATAACAGCTGGGTCACGGACAACATGGTTCTGGTCTTGTTTCTTGATCTGGACCTTATCTTCCTTCTTTACTGCACTCTTCTCTACAGAAGTGAGTAGTTTTACTTTGAAACTAGTGGGGAAGAATCAGGGCTAACCTGAGGCAGCAGATCCATGGAAGAAGTTAGAGGAGACACAGTCTCTGTGTGGGGCAACTCTGTACAAGACATTTGCAAAGCTGGGTAATTTTCTTCAGGCCCACAAACAACAGGCTTTGGAGAAGAGTCACTAGAATCACGTTTCAGAGCAAAGGTGGGCTTTGTGGACACATTCGATAGATCCACACTCATATTATTGAGAAGGGGGAAAAATCAAAGAGCTGGACTGTTAAAATTAAAAAAAAAAAAGTCTAGCCAGCCGTTGTGGCGGGTGCCTGTAGTCCCAGCTACTTGGGAGTCTGAGGCAAGAGAATCGCTTAAACCCAAGAGTTTGAGGTTGCCGTGAGCTGTGACACTACAGCACTCTACTGAGGGCAACATAGTGAGACTCTGTCTCAAAAAAAAAAAAAAGTCTAAGACTTAAGTAGCTAAGTAGAATCAATGGATGTAAAAAGATCCAATGGCCAGGAAGAAGAGGGTCACCTCCACAACAGCAGGAGGCAACCACACAATTCAGCAAAATCCAGAAGCTGGGGTATTTTTTTTTGTTTGTTTTTATTGAGACAGAGTCTTACTTTGTCACCCGTGGTAGAGTGCCATGGCGTCATAGTTCTCAGCAACCTCAAACTCTTGGGCTCAAGCAGTTCTCTTCCCTCAGTCTCCCTAGTAGCTGGGACTATAGGCACCCGCCACCACAAACACCTAACTATTTTGTTCAAACCCACCAGCCTCAGTGTATGCGGCCGGCACCCTAACCACTGAGCTATGGGTGCCCAGCTTTTTAAAGCTTGACTTAAAAAAACAAATGTGGGCGGCGCCTGTGGCTCAGTGAGTAGGGCGCCGGCCCCATATGCCGAGGGTGGCGGGTTCAAACCCAGCCCCGGCCAAACTGCAACAAAAAAATAGCCGGGCGTTGTGGTGGGCACCCATCATCCCAGCTACTCGGGAGGCTGAGACAAGAGAATTGCCTAAGCCCAAGAGCTGGAGGTTGCTGTGACCTGTGACGCCACAGTACTCCACCCAGGGTGAGAAAATGAGACTCTGGGGCGGCTCTGTGGCTCAAAGGAGTACAGTGCCTGCCCCATATGCCAGAGGTGGCGGGTTCAAGCCCAGCTCTGGCCAAAAACTGCAGAAAAAAAAAATGAGACTCTGACTCTAAAAAAAATCCCTAAAAATGTAAAGGCCTGTTTCATCTCAATTGAGCACTTGGTTTGAAACATACGCCTCACTGTTCACAAACTCCTTAAATTTCTTTAAAAACTTTTCTGCTGCTTCCAAGTTAGAACTGGCAGCCTCTCTGTGCATAACAACACTATGATCTTTGTCCTTTCCTTAAACTTTCCCAAACCCCCCCCTGCTGGCTTTAAATTCTTCCTTTTGAGCATTAGTATCAGGCATGCCTTTCACTAAATCATCGTGGAGGACCTTGGCTTTCTCACAAATTATCATCTTAGAAATCATATCACCAGCCAGCTGTTTTTCATTAATCTAAACTAAGAGGAGTTTTTCCATCTGTTCCATACTTTTTGATCTCCTAGAGGTCAGCATTGTAACCCCTTTCACTATATTAGCTGCAATAAAGAGTCTAGTGCAAGTTCCTTATGATAAAGGATTTTTTTCTTTCTGGGTAGATGCCCAGTAATGGGATTGCAGGATTAAATGGGAGGTCTAGCTTGAGTTCTTTGAGGGTTCTCCATACTTCCTTCCAAAAAGGTTGTATTAGTTTGCAGTCCCACCAGCAGCATAAAAGTGTTCCCTTCTCTCCACATCCACGCCAGCATCTGCAATTTTGAGATTTTGTAATGTGGGCCATTCTCACTGGGGTTAGATAATATCTCAGGGTGGTTTTAATTTGCATTTCTCAAATAATTAGGGATGATGAGCACTTTTTCATGTTTGTTAGCCATTTATCTTTCTTTAGAGAAGGTTCTATTCATGTCTTGCTCATTGATATATGGGATTGTTGGCTTTTTTCATGTGGATTAATTTGAGTTCTCTATAGATCCTAGTTATCAAGCTTTTGTCTAATTCAAAATATGCAAATATCCTTTCCCATTGTGTAGGTTGTCTTTGCTTTGATTGTTGTCTCCTTAGCTGTACAGAAGCTTTTCAGTTTAATTAAGTCCCGTTTATTTATTTTTTTTGCTGTTGCAATTGCCACGGAAGTCTTCTTCATGAAGTCTTTCCCCAGGCCAATTATCTTCCAGTGTTTTTCCTATGTTTTCTTTGAGGATTTTTATTGTTTCATGTCTTAAATTTAAGTCCTTTATCCATCTTGAATCAATTTTTGTGAGTGGAGAAAGGGGTGGGTCCAGTTTCAGTCTTCTACATATGGATATCCAGTTCTCCATTTATTAAATAGGGAGTTATGTTCTTGTTTGGTTTATCGAGGATAAGGTGGTTGTAAGATGTTAGTTTCATTTCCTGATTTTTTTTTTTTTTGTAGAGACCGAGTCTCACTGTACCGCCCTCGGTAGAGTGCCATGGTGTCACACGGCTCACAGCAACCTCTAACTCTTGGGCTTACGTGATTCTCTTGCCTCAGCCTCCCGAGCAGCTGGGACTACAGGCGCCCGCCACAACGCCCGGCTATTTTTTTTTTGTTGTTGTTGTTGCAATTTGGCCGGGGCTGGGTTTGAACCCGCCACCCTCGGCATATGGGGCCGGCGCCCTACTCACTGAGCCACAGGCGCTGCCCAATTTCCTGATTTTCTATTCAATTCCAAATGTACGGCTTTCAGGCTTAGTGATAAGATCTTTCTTTTTTTTTTTTTTTTTTGAGACAGAGCCTCAAGCTTTCGCCTTGGGTAGAGTACTGTGGCATTACAGCTCACAGCAACCTCTAACTCCAGGACTCAAGCGATTCTCCTGCCTCCACCTCCCAGGTAGCTGGGACTACAGGTGCTCACCACAACGCCCAGCTATTTTTTGGTTGCAGCCATCATTGTTGTTTGGTGGGTCCGGGCTGGATTCGAACCCACCAGCTCAGGTGTATGTGGTTGGCGCCTTAGCTGCTTGAGCCACAGGCGCCGAGCCAATAAGATCTTTCTTAACTTCAATTGTAGCTCTAACAGCTTTCCTCTTACTCTTATTTTCCTCACTATACTTTTTAGGACCCATGGCAAATACACTCAGTTGTTACTATATTAAAAAAAAAAAAAAAAAAAACAGGCAGCACCTGTGGCTCAAAGGGTTAGGGCGCTGGCCCCATATGCCAGAGGTGGTGGGTTCAAACCCAGCCCCAGCCAAAAAAAAAAAAAAAATGCAAAAAAAAAAAAACCACAAAACAGGCACAAAAACATAAAATTAGCGAAAAATCACGAGATGCTTTTACTACAGCTTCTGACAAGGAACTGAACGACAAAGCATATGGGTGGCCTGAGCTCTGGGGAAACTTATGCACAACACAGTAACATGCTGGGCATTCAGATTTCAAAGCAGCGTCTGGATTTTGGGCAAAACTTGAATTTTTCATTTGGATTCCAGGAGCAATGCTATACAAGGTTGGCTGGAAAGCTGTATAGCCAGACACATCTATACACCCTCAATAAAACTGGGTTCTGTTGATAAGTTCAGAAAATAGATAATGGGCTAGCAAGTTACAGAATCCATTTAATCTTACCCAAAGTTTCAGATTTTCTTTTCTTTTTTTTTCCAGAGTCTCAAACTGTTGCCCTGGATAGAGTGCCATAGCATCATAGCTCACAGCAACCTCCAACTCTTGGGCTCAAGAGATCCTCTTGCCTCAGTTTTTCTACTTTTTTTAGTAGAGATGGGTTCTCACTTTTTGCTCAGGCTGGTCTTGAACCTGTGAACTCAAGCTATCCACCCACCTCAGCCTCCCCGACTGCTAGAATTACAGGTGTGATCCACCATGTCTGGCCCAAAGTTTCAGATTTTCAATTTTCTGGCTCATGGTTGATCTTATCCCATCTTTAAATAAGCAGGAATGGGTGGCGCCTGTGGCTCAGTGGGCAGGGCACTGGCCCTATATACTGAGGGTGATGGGTTCAAACCCGGCCCCAGCTAAACTGCAACAGCAGCTACTTGGGAGGCTGAGGCAAAAGAATTGCCTAAGCCCAAGAGCTGGAGGTTGCTGTGAGCTGTGACGCCACAACACTCTACCGAGGGTGATAAAGTGTGACTCTGTCTCTACAAAAAAAAAAAAAAGTAATAATAATACATAAGCAGGAATGCATAGACAAGATAGACATGTGTATGCATGTATGTCACAAATATAAATTAGGAATTTGTAACCAAATCCATTATTAGGATCTATCTATATATCTACCTATATTGTGAGGTTTTTGGTTTCAAAAGTACCAATTACCCAATTGCATCTCCAGGTTTTTAATCAAATTGAGAAAACAAATAGGGTCAGATTACCTGCTTTATTAGTGGTAAAGCTAGATTAAAGAACCTAGATTGTACTGGAAGATAAAACGCAATGTCCTCCTTCCCTCAGGGCATATCTGAGATGAGATGATAGGAAAAGCTGGGCAAACAAAGCACACTAACCCAGTGTTTGGGTCACACACAGAAAAGAAAGCAGCACTATAGAGGATCTCAATCCCTACCTTTTGGCAGAAGCCCTTAAGGAATGCCAACAGAACACAAGCTCCCTTAGTGAGTGATGGAAACAAAATAATATGACCAAACCTACTACTCTTGGTATTTTATGAGCTGTATTCTATTTTATGGGCTAAGGCAGGACTGTAGTAAGAGGGAGAGACATATTGCTTCTATATGAAAGATAATTTTTAGGTTACAATTTTCATGAATAATCCCTGAGAGTTGTCATTTTATGAGAACATTTAGTAAAGACCAGAGCTGAAAAGTTTGATTAAAAAACTTAAGCACTTCCCAGCTGCTCGGGAGGCTGAGGCAAGAGAATCGCGTAAGCCCAAGAGTTAGAGGTTGCTGTGAGCTGTGTAACGCCACGGCACTCTACCCGAGGGCGGTACAGTGAGACTCTGTCTCTACAAAAAAAAAAAAAAAAAACTTAAGCACATTATTTGTCACTGAAATATACACAAAAATCCACAAAAATTTCAAAATAATTCCAAAGAGATCTTTGACTGATAAACATGCTTGTCGTTGAAGTACAGTGTGTTCTTCGCCAGGCACAGTGGCTCATGCCTGTAATCCCAGCACTTTGGGAGGATAAGGTGTTGCAGGAAGAGGAGGCCCAATGGAGAGAAAGAGCACCCAAACATCATGTTTATAAGAGGAAGGGGTGGAGCAACGGGCATAGACAAATTCAAAATGGCCATCCTCCCGGCCGGATTAGTTTGGTCTTTCCTTTTTTATCTCCAGTCAAAAAGTTCCAACCCACAGGTACCTTTCTCATCAGTCAGTTTGAATCAAGCGGGAGAAGCTGTTCCAGCCCCCACAGAACTACATTAAGTGGAAATTTCCAGGTCCCAGGGAGTTAAGTCTACAAATTCCTAAGAGTTGAGTCACCATAGAGAGGACCCTGCAGGTGTACCCTTGGGGTCCCCTTGAGAAGACCTCTGTTCTAGACCTCACCCTTCCCAGGTATCCTCTCTCAAAGGACCATCACTTGAGGCCAGGAGTTGAAGATCAGCTTCAGCAACATATCAAGACTGTGTCTCTACAAAACATTAAAAAAATTAGCCAGGAGGGCGGCACCTGTGGCTCAGTGGGTAGGGCGCTGGCCCCATATACCAAGGGTGAGGGGTTCGAACCAACCCCCCCCCCCCCCCGGGCCAGCTAAAACAGCAGTGGCAACTGCAACAAAAATAGCTGGGCGTTGTGGCGGGAGCCTGTAGTCCCAGGTACTTGGGAGGCTGAGGCAAGAGAATTACCTTAGCTCAAGAGCTGGAGGTTGCTGTGAGCTGTGACACCACAGCACTCTACTGAGGGCGACAAAAAAAAAAAAACAAATTAGCCAGGCATACATGGCACAAACCTGTAATCCTAGCTACTCAGGAAGCCTCCCTTGAGGCTCAGGAAGCAGGAGGCTCCCTTGAGGCTGGCTGTTTGTAGTTACAGTGAGCTATGATCCTGCCACTGCACTCCAGCCTGGGCAACAGAATTAAACCTTATCTCAGAAAAGGAAGGGAGGGAGGGAGGGAGGCAAGGAAGGAAGAAAAAAGGGAGGGTGGGTGGGAGGGAGGGAAAAAGAAAAATACAGTGTGTTCTTAGAAAAATATTTGCTAAATTAGATGCCAACACAACATCCACACATACATTATCAATGTTACACGTAAAAAAGTGTAAATGAACAGAAGATACATTCAGAATGGCAAGATTGCAATGTGGTGGGTGGGAAAAACTAGGTCAGAGGTGAAAGTAACGGCGAATAAATTTGCAAGTGAGATGATCAGAATAGAGGATGTGGAAAATTTGTCCCTGTGGTGGTTTATTTTGACTAGGCCATGGAGTGCCCAGACAATTGGTTAAACATTATCTGTGTCTGTGAGGGTGTTTCCAGATGAAATTATTAACTGAATGAAAGACTGAATAAAGAAGGGTGGCCTCATCCAAAATGTTGAGGGCTTCAATAGAAAAGAAGAGAATTTGCTCTTTGCCTGCTTGGGCTGAGTTGGTTTTCTATCCTTAGTAGACTGGGACTTAGGCATTTCAGGTTGTCAGGAACTGGGACTCACACTGGACTATGCTACCCAGTTCCCAGTTGGATTGAGTACCCGCCATCTGGCAAGGGCCACAGCTACTTCCACTCAAAGCACAAAGAGAAGGGAAGCCAGTGTGTGCAGAGGTTACACTGAAAGAGGATACCCAGAAAAACTGAGTTTTAAGAGAACAGAGATCTTGTCAAGGAGACCCCAAGGATACACCTGCAAGGTCCTCCCCGTAGTGACTCAGCTTTTAGGAATTTACAGAAACTTAACCTACTAGGACCTGGAAACTAACACTTCTGTAAAAGCCTGTGGTTCTGCAAAAGCCCAAGCTCCCTTCTCCAGCTTGATTTAAACTAACCAATGAGAAAGACACCTATGGGCTGAAATTTTTGACTGGAGATAAAAAGAAGACTGAGCTAGTCGGGGAGCATGGCCATTTTGAACTCTTGTCTGCTAATGCTCCACTGGCTGGAAGAAAGCCCTTCCTCTTTTACACAAGGTGTTTCAGTAATCTTTCTCTCCATTGGGCCTCACCTTCCTGCAACATGGTGAAAGGAAGCAAAAGAGGAATGTGAGGTGCCAGGCTCCTTTTAAAAACCAGCTTTTCTAGGAACTAATAGTTAGAACTCACTCATCTTGGAGGGAGGCATTAATCTGTTCATTGGAGATTTGTCCCTGAGACCCAACCACTTCCCATTAGGCCCACCTCCAACATTGGAATCAGAACATGTGCTGTGGAAGGGACAAACACCTAAACTATAGCAACCAATTATCTTCAGGTCCATTATTAGTCAAATCCCTCAAAAGAAGTACACTATTTCCAGCTAGAACAAAGAATAATTACCAAATACTTTGTGCACACTTAAGGGGAAGAGTCCAATAAAAACAAATGTCAGGCCTTGGACTCAAATCTTAAAATTTCAGACAAGAACTCCTATTCAGACTGTGAAGATGTATTTATATAGATCAACATGTGAAATGGAACTCATGTGGAAGTGACTCGTTTAATTTGAAACCTACTGCTGAAACCTCACTGAAATTACATAATCTCATCCCTAATTTAGAAGGCTCTGACTGGGAAAAAAGTTGCTGTTGAATGACTAGTCAACCAACTATCGATTAAGACAAAGGAAACGGAAGCTCCAATCTTGCTAGTTCTTCTCAGTTTGCTTTCTGTATTTTATTTGGCTCTTAGAATCAGAAGGTTGATTCCCCGCCCTCCCCCAGATGCATCAAGATAACCCGTGAGAAATCCCCAGTGTAGAAGGCTCAGGGCCAGCTCTGTCACGATGAAGGCTGTTCATAAATGAACACAGGACAATCTTGGCCTTGGCTGGCTTGCAGTGTCACTCCTCTAGGACCTATTGCTCCCCTGCATCCAGCAGACAAAGGCCAATTATTATGATATGGCAGTGATTTGGTACAAGAGCTGATAGACACATTTTATTTACAGAGCCGGCCACAATGCCAGACTATTTTTGGTTGCAGTTGTCATTGTTGTTTAGCAGGTCTGGGCTGGGCTTGAATTCATCAGCCTTGGTGTATGTGGCCGGTACCCTCTCATTAAGCTATGGGTATGAGCCGTTTTTTCCTTTTTTTTTTTCTGTTTTTAACACAGTCTCATCTGGGCTTGGCACCCGTAACTCAGTGGCTAGGGCACCAGCCATATACACTGGGTTTGGTGGGTTCTAACCCAGCCTGGGCCTGCTCAACAATGACAACAACAACAACAAAATAGCCGAGCATTATGGTGGACGCCTATAGTCCCAGCTACTTGGGAGGCTGAGGCAAGAGAATCACTTAAGCCCAAGAGTTGGAGGTTGCTGTGAGCTATGATACCATGACCATGGCACTTTACCCAGGGTGACATAGTAAGACTCTGTCTCAAAAAAAAGGGGGGGGGGGCAAGAAACAATGATCCCTGATTTAGAAGGTGACCACCACTTTTTTTTTTGTTTTGAGGCAGAGTCTCACTGTGTCACCCTTGGTAGAGTACTGTGGCATCACAGCCATTGGGCTTAACTAATTCTCTTTGCCTAAGCCTCCCAAGTAGCTGGGACTACAGGCACTTGCCACAACATCTGGCTATTTTTGTTATTGTTGTTTAGTAGGCCAGGGCTGGGTTCGAACCCACCAGGCCTGGTGTATGTGGCCAGCACCCTAACCACTTAGCTACGGGTGCCCAGCCAAGACTATCACTTTTTACCAAGTACTTAAGCCCCCACAGAGTAAAATTCGGAAAAGGAAGAATTAATTTTCGACCCCATTCCATAAGCATTTTAGTTTCTTAAATACCACAAAGAACTTCTTACTTTACCTGTAGATAGGTTCCACAAAGTCAAAGCAAAGCAGTAAAATGTATATTTAGTATGTGACAAGCTAACGGGTATTTATAAATATATTCATCAAAAAATATTTTAGTTCAAAAAGTTAAACACTGATCATCTAAAAAATAAAAAACCTGTCAAACAGAAATTCTTAGCTCTCACTGTGGTGACTTCATGAACATGGAGGAAACTACTAAAACTTTCATACACTCAGAAGACAACTCTGTCCCACATTTATGTTTATTAAAAATAGACATAAACATTGCTTCTCGCCCTTTTGGCTAAGACCAAGTGTAAAAATTGACATAAACAAACAAAACCTGTACAAAAAAAAAAAAAAAAATCCCAAATCACTTATTACTTTGAAACAGTAATTCTGGCAGGCATTATCGCCTAGGACCCCCTCTTCCTCTGCCACGGCCACGTCCTCTTCCTCTGCCTCGACCTCGGCCTCTTCCTGCAACTGAGGGAAAAGAAAAAGCAAGTTAAATTCTCTCCCACACTAATGTTACTTAGCCACCACAAATAGCATTTACACACACACACACCTCCTCTTCACCTTTTACAGCTAACGGGTTTAGTCAAGAAAATATTAACCAGTTTTTCTCAAATAACAGACCTCAGATTGCCCCCCACAGCCTCCAACTCAGTATCATGCAGAACCAAGAACTGTTAGCCTAGGGAAATTGAGCCCAGGAGTTTAATTTAAATTTATTTAGTGAGAAATTTGTTGTTTTATTTATAAATATTTTTTGAGACAGAGTCTCACTATGTCACCTTAGAGTGCCATGGCATCACAGCAACCTCTAACTCTTGAGTTTAAATGATTCTCTTGCCTCAGCCTTCCCAGTAGCTGGGGCTATAGGCGCCTGGTTATTTTTTTTGTTGCAGTTGTCATTGTTGTTTAGCAGACCCAGACGGGGTTTGAACCAGCCTGCATTGGTTGCTGGTGCCCTACCCACTGAGCTACAGGAGCTGCCTGTGAAATTTGTCAACTTTTTTTTTTTTTTTTTTAGACAGTCTCAAGCTGTAGCCCTCGATAAGAGTCCTGTGCTATCACAGCTCACAGCAACCTCCAATTCTTGGGCTTAATAGATTCTCTTCCCTCAGCCTCCCAAGTAGCTGGGATTACAGGCGCCCACCACCATGCCTGGCTATTTTTAGCACTGAGCGAAATTTGTCAACTTCTAAAGTATTTTTTTAATTATGTCTCAAGTTCACCACAAAATGAACTACAAATGATTTGAATCTCTCACAAAATGGAAGAGATCTATCAATGAAATAGAATACAAAAATCCTGTACCAGACTTTTGGTTACTAAATAGAATCTAAGCAAGTTACTTCATGGCTCGGTGCCTGTAGATCAGTGGTTAGGACGCTGGCCACATACACCAGGGCTGGCAGGTTCGAACCCAGCTTGGGCTTGCCAAACAACAATGACAACTGCAACAACAACAACAACAACAACAACAACAACAACAACAAAAAAAAAATAGCCAGGCGCTGTGGCAGGCACCTGCCGTCCCAGCTACTTGAGAGGCTGAGGCAAGAGAATCGCTTAAGCCCAAGAGTTTGAGGTTGCTGTGAGCTATGATGCCACAGCACTCTACCGAGGGTGACTAGTGAAACTTTGTCTCAAAACAAACAAACAAGTTACTTTAAAGCCAAGAAAGTTTAAATATAATATGCCAAATAACAATCTCATACCATCAATCTCTCAATCTCTTTCAAACCTTACAAGTCATTCTGAGATGTACCAGGCCTCTTACTGGGCCTGGCTGTGTTAGTACCTCCCCCAGAAGTACTAACAGTCAGCCAGCCCCTTCTCCAGGTAACCATGTGTTACCAAATCCCTGTCACCTGGTTATCTAACTCTAGTTGAATATCACAACAAAATGAACTTAATTCTTTTTTTTTTTTTGAGACAAGTCTTACTCCGTTGAATACCACAATGCCCAGCTAATTTTTCTGTTTTTAATAGAGATAAGGCCTTACTCTTGCTCAGGCTGGTTTTGAACTCCCATCTCAGCCTCCCAGAGTGCTAGGACTGCAGGCATGAGCCACGATGCCTGCCTTAATTCATCTTTGGATGGCTATGAATATTAGAGTAGACTGACATGGTACTGACAGTGAAGTCAGTTGCATTCTAAATTTACACACACTGATTTTAGTCTTATCATTCAAAGCAATTAAGAACAAGCCTAAACTCCAATTAAAGGACATTCTACAAAATAATCAACCAGTAGCCTTCAAAAGTGCCATTGTCATGAAAGACAAAAGACAGAGAAAAAAACTGTCACAGATTCAAGGAAACTAAGGAAATGAAACAACTGTTATAGATGCAACATGTTGGCCAGGAGTCGTGGTTTAAGCCTCTTAATTCTATAGCACTTTGGGAAGTTGAGGTGGGAGTATTGCTTGAGGCCAGGAGTTTGAAACCAGTCTGATCAGGATGAGACCCTCTCTCTACAAAAAATAGAAAAATCAGGTAGCCCCTATTGCTCAAGGAATAGGGCGCCGGCCCCATATACTGGAGGTTGTGGGTTCAAAACTGGCCCCAGCCAAAAACTGCAAAAAGTAAAAAAAAAGAAAGAAAAGAAAAATCAGGCTGGTCCAAGTGCAGTGGTGTTTACAACTAATTGATCACCACCAATTACAGATTCCTGAAATTTTGGATCTCCTCAGTGAGGAGGCCAACTTACTTCTGAACAACCTTAAGAGTGAGCCCCAGTAGATAATGAGTCCAGCTTCCTTCTCCAGAATTTTCCTTCTGAGGGTCATTGTTAAATAATAATAGATGGTCAAAGATCTAAGGATATTTAAGTATAGGCTTGGTGCCTGTAGCTCAGGTGGCTAAGGTGCCAGCCATATACACCAGAGCTGGCGGGTTTGAATCCAGGCCGGCCCCGCCAAACAACAATGACAACTACCAACTACAACCAAAAAGTAGCCAGGCGTTAAAAAAAAAGAAAAAGCCAGGCATTGTAAAGCCCAGGAGTTGGAGGTTGCTATGATCTGTGACGTCATGGCACTCTACCCAGGGTGACAGCTTGAGGCTCTGTCTCAAAAAAATAAATAAATAAATAAAAATAAAAAAGGGCAGTGCCTGTGGTTCAAATAAGTAGGGTGCTGGCCCCATATACCAAAGGTGGAGGGTTCAAACCCGGCCCCAGCCAAAAACAAACAACCAAAGATATTTAAGTATATAGGCTTCAACCAAAAAGACCAAATAACAAGATCAAATAAAAAGAGAAACCATAGAAAACAATGCCAGCCAAGTACAGAAAAAAACTTAAAAAAGCAAAATACCCTACCAGTGGTAAGAAAAAAATGTTATAACCATGAAACAAGAACAGAATCCTATGAACAATGATCAGAAAACAAAGAGGCTTGACTATTAAGTATGTGCTCTATTGGAAGACAAGCTCAAAAAAAATTTCAGAAACCAGAAGAAAAAGGGAAACACAGAAAAATGAGAGAAAAGATAAAAATTACAGAATTAAGAAGGCCCAATTATTAAGAATTCCAGGAAGAATAGACGAAGCAAAAGATAAGAAATAATTACAAAGGTGGCACCTGTGGCTCAGTGAGTAGGGTGTTAGCCAAAGAATGGTGGGTTCAAAGCCAGCCCTGGCCAAACTGCAACAACAACAAAAAATAGCCAGGTGTTGTGGCAGATGCCTATAGTCCCAGCTACTTGGGAAGCCGAGGCAAGAAAATCGCCTGAGCCCAAGAGCTGGAGGTTGCTCTGAGCTGTGACGCCAGGGCACTCTACGGAGGTCGACAAAGTGAGACTCTGTCTCTAAAAAAAAAAAGAAATAATTACAAGATGGAGGGAGGAAAAAAAAACGGAGGGATATCCTATGCCAAGTCACTAAGGAATTTCAGTATCAGGAATACAGTCTGTTTCCAAATCTTACGAAATGAGGAGAGTGAGAGACAAGACTATGCACAACAGGATAAGAAACAATCAATCCTTTGGACAGAACAGGAATCAGTCTTTTCATTAACATCACCAGGAGTTATAATATACCATATACACTCACGATAATTATAGGACATTTTAAACAAACTTGTATTGTTCACAAATGTTTATGTTTTGAATAGTGGATTAGGGTACAAATATGTATCATTTGCAAAAATGTTTTGAATCTTTCAATCATACCAGCTTCCCTTTTCTTAGATTTCACTTTAGGTTCAACATCCACAAGTAGTGTATCCAGAGGTAAACTGTCTGGTAGAATAAAATATCGAATGTTATTTCCACGAATACTCAGTGTTTCTAGCTGCACAGGTTCTCTGTTCTTCAGGGTCATTTTCACAGCTTTAAGATGTGTATTCATGCTGACATCTACACCTAAAGGAGCAAAGAATTGGGTGACTGTTAGCATGATAAGGATGATTATCAATTAATCTATTAAATCACAGTAAATATTTTATTTACAAAAGAATACTGGCTTGGCACCTGTAGCTCAGTGGTTAGGGCACCGGCCACATTCACTGGGGCTGGCGAGTTGGAACCCGGCCCAGGCCAGCAAAACCAAAACAACAATGACAACTGAAACAAAAAAATAGTGGGGCATTGTGGCAGGCACCTGTAGTCCCAGCTATTTGGGAGGCTGAGGCAAGAGAATTGTTTAAGCCCAAGGTTGCTCAAGGTTGTGAGCTGTGATGCCACAGCACTCTACCGAGGGTGACATAGTGAGACTCAGTCTCAAAACAAACAAAACTGTCTTTCTACAGAATAAATACTTGTTCTATAACTTAGCACATGTATTATACAAATGGCAATTGATAGGACCAGCTCGGTGGCTCATCCTAGCACTCTGGGAGACTTGAGGGTGGATTATTTGAGCTCAGGAGTTTGAGACCAGCTAAGCCAGAGACCAACCTGAACCAGAGCAACACCTCGTCTCTAAAAAGCTGGGCAGGCTGAGCGCCAGTCACATACACCAGAGCTGGTGGGTTTAAACCCGGTCTTGGCCCGCTAAACAAGAATGGCAACTACAAAAAAAAAAACAAAACACAATAGCCGGACAGTGTGGCAGGCGTCTGTAGTCCCAGCTACTGGGGGGATAAAGCAGGAGAATCGCTTAAGCCCAAGAGTTTGAGGTTGCTGTGAGCTGTAACACCAGTGCACTCTACCAAGAGTGACAAAGTGAGACTCTGCCTCAAAACAAACAACAAAAATACTAAAAACCCACAAATGGCAAAAGATGTCAGTATAAATTAGCAGCAGTCTTTCCTTCCTACAGGTTTTTCCTAACACACTAATGTTTTGCATAGTTAGGTATGCTTACAGTGAATACGGCAAGCCGTGGAGGAACTATGGTTGGAATGCAGGGTTTATTCCAACTGCCCCTGTACCCTCCTCCTATCTCAGGTCTGACAGGGTGTTTATTGCACAGTTCTTCTACTGTCTCCATAACTTCCCCACAACCCCCATTCCACCAAGTTATCCTCACCATGGCTTTTAAAATAAAGTCCTGGGGGCTCAGCACCCATGGCACAGTGGTTACGGCGCCAGCCATAACCTCAAACCCGGACGGTTGTGGGTTTGAACCCAGCCGGGGCCAGCTTAAAACAACAGCTAAAAAAAAACTGCAACAACCAAAAAATAGCCGGGCCTTGTGGTGGGCACCTGTAGTCGCAGCTTCTTGAGAGGCTGAGGCAAAAGAATCGCTTAAGCCCAAGAGTTTGAGGTTGCTGTGAGCTGTGATGCCACAGTACTCTACCAAGGGTGACATAATGAGACTCTGTCTCAAAAATAAATAAATGAATAAAATAAAGCCCTGGGGCTAGATGCAGTGGCTCACATCTGTAGTCCCAGCTACTTGGGTGGCTGAGGCAAGAGAATCACTCGAGTCCAAGAGTTTGAGGCTGCTGTGAGCTATGATGCCACAGACATCTTACCAGGGGCAAGAAAATGAGATTCAGTCTCAAAAAAAAAAAAAAGTCCTATTTGTACTATAGTACTTTTCCTTATTACGAGGAATTTAACATGTCTTCTTAATTGTGGTTTGTACATTTATTTGCTACTGTTTTTGTTACTACTCTGATTACAAAGTTGCACAAGTTTTGAGTGGTCTGCCACAGTCTGATTTTCCCAATAAGCCATTATATTTTGAGTAGGAAATTTACGAAATACAAAGCAGAGGTTACTGGATGAATATATGGCACTATAGTAGAAACACCTGATTACTGAAACCTTTACCAAGTTACACTTAAACTAGATAACTAAAGACCTACTTAATTTCTTTCCTTACAAAGTTAAGGCCAGAGGCCTGCCACATGGCTCTACTAAAAATAGAAAACTAGTCAGGCTTTGTGGCAGGTGCTTGCAGTCTCAGCTACTCAGGAGGCTGAGGCAGGGAAAAATCACTTGAGCCTGGGAGTTTGAGGTTGCTGTGAACTAGGCTGAGGCTGTGGCATTCTAGCCTGGGGCAAGTGAATGAGACTTTGTCAACAAAACAAAACCCCCCACGGAAAGATAAGGCCAGAAAATTCTCTCAACTTTCCCAAAATCCATCTCAAGTCGTTCAGTATTACTAATCCTTTCTCTGAGTTAGTTTTCTCTTCTTTCCCCAAATTACTGTGGGGAAAGTAATTACTCCATCTCCTTGGTGACCTTGATCCAGACAAAGAGATTATGAGCACTATGTTCCGAGAACTTCATGCTAAGTCATTTTAATTTAATCCTCAATATTCCAAGGGTAAATAGTATGATTATCCCCATTGTGAAGACTAAAAGAATACACATTCACCATTTGTATATATTCATTCAAGTGAGAAACTTGCAATAGTGGTTTGTCAGCAAGATGTGATTCTTTTTATTTTTGAGACGCAGTCTCACTATGTCACTCTGGGTAGAGTGCCATGGCCACAGCTCACACCTCTAACTCTTGGGCTTAACCAATTCTCTTGCCCCAGCCTCCCAAGTAGCTGGGACTGTACAGGCACCTGCCATAACGCCTGGCTATTTTTTGGTTGTAGTTGTCGTTGTTTGGCAGTACCGGGCTGTATTTGGACCCACCAGCCTCAGTGTATGTGGCTGGCACCCTAGCTGCTGAGCTATAGGTGCGGAGCTGGGAGATACATATATATTAAGATATGTATGTATATGTATCTCATTACACTGAAGGAGTGATCAGTTTTCTTTTTTTTTTTTTTTTTTAGGAGTGATCAGTTTTCATCAGTAGTTCTTGGCTCATAACTCCCACAGATTTTCTTATAATATTGGGACACTTTAGGTCTCAGAAAACAGAACCTCTCTGACCTTTCCCTGCTCTCTTTTCACCCCCCCCCCCCAAGGTCTCTAATCTCCTACCTTTCTGATTATGGGTCATGAGACTCTCAATTCAGAAAGGTCCCAGAGAAAAGGAATGCTGCACAGAGAAGCCAAGAAGAATCTGAACAGTAAGGCCTTGCTGGGTTTCTTCAGTCTATTAGTATAGTATCATACCCTTTTGGTCCAGTCACATTCCTACATGGTTGTTAATCATCCCTATCCAATAGTCTTTATAAAATGCTGAAGAGGATGGGGTTTGGAGAGACTCTGAATGGCTGAACACGTGAAGATTCCTAGAGGGTGGTATGCCCTGATAGGGCAGGAAGCTCAGTGTGTGCCCCTTCCCACATACCTTGCCTGGTTCACCTTTTCATTTGTTTCTTTGTAATATCCTTTACAATAAGAGGGGTTAACATGTTTTCCTGAGTTCTATAAACCACTGTAGCAAATTAAACTGAACCCAAAGAGGGGGTCCTGGGAATCCCAACTTGAAGTCTGGAATTGTGACTGGTGTGTGTGTACATTTGTGTGTGTGGTGGTGGTGGGATCTGCTGTTCACTATAAAATTGATGGCTTGCTTAGTGAGAATACCTCCACATTCAGTCATAGAAGCCTTCCGTTTGGTGGTGGTGTTGCCAAGAGCAGAGGAAACGATTTGAGTTTTCTCATTTACACTAGAGTAAATTGGACTTTCACTAGATTGTGCTCCCTCAATTCACTGCAACTTTTCCTCTGGGACATCCATTTATTAGTGCTTATTATATGGTTACATGGCATACATCACTTGTGTTTGTGTCTTCCATCGCTAGATTTTGAATTCTTAAAAGACAAGAACAATACTCTAGCTCCTCCGCATATCTAAGAGAGCTCTGGAGAAAGCAGACTAAATCACTGTTTATGAAATTTTAACGGGACAGTAATTACACTTCCTCATAGACTGCATTACAATGTTATACTGTACTGATTTTCCTTTTTTTTTTTTTTTTTTTTAACTGTATTGCATTTCTTCCATCGCAACTGGTATTTTTTTTTTTTCTGCAGTTTCTGGCAGGGGGCAGGTTTGAACCTGTCACCTCTGGTATATGGGGCCGGCGCCCTACTCCTTTGAGCCACAGGCGCTGCCCAATCACAACTGGTATTGCAAAGTTCTAAGACACCCACAAATAATGTCCGTTTAATACTTTACATTTCCCGTGGTCTATGTAGATGCTAGATCTATTTGTTAAAAAGTTATTTATAAATTTTTAATTTAAATATTTCAGAGTGAGACCATATGCTAAGATAGCATTTTCTTTCATTTGGCTCATCAATTCTTTTTTTTTTTTTTGGAGACAGAGTCTCACTCAAATTCCTAGGTTCCAGTGATCCTGCCCTCAGCTTCCTCAAATTCTTCGGCTCAAGCAGTCCTCTTGCCTCAGCCTCCTGAGTAGCTGGGACTACAGGTACACAGTACAAAACCCAGGTAGTTTTTCTAATTTTAGTAAGAATGGGGGGTCTCGTTCTTGCTCAAGCTGTTCTCGAACTCCTAAACTCAAGAGATCCTCCCTGCCTCAGCCTCCCAGAGTGCTAGGATTACAGATGTGGCCACCTTATCTGGCCCTGGTTCTGATATCAATTCTTTTGCAAGTTTACAATTTTTGGTAATAACTGCTATGAGGAAATAGCAGTGGACTTTAAATATAAAATTAAATTTTTGACATCATTAAAGCAAAGATTTAAACATAAGAAAATACTCCCAAATGCTATGCTAACAGTGATAGCCTTAAAAAAATAACAAGAATGAACCAGTCAAGAATGACCCAATCAAGAAGATACATATGAAAAAATAACGATTGCTTTAGTAAGGTAAAATTACAGTTTCCCGAACTATTCTGCCTCACTTTTCCTTGTAGTTTTTAGCCAAGATGATAAATGAAAATTCCACACTCAGTTCAGCACCCATAGCACAGTGGTTACAGCACCAGCCACATACACCGAGGCTGGCAGGTTCGAACCCGGCCCAGGCCAGCTAAAACAACAATAACAACTGCAACAACAACAAAATAGCCAGGCGTTATGGCGGGCGCCTGTAGTCCCCACTACTTGGGAGGCTGAGGCAAGAGAATCACTTAAGCCAGCTCAGCGCCTATAGCTCAGCGGCTAGAGTGCCAGCCACATACACCAGAATTGGCAGGTTCAAATCTAGCCCAGGCCTGCCAAACAACAATGACAACTACAACCAAAACATAGCCGGGCATTGTGGTGGGTGCTATAGTCCCAGCTATTTGGGAGGCTAAACCAAGAGAATAGCTTAAGCCGAAGAGTTTGAGGTTGCTGTGAGCTGTGACGCCCCGGCATTCTACCCAGGGCGGAAAAAGTAGCCGTGCATTGTTGTGGGAGCCTGCAGTTCGGCTACTCAAAAGGCTGAGGTAAGAGAATCGCTTGAGCCCAAGAGTTTTGAGGTTGCTGTGAACTGTGATGCCATGGCACTCAACCCAGGGTGACATAGTGAGACTCTGTTTCAAAAAACAAAACAAAACAGAAAAGTGAGAGAGAGAATCACTTAAGCCCAAGAGTTTGAGGTTGCTATGAACCATGACGCCACAACACTCTACCCAGGATGACATAGTGAGACTCTGTCTCAAAAACAAGACAATCACTTGAGCCCAAGAATTTGAAGTTGCTGTGAACTGTGTCGCCATAGCACTCTACCTAGGGCAACACAGACTCTGTCTCCAAAAAAAAAAAAAAACAAGAAAGAAAGAAAAAAAGAAAATCCACACTCTAACTTCAATCTAATAGGGAACACATAATTCTAATAAAAGAAAAAAGTTTAAAATGTATTTTCAAAGAAGCAGCATTTAAGGCAGAGGAACACACACAAGCAAAGGCATAAAAGCTGAAAAACAGGATAACCCAGGGAACTCAAGTGTGGTTGTAGCACAAATACTTGAGGCAAGGCTTACTTAAGAAGACCAATTAAAAATAAAAAGATCAATAATTCAGACAAAAAGAACGAGGATCTGTATTACAATAATATTTAATAAGCAATCAAAAAAAGAATTCTGGTTTACAAGTATAAGAGAATTTTAAAAAACACCAAAAGGTGTTACAAAAGAAATCCATACCTGTGATTGTTCCATGGACTTGTGTTCCATTCTTCAATTCAATGGTTACAGTTTCATGACTCAATTTCATCAAAAATCTACAAAAAGGAATAAGACCATGAATTTTCACCTCTTAACACTTTAAAATCATATTTATTAATTTGAAACAAGTGAAATTTCTACATGTTGAAATTCTGCTAGATGCTATCTGTATCTTTCCTATTAATAATCGGCTTAACAGGCTGGGTGAGATGGCTCATGTTTGTAATCCCAGCACTCTGGGAGGCCAAGGTGGGTAGATGGCTTGAGCTCAGGGCTTCCAGAACAGCCTGAGCAAAAGCGAGACCCCATCTCTACTAAAATTAGAAAAATTAGCCAGAGGGCGGCCCCTGTGGCTCAGTCGGTAGGGCGCCAGCCCCATATACTGAGGGTGGCGGGTTCAAACCCGGCCCCAGCCAAACTGCAACCAAAAAATAGCTGGGCGTTGTGGCGGGCGCCTGTAGGCCCAGCTACTCGGGAGGCTGAGGCAAGAGAATCGCTTAAGCCCAGGAGTTGGAGGTTGCTGTGAGCTATGTGAGGCCACGGCACTCTACCAAGGACCATAAAGTGAGACTCTGTCTCTACAAAAAAAAAAAAAGAAAAATTAGCCAGAAGTTGTGGTAGGTGCCTGTAGTCCCAGCTATGTGAGCTATGACACCAGGTAACAGAGTGAGATTCAGTCTCAAGAAAAAAAATATATATTGCATAACAATTTTAGCTTTCCCTCAATATTTATGAAGGAACATAACAATAACAACAGTCATTTGGACTTTGAGACAGGGTCTCAAGTTCATCACCCAGGCTAGAATGCAATCACATGATCATAGCTCGCTATAACTGAATTTTTAGGCTCAAGTGATCCTCTTGCCTCAGCCTCCTCAGTAGCTAGGGTAGGTGTATGCCACTATGAACCATGACTGGCCAATTAAAAAAAAAAAAAAAATTAGGGCGGCACCTGTGGCTCAAAGGGGTAAGGCGCTGGCCCCATATGCCGGAGGTGGCGAGTTCAAACCCAACCCCAGCCAAAAACTGCAAAAAAAAAAAAAAAATTTTTTTTTTTTTTTTTTTTGAAGCAACAGGGGTCTATGTAAGGCTGATCTCAAACTCTCAGCCTTAAGAGATCCTCCTGTCTTGGCCTTCCAAAGTATTGGAATTACAGGTGTGAACCATCATTCTTGGTCTGGATGTTTTTTAATTTCTAAACCATTACACAGCTCAACCTCAAATCCAGACATACAAGACCCTAGGCTCATTATAAGCCATGAAAAAGAAATCAAGAATTATAATTAGTAGTGAAAGACTACATAATTATATGGGTATAAAGTAAAAACCCCCTTTCTAACTCCCATGTGTGGAAATATTCTTCTATACCATTTTTTATGCATTCAAAAGCATATGATTTGTTTTTATAAAAATTGGTCTATAGGCCGGGCATGGTGGCTCACGACCGTAGTCCCAGCGCTGTGGGAGGCCGAGGCGGGTGGATTGCCTGAGCTCGGAGGTTCAAGACCAGTATGAGCAGCAGTAAGCCAGAGTGAAACCCCTTCTCTAGTAACATCAAAAACAGCCTGATGTTGTGGTGGCCTCTGTAATCCCAGCTACTGGGGAGGCAATGGGAAAGAGCATTGCTAAGGAAGAACAGTAAATAAAAAAAAGAAAAGAAACAACAACAAAAAACTTCAAATGAAGAAGAATGAACAAGCTGAAATTAAAAAAATAAAAAAAAATTGGTCTATACTTTGAATAACTTCTCATTTAGCACTTTATATTGGAAATAATGCCACGTCAATGTATAAAAGACATTCCTTCTAAGACAGTGGTTCTCAACCTTCCTAATGCCATGACCCTTTAATACAGTTCCTCATGTTGTGGTGACCCCCCAACCACAACTTCATTTTGCTACTTCATTGCAATAGCAAATAATTTTGTGGCTGGGGGTCACCACAACATGAGGAACTGTATTAATGGTTTGTGGCATTAGGAAGGTTGAGAACCACTGTTCTAAGAGCTAGATAGTATTCCACTGTATGGAAATACCATAATTTATTACCCTCTATTATTATTAATGGGCATTGTTTCTAATTTTTGCTACTACAAAGACTCACCAACACTAGTAATTACCAATCTTCCAATTTTTTTTTTAATTTGATAGGGAAAAGGAGGCAATTTTTTTTTTTTTTTTTTTTTATTGGCCGGGGCTGGGTTTGAACCCGCCACCTCTGGCATATGGGACCGGCACCCTACTCCTTGAGCCACAGGCACCGCCCGAGACTGAATATTTTTTCATGACTACAGGAAATTTATATTTCTTCTATGAATTACCTATTTACATTATTCACACATTGTCATTCAGGATGAGTTTTTATTTCCTAGCAGTTTTCCAAGTCACCAAAGTTTGTGCTTTCTTTAATCATACATTCAAACTTTTTTCATTCTTATGTTTTCAATTCATCAATCCTCTTGGCATATGTAATTTGTCTTAAAAAAATGCTTCCCATGCCAATTTGTAAAAACAGTCTCTTATTTTCTTCTGGTTTTACATTTAGAGTTTTAATCTACCTGTAATTCATCTTTTTTTCAGTGCAGTGTAAGGCACAAATCTGCCTTCATTATTTTCTTTAATTGGATATAGTTGACCCAATAATGTGCAGTATCCTAAAGGTAACCATATATATATACCTAGGGAAAATGGGAAACTGTAGCAAAATGGTACCTTTATTTACAAAATATTACATAATTTTATTAAATATTTCTTTACATATTGATATAAAAATATAAAACATATAAAATGAGTTTATTTTTCCTATTCATGACATTTGGGATACCCTGTATGGCAAATACATCCACTTCTCACTTCATTTAGTTTTAGACTTTTGTTCTCCTTTTATTATTGTGAAATACTGCTGGGGGAGAAATGGAAGAAAAGTTGAAAGGTTTACAAATTATGAAGATGTTGCCAATTGTCTTCCCCCTCCTACTATACATACTATTTGCACTTTGATCATATGGTCTGAAAGTAAGTTAGATGTAGGTCTTATTACACTTTCAGCATGCTTTTTTTTTTTTTTTTTTTTTGAGACAAAGTCTTACTCTGACACCCTGGGTAGAGTGCCATGGCATCACAGCATTTTCTTTATTTTAAAAAAGACTAGTGAAATGGGCAGCGCCTGTGGCTCAAGGAGTAGGGCGCCAGCCCCGTATACCGGGGGTGGGGGGTTCAAGCCCAGCCCGGCCCAAACTGCAAAAAAGAAAAAAGAAAGAAAAGAAAAGACTAATGAGGGCAGCACCTGTGGCTCAGTGAGTAGGGCGCTGGCCCCATATGCCGAGGGTGGCGGGTTCAAACCCAGCCCCGGCCAAACTGCAACAAAAAAATAGCCGGGCGTTGTGGTGAGCGCCTGTAGTCCCAGCTGCTCGGGAGGCTGAGGCAAGAGAATCACGTAAGCCCAAGAGTTAGAGGTTGCTGTGAGCCGTGTGACGCCACGGCACTCTATCAGAGGGCGGTACAGTGAGACTCTGTCTCTACAAAAAAAACAAAAAAAACAAAAAAAAAAGAAAAGACTAATGAAACGAAGTAGTGGAGTGGAGAAGGAACAAAGGAAGTCTGTAACTGGTTGTGCTCAATCAGTTGTAAACATCATTGTACTTGGACCAGCCAGCATGCATTTTTTAATGAGGAGATTCTGCTACGCAACCATATTGCACAATCACAGCTAAGGAACAATTGCACAATATAATCTAAAATGCAGTTCATATCAAAATTTCTTTTTTTTTTTTTTGTAGAGACAGAGTTTCACTGTATCGCCCTCACTAGAGTGCTATGGCGTCACACTGCTCACAGCAACCTCCAACTCCTGGGCCTAGGCTGTTCTCCTGTCTCAGCCTTCCAAGTAGCTGGGACTACAGGCGCCCGCCACAACGCCTGGCTATTTTTCTGTTGCAGTTTGGCTGGGGCCGGGTTTGAACCCGCCACCCTCGGTATATGGGGCCGGCGCCCTGCTCACTGAGCCACAGGCGCCGCCCTTATATCAAAATTTCTAATCTATAGTATGTACTCTGTAGATCCTATTCTGTATCATACTAAATGGTATAGGTAGGATTATCCATTTTCTTCCTCACTAGACTTGAGGGTAAGGATCATGATCTCTACATAAATTTTATCTGGCTCAGTGCCTGTGCACAGTGGTTACAGCGCCAGCCACATACACTGAGGGTTCAAACCCAGCCCAGCCCAGCTAAACAACTACAACAAAAAAATAGCTGAGCATTGTGGCAAGTGCCTATAGTCCCAGCTACTTGGGAGGCTGAGGCAAGAGAATCACTTAAGCCCAAGAGTTTGAGGTTGCTATCAGCTGTGACACCATAGCATTCTACAGAGGGTGACGTAGTGAGACTCTGTCTTAAAAAAAAAAAAAATAATAATAATTTTTTTTTAATCTATCTTCTTTTTTTTTTTTTTGTGATTTTTGGCCAGGGCTGGGTTTGAACCCACCACCTCCGGCATATGGGACCGGCGCCCTACTCCTTGAGCCACAGGCGCCACCCTTTTATCTGTTTTCTTAAGGGAGAAGATAAGATCTCACTCTGTTGCCTGAGCTAGAGCACGGTGGCATCATCATAGCTCACTGCAGCCTCCAACTTTCCTAGGCTCAAGCAATCCTCCTGCCTCAGTGTCCCAAGTAGCAGGGATGACAGGTGCACACCATGACATCTAGCTAATTTTCAAAAAAAATTTTGTAAAGATCAGAGTCTTGCTATTGTCCAGGTTGGTTTTGAACTCCTGGCTTCAAGTGATCCTTCTGCCTGGGCCTCCCAAAGTGCTAGGATTATAGGTATGAGCCACTAATGATCTCTATATTTAATCCTGGATTACTGCATGATGTTGGCTGAACTGTTTCAGTGATTAACAGGAAGCCAATCTTAAAACATCGCTTTTTTTTTAAATACTGGTACAGACAGCCATCCAAAAATGGGAAATTACTTGGTTTGTGATAGAGCAAGCCCCAAACACTTAAATGATCCCTGTCTTGAATTTCTTTTCATGTATCAAGTCAAGAAAAAATTTTTTGCCAGGCACGGTGGTTCATGCCTGTAATCCTAGCATTCTGGGAGGCCCTAACAGGTGGCTTGTTGGAGCTCAGAAGTTTGACACTAGCCTGAGCCAGAGCGAGATAGACTCTAAAAATAAAAATAGCCCAGTGTGGCTCAGCGCCTGTAGCTTAGTGGCTAGGGCACCAGCCACATACACCAAGGCTGGCAGGTTCAAACCCAGCCTGGGCCTGCCAAGCAACAATTGGTGGGCACCTGTAGCCCCAGCTACTTGGGAGGCTGAGGCAAGAGAATCGCTTAAGCCCTTGAGGTTGCTGTGAGCTGTGATGCCACAGCACTCTACCTAGGGCAACATAGTGAGACTCCATGTCTCAAAAAAAAAAAAAAAAAAAAAAAATAGCCGAGTGTGGAGCCTGTAGTCCCAGCTACTTGGGAAGCTGAGGCAAGAGAATCACTTGAGCCCAAGAATTTGAGGTTGCTATGAGCTATGACACCACGTGAGTGACAAAGGGAGACTCTCACTAAAAAAATAAAAGTAGGGTGCCAGCCGGATATACCAAGGGTGGTGGGTTCAAACCTAGCCCCCGCCAAACTGCAACAACAACAACAACAAAAAAAAATAGCCGGGCACTGTGGCAGGTGCCTGTAGTCCCAGCTTCTTGGAAGGCCGAGGCAAGAGAATCGCCTAAGCCCAGGAACTGCAGGTTGCAGTGAGCTGTGTAACCCCACGGCACTCTACCAAGGGTGATAAAGTGAGACTGTCTCTACCAAAAAAAAATAATAATAATAATAAATAAATAAAATAAACTTCCAATGAATCAGTATTGTTTTCTTTCACCAGATGAGAATTATTTAACAATCAATTATATGTGCCTGAAATTCTAAAGTAATGGTTGTCATCCATCATTAAGTTTTTGTTTTTATCTTTTACTGTGATTGTCTCAGTCAATAACTTTTTTTGTTTGTTTGTTTTTTTGTAGAGACAGAGTCTCACTTTACCGCCTTTGGTAGAGTGCCATGATGTCACAGGACTCACAGCAACCTCTAGCTCTTGGGCTTCTGCAATTCTCCTGCCTCAGCCTCCCGAGCAGCTGGGACTACAGGCACCCGCCACAACACCCGGCTATTTTTTGGTTGCAGTTCAGCCGGGGCTGGATTTGAACCCGCCACCCTCGGTATATGCGGCCGGCGCCCTACTCACTGAGCCACAGGCGCTACCGCAGTCAATAACTTTTACTATAAAAGGTTTTACAATGCATTTTTAGAAGTAGGCAGGATTAAAGTAAAAATGAAATACCTTAGATCAGGTAATCTGCCATATGGAAGTAAAAGGAAAACCAGAAATTAACAAAAAGGGTCCCTAGGCCTCCAAAATGTCAAAATACATTCCAGCAATTCCAAGGATATTTCTTTGAGAAATAATATTTATCATTATCTATTATGTGATAATCCTTGTCTTGCTACTTAGGATGAAATATGAATAAGACTAAGCTTGCAAAGAGCTCAAAGTCTGGCCGGAAGCTCAGATACATCAAAATGTACCTGAGAGAGATGTGGCTCGGCGCCTGTGGCTCAAGCGGCTAAGGCGCCAGCCACTACACCTGAGTTGGCGGGTTGTAATCCAGCCCAGGCCTGCCAAAAAACAATGACGGTTGCAACCAAAAATTAATAAATAAAAGAAAAATAGCTGGGCATTGTGGCAGGCACCTGTAATCCCAGCTACTTGGGAGGCAGAGGCAGGAGAATCACCTGAGCCCAAGAGTTGGAGGTTGCTGTGAGCTGTGATGCCATAGCACTCTACCCAGGGCAACAGCTTGAGGCTCTGTCTCAAAAAACAAACAAACAACAACAAAAAAATGCGTGTGAGATGTAAAATAACCATAAATTGTAGAATGCAACAGATATATACACACATTTCCCCCAGGAATATAATATAGCACAGGGAGAAGGGAGTCAGATTTTAGTGGACTTCTAGTAAGAAGCTTGAAAAGTTTGAAATACGCAGTAAAGTGGCAAAAGCAAAGACTTAGTGGTAACAAACAACATAAGGTATAAGATAATTATAGATAACTACTGATGTAATATTAAGCTAAAAAACACAAGCAGAGAAGTGCTAGGTTCCTGCCTTTCATGGAAAAGCCCTTCCTATGCTCTACTAAAGAATTCTAATAGGGACTGGGGCAAGTGGCTCACGCCCTCCCTTCAGCTACAGAGTTCAAGGTCAGCCTGAGCAAGAGACCTCATCTCTAATAAAAATAGAAAAAATTATCCAGGCATCGTGGCAGGTGCCTGTAGTCCCAGCTACTCGGGAGGCTGAGGCAGAAAAATTGCTTGAGTCCAGGAGTTGCTATGAGCTAGGCTGAAGCCATGGCACTCTAGCTTAGGGCAAGGGAGTTAGTTAGATTCTGTCTTCCCTCACCAAAAAAGCTACTGTAATCAAGATATAAGGAACAAAAAAACAGGTCAATGAAATAGAATACTGAGCCCCCCAAACAGACCCACATTTACACGGTCAATTATCTGCATAGGGGCCAAAGTAGTCCAATGAGGAAGGGAAACCTTTTTCCACAAATGATGCTGGAATAACTGAAATTCACATAGAAAAAAAATGAACCTGTACCACTAACTCACAACATTTTCCAAAATTAATTCAAGACAGACCATGGACCAAAATACAAAAGTTAAAATTATGAAGCATTTTGAGGAGAACATAGAATCCCTTCATGATCTGAAGGTAAACTAAGGCTTCTTTGACAGCAAGACTCAAAAGAAAAAGCTGATAAGGCTCGGCACCTGTAGCTCAGCAACTAGGGCGCCAGGCACAGACACCAGGGCTGGAGGGTTCGAACTCGACTTGGGCCTGCCAAACAACAATGACAACTACAACAAAAATGTAGCAGGGTGTTGTGGCGGGTGTCTATAGTCTCAGCTACTCGGGAGGCTGAGGCAAGAAAATCGCTTAAAGCCCAGGAGTTTGAGGTTGCTGTGAGCTGTGATGCCAGAGAACTCTACCTAGGGCAACATAGTGAGACTCTGTCTCAAACAAAAAAAAAAAAAAAAAAAAAAAGAGAGAGAGAGAGAATGCTGATAAATTTATGGTCATTAAGAGATAGTATCAAGAAAATGAACAAGGGGCGGCACCTGTGGCTCAGTGAGTAGGGCGCTGACCCCATATACCCAGGGTGGTGGGTTCAAACCCAGCCCTGGCAGAACTGCAACAAAAAAATAGCTGGGTGTTGTGGCGGGCGCCTGTAATCCCAGCTACTTGGGAGGCTGAGGCAAGAGAATCGCTTAAGCCCAGGAGTTGGAGGTTGCTGTGAGCTATGTGATGCCATCGCACTCTACCTAGGCTCTGTGTCTACCAAAAAAAAAAAAGAGATAGTATTAAGAAAATGAACAAGGGGCGGCGCCTGTGGCTCAGGGAGTAGGGCACTGACCCCATATACCCAGGGTGGTGGGTTCAAACCCAGCCCCGGCCAAACTGCAACAAAAGCCAGGCATTGTGGCGGGTGCCTGCGGTCCTAGCTACTGGGGAGACTGAGGCAAGAGAATCGCCTAAGCCCAGGAGCTGGAGGTTGCTGTGAGCTGTGATGGCACAGCACTCTACCAAGGGCAATAAAGTGAAACTGTCTCCACCAAAAAAAAAAAAAGAAAATGAACAAGGAAGCCACAAACTGGGGGAAAATATATCTGACAAAGAAGAGATATCCTGCATATAGAAAGAATTCCTGTAACTCAAAAAGAAAAAGAAAAGACACAAAGTAAGGAAAAGATCTGAAAAAATACTTCACCAAAGAATATACATGAATGCAGGTGAAAAGTCTTCAACATCTGGGAGGCTCTTGTGGCTCAATGAGTAGGGGCCGGCCCCATATACTGAGGGTGGTGGATTCAAACCCAGGCCTGGCCAAACTGCAACAAAAAAATAGCTGGGTGTTGTGGTGGGCACCTGTAGTCCCAGCTACTCAGGAGGCTGAGGCAAGAGAATCACCTAAGTCCAAGAGCTGGAGGTTGCTGTGAGCTTTGAAACAACAGTAATCTACCAAGGGCAACAAAGTGAGACTCTGTCTCTTAAAAAAAAAGTACTTAACATCATTAGTCGCAGTATACTCCAGGGGCTGCACTGAGTTACAAGGCCACTTTGACCCCAGGTTGGGTGACATAGATTGCATCTCTTAAACAAACAAAACCCCAAAACAAAAAATCCAACAAGATAATGGTATCACTGCACACTCATTAAAATGACCAAAATTAAAGACTGATCAAACAGCAAATGTTGGTAAGGATGTGGAGTAAGCCCAATTGGAATTCTAACATACTGTATTATCAGCGGGGATGTAAAAGGGTACAACCATTTTGGAAAATGGTCTGGCAGTTTCTCATAAAGCTAAACACCTATGATATGATTCACCAACTTCACTCTTAAGTATTTACCCAAGAGAAATGAAAGCTTATGTTCACAGAGGACTTGTACGAGAATGCTCAAAACAGTTTTCAACAAAATACATAACTTAGAATGGGGTAACAGCCATTATAAAATAAACATATAAATAAATAATATCCATAATAAAAATGACTAAATTACCACAATGTGGGTGAATCTAAAACCATGCTGAGTAAAAGAAACTTTACACAAAGAGTACATACTACACGATTCCTAATATATGAAATGGTTATTCAGGGGATTAAATTTTTCTTTTTTTGAGACAGAGCCTCAAGCTGTCACTCTGGGTAGAGTGCTGTGCCATCACAGCTCACAGCAACCTCTAACTCCTAGGCTCAAGTGATTCTCCTGCCTCCGCCTTCCAAGTAGCTGGGACTACAGACACCCCGCCACAACACTCAGCTGTTTTTTGGTGGCAGCCATCATTTGTTGTTTGGCCTATGGGGCTGGATTCGAACCCACCAGCTCATGTGGCTGGCGCCTTAGCAGCTTGAAGCACAGGCACTGAGCTGGGGTGGAGATGAATTTTTCAATAATGAAAAACTACATACGGCATTTCACTGCATGAAATACATACTTCGAAAAAGGAAATAAAAGAAAACCAAGCGATTCAAGTCAGTGACAAAAATAAGCTAAATTAAGACACAATTTTAAAGTTAAAAAAAGATGAAGACACAGTTTTAAAGTTAAAAAAATGTAAAACAAAGAGTCTGAACCTCAATATAATATTTAAAGAGTTTTATATGCTATTAGAAATTACCTACTTGGGTGGTGCCTGTGGCTAAATGAGTAGGGCGCTGGCCCCACATACCTAGGGTGGTGGGTTCAAACCGGGCCCCAGCCAAACTGCAACAATAACAAAATAGCTGGGCGTTGGGGCGGGCGCCTGTAGTCCCAGCTACTCGAGAGGCTGAGGCAAGAGAATCGCCTAAGCCCAAGAGTTGGAGGTTGCTGTGAGCTGTGATGCCACAGCACTCTACTGAGGCTGATAAGTGAGACTCTGTCTCTAAAAAAAAAAAAAGAAAGAAATTACCTACTTGTCTGTCTTCGCCACTAAACAGAAAGCTCCAAACAAAAATTTTACCACCAGCGCACATATACAAGAAGTGCTCAATAGGTAACTGGATGACATTGATAATCTTTGACTCCACAAGAAAGAAACTAGTTAAAAGTTCATAATTTCTGGCTTACGTATTAGAAACCTCTGCCTCGGGCGGCGCCTGTGGCTCAGTCGGTAAGTCGCCGGCCCCATATACCGAGGGTGGCGGGTTCAAACCCGGCCCCGGCTGAACTGCAACCAAAAAAATAGCTGGGCGTTGTGGCGGGTGCCTGTAGTCCCAGCTACTCGGGAGGCTGAGGCAAGAGAATCGCTTAAGCCCAGGAGTTGGAGGTTGCTGCGAGCTGTGTGATGCCATGGCACTCTACCGAGGGCCATAAAGTGAGACTGTCTCTACAAGAAAAAAAGAAACCTCTGTCTCTAATGTTCCAGGCTCAGCCTCAAGGAAAAATAAATACCAAAACCAAAGGTTGAGCCTCAAGAAAAAGTACCAAACTCAAATCTCTTTGTAGGTAGTTTGGGATTATCCACTCAATAACAAGTCTTCAGTAGGTTTAACTAATCCACAGAAATAAAAACAAGCCAAATACCTGTTATCTATATACCTATACTTACAATTAGCCACAGTTACGGGAAGTGCTGACTTCTGCTCCAAATTGGGAGATTTTCCTAAATCAAAAGCCTACCGTAACGGGAAATGTAGATCCTAAATCTAGGGAGTACCAAAAGTAACCTTAAAAAACAAAATTTATGAAGCCAGAAGTCCCTCTCCGATTTAAAACATTTTGGAAACAGGTTTCATTACTTCCAGATAGATTTGTTAAGTTCTAAAGTACTCTCTTGAAGTTCCACTCAAAATGAAAACTGGTAACTAACCGAAAGAGGGAGCTGCGTCCCACACGCTACACTTACTTTAAGGCCTCTAAGTCACGGGGTGGGGAGGGAGGAGAGAAATCGTTCGGCCTTTACATTCACCTCTTGGAAGACACCCGGGATTCCCGCGCGACCCATTCTAAAACTGAGGCCCCAGTACTCGCAGGGCAGCCAAGATGGGAGTAGAAGCGGCGGGAGCCGGACACCGTTAGCAGGCCGCGCACACGCGGCTTTCCCGCCTCCTGCAACTGAGGCTGCTTAGCCTCCCGACTCGGTTCAGGCGCTCCCTTCACAAACCTCACCCCGCTCAGTCACTTCCTCACCTTACAAGCTTCATCCTGGCGGTGCCGTCACCCTTCGAGCCAGACAGCAAACAGAATCCAACCACCTTTGACTAACCGACTCAAAGTATGAATGGCCGGAAACGCCTACTGCAGGGGCTCAGGACGTCCAGAGCGCGCGGAGCGCCGCAGACGCACGGCGGAAGTGACGAGCAGCGCGTCGCACTGTCTTCCGGTCGCGAGGAGCGCGACTGCGGCTCCTGGAGGCTGGAGGTTGCCTTGCTCCTAGTAAGGGCGTCGAGGTTTGGTCCTGGAAGACGTTTCCTACAAGAGAAGAGATTTGAGGAAGATAAATCCAAGTAGCAGTCTAGTCGCCGTTATGCTTTGGCTCAACAGGGCACAGTGCGTGATGAAGCATCACTGTTCCTCAGTGAACAAAGAGAAATTTTGAGAGAAGCCCAAAAGATTATTTTAATTCTGTCCCAACACCAAGATCCTTGGTGCCTGAAGGAAATCGCACAATTTGGCTGATTATTTTTACTTAAGTTCTGATCGCTAAAACAAACTTTTCTATCTTTTTCTTACTCGACTTTTCAGCAGAATTTAGCACGACGTTCCTTTTTTGAAACATCTTCCTCTCGTGGCTTCCAGTATGCCAAGCATACGTGGTTTTCATCCTATCCCACTAACTGCTCTTTCTAGGCCTCCTTGCAGGCTCATCTTTCTCTAAAAAGATTAGCAATACATGTTCGCGTATTTGGGGGCTTATGGCTGTTGTCTCTTTAAGCATTCTTTTTCCTAGGTAAGGTAATTTCTTCCAAAAACATGGCTTTAATTTCTATCTCTTGTCTAGACTTCATCTCTGATCACCAGAACTCTTGGACCTCAAACTTTTTAAACAGGGGGCCAGTTCACTGTCCCTCAGACCGTTGGAGGGCTGGACTATAGTTAAAAAAAAAAAAGCTATATGGGCGGCGCCTGTGGCTCAGTCGGTAGGGCGCCGGCCCCATATACCGAGGGTGGTGGGTTCAAACCCGGCCCCGGCCAAACTGCAACCAAAAAATAGCCGGCGTTGTGGCGGGCGCCTGTAGTCCCAGCTACTCGGGAGGCTGAGGCAAGAGAATCACCTAAGCCCAAGAGTTGGAGGTTGCTGTGAGCTGTGTGAGGCCACTGCACTCTACCGAGGGCCATAAAGTGAGACTCTGTCTCTACAAGAAAATAAAATAAAATAAAATAAAAAGCTATGAACAAATTCCTATGCATACTGCACATATCTTATTTTGAAGTAAAAAAACAAAACGGGAACAAATACAATCACACCGCCTCATGTGGCCCGAAGGCCGTAGTTTGAGGATCCCTGCAGGGTAATGCTCATCAAAGTCTAACGTGCAGAGGACTCACCTGGTGAAACTTTAAAATGAGAATTCTAACTCAGTTGTTGTGGAGCCAGAAATTATGCATTTCTTTTCTTTTCTTTTTTTTTTTTTGAGACAGTCTCACTATGTTGCCATAGGTAGAGAGCTGTGGCATCACAGCTCGCAGCAACCTCCTACTCTTGGGCTTAATCAATTCTCTTGCCTCAGTCTCCCAAGTAGCTGGGACCACAGGTGCCCGCTACAACGCCTGGCTAACTGGACAGTTTTTATAAAAACCCAAACCTATGTGATATTAATGAGCCCTTGGATCAAAAACAACACCTAGCCTTGGCTATTTAAAATGATACTAAGTCTCTGGGTGTGGTGGCTGTAATCCCAGTGTTTTAGGAGGCTGAGAAGGATGGATCTCTTTTTTTTTTTTAAGAGACAGATTTGTGCTTTGTCGCAAGTGCTATGGATCACAGCTCACAGCAAGCCACAATGCCTGTTTTTTGTTTTTTTTTTTTTTGAGAAAGCCTCAAGCTGTCACCCCGGGTAGAGTGCTGTGGCATCACAGCTCACAGCAACCTCCAACTCCTGGGCTCAAGAGATTCTTCCGTCTCTGCCTCCCATGTAGCTGGGACTACAGGTGCCTGCCACAATGCCCAGCTATTTTTTGGTTGCAGCCATCATTGTTTGGTGGGCCCAGGCTGGATTTGAACCCGCCAGCTGAGGTGTATGTGGCTGGAGCCTTAGCCGCTTGAGCACCAGGCACCAAGCCGCTCTGCTATTTCTTATTGCAGTTTGGCCAGGGCTGAGTTTGAACCTGCCACCTTTTGTATATGGGGCCAGTGCCCTACTCACTGAGCCACAGGTGCTGCCCTCTCTCTCTCTCTTTTTTTTTTTTTTGAAACAGAGTCTCACTTTGTCTCCCTTGGGAGAATGCTGTGGTGTCACAGCTCATAGCAACCTCAAACTCTTAAGCTTAAGCAATTCTCTTTCCTCAGCCTCCCAAGTAGCTGGGACTACAGATGCCTGCCATAATGCCTGGCCATTTTTTGGTTGGAGTTGTCATTGTTGTTTGGCAGGCCCCGGCGGGATTCTAACCTGCCAGCTCTCGTGTATGTGGCTAGCACCCTAGATGCTGATCTACAGGCGCCGACCTCTCTCTCTCTCTCTTTTTTTTTTTTAGAGACAGAGTCTCACTTTGGTGCCCTCGATAGAGTGCTGTGGCATCCCAGCTCACAGCAACCTCCAGCTCTTGGGCTTAGGTGATTCTTTTGCCTCAGCCTCCCAAGCAGCTGGGACTACAGGCACCTGCCACAATGCCCGGCTGTTTTTTTGTTGCACTTTGGCCGGTGCGGGTTCGAACCTGCCACCCTCAGTACATGGGGCCGGCACCCTACTTACTGAGCCACAGGCATGCATCTCTGTCTCTCTCTCTCTTTTTTTCTTTTTTTTTGGCCGGGGCTGGGTTTGAACCCGCCACCTCTGGCATGTGGGACTGGTGCCCTACTCTATTGAGCCACAGGTGCTGCCTCTCTCTCCTTTTTTATGAAGGAGTCTTACTACTCTATCACCCTAGGTAAAGTGCCATGGCATCATAGCTTACAGCAACCTCAAACTCTTGGGCTCAAGATATCTTCTTGTCTTAGCCTCCTAAGTAGCTGGGGGCCACAGGTGCCCGCTACAATGCCCTGATTTATTTTTTTCATTTTTAAGAGAGGGGGTCTGGCTCTTGCTCAGGTTGGTTTTTGAACTTCTGAGCTCAGGCAATCTACCCACCTTGGCCTCCCAAAGAGCTAGGATTACAGACATGAGCCACTGCGCCCAGCCTAAGGAGAGATATCTTGAGGCTGGGAGTTTGAGACCAGTCGGGGCAACATAGTCTCTGCAAAAAATTTGAAAATCTTAGCTGGGGTTAGTTGCTACTTGTGATGCTGAAGCAGGAGGATTAGTTGAGCCCAGTAGTCTGAGGTTGCAGAGAGCTATGACACGGCCAGTGCATTACAGTCTGGGTAAAAAAAGCAAAACCCTCTTTTTTTTTAGACAGAGTCTTACTGTCACCCTGGGTAAAGTGCCATAGCATCACACGGCTCACAGCAACCTCAAACACCTGGGCTCACGAGATTCTCTTGCCTCAGCCTTCCGAGCAGCTGGGACTACAGGCACCTGCCACAACACCCCTCTAGTTTTCTATTTTTAGTAGAGATGGGGGTCTCACTCTTGCTCGGGTGATCTACCCGCCTTTGCCTCCCAGAGTGCTAGGATTACAGGTGTGAGCCACTGCACATGTGTCTCTTTTTTTTTTTTACAGCAAACATTGCCTAACAAGACACCCTCATCTCTTAAAAAAATTAACATTAAATAAAACAAAGCATTCAGTTCCTTAGTTACAATAACCACATTTCACATACTCATATGTGGTTATGTCTATCCTTTTGAACAATGAAGATATACAATATTTTTATCACAGAAAGTTTGATTGGATAGTGCCATTTTATTTATTACCATGTTTCCTTCTTAAAATTTATTTCCTTATTTATTGTCTGATATGAAAAAGTAAACTGTCTGAAAACAGGGAATTGGGTCTGTTCACTGCAGCATCATCTGGATCTAGATAGTGCCTTGCACAGAATGTGGTCAATAAATATTTGTGAAATAACTGAATGTGTGCTCCAAGAAGAAGGAAACCTTTCCTTGTGGTGTTCACCACAGTATCCCCAGTACTGAGCACAGATTACTCTTCCCTATTGTCTTTAAGACTCTTCCTACTTTGAGCTATGCCTACTTTGTAATCCACCCCCTTTCTCCTCAATAGTATAGGGATATTTGAGTTCTTGTGGTTCACCAAGGTCACTCTCCTCCCCAGACTTTTGTATATGCAGTTCTTTAATCTGCTAACACCTACTCATCCCAAGTATGAGGCCCAGCGTTATTAATTAGTTATGTGTGGTGAGTCTCAGATGGCAACTTGAAATGTCATTGTCAGTTGTTTTATACCAAATTGGTATAATTTTTCTTTCTTTTTTTTATTTTCTAGGTTGAATTTGTTAAGGATTTTTAATTTCTCATTGTTTAAAACTCTCAAGAGTCCTGAAATCAAGTCAGTAAGAGTGAAGCAACAAAGTAAAAGCTTTTGGCGGCGCTTGTAGCTAAAGCAGCTGAGGCTCCAGCCACATACACTGGAGTTGGCGGGTTTGAATCCAGCCCGGGCCTGCCAAACAACAATGACAACTATAACCAAAAATAACCAGGTATTATGGCAGGTGCCTGTACTCCCAGCTACTTGGGAGGCTGAGGCAAGAGGATTGCTTGAGCCCAAAGGTTTGAGGTTGCTGTGAGCAGTGATGCCATCGCACTCTACCCAGGCAACAGCTTGAGACTCCGTCTTGACACCCCCCCCAAAAAAAAAAAACAAAGTAAAAGCTTTTATTTGCTGCTAGTAGAAGGATTAGTTTGAAAGTGAGATTATCCTGTCCTCTGTGATTTAGCAGAAGTTTTACATGTTGCAAGCTTTTAGAATGGTCATAAGAAAAGGAACAAGGAAACCAATGTAATGTGTAGGGTAATGTGACCATTCCATTATCAGTGGTGTAGATGTACTAATGATAAACAAGTGCGGAAAAAGACATTCTGCAGTTTGGAGTCAGAAAGGAAAACAAGCAATTTAAGCAAGTCCAGGGGATTACATTCAAAGTTTTGAGTTTAGCATAACAACATAGAATAGGGTCTTGCAATTCTTCCTGTAAGAGGTGAGAAAAAGACCTTCATTAGTTATAGAATCATAATGTTGAGAACCAAGATGTGTCATCTGGGTAATAGCGTCTGTTTCTGGCAAGGGCCCATGGCAAAGCTGAATGAATCTGAGCTTTCCTTCCGAGGATTTTTTCTGGAGCTCTCAGGAACTTGGGCTTCTTTTTACTGGAATCAGTTTGCTGTGAGCTTATGTAATCTTTGCCGAGTTGTTGGGAGAGCATATTTAAGAATGAAGCTTATACAGATGAAAGAATAGCTGAGCATTGTAGAGTGTCCTGCTGACATCATCTGAGACTCAGGTTTCAGGATAGCCTGAGGTCAGCTGCTCCCCTACAGCTCCCAGTTATGATAGTAATAAAGTCCTTCAAAAACTTGCTTATATTAGTTTAAGCTCTATTTTAGTCATTTTCAAGCTAAAGAGACTTGAGTAATACTGTGTTCAGATTATTAAACACTTCTTTCTTTTTCTGTTGCATGTCCATGTCCTCCTATAGTTATCTGAGAAAACGTTTTCTTGCTAGACTTACACCTTTTAAACTAAAATTTGTTTTTCTTTCTTTCAGTTATATCAATACTCCTGCACCAGTTCAATGCTAGACTTCCCATTTACCATTATCTGCAAAATTCAGATTCTTTATACTTTCCTGGAAGAGAAGGAAAGCTCAGTCACAGAAGAAATTTATTCAGTTGATCATGATTATTTTTTAGTGGACAACCAAATGAAATGAACCAAATTCCAAAGCTCATAGACTGATCGCTATAGAAGATTGCTATTGATGGAAAGGAAAACAAATATGATATTACAGAATAAGATTTAATTAGACTACAAATTGAGACTTTTTTTGAGACAGAGTGTCAAGCTGTCACCCTGGTTCGAGTGCTGTAGCATCATAGCTCACAGCAACATCCAACTTGGGTTCAAGTGATCCTCTTGCCTCAGTTTTTCTATTTTTATTCATTTATTCATTCATTTATTGAGACAGAGTCTCACTATGTCACCCTTGGTAGAGTACTGTGGCGTCACAGCTCACAGCAACCTCAAACTCTTGGGCATGAGTGATTCTCTTGCCTCAGCCTCCCAAGTAGCTGGGACTACAGGTGCCAGCCACAATGCTCCCACTAAGTTTTTCTATTTTTAGTAGAGATGGGGGTCTCACTTTTGCTCAGGCTGGTCGGCCTCCCAGAGTGCTAGGATTACAGGCGCAAGCCCCTGTGCCTGGCTCAAATTGAGACTATTGTGTTAATGAATCATAAGTAAAAAAATCCTTCAAAATAATGAGGCATGATGCTTAAGAAATTTTATTTCTCCCATAAATGCAAAGTACTTTTATTCATTCACAGCATGTTTATTCATTCACAGCATGTTTAAGAAACTGATTACATATTGTTTTGGAAAAGAAAATATAAATTGCAGGCATGAATTACACATCAAACTTCTTGTGCACCAAAAATAAATATATATGATTTTTTTTTTTTTTTTGTAGAGACAGAGTCTCACTGTACCGCCCTTGGGTAGAGTGCCGTGGTGTCACACGGCTCACAGCAACCTCTAACTTTTGGGCTTACGCGATTCTCTTGCCTCAGACTCCCGAGCAGCTGGGACTACAGGTGCCCACCACAATGCCTGGCTATTTTTTTGTTGCAGTTTGGCCGGGGCTGGGTTTGAACCCGCCACCCTCGGCATATGGGGATGGGGCCGGTGCCTACTCACGGAGCCACAGGTGCCGCCCAAGTATATATGATTTAATATGGCCTGACATTTGTAAGGATTCCTATGCTCCTGATGGAGGCCAACACAACACACAGAGATCCACTCAGAAGCAGAGGCCTGTTTGGTAAGAAAGAAATATGCAAATATGGTTTTGTGTGTGTATGCCAAAATTTGAGTTACCAAAGACAAAGCAGTTTGCTAAACTAAAAGAAATTCCACTAGTTGCTGACTTTCTAAAGATGAAAGCAAACACAGGTCAGATGCCCTGGTAAATAAGCAGCTTTAACCAGGTTGGCAGTTTACATCTAGGTTTTTCCCCAACTTGAGCATTTGGTGTTATTTCATTAAAGTATATGTATATCGGGTATATGTATGAAGTATACAAAGTATATGTATATCACCACATCAGTGACAGGTCTTTGCCAAGTAACTCAGTGTCTGAGAGTACACTTCTCACCAATACTTTTTTTTTTTTTTTTGAGACAGAGTCTCAAGCTGTCGCCCTGGGTAGAGTGCCCTGGAGTCACAGCTCACAGCAGCCTCCATCTCGGGCTTAAGCGATCCTCTTGCCTCGGTTTAGTAGAGACGGGGATTCACTTTTTGCTCAGCCTGGTCTGGAACCTGTGAATTCAAGCTATCCACCGCTTTGGCCTCCCAGAGTGTTAGGATTACAGGTTTGAGCCACAGTGCCCAGCCTTCACCAATGCTTCTTGTTTTGGCTTATAAGCCATATAATCTCCCTGACCAAACTGATACGAATGGTTTTGTAGGGAAAAAGTCAGGGTTGACAAACTCAGTACATTTTGGTTGTATTTGGCTTCAAACAGGGAGCCAAAGAAGTGGTAGAATCCACTTACCACTCTCTCTTTTTTTTAGACCCTGTCTTTTTGGTGGGTCCTGTAGTCCCAGCTACTCGGTAGGCTGATGCAAGAGGATCACTTCAGCCCAAGAGTTTGAGGTTGCTGTGAGCTATGACACTGTGGCACTCTACCAGAGTGACAGAGTGAGGCTTTTTCAAAGAAAAAAAAAAAAAAGGAAAGGGTCTGTCTCTGGTGGCTTGCGTAGAGTGCAGTGGCATCATCACAGCTCACCACAACCTCAAACTTGTGGGCTGATGCGAAAGGATCACATGAGCCCAAGAGTTTGAGGTTGCTGTGAGCTGTGACATGACACCACAGCACTCTACCAGGGTGAGAGTGAGGCTGTCTCAAAAAAAACAAACAAAAAACAAACAAACAAAAACAACCCAAAATAAAGGAAAGGGTCTCTCTCTGTGGCTTGGGTAGAGTGCAGTGGCATCACCATAGCTCACTAGAACTTCTTTTTTTTTGAGACAGAGTCTCACTATGTCGCCCTGGGTAGAGTGCTGTGCTGTCACAGCTCACAGCAACCTCCAACTCCTGGGCTTAAGCGATTCTCTTGCCTCAGCCTCCCAAGTAGCTGGGACTACAGACTCCCACCACAACGCTCAGCTATTTTTGGGTTGTAGTTGTCATTGTAGTTTGGCAGGCCCAGGCTGGATTCCAATCCGCCAGCTCTGGTGTATGTGGCTGGTGCCCTAGCAGCTTGAGCTACAGGGTCCCAACCAGCTCACTACAACTTCAAACTTCTGGGCTCGAGCAATCTTCCCACCTCAGCCTCTCTAGCAGCTGGGACTATGTTGGGTAGAGATGGGCTCTCCCTCTTTGTCTTAAAAAAAAAAAAAAAGAATAAAGAAAAAGGGAGGAAGAAAAAAAGAAAGAGAGAAGGAGAGAAAGAAAGAAAGAAGGAAAGTTCTCATTCTGTTGTCCAGGCTAGAGTGCAGTGGCTTCAGCCTAGCGTGCAGCAACCTTAAACTCCTGGACTCAGGCGATCTTCCTGTCTCAGCCTCCCAAGGAACTGGGACTAAAGGTGAGCACCACCACACCTGGCTAATTTTTTCTATTTTTAGTTAAGATGGGACTTGCTCTTGCTCAGGCTAATTTTAAACTCCTGCGCTCTAGCGATCCTCCCTCCTTGGCCCCCTAGAGTGCTCGGATTACAGATCCGAGCCACCTCTTCCCATTTTGAAAGGCCCAAGAACCGATTTATCCATCCTCAGAATTTTGCAAATAAGGAAAGAGTAGCACAGAAAGCATGTTCAAAAGCAGGGTGGGGACCACCGATCCTAGTGATAGAATTCCGGATTTTATCTTTAGAGGATTCGAAGAGACAAAACCTTGTCTGAACACCGCCCTAACGGTTTCTTTCTGTCTCTCTCTTTTTTTTTTGAGACAGTCTCACTATGTCCCCCTCAGTAGAGCGCTGTGATGTCACTGCTCACAGCAACCTCAAAGTCTTGGGTTTAAGCGATTCCCTTGCCTCAGCCTCCCAAGTAAGTGGGACTACAGGCGCCCAGCACAACGCCCGTCTATTTTTAATTTTTTGGTTGTTGCAGTTGTTTAGCTAACCCGGGTCGAACCTGCCACCTTAGGTGTATAAGGCTGGCGCCGTAACCCCTGTGCTATGGGCGCCAAGCCTATTGTACGGCTTCTATCGGCTTTTGTGCTCTGGTGCACGAGAGGGAGGAACGTGTGCAAGGAGAAGTTGAAAGCCTGCATTTGTGGGAGGCTCTGGAGATGGTGCGGTGAAAGGGAGAAAAGGAGCAGCTCATCTCCCTCCACTCCAAGGCACTTGGACTAGACACCGCGTACAGAAGAAGTACCCGAAACCTACAGCGGAAACATTTCCGACAAATTTTCAAGATAAACCACCACTGCTGGGTGCCTGGGTGGTATTATTCCGAGATGACTCCAGGAAAAACAAGCGCCCGCCGCTAGGGGGCACTCCCGCCTCCCGGCTAGGCGCCCACCCGCGGAGGCGCGCACGCGAGGCCTCCCATCGCGCCTGCGCTAAGGATGGTCGCTGGCTTGTCTTTCCCCGACGCCCAGCCGTCCGGGCCCGGGTGAAAAATTGCGTGACACGCTGCGAGCGTGGCGGCCATCTTCGTCTTCTGGGCAAGTCAGCTGAGCGGGTTAGAACTGACGACGAGAGTTGCGCAAGCGCACCCCAGACGGTCACAGGTAACTCCCATCTGACGGGCGAGGCGTCGCCGTCGTCGCCGGAAGTTTGGTGTTTGCGCCGCGGGGGAGGCGGCGGCCGCGGCAGAAGCAGCTGAGTGTCTCCCGATACCCGGATGTGAGGCGATCTGCTGGCTCCAGTCGGACCCTCGGCTGGGCAAAAAGGAAGGTAGGCGAGCGTCCCTGACGGTCCCCGCCGCCCGTGTCCTCACCTCCCTCCGGAACGTGGACCATTTTCCCTCTTCCTGTCCCACCCTCTGCGGCGTGTGGCTTCGCACGCCTCTTCCTACTGCTCGGGTCCCTGCTCCTCGCGTACCCAGGGGGAGGTAGGAGGCTCCGAGGTGCCGTCGCCTGAGGTAAGCAGTCTGCACGCCCGGCTGCCCAGTCGCCGCGTCACCTGCCGCTGCTTGCTGGTCGGTCAGAGTCAGAGTTAATGTGGGCCGTGACCGCGGACGGGTCAGGGCCAGAGTTCGCAGGGCGGCCGCGAGGGCTTTGCAGAGCCCCGGGTGGCGTGCAGCCATTGCCTCTGCTGGGGCAGCGTCGGCACCGGCCCCGCAGGTAGCCCCGCGCCCTGTCGCCTCTTTTTTCCTGGCGTTCTCCCCGAGCCAGCCCCACCAGCCGTCGCGGAGCTGCGGTCCCTGCGGTTTGCTCGCCTGCCCCCGCTGTAACCCTCTGACCCGGCCTGAACCCGGAGGCCTCTGCAGTCTGCGGAACGGGATGCGGGGCATCCTGGGTTTACAGTCCTTAGCTGGGAAGGGGAGCGGTGGCCCGGGCCCAAGGTCATGCAGTGATTCGGGTTGGAGGTTGAGGTCTGGGTACAGGTAGGGCTGCTGTGGGCTCAGTGGGTGCATTGAAGGCTATACTGAAGTTTAGAACGATAGAGAGATGGGAGCAGAAGGGAGTTGGGTCCTCGATTTGTATCGCTGTTTTTAAGATTATTTTGCGCAGGCTGAATGGGATAACAAGTTCAAAAATTAGCGGCCCCCTTCTCCGCCTAAAGAATGTATCTGAAAACCCTGCGCGGTTAGTATTTGCTGGGGGTGGGGGAGGACGCGGCGGGGAAGCGGCCGGAGGAGGAGGAGCGGGAGGAGGGAGTTTAGGCATTGGGATTTAGGAAGTACTATGAACCATGTTTTCTGTAATCTTAGCTGAAAATGGGATTTTTTCGGCAGGAAGTATTACACTTGCAGCACACGATATCTAACTAGCATTACAAAGTGATATCTCAATAGCTTTTACAAAGAACAAAAGCTCTACTTAGTGGAATAATAAGATGTGGGTGGATTTTTCGTCCCACCAAAACAGTAATTTTTTAAAAGCTGGATGAAACACGAATTTCAGTGTTTCATCCAGTTTAGTGCAACATCCAGGTTGCAGTTAGCTGTGCTCATTCACCCGCTTGTCTGATTAGGTCTTTAGGTTCTGTTCTACGCACAGCACTGATACCAAAGGAATTTCTCTTTTTAAATTTGAAAACCTTAGAAATTCTCACCACCTTGATAGCAGTGGAATTAGATATCAGAGTAGGATGAGAAGTGCTTTAAAAGTGCTTAATTTGGAAGCTTCAAATTCAGGTTTGGAGCATGTGAGGAAATGAAGAAAGGAGGCCTGTAATCTAGCCACTTTTTCCCTAATAGGCAGAATGCAGAATAGGCCCGTCAGATGTGTGATCAGATGTGTGACTTTGGAAAACACAGTTCTTGCAAGAAAATTTGCCTGGGCTCATGAGCTTCTACACCCACCTTAGTCATTCCTCACTGAGGAAAATATGCTATCATTTCACCTTGCTCAGTTAGTATTATAATTCTGTACTCAACAGGGTTTTTTTTAAACATCTGCCCCATACAAGGTTTGTGCTGGCGTATAATTTGATAAATTATGCTTCACAGGAGAACTAAAAAAAAAAACCTAATTAATGAATGCCATTAACTCCTTTTGCTGGATGGCCTTTTTTAGCTTGGTAATTCGTTATAGGGCAGAGCCCATTTTATTTGTTCTAATAATGATGGTGACCAATGTTGCATAATTCACAATAGTGGATTTTTCATAGTATTAAATTTTTTTGTGTGACTTTTATTGTTGGATTATGTTCCACATGGAATTTTTTGAATACTCTTTACTGAAAATGGTAAGTTTAGATGATAGTTGGAAACCGACTATACTACAGTAAAATTAAAACTGGATATAAAATTCACTCAAGGACTATGTTAACCTTTCTGAAACCCAAACTTTCATGTTTTTGTGTGTTTGATTTAGTGAAAATTCTTTGGCTCTATTTCTGTGTAAGTACTGTGTTATAGGCTGGGTATCCGTAGCTCAGTGGTTAAGGTGGTGGCCACATGCACTGGGGCTGGTGGTTCCAACCCAGACCGGGCCTGCTAAACAACAATAATAACAAAAAAATAGCCAGGTGCAGGTGGCTCCTGTGGTTCAGTGAGTAGGGCGCCAGCCCCATATACTAAGGGTGGTGGGTTCGAACCCAGTCCTGGCCAAACTCAACAACAACAAAATAGCCGGGCATTGTGGCGGGTGCCTGTGGTCCCAGCTACTCGGGAGGCTGAGGCCAAGAGCTGGAGGTTGCTGTGAGCTGTGATGCCATAGCACTCTACCAAGGGTGACAAAGTGAGACTGTCTTAAAAAAAAAAAAAATAGCCAGGCACTGTGGCAGGCACCTGTAGTCCCAACTACTTGGGAGACTGAGGCAAGAGAATCACTTAAGCCCAAGAGTTTGAGGTTGCTGTGAGCTATGATGCCATAGCACTCTACTGAAAGGGACAAAATGAGACTGTCTTAAAAAAAAAAAAGTTCTGTATTACATTATACTACTGTAGCTACCTTTGGCCAATACAACCTTCTGTTAACCCAGCCATCCTGTTTTCTTTGAGGCGGGGGAGGGAGAATGTCTTTTGCTTGATTGTATTAGAATACATCTGAAGAAAGCAAGATTTGTATCTTCTACTGTCAGCTTCTGTAAACATTTATGACAGCATATGTAACTAATGATTTATGGAAATAAGACTGAGAAAGTAAATAAAAAGTTATCAAGTATTACTTTATTTTTATTTATTTTTGTTTTTTGTTTTTTCAGTTTTTGGCCGGGCTGGGCTTGAACCTGCCACCCCTGGTATATGGGGCCGAAGCCCTACTCCTTGAGCCACAGGCGCTGCCCCTCAAGTATTACTGTAATGGTTCTTAAACTTTCAGGTCTCAGGATTGATCCCTTTTCACTCTTCAATAATGATGTAGGACTCCAACTAGCTTTTGTTTGTGTGTATTATATTGGTTAATAGCTTCTGTATTAGAAATTAATTGAGGCTGGGCATGGTGTCTTATGCTTGTAATCCCAACACTTTGAGAGGTCAAGGCAGGAGGATTGCTGAGGCCAGTAGTTAAGAGTCTATAGCCTGGGCAACATAGTGAGACCCCACCTCTACAAAAAATGGAAAAATTAGCAGGGCATGGTGGCACACCTCTAGTCCCAGCTATTTTGGAGGCTGGGATGGCTGCTTGAGTCTTGGAGTTTGAGGGTGCTGTGAGCTATGAAGACACCACTGCATTTTAGCCCAGGTGACATAGTGAGACTCTTGTGTCCAAAAAAAGAAAAGAGAAATTAATTTAATACATATTTATTAATTCATTTGGAATAACTGAAAAACCAATTATAAGTTAATTTAAATGACATTTTAATTTTTTAAAATTGTTTTCGAGGCAGGTTTCACTTTGTTGCCTAGGCTGGCAATCTTCCTGCCTCAGGAAGGAAGGCACTCTCTCAGCTTTAATATAGATAGATTTTTTTTTTATGCTAACAACTATATTCCCAAACAAAAAAATTAGTAAAAGAATAGCAACTGTATTGGGGCAGTGCCTGTGGCTCAAGGAGTAGGGCGCTGGTCCCACATGCCGGAGGTGGCGGGTTCATACCCAGCCCCGGCCAAAAACCACAAAAAAAAAAAAGAATAGCAACTGTATTACATCTTTCTAAATCTTCTTGATGGTTGGCCTGATAGAAAACAACTGGAGTCTGCTATCAACTTTTGTGTTCTGGTTGAAATATATGAGTAAAATCCTGCTTTACACCAGTATGTTGAAAGAAGTATTTTAATAACTTTTTCAGATAACTGTGGTATTCGTCTTTGGTTTTGCAACAAAACGTGGTAATTTATTAAAGGTTAGTTACAATGCAGAATCTGAAGCTATAGCTATATGCTTTTTGTACTCTTGCATTAAAATTCATTGGTCTGTTTCGTACTTTTTTTTTTTCCTGCAATTTTTGGCCAGGGCTGGGTTTGAACCCACCACCTCTGGCATATGGGGCCAGCGCCCTACTTCTTTGAGCCACAGGCACTACCCTTCTTTTTTTTTTTTTTTTTTTAAGACAGACTCCTGCTCTGTCCTGGCTTTATTGGAGTGGGGTCATAGTAGTCACTGCAACCTCAAACTCTTGGGCTCAATTGATCCTCCTGGTTGAGCTTCTGGAGTAGCTGGGATTATAGGTCTCAATCCATCTAAGCTGTGGTGCTGGCTTCCTTTATCCTTTGAATTGAACTTTTATCCTTACATGATTTTGATCTCAGGAACCTCTTGAAAGGTCTTCTTGAGGGTCCCCATCAGCTTAGCATTGCGGATTTAAGGTAAGTAATTGAATTTTAGAATTAATGCAGTTATTAAAACTGAAAGGGATAATGATACAGTACTATGGAAATGGAGTTGGCAGGTAGTTAAGTGAACACAGGAGTAACTAAATAAATATTTTGTTTATCTTCTCTTTTCATAAAAAAAAGTGTATGGGTAATATTATAGCTTATACTTAATAAGTGCTTATATCAGAAACTGTTTTAAGGACTTCATGTTAGGAAAAGTTTGGAAAGTGGCATCTTTAGAGATGCTTAAAAGGTAAATGTAACTTTTTTTTCCTGTACAGATGGTACAGTCTTTTTTTTTTTTTTTTTTGGAGACAGAGTCTCAGTCTGTGCCCTGGGTAGAGTGCTGTGGCATCATAGCTCACAGCAGCCTTAAACTCTTGAGCTGAAGCCATTCTCTTGCCTCAGTGTCCTAGTATCTGGGAATCTGGGACTACAGGCACCTGCCACAACGACCGTCTATTATTATTATTATTTTTTTTAGAGACAGGGTCTCCCTCTTGCTCAGGCTGGTCTTGAACTCCTGAGCTTGAGCACCTGTAGTCCCAGCTACTCGGGAGGCTGAGGCGAGAGAATTGCTTAAGTGGAAGAGTTAGAGGTTGCTGTGAGCCATGACGCCATGGTACTCTATCAAGGGTGACCAAGACTCTGTCTCAAAAAGAAATAAAAATAAAAATAGCCGGGTGTTGTGGCAGGCACCCGTAGTCCCAGTTACTCAGAAGGCTGAGACAAGAGAATTGCTTGAGCCTAATAGTTTGAGGTTGCTGTGAGCTATGTAGCCCCTACTGCACCCTACTGAGGGTGATAAAGTGAGACTCTGTCTCAGAAAAACCAATGAGAGACTGGTAGAGGAAGTGAGTGTAAATATTAAAGAAATTGTGCTGGGTGCAGTGGCTTACACCTACAATCTTAGCACTCTGGTAGGCCAAGGTGAGATGATTGCTTGAGGTCAGGAGTCCGAAATCAGCCCTAGCAAGAGTGAGACCTCATCCCTACAAAAAATAGAAAAAAAAAAATTAGCCAGATGGGGTAGTACATACCTGTAGTTCCAGTGCTCAGGAGGTTGAAGTAGGAGGATGGCTTGAGTCTGGGAGTTTGAGATTGCAGTGAGGTATGATAATGCCTCAATATTTCACCGAGGGTGACAGAGAAAGAATCTGTTAAAAAAAAAAATCAAATAGGTGGTGCCTGTGCTCAGTGAGTAGGGCGCCGGCCCCATATACTGAGGGTGGCGGGTTCAAACCCAGCCCTGGCAGAACTGCAACCAAAAAATAGCCAGGCATTGTGGCGGGCGCCTGTAATCCCAGCTGCTCGCGAGGCTGAGGCAGGAGAATCGCGGAAGCCCAAGAGCTAGAGGTTGCTGTGAGTCCTGTGACATCATGGCACTCTACTGAAGGCGGTAAAGTGAGACTGTCTCTACCAAAAAAAAAAAAAATCAAATAAAAATAATAAAAAAAAATGCCTGTGTCTAGTGTTTTTTGAGTTTTAATTAATAATATTGAGTTTTACTGGGTATCTATCATCAGTCTACTAAGAATATTATATGAATTTTATGACTGGTTTTTCTTACCAACATATTATTATTATTATTTTAAGATAGAGTCTCACTATATCGCCCTTGGTAGATTGCCGTAGCGTCACAGCAACCTGAAACTCTTGAGCTTAAGTGATTCTCTGTAGCTGGGACTACAGGCGCCTGTCACAATCCCCGGCTTTTTTTTTTTTTTTAATTCTATTTATTTATTTATTTTTTATTTTTTATTCTTTTTGAGACAGAGTCTGACTTTGTCGCCCTCGGTAGAGTGCCATAGCGTCACAGCTCACAGCAACCTCCAGCTTTTGGGCTTAGGTGATTCTCTTGCCTCAGCCTCCTGAGTAGCTGGGACTACAGGCACCTGCCACAAAGCCCGGCTATTTTTTTGTTGCAGTTTGGCTGGGGCTGGGTTCCAGCACACCACCCTTGGTATATGGAGCTGGCACCCTACTCACTGAGCCACAGGCGCGGCCCCTGGGCATTTTTTTGTGGCAGTTGTCATTGCTGTTTAGCTGGCCGGGGCCGGTTTGAACCTGCCAGCCCGGGTATATGTGGCTGGCGCCCTACCACTGAGCTATAGGCGTTGCCTCTTACCAACATATTATTTTTTACAGTGTTATTTCTGCTTTTTAGGATAAACTACTTGGTTAAAGTGGGTATCTTTTTGCTAAAAATCTTATTGATTTGGGGGTTATAGTTTTCTTCTTAGTTTTGTTCTTAAGTTTCAGATCTCCAACTATAATTACTACATAAGATGAGTTGATAAGCTCACCATCTGTTTATGTTTTGGAGCCATTTCTCTTGCCTCAGCCTCCCAAGTAGCTGGGACAATGCTCCGGCAATTTTGTTGTTGTTGCAGTTGTCATTGTTTTAGCTGGCCAGACTGGGTTTGAACCCACCAGCCTCAGTGTATGTGGCTGGTGTCCTACCCACTGAGCTATGGGCGCCGCCCAACTTTATGTTCTTTAAAATGATTTCCAATTTCTCAGTATTTATTAGGCATTTGAGAGTGTGAGAAATATGTGGATTACATTAAATAATGGAAGTTCACCGAGAGAATACATAAGGAAGAGAAGACTATTTATAGAGCTAGATCTTCTGGAAGAAAAGAACGGGAATTACCAAACATTAGGTTTTGCTGAAGAATAACACACTAGGCCTTACAGAAACCTGAATATTGTTCAGGACTCAGAAGGTTGCTAAGAATAGTACAATTCTAGCAATTGAACTACCTTGTCTTAATTCCTCTAGCGGCAGTTATCCTGTAATTGCTAATCTAGTTTTCTGTTGTTATAGTAGTAGGTCTCAACGAGGGGTGAGTTTTGCCTATCTTGGGACATTTGGAAGTATCTGGTAAGAATTTGATTGTCAGGACTGGGGGAAAGGTTGCTACTGGCATCTAGTGGAATAGAAACTAAGAATGCTGCTACTAAACTTGAACATGACAGCCCCCTACAACCTGACTTCATCTGGTCCAAATTGTTACTAGTGGTGAGGTTGGGAAACCCTGCATAATTAGTGGCTAGATGGTGACAGCTTTTGGTTTAGGAACACACCCTTGATCTAGTCAGCTACGGTGAGCATAGCAGGTCAGGAGGTTCAGAATATTAACTATTTCCTATGGCTTTTTTCTTTTTAAGCAGGTGCTTATGGGTATCAATGTTTTTCAGATAAAGGAGTTATTAACTTGACAAACCACCAGATTCAGATTTGCAGTAACTATTTTTCTCTTGTCCTTTTGATGTTGCAAAAAAGCAGGAGCTGTTTTTTTTTTTTTTTTTTTGGCCTAGAACACTTAATCACCCTCAAGTGGGAATATGCTTTATATATTCAAGAAAGAACAAGAGGGCCAGCATGACTGGAAGAGGGGGCATGACTAGAAAGTACTGTAATTAATAAGTTAACGTTAAACCTTTGCTTTTACTCTGACATGGGAAGTCACTGGAGGGTTTTAAGCAGAAAAACAGAGACTTCAATTTTATAGATACCACCTTGGAGGCTGGGGGTGGTGTCTCACACCTGTAATCCTGACACTTTGGGAAGCTGACGCAGGAGAATTGGTTGAGGTCAGGAGTTTAAGACTGGCCTGAGGACATAGTGAGACCTCATCTCTACAAAAACTAAAAAAAAATTAGCTGAGTACTGTGGCACTCCTGAGGCAGGAGGATTGCTTAAACCCCAGTGTTTGCGTTTACAGTGAGCTGTGATTATACAACTGCATTCCAGTCTAGGTGACAGTGAGACCTTGTCTCAAAATAAAAGTGTCACTTTGGCTGCTATGTTGAGAAGAAGCTGTGGAGGAGGGAGGCCAGGGCTGAAAGGCAGAGTTACCCTTTTGGAAGCTGTTGCAAAAATTCAGATGATGGATAATGGTGGCTGGACCAGGATGGTGATGGTAGAGATAGTGGTGGTCAGATTCTGGATGTATTCTCAAGATAGACAGAACTTGTTAATGGATGGGTCCATTGAGTTAAGAAGTTCAAGAGGAAAAAAAAAGTTCAAGAGAAGAGTCAAGGAATAAAAGCAGGTTGAGTCCAGCAACAGGGATGGCTGTTTGGTTTCTTTCTTTCTTTTTTTTGTTTGTTTTTTGCAGTTTTTGGCTTAGGCTGGGTCTGAACCCGCCACCTCTGGCACATGGGGCCGGTGCACCACTCCTTTGAGCCACAGGCACCGCCCGGCTGTTTGTTCTTTGTTGTTTATTTTATTTTTTTGAGACAGAGTCTAGATAGAGTGCCATGGCATCATAACTCACAGAAACCTTAAACTCTTGGGTTTGAGCAGTCCTCTTGCTTCAGCCTGCCTAGTAGCTGGGACTACAGGTGTATACCACTATGTCTGGCTAGATGGCTGTTTTATTGATTTGTAGGGTATCTAAACAATTTTTGAGGATGACTTGCACTTTACTGAGATGAGATAAATATTTTATTAGTTTTAGCTTTAGGAAGAAACATTAGGAGTTTCACATATGGGCATGTTGATATTGAAGATGTTTATCACCTCAGTGACAATCTTTTCCTGCATGGTATTCCTATGAATTTAAATTTTTCTGTATCGTAAATTCTTTTACATTACTGGATTCGTTTATTCTCATTTTCTTTGACCTGTCATATGGATTGGGATAACTATTTTCAGAACTGAACATTTTGGTAGGTTTTATACTGGCTCTCTGACCTTTGCAAGACTGCACAAAAAGAACAAGAAGAAAGATGCCAGAAAGTCAGCTAAGAAAGACAAAGATCAGTAAACAAATGTGGGGGCAAGGCCAAAAAGAAGTGGTTCAAAAGGCAGAGTAGGGGAGAAGCTCAGTAATAGTCTTATTTGACAAAACTACATTTGACAAATTCTGTAAGGAAGTTCCACACTATATAAGCTTATAACCCTAGCTGTGATCTCTGAGATATTGAAGATTCAAGATTCCCTGGCCATCGCAGCCCTTCAGGAGCTCCTTAGTAAAGGACTTACAAAATTGGTTTCAAAACACTCAATTTTCAACTAGAACAATTGCATTTATTCATAAATATGCAGAGCTAGAGAAGTACAGGCTAGGAGTTCTGTAGAGTAGTATGGAAACACCATATGATATCACTCTAATGTGCGAGGTAAGCCTGGATACATCCCTCCTTACAGGGGGTTGTCACCTGCAGAACACCCAGCACTCTGAAATAAGGCAGTTGGGCTCTGTACATCCTGGTGCCTTGTTTTTTTTTCTCTTTTTGGAAACAAGAGTCTTATTGCCTCGCCTAGGGTAGAGTGTCGTGATGACGTAGCTCATAGCAACCTCAAACTCTTGGGCTCAAGTGATTCTCTCTCTCTCTCTCTCTCTTTTTTTTTTTAGAGACATAGTCTCACTTTGCCACTCTTGGTAGAGTGCCCTGGCAGCACAGCTCACAGCAATCTCCAGCTCTTGGGCTTAGGTGATTCTCTTGCCTCAGCCTCCCGAGTAGGTGGGACTACAAGTGCCTGCCACAACGCCCTGGCTATTTTTTTTTTTTTTAAAGAGACAGAGTCTCACTTTATCACCTTGGGTAGAGTGCTGTGGCATCACAGCTCACAGCAACCTCCAACTCCTGGGCTTAGGTGATTCTCTTGCCTCAGCCTCCCAAGTAGCTGGGACCACAGGTGCCTGCCACAAGGTCCGGCTATTTTTTTGTTGCAGTTTGGCTGGGGTCAGGTTCAAACCCTCGGTATATGGGGCCGGCACCCTACACACTGAGCCACAGGTACCGCCTCTGGCTATTTTTTGTTGTTGTTGTTGTTGTAGTTGTTATTGTTTTTTTAGCTGGCCTGGGCTGGATTCGAACTCACAGCCTTGGTGTATGTGGCCGGTGCCTTTACCTACTGTGCTACAAAATGGTTTTTTGAGATGTATTTTATATTTCATGCACAGATTAACACTGTATAGTTTGATGAGTTTTGATGTGTGTACATGCTGGAACTACAACTCCAATCAATAACATTTTCATTACACTGAAAAGTCCTTTGAAACCTATTTATGCCTGTTTTTTTTTTTTAAGGTAAAACTTTATTATTATTATTTTTTTAGAGACGGAGTCTCACTTTATCACCCTCGGTAGAGTGCTGTGGTGTCACAGCTCACAGCAACCTCCAGCTCTTGGGCTTAAGATGATTCTCTTGCCTCAGCCTCGGGGGTGGCTGGGATTACAGGTGCCTGCCACAACACCTGGCTATTTTTGTTGTTGTTGTTGCAGTTTGACCAGGGCCAGTTTTGAACCCACTACCCTCTGTATATGGGGCCGATGCCCTACCCACTGAGCCACAGGCGCCGCCCTCTTCATGCCTGTTTTTAACCCCATTTCATGCAATCACTGTTGTATTTTCTGTTAGATTAGTTTTGCCAATTCTAGAACTTACATAAATGGAATTATATAGTATGTACTATTTTGTGTGCGACCTCTTTTACCTAATAGTTTTGCATTTCTTTGATAATGTTGCATAAACATGTTTATATTTGTTTTGTTCCCCTCTGGGTTGTATTCCATTGCATGAAAATACACTTTGGTTTTGTTCTTTCTTTCTTTTTTTTTTCTTTTTGAGATAAGAGTCTTACTGTGTCACCCTCAGTAGAGAACCGTGGCGTCATAGCTCACAGCAACCTCAAACTTTTGGGCTTAAGTGATTCTCTTGCCTCAGCTTCCCAAGTAGCTGGGACTACAGGTGCCTGCTAGGATGCCCGGCTATTTTTTTCTTGCTGTTGTCATTGTTGTTTAGCAGGCCTGGGGCGGGTTTGAACCTGCCAGCCCTGGTGTATGTGGCTGGCGCCCTAACTGCTGAGCTATGGGTGCTGAGCCATTGATTTTTTTTTTTTGTTTTTTGTAGAGACAGAGTTTCACTTTATTGCCCACGGTAGAGTGCTTTGGTGTCACCCAGCTCACAGCAAACTCCAACTCCTGGGTTTAGGCGATTTCCTTGCCTCAGCCTCCTGTGTTGCTAGGACTACAGCCGCCTGCCACAATGCCCGGCTATTTTTTTATTGCCGTTTGGCTGGGGCCAGGTTTGAACCCTCCACCCTTGGTATATGGAGCCGGCGCCCTGCCCACTGAGCCATAGGCGCCGCCCGAGCCATTTATTTGTATTTTTTTTTTTTTTTTTTAAGAGACAGTCTCATTTTGTTGCCTTCGGTAGTGTGCTGTGGCATCACAGCTCCCAGTAACCTCCAGCTCTTGGGCTTAGGCAATTCTCTTGCCTCACCCTCCCGAGTAGCTGGGGCTATAAGTGCCTGCCACAATGCCCAGCTTTTTTTTTTTGTTGTTGTTGCAGTTTGACCCGGGCCGGATTTGAACCCACTACCCTCAGTATATGGGGCTGGCGCCCTACTCACTGAGCCACAGGCCCCACCCTCATTGATTTGTATTTTTATGTTGACTAATTCATGTTGAGCACTTTCTTGTGTCTTTATTGGCCATTTTGTGACGCATGTGTTCAGATTTCTTGCCCATTTTAGAAGTTGGTTATCTAAATGTGTTTATTTTCGGGCCAGCCTGGTGGCTCACCTGTGATCCAGCACTTTGGGAGGCTTGAGGTGGGATGATCACTTGAAGCCAGTAGGTAATGGCCAGCTTGGGCAACTTAATAAGACACTATCTCTAGAAAAAAAAGAAAAATTAGCTGGTTGGGCCCATGCCTGTAGTCCAGCTATTCAGGAAGCTGAGGCAAGAGGATTGCTTGAGTTCAGGAGTTGTAGGCTACAGTGATCTCAGGCAAGAGAGTGAGACTCTGTCTCCAAAAAAAAAAAAGTGGCTGTGGCTGGGTGTGGTGGCTCATGCCTGTAATCCTAGCACTCTGGGAGGCTGAGGCAGGTGGATTGCCTGAGCTCAGGGGTTTGAGACCAGCCTGAGCAAGAGTGAGACTCCCATCTCTACAAATAGCTGGGCGTTATGGCGGACACCTGTAGTTCCAGCTATCTGTGAGGCTGAGGCAAGAGAATCACTTGAGCCCATGAGTTTGAGGTTGCTGTGAGCCATGGCCATGTCACTACTAAGGGTGACCAAGTGAGACTCTATCTCCAAGAAAAAGAAAGGTGTATGTTTTTGGACTTTTATTTCTGTTTCATTGATTTAGTCTTTCCTTTCTTAGATATTACACAGTTTTAATGTAGCTTCCAATTTTGTCATTCTGTTTCGAATTTGATTTTGTTATTGTACATTTTTTAGAATTTAAAAAAAATTTCTTCCACAAAATCTGTTGGGATTTTGATTGGAAATACATTACATCTGTAAGTCTATACGTCAGGGGAAACCATATGGTTTGGGGGGAATGATATCTTAACGATATTGAGTGCTCCAAAATTGTATTATCTCTCCATTTGCTTAGAACTTAATTTCTTTTTTTCATTGTAGAGTTATTGTGCATCCTAAGTATTTGATGTTTTTGATGGTCTTGTAAGTTGTTAATCTTTAAAAATTCTTTTCCACTTTTTCCTTGATAGGTTATAGAAATACATGTGATATTTTTACATGTATATTGGCCTTTAATCTGTGACCTTGTTAAATTCATTTATTCTAGTAGTCTTTTTTGGTAAATTTCTTAGTGTTTTCCATTTGAATAATAATATCATCTAGATATGAACGTTTTTCTTCTTATTTTCTAATCTGTGTTCCTTTGCTCTTTATTGCCTTACTGCAATAGCTAGTACTTCTAATATAGTGTTGAATAGGAATGGTAAGAGAGGACATCTTTGCCTTGTTCTTGAACTTGGGTGAAAAGCATTCAGTATTTTCTTATTAATATTATGATGTAAGCTATAAGTTTTTTTTTGTTGTTGTTGCTAAATGCTTTTTATAAGATTGAGGAATTTCATTAATAGGATCAAGATAGACCAAGACCTAGCCCTTTTTTTTTTTTTGAAAAATGTTGCCCTCGGTAGAGTACTGTGGTCTTAACAGCTTATAGCAACCTCAAACTCTTGGGCTTAAGCGATTCTCTTGCCTCAGCTTCCCAAGTAACTGAGACTGCAAGGCACCTACCACAGTGCCCAGGTAGACATTGTTATATATCAGGCCTGGGCTGGGTTCAAACCCGCCAGCCCTGGTGTATGTGGCCGGTGCCCTAACCACTGAGTATGGGCACTGAGCCTAGCTTTGTTTTTATCGTAGGATTCTTAACTTTGTTGATTTCTGCTTGTCTTTAGCCTTTTCAAGATTAAAGGCACATTCTAGGCTGGGCACTGTGGCTCAGACCTGTGATCCCAGCACTTTGGGAGGTTGAGGCAGGAGGATCCCTGGAGCTTAAGAATTGTACATCAGTGAAACCCTGTATTTACTAAAAATAGAAAAAAACTTAGCTGGGCATTGTGGCAAGTGCCTGTAGTCTCAGCTACTTGGGAGGCTGAGGCAAGAAGACCGCTTGAGCCCAGCAGTTTGAGATTGCTGTGAATTGTGCTGGGGCAACAGAGTGAGGCTCTGTCTCAAAAAAAGCAAAGAAAAACGAAAAAAGAAGAACACTCTATGTACATGTATGAATGGATGGATCTATTGATCCTATTTCACTTTATTTTAAGGCCTAAAGCAGAAGTGATCGTAACTGTTTAAATACTAAGCACAAATCTAAGAAAGGAGGTTGTCAGTGTAGGATACGCAGATATTTTTTCCTGTGAAATTTGTGTTGCTTCTTCCAAGGGCATCTTAACATTTTATCCATGTATTTCATAGGTGTAATTAATTGCATTGTTTTAAGGATACAGAAGTTGTAATTGGATAGTCTATTATTAATAAATGTCAAGTTGTAAAGTTTTCAGAATTGTTTATAGGCACAAGTCTATGTGTTTAGCAAAGTCCCCCTTTAACTTTATGGAGATAACCTGTAAAATCAAAGAATAACTAGAAGCTTTGGATTGGTACTTAATTATCCCCCTTTGGAAGATATCCCACATGGAGCAACTGATTCTAGAAATTTTGGTACTCAAGAATGAGAAACACGGGATTAGAACGACAGAAACAGCTGTTGCTTAAGATCAGTGCTGTTCTTGTTTGTATGGAATTTGGAGTAATAAATAGCAAGACAGTCTGCTGTGGACCAGTGAAGGAATTTCTGGTTTGCTGTTAGATGTAGTACATGGACGTTAAAACTCACCTAAGTTGCTTTTATCTTTTTTAAGAAAGTGGTTTTAGGTGGTGCCTGTAGCTCAGTGAGTAGTGCGCCGGTCACATATACTGAGGCTGGCGGGTTTGAACCCGGCCAAGGCCAGCTGAAATCAACAATGACAACTGCAATAAAAAATAGCCAGATGTTGTTGGGGGCGCCTGTGGTCCCAGCTACTTGGGAGGCTGGGGCAAAGAGAATCACTTAAGCCTGAGAGTTTGCTGTGAGCTATGATGCCATGGCACTCTTACCAAGGGTGACAATGGTGAGACTCTGTCTCAAAAAAAAAAAAAAAAAGTGGCTTTAGCAAGAGAGGACTCAAATTATTAAAATATGGAGCAAAAGAGGGACTTTTTTTTATTTTTTAATTTTTTTTGAGACAGAGTCCCACTATGTCGCCCTTGGTAGAGTGCTATGGCGTCGCAGCTCACAGCAACCTCAAGCTCTTGGGCTTAAGCGATTCTTGCCTCAGCCTCCCAAGTAGTTGGGACTACAGACTCTTGCCACAACATCCGGCTATTTTTTTTGTTGCAGTTGTCATTGTTTAGCAGGTCCAAGGCTGGGCTCAAACAGCCTCGGTGCATGCGGCTGGCGCCATAACCACTGTGCTATAGGCGCCGAGCCCAAAGACTTATTTTTAAGATGGCAGTATTCCTCAATTTGAATTGCAAATTTAGTTCAGTTGTTTTGTTTTTTTTTTTGCAGAAATTGATAATCTGATCCTAAAATTTGTATGGAAATGTAGGGGACAATGAATAACCAAAACAATCTTGAAGAAGAATAACAAAGTTGGGGAACTCATACTTCCTCTTTTAAAAATGTATTAGAAAGCTACAGTAATCAAGACTGTGTGGTACTTGCATAAACTCATGAAGATAAATAGAATTGAGAGATCAGAAATAAGCCTATTATTGACAGTGGATTTTTAGTGTAGGCGCCAAGACAATTCAATGGATAAGGAATAGTCTTTTTAATCAAATGGTGATGGGACAAATGATGTCCACATGCTAACATCCTCTTGGCCTAATCAAGTCAGGTGATCAAAGCTGTGGGATCAGGGAAGTATATATAACATATACTTTGTCCACTGGAAGGTCAAAGTAAGGCATGTGGCCAAGCCCAGCTTCATTTGGGAAGGAAAGTATATCTTTTCCATAAAGGTAGGGATTGGGGTAGGAGGTAATGGTTATTATTGAAGAAAAACCAAGTGCATTATATGGCATAAGATTGAAACGATGTCCATACTGTGGTTGTGTAATTTTTGTGTATAATAGTGAAAAATCATCATTAGGCCACATTGTCTAGTTTAGCTTAGCTTATGTTATTTTAATATATCAGTTAATAGTACTCTTTTTATGGTCTTATATTTTTCCCAGTGTTTTACATCATTGAATTCTTTTGTTTGTTTTAAAGATTAACTGAAACACACAGGAAATAATTAGAAGCATTGATCATTATAAGCATCATCTTATACATCACTTAAACAAAAAGGTGATATATGATTTCCATTTCACTAAGGTAAGTGGCTTATGCTTTCATAATTTAATGTCTTTGAAAATGACTAGTCATTGTACCAAAAATACTTCATATTTTCAAGGAAATGTAATTTAATTTTTATTTGTCTACATAATAAAACATTTAAGTGGGGATATAATGAAAAGTAAGCTTTTCTCATGCTTCTGGCACTTGGTCCTATAGTTCTCTTTCCCAGAGATTATCACTGTAAATTAGTTTGCCTCTCTTAGAATTTCATAAAATGGAATCATAAAGTATATACTCTTTTGTGTCCAGCTTTTTCATTCAGCATAGTGTTTGTGAGGTTTGTTCCTACTGTTTTGTGTTACCAGTTTGTTCCTTTTGATTGCTGAGTGGTTGTCTGTTCTATTTATACACTACATTTCGTTCACCTGCTTTTGGATTGTTACTGGATTTTGGTTATTGTGCATAAAGCTGGTTTGAAGATTTTGAGTAAGTCTTTATATGGACGTGTGTGCAGTGGCTACAATTCCTGGCTAAAAAAAACTCAAAAGATTTTCACTTGTGTCCAGGTGTGGTGGCTCACACTTGTACTTCTAGCTCTCTGGGAGGCTGAGGCAGGAAGATCACTTGAGCTCAAGAGTTCGAGAACAGGGTTGGTGCCCATAGCACTGTGGTTACAGTGCCAACCGTATGCACTGAGGCTGGCAGGTTCGAACCTGGCCCCAGTCAGCTAAACCACAATGACAACTGCAACAAAAAATAGCAGGTGTTGTGGCGGTCACCTGTAGTCCCTGTAGCTACTTGGGAGGCTGAGGCAAGACAATTACTTAAGCCCAACAGTTTGAGGTTGCTGTGAGCTGTGATGCCACAGCACTCTACTGGGGGTGACATAGTGAGACTCTGTCTCAAAAAAGAAAAAGAAAAGTTTGAGACCAAAAAGAAAGAGTGAGGGCTAGACGCGGTGGCTCACCCCTATAATTCTAGCACTTTGGGAGGCTGAGGCAGGTGAATTGCTTGAGTTTATGAGTTCAAGACCAGCCTGAGTAAAAGTGAGATCCTGTCTCTCTAAAAATAGAAAAACTGAGGCAAGAGGGTCACTTAGCCTGAGTTGGAGGTTGCTGTGAGCTGTGATGCCATGGCACTGCCCAGGGCGATAGTTTGAGACTCTGTCTCAAAAAACAAACAAACAAAAAAGTAAGAGTGAGACCCATCTCTACTAAAAATAGGAAAACTAGCCAGGCACTGTGTCACATGCCTGTAGTCCCAGCTACTTGCATGGCTCAGCCAAGAGGATCGCTTGAGCCCAAAGAGTTTGAGGTTGCTGTAAGCTATGATGCCAGGGCACTCTACCCACAGCGAAGGAGTGAGAGAGACTGTCTCAAAAAAAAATCCCTTTATTCTTTTTTCCTTTTTTTTTTTTTTTTTTTGTAGAGACAGTCTCACTTTATCACCCTGGGTAGAGTGCTGTGGCGTCACATGGCTCACAGCAACCCCCAGCTCCTGGGCTTAGGCAATTCTCTTGCCTCAGCCTCCTGAGTAGCTCGGACTACAGGTGCCCGCCACAACGCCCAGCCGTTTTTTTTTTTTTGTTGTTGTTGTTGCAGTTTGGCTGGGGCCAGGTTTGAACCTGCCACTCTCCGTATATGGGGCCGGTGCCCTACTCACTGAGCCACAGGCGTCGCCTCAAATCCCTTTATTCTATACTCTACATTTAATTGGGCATTTAATTCTAATTGCCGCATAATTTTTCTTTGGCACTTTAAAGCATTTTCCTATTATTGTGCTCATAGTGTTGCTCTTGAGAAGTTGTGATTTTGATTCTTAGTCATCTGTGTGTGGCCGAGACTTTTTCCCCCTCTAGAAGTTTGAGGGCCATCTTTTTTCTTCATGATATACTTTAAAAAATCTTCTCCCTCCTAGCCAGCTATTGTGGTGGACACCTGTAGTCCCAGCAAGTTGGGAGGCTGAGGCAAGAGGATCGCTTGAGCCCAAGACTTTGAGATTGCTGTGAGCAGTAACGCTACAGCACTCAACCCGAGGGCAACCGAGTGAGCCTCTCCAAAATAAACAAACAAACAAACAAAAATCTCCCTTGGGCAGCACCTGTGGTTCAAAGGAGTAGGATGCTGGCCCTATATATGCCAGAGGTGCTCTTGATCCTTTTAATGTGGAAATCCATGTCTTTTAGTTCTAGGAAAAATTTTTTTTTTTTTTTTTTTATTGTTGGGAATTCATTGAGGGTATAGTAACCCAGGTTACACTGATTGCAATTGTTAGGTAAAGTCCCTCTTGCAATCATGTCTTCTAGGAAAATTTCTTAAACTCTTGACTTTTTAAAAAATTCCTTAATTCTCTAAAGTAAACAGTTACTTGCCTATGGAAACTCCATGCATTGTGGTCTTATTTTCTTACCTTTTTTTCTTTTATTCACCTTTTTTTTGGAGACTGAGTCTCTCTCTCTTGCCCAGGCTAGAGTGCTGTGGTATCATCATAGCTCATCATAGCCTTGAACTCCAGGGCTCAAGTGATCTTCCTCCTGCCTCAGGCTCCTGAGCAGTTGGAACTACAGGTGCAGGCTGATAGGCCAGGCTAATTTTTACTTTTTGTAGAGAGATTCAATGATTATGTGCTTAGATAAGGCAAATTATTGATTTTTCATAAGAATTTACTTTCGTCCTGGTTAGAGTGCCATGGTACCTAGCTTGCTTAGACTGGTCTCAAACTTCTGGGCTCAAGTGATTCTCCTGCCTTGCCCTTGTGCTAGATTACAGGCATAAGCTACTGTGCCTGGCCTGTTACTTTCTTGTTCTTTATCCCTTGGGTTTATGGTTTTATCTTGTGTTTTAAATCCTCTTTTTTTTTTTTAGTAGGATTTTAATGGTAATAGAGGTAAATGTGTGTCCTTGCTTAAAATCTACCTTCTCTAAGTGTATGTCAGTCTTTTTTGTTTATATATATCTATGTGTACTGTTTTTTTTCCCCAAGTTGGATTTTACTTTAACAGTTTGACCTAGTTTATAACTTTCATATTTTAAAACTTTTTTTTTTTTTTTTTTTTTGGTAGAGACAGAGTCTCACTGCCCTCGGGTAGAGGGCCGTGGCATCACACGGCTCACAGCAACCTCTAACTCTTGGGCTTACGCGATTCTCTTGCCTCAGCCTCCCGAGTAGCTGGGACTACAGGCGCCCGCCACAACGCCCGGCTATTTTTCGTTGTTGTTGCAGTTTGGCCGGGGCTGGGTTTGAACCCGCCACCCTCGGCATATGGGGCCGGCGCCCTACTCACTGAGCCACAGGTGCCGCCCCTATATTTTAAAACTTTTTTCTATAACATAAAATGGGTACATACTAGTCCATTAGATGTTTAGTTTACCACAAGTTGGAAACACCAACGTTAGGTGGTTTGTGTAAAGTTAGCTTTCCAAGAAATAATTAATGGTAGGACAGAGTAAAATTTTGGAGTGTTAATGTTTGATGAAAGGTGAATGGGTGATTATATCTTTCCTTTGTCTTTTTAAACATTTAAAATGATTTTTCTTTTAGGTGCTATATAATGTTTTAAGAGCATCTTATAAGGAATGGTTTTGTCAAATTTTCATGAGTTATGGTGGCTGAAACATCAATTCTGTCTTGTGGGAAAAGAACTGTAAGTAAACCTCATGGCATAACTGATTTTCAATGGTTCTCTGTTTATATAAGGCAAGTTATTGATTTTTCATAGGAGTTTACTTAGGATACTTCATTCTGTTAGCCCTAAGTGTACAAACTAAATATTTCAAAAGGTGGAGTTAGGTTTTTATTTAAATTAAAGTTATTTCTATAAAGTATTAACATTGTCATGTTTTGTTGATTGCACAACATTTAAATTTTTATTTTTTAATTTTTCAGAAATGGCAGCACAAAAAGAAATCTACATTAATAGAGTATTTTATTAAACGAAGGAAGTTAGATAAGAACTGCAAACCAACAGACCCAGCAAACAAGGACAGAAACGTGTTAGCCATAAGACATGTTTCAGATGAATCAAAGTCCAGTAACTGTGGACTTCAGAAGAAAAATGTTCTCAAAAACTTTATCAAAACAGACAGGTCAGTGATAAATAACTCCTCTGGTAATAGGGCTAGGCCTGAAACCAAAATTAATTTAAAAATTATCAGAAAGGATTGAAGCTGAATTAAAATTTCTCTTCATAAAAAAACTTGTAAGAATATTGAATTAAATTTTCTTCAAGTTTCTCTTGCCTTGTCTGAACTAAAGCAGATATTTTTAAGCATTCATGCCAGCTTTTCTCATGTCCTGGGAATGACAGAAACCTTACTTGAAGCAAAATAGTATTTTTATTAAAATGTATATCAGCATCAGTTAAAATTGATTTATAACACCTGGTCCTCATTAATAATACTAGCTATTCAGCATTTGCAACCACCAGTACACAAAAGTCCTATCAAAAACTACTCAGAAGACAAAGACATTACTCAGGAATGATGTCCATTCAGGAGAAATCAAAAGAAAATTCCTCCAAAGTTGCTAAAAAAAGTGAAGACAAGAATTTAGAAACAGAAATTCGAGGTTCTCAAAAGAATCTAGCAAAACAGTCGGGTCCAAAGGAAACTGTAAAATCACTGGTTAGGTCTTCCAGTGAAAGTAAAATAAATCAACCTGAATTGGGAGTACGCATGAATACAAGGTCAGCAAAGGCATTATCCAGTGATAAAGCCACCCAGTCCATTAATAAAAATACAGTGACTGTGAAGGAACATTCACAACAAGAATCTACAAAAAAGAAGAAATTGTCTCAGAAAAAATTAGTACATGAGACCTTTAAAGCAAATGAACAGCTTAACCGGAGATCACAAAGACTACAACAATTAACAGAAGTTTCAAGGCGGTCTTTGCGCAGTAGAGAAATTCAGGGTCAGGTTCAAGCAGTTAAACAGAGTTTGCCACCAACAAGAAAAGATCACTGTAGCAATACTCAAAGTAAATCTAATAAAGTTAAAACAAGTCAAAAACATGTGAAAAGAAAAGTATTGGAAATAAAGTCTGACTCTAAAGAGGATAAAAATCTTGTAATTAATGAAGTAGTAAATTCCCCCCAAGGGAAAAAACGCAAAGTAGAACATCAGACAACGTGTAGTTCTCAGTGCACACAAGGATCGGAAAAGTGTCTTCAGAAGACTACTAGAAAAGAGGAAACAAAACCTGTGCCTGTAACTTCTCCTGAGATAAAAAGATCAAAAGTGACTATTTCAGTGGTCTCAAAAAAGAGTGAGATGAAGAAGTCAGTTCATACACAAGTGAATACTAGCGCAAAATCCCAAAAAAGTCCACAGCCATCAGTGCCTGAACCAAGTGTAGACAGTGAGCTGGAGCAAGGAGGAAAGAGCAAACGAGGTAGTATCCTACAGCTCTGTGAAGAAATTGCTGGTGAAATTGAGTCAGATACTGTAGAGGTAAAAAAGGAATCTTCACAAACGGAGAGTGCAAAGGAGGAGAAGCCTACAGAAATAAAACCGGAAGCGACCAATGTTGAGAGGCAAATAGTTGATCAGAAGGAAACAAACCAGGATGGGCAATGTAATCGTTTCTTCCCCAGTAGAAAAACAAAGCCTGTAAAATGTATACTGAATGGAATAAACAGCTCAACTAAGAAGAACTCCAACTGGACTAAAATTAAACTCTCAAAATTCAACTCTGTGCAGCAAAATAAGTTGGATTCTTCAGTTTCCCCTAAATTGGGCTTTTTACGAACCAGTTTTTCACCACCAGCTTTAGAAATGCATCATCCAGTGACACAAAGTACATTTTTAGGAATAAAGCCACATGATAAAAAAACAGAATGTGAGGAGGAAAAAATGAAAGAAAGAAATTCTGAAGAAGTTAAAATGAATGATCTTACAGTTGAAATTAATAAAACTACAGAAATTAATAAAACTCCTGAAAATTGTCATTTGGATAATCAGATAAAACCTTCTCCTGACCCATCATTGGATAATCAGATGAAACATTCTTTTGAATCAGCACCAGATAAGGTAATCCATTTTCATTATGCATAGTAGTGGTGCCTGAGTACATTGTAGTAAGAAATACGTGTACAACATCATTAAGAATTAAGTCATGAGACATTGAAGTCATTTTTTTTTTTTTGTAGAGACAGAGCGTCACTGTACTGCCCTCGGGTAGAGTGCCGTGGCATCACACGGCTCACAGCAACCCCTAACTCTTGGGCTTACGCGATTCTCTTGCCTCAGCCTCCCGAGCAGCTGGGACTACAGGTGCCCGCCACAACGCCCGGCTATTTTTTTGTTGCAGTTTGGCCAGGGCTGGGTTTGAACCTGCCACCCTCTGCATATGGGGCTGGCGCCCTACTCACTGAGCCACAGGTGCTGCCCTGAAGTCATTTTTAAAGTATCCTATTAAGTTGTTACTGAGAATTTTATTAACCCAATCTTGTAGTGATATAATTTAGTGACACCTTTAGATGATAGATGACTCACATTTACATAGATGCTTCTCATTGTGCATTTTTTTTTTTTTTTGGCCAGGGCTGGGTTTGAACCCGCCACCTTCAGCATACGGGACCGGCGCGCTACCCCTTTGAGCCACAGGCGCCGCCCAGATGCTTCTCATTGTTTCCTCATTTTTTAAATTTTATTTTCGATGATTCACTTAGAGCTCAGATGTTTCCTCATTTTTAGTCTTTATTTTACATAAAGCATAAATCTGTTGAATTCCATCTTTTCTTTTAATTTGATACAGTGATTTTTTTTTCTTTTAATTATAGCTGCAGAAAATATATTTTCTTAGTAACTAAAATCTTTCTAGAACTTAAACTTGGGCCCAATTCTAACCAAGATATTGAAATTATTTTCAGCTGGGATTAATCAACTTTTTTCTGTCCATCTGGTAATATTTAACAGTTAAACATATTTAAAGGGATGACTTGTATGGCCATTTTGAATAGTTGGCAAATAAAATATCTGAGAGGTATAAATAATTATCTCTTTAGTCTAAGAATAAGACTATAGTGGCCAAGAGTTTTTGAAATGTTAGGGTAGGGCGGCACCTGTGGCTCAGTGAATAGGACGCTGGCCCCATATCCTGAGGGTGGTGGGTTCAAAACCGGCCCTGGCCAAACTGCAACAAAAAATAGCTGGGCATTGTGGTGGGCACCTGTAGTCCTAGCTACTCGGGAGGCTAAGGCAAGAGAATCACCTAAGCCCAGGAGCTGGAAGTTGCTGTGAGCTGTGATGCCACGGCATTCTGCCAAGGGTGACGAAGTGAGACTCTGTCTCTAAAAAAAACAAACAAAAAAAGGAAATATTAGAGTAAATTGAAGACCAGTCTCTTGGTGGGCCATAGTGGCTCACACCTGTAATCTCAACTCTGGGAGGCTGAGTTGGGAGGATTGCCTAAGCTCAGGAGTTTGAGACCAGCCCAAGCAAGATTGAGACTCCCATCTCTACTAAAAAACAAAAATAAACTCTTTGTATTTGTAAGAAACTTTAATGATTATCTGAGAAAGTAATTTTATACTTTATGAAAGAAGCTGAATCCTTTTCTTTCTAAAATAAATGATATGTAGAGTAGAAATTTTATACACATAGAACCCTGGAACTCTAATACAGATAAATTCATTAATTTGTATTATTTAATTTTATAATGAGAAAACTGAGAGCACAGTGTGACTTAGGTCATGTGTTTGGTGGCACAAATAGGATTATTAGAATCCAGGTGTTCTAATTTTTTTTTTTTTTTTTTTTTGAGACTCTATGTTGCCCTTGGTAGTGCTGTGGCGTCACATCTCACAGCAAACTCAAACTCTTGGGCTTAAGCAATAATCTTATCTCAGACTCCGAAGTCGCTGGGACTACAGGCATCCGCCACAACGCCTGGCTATTTTTTTTCTAAAAAAAAATGGGTTCAAACCCACCTGCCTGAGTGTATGTGGCCAGTGCCCTAAGCTCTGAGCTATGATCACCAAGCCCAGGTGTTCTAATTCTTAGCCCAGATTCTTTTAATAGCAATATACTCTGAGTATTAGAAAATCTTTTGAATATAAAAAGCCACAAGAATTTTGAGAGTGGTTTAAAGTTCTCTTTAGAAACATTTGGTCTAGGAGCAGATTTGAGTGAGTTAGGAATCTGGGCTTTTTTCCAGCATCCATGAAAATCTGTGTATTACTCTTGAAGGCTGAAAATCAAAGTGAACTTAAAGGGAATAGACATACTATATGGTACTCTTAGATTTTATTTTCTATATAAGAAGGAATGAAAACATCAATTGGAAGATAATTATTCAGAGAGCTTTTACCAAATAGTCAGTGGTAGTAACTAGAAGTAAGTAGTGAGTGGTAATTTGAGTGATTAAGTTGCAGCCTCTTGAAGAGGCAGACAGTTTATGCAGAATATATTGAAATTTAATCCATTTGTTTGGACCAAACTATAATAGAATAGAGATGGTTACTTACAGCATATAATTTCTACCTTTCATAACATTGCTTTTACTTGCAAGGTGCTTTGGATTTATGTAGCCCCTCTGTTTTGAGGAACGTTATAAGAAACAGTCCTGTGAAACTTTTTGCTGTATTAAGAATTTTTTTTGATATTTCAAACATTTAGAATATAAAAGATTAATATTGCCTTCATGTATCAGCCAGTAAGATTGAGAAAAATTAACATTTTTTGGAATTATTTTAGGTCCTTTAAAATAAGAAAAGTACATTACAATATAGTTGAAGACTGTGCCTTCTTCATTCCATTCCCCATCCTTCTCCCCAGGTTTCAAAGTGCTCCTGAAGTTGGTGTGGATATTTTTTATGCTTAAGATTTTATTTGTTGTGTGTATATAAATTCATCAAGAATATTTAATATTATGTTTTAAATTTTTATATAATTGAATATATACATATATAAATCTTTGGTTTTAGGTAGGCAACATTATATTTGATTCTTACTGATATATGAGTATTTTAGCTATACAGAAATATACCACAAATTTATCTTTCTTTTATCAAAAGACTTTCCGGTGATTTCCAGTTTTTTTTCTAGTATCATCCATGCGATCACTATCACAAGAGTAACCAGGAAATGTGGTGGTGACCATTATCAGTTCAAGATATATTTGACTGTCACCTGGGTTCATGGAAGATATGTTTCCTACCCTTAAGGAATTTACATTGCAGTAGTCACGTAGAGATTTCTCCTTACTTCATAGATGCTAAGAAAGGAGGGTGGCTTAGTTAACAATCATAAGAGCTTTTTGGTAAAAGAGAGCTTAATAATTAGCTACAGTCAACATTGTAAGTTCCATTATTGTGCACATACTACAGAAGAGGAAAGTGAGGTTTAGAGATTAACTTACCTGAGGAGGGACAGTTAGTGATGGAGCCAGGATTTAAATTGAGATTGGCTGCCTTTAGAGCTCAGACAGACTTAAACTTGGGGAGGTAGGAGAATGTAACAACAACAACAAACCCCCTAACTTTTCTTTTTTTTTTTTAAGGCAGAGTCTCAAGCGGTTGCCCTGGGTAGAGTGCTGTGGCACCATAGCTCACAGCAACCTCCAACTCAGGCTCCAGCGATTCTCTTGCCTCAGTTTTTCTAGAGATGGGGTCTCGCTGTTTGCTCAGGCTGGTCTAGAACCCATGAGCTCAAGCTGTTCACCAGCCTTGGCCTCCCAGAGTGCTAGGATTACAGGCATGAGCCACCGCAACTGGCCCCCAACTACAACTTTTATATCATTGGGAACTTTCTATAATTTTGCTCTTGTGATTATGTGGTGTCTCAGTTATAGTACTACTGAGAAAAGTTTAGCCTTATTATTAACCATCAGCTGGTCTCAAACTTCTGGCCTTAAGCAGTCCTCCTACCACTTTAGTCTCCCAGTCCTTTGCTAGGATTATGGTATGAGCCACTGCACTGGCCTAAAAATTATAACTTTTTGGGTTTTTTTGTAGTTTTTAGCCGGGGCTGGGTTTGAACCCGCCACCTCCGACATATGGGGCCGGCGCCCTACCCTTTTGAGCCACAGGTTCTGCCCAAGTTATAGCTTTTTTACTCTTAACATATTTTACTGTCTTTTGGTGTATGTGCTTAAATTTTCAAAATTCTGACGTGTTATTTATGCAACACATCTCAAATTACATCATATTTTAAGTGCTCAGGCATTGACTACCATATTGGATGGTTCAATTTAGACAGGCAGATAGAACTCTGATAAAAAGATACAGAGGCAGGCTGCTATGGCATATTATCTATGGGAGAGGTATTTATTTTAGTTTTTTAAGACTGTGTTTTGCTATGTTGCCCAGACTGGTTTTGCACTTCTAGGCTCAAACAGTCCTCCCAGCTCAGTCTCCTGAGTAGCTAGGACTGCAAGTGCAAGCCATTGCACCCAGCTTGTTTTTAAATTTAGTTTGAAGGGAAATAACGGATACTAATGTTAAGAGTATAATTTGTGGCAAGATCATGAGAGATTTTTAATGAATGTCTATGTGAATTACTTCAAACATAAAGTATCTTAACTTTCCTTAGTATGCTAAAATGTACTGAAAGTATATTTGGGTGAGACTCAAACTTGATATAAAAATTTTGAATTATGTGTGTTCAGAATTTCAGCCTGTGTTTGGAATCTAAGCTGGGAAACAGTTCAGTGGAAAATACCAGTGCTGTTTCAATTCTGCTCAGTCAAGCAAAAATTGATACAGGAGAAAGTAAATTTCCAGGTAACACTTTAAAAATACTGATTTCCAAGTGTTCAGTGTCATTTTTGTCTGTCTTACAATATTACAAATAGGCCTGCTAAATCCTTCTTAACCATTTCTATGTTTTTCAAATGCGTAATCACCCATTCTTTCAGAATTACTTCTGTGGATTATTTTGTTCAAGGAACTGAAGTGTAGTTAGTTCCCTTTGACTCTCTATCAGAAGTTCTTTTTTGGGAGGCGGCACCTGTGGTTCAAAGGAGTAGGGCACCGGCCCCATAAGCCGGAGGTAGCAGGTTCAAACCCGGCCCTGGCCAAAAACTGCAAAAAAAAAAAGAGAAGTTCTTTTTTTTTTTTTTGAGACAGAGTCTCACTCACTATGTCTCCCTGGGTAGAGTGTCGTGGCATCACAACTCACAGAAACCTCAAACTCTTGGGCTTAAGCGATTCTCTTGCCTCAGCTTCCCAAGTAGCTGGGACAATAGGCACTCACCACAACGCCCAGCTATCTATCATGTCTATCAGATCTATCAGAAGTTCTTTTGTTGGTAAATCTTTTATTGTGTTTATGTCTTACTTTCTGAAGACCTATTCTTTAATGCAGCAGTCCCACCCTTTTTGGCACCAGGGATTGGTTTCATGGAAGACAATTTTTCCATGTACCCAGGATATAGGGGGGTAGGAGAAGGGGGTAGTTTTGGGCAGAGATAAGGGCATTAATTTACCTGAAATCATCAGGTATTAGATTCTCGCATGGAACAAGTAATCTAGATCCCTCACATGCATAGTTTACAGTAGGGTTCATATTCTGGTGAAAACCTACTGCCGTCCCTGATCTGACAGGAGGTAGAGCTGTGGGTAGTGTGAGCGTGGAGAAGGGCTGTAAATACAGAGGAAGCTTCTCTTTATCAACTGGAGGCTTACCCTGCTGTCTGTGCAGTGAAAACTCCTTAAATTAATGATAGCAGCTTTTATTTCTTAAGTATTTTACTATTTGTGCTTTACTACTTTAGATTTTAACCTTTAATCCTTAATTACTCAATTTGCCATCTCGATGATTCTGTCTCTAAATTAAGGATTTAATAAATGCTGCAAATTGCCCACTTATATAAAAACTTTATTTTTCTAACTGTGTGAGTCTTTTTTTATAATATGTTATTTGGACTGTTATATGGGGATTTGCTCACGTGTTTCAGATGGGGTACTAGAGGGTATAGAAAATAAATCTCTAATTCTTTATTGTTTCCCTCTGCTAAAGGAAAAGTATACTTGGAGCAAGATATTGAGATCAGATAATTGCCATTACATATCATTTAACTTTTTTCTTAGTAGGGGAAGGGGAAATGTAATGTAAATATGAGAAGTGTATTTATTCATTAGAAAGAAAAATGGATTGATTATTGCATTTAAGTATTAATGTGATTAAAACTCCAGACACTATAATTTTTTTTAACAAGAGAATGTTTTCATTAATTTCCATTTACAGATTGTATAATTATGCAGGCAATGAAATGATTTTTTTTATTATTATTCTTTGGTGCTAGTACTTGTTGGTGGAATTAGAGGTAAATTTAATTCACCATGAGATCTCTGGAGCTCTTAAATTCAAATATGGGAAAACCTTTCTGCCTCTTCTCTGAACAGTATCATCTAGGAAGGAGGCTTTAACTTTGTCAAATGGTTTTTGTTAACAAAGCATTTAGTGTACTGAAAGTTTTTTTCCTTTATATGTAATGATTTCATCCATTAGATGGAGAGCTAGTATACAAGTTAATACATAATCCATCCTCTTGATTAAATTACAGGTTCAGCTCCCAAACAGCACAGTGTACTGAATAACCAAACATTTAAGAGCAGTGATAACAGGTAAGGTATTAGTTAAATTTTAAAACTTAAGCATTTTATACTTACAAGTTTGAATTTAGTCACAAATTCTCTTTATTACACTTCTTTAATGCCTACAATGCCTATACATACTGTTTAATAGCTTTTTTTTTTTACTTAATGTGCTTTGGCTGGCTTTTTTTTTTTTTTTGAGACAGTCTTACTATGTAACCCTCGGTAGAGTGCTGTGGCGTCACAGCTCATAGCAACCTCTAACTCTTGGGTTAAGCGACTCTCTTGCCTCAGCCTCCCAAGTAGCTGTGACTGCAGGTGCCCACCACAACGCCTGGCTATTTTTTTGTTGTTATTGTTTCAGTTGTCATTGTTGTTTAGCTGGCTGGGGCTGGGTTTGAACCCACCAGCCTTGGTGCATGTGGCTGGTGCTGTAACCTCTGTGCTATGGATGCCAAGCCTGGCTGTCTTTTTCATTTTCCTACCTCATTTTATTTATTTATTTTTTTGAGATAAAGAGTCTCCCTCTGTCACCTTGGGCAGAATGCCGTGGTGTCATAGCTCACAGCAACCTCAAACCCTTGGGCTCAAGCATCCTCCTGCCTCAGCCTCCCCAAGTAGCTGGGACTATAGGCACTTACCACAACATCTGGCTATTTTTAGACAGAGTTTCACTCTTGCTCAGGCTAATCTTGAAATCCTGAGCTCAAGGATTCCACCTACCTTAGCCTCCCAGAATGCTAACACTGCACCTAGTCCCCTACCTCATTATTTTAAATTCTGTATCGCATTTTGTTGTGTGCCTGTTCCATGGTTTAACTGTTCTCTACTGTATGAACATTTTAGATGTTTCCACTTTATTTCCATCTCATAAAAACCCAAAGAGAGTCCTATACTAAACACATATCTTTTCCTACTTGAGTGACTATATTTCTAGAATAAATTCATAGCTGTAGGACTTATCCTGCATTGCCAGATTTCCTTCGAAAGTGTTTTTGTGTTTCTACTCTGGGGCACTGTGTTGAGAACACTGTTTTCCCCATACCCCTAGAAATACTGGGTATTATCAACATATAAGAATGTTCTAAGTAGATAAAAGGCTTTTTGTCCCCTCCCCCTCTCTCCTCCCTCTTTTCTCCTCTCTCAGTCCCCTTTGCCCCTCCTGTCCTTTTCCTCCCCTCTCTCCTCCCTCTTTTCTCCTCTCTCGGTCCCCTTTGCCCCTCCTGTCCTTTTCCTCCCCTCTCTCCTCCTTCTTTTCTCCTCCCTCGGTCCCCTTTGCCCCTCCTGTCCTTTTCCTCCCCTCTCTCCTTTCTTTTTTTTTTGAGACAGAGTCTTGTTCTCCTGCCCAGTCTGGAATGTAGTGGCACAGTCATAGCTCAGTGCACCCTCAAACTCCAAGGCTTAGATTATCCTCCTACCTCAGCCTCCTATTCAGCTGGGACTATAGTTTCATGCCACCATGCCTGGCTGATTTTTCTACTTTTTGTAAAGATAGAGTCTTGTGTTGGACATGCTGGTCTCAGACTTCTGGCTTCAAGCTATTCTTGGCCTACCAAAGTGCTGGGGTTACAGACATGAGCCATTGTGCTCTGCCTGTTTTCTTTTTACTGTCAGAACTAAATAAATCTTACTTATTTTGCCTTTTGGATTACCAATAAAGAATATTTAGGACAAACTGGAGTGACTCAGATGGGACTTTGAAACTTAAAAAACATATTCTGCCTGTAGTAGGTGTTGCAGTTTTTGTTTATTTATTGAAAATTGGTACTTTCCTGTTTTCTTTATTCCTTGAAATTGAAATTTGTCAGTGTTGTGTTGAAGTAAGTTATTTTTTTCCCACCAGTAATTTACAATGATATGGATCTGTAATATTTAATAGGGTTTTTTTTTTTTTTTGGTATGTATGTTTGTTTTTTGTTTTTTAAGGGAGATACCACCAAATCATTCTTGGCCTAAGTCTAATTCCCATTTGGAGATAACAATTCCAAAGGACTTGAAACTAAAAGAAGCAGAGAAAAGTGATGAAAAACAGTTGATCATAGTAAGTATGCAACATGACTTTTTGGGTTAAGTGTTATTAAAAGCATCTCTTTGTGTTGCTGTAACGGAATACCTGAGAATGGGTAATTTACATAGAAAAGTACATTTAGCTCATATTTCTGAAGGTAGGGATCTGCATCTACACAGATGAGGACCGCAGGCCACTTCAGCTCATGGATGAAAGCAGAGGGTGGGGAGCAAGCCCATGGGTGAATTGACCATGAGCTCATTTCCCTTTTGGAGGAAGCGAGAAACCAAGGAAGACAGACTCTCTTTAACACTTGCTGTCTTGGGAACTAATCCATTTCTGAAAGAAGTCACTCACCCCAGAAGTATTAATCTGTTTGTGAAGGATCTACTCCCGTACCCCAAACATCTCCCACTAGGAGATGCCACACTGGAGATCAAATTTCAACTTGGTCTTGGTGGAGACAAACCAGACCATATCAGAATTATAGCAGCATCCTATATATGCAAGGTGTTAAAAGAATAAATTTATTCCTGGAGACTTTTTGGCATCAAAAGTTTTCATTAACCCTCCCTCTATCAATAAAAAAAAAAGTTTTCATTATGGAAAATATTCCTGGTGTTATTACAAATCCTCTTTTCAAATAGTCCACCCTGTAACAAATAATTCAGTTTTTATACTTTTAGTTTTATGTATAATAAATTGTGATACTTCATATATGTTACTTACATAAGTCATTTGGTCACTACCTTTTCTCAGTAGTTTAATAAGTATTAAAACCACATAGCACTTACTACATTAAATGATTTTAAGTATCTATATTGTAGTATATATTATAATTAAAAAATTACATTTTATGGGAAACCAATAGTAAATTTGAAATAGAGCATAAGTATTCTCCAGCTTGGTGGCAGAATAGAAAAGAAAGGGAGATATTTTGATTGATTAAAAGTTTAATTTGAATAAGTGAAGGCAATATAAAAGAAAAGAAGGTACCCAAAATAATAGAGACAGTTAATATAATTCTAGTCAATAGATTTTTTTTTTTTTTTTTGGGTGGGGACAGGGGTCTTGTTATGTCTCCTAGCCTAGGGGGCAGTGGTGTCATTATATCTCACAGCAAACCTCAAACTCCTGGGCTCAGGCCATCTTCCTCCCTTAGCCTCCCATGTAGCTGGGATTGACTGTGGACGTGTGCCACCACGCCCAGATAGTTTTTCTGTTGTTTTTTTGTAGAGATAGGATTTTGTTCTTGTTCAGGCTGGTCTTGAATTCTTGGCCCAAGCAATCTTCCCACTTTGGCCTCCCAATGGATCTTAACTTTAATATCAGAAAATAACTTTGCAAGATTTCACTAGAAAATTTTTAGAAGGAATAGTGACTTGTTTTGTCTTATTTAGTAATGTTTCTGTTGTCAAGTCAGTGTGATAGGAATCAGGATTAAACAAATAGAATCTAGAGCTGCATTGTCCAATATGGTAGCCACAGGTGGTTGCAGAGGACTTAAAATGTGGAAATGTTGAAATGTCAGAAATGAGATATACTGTAAAAAATATATACTACATTTCAGTGACTAGTACAAAAAATACAAAGTATCTAATTTTTTTTTTTTAGAGACGGAATCTCACTTTGACACATTCAGTAGAATGCTGTGACGTCACAGCTCACAGCAACCTCCAGCTCTTGGGCTTAGGTGATTCTTTTGCCTCAGCCTCCCGAGTAGCTGGGACTACAGGTGCCTGCCACAACGTCCCACTTTTTTTTTTTTTTTTTTAAATTGCAGTTTGCCTGGGGCCAGGTTTGAATCCGCCATCCTTGGTATAGAAGACTGGTGCCCTACTGAGCACCAGTCACTGAGCCACAGGCACCGCCCTCTAATAGTTTTTTTTAATATTGAATACATATTGAAATTAAAATATTTGGGATAGCTTTTGTTAAGAAAAATGTTAAAATTAATATATCTTTTTTTTTTTTTTTTGTAGAGACAGAGTCTCACTTTATGGCCCTCGGTAGAGTGCCGTGGCATCACACAGCTCACAGCAACCTCCAACTTCTGGGCTTAAGCGATTCTCTTGCCTCAGCCTCCCGAGTAGCTGGGACTACAGGCGCCCGCCACAACGCCCAGCTATTTTTTGGTTGCCGTTCAGCCGGGGTTGGGTTTGAACCTGCCACCCTCGGTATATGGGGCCGGCGCCTTACCGACTGAGCCACAGGCGCCGCCCTTTACCTGTTTCTTTTTGCATTCTTTAACGTGGCTAATAGATAATTTAAAATTACATTTGTAGATTACATTTCTGTTGGCTAGTGCTCATCAAGACAATGATGATGTTAGTGATGATGCCAGCTAATTATTTTTGAAAGCATTATTATGTGGGCTGTACTCATGTTAAAATTAAGTTAATCCTTATAGGAAAAGTGTGAGACAGGTACTACTACCCATTTATCATGAGGAAACTGGGCAGAAATGCTTTCTCATTACTGTGAGAAGCTGCCTGTTGAAAGAGGTATTTGTACATTGTGTCCATTATTCATAATTGCCAAAAAGGTGGAAGCAGGTCAAGTGCCTGTTGACAGATGAATGCATGAACAAAATGCAGTGGGCATACGAGGGAATATTATTCAGCCTTAAAAAGGAAGGAAGTCCTGACACATGCTGCAACATATGGATGAACCTTGAGGTCCCTAGGCTGAATGGAATAAGCTGGTCACAGAACTTTCATATACTGTGTAATTCCACTTATATGAGCTACCTAGAGTAGTTAAATTCAAAGACTGTAGAATGCTGATTGCCTAAGGCTGGGGGAGGGGGAAAATTGAGAGTTATTTAAGGGGTACAGTTTCAGTTTTGCAAAATGAAGAGAGTTCTGGGGATTGGTTGCACAAGGGACTTTGCAGTTACAAATGGTCAAGATGGTAAATTTTGTTACTATGCATATTTTACCACAGTTATAAGTTTCTACTTTTTTTAGAAAACAGCTTGAAATAAATTTTGGGTAACTTTTTGTCAGTAATTTGAGTCCTTTATGATGCATTTCTCTTTAGTTTTGTACATAATCTTTTATTTACCATTCATTTCTCTTTGCTCTTTGATACTAGTTCTAAGAGATGGCTGTATATCCTCTTCTTTCCTGCAATTAGCTTTATAGTGATAGTTCAGATTTCACAGTTATAAAGCAGGAAGAGTGAAGGAATTGTGCTTTTTTGTAGTGTTATTAGTCATATTGCTGAAATTTTCTTGTTGAGTAAAGACAAGTGGAACACATATAGTAAACAGTTGTTGTTTTGTGGCACACGTGCATTATTGGAGTACAGGTGATTGACAGTTTTCCATGCTATTAAAATAAAGATAGGCCAGGCACAGTGGCTCACCCCTGTAATCCTAGCAGTCTGGGAGGCTAAGAACAGTGGATCACCTGAGCTCAGGAGTTTGAGACCAGCCTGAGCAAAAGGACTACCCCATCTCTACTAAAAATAGAAAAACTATCCAGGTATAATGGTGGATACCTATTGTCCCCAGCTACTAAGGGGATCTCTTTAGCCCAAGAGTTTGAGGTTGCTGTGAGCTATCACACTACAGTGTTCTACCCAGGGCAATGAAGTGAGACTCTGTCTCAAAAAATAAACAAATAAAAAAGATAATAGAAAAATTTAATTTTACCTTAAGAGTTTCTGGTAACACCAAAATATTCTTTTTAATATCTATAAACTATCTGGAAGAAAACTGTTGAGAAGAATTTTAAGATACTAACTGGAATCTTCTAGACCAGTGCTTCCCAACCTTCCTAATGCCGCAACCCTTTAATATAATTCCTGTGGGTTGTGACCCACAGGTTGAGAACCTCTGCTCTTGACTCTAATAGTGTAATTATTGTAAACATGAAATATATATTCTGAGTCATAGATTATTTGCTGTTAGGACTTTAGGATCAAGTGTATAATGTTACAAATTTTTAATTTTTTTGTAGATAGAATCTCACTTTGTTGCCTTCAGTAGATTGCCATGGATTCATAGCTCACAGCAACCTCAAACTCATGGGCTCAAACAGTTCTCTTGCCGCAGCCTCCCAAATAGCTGGCTGTCACAATGCCTGGCTATTTTTAGAGACGAGGTCTTGCTCTGGGTCAGGCTGGTCTCGAACTTGTGAGCTCAGGCAATCTACCCGCCTCAGCCTCTCAGAGTGCTAGGATTACAGGCGTGAGCCACTGTACCTGGCCAGTGTTATAGATATTTCATAGTTCCTTTAAGTTGTTATATGCTGTGGAGCCAGGTTACTAAAATGGAAATGTTTCTTAAAGTTACACAGATTTCAGAAGTTAATATCTTCATTTTTATAATTAATGCTAAATGTTATTTATTATAAGTAGTCTTATCTTTACGTTATAACCTTAAAAGCTGGTGTTCTGGAGTAATTCTTTTGTGAGGAAAAAACCTTTTGTTTATTTTTTACAAATAGGATGCAGGACAAAAAAGATTTGGAGCAGTTTCCTGTAATATTTGTGGAATGCTTTACACAGCTTCAAATCCAGAAGATGAAACACAGCATCTGCTTTTCCACAACCAGTTTATAAGTGCTGTAAAATACGTGGTAAGTGGAATTTATGAGTTCTAAAGTGCGTAAGTCAAATAAGTAGGTAATTTATATTGTTTAAAAATATCTATTTTTAAGAAAGAGTAATATATACAAAGCACATGTAATATATATACTGGCTTATTTTAAAACAAAGCCAAACATAAAAACCAGGTAATTTAGTCTCGTTTATGTAGGACTTTTATTTTAAGTTATATTTTTCTTCAGGGAGCAGGATTTTTAAAATAATTTTTTTTAATTATGTTTTTCTAAAGTAGTTAGTACTTTTCTAAAGAAGCTAAGAAGTAGTGCTATTCCACTTGAGTATATTTTTTAATCATTTCCTTTCATTTTAATAATTATATACTGTTGATAAGCCTGCTTAACATTCATACAGTTTGGCACAATTTTGTATTTGGGATTGATAGTTATATATCAAACCAAATAGGTTGTTTGGGGGATTTTCTCTACCTTCTCTTTGCCATCATGAGAGTGTTTCTTTATAAAATTAAAAAAGAAAAATTCCAGAAGGCTAAGACCTCAGAATTTATAGTATACTAAAAAATAAAAATAAATAAATACAATTACCATAAAGTAAATATGTTTTAGTATAAAATGCTTTTTAATGTAAGTATATTTTGGGTATAATGGGTATTATTTAACATTTGTTTCTGGTAATAACAAAATTTTTAGCAATTTTGAGCCATTTCAGATATCTTGTGAACATAGTAATTTAACATAATTGCTGTTTACCTTTATCTGAAATGGAATTTATTTTTTATTCTATGCATGTTACCTTCAGTACTGTACACTCTCGTAATAAGACCTCCAGGATATCTGAACTGAGATCATCAGTTCATTTCATATAGGCCTTTGTGTAGGCACCAGATATTGGATTGTTTGAAGGTCTTTACTGTCTCATTTAGATTCATGTACCTGTACGTAGCATTGGTTGAAGGGTTTGTAATTGCTTCATATACCTACGATAGGTGAGGTTTTCCTTTTTTGGTTCTCTACTGTGGTCCATCCTTTGTATTTCTTATTTCATCTGCCTTTTTTTATACACATTCCTTCCACCTCAACTAAATAAAATGTAAGGTATGTGGACATAGTATATCTACAGCTAAATACTGTTTTGTCATTTGATATTTGTACCTTTTCAATTTGACTGAATTAATAGTTCTCTCAGGTACCTAAATTATGGAATTCTTCTGGGGCAGAAATATCTCAGCTTATTTTACATTCATGAACCTGGTAGAAGTTAGTTCAAGTCATTTCTACTCAGTTCATATTACTTAATTTTGTTGATCATTTAGTTTCATGAAATTATACAACCTCAGGTTTAAAAAGGTTTCACTTTTCACCTTACGGACAATTCTTAATTTCTGAGAAGAGCAGTAAAAGAATCCATTAAGAAAGACACGTTTGTGCTCTGCTTCTTCTAAAATGCCAAGGGAAGCTGATTTGTAGAACAAGGTGGAGTCATCACCTTCTAACAAATTCTGACTACCTTGCAAAGCTGCAAAACAATGTAGTAGCCAGGGAAAATTGGTTCCTAATCCCGCCAACCCCTCCTCCAAACCCCATTGATGGGACAGGGCCACGGTTTTATTTTATTTATTTTTGAAATAAACTGAAGAGAAGGAATTGAGTTTAGCAGTTGGCCATCCTTTGCTAACAAAGTTCAATATTACTTTGCTGTTTTCAAATGTAAATACATATATAGTCTAAAGTTTAGACTCTTCCAAAACATAGTGCTCTTTTATAGTGCGAAACAGGGTAAAAACATACCTATCTTAAAGATGTTCTGCTGTGTCACTGCTCTACATTTTGATTTGTAGCATTAAAACATTTATTTCAGGCTCCTCGTTTTGGGCCTCACGTACATTAAGCACTTGTAAATGCTCGAAAAAACACCTAATTTTATTTAATGCCAATTTTATTTCATGTTTGTTTCTTAGAAACACATAGAAAAGAAGTCCTTTTGTACTCTGGCTTTAATTCATGTTAAATGGACAGTGTTCAGGAAGTATAAAGTGTAAACAACTTTGTTCTATTTAAGACTTTAAAAATAGAATAAATTAGAAACAATGAGGTTTATAAATATTCTTTAGAAAATAAATACCTTCTGTTGAGGGGAAAAAAATGCAAGTTCCTCACTAGGTAAGAGAAACGTTGTGTTAACCTAGAGCTTTAAAAATAGTTGCAGGTTCAGCGCCTGTGGCTCAAGTGGCTAAGGCGCCAGCCACATATACCTGAGCTGGCGGGTTCAAATCCAGCCCGGGCCCGCCAAACAACAATGACAGCTGCAACCAAAAAATAGCCGGGTGCTGTGGCAGGCACCTGTGGTCCCAGCTATTTGGGAGGCTGAGGCAGGAGACTCGCTTGAGCCCAGGAGTTTGAGGTTGCTGTGAGCTATGATGTCATGTCACTCTACCCAGTGCGACAGCTTGAGGCTCTGTCTCAGAAAAAAAAAATAGTTACAAAATAGTTTAGGCGAGTACCAAGATAACTAGGGAACCAGGATAATTTGTAATCTCTGATTCAGACTAGCCCTACTGCTTTAGAGCTGCTTTGTCTGTCCTTTCAGCTACTTGTAATACTAAAATCCCTAGCTAGTGGATAATTGTAATATTAATGTAGCATGTGTTAGCAGCTATGGTGGTGGACTATCCCTTGGTTAAAGCAAAGGTGGTAATACTTTATGTTGAGATTTTGAAAGCAGTCTTCAGAAAGTGGTGAGAATTGGAGTATAACTGAACTTTCTCTATCTAAGCTTCCAAGTTAATGTTTCTCTTTCCCTGACTCTGATTTTTTTTTATTTTTTACTTCATTATATCTTTTTTTTTTTTTTTTGAGACAGAGTCTCACTATGTCGCCCTTGGTAGAGTGCTATGGCATCACAGCTCACAGCAACCTCAAACTCTTGGGTTGAAGCCATTCTCTTGACTCAGCCTCCCAAGTAGCTGGGACTACAGGTGCCCGCCACAATGCCCGGCTATTTTTTGGTGTAGTTGTCGTTGTTTGGCAGGCCCGGGCTGGATTTGTCACAGCTCTGGTGTATGTGGCTGGCCCTTTAGCCACTCGAGCTACAGGCACCGAACCTACTTCATTGTATCTTAAACTTACTGTATTCAAGTGTACAAATAAATATAGGATGGGAGCATCACTTCCAAATCTTAGAAAGTAAATTTGGTTTGGGTTGGAGTGTTATATGGTGAAGGAAAAATGCCTTTGGTATGAACATTAGGATGTGATGTGCAGCATTCATAAATTTGAATATGCAACTTATTTTTAAAAGAATTCAGAAACTCTGAGGGTAGAAGGAGAACCTGTGATTTATCAATTGGAAAATAAAAACAAATTTTCTAATCTATTCTTTTCTACTTTTCCCTACCCAGAAATGGTACTACCATGTACTTATTTCTGTAAGCTGAAAGTTTTGGGATAACTTTTCAGTTTTCTTTTTACTGTACTCTCTATTCATTAGTAAATCTTAACTTCAAAATAGATCTCCAGTCCTCCCACTGTTGTCATTTCCACTGCTGCCATTGTAAACCAAGCTGCCATTATTTCTCCCCTGGATCACCTGTGCAGTGCTTTCCTAACTGGTCTCCCAGCTTCCATTTTTGTTTTCCTATAGTTCATCCTCCATGGTGTCCACAGTGGTCATTTAAAATCTTAATTAGTTATGCCTTCTTCTTTTTAAAATTCTTCAGTGAATTCTTATTACACACAGAATAACATCCAGGCTACTTACTGTGGCGTTGAGGCCTCACATCCTCCAGCTCCTTTAACCTCATCCAACACCCTTCCTCTTACTTGCTATACTCCTCTCATAGCTCTTTTTTTCTATTCTTAAAACACTCTAAGCATTTTCTATTCTTAGTGTATTTGTACTTATTTATGTTTTTTCTGGAGTATTCTTCTCTTAGATCTGTGGCTCTTTTCACTTAGGTTTGTTAACCTAAATACCAAATAGAGAGGGACTCTCTAAAAGGAAATGATATTTATTTGCGAAGAGGGCATCGCAGCAGGAATACGTGTGCCATAGTAAAGGGGTAAAGGAAGACAGGTTTTTAAAGAAAAAATTCAGAGGATTATATAACCCTTTTGAGATAATTATCCTTGGCTACAGTGATCAATAATAAGCTACTGTCAGTTTGATGTTGGACAGGCAGTTGTTGGGCAGATGTCCTTGCAGAAGTAAGTACTTTTTTTGTGTAACATCATAGTGGTCTTTGGGCAAAGTTGTGGTTTTTGCAGTCTTTTGTGGTAGTTGTTTTATCAGGCATTCATACATGATGTGGTTCCATTTCTTTGTGGTTTTATTATTTTACTTTTTCTTTAGAAACAGGGTCTCACTGTATCACCAGGTTGGAGTGCAGTGGCACAACCATAGCTTACTGTAACGTTGAACTCCTGGGTTCAAGGAATCTTCTTGGCTTAGCCTCCTCAGTAGCTAGGACTTCAATTGTTTGCCACACCTGGGCAATTTTTAATTTTTTTTGTAGAGATGTGTTTCTTAGGTTGGTCTCAAACAGTTCACATCAGTCTCCCAGGATTTACAGGTGTGAGTCACTGTGCTCAGCCATTGAAAGGTATAAGGTCTGGGTATGTAGATTCTGTTTTTCTTTTGGCAGATAGATGTCCCGTTGGCACCTTATTAAAAGGCTGTCTTTTTGCCATTGTATTGCTTTTGCTTCTGCATAAAAGATCAATTGACCGTATGTAGGTCTGTTTCCAGGCTCTTTGTTCTTTTTCATTGATCTGATTGTCTATTTTTTTTAACCAATACCACACATTGTCTTGACCACTGTAGCTTTATAGTGTTTTTTTTTTTTTTTTTTTTTTTTTGAGACAGAGTCTCAACTCTGTTGCCCAGGCTAGAGTACTGTGGCGTCAGCCTATCTCACAGCACCCTGTAACTCCTGGTTTCAATCAGTCCTCTTGCCTCAGCCTCCTGGGAAGCTGGGACTACATGTGCCTGCCACAATATGTGGCTAAGTTTTCTTTTCTTTTCTTTTTTTTCGTGAGACAGAGTCTTACTATGTCACCCTCGGTAGAGTGCTGTGGCGTCACAGCTCATAGCAACTTTCAACCCTGGGGCTTAAGTGATTCTCTTGCCTCATCTTCCCAAGTAGCTGGGACTACAGGTGCCCGCCACAATGCCCTGCTATTTTTGTTGCAGTTGTTATTGTTTAGCTGGCTTGGGCTGGGTTTGAACCTGCCAGCCTTGGTGTATGTGGCTGACACTGTAACCTCTGTGCTACAGGCGCCGAGCCATAAGTTTTCTGTTTTTATTAGAGATGAGATCTCACTCTTTTCTTTCTTTCTTTCTTCTTTTTTTTTTTTTTTTGAGACAGTCTCAAGCTGTGGCCCTGGATAGAGTGCTGTAGTGTCATAGCTCGCAGCAACCTCCAACTCTTGGGCTCAAGCAATTCTCTTGCCTCAGTTTTTCTATATTTAGTAGAGACGGGGTCTCACTTTTGCTCAGGTTGGTCTTGAACTGGTGAGCTCAAGCAGTCCACCTGCCTTGGCCTCCCAGAGTAATTGCGAACATGCCTGGCTGCATCTTTATAGTTAAAAATTTGAAGTTGGATAGTTAGTCTTCCAACTTTGTTCTTCAACCTTATGTTGGTTATTCTAGGTCTTTTCCTTCCATATAAACTTTAGACTAAGTTTGTCAATATCAAAAGAACTTGCTGGGATTTTTATTGGGATTGCAGTAAACTTACAGATTAAAAACCTATAGATTAAATCAGAAAGAACTAATCTCTTGACAATATTGAGTTTTCCTATTTGGTTTTACAAGTTTTTGTTTATTCATTTATTTTGCTAATAAATTAGGCCATGGCACTCTAGCTCAGGTGACAGTGAAACTCTGTCTCAAAAAAACAAAAAATAAACTGCCATTTTTTTAAGGACCTTTGTTCTTTCAGCTTTTACTGTGGAGAAAAAATTTAACATTCCTTTTTTTTAAACAAAGATTTTAATTTAGTTACATTAAAGAAAAACTTTCAATTTTTTGATTTATCAACTGAAGTCTTTTCACGATTTATAAAAGCAGTAAATGTATCTGGAAATAAAATTTTAACCTGGTGTAAAATTGAAAATTAAAAGACTTCTTTCCCCTTACCCTGTCTCTGGTCCTATTTTCTAATGGATGGCACTTTTGTCTGTTTCATTGTTTCCAACATAACTGATTAAATCAAGTTATGTATGTATAGCATATATATCTCAAGCTATATGTAAACATGCATATATATGTAAAATCTCTTTTACTCTCAGTTTTTATTAAATTTATGTTTAGTTTTTTTGGTGGTTTTAATATTTATAAATGACATTTGACTCCCAGTGCTTGCATTCTTCCTGTCTCTGCCTTTCATTTTCTGTAAATATTGTGTTTCATATGTGTTGACTTATTTAACTTGCTGTAACTCAGCAAAGTAGTTTTTTTTTTTAATTATTAATAAGTTTTCAGTAAATTATAACATTGTACATTATGCATTTATGGGGTTCAGGGTACTGCCTCGATATACAATGTGAATGCTTACATTGTACTCGTTTCTTAATAGTTTTGAAATATACCATTGCATCATGCACATTAGGTGAGGTCCCCCAAAATACCCTCCCTTCCCTCTCCTCTTCCCTTCTACTTTCTGGGCTATAGTTATGTTTTGCCATTCATATGAGTGCGTAGGTGATTATATATTTATTTCATAGTATTGAGTACATTGGATTCTTTTTTCCACATTCTTTTTTTTTTTTTGGTTTTTGGCTGGGGCTAGGTTTGAACCCGCCACCTCCGGCATATGGGACCGGTGCCCTACTCCTTGAGCCACAGGCGCCGCCTTTTCCACATTCTTGAGATGCTTTATTAAGAAGAATATGTTCTAGTTCCATCCAGGTAAACATAAAAGATATGAAGTCTCCATCCTTTTTATTGCTGCATAGTATTCCATGGTGTACTTTTCTTTTTTGGAAGAATTCGTATTGTTGGTGCTATTTCAGTGATTGATAATATGTCTATTCAAGATTTCTCATTCTTTCTGATTTGAGTCTAGGTAAGTGGCGTGCTTCCAGGTATTGGTCCATTTCCTTCAGATTTTCATATTTCTAGGAATAGAGATTTTTGTAGGCATGGCGCCTGTGGTTCAAGTGGCTAAGGTGCCAGTCACATATACCTGAGCTGGCGGGTTCAAATCCAGTCTGGGCCTGCCAAACAACAATGATGGCTGCAACTAAAAAATAGCCAGGCACTGTGGCAGGTGTCTGTAATCCCAGCTACTACTTGGGAGACAGAGGCAGGAGAATTGCTTGAGCCCAGGAGTTGGAGGTTGCCGTAAGCTGTGATGCCATGGCACTGTACTCAGGGAAACAGCTTGAGGCTCTGTCTCAAAAAACAAACAAACAAAAACTATTTTTGTAGTAATCATTGAGGATTTTTTGAATTTCTGAAGTGTCCATTGTTATTTCTCCTTTATCATTTCTGATAGATGATATTAGAGATTTTACTTTCCTATTTCTGATTAGGTTGGCCAAAGGTTTATCAATTTTGTTAATGTTTTCAAAAAACCTACATTTTGTTTCGTTGATCTTCTGAATAATTCTTTTGATCTCAATTTCATTTAATTCTGCCCTAATTTTGGTTATTTCTTTTCTTCTGCTGGGTTTGGGGTTGGAATGTTCTTCCTTTTCCAGTTGTTTGAGATGATCCATTAAGTTGTTGGCTTCCTCTCTTTCTGTTTTCTTTTCATTTTTCTTTTTTTAGAGACAGAGTCTCACTTTGTTGCCCTTGGTAGACTGCTGTGGCGTCATAGCTCTCTGCAACCTCCAGCTCTTGGGCTTAGGCAGTTCTCTTGCCTCAGCCTCCTTAGTAGCTGGGACTACAGGCGCCCGCCACAATACCTGACTATACAGTTTGGTCAGGGCCCGGTTTGAACCCGCCACCCTCAGTATATGGGGCCAGTGCCCTACTCACTGAGCCATAGGTGCCACCCTTTTTCTGTTTTGTTTATGAAGGCTTCCAGTGCTATAAATTTCTCTCCCTCATAGGACTGCCTTTGCAGTATCCCATGGGTTTTGGTAATTTGTGTCTTTGTTAATCATTTTGTTGCAAAAATTTGGTGATTTCCCACTTAATCTTGTCTTTTACCCAGCATCATTCAGCCTATGATTATTTAGTTTTCATAAGTTTGTTTGAATGTGAGGATTCCTGTTGCTGTTGAGTTCAACTTTTATTCCATGGTGGTTCAAGAAGATACAAGGAATAATTTCTATACTTTTAAATTTGCTGAGGTTAGAATTGTGTCCTAGGATATGATCTATTTTGGAGTATGACCCATGGGCTGATGAGAAGAATGTATATTCAGTTTTATTAGGGTGACATGTTCTGTAGAGGTCTGTAGAGTTCATTTGTTCCAGGGTCAGGTTTAAGTCTAATATTTCTTTGTTTAGTTTCTTCTTGGAGGATCTATCCAAAACTGTCAAAGGAGTGTTAAAATCTCCAACTATTATAGTGCAGGAAGATATCAATTTGTTCATATCCATTAGGGTCTGCTTTATGAATTGAGCATTCTGGTAGGGCACATAAATGTTAATTATCGAAATCTCTTCACGTTGGGTGTTTCCCTTGACAAATATGTAGTGACCTTCCTTATCTTTATTTTTGTTGGTTTAAAGCCAATTGTATCTGCTACTAAAATTGAAACCCCTGCTTTTTTCTGGTTTCCATTTGCCTGTATTATATAAGTCCATCCCTTCACCCTGTGTCTGTTTTTATCCTTTAAGGCAGGAGTCCTTAAACTGCGGCCCGCGGGCCACATGAGGCAGGTGTGATTTTATTTGTTCCCGTTTTGTTTTTTTTTACTTCAAAATAAGATATGTGCAGTGTGCATAGGAATTTGTTCATAGTTTTTTTTTTAAACTATAGTCTGGCCCTCCAATGGTCTGAGGGACAGTGAACTGGCCCCCTGTTTAAAAAGTTTGAGGATGCCTGCTTTAAGGTAAGGTGAGATTCTTGTATACAACAGATACCCGGTCTGAGTTTATGTATCCAGTCAGCCAGCCTGTGCCTCTTTAGGGGACAATTTAAACCATTCACATTAATTGAGAGAATTGATAAGCCTGTCTGTGTTTTGGGTGTTTTGATTTTTGGATGTCCAGTGGACATTTTTAATCCTTTCACCACTGTGGAAGTTAGGTGTTGTTCAAAAATTTCTGGGTGAGTTTACTTTGGAGGTAGAGCATTGTGCTAGTCATTGTAGAGGATGGGTCTGAGAATATCCTGGAGAGCTGGTTTAGTTAATGGCAAATGTCTTCAACATGTCTATGTCATTAAAGTATTTGATTTCTCCATCACAAATGAAACTCAGTTTAGCTGCATAGAGGATCCAGGGCTGTGGATCCTCTATGCAGTAGTTTTGTTTTAGGAGACTGAAGGTTGATGATGATCTTCTGATGATCTTCTTCTGGCTTGAAACGTTTCAGCTGAGAGATCTGAGGTTATTCTGATTTTCTCCCTTTGTAGGTGATGCTTTTCTTACACCTGCCTGCTTGCAGAATTTTCTCCTTCATTTTAACTTTGGCAAAGTTAATCACAATGTGTCTAGGAGATCCTTTATTTGGATTGAGTCTTGCTGGGGTTCTGAAACTGTCTGCTTTCTGAAGTTCTGTATCTCTTGCAAAGCTTGGGGAAATTCTCCTCCAAAATCTCTTGGAGTAGGGCATCTGTACCTTTAGGACCATCCTCTTCTCCTTTGGGAATTCCTATAAGACGAATGTTTGATCTTTTGGAGTGATCCCAGAACTCTCTCAGGGAATGATTAGTTTTTGCTCTCCCTTTGTCTGCCTCTTTGGGAACATTCAAAAGCTTTGTCTTCAGTTTCAGAGATCCTTTGTTTTGCGTGGTCAACTCTCTTACTGAGGGATTCTACTGTATTTTGGAGGTCTTCAAGTAACTTTTTCGTTTCCTTGAGCTCTGCTATCTCTTTTCTCATTATGTCTATATCTTTGGTGACTTGGGCTTTGAATTCATTAATTTGAGAACTTTAGAACTACTCTTCGGAATTCAATTTCTATCTTCTTCCATTCTGTTTATCTTATTTGCAATCCATATTCTGAACTCGATTTCTGACATTGCCGCCAATTGTCTATGCATGGCATCTTCAGTTGTGTCTCCTTTGTCATTTCTTGGGCCGGCAGGGGGCTGATCTACTCTGGTTATTCACGTTGCCAGAGTTCTTCTGTTGGGTCCGCACCATGTTCATTTTCCACTGTTTGGTTATTAGAACTGGTAGGGTGAGATTGAATTGGGGTCCCCAGGTAGTAGAGATAACCTCTTACCAAAGCTCTAGACTTTGTAATTGTGTCTTATCTCCTACAACCTTACAAAGGCCCCTTTCAGAGTTTTGGCCAGAGACTCTGAGGACCTACTTGGTGAGATAGCACAAGCTAGCTCTGTTTTGATATCAGCCAACCTCTACCCTATCCTATGAAACCACTTTAAATCTCAACTGTGAAGAGAGACAAACAGCTGCCATGCCCAGCCCCCACCCTTCAGTTCTTTTTCACTACAGAACTGAAGGTCAACCTCAGAATGTCCCTGAGTGGACAGCCCGGACTTGGGTTTCAACCAAATTGTTTCAGGCAGCACAAACCCTGCCCAATAGAGAGGTATTCAGGGGTCTCCAACAGCACTCCTGCCCAACAGAATCAGTCTACACTCTTGTCCACTTCTCTACTCACAGGCCCAGTTGGAGCTAGGGGCCACAATCCCACCCACTGATCTCAGTCCCCACCCAGCTGGCCTCTGCTTGCCAGACCAGTTGGAGTCGGGGGACCACGCCCCGGCCTCCCAGTCTTAGTCTACAGCCTGGGAAGCCTCTGTTCGCAGGCTCTGTTAGAGTCAGGGGACTGCACCCCACCCACAGGTCTCAGTCCTCACCCGGTAAGCCTCTGCTCACCAGCCCCTCTGGAGACAGGGGACCACGCTCTAGCCCTCAGGTCTTGGTTCATACCCAGCAAGCCACTATAGGAGGGTTCTGCTGAAATCACGTGACCACGTCCTTGCTCTCAGGTCTAAGTCCACTCCTAGCAAGCCTCTGCTCACAGACCCAGCAGCGGGTGTGGACCAGCCCTGTCTGTTGAAGTTAGTCCACATGGGGCAACCACTCTCCTACTATGGGTGCTTCAGAGTTGGGGCTTTTGCACCCTATCCTTTCAGACATAGCTCGAGCTGAGGGTCAGCACCACCACTGACCTGGCATAGTCATACCAGGGGACTGCTCCTCCTCCTGCCAGGGGTCCCTTTCTTCCCACACCCTCTTTCTTCCCCATTAGTCACAGATTCTGTCCTGATGGTTGGCAGTCCACACTATGCCCAGATCTCTCAGGACAAGACCAAACACTCTGTGCTCTGCAAGGAGCAGAAGTTCAGACCGCCATGTCAGGGGGAAAGGGTAAACTGGGAGTTTAGACTTGCGGAGGAAAAATCTGTTCAATTTTATGCCTGGTGGGGTGGTGTCTAGGTTTATAAGTGGGACTTCTCTGGAGAAAGACCTGGAATTTAGCGGCTCTCTCCAGCGAGGTAAAATGAGAGGTTTTTTGTTCCCTGCTCCTTTGCAGATAGCCTGTGGCAGGCCTCCTCCTTGAGGGAAGATCTCCCATCCTCTAGTGGATAGGCTTTGTACCTGTAATTTGTTTTCTCAAATGCTCTTCCTTGGAATTACAGCTTGCTGAACTTCTTTCTTGGTTCAGCTCCCCACCTTTGGCTTCACAGAGTCCAATTCTATACCGTTTTTCTACCTCTGCTCAGGAGCCTCTGTCGAGGGTTGCTACCAGTTGGCCATCTTCCTAGAATCCAGCAAAGTAGTTTTTATTCTGCTTTTATGGATTGTGAAACTAAGGCACAGAGTGGCTAAGTTTTTGGTTTCATAAATAGAGTCTTTGATCTCAAACATGCTCTGGCCTTTCAAAAGTAAATATTTATTGATTGTCCCCAGGCACTGTGCTACCTGCTTGCGTATAGTGGCTGTCAAATTAAGTCTTAGTCTTTTTGGCGCTTATGATCTTTATAATATTTCTCGTTTTAGATCCTGTTTAGATTTGGTTTGGACCCAGGTTAGGATGCCAAGTCAGTCATTTATAAGCTGAAGATCCCCATAGCTTTATAGTCGTTGGAGCAAAGAAAAGTTGGTCCTAACATACAGGATTTACTAAAGCAGACAGTTTACTGGAGGAATAGAAGTTTTTAGAAGTTACAGCTTTAGTTTTTCAGTTTAAGTATTACAGAGAACCAGAAGAGTATACCTGAACTAGAATTTCTGCTATTATAGCATACCTAAAAAAGGAAATGTCCAAATAGCACTTTTAGTATTGATTCAGGTTTTCTTAAACTTAAAATCCTGTATATTCTTTGATGCCTAATTCACTTAATGTGTGGAAAAAAACCCACTACATCACAGAACTTACGTTTTTCTGAATAGATTCTTTAAAAAAAAAAAAAAAAAACAGATTCTTACTCTGTTGCTCAGGCTAGAGTGTTGTGGCATTAGCCTAGCTCATGGCAACCTCAAACTCCTGGTCTCAAGTGATTCTCCAGCCCTAGCTTCCTGAGTAGCTAGGACTACACGTGCTCACCATAATTCCCAGCTAATTTTTCAATTTTTCAATTTTTAGTAGAGATTGGTTTTGCTCTTGCATAGGCTAGTCTCAAACTCCTAAGCTGAAGAGATTTTCCTGCCTCAGCTTCCCAGATGCTAGGATTGCAGGTGTGAGCCACTGTATCTGGCCACATTGTCTGTTTTTCAGATTCCTCTATAATCTTTTTTTTTTTTTTGAGACAGAGCCTCAAGCTGTCCCCCTGGGTTAGGGTGCCGTGGCATCACATCTCACAGCAACCTCCAACTGCTAGGCTCAAGCGAGTCTTTTGCCTCCGCTTCCCAAGTAACTGGGACCACAGGCACCCACCACAATGCCTGGCTATTTTTTGGTTGCAGCCATCATTGTTGTTTGGTGGGCCTGGGCTGGATTTGAACCCGCCAGCTCAGGTGTATGTGGCTGGTGCCTTAGCCACTTGAGCCATAGGCACCGAGCCCCTCTATAATTATTTTTAAGTAAAATTTCTATTGAAATACCATATGTAAAGAAAAATACACTAATAATGAATACACAGATTAATGTTGTATTTTTACAAAGTGAATGCATTGTGTAATAAGAAGCAACAATTATTGGCAACCCCTCCCTCCAGCTCCTTTGTGCCTCCCATGGCAGTTTCTATTTTTTCCTCATTTCAGGTCTGTTATACTGACTAGATTTGTTTCACTTTTATTTTTTCTTCTAAATAAATGGTACTTGAATAAGCCTTGGGCCATTTTTGATAATAGGTGATTTGAATTTTTCAAAATAGAGAGAGAGAGAGTGAGTGCGTGTGTGTATGTGTGTGTTTGAGATGGGAGTCTCATTCTGTTGCCCTGGCTAGAGTGCCCTGGTGTCAGTCTAGCTCACAGAAGCTTCAACCCTTAGGTTCAGGTAATCCTCCTTTATCAGCCTCCCAAGGAGCTGGGACTCCAGCCACCCTCCACAATGCCCAGCTAATTTTTCTAATTTTAGTAGAGGTAGGGTCTCACTGTTGCTCAAGTGATCATCTTGCCTTGGCCTCCCAGAGTGCTAGGATTACAGGCATGAGCCACTACGCTCAACCCAAAACAAAAAGTTTTAAAACAAAACACATGTATATACACAGTGAAAACCTCCATGTGCCTATCACCCACTTTCAACAATTATCAATTCATGGACAGTCATCTAACCTCAATTGTTTTCAAGTAAACTTAGGAAGTATTTTTTTTATTTTAAAGAGATGAGATCTTCCTCTGTCATCCAGACTAGAGTGCAGAGGCATTATCTTAATTCACTGTAACCTTGAACTCTAGGGCTCAAGCTGTCCTCTTACCTTGCCATCCCAAAGTGCTAGGATTATAGGCAGGAACCACCATGCCCAACCAGTATTTCTAAATATGTTTTTCTTAAAGGTGAAGATTACTTCTTTTTTTGTGTGTGTGTGTGTTTTTTGGCCGGGGCTGGGTTTGAACCCACCACCTCCGGCATATGGGACCGGCACCCTACTCCTTGAGCCACAGGCACCACCCCCCTTTTTTTTTTTTTTTTTTTTGGCAGAGACAGAGTCTCACCGTACTGCCCTCGGGTAGAGTGCCGTGGCGTTACATGGCTCACAGCAACCTCCAACTCTTGGGCTTACGTGATTCTCTTGCCTCAGCTTCACGAGCAGTTGGGACTACAGGCGCCCGCCACAATGCCCGGCTATTTTTTTGTTGCAGTTTGGCCGGGGCTGGGTTTGAACCCGCCACCCTCAGTATATGGGGCCGGCGCCCTACTCACTGAGCCACAGGCGCCGCCCTGAAGATTACTTTTTTAAAACATAAAGATGCTAAAAGAAAATAACCCCAAATCTTTAAGAAATTAACTATTTTTTTAATATCAGATTTTCTACCAGCATTCAAAGATTCCCAAATATGTCATAATTTTGTTTGCAGTTTATTTATTTGAATTAAAGTTCATACATTACATTGGTTGGTATATCCCTTAAGTCTCTTTTAATTTAAAGGTTCTCCCTGTATCTTATTTTCCCTTGCAGCATTTGTTGATTTTTTAAAAAAGATGGTTGTCAGTTTATTTCCCCAGTTCCTTCAAATGTGTGTTCTCATTCAACATTTTCTGAAAGTGATTAGTATGATTTAAAAATTGGAGTATGATTTATATACAATTAAATGTGCAGATTTTGTTGTTGTTGCAGTTTTTGGCCAGGGCTGGGTTTGAACCCGCCACCTCTAGTATATGGGGACAGCACCCTACTCCTTGAACGACAGGCACTGCCCAGTGTGCAGATTTTAAATGTTTGGTTGATAAGTTTTGACAGGTATATCCACTACCCAATGTATTTTGTTTTCAAGTGTGATTTTTTTTTTTTTTTTTTTGGATAGAAAAAGAGGAGAAATCTCTTTGATTCTTTGCCTCTAAAGTTTACAACAGCAGCAAGGAGAAAAGAATAATTGTTGCTTGTTAGAAATATAATTTAGAAATATAAATTCTGCTTTTCAGTAGCCAGATGAGTGAATTAAGAAAAAATTAGAGGCCAGGAGCAGTGGCTCATGCCTATAATCCTAGCATTCTGGGAGGCTGAGGCAGGTGGATTCATGGGTTGAATCAGCTTGAGCCAGAGCAAGACCTCGTCTCAAAAAATAGCTAGATGTTGTGGCAGGTGCCTGTAGTCTCAGCTACTTGGAAGGATGAGGCAAGAGAATTGCTTGAGCTCCAGAGTTTGGGGTTGCTGTTAGCTATGACCCCAGGGCACTCGACCAAGGATGACAAAGTAAGACTCTGTCTCAAGAAAAAAATTGGGTTTTGGAAAATAACCTTTGCTAACTGAGGGATATGTGTACCATGTTAGAGCAAAGGTAAGACGTGAAAATGCACCTTTTTTTTTTTGAGACAGAGTCTCGCTGTGTTGCCCTAGGTAGAGTGCTGTGGGGTCACAGCTCACAGCAACCTCCAACTCTTGGGCTTAAGTGATTCTCTTGCCTCAGCCTCCCAAGTAGCTGGGACTACAGGCGGCTGCCACGACACCCGGCTATTTTTTTATTGCAGTTGTTGTTGTTGTTTTAGCTGGCCCAGGCCCGGTTCGAACCTGCCTGCCTCAGTGTATGTGGCTGGCTCCCTACCCACTGAGCTACAGGCGCTGCCTTGAAAATACACTTTATTGGAATTTATATGGAGAATAAAGTTCTGGCTGTTAGGTTATTCTTCTACATTGTAGTCACCCTCCCAACCAAGCCCTCAACCTGTGCCTCCCAGTTTATTTTACTTTTTAAAATTTTGTTCTTATCTTGTTCTGGTACTAGATCAATTTTAAGCAGCAGATAGACTTCACATTCTCTAAGTTCTCTAATATCAGGAGAATCAAGCAGTTATTGAGACCAGAAAATGTTAACTGCAATGATGTATGTTAATGGTACATGTATGTCTTGAGTATATTGTTAGACATTAGCCCATTTGGTTCTTTCATTTTGCTTGGTCCGATTTGAATAATTTATTATTGTGTTTATGTTTGGAAATATTTTATTGGTTGGCTATTTTTTTTTAGTCTATTGGTCTTAGTTTGATTTCATTAGGAAGGGAAAATGGAAGCTACTGAGAGTTATTGATTGGCTACTCTGTGAGCAGTTACCTTAAACACAGCCCTCTTAACTACCAAGTAATGAGGGTGATGATAGCTATTTTATAGATGGCTTAGATCAGGAAACAAAATCAGAGTTCCAAAGATTCTTCTAAGGCCATACATCTAGTAACTACCAAGAACAAGGATCTAAACCTTAAACTCTCAAGAGTTTGAGACTAGTTTGAGCAACATAGAGAGACCCCAGAAAATACAAAAATTAGCCAGTATGGTGTTACATGCCTGTGGTCCTGGCAACATGGGAAGCTGAGGCAAACAAAATCACTTGATCCCAGGAGTTTGAGGTTGCAGAGAGATATGATAATGCTACTGCACTCCAGCCTGGGTGACATAGAAAAAATTTTATAAGAAGAAACCTACACAGTAGAAACTCTGCCTTTCACAATTCCTGCTTCTTAGATATAAAGGCCTTTATTATGTGGAAAAAACAATAATATTTAAAACCTAAAATTATATGCAGTTTTCCACATGAACGTGCAAATCTCATGTTGTTTAAAGACAAAGTTTTGTACTGAAAAGTCAGTCAAACAAAATAGTGTGTCTAATGCCCATGATACAATATAATGACATGAGACCAGTATTATTGATTTTAAAAGCAGTTCATAAGAAAATATTTCATGAAATTGTCTTTAGATAAGTTAGTTCAAGAAGTATGACTTTCTTATAACTTGAGATTTCTTTTCTTTTGTTTTGTTTTGTTTTTTGTAGAGACAGAGTCTCACTGTACTGCCCTCGGGTAGAGTGCCGTGGCGTCACACGGTTCACAGCAACCTCTAACTCTTGGGCTTACGCGATTCTCTTGCCTCAGCCTCCCGAGCAGCTGGGACTACATGCACCCGCCACAACGCCCGGCTATTTTTTTTTGTTGTTGTTGTTGCAGTTTGGCCGGGGCTGGGTTTGAACCCGCCACCCTCGGCATATGGGGCCGGCGCCCCACTCACTGAGCCACAGGCGCCACCCATAACTTGAGATTTCTTAAATTTCTAGTTTTTTATTTAATTTGTAATTAGATTTTTCAAAGTGAATAGTCTTCTCTATTTTGAGGTAAGGTGCGGTGGTTCATGCCTGTAATCATAGCATTCTGGGAGGCTGAGGCAGGAGGATTGCTTGAGCTCAGGAGTTTGAGACCAGCATTAGCAAGAGCTAGACCCTATCTCTGAAAAGCTAGCTGGGTGTCGTGGTGAGTGCCTGTAGTCCCAGCTACTCAGGAGACTGAGGCAGGAGGTTGAGACAGGAGGATTGCTTAAGCCCACGAGTTTGAGGTTGCTGTGAAGTAGGCTGGTACCCCAGCACTATAATCTGGACAACAGAGTGAGACTGTCAGAAAAAAAAAAAAAAAAGCTTTCGCGTGGGCCTATGGCTCAGTGAGTAGGGCACTAGCTCCATATTCTGGCCCTGGCCAAACTGCAACAAAAAATAGTCGGGCTTTGTGGCGGGCACCTATAGTCCCAGCTACTTGGGAGGCTGAGGCAAGAGAATTGCCTAAGCCAAGGAGTTAGAAGTTGCTGTGAGCTGTGATGCCATGGCACCAAGGGCGACAAACTGAGACTCTTATCTCTAAAACAACAACAGCAAAAACTTTTAAATGAATATTTTTTATACAATGAAAATAAAGACTTTCTTTGTATTTTTTGAGACAGAGTCTCACCCTGTTGCCTGGGCTAGCGTCCCCTAGCTCACAACAACCTCAAACTCCTGGGCTCAAGCAATCAATCCTCTTGCCTCAGTCTCTTGAGTAGCTGGGACTACAGGTGCCTGTCACAACACCTGGCTATTTTTCTATTTTAGACGGGGCCTCATTCTTGCTCAGGTTGGTCTTGAACTCCTGAGCTCAAATAATACTCCTGCCCCAGCCCTCAGAGTACTAGGTTTATGGGCATGAGCCACTGTGTTTGGCCTGAAAGATTTACTTAAAAGTAATATTATTAATATAAAGTTGCTTCCTTTTTTTTTTTTTGAGACAGAGTCTCACTATGTTGCCATAAATTTGTTTTAAAACAAGTGTGATATCTTTCATTCCTTTTAAAATTATTTACCTATATCCAGATCGATATATGATTCAGATTTACTTTTTTATTTGAAGAAAAATCTTTTATGACTGTTTCTGCTCCTTTTCAAATTTTAAGAACATTTTATGAATCATAATTAATTTTCATCATCTGAATTATGCTTTTCTGTTGGGTGTTCTATTTTGTAAGCCAATTTTGGATTTACAATATTTTAATTGAAATTGTTACATATACCTAGCTTGTTACTAGAATTATTGTCAAGACTGATCCTAGGCCCCTCTAGCTCCAAATTTCTAGGTCGTTCAAGAAAATCCAATCTCCTTTTAGACTTGCCATAGTATTTTAGAAAAATCTAGTTGTCACTTTCTTGGTTGCCAGGAGCTTTCATGTTCTAGAAGTAACACATACCATAAAAAAGAAGGTGGTTTTACTTATTAGAAGTATGACTTGCTTCTAGAATGGCCCTTCAAAATAAAGTTGATTGGGTAAGACAACTGGAACAACTAGTTAAGCTCATTCCTTCTGTACTTAATTTTGAACTTCATAGCTCCTAGTTTTAACCTCTGGTTCAGTCCCATCTTACTAGATTTAAGTGGCTTTTGTTTTGTTTTGTTTTGTTTTCATGCAGGTTCTGCTCATTAATCACCACGAGTGTGGATCTGAAGAAGAGTTTATTACCTCTCTTTTTTTGAGTATGTTTAACTTCAGATACACACAACGTAGCCTCTCCTTCCCTATTAGATTCTTAGAAGGTAGTTATATTTTTTATAGTCTCCTTTTTGTGGCTTTAATAGTTTTGATCGATAAGCATAAACACTGTTCCTTTTGTACTGGGCTACTGCATGCAAATCAGTTCATGTAAAGCCTCCTGGAGGTCTTTGGCATGCCAGACATAAAACTATGAGTGTGTGTTTGTGGAGGTAACCATGTTCCAAGGAAAATTAAGAATTTAATTCTTTTATCAAGAATCTGGGAGAGTTATCCTTTAGGATCTGGGAATCACTGACTTTAAGGGGCTTGCTTTTGGTGTGTGGTTTTCAAAATTAATTTAAAATGGGAGATGATAAATTAGAAATATTGTGGTATTAAATATATCTCTGAATAAATAGTAGAAATTAGCTTGCATTGTGCCTGTTGTATACTTAACAAAATAGTTGATTTATCATGCTTTGTTAGTTAAGCATTCATGAGCATATATTTTTTCATGTTTGTAATTTTTAAACAAGTTGATGTACTTTTCTTCTTGGACATGGATGTGGTGAATAAAATACGATGTATATAATTTATCCTTGTGTTTATTAGGGCTGGAAAAAAGAAAGAATTCTGGCTGAATACCCTGATGGCAGGATAATAATGGTTCTTCCGGAAGACCCAAAGTATGCCCTGAAAAAGGTGAATTGTCAGTGAAACTTCATATAGAATGGATAACATTATGCAGCTAATTTTAAGAGTATAACATATTGCTGGCATAGCATGTTTAAACACCAATTCTGAAAATAAGAAATAAGCATTTAAAGAATATAATGCAATTGTTTATTATGAACTTTGTAGTGTGTCCAGAATGTGAATTTTAAACAAATTGATTATTGTCCAGTATTATCTGTAATTTGATAAAATAGAAGGCATGCTATTTAAGTGAATGAATAATGCCAAATAAGTGATTTCAGGAATCATAATTAAAATTGAAAGTTGAATCATAATAATCTAAAAAATTAAATAATGTGAAGTTTCTTTCTAAGAGTAAATTTCTAAATAAAAGCTTATTAGAGAATGGGATTTAGCTAGCACTAGGTCATAGTAAACCTAAACTTAATAAGTGAGGCAATTGTATAATATTATTAAGAGTTGAAAAGATTATAAATACGATGTGGAAAACTTAAGGAAACATTCATATTTCCTAGTGTGAGGCAGGTCTTAGTTTAACTTAGCATTCCGTACTTTTTTTTTTTTTTTTGAGACAGTCTCACTCTGTTGTCCCAGGCTAGAGTGCCATAATACCAGCCTAGCTAGCAGCAACATCAACTCCTAGACTTAAGAGATCCTCCTGCCTCAGCCTACCAAGTAGCTAGGACTACAGGTGAGCGGCCACAACATCCAGCTAATTTTTTGTATTTTTCATAGAGACAGGGTCTTGCTCTTGCTAAGATTGGTCTGGAACTCCTGAGCTCAAGCAGTTCTCCTGCCTCGGCCTCTCAAGAGTGCTAGGATTACAGGCATGAGCCACCATATCCAGCCTAGCATTCCATACTTTGAAGATTCAGAGAGTTTGCTGTGTTGAGAAATGAACCAAAGGGATAATGAAGCCTGGAATCATTTGGTCATATAGAGAGTTTCTGAAAAGTTAGGATCCATTGGATAAACTTAATGTTTATTTATTTATTTTGTTTTTTTTTAGAGACAGTCTCACTTTGTTGCCCTCAGTTTTTTAGAGACAGTCTCACTTTGTTGCCCTCAGTAGAATGCTGTGGTGTCACAGTTCACAGCAACTTCTAACTCCTTGGCTTAGGCGATTCTCTTGCCTCAGCCTCCTAAGTAGCTGAAACTACAGGCGCCCACTACAATGCCTGGCTATTTTTTTGTTATAGTTTGGCCGGGGCCCCATTCTAACCTACCACCCTCGGTATATGGGACTGGTGCCCTATTCACTGAGCCACAGGTGCTGCCCTGGATAAACTTACTTTTAAATAAGATGTTAATTTTATTTTCAAGTAATATACCTAATACATTTTCTTTTAACTTCTGCTTGCTTTTTTCAGAAGTACCTCATACTTCTGAAAGCAATGGGTCCAATTGTTTATCTGAAAATTTTAATAATTACATTAGAGTGTATCCAAAATATCTGAAACATAAGGAAAATGTTTTATTTATTCATTTTTGGGTTAACAAATGAACCTCTTTAGTATATGTGCTGCCGAAGCAAGCACAACAAATGAACCTCTTTAAACTTCAGAATATTTCATTGAAAATGAGGTTGAAGGAAATACTTTGTCTAGTATTTGAAAATGTAGCCAACATTCTATTTAAAGTAAGTTTGTCTTTAAATAAAAAAGCTCCCAACTTCTCCGGTGCCCTATATATTGGAATAGATAATCTTAGACACCCAAATAAGCCCTCATACTTCCACTGCTTAACACTATACTATTAGTAGTGGCATCTAGAGATATGTAAACATGCCTGCCCAGCCTGCCTTGTATGTGAAACATTGATTCTTGCACAAATATAAATATATGTTGAATTAATATTGGTAAATTGATCCACTACAGATGACTTGAGAACATTGTTGGCAGGAATTAGGGGTACTGGCCCCCCTGTGCTCCATATTAAAAATCCATATATTATTATTATTTTTTTTGTAGAGATAAGGTCTTGGTCCAGGCTAATCTTGAACTCCTGGCCTCAAGGGATCCTTCCCCTTTGGCCTCCCAAAGTGTTGAGATTATAGGTATGAGTATTTGGGCCTGGCCAAATCTGCATATAACTTTTGACTCTCCAGAAACTGATAGCCTGTGGTTGACTGGAAGCCTTAACAATAATATGAATAGCTGATTTAATGCATAAATAGACTAATACCTACTTATATTTTGTGCATTCATGACAAACTTAGCTTTTAATTTTTTTTATACTATTTCTAGGCTACATGGTTCACCTGTGAATTTTTTCAAATTGTTGCAAATCTCCAAAACATTTTCTAATATATTTTTAAAAGTCTGCATATGAATGGACCTGTGCAGTTCAGACCTGTGTTATTAAAAGGTCAACCTAAATGAAAATTAAACTGTGAAATTTTGGGGATTTCAGCTACTATCATTCAGAAATGAACAGGGAGAACTTTGTTCTACTACCATAAAGGCCAGCCAGACTTTTCTTAACTAAGAATCCTCAGTAAATGCTATTTTTTTCATTTTAGTTTCTCAGAGCAAAATCTTGGTTACCTACAATTCCATGTATTATTAGTTAGTAACCTATAATAAGTTAAACATTAAAATCTAGGGAATTGTAAATGATTTGCCTTTAGGGAACTGAATCAGAAGTTCTAGGATACTGTCTGAGGATTAGGGGGATTTGAGCTTTCATCACTGAATAAGAGGTGTGCTATGTGGTTTTTGCATGCCAGAAGTATGAATACTCTACCCTCTTAGGGGTTGTTTGCATTTTAGATTCAGTAACACAAGTGAGTGTTTATTAGATTGAATATTTGTAGTATTTTTTAATTAGAAAAGGGACTAATCTTTGAATGCCTATACAGGTCTGAACTATAAAAAGTTTGAGGTTATTATGCTTAACCTTGATCAGTTCTAAGAGAAGCATGGTTTGATGCCTTAGTAACATTGTGGGTTCAAATCCCTGCTCCTTGATTTTCTAGATGTCTCTGATACCTCACATGGGAAAATTATTAACCTTTGAGTTTTATCTGTATGTAAAGTGTGAAACTAGAAATCTCCAAGAAATTTGGGATTTAAATGAGATAGTATTTGTAAAGTGCTTTGTGTAGTATCTGGGCCATAAATGTTTGATAGGCAGTAAACGTAAGTTTTTTCCTCTATGCTTATTTCTATTTTACTGATAAGAGTACTGTTTCTTCCCTTATTTTGCAAAGTGGCCCACAAGGTTTAGAAAACAGATATTGATCAGCACAGTCATTCAAAAGAACTCTTCAGGCCAGGCACGGTGGTTTGTGCCTGTAATTCTAGCGCTCTGGGATGCCAAGGTGGGTGGATCGCCTGAGTTCAGGTGTTCAAGACCAACCTGGGCAAGAGTGAGAACCCCCTATCTCTACTTACAATAGAAAAACTAGCCGGACATTGTGGCAGGCACCTGTAGTCCCAGCTACTGGGGAGGCCGAGGCAAAAGGATCACCTGAGCCCAAGAGTTTGAGGTTGCTGTGAGCTATGACAACATGGCACTCTAGCCAGGGCAACAGAGTGAGACTGTCTCAACAGAAAAAGAAAAAACTCTTAAGAAGATGTCCTGTTTTGAATAATTTACTCAGCTTATTGAACTGAAATAGTATGTTTTTACATATATACAGTGTTTTCATTGTTAAAAAATTGTTCTTTATTTGGCAGGTTGACGAGATTAGAGAGATGGTAGATAATGATTTAGGTTTTCAACAGGCTCCGCTAATGTGCTATTCCAGAACTAAAACACTTCTCTTTATTTCTAACGACAAAAAAGTAGTTGGCTGCCTAATTGCAGAACATATCCAGTGGGTAAGTGATTTTTAGAGTGCTCTTATGTGGTTTGGTATTTAATGAGTTTATTGTGTAATCTTAAATAATGTAATTGTGCTACATTACATTGTCTACATGTAATGTAAGAAAGAGTGTGATATAAGAATTCCTGTGTGTGATTTCTTACCATAGTAGAATTGTATCTTGCATGAGAATTTGTTTTTCAAGTAAAAAATTCTATAGAATCAGAAGTATTGTTAACGTTTATTTAGGAAGTTTCCATGTTGTGTATTAATGCAATGTCTTTCCCAGTTATTCCCACCAGCACTGGAATAAATCAAGGGTAGATAAAGTGGAGTAGGCAAAATATGGCCTGTTTTTATAAATGTTATTGTACCACAACCATGCCCATTTGCTCACATACTTGTTCATGACTCCCTTCCTACTTACAAAGGCAGGGTTTTGAATAGTTGCTATAGAGAGCGGATTACTATCTGTGCCTTTATAGAAAGGCTTACACCTGGAATTTAACAGTTCTTTGGATGAACTCTGGATGAGTAGTTGGCTTGTGTTTAGAAGCCAAATTGTATGAAAACAACAATAGAATCATAGTAAGGGATATGTTTACATTGAAAGTGTTAGGTAGCAAACCGAGGGCAATATAAGAGAACAGAAGCTTCTCAAATCTCTAATCATACTTATTTTGAGACATACATAAGTTCTATCTTTGTTTTTCTGTCAATTTTTGCTTATGAATTCAGTGTGCATTTTATGTGATTGCTGTTTTATGGTATCTTTTAGTATCTTAATAGCTGCCTGCAAATGTTTCCTTCATCAAAAAATTTTCAGGCAGGGCACGGTGGCTCACACCTGTAATCCTGGTGCTCTGGGAGGCTAAGGCAGTGGATTGCCTGAGCTCAGGAGTTCGAGACCAGCCTGAGCAAGAGCAAGACCCTGTCTCTTTTAAAGCAAACAAACAAAAAAAAAAACCATAGCTGGGCATTGTGGTGGGTGCCTGTAGTCCCAGCTACTTGGGAGACTAAAGCAAGAGAATCGCTTGAGCCCAAGAGTTTGAGGTTGCTGTGAGCTATGACACTATAGTACTCTACCCTAGGCGATGGAGTGAGACTCTTGTCTCAAAAAAAAAAAAAAAGAAGTTAAAGGAAGTCCATGTGAATTTATTTCTATATGTTAATTAATCTCTGCTCCCCACCCCCGGCTCCCCGATCCTCCATTACTGGAATCCCATGTGAAGCTCTGCATGTTTTAAAAATTCCGCCAGGTGCCCCATGCTTGTAGTCCCAGCTACTGGGCCTACTGGGAAGCTGAGATAGGAGAATCAGTTGAGCCCAAGGGTTCAAAGCTGCAGTGTGCTATGTTTCTGCTTATGAATAGCCACTTCACTCTATTGTGAGACTTAGTCTCTTTAAAAAAAAAAATTCATCTTGAAATTGTACAGTTTTTATGAATCTTGTTATAATAAAATTGATTTAAATAAATAATAAGGTAGTTTGGGGATATTAATTTCATATAAAATGACTAACTCATAGAAGTTTGCTATACTGAGAATGAGTTAATTTTACATTGCGCAAGTCATTATGTTTTTTAATTTCCATTCCACCTGGTTAAGAAATGACTTGAAGACTTGAAGATAACTGTGTAATGTTGTTTGGGTTGTTTTTGCTATCTTGATTATGTTGCCTAATAGCTTTTAAGTTTTGTACCTTGTCTCATCACATGGCTAGTCATAGGCTTGGCAGCTAAACTGACATAGAGGATGTATGGTTTTTAAAGTTTTTTTTTTTTTTAAAGAGATAGAGTGTGATGAAAGGCCTTCTAAAATTTTTTTATTTCTCTGCCATCCCTATTCCTAGTTCTCGTATAACTGAACTCTAGAACTATGGTGGCAACCAGAAATAGCTATGACTACTGCTGAGTTCTTAACATGTATTTTTGCTCATCTTTAGAATGCAGGAGGTGGAGAGAACTAATATTTAGTTACCATTATACCCAAGGTGCTTTGTGTATATTACCGTATTTAATCTCTCAAAATGAGATATGATGGTGATCCCAAGTTTATAAGTGAGGAACCCAAAGCTTAGAGCAATTGAGTGACTTTCTCTTGTGGTCACATAAATAGTAAGTGAATTAGAACAGAATGTAGGGCAGGCATGGTGGCTCACGCCTATAATTCTAGCGCTTTGGAACGAGACAGGAGGATTGTTGAGCTCAGGAGCTGAAGACAAGCCTGAGCAAGAGCAAGAGAGCAAGACCCTGTCTCTACTAAAAACAGAAAAACAAGCCAGGTGTCGTGGCAGGTACTTGTAATCCCAGCTACTCAGGAGGCTGAGGCAAGAGGATCGCTTTAGCCCAAGAGTTTGAGGTTGCTGTGAGTTGTGATGCCACGGCACTCTACCCAGGGCACAGAGTGAGACTCTGTCTCAAAAAAAAAAAAAAAAAAGAAAGGGCAGAATGTAGATCCAGGTTTGTCTGTTTCCTAAAAATGAGAGTGAAAATGTAAGTGGTCTCCAGACTTTGTTAAGAAACCAGGCAAATGTAGTGATCACCCTGACAAGATAGGTACTAGACAATTGTGAATTAATATTCTCAATCTAAAATTTTCCCTCCAATTTTGATACTTTTAGGGCTATAGAGTTATAGAAGAGAAACTTCCAGTTATCAGGTCAGAGGAAGAAAAAGTCAGATTTGAAAGGCAAAAAGCCTGGTGCTGTTCAACATTGCCAGAGCCTGCAATCTGTGGAATCAGTCGAATATGGGTATTCAGCATGATGCGTCGGAAGAAAATCGCTTCTCGAATGATTGAATGCCTGAGGTAATTGAATGTAATTCTTCAAATCATTTTCAGTAGTTTAAGCAGAGTTTTACTATCAAGATTGGCATTTAATTAATCATAGGCATATAACCTTTATTTGTATTATGAATTTTGCATAATATTATCAGTGTATTGGATTTTAATCTAAGGAGGAAGAAACCATTATAGGTTAAACATTATTAAATTATTTTGACTAACTTATTTGTAATTGTGATATTAGGCTAACATAACCCACTTATTTCAAGGTATGTTTTATATTGGAGAATTTTAAGCAAAGCCAAAGAAACGTGGAAAGTTTCTTGAGAGTTCAAGTTTTAGAGAAATTTGTCTTAATTTAAGAATATTATTTGTGGGCAGTGCCTGTGGCTCAAAGGAGTAGGGCACTGGCCCCTAATGCTGGAGGTGGCAGGTTCAAACCTAGCCCCGGCCAAAAACTGAAAAAAAAGAAAAAGAAGAATATTATTTATAAACTAAGTTTCTTTCTTGTTTTTCTTTTGTCACTTGTTTATCAGAGGACACTCAAATTTGAGTTTAGGTTATAAAATAAGTATACCTTTGATAAAGGATTAAAATTAATTATAATCATTCAAAAGAGGTTTTTATATCAGCCTGTTGTTTTGGTTTATTCATAGAGAATTCTTGGTCTGTTCTCCTTATTTTCTTTCTTTCTTTTTTTTTTTTGAGACAGAGTCTCACTACGTCACTCTTGGTATAGTGCCCTGGCATCACAGCTCACAGGAACCTTAAACTCTTGGGCTTAAGCAATTCTCTTGCCTCAGCCTGCCAAGTAGCTGAGACCATAGGCGCCTGCCACAACGCCCAGCCTTTTTTTTTTTTGCAGTTTTTGGCTGGGGCTGGGTTTGAACCCGCCACCTCTGGCGGTTCCCTGGGGCTGGTGCCCTACTCCTTTGAGCCACAGGCGCTGCCCCCAGCTATTTTTTTTTTTGCAGTTGTCATTGTTGTTTTAGCTGGCCTGCCTGAGTTCGAACCCACCAGCTCCCATGTATGTGGCCGGCACCCACCCCACGGAGCTATGGACCCCGCCCTATTCTCCTTATTTTCATTTTGAGTAATGATCTTGAAGGGCTCAGATTTATCTACCCTTTTCATGACAAGAGGCAGGTCTGTTTATTTAGCCCTTTGAGAACTAAGCCTGGAAAATGAACTGATTAGTATTCCTGATGGAGGGTATTACCCCTCTTTTCAATCTTGTGGTAATCATAAGATGGTTCTAGTTTGTGAAAAAATAAAACAGTATAGTAGTTATATTTTGTGTGTTAGTAAAATTACCATCACAAGCTTCCTGTTAAAACACATAGTTTCTACATTTTTCATCTATTATTCCATCTTATATAGCTCTTCTGTTATAAGTGCCCAAAATTCCTTGTTAAGATTACAGTGTAAAAAAAATCTGTGTAGTAGACTATATCCAGTCCAAATGTTTAAAAACTATTTTTTGAAAAACAGCTTTATTGATAGATAATTATATACCATAAAACTCATCTTTTTAAAGTTTGCAGTTTAGTGAGTTTTAGTATATTCAGAAGGTTGTGCAGCTATTACCACTAATTTCAGAACATATCTATCACTACCACCCCCAAATCCCACTAGCAGTGACTTCCTATTTCCCCCTATCCCTAGCCCCTGGAGACCTCCAGCCTACTTTCTATCTCAATGGATTTGCCTATTCTGAGCATTTCATATAATTGGAATCCTACAACATGATGACTTTTTGGTGACTGGTTTCTTCATCTAGCATAATATTCTTGTGTTTTACCGTGTATTAGTGTGCTTCGTTTTTTTTTTTTTTTTACTATCAATTCTTGTAACATTATGTAGTTACACCACATTTTATCTATCCATTCATTAGTTGGTAAACATTTGGGTTGTTTCTACTTGTTGGCTTTTATGAGTAACGTTGCTGTGAACATTCATGTACAAATTTTTGTGTGAATATGTATTTTTATTTCTTTTGGTTGTGTCCTTAGGAACAGAATTGCTGGACCATATAGTAGTTATATTTAACATTTTGAGGAATTGCCAAATTGTTTTCCATAATGGCGGCACCATTTTTCAATCCTACTAGCAATGTATAAGGGTTCTAATTTTCTACATATCACCACCAGCACTTGTCTTTTTTTTATTTTAGCCATCCTTGTGGATGTGACTTACACTTCATCGTGGTTTTCATTTGCACCTTTTTTGTGTGTGTCTAGAGTCTCATGCTGTTGCCCTGGGTTGAGTACTGTTGCGTCATAGCTCACAGCAACCTCCAACTCTTGGGCTTAAGCAATCCTCTTATCTCAAAGTTTCTAATTTTAGTAGAGATGGAGGTGTCAGGCTGGTTTGGAACTTGTGAGCCCAACCAGTCCATCTGCCTTGGCTTCCCAGAGTGCTAGGATTACAGGAGTGAGCCACCACGCCTGGCTTCATTTGCACTTCTGATGACTAAAGATGTTAAACATCTTTTCATGTGCTTGTTGGCCATTAATGTATTTTTAAATTTGTTTAGTTATCTTTTCCTTGTTGAGTTGTAATAGCTCTTCATATATTCTGGACCAAGTCCTTTGTCACATGATTTGCAAATACTTTCTACCATTTCACAATTGTCTTTTCGTCTTCTTTGGTGCTGTCCTTTGAAGCACAAAATTTTCCATTTTTATGAAGTCCAATTTATACTGCATTTTTTGTTACTTTTTTTTTTAATGTTACATTTAAGACACCGTTACTCATCTAAAGGCCACAAAGACCTATGTTTTCTTCTAAGAATTTTAGTTCTTAACACTTAAAAGTCTTTGATCCATTTTGAGTTATTTCTTAACGTGTGATGTGAGGTAGGATATCACATGTGGATATCCTTCTTTCTTTTGTGTATGGTTATCTGATTTTCCCAGCACCATTTACTAAAAGGACTATGCCATTGAATGGTCTGGGCTTGTCAAAAATCATTGACCATGGATATGAGGGTTTATATCTGGACCTTTATATACCATAGGTCTGTATGTTGGTCCTTATGGCAGGCCTACACTGTTTTGAGTACTATAGCTTTGTAGTATATTTTGAAGTAAGGAAGTGTGAGTCTTCCTACTTTCTTCTTTTTTAAGATTGTTTTTGGCAGTTTGGCAGCCCTTGTATTTCCATGTAAATTTTAGGATCAGCTTGTCAGTTCTGCAAAGAAGCCATCTATATATCAATCTGTAGAGTGATAACCATTTTAACAGTATTAAGTCTTCTGATAGATAAACATGCAATGTCTTTCTATTTATTAGGTCTTTAATTTCTCATAACAGTGTTTTACAGTTTTCAGTTTACAAGTCTTATACTACTTTTGTTAAATTTATTCCTAGGTTTATGGTTTTTTTTTTTGTTGTTGTTGCCCTTGGTAGAGTGCTGTGGGGTGAAAGCTCCCAGCAACCTCAAATTCTTGGGCTCAAACCATCCTCCTGCCTCAGCCTCCTCCGTAAGTGGGACTACAGGTGCGTGCCACAACACCTGGATAGACAGGGTCTCACTCTAGCTCAGACTGGTCTTGAAATTTTGAGCTCAGGCCATCTACCTGCCTTGTCTTCTCAGAGTGCTAGGATTACAAGCATGAGCTACTGCGTGTGGCCCCCAAGTATTTTTTTTTTTTTTTTTTTTTAGTGCTATTGTAAATGGAATTTTTCCCTAAATTTCATTTTTGGATTGTTCATTACAAATGTATAGAAATACAATTGATTTTTTATCATCAATCTTGAATACGCAACCATACTAGACTCATTATTTGATCTGATCAGTTTTGTTGTGAATTCGTTAGGATTTTCTATATATAAGATCATGTTATCTGTAAAATGGTTTTCCTTATTTCTTTCCATGCAGGATGCTTTTTATTTCTTTTCCTAATCTAATTGGTCTGGGTAGAACCTCCAGTACAGTCTCAGAAGAGGCAAGAACAACTTTATCTTGTTCCTGATCTTGAGGAATAGTTTTCATTGTTTTACCATTAACTCTGAAGTTCTTTGATATCCTTGGACAGGTTGAGGACGTCCTTTTTTTACTAGTAGTTGTTGAGTGTTTTTGTGAGGAAATGATGCTGCGTAAATGTTTTTACATTGTTGCTTTTAATAAAAAAATTTTGAACCTCCAATTATTGACAATATTTTAGGTCTATAATTATGTGCAACAAATTTGAGCATTTATATTACCTAAGCAGCCTTTCTAGTCAAGTTGTTATTTGACACATTGTTCTGATTTTAATGATTAGAAATAGCACTAATTTTTTCTAACCTTCTACATTTTCCCTTTCCTTTTTTTTTTTTTAATAGGAGTAACTTTATATATGGCTCATATTTGAGTAAAGAAGAAATTGCTTTCTCAGATCCTACTCCTGATGGAAAACTCTTTGCGACACAGTACTGTGGCACTGGTCAGTTTCTGGTATATAACTTTATTAATGGACAGAATAGCACCTAAAACAAATTCTTGCCCACAGTACTAGAAGACATCTGTTGAAGAGAATGGATTGGTTGCTGACTTTAACCAGGAACTAGGGCCATTTTTGTTATAATGAACTCAGGATTGGCAACAACCATATGGTTGTTCCATTTTCATAAAATTGGAAATAATGCAGTAATAGCTTATTGTTTTGTTTTTTAAAGAAGATATTTTATTATCTTTTACAGAAATTTATGATTGATGTATTTTATCTATAGTTATTTAGACATGTTTACATGCAGAAGATAATTGTTCATAGTGGACTGAAAACTAATGCAAGGACTATGGTCTCAGTGATAAGTATATTTTGAAGTTCTTAATATGGAAATATACCAGTGTAGCTTGGTACTGTATTTTTTATATTGATCTGCTGATACCAGTTACAGGTTTTAATAATAGTATTTTCACAGAGTGGAAACCAATGTTTTTGAGTTACTATCCAAGGAGGGTGCAATATTATGTGTTTAGGAATGTGGAGATAATTTTTAAAAGGCCCTGAAGTGTGCTTTGAGGAAACAACTACAGAAAAAGAAAGCTCCAAGTGAGCAAAAAGAATTAGAATATTGAGCTTTTTCTTTCATTTCTCTCTCTCCTATCTTTGATGGCAGGAAGAAGTGGAAGGTGCTGAAGAACTGAGTCTTTCCTTTATGGAAAATTATGAGTAGAATTAGGAAGAGAACCCTCTAAGTTCATTATTCTTCCCTCTGGTTTCACTTTTTATTATAAATGGCAATGTGGCACATGTGGGCTATTAAATCTCAGACAGGTTTATTCAAAATCTATGGAGTAGTGAGCTGAATATGGATGACTTGGTATCTGCTTTGTTATTCCTCAGAGATACTGCACTGAGTATGTGCCCTCATTACTGGACTTCATTTTGATACTTGTCTATCCTTCATAGTGCCCTCTACTTTTAAAGGGTTTATATGTTGAAAAACTGCTGTGGCCTTTTATGACCTGTATATAATGTAGAATAAAATAATAAAAATACTTGATAGCTTTTCTAAGTGACAAATGTAGTACGATATAGTGTGTTGTCATTTATGCTTTTTTCAGGGAATTTCTTTTGATTCATACTTTGAAATGTGATTTAAACACTGGCTTCCTAAAGGTAGTTTCCATTGGTTTGCCAAAGGATCATTATGTCAGCAGTGAATTAGCTGAACGGAGGTTATTTTAGTGATGATTCTTTTCTGACCTTTCAGAGAAATAAAGGGCCATAGCTCATGAATAAAGTACCACTATAGATTAAGTACCAACTTAAGATTATTTTTATAAGCTTAATGATCATATCACCATTGAAAACGAGCTAAAATTTAGGACTTAAAGGTAATAGTTAGGTGTACATTTTATCCCCCTATAGATTTGTGCTTTTTAAATATTATAGTGTTGTTTAAGATACTATACTATTTATATGGGTAGAAAAGTCAGGTGTTTATATAGGTAGAATGGTATGGCATTCCTCCTGCTTCATCATTATGGTGTAACTTTTCACACATTTTCCCTTTGGATTTAAAACTGTTCTGTTTATCCCTGACCTGACATACCATGGTTTTTAAAAAATAGAATGAAATTTTGGGGTATAATAAAGACTCTAGTCACCGTTAACCTCCTAATACAGGTGTAGTTTTCATAGAGGCCATTAGTACACTGCTTTGACTGCTTTCAACCTGTGGTTTCGGGGGTGGGGGGTAAAGAGGTTACATTATTGGTTAGTTTAAATGTTACCATTACTGAGAAAACAATTTGTTTTCATGTTTGTATTAAAGATGTGGCCTCCTTGATAAATTTTATAATTTAGATATTTCTTTAAAAATAGTATTGCTGGTGATACCTAACATTTGAATGTTTGCTGTTAGACCCTGTGCTTAATGCTACATTATTTTATGTAATCATTATGACAGCCCTATGAGTTAGGGTTTATAAATAAGGGAGAGATTTGGAACTTCTTAGAAGATAATTAAGAGCAGTTTGTGTGAAAAATGTTGAAATACTGAACTATAGCTGTGATGTGGGGATGAAGATGGAGAGACAGACACACATTGAAAAGAGACAACTAGAGAATTGGTAAGAGTGTATAACTGACCCGGAAAAGATCATGGCAAAGAAGTTAATGTGAGTGGAAATTTTGGTTTGGGTAATTATGAGTAGAGGATTGACTGAGACTGGACTACGGGTTAATTAGGTTGGAACATTGGATGAGGAAGATTATGCTCATCTTTGGTCAAGAGTTTAAGGGGGTTGTAGAGTCTTCAAATGGAGATATCTAGATAAAATTCAATGGGTGGATCTGGAGTTCAAGAGAGGTTTGGACTGAATAAATAAATTGAGTTATTTGAAGGTTTAAAAGATACTACCCTGATGTTTGTGAAGTTAGAAGGCAGGACAGAATTGTGAGGAATACCATCATTCGAGAGTCCCAGAGAAAAGAACCTGAAAAGTTATGAGCAAGGTAAAAGAACCAGAGAGAGTGGTAGTAACCAAGAGAAGAATTTCAAGACTCAAAGAATGGTCAACACTGTCATACCACAGTTGAAGACTGAAGGTCGTCCAAGTGATGTTAACAAAACAGCAGTCTCTGTGGAGTGGTGGAGGCAGCAGTGGACACAGTGAGTATACACTGATGGGCACAGACTTCGAAAGAGGTGATTCTGTAATTGCTAATTATATAAAGTTGCCCATGAATTTTTTGTTCATAGCTCTTATGTAGTTGTCGATCCTTTAGAAAAATGTCATAGCATATTGACCTTATAGGAGCCATTTTAGGGATGATGCCCTTATCTGCATGGACACGTAACAGTTTATTTAGTGAGAAGTATAAACAGCAATATTTTACTAGTTCATGATATGCAATAATGAACTGGGTGTTATCTACTAAAAACATGACTGTTGTAAAGATAGTCAATGAGTATAGCAGATGTGTAGTGATATATTCATTGTTTTTGCTTGCTTTGCTTGGCTGCCCAGCTAGAGTGTCTCATCCCTCTGGATAGGAAGATAGCTGCATTCCAGCCCATCCACATTTCACCTGAAGCTAAGATTACTGAGTACATTTCTGGGGTAGTGACTATAGGCATATGTCATTTTCATGGTTCCTGAGCCTTCTGGCAGAAAAACTGATGGGTTCTGTCTTGTGTTTTTTTTGAGACAGCCTCAAGCTGTCACCCTGGGTAGAGTGCCGTGGCATCACAGCTGTCAGCAACTTCCAACTCCTGGGCTTAAGCGATTCTCTTGCCTCAGCCTCCTGTGTAGCTGGGACTACAGGTGCCCACCACAAGGCCCAGCTATTTTTAGAGGCGAGGTCTCACTCTCGCTCAGGCTGGTCTGGAACTCCTGAGCTCAGATGATCTACCTGCCTTGGCCTCCTAGAGTGCTGGGATTACAGGCATGAGCCAATGCAACCAGTCGCTTTTTTTTCTTATACCTATATCTGGTCATAGTAACTGAAATTGATGTTTTAGCTCAGTACTTCACATTTGAGAGCACAGTGAATTTATTATGTGAATGACTTTTCTTTGAAATTAGAGGCCATTCTTGAAGCCATCTTTAGTGATTTTTTTTTTTTTTTTTTTCAGTGAAGCCAGGGTTTAATGTTATAGAAGTAGTCTCTTTAGACCCAGAAGAAGCCAGTTTCTGTGTCTCAAGAGAAGTCTGGTGAATGTTCGTCCCCTGGATGTTGTTCCAAGTCTAGGTAGTTGAATATGAAAGTGCAGTAGATTGCACAATTAAGTCATTTCAAGGTGCTTGCTTGCTTTGAAATACACAGTGGCAGACGGGGAGTCTCTGCTTTTCTCTGAAACACTTCATGCCATCAACTTAACAAATACAGTTATCTACTGCCTCTCCTGAGGATAATGGTGAAGGGGCTTTTGGCTTAGAGTGTTTTCATGGATTCTGTGTCAAATGGTATTATTTTACTATTCTTTACATAATAGAACTGAAAGTCAAAAGAACCAAGTTATTTTTTTTCAAAAGATTGTAAAATTAGAGTTTAGAAATAAGTTGGAGATTTAACAGTAACACTTTGTATCATACTACACAGTTCTAGCAACCCATTCTCTATTTCTGAGAAGGACATCAAAGTGATTTCTAATATCTCTTTAGTCATTTGTAGATGTCATCTGTAATTTTGTAGAAATCTTCAAATGGGCATGGTGTATAGATATTTTATGTGTGTGTGTTGTACGTGTATCTGCTTTGTATAAGGTACAGATTTTCATTCAACAAATGTTTAACACTTTTTCTTGGACTATTATGCCAAAATATTAGAATCTTAGAGTCATCCAACCTATGATATAGGGACTTCCACCCTTTCTTGGACATTGCCTGAGTCAGGGAGCTTATTGTTTTTTGTTTTTGTTATATTTTGTTAACGGAACATTAGTTTAAAGAATAAAAAAACATGTTGGAGGGGGTGGGAGAGAATTTTAATACATTCACCAGATTAAATGAAAATACAAGAACGTACAGTAGACACAACTTTAGACAATTTAGAATCATAAACAAAATGTGAGGTAGACTGACTAGTGAAATTCACCAAATTTTGGTTAAAAAAAATTTACAGTAATAAAGTAACACAGGTGCCCGCTTTTCTAAAAATCACAAAAAGCAATTGCATAAATTACAGCCAAAAAAATTGACTACAGCAGTTCTCATTCTAACTTTTAGTTTACATTCAGTATTAACCTGTGTGAACTGTCATACATGCCAAGGTTCAGCAGGTCTCTGGGTGAGCTACTGTGTGGGCCTGGCGAATCCGTTTACCCCACATCAGTGTTCTAAGGGATAGCAAAGCTTAAAGCTGAACACACCAAGATACATATTAACAAATCATGGTGTCCTGTGCTTGTGCAATTTTATTCTTAAAGAAGGACCTAGCATTCTCTAAAGAAGTATATTGATAAAATGATTTTAAAAGCTGCAAACCTTAGTATGATAGGCTTTGCAAAGAATGGGCAGGTCAGTTTCTCCATCATTGGGGGTGATGGTCTTTGGCTTTATTCTGGCATTTTTCTTTCACAGACTTAAATAGTATGTTAAAAACTCAAAATCATTTGCATTTTCAAAGTACAGCTCTAACTAATATGGAGTACCTGCATCTGATGTAACTTCTTAAAAAACAAAAACATAAACTCTTTTAGACCATGAAGTCATAAAGCCAGAAGAAATCCTGAGAGGCCATCTGCCCCAGGTACAATTGTTTTAGAATTATTTCAAGTATTTTACCTGCCGTACATAGTAAACGTTATTATTGGAATATTGCACAAATAGTGAGTTTCTTGATACCATCTGCATTAGGCCCTTTCAGCAAAACAGAAACAAGTGAAATACATTCATATCTAAACCAAACTCCTTTGAAACATGCCAACAATTTTGCTGTACTAAAATTAAGGAGTATTTTTAAAGCATATATAAGGCAGGTCCTCTTTGAAGGACAATTAAAAATGAGATTAAAAGGAATTGTTCACTTCAAAATACATTTAAAGCATCATAAATGGCTACATTAAAATCAAGAGATCCTGCAAACCATTTTCAGTCTTAATACATTCCGTCTTTCCACTAGCTGTAAACTCATTGTTATCACAAGGTAATAAAGCTGGTCAATTAACACTATTTTGTTCTAAGTAAATGCAGGCTTAGTAGACCCTTCAGTAGTTTCAGGTCACAAACAAGATCAATTCAAGTAAAAATGGCCATCTTAAGTGGAGTTAAAGTGGCATGCGTGGGCTAATGACAAAAGCGTCTTGAGAGATTGTTCAGTGATGAGAAGTGGAGTAATTTAAGAGTAAATTTCCAACAGACTTAGTTTGTTCTAGAACAGTGGTTCTCAACCTTCCTAATGCTGCACCCCTTTAATACAGTTCCTGTGGGTCACGACCCACAGGTTGAGAACTGCTGTTGTAGAACATTTTCTGAAAATGCTTTTGATTAAAATATTTGGTGAGAAACCTGTAGAAATTTATGGAATCTTTCTTACTCCTCAAATAAGAAGTCACTGGCAAAATTAAGTAAAACACTTCCTTCTCTTTCTATGGTTGTTTCCCATTTCAGCCATTTCTGTGTTGTCAGCGTAAGGTGGCTGATATACTCAGTGTGTCTTTTAAAGGCAGCTTTGCTCAAGTCCCTGAAAGGAAACGATCAGTTTGCACTCTATGGCAGAACCTCAGCCTGACATTAGGTTTGCTGGTACCATCGGCTTAATTCCAACCAAACAGAGTGGGTGCAGGTTAACTGCTGAAAGCTCTTTAATTGGATAAACTACTGTGTTAGGTCTTGCATAAGATTAATCACTGTTACATATTCTCACAGACATGGTGTGCTTAAAGACTGGAGACATTTTTAAAGAATGGGAAAAGCAAAGGAATTAAGCCAGGAGAAGCTGCATAAATGCATACAGTGCCTGCTCTGCATTTACTGATTTGTTTGTTCAGTTTAAATAGTAAACTTTTAACTCTTGTGGAAATTTTGCCAAAAGTTTCAATACATAGAAGATTATAAATCTTAAACTAACACTGCACAAAGACAAAGCTACTTCTTTTTTAAATACCAATATCTTCTACATTCTATCATTTTCAGACCCCTGAGTAATACTGTACCAAAGTACAGATCTGAAGAGAAACTGAGGGTTCAGGCCTCAAATGTTAATCTTCAATTAATTCCACACCAGTGGTGTGGTTCTCAATGTAACACATTCAGGCTAGCTAATGCTCAGAGTCAGTTTCCTCCTAATATAGTGTAGAAAAAACAATGCAAACTCCATGTTCATTCTCCAGAGTATCTTCTGTAAGATCCCATGGGCAGACCATATCTTTAGTAATTGCATAACTGCCTAGGGTGGAGTTTACCTGAAATTAAGGTCCTATTGTTGGAACTGAAGGAAAGTGATATCTGCAAAGACATGGGTCAGATTTGGGGAGTTCTTTGGAGAACAAATATGTTGCACTTTGCTCCACAGTGATTGTACTTTAAAGGAAAAAATAAATCCCAAATAATTTTTTCTGTCCCACCCGCCTAGGCATTCCCTTACTATTTTTGGTCTCCTCAAAAGCTCAGACATGGCGTCCAGTAAGAAAGTAGAGAGGCTTGTCATCACTGCTGTTAGCAGTTTGAAACTCGTCCCGGAGGCGAAACTGCCACTCATCTTCTAGTTCTAAGCGGACAATTGTTTGGCGTAAGGAGCTTCTGTCTTGGCAGATGACACACAGGGTAGCACCTTCAGGAAAAAAAGGTAGAGAAATGTGTCTCAGGCTCAGGGATTGAATTTATAAACTACCTTATCATCCTTCTGATTACAGTTCCTAAGCTAACACATCTGAGAACTAACATATAATGTAGTAATCTATTCATTGTTCCTTTTAATTTTATTGTTTGTTTTGAATAAGTAGTTTTACAAATTCAGTAGTTTAAAAGAATGTAAAGTGAGAAATCTCTCAGCTATGGTCCCCCTTTCCTGTGATAACCAATGTTATGTTTCTCATGTTTCTCTAGATTGGGGTTTCTCAACCTCAGTACCATTGGCCTGGATAATTCATTGTCGTGGGGGCTATTCTGTGTCTTGTAGGATCTTTAGGAACACCTGTGGCTTCTGCCCACTACATGCCAGCAGCACCTCCCAGTGTGACAACCAGAAATGTCTCAAGACATTGCCAAATGTTTCCTGGAGGGGCAAAATTGCCTCCTCCCTCCCTGTGAGAACCACTACTCTAGAAGCACTTTATACATCTTTATACATACATAAATAAATGCAGAGTGCCCTCATGTTCTTATGCTACACACACACAATGTCTCAACTTCACTTTTTTCACTATCCTCAAAGGTCATCTTATTAAGATTATTTGTGATTTATACTTTGTTCTTAGGTCACTCCAACTTTGTGTGCTTTATACCCAGTGAATCAACTCTAGTTTCTGTATCAGAATCAGAACAAAGGGGATGCAGTTACTGCAGTTGATTCCTGACCCAGCAGTGTTACCTCAAAATTACTACAGATGTGTGTGGTTATACACACAGATCTTAATTTGAGTTCTACTAAAACTAGATTATGTGAGAAGCATTGTATGTTCTTACGTTACATCATCTCTTTCTAAATTAATAGTGGCAAAAACCTTTTTAATATGATCACAGACTTGGCCGTTTATCTGCAGTTTGTCTTGGTTAATAACTTGAATCTTTTTGTTGTTTCAGATAAGGAAAGTGTGTGGCCCTGGTTTAAAAGCAAGATATTCAAATTATTGGCAAAAATCAGTATTAAAGTATTTTTCTTTAATCTTTCACCTCTGTATTTTATCCAGTGGGAACCAATAGCATTTATAATCAAAATACTAAATTTGATTTACCTTTGAGAAACTTAAATTTCTTAAGAAGATCAGCACCTACAAAAGAGTCACAGAGGTACAGGAGGAGTCCACTGAAAAACACCCCTTCACAATTGACGTTGCTGGAGTGGGGTCTGGAGCTGATGTAGCATATGGCCACCTGAAATCATCAAGCAGAAAGAGCGTGGGCATTTCAAGAGCAAGGAAAAATGTCTGTAGTTTAGCTGAACAAATCAGTACCTTCCTTTTCAGCTGCTTCAGTGTAGGTAAAGGAGACAAGTTTTTCCCAGTGTTAACTTAAATGGGTAGGTTATTTAAGCTTTGTACCTCTTTTATTTGGTATGTCAAGTTTTAACCTGTTTAAAAAGCTTTGGTGGTTTGGCACCTGTAGTTCAGTGGTTACAGCATCAGCCACAGACACCAAGGCTGGCGAATTTGAACCCGGCCCAAGCCTGCTAAACAACGACAACTGCAACCAAAAAATAGCCAGGCATTGTGGAGGGCGCCTATAGTCCCAGGCACTCAGGAGGCTGAGGCAAGAGAATCGCTTGAGCCCAAGAGTTTGAGGTTGCTGTGAGCTGTGACACCACAGCACTCTACCGAGGGTGACATAATAAGACTCTCTCAAAAAAAAAAAAAGGAAAGAAAAGCTTGTTTATTTCTCATAATAAAAGACCACTGTGAGAGAAATTAGCAGTAAGAAAGAAAACAAGCTCCTCCATCTAGGTATCTTTATAAATTACTAAAATTACCTTCCACAAAAAGGCATACTTAGGAAAGATCAAATGTTTAGATTACCTTGTTGATGAGAATAAAATTAATCAGCTTTTCATTTAGATTTACTTAAAGTTTTAGCTGATACTTAAAACAGTGCATGAATTAAAACTGTTGGCTCTGTCTGGCTTCTGTGAATAGAAGATAACGGGGAACTGAGTAAGACAGGAGTTAGAATGATAGAATGGCTAAATGTATGGCCCAGTCTGCTTGAGTTCAAATACTGGTTCTTCCATTTATTAGCCATGTGACAATAAATAATTTACTTCTCAGTTTCCTCATCTGAGGAAATAACAATAGTGCCTGTTTCATAGGACTGTTTGGTGAATTAAACTGTTTTGTGAATTATGTAAACCACTTGGTAAGTATTGGCAGTAGTAGTAGTGAGATTATATTTTCTAATTCCTTGGGCCCTGAATGCTGGGACAGGGGAACTGGGAGACCTAGGTGAGACATGTAACTTGGATAAATACCATATAAGTTTTTATTATATATTTCTAAAGTTCCTCTATCTCTAAAATTCTACCATACCCAACCCACAGTATAGATTATTGAAACATCATAAAAATGAGAATATAGGCCCAGCACCCATAGCACAGTGGTCACGGCGCCAGCTACATACACCAAGGGTGGCGGGTTCAAACCTGGCCCAGGCCAGCTAAACAGTGACAACTGCAACAAAAAATATTTGGGCCTTGAAGGCGGGCATCTGTAGTCCCAGCTACTTGGGAGGCTAAGGCAAGAGAATCGCTTAAGCCCAAGAGTTTGAGGTAGCTGTGATGCCGTAGCACTCTACTGAGGGCGACATAATGAGACTTTGTTTCAAAAAAATATATATATATGTATTATATATATATATATATATAATGTTCACACTGTTCTATTTAAAAAATTAATTTCCAACACAGTTGGACTTGTGTTAAAAGAATGTCTGTAATGGATATATGTGGGTTTTTTCCAATACATAAAGAAAAACCCTAAAGGAAATGCAGCTTACCAAAATGTCATGTTTCTGTTACAGGTGATTTTATTTTCTTCTTTATACCTTTATATTTAAAAAATTCTATACAAGGAGGCTATGTTACATTAATGCCTAGAATAGAATACTCCCAAGGGAAAGCTAAGTAGCAATTTTTTAAAAAACTAAAACATGTAAAGAACTTGAGAAAGAAGTCTGGGGGCGAGAGCGGAGAAACGCCAGCAATACAGGGCTCACATGGTACACATGTAATCACAGCTAAAACAGTGGTGAGGACGTGTGCCTTTGAAGAACTCAAAATCTCACCAAGAAAATACATGTAATTACAATATAATCTGATAAATGTTAAGATGGGAGTAAGCCACTCAAGTCATGGAGGCTGGCTTCTGGGAAGAGCTGCATCTGTGCTAAGCTGTGAGTGTTCACTGGCTTGTTTTGTAGAGATGATGTAGGTATGGGAGGGACATTTTCCATCACCTTGGTGAGCCTTTGCATAAGTGAGTTGATCTCAGGCTCCTTTTTGTCTCTCCCTGAGTTTTCAAACAGCTAAAATGGGAAGGAAGTAGATGGATATGGGTAAGCAGAGTACTAACTACCACCACCACCCCTTTTACCTCTGGTCCAATGTTAAGATAGCAGTCAATGGCCAGCACGGGACTCTTAAAGTTATGAATGGCTTTGGGAAAGAGTTTATATGAAGCGTGCTGAAGGAATTTCTCCAGGAGAAACTGTGCTGGGGCTGCCAGTAGCGTGTGTTCACTGTCAGGAGCACAGATGTACTGAAGGGGCAAGATGGGTGTTAAGCTCTCTGACACCTGAAATCAGAGCAGAGATGGTCATGGGAAACGTGTTTTGTCACTGGATAAAACTGGCAAGGAAACAATGGATTATATTTTAACAGTCCCCAAATAACAGCAGTAGCACAGTGATAGATGCTAGGTTCAAACATATGTCTGTCATTCTTGGGTCTTAAAAATTTTTATTTTCTCTTGGGAATAGTATAATAGGATTCAACAGAAGTTGCATACAGCAAAGGTAGTAAAAGGCAGAAAGTAGGGTCTTAAAAGTTATTGCATTTAACAGGTACACTGTGAAATCCTATCAGAAGCCTTTTACAGTGGTGCTGGGTGTGTCTGAGTTAAATCCTGTTCCAAGCTCCACTGGGGAGTCCACGTGCTGAAAATGATTAGATTCCAGTAAATCTCTCAGAAAAAGGTAGCCCTGTGAATTTATTCTTCCCTGGTTTTGATTTGTTACCATCTATTAAAAAAGACATCTAGCAAAGGATCAGACTAGCATCCTGATTTACATTTCTCTCATGTATCACATAAAGGATGTTAAAATGTAACATTTGCCATCTTGAAACTAAAGCTTTGCTGGAACTGTTATGGCTTAAGTCTAAAGTAATTTCATTTAATTGTCAAAACTTAAGTTTTGGCACTACACGAGTCCTCAGTAACAGAAATGAGAGTAGACATTCAGAACTCTCGTATTCGTTCACTTTGTAGTCAAGGGGAAAGTGCTCAATGCTAGTATCTAATAACAAAGACATTATTACAGAATCATTGTGTTTATTTTCAGTACTCAAATCAGGCTTGCAAAACTTACCACGATCTTTGGTTTAATGATAAAGTCCCTTTGCCCGCCAACCTGAACATGTTTCTTCATGAGACTGAAGTTATTAAAACGGCAGATGAGCAGGCCACTACTGTTTGTTCTCAGGTTAAAGTCAACATCTTCACAGAAATACCTAAATCATAACCACAACAATAGGTTTCTTTGTCTGACATATCTTGACAACGATAACTGTACCTAGAAGGATGTGTGGCAGATGTTGGGAGAAATGCTAAAATAATCAGCCTTGCTTTCATGATGGAGCTAGCCTGGGAAAACCCTGATTTGGGCATTATAGGCATTGAAAGAGGAAGTGAGCTAATTTTTGTCCCAGAAGTGCCACGAGGATTCAGAGATCCCTATGCAGAACCAGGACTGTATTCCTGTTGCATATACTCTGGCAGAATAGGAGTGCAGAGGTGCTCCTAGTTTTAAAATTCTAGTGACAAACTGAATGAAGTATCTGCCGATTTAAAACACAAGTGAAAGCATCAGCTATTCCCTTAGCCATGGGGTCCAAGATTGGCATAATAAGAGACTTCATGGCCCCTGACTTTCTTCTTTGGCCCTGTCAAATTTTTCCGGCATGTGGACACAATTTATTCAGGAGGTGAAAGCAGGGCTAACATGCTTATCTTCATCTACTGCCTTTCCTACAGGATCCAGAACTGTGTCTTATTAGTATTCAAGGAAACTGATTTTCTTCTGTGTTCTAAGGGTGAATGAAGGTTTAGTCTTAATTGTGGGTCCACATGTTGACTTGTGCCTGTTTTAGTGCTTGTTGAATAATCAGATAGCCGAAGTGTATTTTTTAGCACTTCACGTTGAAACAGCTATCATTAAGGGTCTAGGTCAGTGTGAAGGGTGATGGAAAGATGCATTTTAGGGCTGTGATCCCCTTTTCTTCTTGTCTATAAGGAATTTCTCACTCTCTCAATTAAAGTTACAGAGACGGAGGTTAGAACTGGGCAGAAACAATCAGTAGATGCCGGGATTACTTGCTCTGTGGGGCCCAGCTTACCTGTTGAAGTCGTACTGCACATTCTGAGTCAAGTCTATGTTGAGGAGAATGAAGTCATGCACGTGGCACCTAGAAAAGGGGGCCCGCAGGCTCTGAGACGTCAGCTTGCTGCTCCACTTCTGTATGCCCAAGATGGCATAGTGGATGATTTTTGGTGTGGCTTCTATATGCTGCAAGACACTCTTCAAGGACACATTCTTACTAGAAATTCCTGCTTCCATGGGCTGGCTATGAAATATAAAGTTAGTTTATATAAATGTCAATATTACAATTACTCTATACGGAGTAATATTACAATATTACAATTACTCTATATGGAGTAATTGTGTAAAAGATAAAATTAACCAATTGACTTTGTATTAGCCTGTAGTGCAGGAGGATATCAAGCCTAGATTTCACACTGCCTGTCACTGTTAACTTAAAGAAGCTTCCTTTTGCTTCACAGCAACCTCAAACTCTTGCACTCAAAGTGATTCTCTTGCCTTAGCCTCCTTTGTAGTTGAAACTATAGGCGCCCACCACAATGCCCAGCTATTTTTGGAGACAGGATCTTGCTCTTGCTCACATTGGTCTCGAATTCCTGAGCTTATCAGCCTTGGCCTCCCAGAGTGTTGGGATAACAGGCGTGAGCCACGTTGCCTGGCCTACGAAGCTTTCTTTTGGGATGAGGCTTATCCCTTTAGGGCAAAGAAAGAAATCAGCCCATGTTTCAAAGTGAATAATGAGCAGTGAGTTACCAAAGAGAGGTAGCCAGGGGTCAGAGGCACAGGAGCATGATTCCCGTTTCCTATAATTATGTACAATAAAGGACTATTTGAAAACTTGACTGGACACAAAATGGTGTTAAAGCCTAGAAGGGACTGAGATAACCTGCAACAGTGTTTCAGTGGGAGGGTGTTAACGGGCTATTTACTGCATAGTACTTTTTATTTTTTTTTTGCAGTTTTTGGGCAGAGCTGGGCTTGAACCCACCACCTCTAGCATATGGGGCCAGTGCCCTACTCCTTTGAGCCACAGGCACCACCTATTGCATGTGTACTTTTAAATGGTTAGCATTCTGTAGTTCTCACAGGCTCCACTGAGGAATACCCTCTAGCATTGTGACATCCCCAAATGCTCCCTAGGAGAACAGCACTACTCCAGGAAGAGAACCACTGATTTTAGCCCAGCTATAATTTTATAGGTTACGGACTTGAGGTACAGAGAAGTGAAATGATTTTCCTTTTTCATACAGACCGTTACAAAGCAGAGCTGGGATTATAGACCATGTCTCCTGACTAAGATGTCAACAAGTAAACCACGGTCAAGTGTCAACAAGTGTCTCAACACACTTTTAGTGTTAACCAACACAATGATGCCAAAATGATCCTGGAATTTAATGGCATACTGAATGTCTACATTAAAAATTCTTAAGTCACCACAGAGTGTGCTAGTGAGGGTAGACTTTGGTTGACTTTTTTTTTTTTTTGAGATAGAGTTTTACTCACAACAACCTCAAAACTCTTGGGCTTAAGCAATTCTCTTGCCTCAGCCTCCTGAGTAGCTGGGACTACAGGTGCCTGCCACAATGCCTGGCTATTTTTTTTTGCATTTGTCGTTGTTTAGCAGGCCTGGGCTGGGCTTGAACTCACCAGCCTCAGTGTTATGTGGCCAGCGCCCTACCCACTGAGCTACAGGTGCCAAGCCTGGTTGACGATTTTGTTCTGGAAAGCTGTCTTATTTACTTCTGTGTGTAACTGCAGCCAAGAAAAGTATCATCTCTATAGCATTGTGTCATAGTCTCCCAGAACTTCTTGGAAATAGTCAGTACCTGGTCTGTTCCTGAACACTGTGAATGTTCCACAGGACACATGAGTCATCCATCACAACAATGAAAGGCCAGACACATTGGCGTTTAACTCCCAGCTCCTCTAGGCGGTTCCTCTCCAGTTCTAGGTTGTGATATGACAGCTCTTTAATGAGGAACCTGGCGGCACCTGGAGGGCAACATAACCATGTAGACACATCTTTCGATCTGGCTTGGCCGAAGCCCATCAAGCAGCTCACATTCTATCCACAGGCATGCCTGTTCATGTGGCAACCATGCAGGTGGGAGCCAACATGTTCAGAGCAGTGGCTCTCAAACTAGTCTGTGTAAGAGTGACTGGAGAAGTCAGTTGAATGTATAGATTGCTAGAACCCATCACCAGAGAAGTACTTGAGTAAGTCTAGTGAAGGCCCAGAAACCAGGCATACCTTTGATGATGTGGGTGATATGTGAACCATACTTGAGTACTGCAAGAATACTATTATTGATTAGTTCCTTGAAGCATGACAAGAGGCACTTGGTCTTGGAAGCAGCTACTCACATGTGCTGCACTAAGGACTTAACCACAGTTGCTTTGAGCGGGGATGCCACTTCCACTGATGTGTTCCCTGCGTTAGATACTTCTAGGAAATGGGCAGCAGCATCTTCTCTGAAGAAGACTCTGGGAACTGGCATCCTTTCCCTAGATCTGCTTGTTATAAGAGGCAACATGGTATGGTAAGAGAACAGAGCAGAGCCAACCTGCCTGGTTTTGAATCCCGATTCTACCAGTTTCTGGCCGTTTTAACCGTGAACAAAGTAACTCCACTATTCCTTGTCTTCTCCATGTGTAAGGAGCAGCCATAATGCCTGTCTCATAGGATTGTAGTGTCACAGCAAGGACTCAGCGAGTGCTGGCAGTTAGCCAGATTTTATGAGTGGCTACCTTTAAATGAAACAAAATGTAGATGATACATGAAATGAAGAGGCTAAAACTATTAAATCTGTGGAGGAACCCAAAGAAGTTTGAATGGATTAAGGGATAAAACTGAGATGTAGGAAAATCTGTCTTCCAAAAACGTGTGTAATAGCTTGCATTCTCAGCAGCATAATAAGGGGTATGTATGAAAAGCCCCCAGCTAACATCTTCATAGTTGATGGTGTAAGACTGAAAGCTTTTCCTCTGAGACCAGGACCAAGACAAGGATGTCTGCCTTCCACCACATCTATTTAACATAATACTGGAAAGCTTAGCCAGTGAAATTAGGCAAGAAAAAGGAATGAAGTAAAAGGCATCCAAATTGGAAAAAAGTAACAAAACTATCTGTTCCTAGATAGCATACCCTGTCTGTAGAAAACTAAAAATTCCACCTCAAACAAAACAAAATTTTAAAAAAGCCCTGTTAGAATTAATGAAGTTGCAGATGCAAAATCAATACCCAAAATCGGTTTTATTGTAAATAGCATCAAACAGAGGAAAATACTTAGGAATAAATTTAACCAAGGAAGCAAAAGACTTGTATACTGGAAAGTACAAAATATTGTCCAAAAGAAAGATACCAGTAAATGAAAGGATACCTCCACATTCATGGATTGGAAACTCTACATTGTAAGATGTCAGTACTACCTAAAGTGATCAATAGATTTATTGCAGTCCTATCAAAATCTGAAAGACTGTAGGAATAGAAAAATGCATCCTTAAATATATATATGAGATCTCAGGGGACTCCAAGTGGCCAACACAATGTTGAGAAAGAAGCAAAGTTTGGAGGTCTCACACCTCCTGATTTCAAAACTTAACACAAGTCTACAGTAATCAAAACAGCATGGTAGTGGCATGAAGAGAGACACTCCGAAAGCCCAGAAATAAACCTTGTCATATATGGTCAAATCACTTGCCACAAGGGTGCCAGCATCTTTCAATGGGAAAAGGATGATCTCTTCAATAAATGGTGTTGGGAAACCAGATATCCACATGCAAAGAATGAAGTTGGATTTCATTCCAATTAACTCAGAATTGGTCAAAGACCTAAACCTAAAAGCTAGAACTATAAAACATTTAGAAGGAAAGATAGGGGAAAACTTTGTGGCATTGAATTTGAAAATGATCTCTTGTATGTGACACCAAAACAAAGGATACAAAAGAAAAAATAGACAAACCAGGTTTTATCAAATAAAGTGAAAAGGAAATTCATGGAATGGGAGGAAATATTTACAAGTTTTATATTTGATAAAGGATTAATATCCAGAGTACGTGCTCCCTTATGAGAACTCGTACAGCTCAACAATGGTAAAAAAGGATTCAACTGAAAAATAGGCAAAGGACTTTGGAGACATTTCTCTAAAGAAGATGGGCAGGTTGCCAAAAATCATGTGAAAAGATGTTCAACATGACTAATCATTAGGGGAATGCAAATCAAAATCACAAATGCCATACCACCTCAAGAAAAAATGTTGGTAAGGATGGGGAGAAATTGAAACTCTTGTGTACTGGTTGGTGGGAATGTAAAATGGTGCAGTCACTATGGGAAACAATACAGTGATTCTTCAAAAAATAGAAGTACTACGTGATCCAGCACTTCCACATCTGTGACTATACCAAAATAATTGAAAGAAGGGTCTCAAAAAGGTATTTGGACACCTATGTTCATAGCATTATTAACAATAGCCAAAAAGTTGGAACAGCTCAAGTGTCCAACTGATGAATGGATAAACAAAATGTATAATCATACAGGGAAAGAAAGATAATTAAGCCTTTGAAAAGGAAGGAAATTTTGACGCATGCTGCAGAATGGATGAACATTGAAAACATGCTAAGTAAAAGAAGCCAGTCATAAATGGACAAATACTGCATAATTCCACTGAGATGAAGTACTTAGAGAAAGTTAGACTGGTGGTTGCCAGAGGCCGCAGAGCAGGGAACAGAGCTGTTTAATTGGTATAGTTTCGGTTTTGCAAGGTGAAGAGAGTTTTGGAGATGCGTTTCACAACAATGTGAATGAACTAACACTTCTGAACTGTATACTTAGAAATGGTTAAGATGGTAAGTTGTGTTTTTACAAAATAGCATGTATTTACACCTGTTGGCTTTATCCTCAAATTACTGCAAAAATGGCAAAACTGGTACTAACCAGTTCAATCAGATCTGAGATGGGGAAACTTTTTCTCCTAAGGGTCACTCAGGCACAGAAAAGGGTCATATTTATATAGAAAAAGACATTAGTTAGTTTAAAGATAGGTGGTTTGGGGGAGGATAAAGGACCTTCTACAAAAATCTTAATTCACTTGACTTTATATTAGAAGTGATAAACATGGAAAATAAAATTGTATTCAAAACAATAAAACTACTTTTGAAAATATTTTAATCCCTTCTTAAGGCCACTTAAAGCTGAAAAACATGAAAAGGAGTAGAAAGGAAGAGGAAAATAAAGGAAAGGAACGAGCTGAAAACAGGCATAGGAAGAGACAGGAGCTAAGTGGAGAACACAGGAGACCCTGGAGGAAGAAACGCGTAGGGCCTTGCTTGCCTTCCACTCTAGCTCTCCGGTGGGTGTTAATCCTTTCCTTTAAAATAGGAATAAGCACTCTCAGTCCCAATCCTTTTGCTCCTCAGCACTGAGTTAGATGCCTACAAAAGCTGATGTGAAAAACTGTTTAGAACGACAGTGCCAGAAGTTTCCAGAAGAATATAGTTCTAAAACACTATAGATTTATGTAGACGTTTTCTGCCTGAGTAAGGAAAATGAAGGGGTTCCAGATACTTCCATGCCTCCCCATAGCTCTGCCGTACATTCAACACCATGAGGCCCTTTGAGAAATCAGCTCATTGTTCTTAAGCCCCATGGGGAAATACAGGAAGGACTTCTTCCAGGACTTCTGCTCTGTCTTAGCAATGATGCTTCCAGTTCCCTGGGTGTACAGCAGCCCTCTAGAGCTTGGCATGTGCCTTTAAGATGAGATAACTCAGGGACCCCTCCTGATCTGGGTGAACCATTTGATCTCTCCTCTCCTACTGACCATCTTTTTTCTGTTACATTCTTGCCCTAGAATGCTTAACCCGGGAACGTTTGCGCCCTCCACTGGGAAGAACCCCAGGGTGCTCAATATACCTTCTTGCTTAGTTACTAGTCCTCAGAAATGCTACAAAACTGCAGATAAGGAAGGAAAGAAAACTCATATTCAAAGAAGGCTTAACAGATCTCTGTTCAGGAGGGCAGGACCTCAAGGTCCTCTCTAGAGGCAGGGGAACCTCTGAAAGTCTCGTGCCAGGGGAATGGAACTCAGTTTGTCTTCTCAGACCTTCTCCCTTTCCGGGGGGGGGGGGGGCCTTACCCACGCCTGCATTATTGAACATGCCGGGAAGCACCAGCATGATGTGGTTGGGCCAGTACTTGCGGTACAGCGGCATCTCATACTCTTTGACCACTAGAAGGTGAAGGTGGCTGATGCCTTCCATGGCATGGAAAAGGTTTAGGAGTCCGTGTTCATGGCGACCACTGGAAGGAGTAAAAATAGGGCTCTTGACTGCATTCAAATTCTGCTGGAGGGAGAAAGAAAAAAAAGATCAAAAAGGGAAATTAAAGCCTTTAGATGTAGGAAGCTTAGAGAACTTGATCTGATTCCGGGCAGTCCTTGTCCAGATGCTGTCACCCACCTTGTCTGAAACCAGAGGCAGCCGCATACTCTCCAGGTGTTTACCCTGCTTGCTGAAGACAAAATGACTCTCTTTGGATTTGGGAATGATGAAGTAGAGCTGAACCTCTTCTCCCAGCATAGAGGAAGAGAATGTGAAGGCATGAAGGGTGGAGTCGGACATCTACATTCACAAAGAAGAAAGGGAGGTCATGTACGCTCATGGTCTCCAAACTTCCACCCAAACTGACATGGGCTTACAAATGCCACCAGACCTGGCAACATTTAAAATGCTGGGAAGGCAAACACTTCATGCCTTAGTAGCTGCCACTGACTGGAGAGCCAGGCATCTTGCCTCTTGACTGGAGAGGTATCACTGCTTGGCACTGTGTTTGCGTTTCTCATGCTCCTAGAGCCACAACCGCTCGGTCCTGTGCAGAGGTCACATATACCTGTGAGGTGTCCTGCTATGTACAAATTCCCAAAGGTCCCTGGTCATAGGGGGGACCGCTTCTCTATGTGGGTCAGGTCAAATGAGTTGAATATCAGCTTTCTAAATAATATATAAGTACTCACATCATTAAAATGCCTCACAGGCCCCATCTTCACAGTGGAAGTGGAAGAGATTAAAATAGCCATTTAGCTCATTTGGCATCAGGGAGAGACCATTTGATTCATCAAAGCCAAAAGAAATCTACTATTTTTAAAGTTGCTGGGAAGTTCATATTCTCTCAGTAAACCATCTTAGTGAATAATTATATTAATAGGTCCTTATGTGCTTTATAATGTAAATAATAGTTTACTTAGTGAAAGAATAACAGCGATTTTCACAGCAACTAGAATTCAGGTGGGTTTCTCAATGGTTTTAACCAAAATACTACATTTCATAGAAAAATATTGTACTTTGCTTAAATTCTAGGTTTATTCTGCTTCTCAAATGTGGGAATATACTACTTAATGTTGTAATGACATAAAAACTATGTGAGTAGAGTATTTTTAATACAGATTTTTTTTTTTAAAAAAAAACCTATGATAGTAGACCTGGTTTAGTCTATATGTTTAGTCTATATATAGACTTTTATATTCTTTTTTTTTTTGTGGTTTTTAGCCGGGGCTGGGTTTGAACCCACCACCTCCGGCATATGGGACCGGCGCCCTACTCACTGAGCCACAGGCGCCGCCAGACTTCTATATTCTTAAAGCATTGTGAGCCGATAGACTTCTATATTCTTAAAGCATTGTGAGCCGATTGCAAAGCAGACCACCAAAAGTTTTTAATAACACCAAGAAGACAAATGGGATATAAAAGGTAACTTGCATTAGAAGGACAGAACGATTCATTCAGGCCAGTTGTTCAGCATGTCTCTTCTGGTACCCATTTGTATTTTAGGATGAGATATGGGAAAAGGGTAAATGCCTGGTCCCAAAAAGCCAAAGCAATTTTGGGGAAGTCCAGTCAGCATGGCCTGTAAGGAGCAAGAGGTATTTCTAGGTGTCCAGAGGTAAGTCATAAAAATCAAGAAGATAAATTGGGGGAAAGCAGACTCTGGATAATACTATCATTTGTTGCTTTTCCCATCTCTTATGCTGAAAGACGCACTGGCCAAAAAGAAGTGAAATACTGTAGGGTATTGGCTCACATTTTGTATTCCTATCTCTTAGTTCTTCCTGGTAAAACATATGTGGACTCTACCAGTCAGAACTACGTCAAGCAGGAAAAGAATATGATTGGGTTGGTGCACATCAACAGACATGTTAGTAGCATCACAGCTAAGAACACACCTTATGGTTTTTTTTGAGACATAGTCTGACCATGTCACCCTTGAGTGCTGTAGCGTCACAGCTCACAGCAACTTCAAACTCTTGGGCATAAGCAATTCTTTTGCCTCAGCCTCCCAAGTAGCTGGGACTACAGGCGCCCGCACAACACCCGATTATTTTTTTTTTTGCAGTTGTCTTTGTTGTTTAGCTGGCCCCAGGCCAGGTTCAAACCTGCCAGCCTGGGTGTATGTGGCTACTACCCTACCCACTGAGCTACGGGTTGCCATACCTTACGGATTTGTCAGTCACCAGAACCATTGTAGTCAATTATACAAAAGAGGGTGGGGAGACCCTTTTACCAAATATACCATGATATGTGGATCACAGACAGACAAACATCTCAGCTACTTTCTAACCTAGACGTGACACCTATAACTATTTTGATGGAGTAATTTAAGACACTAAAATTAAGCCACCTCCCCCATCCCGTAATTCCAGTAAGACTGTATACAGGGTGGCCATAAAGATTGTGTGCTATTTAAAATTAGATAGCACACCTGTATTTAATTGTTGCTTCACGTATTTTTCTCACCGAGTAACTCTTTTTCATAAGCTATCCTTTATGTAGGTCCAAAAAGTAGGTGCCTGATACTTCCCCCCCCCCCCAACCTATCCTTTCATGCAAAAGCCATATTGGGTAACAAGGTCTAAGGGCAGAGGTGAGAGCTGTACCTGGGAGGCGGAGGTGAAATCCATGTACTGGTGGCACTGCTCACAGTGGTGAAAGGTGTTGTAGGCTGCGTATTTGGTCAGCATCATGGATACGGTTTCTCGTTTCTTGGGCTCCTCAACTTTGGATTCTTTTATTACTTCTGTGTATAAGGGGGCAGAAAACAATCCCATGGCTTACATGTCTCCCCTATGCTTGGGGAAAAACCATCCCCTACTTCCCAAAAAGACTTTCACAAGGATTCTATAATTTATGCTCTGAGAAGCAGATAATAAAAACTAAATGATGATATGCATGTGTGTAAGGGATAAAAGAGAAAAACAGACTTAAGCTGCTGTTCAAAGATGTAACTGGCCCCGGCCTCCTTCCCAGATTATTTAGGTTCCCTTAGACCTTCAGTGACCTCCCTTGCCTCCAATTGCACTGACCTTGTTTGATCCCTGCCAGCTTCTCAGTATATACCAAGCTCATCAAACTGTATTTAGGATCATGCACACTGACATCGAAAGGCATTTTACTGAAGCTCTCGATGTCAGGCCAGGGCTCTCCCTCTGACTGGCTGACTTCACTGCTTTCCCCGTGATCTGAGACAAGAAGAAAGTAGGTATATTGACTTTTCTCCCTCCCCAGTATCTGGGAGAGAGGTTTTATGAAACATAAAGCCTAGATGGGTGTACAAAGGCATTTCTTTTTTCTTGAGACAGAGTCTCACTTTGTCACCCTTGGTAGAGTGCTGTGGCATCGTAGCTCACAGCAACATCAAACTCTTGGACTCAAGTGATTCTCTTGCCTCAGCCTCCTAAGTAGTTGGGACTACAGGTGCCTGCCATAATGGCTGTCTATTTTTAGAGATGGGGGTCTTGCTCTGGCTCAGGCTGGTCTCAAACTTGTGAGCTTAAGCCATCTGCCTTCCTGGGCCTTTCAGAGTGCTAGGATTACAGGTGTGAGCCACTGTGCCCAGCCAGAAAAAGGCATTTCTGAAAAACGAGCTTCTCTGTCCCAGAAGGAGCCAGAATTCTTACTTCAGATCCATGCTGAAAGTAATGGTTGTCTTCAATGGCCCCCTAGCATTAGTTTCTATAGATCAGTTTACAAACTATCATATCTGTAAGATCAACTGAGTCTCCTGCCCACCCCAAATACCCTTAACAGCTTTTAAAATTTTGGATTATCCAAATTTTGCCTTAGAGTTTGAGCTGTGGGGTATTAAGATGTTCATACCCAAGAGATCTTTAGGATACACTGACCAAGATTGCCAGTGTCGCCTGCACATTATTAGAATCACCTGGAGAGCTTGTAAAAACTCCTCACACTCGAGCCACACACTCCAGAGCAATTAAATAAATTTTTTCTCCTACCAGGCACCAGTTAATTTAAGACTCCTTAGGCTTTAGTTCTCAACCTTCCTAATGCCGCAAGCCTTTAATACAGTTGTGGGTTACGACCCACATGTTGATAACTGCTGCCTTAGGGGTTGTTCTAATATGCGGTCAAGCTTGAGGGCCAGGAACCTGGGTGTGAATACAGGCCCTGCTCCTTCCTCGTTATACCCTAGGCACTACACCTCACCATCAGAGTCCCCAGATTCTTATTTTAGAGATGGTATATATATATATATATATTTTTTGTGTGTGTGTGTGTGTGTGTGTGGTTATTGGCCAGGGCTGGGTTTGAACCCACCACCTTCGGCATATGGGACTGGTGCCCTACTCCTTGAGCCACAGGCGCCACCCATAGAGATGGTATATTTAAAGTACTGAGACAGTGGCAGGCATACAACAGATGATTATTAATAATTAAAATTTATGGGCTCAGTGCCTGTAGCTCAGCGGCTAGGGCGCCAGCCACATATACTGGAGCTGGTGGGTTTGAACACAGTCTGGGCCTGCCAAAACGACAACTACAACCAAAAAATAGCCGGGCATTGTGGCAGGTGGCTGTAATCCCAGCTACTTGGAAGGCTAAGGTGGGAGAACTGCTTAAGCACAAGAGTTTGAGTTTGCTGTGAGGTGTGACGCCACAGCACTCTATCGAGGGCGATATAATGAGACACTGTCTCAAAAAAAAAAAAAAAAGAAAAGAAAATGAACATTTATGGGATCCAAAAGTAGCTTAAGACAACTTTCAAAGTGGTAAAGGGGTCGGGTGTGATGGCTTACACCTGTAATGTTAGTACACTGGGTGGCCAAGGCAGGTAGATTGCCTATGAGTCCAAGACTAGCTTGAGCAAGAGCGAGACCCAGTCTCTACAGAAAAAGAAAAAACTAGCTGGAATTGTGGTGCTCGCCTGTAGTCCCAGCTACTCGGGAGGCTGAGGCAGGAGGACTGCTTGAGCCCAAGAGTTTGAGGTTGCTGTGAGCTGTGATGATGCCATGGCACTCTACCAAGGGCTACAAAATGAGACTCTATCTCAAAAAAAAAAAAAAAAGGATAACAGAAGAAATAAACTTTCAAAAAAAAAAAAAAAAGCCTAAGGACTGGAAACATAGCTATTACCTTTTTAACACAAATAACACCATTTATTTTTATATCACTGAACTAAAGTTTGTGCTTTGTTTAAAATTTCAAGATTATTCTACTTTTTTTTTTTTTTTTTGTAGAGACAGAGTCTCACTGTACCGCCCTTGAGTAGAGTGCCGTGGAGTCACACGGCTCACAGCAACCTCTAACTCTTGGGCTTACGCGATTCTCCTGCCTCAGCCTCCCGAGCAGCTGGGACTACAGGCGCCCGCCACACGCCCGGCTATTTTTTTGTTGCGGTTTGGCCGGGGCTGGGTTTGAACCCGCCACCCTCGGCATATGGGGCCGGCGCCCTTCTCACTGAGCCACAGGCGCCGCCCAAGATTATTCTACTTTTTAAAAAAGGTATCATTGTGCCTCTCCAGGACACTGTTGAATTAACCAGGACTAAAATGAGAGAGAAGGAAGAAAGCCAAATTAATACTATTTCTCACTACAAAGGCCAGTCTCCTGTCAAATGGGCTCTAACAGATGCAGCTCATTGGCACAGAGTAAGATCCGAGATGACCGCAGTGTGATCTGAGGATAAAACCAAAGGCATCACTCTGCTGTGGTGCCAAGGAGCCTGGTGGGAAAGCTGGCAGGAATGAGGCTCCTACTCCCAGTCTGCTTGGCTTTGGCGTTGTCCTTATGGGCCCAGCCCCCCCTCCAGGGACTTGGGGTGTTTTGATGCCATCCCGAGTTCTGGTTCTCCTCTGGGAGGTCTGAGGAGCTGCTGCATCTCAGCTGGGGACACAAGGAGATGTGGGTGGGAAGACGACATGATTATGTGTGTGTGTGCACGCGTCTCTAAAATCATGGATGGAAATAGTTTAGCCCTAATAAAATGGCTAAACGTGCTTACTCTTGCTCTGCACTAAACTAGTTCCTTGAGCTGGTCACAGAACAAGTCCAGCTGTTTAGGTAAATGCATGAGGTGAGATTTCTGAGAGCTAATTTGATACAAGATGCCAAGGGCTTTTCCTATTCTGGGCTTATCTTTGAGAGGCCTGAGGAGGACTTCCTTGCTGCCTCCCCACAGATCCCCTGCAGTATCATTCTGCTATGTGAAGCCACGGTTTGGAGGCCACACTGTTCTTAGCCACAAAGTGGAAGCACCTCCCTGGTACAGCTTCTGGGGTCGGATGGCTGGAATGATCCTGTTGTGCACACTAGCTCCTGCAGCCCTACCGAGCACTCACCCCTGTATCTTACTGCAAACGGGAAGGGGTTTTGTTGTGCCAGCATTCATTTCTGCACATAGAAGTTCTCGTTTCATTATAGTAATCCTATGCCTTCACTCAGAGCCTGTGGTTGAAATATAAGATAGACTCCAGCTAACCAACAAAGGACTAGTATCCAGAATATAAATGTGCCCTGGATGCTTAAGTAGTTGAATACTATGAGGGTTTTTTTTTTTTGAGGTAGAGTCTCACTTTAAGTGTTGCCCTTGGTAGAATGCCATGGTGTCACAGATCACAGCAACCTCAAATTCTTGGGCTCAAGTGATTCTCTTGACTCAGCCTCCTGAGTAGCTGGGATTATAAGTGCCCACCACAAAGCCTGGCTAGTATTTTTACAGACGGCATCTCTCTCTTGCTCAGGCTGATCTCATGAGCTCAAGCAATCCACCCACCTGGGCCTCCCAGAGTGGTAGGATTACAGGCACGAGCCACCAAGCCTGGCCACAATCTGAGTTTTATAACAGTTTGACCATTTAGACAGTGGTTCTCAACCTGTGGGTCGTGATCCCTTTGTAACAATCAAAATACATCCTACATATGAGATATTTACATTACCATTCATAATAGTAGCAAACTTACAGGTATGAAGTAGCAACGAGAATAATTTTATGGTTGGGGGTCATCACAACATGAGGAAATGTATTAAAGTCATGGCATTAGGAGGCATTAGGAAGGTTGAGAACCACTGATTCAGATAATTAATTTACTTAATGAGCTTTATAAAGTGCCTCATGGAGAGAGGGAGTCCAAAAGTAGAATACTCCATCCCTGAATTCGAGGAGCTGAAAATGTCCAGTTTACTTAGAACTATTTAGGGATATTTTCTTCAACCTCACAGAAACACTGCACGTTGGGTATTACAGAAATACCGGAAGACGAAAGCCCACTCCAGGACTTGGCGTTTACTGCCTCTCTACCTTGCAGCCGCCCCCCGCCCCGCCCCTCCGTGGCCCAGAGCTCACCGGTGTTGATCTCCTCATCATCATACACGTCTACCTCCAGGAGCCTGATGAGCATGCGGAAGAGGATCCTCAGGAACTGCAAGTAGGAGCCAGTCTTTCCCACCTGAGGGAGGAGTGAGGAGTGGAAGGAAGGAGGAGAAAGATTTCACACCTTGGCTGTTCAGGGTCAGAGGCCTGAGTCACACCGACTCCATCCCCCACCAACAGGTTTCTTGGCTGCCTGCTTCTTCTTATACCAACCCCAGCCTGCCCCCTACCTGAGGAGGCCCCGTCAGCAGCAGCCTCCGGGGGTGGAAGGTGCGGGCGCCTGAGGCCGGGTCTGGCTGGTTGCTGTGGTCAGCGTGGTGCTGTCGAGCAGAGGTCCACTGCCTGTAGTAGAGGGACTGCTCCTCGCTGCTCATGTCTTTGTGCAGGAATGGCCGCAGGGAGCTCACCCAGGCCACGTCGGCGTGGGGCAGCAAGGATGAGGAGGATGGCAGCTTGCCACTCTTCTGGGAGCCCAGGAGGCTGTAGGCCGCTTTGGATAAGATCACTATTGGTGGCAGGGCTGCGTGCAGGCCCCGACAGCCTCTGACAGGCTGTCCTGGCCACGGAAGTGTCTTGGGTCCTGAGGAGGACGATGAAGGCTTGGAGGTGGTGCTGCTCGCCATCTGGGGGCCCAGGGAATCGCACTCCTGCTTTAGAGTCTCCCCAGCTCCAGTTGTGCCAGCAGAGAGCCCTTCATCCAGGCCCACACTGGTGGCTGGGCTCTGGAAGCTGGGGGTCAAAGACTGCTTCTGGGACCTGTCAGCTGTGCTGGAAGAGCTCACCCCATTCTCCATGATGGAACCTGAAAGAGGAAGGACAGGAGCCGTCCCATGTCCAGCCTGTTACTGATGCTAAGTGTGCCTCTGCCACCTCCTGGCACCTCTGGGAAGGAGGCAAAGGCCAGGAAGGCAGCCAACACCTTGCTTGGCTCTGCAGCTACAGATCCTGTGCAAGAAATACTCCTTTTGCCTCACTGTCCATGCTGATCCATCCTCCTCCCTCGCCCTGGCTTCAGTGGATTTGGCCAGTGGGAGACACCAGCAGGAAGCTGGTTAAGTCTTCCCTGGCTTCCTCCTGCGTTGTCACCTTGGGCTGTCCTGAGCTGAGAGCTGGAGCCCAGGTCTCAGTAACTGCTCACCTCAGGGCCAGGGATGGCTCACTGGTGGGCACGGCTCCCTGGGGTTAACTAGACCCCAGCGCTATTCCTCCTCTTGTTCCTTTTCTAAGCCCACGCATTTGCAATAAATCTCTCTATTAAACTCTCTACAAATGACTTCGCTTGGCTCTGCTGCCTGATTCCTCCTGAGACCCCACCCCGTATAGGCTGCACACTCAAGTTCTGCTCCAGTGGCTTCTTCTGGGGACAGAAGGCCTCACATTCTGGCTGTGGGAACTCCATTCCCCAAGATGGAGCTGCTTCCAAACCAAGGGTGGGATGTCTCCATGTGAAGGCATCATCTCCAGCCGAGGTGTTACTTGTCCCCCAAGTTTGGCAATTAACTTCAAATATGTTTTTCCCTCAAAGAGATCAGCCACTCTTTGGTGTGGGGACAAACAGAAGGTCATTACATTCAGGACTCAAGGCTCTCTCAGAGCTCAAATTGGTGCTGTCCAGCCATGCAGGTCTAATCCCAACACTGGGGAAACGCTGAATGAAGAGCCGGGGACTGGAGGGTATTAAAACCCAGTCGTCCACCTGCTCATCTGCTTTTGCGTCTTTCCATCTCACAGGAGACTTATCTCTCCCCCTCTCCTCTCACACCCCTGAGTTCTCTGGGCAGTGGAGCTTCCACATCACCCTCAGAATGGCCTGTAGAGAGGGAAACTAAATAGCCAGATAACCGCCAGTGAGTTAATGAGAACAATGACAAGAAGGCTTTGTGGGGCAGTTCTGTGAGCGAGGGGAAACGAAGGCAGGTGACCCAAGGACCATGGGAAGGGAGACAAACTCGCCCTCCTCACCATTCCCTGGCTGCTACTGGTACCCAAAAGCTTCTAAAGGTGAAAGCTCCCCATCCCTTCTGTAACCTTTACTATCCTCCAAACCTCTTGACTCTTCTGAACTGGCCTCAGAGAAAACGGGGGTGCCTGTAGGGGTGGGGCTGAGGGAGGTGGTGTGGTAAACCGAAGTAGTCCTACGCCCTGGCTGAGGGGGGCAGCTGGGCAATAGCAGTCCTCATGCTTCTCTGGGCTGAGGGTCACTCTAGGCAGAAGACCCTACAGACCCATCTCTTTAGTCCCCCCAGAGTCATCCAACAGCTGCTGACAGAATGGACAGGAAGACTAGTGCGTATGTGTGTGTGTTTGCATGTGTACGAATGATCTTGGTGATAGTTCAAAAGGGGGGACAGAAGGAGGGACACTGGTGGCTCACACTGTAATGCCAGTACTTGGTAGGCCGAGGTGGTGGTTACCTGAGCTTGTGGGTTTGAGACCAGCCTGAGCCAGAGCAAGACCTCCTCTCTAAAAAAATAGCCGGGCGTTGTGGTGGGTGCCTGTAGTTCCAGCTACTTGGGAGGTTGAGGCAAGAGAATAGCTTGAGCCCAAGAGTTTGAGGTTGCTGTGAGCTATGATGCCACTGCACTCTACTGAGGGTGACAAAGTGAGAATCTGTCTCAGAGAGAAAAAAAAAAGGGACATATGACCCAACATTATTGGTGGTTACCTCTGGTAGTAGGATTGTTTCATTTTTAGTCTCTTGTCTATACTCTTTTTTTCACATTCTCCAAGTTTTCTTCATTAAACTTTATTTTTCTTTCTTTTTAATTTTTTTTTTTTGAGACAGGGTCTTACTCTGTTGCCCCGCCGGCAGTGCAGTGATACAATCATAGCTCATTGCAGCCTCCAACTCCTGGTCTCAAGCAATCCTCCTGCCTCAGCCTCCTGAGTAGTGAGGACTACAGGTGTGTGTCCCTACACCTGGTTAATTTTTAAATTTTTTGCAGAGATGGGGTCTCACCATGTTTGCCCAGTCTGGTCTCAAACTCCTTGTCTTAAGTGATTCTCCCACCTCAGCCTCTCCGAAGACCTGGGATTGTAAGTGTGCGCCACTGTGCCTGGCCATGCTTTATTACTCTCAGAATCAGAAAAAGTTTGAAATAATGTTGGATTTGCTGCAATACAATTCACCAGAATAAGATTCATGCTAGGCACTGCTGCTAAGTAATTCTGTAAGACAGGGGCTTCTCTTTCACACAGGCTGTATGGAGGATCTTTACACTCACCTTGTGGCCCCAGAGTAGCCTCAGTATACAAAGACTGGCAATTACAAATTTTAAAAAGTCTGTCACTTATTCATTCAAACAAATATTCTGTGCCAGGTACTAAGCCACTCAGCACAAACTCACAGCTTCAAGGCCCTTGTGCAAATATGAGATCTATAAAAACTGTGAGAAGATCTAGGTTAGAATGACTAGATTCAGGTTGGGGGTGATAACATTTATTTATTATATTTATTCTATTACTTAGGTCTTCATTAAAACTTTACCTAGCAAAGTATTTTGTGGCTATTCAACAGTTGTATTTTCCACTTATCCTTGAGATCTGGAGAGGATGCCAGAGTCACTGAGGGCTCTAAAGCCTTGGCGGCATCAATAAAAGCCACTGTCTTCCACACTCCTCTCCACCTCCTCACACCTCTCCCCATCTGAGAAAGAGAAAAGAAAGTACTGACCTGAAGTTCCAGTGACGGCGCTGCTGTTGCTCTGAGGCCGCTCCAGGTAGATCAGCAGTTCATCAGAGTCGTTCTCACTGACTGCAGCTCTCTCCTGCTCCTTTCCACTGAGGTCCAGGGCAACAGTGGGTCCCCGGATTACCTCTTTTGAGACATAACAGCATGCCAGACCCACCTCCTGCTCCAAGGCCGTGCGAGTTAAATAGCTTGAATCAATTAACCGGAGGTCACAGTACTTCAAAGACCTGAACAAAAGTAATTACGCTATTGGTGAGTCCATCTGGCCAGGCGTGCGGTGTTTATGTACGCCTGGAGATCCGGATGCATCACGCAGCAGTTAAAATCATGGCTGTCAGAACCAGGTAAGCCTTGATTCAAACCTCAGCTCAACCACCTCCCAGTTCTGACCTTAACTGCTTTATGCTTCACTTTCTCCAAGTATAAAATAGAGCACATAGCAGTTCTGAGCTCATATGGTTATTGTAAGGAATGAATGGCCTACTACACACAGTAGTAAGCATCCAATCAATGTTTTATTATTTTTGTTGTTGCCTTCCAATCTATGGAGCCTAGATCCTTGAGGTTTTGTGGGAATAGCAGATTAACAAAGAAAAAGCACTTGGCTCGGTGCCTGTAGCTTAAGCAGCTAAGGCGCCAGCCACATACACCAGGGCTGGCGGTTCCAATCCATTCTGGGCCTGCCAAGGTGCGTGGTTACCTGAGCTTATGGGTTTGAGACCAGCCTGAGCCAAAGCAAGACCTCCTCTCTAAAAAAATAGCCGGGCTTTTAGCGGGTGCCTGTAGTCTCAGCTCCTTGGGAGGCTGAGGCAAGAGAATCGCTTAAGCCCAGGAGTTGGAGATTGCTGTGAGCTGTGATGCCATAGCACTCTACTCAGGGTGACAGCTTGAGGGTTTGTCTCAAAAAAAAAAAAAAAAAAAAAAAAAAAACAAGAAAAAGAAAAGAAGAGAAAAAAGAAAAAGCACTTAAAAAAAAAAATCCTTGTTGGGCGCTGTAGCTCAATCCTAAGACTCTGGGAGGCCAAAGTGGAGATTTACTCAAGGCCAGTAGTTAGAAATCAGACTGAGTGACAGCAAGACACCTACCACCCCCACCATCTCTACAAAAAAAGAAAACCCCAAATTAGCTGGGTGTGATAGCATGTGCCTTTGTCCCAGCTGCTTGGGAGGCTAACCCAGAGGATCACTTGAGCCCAGGAGTTTGAGGCTGCAGTGAACTATGATCACACCACTGTACTGTCTCAGGTGGAAAAAAAACCCTACTTTTGCTTCCTGCTGCCTTGTTGGATGCACAGACCTTGCTCAAAGTGGCTCTCTCCCTTTCCCAGAATGCTGAGTATCTTTGGGAAGTTGAGAGAGAGGATAAAAGAAGGCTGTATTTCTCATGTCCCTGCCTAAAACAATCCTCTTCTCATTACCTGCCAAACAAATGGAAATGACTGTGCATCAGTCAGGTTTTAACAATCAGTTCAGCTGGACAACTAATGAAAAGTGGAAGTGATTACTGAAACTGTACCTGGGAAAGGTTTCTCCAAGAGGATCTTTGCCAGTTAATATCACTATACAAGGCAGACCTTCTAAATCTTGATACGTCCGAGGGATCCACTCTTCTGGTTCGTTCCCTCTCCAAGTCTGTATAAAGAGACCCATATGATAAAATTAAAACTCCTCATTTAGGTTTCCACCCTTTTACAGGTTTTTTTTTTTTTGTTTTTTTTTTCACGACCCATGAATTTTTTTTTTTTTTTTTTTTTTATTGTTGGGGATTCATTGAGGGTACAATAAGCCAGTTACACTTTTACAGGTTTCTATACAGATTTTAAACACACTGTGCTTCCAAATGATTTTCACTGAGTGTGTGTATGTATTTATATATATTAATTGTTACTAAGCAGCAGACACAAGACACTTCCATAAGAATGAGGCCTTCGGTTTTTATCTCAACAGGATACAACAGGGGAGATCTTGGTATACCTCATGTGTTAGCCACACAGGCCAAAAAACAATGTGAAAAGTTCCGCTAGTGATGCAAACTTTACAGAAATCCTGGCTAGTCAACCTGATTCAAGACACTTCAATACACTTTCTTCAAATAATGGACAAACTCTTGGGGAAAAAAAGGAAGTTTCAGTTATAAATGATTCAGCAAGGAATCTCAGAACTCCATCAAAACAGACAGTGTCACCAAGAAAATAATGGACCACCTCTGTTAGTTATTTTCCCTCTTTTTTTTCTTTATTAAAGACTTTTTAAAATAACTGGCAAGTAATTATTGGCTTAGGGACTCCAAAGAGTCTTGCACAAGAAGGTTAAAAATATAACCAGATCTGAATCAAGAGAAAAAGAAAACTGCCCTTTATTTAGAAGAGTAATGCAGGTTGCTCAGGTTTTTATGAGGCCCCCAAGAATCTGGTCACAATTTCTTAAATATATTAACACATACATATACACACACGTATGTCTTTAATAAATAGAACATCAGCTCAGCGCCTGTAGCTCAGCGGCTAGAGCGCCAGCCACATACACTGGAGCTGGTGGGTTCGAATCCAGCCTGGGCCAGGCAAACAACAATGACAACTACAACCAAAAAATAGCCGAGCATTGTGGTGGGCGCCTATAGTCCCAGCTCCTTGGGAGGCTGAGGCAAGAGAATTGCTTAAGTCCAAGAGTTGGAAGTTTCTATGAGATGTGACACCACGGCACTCTATCGAGGGCCACATAGTGAGACTCTTGTCTCAAAAAAAAAGAAATCTCTTATAATGCTTTAGGGAACTATGACTAAGAAGTGAAGTGTTAAGTAATGTGTACAATTTTATTTTAAAATAGACTGGCACTTCCTTCATTAAGCATAAAATGGGATAAAAAAATCTAAGAGATAATATAATAGGGTTTGATTAATATTTGCTTATGTCTAGAAAAGGCTCAATAAAGAAAAAGCAGTTTTTAGAAATAAACATTCCCAGAATTGCTTCAAACAAAATTTCCATAATTCATAAAACTGGAAGAATCTTAACCATTTTTGCTCTTGTTGCCCAATCTTTTATTACATGTGTGCATAATACCAAAGGGGAAATCAGTGGATCTACATAACTGCTTACAAGTTTGAGAGACTTTCTATTCTTAGAAAAATAGATCTGTCAAAAGATTTTATTTTATTGTATTTATTTATCATTATTATTATTATGTTTTGGAGACAGAGTCTCACTTTGTCACCCTTGGTAGAGTGCTGTGGTGTCCATAACTCACAGCAACCTCAAACTCTCGGGCTCAAGTGATTCTCTTGCCTCAGCTTGCCAAGTAGCTGGGACTGCAGGTGCCCGCCACAAGCCCAGCTATTTTTTGAGATGGGGTCTTGCTCTGGCTCAGGCTGGTCTCAAACTCATGAAGCTTCAGCCTCCCAGAGTGCTAGAATTATAGGTATGAGCCACTGCTCGCAGCCCTAAAATAAATTATTAATTAATTATTTATGTATTTATTTTTGAGACAGAGAGTCTCACTTTGTCACCTCAGTAAAGTGCTGTGGTGTCCTAGCTCACAGCAACCTCAAACTCTGGGGCTCAAGTGATTCTCCTGCCTCAATGACTACAGGCACCTGCCACCACACCTGGCTATTTTTTTTTTGCAGTTTTTGGCTGGGGCTGGGTTTGAACTCACCACCTCCGGCATATGGGGCCGGCGCCCTACTCCTTTGAGCCACAGGCGCCGCCCACACTCGGTTATTTTTTATAGATAGGGTCTTGCTCTTGCTTGGGCTGGTCTTAAACCCATGAGCTCAGGCAATCCACTCGCCTCAGCCTCCTGAGTGCTAGGATTATAGGCATGAGTCACCGAGCCTGGCCCTAATTTTATTATTTTTTGAGACAGAGTCTCACACTGTCACCCTTACTTGCCAGAGCATCATAGCTCATAGCAACCTCAGACTCTTGGGCTCAACAGATCCTCTTGCCTCAGCCTCCTGAGTAGCTGGGACGACAGGTGCCTGCTACAATGCTCAAGTAGTTTTTCTATTTTTAGTAGAGATGGGGTCTTGCTCTTGTTCAGGCTGGTCTTGAACTCCTGAGCTCAAGTGATTCTCCCGTCTTGGCCTCCCAGAATGCCATGTAGGCATGAGCCATCGTGCCTGGTCCCAAAAGATTTTTTATTATTTATTTATTTATTTGTTTGTTTATTTTTTTTTTAAGCCCTAGTGTTACTTTGTTGCTGTCAGTAGAGTGCTGTGGCATCATCGCTCACAGCAATCTCAAACTCTTGGGCTCAAGCCATTCTCTTGCCTCAGCTCCCGAGCAGCTGGGAACATAGGTGCCTGCCACAGCAGCTGGCTACTTTTTCTATTTTTAGTAGAGACAGGGTCTCACTCTTACTTAGGCTGGTCTTGAACTCCAGAGCTCAAGGAATCCACCCACCTTAGCCTCCCAGAGTGCTAGGATTACAGGAGTGAGCCACCACATCCAGTCTCTAAAAGATTTTTTTAAATACTAGAAAAATATTCTCTACAAAGTTTCAGTTTTCCGTATTATTTTATATTGAAAGGAACCACAATGTTACCTGATTTTAAGCAAGCAATTCTGGAATAGGAATCATTTTACTTATAGGCTTCACATTGGACGCGTGCTATCACTGACACCAGAATTTTTCCTGAATGTGTTTTGTCTCTCAGAAACCATCTCTGGGTCATGGTCCCACCAAGAATAATGAAGGGATAACAGATACGATGTTTTACTACATGAGGAAATTTATTTTCAGAAAATTATTAAATGAATTTCACTTTTACTTTTAACCAATGAGAACTAGCCAAACCCACTATAAAATGCTCTTCCATCACACTGCTACCTCTGATGATGGCTGCAGAACTTCCATGGATTGACCATACACTCCAGATGACTTTACTGCAGAGGAACTTAACGCAAAAAAGTAGATGTTCATTTAGTTCAAGGATCGTACAGGGCTTAAGGCCAAGGACATCTAATGAAAGCTTCACATGCTTTCTGGAGGATTAAATTGATTGATCAAGTAGCTGGGACTACAGGCCCACAACACCATGCCCAGGTAATTAAAAAAAAATTTATTTTTCGGGGCAGCGCCTGTGGCTCAGTCGGTTGGGTGCCGGCCCCATATACCGAGGGTGGCGGGTTCAAACCCGGCCCCGGCCAAACTGCAACCAAAAAATAGCCGGGCGTTGTGGCGGGCGCCTGTAGTCCCAGCTACTCGGGAGGCTGAGGCAAGAGAATCGCTTAAGCCCAGGAGTTGGAGGTTGCTGTGAGCTGTGTGAGGCCACGGCACTCTACCGAGGGCCATAAAGTGAGACTCTGTCTCTACAAAAAAAAAAAAAATTATTTTTCTTATAGAGATGGGATCTCATTGTATTTTTCAGGCCAGTATCCTAAGTCCTGGCCTCAAGCAATAGAACTGACTTATTTAAATTTAAACCTTGTATCCTTCGAAGGGCTCACCATCACTTATAAATTATCCACAGTACATAACAGGGGTAAGCACAGAATGAGATCACATAATGAAAGAAGCAGAAGTGCTGGATTCGCCATCTTGAAAACAGCAAAGGAGATCAGTAACTTAGAAATAGGTGAACCAAAGTCTACCTGACAAAAGGAAGTCAGGTTTAGGGTGTGAAAATCCAAATAGATTTCATATTTTTTCTCTCAATTAGAGAGAATCAAAAGATGGGTTGATATGATCCAGTGGGTTTTGAGAACATGGGACTCTTTTAGTGCCTGGCAGCTACTCACACCAAATGAGGACAAATTGCGGCTTTGAGAAATAACTACTTGAGACCCTCTTCCTTTATGGCACAGGGTCCTCACCCCTAGATGCACAGACCAATGGGCCTTTAAAAGTCCTGTGGGTGATTCTGACAAGCTGGCAGCCACATGAAGGACCTCTGGCCTTGATTGTGGTTTTCAAACAATGGCCCAGAGGTACAAATTATTCAGGACCCACTGATTGATACTGACATAGTAACTGGCCCTTCTGTACTAATAACTGAGGACTCCATAAGTAGCTACACTTAATCAGAGTCAGTGGAGACCTGAGAAGACCCTGCAGCCTCACATCTGTTTTTAGATCATCTCTGGCAGCTGTATGCAGATCTAAGTGCCTTTCCAGATTCTCCATTATTATTTAATATTGCCTTAGCCTTACAGCTCAGTGAGTTAATACCGTAAGAAGTGTTTCATTCATCCTAGCAATTCTGCTGTAATGAAGCTCACTATAATTTAAAATTGTGAACACATATCTATATATGGAATATATATGTCACAACTTCTAAATACAGAAGTTAGTATTTTATTTTATTGAAATAAAATAAATTTTACTTATTCCAGTTGCTTATCAAACTAATGCAAGATATTCTGTTTGCATTTTGGATTATTCAATTTAGGTTAGCTAAGAGAATGCAATAAAGAGATTTAAATTTGCAGAATGACTTTTGAACATTAAATAATCATCTCCAAATTAGAACTTTTTTTTTTTTTGAGGCAGAGTTTCACTGTGTTGCTCTCGGTAGAGTGCCGTGGCATCATAGCACCCTCAAACTCTTGGGCTTAAGCGAGTCTCTTGCCTCAGTCACCCAAGTAGCTGGGACTACAGGTGCCCACCACAATGCCCGGCTACTTTTTGATTGTAGTTGTCATGGTTTGACAAGCCTGGGCTGGATACGAACCTGCCAGCTCTGGGGTATGTGGCTGGCACCCTTAGCCGCTGATCTACAGGAACCGAGCCCCCAAATTAGAACTCTTAAGAGATCATACAGGGCGGTGCCTGTGGCTCAGTCGGTAGGGCGCTGGCCCCATATACCGAGGGTGGTGGGTTCCCGACCCCGGCCAAACTGCAACCAAAAAATAGCCGGGCGTCATGGCGGGCGCCTGTAGTCCCAGCTACTCGGGAGGCTGAGGCAAGAGAATCGCTTAAGCCCAGGAGTTGGAGGTTGCTGTGAGCTGTGTGAGGCCACGGCACTCTACTGAGGGCCATAAAGTGAGACTCTGTCTCTACAAAAAAAAAAAAAGAGATCATACAGCCCAACTCTCTCATTTTGTAGCCCAGAGTGAAAGTGCAAATTTCCAAACTATATGCTTTTTCCTCCCATAAAATTTATGCCAAACTATATTTTTCTTAACCCAATTTAGCTTAGTATTTAGTGTACAGATACCCTGTTGGTCTAACCTGCATGTAGAGTCCCTCCTCAGTTTCATACCTGTATGTATGTGGGTATTTAATTAAACGCTCTCTAATGGCTAGGCCATATTGGATCAGAAAAGCCCCCAGAAAAAAAACCGAGCCAAGCATAAGGTAGGGAGTTGGATTAGTTCTTTTACTGATAGAATTCTACTCCCCCAACCCTCATGCCTGATGAGAGGCACAGGGGACAAGCAGTCAGGCACTGGCCGTGGAGAGGGAGAAGGGAGGGTCTCAGTCATGCGCTAAACTCCTCTTTGGGTGACTAGCTAACTCACAGTTCAGCCGAAGCTTTGGGTCTTAGGGTCAAAGCAAGTACAAAGAACAAATTTTTGAGGAATCTACATGCAAGAGGTACACTGTGAGTACTTAAAACAGGATACTTTACTGACGCTAGCTATGAGCTGACAGACTGGATGAACAGAAGAGAATCAATGATTTGAGGGCACGTAAAGGGCTACCCCACGGAGGTCTTGGAGGACCACTTACCTTTTTTTCTGAGAAAACAGATGGCGGTGGGCTAGATGCATCTTGAACAAGGTCAATAAACATGAGGTCAAATTGAGTCATCTCATTTTTTGCACCTGCAGTTGGAAAGCATGGAAGACCAACTGCACGCACGTGCTACAAAGGGCTCGACAGCATCTTATAAGTGAGTAAGTTGCCTGGATTAGCCTTACCATTGTCATGAAGGTCAAATTCACACAAAAATCTATTAAACTCAGGCTCCCGACCCACCTTTGTGGATCCCTAGAAAACAGAAACAAATGGTATTTGAAGGGAAAATGTCTGTCCATGCTAACCTTTAATCGTGCCACAAAGTGCGTCGCAACACTGAGTTCAGAGGCCGGGTTCCCAAGGATGATCTCAAACCGATACTGCAGCCCCAGCTTGTCGCGCACCTCCTGCAGCCGCTCCTTGGCTAACATCGCCAGCTGCACTGAGGGCACCCTGATAATAAGCATGTGTCCCCTCCCACTTTTATTTTTTCCTGGGGAGCTGATGAGGTCATCCATAATGCTGAGTGTTTCTGGTGTGCTGTGGTCTCGGAGTGACGCCATGGTGGTGAGAGCCATCAGAGCCTCAGAGTACTGCTGGATGAGAAGGTAGCAGCGGACAACCATGCTGTGCAGTCTGGGGTACCTTCAACAGAACACAGGGCACTAGCACTCAGGCGTAGGACCAGCTGGGAACAACAAGGCCTGCACAGTGAGAATGCAAATGGAGCATGATGGGGAAGGAAGTACTGATCACTGCTGGGGCTTTAGCTCTAGAGTGACCGTGGGTCCCACATCACGGAAAGGAAAAGTTGAGCTCCCAAAGTATGTGTGTAATGACCTGTTGGGATAAGGATAACACATTAAGGAGGCTTAGAGATGGTCTTAGTGACTTTTGCTTCTCAAAGTGTGGTCTGTGGACGCAGCAGCAGCAGCACCTGGGAGCTTGTTAGGAAATGCCAGATTTCCCCAGCTGAGACTTACTGAATCAAAACGTGCAGCTTAACAAGACCTCCAGGTAACTTGTATGCATGTTAAATTTTGAGACACACTGGTCTAGTCAGGTTAATTGCTGACAGAGTGAAACAATTAATGGATAATCCATTCATGAACAATTAATGGATAATTCCTGGATCCTCACCCCATGGTGGTGGCATTAGGTTAGGATGGCAGCATTGTCAGCGTTTTACTCTGATACTTAAATTTACAATAAAGGAAACTTAGATGTTAATATCCGTGGGGTATCATACATAACAGGGCAGTTATTATTACCAATTTGAGGTCGTCCTCACAGACCACAATAACTATCTACCCATAAACTGTTCCTTGGTGCTGTAGAAAACTTGGGGCTGAGTGGGGAAATAGTACCCCCTAGTGGTGTGGTCTCTTATCACCTGAGACTGTGCTCAATTAAGGGAGCAAATCTGAGCCTGATAACAACAGCCCTTTCTCCATAATGCCTGGACTGCCAGGTAAGGGGATCACTTTGTTCAAATAGGCAGTTTTTACAATTACAGAGCAGGTAGAACTAAAATCCTGCATTTTTGTGCTATTCTTCAGAAAGGCCAGCCTGAATACAAATGAGTAGAAATGCCCACTTGCAGGCATGAAGGGGTGCTAGTGAAGCAAGTAAGTGCTAGCAAAGCAAGGCCCTGGGCCCAAGGTTAGCTGTTGAATAGTTGATAGCTGGCAGTACAGACAGGCGCCTGGTAGCTGGGTGGGCTAATGGGGCATTTCACTTTTGCTCCACTTAATAATTCCATTCAAAATACAACACGTGTTCCACCAACCTGGCCCAGAAAAGCTTAGGGTCAAATGCCAACTAGGGTCATGAAATGAATAGAACATGAATACTTCTGAGGTATTTCAGAGCTAGAAAGGGACATAGATGCCTTATTTTCTAACCATTCTGCCTTTTTGTAGGAGAATGAGTTAAGGGGTAGACAGAAATTCAGCTATTTATCTCAGGTCATGCGACTGGTCAGAGAGAGCTGGGTCTGGATTTTATTCAGGTCTCCAACAATGTCTTCATACACTGCAAAGACTTAGTAGGTTGGGGGAAAGTAAAGAAATTCTACAGTTCAAGCAATTGTGGGCTGGTCCTTTCAGGGGTTCAAGAGATCATAGCTATTATCAGTCTGGGGTGACTGAACTAGAAAGGAAGTGAGCATAAATGACTTTTTTTTTTTTCAAGACAGAGTCTCACTCTGTTGCTCTGGGTAGAGTGCTGTGGTGGTGCAGCTCACAGTAACCTCAGACTCTCGGGCTCAAGCAATCCTCTTGCCTCAGCCTCCTGAGTAGCTGGGACTATAGGGGCTTGCCACAATGCCTGGCTAATTTTTCTTTTTTTTGTAGAGACAGTCTCACTTTATGGCCCTCGGTTAAGTGCCGTGGCCTCACATAGCTCACAGCAACCTCCAACTCCTGGGCTTAAGTGATTCTCTTGCCTCAGCCTCCAGAGTAGCTGGGACTACAGGCGCCCGCCCCAACGCCCGGCTATTTTTTGGTTGCAGTTTGGCAGGGGCCGGGTTTGAACCCGCCACCCTCGGCATATGGGGCCAGCGCCTTACCGACCGAGCCATAGGCACCGCCCTAATTTTTCAATTTTTTAATAGAAATGGGGTCTTGTTCTTGCTCAGGCTGGTCTTGAACTCCTGAGCTCAGGCAATCCACCTGCCTAGGCCTCCTAGGGTGCTAGGATTACAGGCATGAGCTGCTGTGCCTGGCCCAAATGACTTATGTTTAAAGCTTAATGTTTTTTGATGGCCACATAGAAAAGCCAAAATTAGAATAAATGATAATTCTAATATATAAACATTTAAATTTCACATTCCAATTTATATAGAATTCTAAAATAATTATGAAGTTAGATGTGAATAGTTTCCCCAATCTGTTATGTTTGCATTAAAGTAAAATTATAGCTTTGTCAGTGTCACAAAAATTGTAATTAGAAGTTGATGGGACCATCCTTTAAAATACCAATTGCAAAGCTGGGAATGATGTTCTGGGAAAAAAGATATGTCAATCTGGTGGTGGAAACAAAGGGGGATGATTTTAGAAATTTAAAATCTCATGTGCTATGAAAAGATTAATGTCACAGTGTCAGTTAAGAGTTCTCAAATCCAACAGCTGCAAAAATATCAAATTCTGCTCTGAGTCTGCTGCCTTTTCTGATGCGCCATTATGACACTGTGCAGGATATGGCCACATGTCCTCGTGTTTAGTTCTCTTTTTTCTTAGCAAAAGTATAAGGCAAGCTGTTAAATAGATGGTTTCTGACCATTTGGAGCCAGTTTTAAGGACTAGAGATTTAAAAACTTAGAATTCGCCTCATAAAATGCAGCTAAACTCCTCACTGCTGGCCAGCCAAGCATAGAGTGTTGTGGGGGAGGCAGAGAGGGACCTCTAGTAGGTTAGGTAATGTCGAATGTATCTGCCAAGGTCAGAGAGGAAAAAACTCTTCCAGAGTTTGATCTGGAACTGGGAAACTGAAAAATAAAACAATAGGGCAGAATAAATAGAACAGTCGGATCCTACTCCTCAAGGTCAGGGACTGGAGGAAGCACCCTAAGAACTGAACTCACTTGAATTATCTGATCTTTCATGTTTTCCAGGGTACACTCCAAATCTCTTAGTAAAGTTTAGTCTTTGCTAAGTCAGCAGAGGATATCTGCATGTGATGAACAGAGGAGAAAAGAGAGAAAAATGTAAACGTCTGAAATACAGGGCCAGGGAGGCCTGAGCTTAGAGGAATGTTGCTTTTTGTGTGTTTTTTTCAAGAGATGGGGTCTTGTTGTGTCACTCAGGCTGGTGTGCAGTGGCACCATGACGGCTCACTGCTGCCTTAAAAGGAATGGTCTCTAATGAGTCAATCCCTCGGTCCCTTTCAACCTCCTGTGGGTAGTGATGAAGCATGACTGGGAGATGACTACGTTCCACTTGGGTCACTACTTTTCTCTCCTGGTCTTGGATGATCATAAAACACGGGAGCGGAAGGTCATCTTAGGAAAGGCTGTTTAAATTCAGCCTCTGTGTGTCATCAGCCAGGGCTCCCCCGGGCTCTGTGGCACTGACAGGAAAGGCTCTGGGCTATTTTAGAAATGCAAGGACAGCTAGAGGAAACAGGCAGAAGTCCTTATTTACCTCTCCAAGAGCGTGTTCACCATTTTTTCAAACGTCTCATCACATCTCAGAAGTGGGCTCGTGACCCCCCACTGCAGAGACTTGCTGTACTCATTCAAGCCGAAGTACAGCTTCTCCTCACAGCCCACGTCCTCCTGATCAAAACAAGAGCAAACTCGCAGTGAGGTCAGGATACAGTGTGTCTTGTTCTGGGGAGGGGGGTTCCCTGTAAGAGGTTATTTCCTGGATGGTAAGGAAAAAAATAATTGTGTTTCATTAGGTGATCTGACACCAACTCTGTCATCATCTCTGAAGCTCTAATCGGAATTTATTTTCACTTCAAATGAACTTAATATGTGACTATGGGATGTTGACACACTTCCTTAAGGCAGATAGTAACCACACATATGGTTTTCTTCCCTCCGCTCCTCCTTTCTTTCTCTCTCTCTCTCTTCCTTCTTTTCTCTTTCTCTCTTCTTTCTTCTTTCTCACAAGGTCAGATAGCTTCAATTCCCATTCTTTCCCAGGTGGAAGCTGCTCTCTAGAACAGACACACATATGCCATCCACAGAATTTCCTGGAGATTGACAAACTGAACTCCTCTGTTATAAAAAACAACTTTTTTTGGACATCATTCAATAATAACAACTCATAAAAGCTGCTGCTGCTTTTTTTTTTAAGACAGAGTCTCACGCTATTGTCCAGACTAGAGTGCTGTTGGCATCAGGCCAGCTCACAGTAACCTAAAACTCCCAGGTTTAAGTGATCCTTTTGCCTCAGCTTCCTGAGTAGCTGGGACCTCAGGCACTCATCACAACGCCTGGCTAATTTTTCTATTTTTAGTAGAGACAAGATCTCACTCTTACTCAGGCTGGTCTCAAACTGTTGAGCTCAAGAAATCCTCCTGCCTCGGCCTCCCAGAATGCTGGGATTACAGGTGTTAGCCACAGTGCCCAGCCTAAAAGCTTATCCTTTTACACACAAAATATATATAATTTAATGGAATATATACTTTTCTGTCTTCTTAAACAGAAAGCTTGGGGGGGGGTTGTTTGTTTTTTGTTTTGAGGCAGAGTCTCACTCTGTTGCCCTGGGTAGAGTGCCCTGGCATCATACTTCACAGCAACCTCAAACTCTTAGGTTCAAGAGGTTCTCTTGCTTGAGCCTCTCAAGTAGCTGGGACTACAGGTGCCCACCACAACTAGTTTTGTCTATTTTGCTTTTGTTCAGGCTGGTCTAGAACTCCTGACTTCAAGCAGTCCACCTGCCTTGGCCTCCCAAAGTGCTAGGATTACAGGCATGAGCCACCTTAAATAGCCAGAAAACAGTAAGTAACCTATTCCCCTTTTCAATGACATAATAGTCATCACTATGAAAATGAATAACTGTTTTGGGCGGTACCTGTGGCTTAAGGAGTAGGGCACCGGCCCCATATACCAGGGGTGGTGGGTTCAAACCCAGCCCTGGCCAAAAACTGCAAAAAAAAAAAAAAAAAAAAAAAAACCCAAATGAGTAACTGTTTTACTGTGTGACACAAGGATAGCCATGGGAGATAACCTGCTTGTCCTTAAACTATGAAGCTCCAGAATATTAAGAAAGATATTGAAGTTCATGGATCTCTTTTTGTTTTTTTGTTTTTGCCCCTTTCTACATTAATTTATTAGAATAATTTCTTCTTTCTGTCATGGTGTTGTCTCACTTTTATTTGTTGTTCATTATGTGTTGACATTTTCTGTTAAACACATTCCAACTCATAAAGGAAATAAAGCAACTTAAGAAAGTCTAATAAGATAAAGGCATAAGATAAAGGTAATAAGTTAGGCTATCAGAAGAAGAAGAAAAAGCAAGAGTAAAAGAAATAAGATTGGGCCAGGGACAAAGTCAGCACTCCCCAAAAGGTGTGCTGGAGTTTTTGCACACTTTGTTAGAAGTGGGCTGTAATCTGGTCCTGAGCTTGTCAGTAACCCATCTAAAGAGAGATGCAATTGTGTGATTTATAAGGTCAGTGAGATCAAAAGAAAGCACTATTGATTAATTGGCAGCTTTTAATTTTTTTTTTTTGTGTGTGTGTTTTTTTTGGCCGGGGCTGGGTTTGAACCCGCCACCTCCAGCATATGGGACTGGCGCCCTACTCCTTGAGCCACAGGTGCTGCCCATGGCAGCTTTTAATTTTTTTAAGCGCTCCCCAAACCTGTTAACACTGCTTGCTGGAACAGGATTTTATTGGAGTGTAAACAGGCTTTTTGAGAGAAACAGAGTGTGTTCTTCTCACTGGCTACTCAAGAGTAAAGACTGAACAACATCTATTCCCAAGGGTTACATGCCTTTCTTTGTTTCCTTCTGGGTTTAGCTGCATTATGGATAGCTGTGTCAAGTAAGTAATTTCGGGGTGGGAGGAGTCATTCATCTACGTTTCCATCCTCAAATGGATTGCAGACAGGCAGTTTTTGGGAAAATCTTTATCTTTATCCTTCCTCTATCCGTGGCCTGTTTCTTCAGGAACATATCAAATCCTATTCCAAACCACTCCCTCTCCTGATGCAGCATTTTAAGTTGCTGGATAGGATGCACCTAGCTGCCTTTATTGCTTTTTTTTTAAGTTTCAGATTAATATGAGGGTATGTACAATTAGGTTGCATTGTTTGCATTTGTAAGGCAAAGCTGTCTTCATTTTTTATCTCTCTTTATTTTTTCTTCGTAAAATTATAGGACAGGTTATTAAATAGATGCTTGTGATCAATTTGAGCCAGTATGGGTTTTGAGAACTAGAGCTACTAAAAATTAGAAGTGAATCATCTCCCCAATCTGGTAGGTTTGCATTACACTGTAACTATAGTTTTGTAAGTGTTACAAAAGTTATAACAAAAGTGAATGGGGCCATCCTTTAAAGAATGATTTTACTGTAAAGTTATGTTACAAGTTCCCATATGGCCTAGAAATTAGGGCAAAAAAAGATATAAGTATCATAAATCATGTGACTTATTGAATCACTGTATGTTTGGGGAAAAATGTCCCTTCTCATTGAAAAACCAAAACCAAAATACAAGTCTGTCCCTGGTGAAGGCCTGCCCTCTCGGTGACCCTGCACCTGCCCCTCTCCCGGCGCTCTGGCTGCCATCTCTCCCTGTGCTCTAGTCACACTCTGTTCCCCTGACGTTGTTCCCTGGAAGGTCACCAAGGACTCCTGAGGCAACTGCAGCGGCACTGACCTGTCAGTCCTTGGCCTCACGACCCTTTCAGCAATTCTCTTTATTATCTTCTTCCATAATTTTATCCACACCAGCTGCTTTAATAATCATGGTTTATGAAAAAATGTTCCAGATCTACATTGTAAAGCCTCAACCTGAACTTGAGCTGTGCATTTACAATGGTGTGCTCACTTCGCTGTAACTCAGTCTCCATCTGCCCCGTGCAAATCAAGCTTCCTCTCAAGCGTTTCTCCCAGCTAAAGGCATCACCTCAAAAATACTTCTGATATTTCTCTCTCCCTGAATAAATAAGTCCTAGAAAATTTACCATGTCGTCCACCCTTTCTGTTGCTAGGACCACCATTTTATTTCAGATATTTGTTAATTCCAACCTGAGTTATCAGAAAAGCCAGTGACTGATCTCCTTTTTCTAAGACTTGGACTTAGTCTCTAGTCAGTGATTTTCAACCAGTGTGCTTTTTATTTTTATATATTTATTTTATTTTATTTTTTGAGACAGAGTTTCACTTTGTTACCCTTGGTAGAGTGCCGTGCTGTTATAGCTCACAGCGACCTCAAACTCTTGGGCTTAAGTGATTCTCTTGCCTCAGCCTCCCAAGTAGCTGGGACTACAGGCACCTGCCACAATGTCTGGCTATTTTCTGTTGCAGTTATCATTGTTGTTTAGCTGACCTGGGCTGGGCTTAAACCTGACAGCTTTGATGTATGTGGCTGGCGCCGTAACCACTGTGCTACAGGCACTAAGCTTGGTGTGCTTTTTAAAGATCATTAATTAAATTATTTTTGAAAGAATTTTGAAGCACAGAAAGTATATTCTTTTTTTTTTTTTTTTACTTTTCTTTTTGGATCAACATCGTTTAAGTGTGCCAAGGAAGTTTAACTATAGGTTCAAGTGTGCCATGAGATAAAAAAAGGTTGAAAAACACTGCTCTAGATTGAATGAACTGTCTTAAAACTCAGTAGCCTCTCAGTAGCTACTAAAGCTGAACATATGTGTACCTGATGACCCAGAAATTTCACTCCCAGATATAGACCAAACAGAAAGACATACACGTATTTACTAAAGAATATGTCTGAATGTTACAGCTGCACTATTTGAAATAAATAAAGTAGGAAGGATAAATGAATGGTGGTAGACTCACACTAGTTTTATACACACACGTACACACGCAGAGGACAATAAGCACAAATGTTTTATGACTCATGCAAAATACAGACAAATCTCACAAACATACTGTGGAGCACAAGGAGCCAGATACTCCCTGTGCATACTGCAGATTCCACGCATACAGGGTCAAAACTGGGCAAAACCAATCCATGATACAGGAGGCCAGAATAGTCTTATCCTGGGGGTTGGGCATCTGGAAAGGGGACAGGACTTCTGGGGTGGTGGTGACGTTCTGTCTCTTAATCTGAGTGCTGGTCCTATGGATGTGCTCTGTTTGTGAAAATCCATCAAGCTAGTACATTTACATTGTTAATATTAAAAAAAGAAATATGTATACACGGATAATACTGTGTACTATACCCTTGCTAAAAAATCCTTAATGCCTCTGTAATAAGTATAACTTTGCCAGCCGGGCACTCAAAGCCTCCAGGTGATGCATTACCAGGCTTCTTTCATATCCCATGATGTATTCTGTAAACAATGCCCACTGTTTCCTCCTCTGTTCCCCTGCCCACGCCGTCTGCTGCCTGGAGCACCCGCCCCCGCCCCCACGGCCCTGCCTGCCCCATTTTCCTCTCTGTTTGGCACCATCCTCAGAGCTCTCTCCTCCAGGTAAAGCTTTTCCTGGTCTTCTCAAATGGATGTGACTTCTCCCTCCTTTCAATCTCCAGAGCATTTTGATTTTCTAAAATTGTCTTATTTCACTTTGGGTAACAGTGACTTAGGTGTGTTTTCTGTGTGTTCTTTGAAAGAGCCAACCCAAGCCCACAAGTGCTCAGAAATGTTTTTTAAATTGAATTACTTTGCTTTTTCCAAATATTTCTCCTGTAGGACACTGACTTTAAGAGAACTAAAGTAGACTGGTGAGTGTTTCTCCACTATCCACAGAAAGTTCTTATTATAAATCTGTGTGTTTTTCCTTTTTTCTGTGTTGATTTCAATTGTGTAGGGATGACTTTTAAAAACCTTTAACTAGGGGCGGCGCCTGTGGCTCAGTGAGTAGGGCGCCGGCCCCATATGCCGAGGGTGGCGGGTTCAAACCTGGCCCTGGCCAAAACTGCGACAACAAAAAAATAGCCGGGTGTTGTGGCGGGCGCCTGTAGTCCCAGCTACTCAGGAGGCTGAGGCAAGAGAATCGCGTAAGCCCAGGAGTTGGAGGTTGCTGTGAGCTGTGTGAGGCCACGGCACTCTACCGAGGGCCATAAAGTGAGACTCTGTCTCTACCAAAAAAAAAACCTTTAACTACTGTCTCTCCACCCCTCAGTTATTATTTTTTTTATTTTTATTTTTTGTAGAGACAGAGTCTCACTGTACCGCCCTCGGTAGAGTGCCGTGGCATCACACGGCTCACAGCAACCTCTAACTCTTGGGCTTACGCGATTCTCCTGCCTCAGCCTCCCAAGCAGCTGGGACCACAGGCGCCTGCCACAACGCCCGGCTATTTTTTTGTTGCAGTTTGGCCGGGGCTGGGTTTGAACCCGCCACCCTCGGCATATGGGGCCGGCGCCCTACTCACTGAGCCACAGGCGCTGCCCCCCTCAGTTATTTTAAATAAAGCCCTGGTAACTTAAGTCCTTCATATAATAATACTTCAGTAAGTATCTCTAAGCATCTTTTAAGAAATATAGCCATAATACCATTTATTAAACCTAGAAACGTAACCATAACCGTGAGAATGACTTAAGGAAAATTGCTTGAAGCCTGTTTTCTGTATTATTTCATGTCAGGAGAAAATAAAGGGCAGAAGTTATTTGTCCTTCTTCCTAACAGTGGAGTGTGATCCCTTCTAGAAAAAACTGAACAAAGAAATTAGGATAGTTCTCCCTCCACCTCAACAATATATTGAAACTTAACGTTTAATGGAGAATTATCTGTTGGATTAAAAAATTATTTTTCTTTCCATTTGTTCTATTCTCAATCCAATCTGTGTCAGAGCAACTCAGAAGCTACTTGAGCAGCCCATGGACTCACTTTGTACTTAAGTGTCAAAGTATCTCACCCCCAACTTGACCTCCCAGTGAATGGATGGAGCTGGTGTGGAGAAGATATCAAGAAACCAAAAGTTTAGGGCAATTTCTAGTGAGAGTGAGTACATTGAGATAGTTGTCTTAAGGGAGGGACTGTTGAAGCCAACACATTCACGGACCTTAGCTTGTTGACTGCAAAGAGCAAACCAGTTCTTGAAGGTAAGAGTTCAAAGTAAGAGAAAACTTAACCTAATTGATAAGAGAATGAAATGCACTGGGTTGATAAAAAATTTTTAGAATTATGTAAGATATTTTTAGTGTTTTTATTTAAACATGTTTATATTTATTTATTTATTTATTTAGAGACAGAGTGTTATTTTGTTGCCCTCGGTAGAGTGCCGTGGTGTCACAACTCACAGCAACTTCAATCTCTTTGGCTTAAGTGACTCACTTGTCTCAGCCTTCCTAATAGCTGGGACTACAGGCACCCGCTACAACACTCAGCTATTGAATTAATTAATTAATTAAAGACAGAGTCTCAAGCTGTTGCCCTGTGTAGAGTTCTGTGGCATCATAGCTCACAGCAACCTCAAACTCTTGGGTTTAAGTGATTCTCTCGCCTCAGCCTCCCAAGTAGCTGGGACTACAGGCGCCTGCCACAACGCCCAGCTACTTTTTATGTTGTATTTGTCATTGGCGTTTTGGCTGGCCCAGGCCAGGTTTGAACTCGCCAGCCTCAGTGTATGTGGCCAGCACCTTACTCACTGAGCTACAGGTGCCGCCTCAGCTATTTTAGAGATGGGGTCTCCCTCTTAACTTGGGCTGGTCTAGGACCTGTGAGCTTAGGCAATCCACTGCCTTGGCCTCCCAGAGTGGTAGGATTACAGGCATGAGCCACTATGCCCGGCTTATTTATTTATTTTTAAGACAGGGTTTCACTGTGTTGTCTAGGCTAGAGTGCAGTGGTGGATATAATCATAGCTCACTTCAGCCTCCAATTCCTGGGCTCAAGTGATCCTCCTGCTTCAGCCTCCTAAGTGTCTGGGACTACAGGAACATGTCACTATGCCTAGCTGGTTTTTATTATTTTGTTTTTTAGAGATAGGGTCTTGATATGTTGTCTAAGCTGATCTCAAACTCCTGAGCCCAAGCAATCCTTCTACCTCATCCTCCCAAAGTGTTGGGATTACAGACATGAGCTACTGTGCCTTGCCCTGTGTGTTTTATTTTTAATATCCAATGTGTTTAATATTTTTTAATGAAGGATCCATTGCTTAAAGACTAATTTTTATTATTTTTATGAAACTCTTACTTCTTTTGGAGGGGTAGTTTATTTAGCATACATTTTATAAGTTGTAGAAAATATTTTTCAGGTATTAGAGATTGGAGTAAAAAAAATACAAAGACTTGGATATATCCAATGTTGAGATGGCTACTCTCAACACATTCAGCGCTGAGTTCTGAGTTCTTCAAAGTAAAGTACCCTCATGCCCTGTTTAAATCAGAAGAGTGAGAACTGATAAAAAGGAAAAATCCAATTGCTGAGGGAGCATGAGTGTCAGTAAGAGTGATACAGATACAAAGAGTGATACAAAACATGACAGGCCACCCCAGAGGACAATAACATTTACACACGTGGAGTGAAATTAACACTGTAAAGGCACAAAGATAATTCTGGATATTGATGATGGTCTCAAATAAATCAAGTTTTTTTTTTTTTGGAAAAACCATACAGGATGGGTAATTTTGTATCTGCATGATACCTCAAAAAGAACCACCTGGTCACATTTGTATAGGACATTATTTGCTAGTTTTTAGTCTTACGATAACTGTGAGTACTATATGGAACTTTTGGAAGATAAACAATTACGTTATTTAGATTTTTGAACTCTTGTATAAATTATTATGTTAGTTTAAGCGTCAAACTCTTGTGACTGTGGTCTTGAGCCATGACCACATTTTGTTACCAGGTCCTGCCTGCGGGGGAACTGGGACCATGGCCTGTAGCAGAGAGTAGGCGAGAGACTCACCAGAGTGTCCAGCTGTATCCAGTGAACCTCATTGTTGGAGCTGATTCGGGACTGTTGTGTCTGTAGTGTGTACGGGAACGAGCTGACCTGGAGCACTAGGAGGTTGAAAGCTTCCAGAACTTCTCTGCAATTGATAACTCTATCAGCCAATCCATGACTGGGTTCACCATGGGACAAAGAACCAGAAATGACACTGTAAAAATACAGATAGTCACGTGAATACTCCTCATCTAGATCATTAGATGCAGAATCAGACACCAACATGGAGATAATGTCTTATTTCATTTTTCTAGCTCTTTTAAGTTAGGAGCAAGAACAGAAACAACCAAAATTTGATTTGGAAGAGAAAAAAATTACCCTTCTTCTTTTCAGACAGATTTCAGGTGTGTGCGTATATAATACACACACATATGTATTCCCCTCTCCTTTTCAGTTTATCCCTGATACCTCAAAGTTATCCAGGCCAAGGGTATCTAAATATGTAGTTGAGCTGGATCACTTTATAGTTATGTGTCACTTAAAGACAGAGATACATTCTGAGAAATACATCCTTACAGGGTTTTGTCATGTGGGATCACTACAGAGTGTATTCATGCCAGCCTAGAAGGCACAGCCTGCGGCTCCAGGTCACACCCCTGTACAGCAGGCTACTGTCCTGAATGCTATAGGCAACACAAGGGTGAGTATTTCTATATCTAAACATATCTAAATACAGAAAGGCACAGTAAAAACATGGTAATTCACATATAATCTTTTTATTCTTTCAAAGTATTATAATTTTAAGGGACCACCCTCATACATGTGGTCTGTTTTTATTTTTTTTAATTTTTATCTATTTATCTTTTTGAGATAGAGTGTCACTTTCTCGCTTTAGGCAGAGTGCTGTGGAGTCACAGCTCACAGAAACCTCAAATTCTTGGGCTCAAGCGATTCTCTTGCTTCAGCCTCCCAAGTAGCTGAGACTACAGGCACCTGCCACAATGCCTGGCTCTTGCTCTGGCTCAGGCTGGCTTCGAACCTGTGAGCTCAGGCAATTCACCCACCTAAGCCTCCCAAGTGCTAGGATTACAGGTGTGAGCCACTGCGCCTGGCCTTGTGTGGTCTGTCTTTAACCCAAATGTTACTATGCAGCACATGACTGTTGTCTGAAAATCACCTGAACGAGGGAACTTCTCCATCAGTTTGTGACCTTGTGGTGACCCAAAGCAGCAAGGACTCTCCACTGTGGTAAATACTCTCCTTCCCTGGTCTGCTCGGCTGTGAGGAGGGATGAGGAGGCTCCAACCCCACTCCACTCCCTAACCAAGACTTTTATCTCTGAATTCTTAGTTCTATTCAATTTGGATGTACCAGGTCACCATGCAGCCCCCAAACTATATATATATATTTAAGTTCAAACTATATATATATATATATTAGTTCAAACTATATATATATAAATATATATGTATTAGTTCAAACTAGATAGATAGATAGATATAGTGTGTGTGTGTGAAAAAATAATCTTGATGCCCTGGGGAATTAAATACAGAGAGATCCAACATACATCCTTAGAAATATTACCCCAAATTTTCAAAGATAAGGTATATATGTACATATGGTCAATGAGCTATTTCTGCTCATAGAACACTAGCAATAACTGAGCAGATGTGGAAAAATTTGTTTTCTCTCCCTCTCTCCCTTCCTTTCTTCTAAATCTAACGAGTTATACTTAATCTTATTTACACCCGTGTATGGCTCTAGATTTCAGACTGTGAAGCATCAGACCCATGCTGGTGTATGAATAAGTGCTTTATAATTCTGACGTTCCCACAGCAACCCAAAAAAGTCCAGATTCCTAACCTCAGTGTCTCCTGGACAGAAGAAAGTCTATAAATGGCTGATGATGCCCGAAATGTCCCAAATGATGCCTAACTGGTGAGGACAAACCATGATATGCAATAGTCTATGACTCTCCCCTCCACCCACTTTAAACTAATTGCCTTTTTTACTTCATAGAAGCAAAGATACTCCCTAGCAGACAATTCCTATAATTTGATGTGTGAGCAAAAGAGATTCCATCCTTCCACATGTACTGTTGTTTCATTAGTAAGTCCACCCTAGACACATGATATTGTCTTGTTTAAACTGGGAAACTGGAGGTTTCATATTTGTTCTCAGCTCATTGAAATGGATCTTGACTGCTTTTAAAGGTAGGAAGGAACAGAGTAAGGAAGAGAAGCTAAAGAAACAGGAAAAGAAGTGGGGGTGGAGGAGGAAGCCTGCCTCCTTTTTGGAGCTCCTTTTGGAGCTCATGCACTTCAGCCTTTCTCTAAAGCACCTGGGTTCCACCGTGCTCTTAAAGACAGTAATTTTTAGCAGGAATTTCTAAATTCCTCCACAATATAGTTACAATAAAACCAACAATACATTGATAAGAAAAACTGAGGAAGCAAGAGAGGGAAAATGTTAGGATCCCTGGGTTTTCTAATTATCGCCTTTAGAACATGACATCAAGTAGTTTAAAACATGTCATTATGTTTTAAACTATTATAGCTATAGAAGAAGTACTGTGTTTGCTCACTCTGAAGCAATCACCTCGTTAGTTCCACATGGGAGTTGTCGTGAACTAGCACATACAGTGTATATGGGTTTTGTTTCACCCTCCTCATAAAAACTTCAAACTTGGTTTGAATCTCATTGTCCAGGCGAACAACGTATTTTTCTGCTCTCTGATGAGCATTTTCCTCCAGACCCAAGTCTACAAGGACACCTGCCAGGAAGAAAAAAAAAAAGATAATTTTTTACACAGTTACACACACACACACACACACACACACACACACGATAAACGTAAGTTCACTGTCAGCCGGTACTGGGTACTAACCGTATATAGAGATTTATACAGTAGTTTTATTTTTCCTTTTCATATTCTCCACCACAGTTTTGAGAAGGAAATAGCAAATATCCTTTTTTTATAATATCCCACCCCATCTCCCATACCTGACACAAATAACAACATGAAGCAAAAGCAGTTGAATGTATGAGACCTCTGTTTAATTAAATTCGATTAGTATGTAAAGTGCAGCTGCTAAGAGCTACTACAGGCCACTTAGAAAAAATTAAGCTTTGGGTCACAGCTCTGAACCAAATTAATATAAGCACAAACCTTCCTTGCCCTCCAATTTAGCAACAAAACATATATGAGAAAATATATTTAAGAAAAAAATACGATGTCCACATTAGACTGTGAGCTTTACTAAGGTAGAGTTTTAATCATTTTTATACAGTGACATACTGCATGGTACCTAGAGTATGGGAAACCCTCAGTAAATGTTGGATTTATGTACAAAATCAATAAAGAGAATTACCCGTGATGGCTATGTGTTAGAAACTGTGAAACTTTAGTACTGTTTTCTGTCTATAATAAAATTACTTCTACACATAGACACCTAAAGTAATTCTAGGCACATGAAGTTGCTGTTGGAATAATTAAAACAGCAAAAATCCTCCTCTAAGTGAAAAGTCTTTGATTAATTATGTTGACTTAATTCTGTTCTTCTAACTTTTCATATAAAACCAGCTCAATTAATAACTACACACAAGTAGCATCTAGATCCTATAATACTAATAGCCCTAAATGATATAAAAGAAAAAAGGAAAAATGTTTAGCATAGGAAAAATTCATTATGCAGAAAAGGGGGACAGAAAGGTAATTTTGTTCTAAAACACTTAATTAGGAGTCTTCAGACGATGTGTTTTCAAAAGTAGTCAAAATTGTTTTGAATGTTTCCTAAAACAATCACTTAAACATTTAATTTGGCAGCCATTGTGATTTTGTTGGAAAATGGGTCACCTGTAAAACTCAATTTTTTTTTTTTTTGAGACAGAGTCTCACTTTGTTGCCCTTGGTAGAGTGTCATTATGTCACAGCTCACAGCAACCTCAACTCTGAGGCTCAAGTGATTCTCTTGCCTGAGCCTCCCAAGTAGCTGGGACTACAGGGCATCCACCACAGCACCGCTATTTTTTAGAGACAGTCTTGCTCTTGCTCAGGCTGGTCTTGAACTCCTGAGCTCAGGCAATCCACCCACCTTGGCTTCCCAGAGTGCAAGAATTATAGGTGTGAGCCACCGTGCATGGCTTTTTTTTTTTTTTTTTCACTTACAAATCTGAAGTAAGAAACAAAACTATCACTGTTTACTAATAATATGTCTATAAAAATATATGAACAAAATCAATCAAATTAATAAGAATTTAGTTAACTTGATAGATTCAAAATCAATTTATAAAAATTAGTTGCATTTCTATATACCAACAGCATTTAGGGAATGTATTTTTTTATTTTTATGTTTTATTTTATTTATTTTTTTTTAGAGACAGAGTCTTACTTTATCGCCCTTGGTAGAGTGCTGTGGCGTCACAGCTCACAGCAACCTCCAACTCTTGGGCTTAGGCGATTTTGTTAAGTTTTTTTTTTTTAAATTTTATTATTAAATCATAGCTGTGTACATTAATGCGATCATGGGGCACCGTACATTGGTTTTATAGACCATTTGACGTATTTTCATCACACTGGTTAACACAGCCTTCCTGGCATTTTCTTAGTTATTATGTTGAGACATTTACATTCTACATTTACTAAGTTTCACATGTATCCTTGTAAGATGCACCGTAGGTGTGGTCCCACAAATACACCCTCCTTCCGCCCATCCACCTCCTCTCCCCTCCTTCTCCCCCTTCCCCATATTCTTAGGTTATAACTGGGTTATAGCTTTCATATGAAAGCCATAAATTAGTTTCATAGTAGGGCTGAGTACATTGAATACTTTTTCTTCCATTCTTGAGATACTTTACTAAGAAGAATATGTTCCAGCTCCATCCATGTAAACATGAAAGAGGTAAAGTTTCCATCTTTCTTTAAGGCTGCATAATATTCCATGGTGTACATATACCACAATTTATTAATCCATTCGTGGATCGATGGGCACTTGGGCTTTTTCTATGACTTAGAAATTATGAATTGGGCTGCAATAAACATTCTGGTACAAATATCTTTCTTATAATGTGATTTTTGGTCTTCTGGGTATATACTTAGTAGAGGAATTATAGGATTGAATGGCAGATCTATCTTCAGATCTCTAAGTGTTCTCCAAACATCTTTCCAAAAGGAATGTATTAATTTGCATTCCCACCAGCAGTGTAGAAGTGTTCCCCTTTCTCCACATCCACGCCAATAACTCTGGTTTTGGGATTTTGTGATATGGGCTAATCTTACTGGAGTTAGATGATATCTCAAAGTAGTTTTGATTTGCATTTCTCTTATAATTAAGGATGATGAGCATTTTTTCATGTGTCTGTAGGCTGTGCGCCTGTCTTCTTCAGAGAAGTTTCTCTTCAAGTCCCTTGCCCAGCCTGCGATTGGATCACTTGTTCTTTTCTTGCTTATACGTTTTGAGTTCTCTGTGGATTCTGGTTATTAGACCTTTGTTGGAGACACAACCTGCAAATATCTTCTCCCATTCTGAGGGCTGTCTGCTTGCTTTACTTACTGTGTTCTTGGCTGTGCAGAAGCTTTTTAGTTTGATCAGGTCCCAGTAGTGTGTTTTTGAAGCTGCTTCAATTGTCTGGGGGGTCCTCCTCATAAAATATTCGCCCAGACCAATTTCTTCAAGAGTTTTCCCTGTACTCTCTTCTAGTATTTTTATAGTTTCATGTCTTAAGTTTAAATCTTTAATCCAGTGAGAGTCTATCTTAGTTAATGGTGAAAGGTGTGGGTCCAATTTCAGTCTTCTACAGGTTGCCAGCCAGTTCACGCAACACCATTTGTTAAATAGGGACCCTTTTCCCCACTGAATGTTTTTAATTGGCTTGTCAAAATTCAAATAATGGTAAGTAGCTGGGTTCATCTCTTGGTTCTCTATTCTGTTCCATACATCTAGTTTGTTTGTTTTTGAGACAGAGTCTCAAGCTGTTGCTCTGGGTAGAGTGCCATGGCACCACAGCTCACAGCAACCTCAAATTCTTGGGCTTAAGCAATTCTCTGGCGTCAGCTTCCCAAGTAGCTGGGACTGTAGGCGCCCACCACAATGCCCAGCTATATTTTTGTTGCAGTTGTCACTGCTGTTTAGCAGGCCTGGGCCAGGTTTGAACCTGCCACCCTCAGTGTACGTGGCTGGTGCCCTGCCAACTGAGCTATGGGCACCACCTGTTTGTTAGTTTTTTTTGTTTTTTGTTTTGAGACAGGGTCTCTCTCTCGCCCTGGGTAGAGAGCAGTGGCATCATCATAGCTTGCAACAACCACAAACTCTTGGGCTCAAGTGACCTTCCTGCTTCAACTCCCAGAGTAGCTGGAACTACAGGTGTGAGCTACCATACCTGGCCAATTTTTTCCATTTTTGGTAGGGACAGAGTCTCACTCCTACTCCAGCTGGTGTTGAACTCTTGATATTAAGCAATCCTCCCATCTCAGCCTCCCAGAGTGCTAGTATTACAGGCATGAGCCACTATGCCTGGCTTAAAATTGTTCTTTATATTTATATGGCAGAGGAAAGAACCAATAAGCGTTAAGACAGTTCTGAAGTAGAGCTGTGTTAATAAGACAGAGTGGTTTGGGCACAGGAGTGGAACCCAGAAACATCTCCCGTCTGTATGGAAACTTGAGTTAAGATAAAGCTTGCATTGCAAACCAGTGGCAGAAGAATAGGCCCTTTAATAAATTGTGCTGAAGGACTGGTTACCCATATGAAAAAAGATTATATTGTATCTTTGGATTTTACCTTCCTTGATACACAAAAAACCAATGTTAGGTGGATTAAAAACTTGAATGTAAAAGACAAAACTCTAAATCTTTTCCAAGACAATATAGGATAATAACTGAATAACCTCATGGAGGATTTCTTAAGCACAAAAGGGCAAAAGATAGATAAACTTAAGGACTTCTATTCATTGAAGGCATCCTTAATAAAAAGACAAGCCTCACATGTTTGTAACAAGTATTACTAACAAAGGATTAGTATTCAGAATACACAAATTATACAAATCCAAGAGAAAATGGGCAAAAAATAAAAATAAGAATTTCCTGGAGGAAGAAACCCAAATGGCCAATAAATATATGAAAAGATGTTCAGCCCTGTTAATAATAAAGGAAATACAAATTAAAACAACAAGGAGTTGTTTTAATTACAAGGCTTGCACCTGTAATCCTAATACTTTGGCAAGTCAAAGAGGGAGGATCACTTGAGGCAGGAGTTCAAGACCAGCCTAGGCAACATAGCAAGACCTCATCTCTATAAAAAATTAGCCAGATAGAGTGGTGGGCACCTGTAGTCCCAGCTACTCAGGAGGTTGAGGTGGGACGATCACTTGAGCCCAGGAGTTGAAGATTACACTGAGCTATGGTTGTGCCACTGCACTCCAACCTGGGATTATACAGTGAGACCCTTTTTCTAAAGAAAAAGTAAAATAATAAAACCACAAAGAAATGGAACTATACCAAATTAAAAAAAAATTAAAAACAAGGAAATTTTAAGAAAGAAATGGCTGAAAAAAAAATACATAGGTATCAGGGCAGTGCCTGTGGCTCAAAGGAGTAGGGCACTGGCTCCATATACCGGAGGTGGCGGGTTCAAACCCAGCCCTGGCCCAAAACTGCAAATCAAAAACAAAAACATATGTATCTCCTCATTTCTGTGAAAGAAATACAGGAAAAATAAGGCAGAAACTAAAGAGAGTGACCTACAGGGATGTAGGTGGGAAAAAGGGAAAGGAATAGAAAATGGGAATGGAGGAGGTTGGAGGGAGAGACACATCTCTGAATTCATCACTTTGTATTGACTCTTAGACCACAGTGGTCAACAAATAAAATCTACCAAGAATGGGGGGGGGGCTGCAAAATGGAATCTAAACAGTAACAAATGAAGCCTCATGTCACTGCACTAAAGAAATGAGAATGACAAGGAAAAAGCTGAGCAAAACACACTACTGGCTGAACACAAAAGGATTGCACACAAAAACTTCAGTAAGCAAACCTGCTTCTCACAGGCGTGTGTGTTTCTAATTACCAGAAAAAAAATATTGTAGATTATGAGAAACAAGTTTCTTCTCAGAGAAAAAAGTTATAAATAAAGAAAGGGAAAAACCTAAAATGAACCTTGTAGGGTTAGAATGGAGTTAGAGGTATTAATATGAGCCCATATTTTTAATATACATACATAGAGATATAAATAAACTCATATTTTAAAAATATAGAGGTTAAAGAGAAATACGTGTCCTCACATGGGTTAATGTACATACATAGAGATATAAATAAACTCATATTTAAAAAATATAGAAGTTAAGAGACATATGTGTGCTCACATGGTTTAATGTACGTACATATAACGTTCTGGCTCTATCTGCTGAGTGGGACTAAGAGCGATGAACACAATTTATACCCAGATTTTGTTTTTTAAATATCATTCTTCAATAAAAGGAATCAGGGTTTTTTGGAAAAGAGGTTAATCACAGTGTTGGTGCAGGGAAATAAAAATAACCCCTGAATGTCTTGTAATTCCAGAAAATAAAGAAGTAGTATATGAAAAAGGATGATATGTTAAAAAGCAGGAGGCTGCTTAAAGGAGTATCCAATGGCCTAAGCTAGGAAAATTGAGTAGAAAAATAAATAATCATAGTGTTGGAAATAACCCATAGAATATAGTAAATATCCCTGAATCGCACTTATAAAGGAGGAACAGCTTTTTCTTACAAAATTCAACTAATAAACTCCCACTAATAGGAAATAGAGGGAAAAATGATAGACATGCAAAATCACTATTTTGCAAATACCACAAAAAATTGCAATCAAGAGTCACTGATGGACGCTAAAATCAGCGTGTGAAGGTTTGAGGAGAAACAGGATGCTAGCACAGCTCAAAATATTAAAAAAAAATTTTTTTATCAGTCACAAAGAGAGAAACAGTCACTTTACAATGGGAAAACCTGGCGAATATACCTTAATCAAGCATTCAAGGTTAACATCACCAATAATAAAACAAATCAACATCCTGTACTTCTGACATGATGCCCTGAGAGGTGTTAGACAAAGCAAGTGACTAGTATTCACTTAGGACGTGAACAACAAGGACAGACTGAAGAAATGTCACAGACTGAAAGAGGGAAGAGGATGTAACAACTCAGTGCAACGTAAGATCCCGACCTGGAACCTGGAACGGGAAAATGACATTCAGAGAAAGACTGGTGAGGTGTCTTTATTAGTTTTTTCTCTTTTTTTTTGAGACAGAGTCTCACTTTATTGCCTTTGGTAGAGTGCCGTGGCATCACAGCTCACAGACAGCAACCTCCAGCTCTAGGACTTAGGCGATGCTCTTGCCTCAGCCTCCCCAGTAGCCGGGACTACAGGCGTCCGCCACAACTCCCAGCTATTTTTTGTTGCAGTATGGCTGGGGCTGGGTTCAAACCACCACCCTCGGTATATGTGGCCGGCACCCTACTCACTGAGCCATAGGCACAGCCCGGGTCTGTTACTAGTTGAGAGTATCATTCCAGCATTGAGTTCCTGCTCTGAATTTAATTATACTATGGTTATACAAGTTGTTAGCTTTACAAGAAGCTGGGTGAAGGGGCATATTGTTTTTTTAACAGATTTATAGAGAAATGTATGTACTCACATATAATTCACACACTTAGAGTGTACAATTCAATAGCTTTTAGTATAGTCACAGAGTTGGACAACAAACAGCATGATCAATTTTATAGGAGGAGTGAGTTCAGGGGATCTATTGTACAACACAGTGACTATCGTTAATAACAAGGTGTTGTATACTTGAAAATTGCTTAAAAATAGATTTTAAATGTTCTCACCACCAAAAGATAAGTATGTGAAGTAATGGATGTATGAGCTAGATTTAGCTACTCCACAATGTTTACCTATATCAAAACATCATGCTGTGTATCAAAATATATACAATTTGTATTTGTCAATTTTATTTTTATTTATTTATTTATTTTAAATTAAATTACAGCTGTGTACATTAATGCAATCATGGGGTACAATGTGCTGGTTTTATATACAATTTGAAATATTTTCATCAAACTGGTTAACATTGTCAATTTTAAAATAAATAATAAAAAGTTACGTGTTGTACTTGGTTGTCATTTTTTTTTACTCTCTGTAATTAAAAAACCCAGCAAAATAACCTCCCTGCCTTTTCTTTTTCTTTTCAGTGTTTTATGACATTGATGTTTTTAAAAATTCAGGCTTTTTGTCGAATGCTACACCATGTGAATTTGTCTGGAAGCTTCCTTGTGATTAGACTCAGCTTAAACATTTTTGACAATTACACCTCAGAGGTGACATTGTGAATATCAATTTGTCCCATCCCTGGAGAGACCCAAGTTTGATTAGTTGGTTTTTCATCTGTGGACTGATACTTTGAGACTGTGAATATTTGACATTTATTCAGTGGTTTTATTAATAGTATCTGTGATGATCTTTGTCAGAACCAATAATTTTATTGGTAGCACAAAATAGGATTTTCTATTTCTATAATTTTTCCTACATTTATTAACTGACACTCTTCTGTAGAGAAGGACTTTCCTCCCGCCCTTCATTTCTCCTGGCTTTTGTATTTTTTAGTATTACTCTGGACTCATGGGCTTTTAAACATTTCAATAGGTTACAATCTATTGCTATCATTTATTTTGATGTTCACAATTTCTACCTTTGGCAAACAAAATTCTCTTTAAGCAGGCTGCTGTGTCTTTTTTTGACATATCTCCATCAATTTTTGAGTACTTTCTCGCTCTCTGGCACAAAAATAATGTTCTAGACTGTTTCCACCTCAGAGCTAGAACAATAGAAACAGTGTTCAGAAGCCAAGACCTAGAAGCTCTCTGCGTTTACTCACATGAGGATGTCACTGTTTTTAAGAGCTTTCAGTGGACAGAGTTGGAAAATATATTTAATATTTTTCAAATGATGACTTTATACTTATATCTTCAATTTAAATCTAAAAAATCTCCTTATTTCTCATTCCTATTTGAGGTTCATTTCATGTAAGAACTCTGGTTCTCAAAAATACTAAAATATTTACCTATTTGCTCTCTCCTTTGATAATACAAAATAGTTTTAAAATTATCAATAACACCTCCTACAACAAACATTAAAACTCAAGATTTCTTTGCAATCTTTGTACTCTGGGGATACATCACATTGAGGATACAGAGTAAGAAAAGTGTTCAAAAATTACTTGAATTAATTATTTTTGCTGTGTTTTATTTCTGTTTGTATTCAATTTTAAATTTGCTTCCTCCCCTTCATTTTAATTTAATTTTTTAAATCTGTAAGTCTTTTTAAGGATCAAAAGTCAAAAATATGTGAAAAGTCATACTCATCCCATGCCTATCTCTTCTATCTCACATAGATTATTTTTACTTAGTTTCTCACTTAGATGTCATGCTTTGTTTTGTTTTTTAGAAATAAGCACAGAGGTGTAAAAGCTGAAAATGTCACAAGGGCTGAGAAATGGCTGGTCCGAGAAAGGTCACCTTCATTCTGTTTTCTTAATAACTTAACTTGCTTTTCACAGGTCTATAGGATTAAAAAATTATTTTCCAATAAGCTATGGGCAAATTTGTCACATTTTTCCAGCCCTGTAATAAAAATGGATATCAGCAGGGCACTCCTGGGGTATTTATTCATCGTGGTACTAAGACATTAGGGGCCATATCTACAAAAAGGCAAAATCTCACTTCTGAGATAAGTGGGAACTTAAGAGGCACCTGTAATAATTCTTCTTTCACAGAATTTTGCAACTCCTTGAACTCTAGAACAGAGCCAGTGGTGGCTGGGAATCACTGTGTCCCTGAAAGGTTCTTAGTCTGAACGTTGGGGAGCTGCCGCGAGTGTGGCATCCCAGTCACAAACATCTTCCTCTAAAAAACCAACATTACAGGCCCCCAAAGAGGAGGCTTCTTGGAAGGGCAAAGGACTTTAAGCAGCTAGACTAGAGTCTTACTAAAGGTTATATGTATTTAAGAAAACTCAAGCTAACCCATATTCCCATTTTGGGGGATCCAAGGGGGAAAAAAAACATTATGTTCTCTGAGGCCATTCTTCTAAAAACTTTAAAGGGGAAGCAGCAATTTTTCTACCATCGGGGGCCCTTGAAGAGGAATAAAACCAAGAACATATTCACCATGTCTACAATACCCTGTGAGTATCAGTGTCTAAGGCCACAAAGGTAAAAAATCTAGCCAAATGGCCACAACCCATTAACAGAGGGAGCTAATCAGTCTGAATATCAAGTAAAAGTAAAAGCTGATAATGGTCAGGGAACTCTAAAATGTTCAGGCATCCTTAGAGATGATCTAGCATTTATCTTTTTTTTTGAGATAGAGTCGCACTATGTCTCCCTCGGTAGAGTGCTGTAGAGTCACAGCTCACAGCAACCTCCAATTCTTGGGCTTAAGCAATTCTCTTGCCTCAGCCTCCCAAGTAGCTGAGACTACAGGCGCCCACCACAACGTCTGGCTATTGTTTGGTTATAGTTGTCATTGTTTGTCAGACCTAGGCTAGATTTGAACCTGCCAGCTCCAGTGTATGTGGCTGGCGCCCTGGCCACTTGAGCTATAGGCACTGAGCCTCTAGCATTTATCTTAATGCCCCCGAACACTGCCTGTTTATTTGAAGAGAACAATGTTTCTAACTTTTACAGTCTTATCCCTTGAATTTTTTTTAATAAAGAATTTCGATTCTGATTGGGCACAGTGGCTCATGCTTGCAATTCTAGCACTTGGGGAGGCCAAGATGGGAAGATCCATTGAGTTCAGGAGTTCAAGACCAGCCTGAGTAAGAGTGTGACCCCATCTCTACTAAAAATGGAAAAATTAGCACTGTAGCCTGGAATGTTAACAGAGTCAAACTCTGTCTCAAAAAAAAAAATATTTCCAAATTTTTATTTTTAATTTTTATTTCTTGTTCTTCTTATAAAGACGTCCCAAAGAAAAATAAAACTGTTCTCAGTTTTAGTGGTTCATTTTCTTTATGGATTGAATTAATTTCACCAAAGTTTTAGTATGAAAAAAACACAAAAAATCATTCCAATGCTTAAAAGGTTATCAAAATCAAGAAAATATTAAATCATTAGAGCATGCTGAGTTTTCAAGTATTATTTATTTATTTATTTTGAGACAGAGCCTCAAGCTGTCGCCCTCAGTAGAGTGCCGTAGCATCACAGCTCACAGCAACCTCTAACTCCTGGGCTTAAGTGATTCTCTTGCTTCAGCCTCCCAAGTAGCTGGGACTACAGGCGCCTGCCACAACACGGTTATTTTTTGGTTGTAGTTGTCATTGTTGTTTGGCAGGCCTGGGCTGGATTTGAACCCGCCAGTTCTGGTGTATGTGGCTGGCACCTTAGCTGCTTGAGCTACAGGTACCAAGTCTCAAGTATTATTTTAACAGTGAGCATTCCTTTACCCTTGTAATTTCTTTTCAGCAAATAACCTGGGCATTGAAATAGCTGGTTGAAATCCTCCTAATTGCCTTCAGAGCCCACTGAACTAGTGGTCTCCTTTGTCTTCTGGTGGCCCAGCTGGCTCCCTTCTGTCCTCCCACAGAGAAGAGTTCTTTAATCTGGGTTTGGTGAGACTTTGTGCAGGTGAACAAAGGATATCAAAATCAAGCATCCCAAACGCACACGTGCAACTCCAGAGCTGTGTGTGACTAGAAGACACACCTAATGCCTACACATTAATCAATTCACGTCTCTACTCTTTGGCTAAAGTAGGTTTCTGGAAAATGGTTTTAATAATCAAAGTTGTTTTTGCCAGAGGTCTACCAGATCTTAAATATTATGTCTACGTCTTTCTATCAGAACAGATTTGGAGTTAAAATTCAGTTTTGCTGTGTCATAGGCAAGACAACATGTTCCCTAAATATTTTGCTTTCTGGCTAAACAGAAAGCTCATTAATAAACACGCAGCTGTGTGTTGAGTATACGACAGACAACTACACGGTGTGTGAGCACTGTGCTCTGGAGTGGGAGGGAGGCTGGGAAGGGCTGTGCCCTGGAAGCCCGAAGAACAGGAGTAATGGTGGTCCCAATGTTGTCAAAAGCTCAGATAGGATAAGAACTGAAAAGGTGACTGGTGAAACAGCAGTGAGGTTGGGAGCTAATTTGCAGGGTTTGGGGGAGTGACTGAGAGATAAAGAGATGGAGGTGACACTGGACAACTCTCTCCATGTGGCAGCTGGTGGGAGGAGGGGATCAGGAGGTCCAAGTGGGATTAACAGAGGCTTGTGTTGTCTTCCAGAAAGTGTGGTAATGATGGCATAAGTCTCTGAAGGGAAAGAAGTTGAAGCAATGTGAGAAAAAAATTAACAGGGCCCTGAGAATGAGGCTGGGATGGTGTCCAGAGTGAGGTGGGAGTCAGGCTTAACCAGAGTAGGGCGGCCCAGCAGGAGGGGAGAGGAACGTTGGATGTGCACCAGTCAGGTTTCTAGATTTGAAGGCAAGAAGTATTTATCTGGAGGTTTGGAGGTTTTTTACTTTGGGTTGGAGAAATAGGTGGCATTGTCATTTGCTGAGAGAAGAATGAGATCTGAGGTTTGGTGAGTGAGGAGAGAGCCTGCGATAGCCGCTGTGGAGAATGGAGAGAAAACCACCCAAAGACCCAAGAAAAGAATTTATTATGGCATCACCTGGGATTCTCCCCTACTCCCCACCCCACCCAGTGTCCAACAAAGTGTCCAGTATGCAGCGAAAGAGGGACTGTCACCTAAAATTGGGAACCTTTGAGTGGATGATTCCAGGACCCGGCGGGTGTAAAACATGACCCAAGGGCAACAGTGTCTGAGGATGACGACCTGAGGGTGCTGAGAGCTGGGGTGGACTGGGCTGCCCGGAAGTGAGCGGATATGCTCAGTTACGCTGGCACAGAGGAGTAGCTAGTGCTTCTCTCGTCCAGCTCAGGGCAGTGTGGTTTCTCAGGACTTTTGTCCCTGGGATCCTGTTCCCTGCCACCTTTGTTTCTGCCCAGTAAATACTGTCTTTTTAATATTGAAAGTTTTGGATACCAACAAGGTGATGTGAAGTTGACGAGACCAAGAAAATTTATTTTGGGAAGTGAGAATGCTTTCGCCTATCCCTTCAGTTCTGCTCGTAGTCTCAGCCACTTCCTTAAAACTTCCTCGCATCCATTTTGATAGAGTAAACAATCTGCGTAACAGCAGGTAAAATATATCTCTGGCTCTTTGATAATCATGCATGTGTTGAAGCATCAGGTGTGTGCCATTCCCCTGAGCATGGTAACACTTCCTTAACTGGACACCCCCATTTGCTGGAACTGACACTTACACCTTTTAAAAGCAGGAGGAGGCTTTTAATGCTTCCTGTATTCATCCCACCAGGCACAAATGCTTCCTGTATTCATCCCACCCACCTTGAATTGAAAGTGGCTTGCATTTTGATTGCACCAGTACCCTAGTATTTATAGGATATGGAGTCTTCCGAATTAGAAAAATTATGCTACAATTTCAATTTTTTTAAGAAAACACTAAAACAACAGCCTTGCCTATAAGTCTAAAAATCCTCCTTCTCCACTGATCATCCCAGCAGTCACACGTCAAGGTAGGCAAACTTAAAGATGTTTAACTCATTTCAGTTCTTTTTTTAACCTTCAAATTCTTTCCATAACATTTTATTTTGTTTTTTCCCTCCCCCCTCCCTCCTGTCTTTTTTCCATTTCTTAATCAGAATGTGAGTTAAGGTATCAAATCCTTGACTTTAGTGCTGGGTCTGCAGCAATGTGATGGTTTCTATTTTCATCTTTCTACTTTCAGCCACACATGCTCTGCCAAGGATGTGCCCTTTCTGCACAGGCTGGCAACGTCTCCCTGACTGGTGCTTTTTCTGGCAGGCTGGCTGCTGACATGCTTCCTGAGGAAGGGAGGCAGCTGGGACCAGGAAGTGGAGGCCGTGGGTGTTATTATTCCCTCTGCCCGTCCCTTCCCACCCTCTATCCAAGCGTCAGTGGAGCACCAATGGGAGCCGGGGCTGAGAAGAGATCTAAAAGAGGTGCCAGGGTCCTTCCTCCCAAGATTCTGCTCTCCGTGGCTGCAGGCAAACTAAGCTCTTGACAATTCACAAAATGAAGTATGGGGAAACGGAGTCCGATTATTTCTTGACAACGCTCTCTGTTTTCATAGCTATGCTTTTTAAAGGTTATTTGCTATTTAATCTGCCCTGAACAATTTCTCCTTATACCTTAATGTGTTTCTGGTCTTTCCTCTTCCATCAGTCGGTACATGTTCCAAGAATATGAAGGTATTTAAATATGAAAGCAAATAAATTTTGGTGGTTATGATGCGGAATTCTATATGTTCATTAAAAACAATGCTTACAAAGGCTTTTCATGGCACAGAAAAGTGTGCACACTATAATGCCAGTGATAAGCAGATGCAGGTGGGGAAGTGAAGTATTAAGTCATCTGTTAATGGCAAATGTTAGCAGTAGTTATCCTTGAATGGCAGGATTATAAACGTTTCAATTTCTTTTTACTATCTTTTATTTTTCAAAATAAAGAATACCATAAATATGCCTTTCTGTTATAAAAGTTAAATAAAGTTATTTTTAAATATATATTTTTTTTTCCAAAAAAATATTTCAGTGTGCATGCAAAAGCCAGCTTGTGAATAGTTTTTAAAATATGCTTTGCTCTGAGTTTTCTGGCTCTGTCTATAATGTTGTTTTTTTGTTTTGTTTTTTTCTCCTAGCTTATAGAAACATAGGTTTATATAACTGGTCAAATTCTGGTGCCTTTCTGAGGGGTGGCGATCTTAAAATGCTGATGTTAGACAAACCTGAGAGAACTGAGAAGGGAAAAGGAAAGATCATACACTTTCTTTGGATATTGCATCAGGACAGGAGAAAGCACATGTCACCAAGAGGTTATTTCAGGAAAAGGCTCTGCAGATGATTCTGTCACTGCACACAGATACTGTGCTGTGTTTGCTCAAGCACTGTTTGGGATAACAGATCACAAACTCAGGGAGGCCACACATGCCAGCTGGTACAAGTAAAATATCTAACAGAGAAGGCGCTTCCTCCCGGTAATGAAAGCAAAAAATATGTAAGAAATAACAAAAAATCTGGTTACTGCCTGTCCGCTTCCCACAATGAGGGAGGAGGAGGAAAAAATGCAGAAATGGCGAGTAGCCAAGAGAGCACATCTCTCTCTGGGGGAGATGGTGTTTTAACTCCTGCAGCTCATCAGCTACAAGTGGATATTTCCAGAGGGTCATTTTGTCATTCAGAAACTGAGAGGCTAAAAAGAAGACCACACTATTAACTAGGCACGTGGGGATTCCAGATGTGAACAAGACTTTCCAAGCGTCAGTCACAGCCACCAAGAGAGGTTAAAGAGAGAGGGGAAATGTATTTTTAGTCTACTCATTTGGCCCATGGACCTAATGACATAAGGTTTCTTATAGTCACATATTTAAAGCATAGTTTTTTTTTTTTTTCACTGTTGCCCCAAGCTAGAGTGCTGTGTCATCATAGCTTACAGCAACCTCAAACTCTTTGGCTCAAGCTATTGATCCTCTTGCCTCAGCCTCTCTAATAGCTGGTACTATAGGTGCTTGCCACCATATCTGGCTAGTTTTTCTATTTTTAGTAGAGGCGGGTCTTGCTCTTGCTCAGGCTGGTCTTGGAATCTCGTGCTCAAGCTAGCCACTCTCCTTGGACTCCCAGAATGCTGGGATTATAGGTGTGAGTCACCACACCCATCCAAAGTGTGGTCTTGTGACCAGCTACCTGGCATCCTCTGGAGGCTAGCCGGAAATGTAGAATGTGGTGCCTGCTCCAGATTCACTGAAGGGAAAATGCATTTTAACAGAGGCACTGTATGATAGGTATGAAAGGTACCCTTGACCTTGGAGGGAAAAAGGACAAGGTACTCTGAGGGAAAACTTAAAAATAACATTTAAGGTGCTTTTATTTATTTTTTTGAGACAGAGTGTCACTATGTCACCCTCAGTAGAGTGCCGTGGCGTCACAGCTCACAGCAACCTCAAACTCTTGGGCTTAAGTGATTCTCTTGCCTCAGCCTCCCAAGTAGCTGGGACTACAGGCAACCGCCACAATGCCCGGCTATTTTTTGTTGCAATTATCATTGTTGCTTTAGCTGGCCTGGGCCAGGTTTGAACCTGCCAGCCTGGGTGCATGTGGCTGGCATCGTAACCACTGAGCTACAGGCGCCAATCCTAAGGTTCTTTTATGATTTGTATTACTGAAAAAAGTTTTACATGTCCTAGAAACATTTGGATTAAGCAAAAGAAAAGAGGCAGAAGGGATCTATGGCTGGATCTTGGTAGGCTCGTCTTCAAAAGTTCACTCTTACCTGATTGTCGAATCCGTTGAAGTATTTGCTGGACCAGAACCTCAGATCTTGGGACAATGATGATGAAGTCTACTTTGCTGAAGTGACCGAGGTCCAGGCTTTGACTGCCACTGTCTGCTATAGCACACACCTGGGATAAGAGTTTTCTGGCCACTGTTAGCTGAGGTTGATAAATTTGGAAGGTTTCATTTTCTAAATCTAAAAGATAAAAAAAAAAAGTTGTAAGAATAAGATTAATTTACATCTCTGAGGGCCACTTGAATACATATGAGGACACATCATACACACACACAGAGGAATTCTCATTTGCTATTCTTAGCTCCTATTGAATTTTAATAGATTTGTCCATTTTCCTGGGAAACTTAGTTGAGAGGATGTGCTCAGGCTGCAGGGATGTGTTCAGGAGTGGATGTGCAGTTTTACAAATGTTATTATTTTAAAGTCGATTGATTGTCTCACAAATGTTTAACCTTCCCTACTCAAAGCCAGAAACAATGGAGACAGACTAACCCTTGCAGCTGGAGCCAAGACTCATCCCTCGAAAGGGGAGAGTTTCCAGTTTTCATTAGAGATATCAGCACAGGCTGGTGCTCCAACCCAGACCCAGTTTGGGGAAGGAGGTGATGCTGTGACTATAAGGAGGCTGCGTTCCTTCGAGCTTTCCTGGATGGCACAACAGTAAACATTTCCTCTTCAGCAAGTCAGCTGCAGCATGGTCTGAAATTCCCCTCCCAGTGACTACATAACGTAGGTCATGGAGACATAACCTTCACCTTTCTTCCCATTCTGGTCACTTTTGCCAGTGCTTGTGACCTGGCAGGTCTAGGTGGTTGTGGTCAACTCCAGTGCTGACGCCTGGACTATCTGAAGAGACCTGACTCATGACACAGCCAGCTGGCTACTCAGCAGGTGATGTATTCCAAAAACATTGCCCAGATACTCTGAGCATGTCGGTAGCTTTTTATTACCAGCATAAGTAAGCGATCAATCTATCTTATACATGTGTGCACATCCACGTACACAAGCAACGAGAGAAACAAGTTGAGTCAGCTGAACGCCTGAGCAGGCAACATCCCATCCTTTAAAGACCTGCCTTTTAATCAAGGAACAAATGCGGCAATCTGGAACAGACTCACAAGGGCCTGATTAACCTGTGCTAATTAACGTTTTCTAAAATCAAACTGCAATGCAGTGCAAGCAAAGACAGCAGTCACAGAACCCCAGCTACCAAGGGTGCCGATGGCAAATGGAGATTTTTATGGGTGGTCTCCCTACTGGCTGAGAGAACCCACTGGAAAAACCCAAAGCTGCCAGCATTTTTTTTTTTTTTTTTTGAGATGGAATATCTCCCTGTTGCCTTGGGTAGAATGCAGTAGAGTCATCAGAGCAGCAACCTCAAACTCCCGGACTCAAGCAATCCTCCTGCCTTAGCCTCTCAAGTAGCGGGGAGTACAGGCACCTGCCATGACAGCTGGCTAATTTTTTCTATTTTTGGTAGAGAGAGGGGGGTTTTGCCCTTGCTCAGACCAGTTTTGATCTCCTGACCTCAAGCGGTCTTCCCTTCTCGGACTCCCAAAGGGCTGGGAGTATAGGTGTGAGCCTCTGTGACCAGCTCCAGAGCAGCAACTTTTTTTTTTTTTTTTTTTTTGTGGTTTTTTTTGGCCGGGGCTGGGTTTGAACCTGCCACCTCCTGCATATGGGTCCGGCGCCCTACTCACTGAGCCACAAGTGCCGCCCTGGAGCAGCAACTTTTAATAGTAACCCCGATAAGTTTTGCACCATAAAGACTACTAATCAATGTAAGTCTGTCTTTTGATGTAGTTAGGCTGTTATTACCTTCATTTTACAGGTTGGATGGGTTGGGACTTAACATCTATACATTTATAGAATTTAATTTAGCAAAGTTTGAAGTTTGAGGAATCATAAAAACATCTTTATGCAATGTTTTGTAAACAAAGAACCAAAGATATGTGCTTGGGAATCTGTAAGTCCTCTGAGAATGTTTAAATTCTAAATGTGTTAACAATTCAAAACCGTTAATATAAAACACATTTTAGATCATCTGGGTGATCACTTTATTACCAAATATTGTCCAGCAGTCAAAACATTTTATTGCCTGCAATTCCATGTATTTTTACAACTGAGCTGATGCCAAGCTGTGCTACTTTTACTGCCTGGGGCAATCCTCATATATGAATGATGCATTCCCATCAGGCGGTGGCCAAGTGGCTGTCAGCAGCAACTTAACTGGGTCTGTTTCCCATCTATCCTTTCACCTGCTCTTTTTTTTCCCTCTCCTGTGTTGTCCCTGTCAATCAGGGAATTGGGGCAGGAATCTGAACACAAAGGAATCCAGTCTAATGACAGAACTCCTCTTCTAGGGCCCCAGTCCCCCTTTAAGTTCTTGAAGTTTGTTGTAAGGCAGATGACTCGACAGTCTGCAGCGTCTGCTGGGAAGGCCTTCCTATCCATAAGACAACGTTGGACTCAGAGTGTAAGTGAAGGAACATGAGTGGGGGCCCAGCAGGCCTATTGTCCAGACGTGCTATGGAGCAGTTCTGTGAAGCCCTCAGCAAGCACAACTCTCTGGGCCCTGCTGGTGAAACTAAGAAAAATGCACCAAAATGCCTGGAATCTTTTAGGGAAAAAAAGAGAGAGTGCTTAAGGTAAAGTCTTTGTTTTTCATTCTAGGAGACTTTTACTAACTAGGATCAGGGACTTCTTAATGGTAAGGCATCTTAAATTTGAGCCAGATTTATCTCACAGACAATGAGAGAAAGGCTGTCATGGTCTATGACTTCAGGAAGAATCCTCAAAACCTTCAGAATGACTTCGTTTCTGTAATGCCTGTCCTAAGGACCGATTTCCTACTCTTGGTGTGCAGTGACATTTACCCAGGTTTTGTATGGGCACCATAGCAGCAGCCTCCTCGGGGGACACACACTCATTAAGGTCTCCATTGAAGGGGGTAACCACGCTGTCTCCTCTTCTTTGTTGCATTTTTTCTAGCAGCATGTCTAGGTCATCACCTATTACAAAATTAAGTGGAGATAAGGTTACAAGCAATGATATGTTTGTGTTGTTTTTATCAGTCTCTGAGTTGGGCTCTTCGGCTGGGTTCTCATCAAGATCTGTTCAGCCTGTGGGTGTTTTAAGCTTCACCATCTCTGCACCAGTGTCTCTATCGCAAGGGCCACCCTCCTTGGTATAGTGCTAACAGTTCACCTGCTTTCACTAGCTGTTCTCTCTTGACCTCCGTAATATTCAAAAGCAGGCAGAACAGGGATTACTTTATCCCCGTTTGACATATTAGAAAACTGAGATCCCTCAATGAATCCCCAACAACAAAAAAAAACAAAAAACAAAACCTTAAAAAGAAAAAGAGATCCAGGGAAAGGGAGGGCTGACCCAAGGTTACCCAACAAAGTCACAGCTGAGCTGAGGCTCCTGATGCTACAGTGACGTGATTCCCCAGATCCCCCTGCTGCTTCCTGTGGCGTTAGTAACACAATACCCGGGATACACCATTCCCAATGAAAGATCTGCCGGCAAGCTCATTCTCCACACTGTCTCCTCGAAAGGCTAAGATTTAAGTTCAGAAAATCATGCAGCCAGGGGCTGACAGTGTTGCCAGATCCACTCACCTAATGACGTGGTTTTGAAATGTGATGCCAGGAAACTGACCTTTCCTGTAATGAGCTCATAACTAATTTCTTTTAAAAACTCACTTGTGGTGAGCATGCTTTCTGCCAGAGCTCGGGACTGATGCTGGCCTGCAGAACAGAGGGGAGAAGAGATGACCTCAGTAGAACGTGTTCACCGGAACATTATTTATAATAGCAACAACTGGAAATCACCAAAGGGGGGGGGTGGTGACTACAGGAACTGGGCTAAGAAAATCATGGCACATTCAAAGATTTGCGAGGTCAATTTGAAGACTGTAGACAGAAACAGAAAACATTTATAATCTAACGCCAAGTGATCAGGGGAAAAATTGATGTGCCTTACATTTGTAAATGTGAAAACACACACATGCGTGTGTTTAAAGAATAGGGGATAGGGAAGATCCCTGTGCCCCACCCCCCCAGCATTGGGGCTGTGGGTGACCCCAAGCCTACCCCCAGGCTGGGCCATTTGCTCTGATGAATGTCCAGGGGCTGTGGATATAGGGGGAAAAAAAGACTAGGGAAGAACATGAAAAACATTATAAAAATTGTGTTTGTATGTTTATTATAAATATTTGCCTTAAAATATAAACTTATGTTGTTAAATTGCTTTTACAAATCAATATGTTAAAAATTAATGTATTCTACTGTCTGACAAAGCTTTCTGAAAATTTATATAGCACAGAAAGATGGGTAGACAGGTTTTGCCAAAGTGAGGGGGCTTCACCTCTTTACCAGGAAGAAGTGAAAGCCCTTCAGAACGGAGAGGAGAGAAATAAAAATAGAATAGTTGGCTACCCAGGATGGTGCCTGATAGAAAATCAGAACAGTGAGAAACAAACAAGAAAGACAAAAAACAAAACCTTCATTTTGTAACATGCCAACTTTCTGAATCTTCTTTGGCATCAATGTTATAATATTAAATAAATTCCTCAGTGAGAAGGAGAATATATGAGCTAAGTTTTTGGCAAATTTGATTAACTGTCTTAGGCCACTTGTGGTGCTGGCTTTATCACATGCTAGAGTGACATTTCCACAACCTTTTAAGGACAGCAGTTACATGAGACAAGGTTATCTGTTACTAGGGTGAGCTTTGAAATAATGCTCCCACAACCAGCTGACAGGGGCACCAGCCAAATTGAGAGTTACGAAAACCTGATCTGAGGAGGAAAGGAAAAGTAAAAATTAGGAGAAGGAACTAGCATTGGAGCAATTAATCAGAGATTAATTATATGGATGCCTGAAACACCCAATAGATACTTTTCAAATGGACAGATAATTGAACGAATGGACAAATAAACAAACAAAAACAAAAAAACAAACAAAAGAAATTACTCACCTAACACTACCACACAAAATTCATTTCCTCTGATTTTCGACGCACAAATTGCCACAACATAGTCTGGTAGCCTTTGATAGTGTCTCATTTCACTGAGAGTCCTTAATGTCTCTGAAATCCCTTCTGCCAAAGAGTTTTGGGTCACAATCACATGCACCAAGTCTTGAGATACGCTGGCGATTAATCTTGCGAGCCAGGGGAGCTGCCCTGGCAACACAGGGGTACACGGAGCACCTATCTGCAGGGCTCGCTCTCTCAGAGTAAACTCCTGCATGGCTTTCAGCATAATTTGCTCAAATTCTTCCCTGAGAGGTATCTGATCAGGACCTATAATAAAGAAAATTATAGCTGGAATTTTTTTAAAATTATAAGAAGGAGAGAGGAGCATTGTCCTCCTGTCTACCGGACTCCAGCTGGGAAATAAGCTCTTTTCCTATATAGGTGGTCTCACATATAGGGCCCCTATTAACCACTACCTGTTGTGAAATTGTCTTTTTTTTTTTTTTCTCTCTGCCTCTTTTTTTTTTGTATTTTTATTTTTTGAGACAGAGTCTCACTCTGTTGTCCTGGATAGAGTGCCATGGCATCAGCCTAGCTCACTGCAACCTCAAACTCATGGCTCAAGCGATCCTCCTCCCTCAGGCTCCTGAGTAGCTGGGAGTACAGGTGCCCCAAATGTGGGTCTTCATTACCCCAAATTTTGTCTTCGGTTTGTATCTGCTCACTCTTTGGTCAATTATTTTTTGAGACAGTCTCACTCTTTTGCCCTAGGCTGGAGTGCCATGGTGTCAGTTCATAGCAGCCTCAAACTCCTGGGCTCAAGCCATCCTCCTGCCTAGACTCCCATGTAGCTATGACCCAGCTAATTTTTTCTATTTTTTTAGTAGAGACTGGTCTTGGTCTTGCTCAGATTGGCCTCAAACTCCTAAGCTCAGGCAGTGCACGGGCTTCAGCCTTCCAGAGTGCTAGGATTATAGGCATGAGCCACTGCAGGCTGGGCCTCAATTTTTTTTAATCAGGCTTTTGTTTTCTTTTATTCTCCTCCTGGTCTCTTATTTAAGAAAGGCTGTACTGAGAGAGACTATCAATTCCACTGTGTGCCTTGGGAGATGGTCACTGCAGATGGCTTATTTCTTGACCTGTTAAGCTTGTAATTATGGAAATCGTTACTGACTAATGAAATAAGAAGCCACTGGCTGGTGTATAATCAGTTTTGGGTTTCATTCATTTCTCATTTTATTCACAGATACTTTGAAAAGCATTTCTAAGGGTGGCGCCTGTGGCTCGAAGGAATAGGGCGCTGACCTCATATGCTGGAGGTGGCAGGTTCAAACCCAGCCCTGGCCAAAAACTGCAAAAAAAAAAAAAAAAAAAAAAAAGCATTTCTAATGTATTACCTCTATATCTAATTTTGAGAATAATGTCCATAGGGATATTACGTTTAATTATTTTTCACTCACAAGTTGTATTTTAGGCAGCCTCACATTTTCCTCACCTAGAGAATGCTTTCATCACCCAGTTATTCCCGTGTTCTGGATTGTTACATATAGCATTTGGTCCTCTTTCCCAGCCGTGCTTAGGGCTAAGCTTACATTGCTGACCTATGACCCCTGGAATTAAGGGGACTTGGTTTCTTACTCTCTTTAGAAACTCTCAACTAGTCTTTAGAACAAAATAAGCAAGTCAATGTTTGGTATCCAAGTGACACAAATGAACTAAGTTTCTATATTTAGTTTAAATTGAAACCAGTGAGAATATAATCACTCCCTCTATTCAGTAATTTCTTTTGCTGTGTGAACTCAACATTTGAAATGTGGGCTCCAGTAAACACCTTCCTCTGTGTCTGTGAACTGAGACCAAGCAATAGCCCCAGAACCCAGGGAATGAAGCCCTATAAAAAAGAACAGGGGTGAGGACTGGACTTCCATATGGGAAGGAGGCACCATGAGTGAGTCAGGAATTGTTCCTTCCTGGGACCCAGGCTGGAGTGCAGTGCATGATAGCAGCTCCCTGCAGCCTCCAGCTCTTAGGCTTAAGTCAAACAGGAGTGTAAGTGGCCTCCCTGGCCCTGCCATCTTTTCTGGGAAAGCAAGAAAAGGAGAGGTTTAGTAATGTTTTAAGGACAAGGAAGATTACACATTTTAAAATAAAATTTTACACATTTTAAAAATAAACTATTTTAATTGGAGAAAACAGTTTTTCTAAGATTGGTTATGGGCCAGGGAAAGGTAGGAGAGTGGAGACAACATCTAGACAGATTTTTCTTTTCTATATGTGGAAATAGGACTGGAAAGTTGTAATGCTTATGTTTCTTATGTTCTTCTCAATTGCTTGATGCTTTCTTTGAAATCGGGTGTAGTTCTGTCACTCAGGGCTAGGGTGTGCAGTGGTGTCATCATAGCTCACTGCAACCTCAAACTCCTAGGATCAAATGATTCTCCTTCCTCAGCCTCCCCAGTAGCCGGGACTCTGTAGTGCCACCATGCCTGGCTAATTTTTTATATTTTTTTTGTAGAAATGGTGTCTCACTCAGGGTGGTCTCAACTCCTGGTCAAGTGATCCTCCCACCTCAGGCTCCCTGAGGAAAGTGCTGGAATACAAGGTTGTTGTTGTTATTTTTTTTTTTTAATCACCCAGGACCCACCAAGACTTCTGATCATCATTCAGCTTTATCAAATTAGTAACATGGTAGTAGTCAGTAGGTATACACTTAGCAGTGAGGGGTCAATGTGGAAAGATGTGCACTGACTATCTCAAATGAAGGGAAGGCGGTTTTCTATTTAAAGATTTCTTCCACTAGAACATATGACAGCTTAAAAGCAAGTGGCCCCGACTCTTTCCAGTTTCCTACTGTCCCTTATTGATGACCTGAAGGCTCAGATGCCTGGTTAATAGTCGTGGCCATGAGACCCACTCTAAACCAGGATTGAGTAACACGTTCTATCTGGAAGCATAATCAATTTCAAATATAAAATTTTGACTGAATTCCTGTTAGGAATTACAATGGGGGAAAAGATGTTAAAGTTTAAATGAGGTAAGAGACTTCTTAGAGTAAAATGCCTTGCTTCCAGTCATCCCCTGTCACTTTTTCATCTTCATCCTTTACAGTTAAAATGGAGGAGCCTTTTCTACACTTTTTGCAAGCTTGATGATACCATTTTTTTTTTCCTTCAAGTGCTGATCTCCAGTCACGCAGTTTAGCCCAGACTTCAGTTCTGATAGCTTTTTGGATAGAGTCAAACAAAGTAATAGGGAAAGACAAGGTTCCAACAGACACAGAACCCTCCAAGAACAAGAATCTCTGGATTTGCTGATTTCATTATCTACTTCAAAAGATTTTCAGATTGTGAAATAACTAAGGTTTTGTTTTTCTTTAAAGTGGCTGTAGTAGAAAGGTCTGTTTCTTCTAAAGAATCTTGCTTTTCTTCTTTTCTGTTACCTCTAAGCAACTGAGCCACCAAAGTATTAAAACTGTCCTTTTAGAAGTCTGGATTTATTTCTTTAAATGTCTATAATCTATGGCATATGTGAAAATATTCTTGCTGCCTTCCCAAAACCTCTAGAGGCAAAAAAAAATTTTTCCAAGGACTCCAGAACAGGTAGTCATTGGGGACAAGAAATCTCAATGTATAAAACTTAGATTAAAAAAAAAAATAGGGCAGCACCTGTAGCTCAGTGAGTAGGGTGCTGGCCCCATATACCAAGGGTGGTGGGTTCGAACCCGGCCCCACCCAAACTGCAACAAAAAAATAGCCAGGTGTTGTAGTGGGTACCTGTGGTCCCAGCTACTTGGGAGGCTGAGGCAAGAGAATCACCTAAGCCCAAAAGCTGTAGGTTGCTGTAAGCTGTGATGACACCACACTCTACCAAGGGTGACAAAGTGAGACTCTGACTCTAAAATAAATAAACAAATAAATAGCTATCATGTTATACATTGAGAGATCTAACTGATAGGAAGTAAAACTCTGGAGAAAATCGATCTTTGAAGGCAGAGAAGAGTCTGTGTAAAATTAAATAAAGATTTTTATTTTTTTAAAGATAAAAGTTCTTAGTAATTTAAGGGAAGACATTTTGTTTTGACCATTTGGTTTGTTTAATTAACTTGGACATTGATTTTTAAATTGTTATTAAGATTGGCGGGACTTGGTGGCTCACACCTGTAATTCTATCACTCTAAAGCTGAGGTGGGTGAATTGCCTGAGCTCAAGCAATTCAGGAGTTTGAAACCAGCCTGAGCAAGGGCAAGACCCCATCTCTACTAAAAATAAGAAAACTAGCCAGGTGTTCGGGGGTGGGTGGGTGGTGGTACCTGTAGTCCCAGGTACTGGGGAAGCTGAGGCAATTGGATCAATTACTTGAGCCCAGGAGTTTGAGGTTGCTGTGAGCTATGATGCCAGAGTACTCTACCTGGGGTGACAGAGTAAAACTCTGTCTCCAAAAGAAAAAGTGTTATTAAGATTGAAAAATATGCTATAGTGTTTGGCTTGGTTGGCTATAGCATCATTGCTCTATGACGCACTGTTTTACTGATTCTGGGCATATCCAGAAGCTGATTTTATTATCTTAGAACCTGGTCCACAGTCCACTGTCAGTATGTAGCAATTAAAATTATGACATCAAATGAGCTGGTGACTCAGGTGATTTTTATAATTTTATTACTTATCGATAAGGGTGATTAGTAAGTCCTAGGTTTATCCTGAGAGTGGCTCTCATGGGAAATCTGAAGCATTGCAAGTTTCAAAAGGCCTTGTCAAAACACAGCCTGTATGTAAGCAGCCTTGGGGCACTAAGAGTTCTAGGCCAGGTTGCTAACAATGCCCCAAAGACTGAACCTGGCCTAATGCAGCTTTTGTTTTCTTAACTATTTAGCCAGTGTTTTTATTATTTCTTAAACACTGAAGTATTTTCTAACATTAAAAGAAAATACACCAAAGTGTGTACAATATTATTGTTTTTTCACATGTTAAAGTTTTATTCAACTCACTAATGTAGGAAGTAGCTAAAAGACAAAACCAGTTCTATGAAGATATGAAAAGTCTGGTTTATAGGCTCAGTGGAGAAAGGTATGCTGAAACAAGAGTTGCCAGTCAGATACAATACTGATTAATTTCCTACAAGGCAACAAAACCATAATATTTGGGATCATACAACATTTTTTTATGTGTAATTTTATATCTCAAACATTCTTCTAACTAAATCAGTGGCCTAAAGTCCTGGAATGAGTGTATAATTAGGTTTCATATTAGATAGGCTACTGCAGTTTGCAAAATAAAGGACATTTCAATGTAAATGCTGCTGAACCACTACAGTATTGTCAGGGCACCTGCTACTCCCACTGTGGGGGTCTCAGGAGGATATATTAAATAGAGGAAGTGAAGGGTTCATGACCTATGTATTCCCCTTACCCTAAGGCGAGAGAGCCTTCCATCAGTGGAGTATAGCTGGAGAAGAAAAAAAAATGGGTATGGGGCAGTGGATAAGATAAAAAGGGCAAGTGGGAAACTGGAAAATATTGGTTTTTGGACAATGGCTATGTTTGTATTCAAGATAGTAGTTGTGTTTTCAGAATGGTGGCCTGGGTTCAGCACCTATAGCTAAGCAGCTAGGGTGCTGGCCACACACACTGGGGCTGGTGGGTTCGAACCTGGCCTGGGCCTGCCAAATAACAATAACAACTACAATAAAAAAATAGCCGAGCATTGTGGCAGGCGCCTGTAGTCCCAGCTACCCAGGAGGCTGAGGGAAGAGAATCGCTTGAGCCCAAGAGTTTGAGGTTGCTGTGAGCTGTGCTGCTATGGCACTCTACCCAGGGACAGAGTGAGACGCTCTCACTCAAAAGAAAAAGTACCTTTAATGAATCCCCAACAATTAAAAAAAGAAAAGAAAAAAAAAGTAAAGGTGGCCTGACCATACTCCCTAAGGGGATAAGGGGGGACCCCCTTGCACAATCCTTTCTGGTTCTGTTCTCATTGGCTTTGGAGTTCTTTGGAGCATTATGAGACTAGACACTAGGTGGAGCAATTCATCTCTTCTAGGACCCAAAGGAAAAGCCCCCTCCAAAAACAACCAACAAATAAAACAGAAAACAAAAAGAGAAGGGGAAAAGCATGGAGGAAGAGGTTAAAGGAAAAGAATGTTAGAAGTGAAAGAAGAAAAATAACAGACAGGTGGATGAATGTGAGAAAGAAAGGAAAAAGAATGTTACAAAAAGAATAAAAATAGTCAACAGTGAATGGTTATCGAAAATAACTTACCCAGCCGTACAAGATACTGTATCGTGAGAAGAATCATGTTTTCCACACTCAGAAGCTGGCTGCCAGTCAACCCTAATTGTTCCAAATCTTTGTTTTCCAACTGTGGAATCTTGTAGCAATTCACCAGCAGAGGACTCACAACAATGTCACCAACATTTCCATAGAAATAGGGTAAAGTGCCATAACCTGTCCCAATAGAAGTAGGTCAATACAATTCAACGTTTCTTTTTGAGATCCAGTCAGGTACACTTGGTTAACTAGGAGCAAAGATGGTTAATAAAATTCCTTCCCCTATGAGAGGGCTACCAACCAAATCAATCAAATATGTCAAGCCTATGAAATCTACTTGGATGTTCCAAATTCTACCTTTATATTACATTAGATGAACAGGAAGCAACATACAATTGGCCCTCTGTATCTGTGGGTTCTACATTTGTGGGTTCAACCAAATGTGTCTCAAAAATATTCAGGGGGAAAAATTCCACAAAGTTTAGAAAAGTGAAATTTGACTGTGCCAACTGCCAAGCACTATGGTGAATCCACATGAATGGAGTGATGTTGTGCACACATCGTGTTAGGTGTTATAAGTAAGCTAGAGATGGTTTAAAGCACACAGGAGGATGCCTGCAAATTCTATGCAAATACTATGCCACTTATATCCAGGACTTGAGAATACAACAGATTTTGGTATTGGAAGGACTGGAACCAATACTCTATGGATACTAAGGGATGACTATACTTATATTATCTCTGTTTCCCACAGAAGAGATATGTTAATGTTTTATCTCTGCCATAGAACACTGATGAGTTTACAAAACACCTCTGCATCCTTTGTAAAAGCACAATGATGTTTTCTGATAAAGTTCCTCATCAAGCTTCTTTTCAGATAAGAAATCAGAAAATGAACAAACTACAATATATGTGATACGTGTTTCACTTTGAGATTTTCTTTAAAAAGCTAAAGTCATTGATCAACAGCAACTTTCTACCAGTTGCAGGTGCTTGGAGATTCCTAGTCCTTTTGATATCTTAGCTGTTCTTGTTTTCTTCCTAAGTCAGTAAACAAATTATCTTATAAGTAGATAGGATAAAAATATGTTGAAAATATTCCGTTTTGGTAGTTGGTAGAGAGGGCAATCCCTCTGTGAGATTTTCTAAAAGGCAGGCACCGTAGAACAAAAGGGTCTCCATGTTCTGCTTATCTTTCCAAGGCTTAGTTGCACTGTGCTAAGGTTCAAAAAAAGAACTTCTAAACCATATGGAATTTAACAGCTGAGATTCTCCCCACCCCATGCCTACAGATCTAGGATCAGTGACCATGGTGGTCCAGTACAGGACAGGGCTACAAGCAAAACCATGCAACTAGGTGTGCTCAGAATGTGCAAAAAAACACGTCACGCAGATACACCATAGAGTCTGGAACTATCTACCCCTATCTGTCTTGTCCTAAAGGTAAAGCTCACAGCCTTCTTCTGGCTTAGGCTAGCCCTAACACCAAGAGGATTCTTGATGTGGGAATAAAAAGCATCTAGGGATCCCTAAATTTCTAAATCTGCACTAACAGACCACCTAGAACAGTGATTTTCAATCAGTGGTCTTTAAAAATTTAAAGACCATTAATTGGTTCAGCGCCTATAGCTCAGTGGCTAAGGATGCCAGCCACATACACTGGAGCTGGCAGGTTCGAATCCAGCCTGGGCCTGCTAAATAACAACAACTACAACAAAAAATAGCCGGTCATTGTGGCAGGCTCCTATAGTTCCAGCTACTTGGGAGGCTGAGACAAGAGAATCGCTTAAGCCCAGGAGTTGGAGGTTGCTGTGAGCTGTGACACCATGGCACTCTACCGAGGACTATAGCTTGAGACTCTGTCTCAAAAGAAAGAAAAATAAAATAAATAAATAAATAAAGAACATTAATTAAATTACGTTTTCAAAAAAAGTTCAAACCTCAATAAGTATACTCTTTTTTTTTTTTTTGGAGACAGAGCCTCAAGCTGTCACCCTGGCTAGAGTGCTGTGACATCATAGCTCACAGCAACCTCCAACTCATGGACTTAAGCGATTCTCTTGCCTCAGCCTCCCAAGTAGCTGTGACTACAGGCACCTCCACAATGCCTGGCTATGTTTTGGTTGTAGTCACTGTTGTTTGGCAGACCTAGGCTGGATTCGAACTCGCCAGCTCTGGTGTATGTGACTGGTGCCTTAGCCGCTTGAGCTACAGGCACGGAGCCATATACTCTCTATTTATTTATTTTTTTTACTTTTTGTTTTTTGATCAACATAATTTAAGTGTGCCTTGGAAGTTTAACTGCTGTGAGATAAGAGGTTGAAAAATACTGACCTAAGAAGGACTCAGCCTCCTTAAAGATACTGATTCACAGATGTTGCCCACAGCTCAGCCCTGCCACGGAGAGGCCTCTTGTTTCTCCTGAGGACTGTCTGTTAGGTGGCTGAGGTCATCCCTTTTCTCTGTGGTTTGGCTCCTGCTGACTGGAATGTCTCCTCCTCCACCTTGTCTACTCAGACCAATCTCTAGGATGCAGCTTCAACATCATTTCTCAGAAGCCTTCTAGACCCCTCGGGGCAGAAGTAGGCCCTCTCTTCTCTGAGCTCTTGTTGCTCTTGGTTATGAACCTCTACCAACTCACACAACACCGTGTGTGGTGTCGTAATGGTTATCGCAGTGTGTTGTAATAGTTATTTACTAACCCCAGAGATTAGCGATTAGGTCGGACTCTCCTACTCAACAGTGTACCTTGAGGGCAAAAAGTCTTTGCCTTATTCTCAATTTCTAATCCCATGTTTAATAGAGCATGAAGGAGCTGACCAATAAAAGCGGAAAGAATCAATACAGATGGACAAATTCCTTCTTGAATATGTGAATAAACACACAAACAATAAAAACAGCCCCAGATTCCAGAAGATACAGGCAACTTAGAATTCCTTTGCCTTACCTATCAGAATGACTGGTCTAACTCCTGAGTTACTCAGCAGGTTTTCAGGAACAATTACAGTTTCCCCTGCAGGAATGGGCCGAGGTTGTAAAATTCCAGTTAATGGGGTCTGTGGAACTGGGGCAGATAAAAGGGGCTCTGGAAAAAAAAAGTTGTTTGACAGGAAGGATTAGGCATGAAAGCTAAATAAAATACAATGGGAAGTAATGCAGCTTTAGTAGTTCTATTAGTCTAATGGTTTATTGTGGATTTTTATCATTAATTTGTGTTTATTATATAAAATCAGAAGTGAGAAAAACAAAAGGAAGAAACAAAACAAGCATGATCATACCATCTGGAGATAGCTAGTATTGATCATTTTGGTAGTTTCCTTTCCGTTGTTTTTTCCACGTGCAATCTTTTGAATTCTGTTTTGCATTTTTTCTCCCTGCCCCATATATCAAAGGCATATAAATTTTGAAAAGCACGGACAAATGTAAGAAGGATAAGCTCATCATGAGTCAGTACTACCTAAAGGCAACTACAGTGGCATACTGGTATAATTCTTTGTGTATATAAGATCTCCATGTAGTCTTTAAAAAAAATTTTTTTTTTGTATTTTTTGGCAACAGAATCTCACTCTGTTGCCCAGGCTGGAGTGCTATGACATCAGCCTAGCTCACAGCTCCTTAAATTCCTGGGATCAAGAGATCCTCCTGCCTCAGCCTCCCAGTAGCTGAGATTACACTACCACTTCCCACAACACCTGGCTAATTTTTCTGTTTTTAGTAGAGACAGGGTCTTGCTCTTGCTCAGGCTGGTCTCAAATCCTGAGCTCAGAGATCCTCTTGCCTTGGCCTTCTAGAGTGCTAGGATTACAGGCATGAACCACCATATCCAGCCCTCCATGTAGTATTTAAAACTATTTATTTAAAAAAAAAACTTAAAAATTTAAAGAACCCCATGTATGCCTTAGAATTGGTGTTTCTAGTTGTGTGTGTTTAGTAGAGCAAGGCAGACAAATGTTTGAACATGTAACTTTAAGTACCAAATGGCCACGGTTTGGGTATTAAGAAGGAGAACAAGTTGGCTTTTCAGGTGTCTAGCTGTTAACAGTCTAGGCCGAAAATAACAAGCTTGGGTCACACAGAAAACCAGATCACAGGAAGGAAAATCTAACACTACTGCTGGTGCAGCAAGTCCATTTGTGCCCTGTGATGGTGGCTGGTAGCATCATGACCTAGATAATGAATTGCTTATCAACGCCATGGGCTACAACCAAGCCCAAGGTTGAATGCAGATCAGTTGTGATGGTGCATGTGCTTATAGGGAAGGCTGATGTGAGGGGGACAAAATATTAGCTACTATCAATATCCTCACATAATACTGAACACAATGGTTGGTTAAGGAAGTTTATTTTCAGGGTTCAGGGAAAGAACAGGAGAAGAAGATATCTCTACTAATTAAAAAAAAATCCAAAACCTTAAATCCATTTTCTGTTAAAGTCTTACCATTTCTTGAAAGAGGGCGAACTGTAGGAACAGGTGCAACTAAACCAGGTTGGGGGACAGGTGACCCAGGATACCACCCCCGGTGTCGCTTCTTTGGTGGCCCAGAAGTGAACATGGTAGCTGAAGACAAAAAGAAAGATAGCCTTGTCCTCAGTCATGTGGAAGAAAGGAAAGAAGGCCAAGGTAACACAGAACTTTTTATTTGATTATTCTCAGAAAGTTTAAATCATTCATCTAGGGGGACAGAGGCAAAGACAAAGTTAGAAACAGCCACACTTTGGTGTTATCAACCTAACACCATACTAACAACCACCTAATATCTGCATGTTGTTTTACAATTCTTAATTTTACTCAGATTATTTTATTTGATTCTATCAACAACTCTAGGGAGTTGGAGGACACGTATTATTGTTATACTCATTTTGTAGATAGAGCACCAAAGGGTCAGATTTGCCCAGGATTACACAGCAGAGAACTTTGAATCCTGTTCTTTGGTCAGCAACACCTATGGGTTTAGACATTTCCTGATATATCTGTTCCAACATTATTTCCCAGTTAGGCTCATCTCTGTAGAATCCTAAGATAATTTAATTACTACTGTTCACACCAATCATAAGCTTTCTTTCTTTTTGGGGGGAGGGGACAGAGTCTCACTATGTCGCCCTCAGTAGAGTGCTGTGATGTCACAGCTCACAGCAACCTCAAACTCTTGGACTTAAGCAATTCTCTTGTCTTAGCCTCCCAAGTAGCTGGGACGATAGGTGCCCGCCACAATGCCCGGTTATTTTTTGTGTTGTTATTGTAATTGTCATTGTTGTTCAGCAGGCCCAGGCTGGGGTCAAACCTGCCAGTCCCAGCGTCTGAGCTACAGGCACCAAGCCCAATCATAAACTTTCAAAACATTGTATGACAAGCTAAGAAAAAACTCCAGAGCGTGCTGTCAGATAATTTGTCATTCCAAAATCTACTACATATCTACCATCATGAAGTGCATTGTTTCAAAACTCTAAGATGGGTAGTGTACCTTGGTCTCCTGACGCATAACTAGGTCTTGGTGACAAAGAATAATTCCCGGGGCGAGCTGGCGTGGAGCTGGAGGCGCTGCTCTTCCCTCCGTGGCTACTGTTTCCATTAGCAGCATCTGTGGAACGTGAGGAAAGGAGCTGCTCAGAAAAGAAGCTGAACAGGGCACTGCTTTCTGTGATGCTATAACCGTCTGATAAACTTCATACTCTCTCTCTCTCTTTGGTTATTTATTTATTGAGACAAGGTCTTGCTCCATTGCCTGGGCTAGAGTAGAGTGGCACCATCACAGTTCTCTGCAACCACAAACTCCTGGGACTCATCAATTCTCCTGCCTCAGTCTCCCAAGGACTACAGGTGTGTGCTACCACACCAGGAAAATTTTTTTTATTTTTAGTAGAGACAGGCTCTCACTCTTGCTCAGGCTGGTCTCAAACTCCTAACCTCAAGCAATCCACCCACCTCAGCCTCACAGAGTATTAGTACTCATGCCTAATGAGCCCCTGTGCAGGCCAACCTCACTCACATTCTAAAACTCAAAGAAACCTCATGGATAGGACTGCACGCAGTTAAATAAAACCAGCTACCACTGTCAGAGGAGTACCTTCATTAAAATTGTCACTTAAATATAAATTCCCAGAATACCTAGACATCTTTTAGAATTATTTCCTTTTTTTTTTTTTTTTAAGATAAAGTCTTACTATGTCACACTTGGTAGAGCACTGTGGTGTCACAGCTCATAGCAACTTCAAACTCTTAAGCCCAAGTGATTCTCTTGCCTCAGCCTCCCAAGTAGCTGGGACTATAGGTGCCCCCCACAACACCCAGCTATTTTTTTTTTTTTTTGTAGAGACAGAGTCTCGCTCTATCACCCTCAGTAGGGTGCCATGGCGTCACACAGCTCACAGCAACCTCCTGGGCTTAGGCAATTCTCTTGCCTCAGCCTCCGGAGTAGCTGGGACTACAGGTGCCCGCCACAATGCCCGGCGACTTTTTTGTTGCAGTTTGGCCAGGGCAGGGTTTGAACCCACCACCCTCGGTACATGGGGCCAGCACCTTACCCACCGAGCCACAGGTACCGCCCATACCCGGCTATTTTTTTGTTGTAGTTGTTATTGTTTAGCAGGCCCGGGAGAGTTCAAACCCTCTAGCTTCAGTATATGTGGCCAGTACCCTAACCATTGAGCTATGGGCACTGAGCTTAGAATTATTGTCAATGAACTCTTTGGCGATGGTGAGTAGAAGAAAGAGAAAACAATTCTTTTCTTTTTTTAATACGGTAACTTGCAAATATGTACAGAAGGAGAGAATCGTCCATGTTCCCACCACCCAGCTTCAACATTTATTAACACATAACCCATCTTGCTTCATCTATTCCTCATACATCTTCCTCTCCACACACACACATACATGCTCTGGATTATTCTGAAACAAACTCATTTATCATATCATTTCATCCATAAATATTTCTATATGTATTTCTAAAAGAAAGACTCTTTAAAATAAATAACTGTAATAACATCATTATACTTAAAATTAAGAATGATTAATAATTTCTTAATATCATCAAATATCCCATCAGTATTCAAATTTCCCCCAATTATCTCAGAAATGACTTTTTACTGTTGGCCTGTTAAAATTAGGATTTAAAAAAGATCCACACATTGAATTTAGTTGCTATGTCCCTTAAACCTCACCTCTTTTGATCTATAGGATTCCCCTCCTTTTTTTTCCTTCTTACAATTCATTTGTTGAAAACCCGATAGAATTTCCTGTTTTCTGGATTTTGCTGATTGGATACCCACGGTATCATTTAACATTCCCTTGTCTCCTGTCCCACTTTGTTGCCCAGGCTAGAGTGCTGTGACCTCAACCTAGTTCACAGCAACTTCAAACTCCTGGGTTCAAGCAATCCTCCTGCCTCAGCCTTGCTCAGCCTTCTGAGTAGCTGAGACTACAGGTGAGACCACCAGCATGCCTGGCTAATTCTTCTATTTTTAGTAGAGATAGGGTATGGATTTGCTTGGGCTGGTCTCAAACTCTAGAGCTCAAGTGATGCTCTGCCTTGTCCTCCCAGAGAGCTAGGCTTACAGACATGAGCCCACTATACCTGGCCTGTCCCTTGTATTTAAAATAAACTAATTATTAGATATAGAGGCTTGATCAAATTCAGGTTTAATTATTTTTTGGGGGGGGGCAAGAGTCTCATAAGTGCTGTTGTATATAGTACTTCTATCAGGAGGCACATAATAGCCAGTTTTCTCTCTTCTTGTGATGTCAGGATTATTAGCAGGTTCAAGAGCTGGTGACCTAATCCTTGGCATTATAAAGTCACTTATCCTTTCATCGGATGGTTTTTATAACCATGATGATCATTGATCTATACTTCATTGATTTTACTTCTTAATGCTGTAAAAATTTGATTCCATTTGTTCAAGTCTGTAATCTAGCCAGAAGGTAGATACTGCAAGAATTGTCAGACCCAGAGTAAGAACCAAGTGGGCTGCATGAATTGTGATGCCTAACTGTGGAGAAGTTACAAAAATGATCAGCTCTTTCTCTTCATTCTTCTTCCACCTCCCTTACCATTTCTTCTCTTTTAACACTGGAAATTTTCTAAGATTCTATCCTTTCCTCACCCCACATCTCTCCTTAGCTGATCCTATTTACCCTAATGGTTCAACTCTAGACCATCAGTCCTCACCCCCCCAAGATAAATCAAATGACTGTTGAACAGTTCCCCATTTAGATGTCTTGTGGGTATCTCAGACTCAGCATGTCCCAAACCCAGCTTAAAATCTCTTGCTGGAGAACCTGCTCCTCCTTCTCTGTTCCCTGTCTCAGGTGATGGCACCACCAGCCCAGAAAGCTGAAAGTCAGCTGTGAGACCCCTTCTTCCCCTGCTCCCTTTACGGTGTTAAGTCCTGCTGATCTTCCTTCCCAAATACTTCTCCAATCTCCACCCTCCTCTCCAATCTGGTATCATTCTGGCCAAGGACTTCATCATGTCTCACCCAGACTATCACCATGGCTTCCAAGGAGTTTTCCTACCTCTTATGGTCTTACACGTTACTGCCAAAATGATCTAGCTTGTGTTCAAATCAGACCATGTCATTCTTCTGCTCCCTAAGTTACAGAGCAAAATTCATGGCCTTGGCCTGCCTCCCGTGACTTCTTCCTTGACCGTCACTTGCTTGGGTCCTGCTACTCCCTGAGTTTTACATTTTGTGGTTCTTATGAGTCTGAACTTCTGGAATTTTTTGTGTATGTCATGTTGCTTTCCCCCCTTCCTTTTCTTTAAACCTTTGTTCCTGATCTTCCCTGAATATGAAGTGCCTTTCCTCCATTCTTCTGGAGGAGTGACTGTCTCCTCATTCTCAAAGACCAAGCTCCTCTTAGAACTCATTGATTACTCCCTCAAATGCTAATGCCCCTGCTTTGAGCTCCCTGAGCATATGGTCATATTTGCTGCAACAAACTAAAAATATCTTGTCAGCGGTCTGTCTCTCCATTAGATTACCAGGACATTAGAGATCAGAGATTATTTTTCTTTGTATTCTCAGTTCCTAGTCACAGGAGGTGCCCAAGAAATGTCTGTTGGATGAAATCAAACCACTGTGTCTCTTTTGTGTGCCAAATACCATTCCCTAACTCTTTTGGCTGGAATGCACAGAACACGAGCTTTGTACAACAATCCATTATTATATGCCTCACACCTGTCTTCAACTGGCAGGTAGAAGCAGCTTCTGTTTTCTTCTATTAATTTGCCAATTAAATTTCATACAAGTCTTTTATAGACTATGTATTTACCAAAGAAATATAAGTGAGGAAAACATCACCTGCAGCAAAAGTCTTCCCTACAGCCTGCAAAGATAAAGCCAGTGGTTTCACAGCATTCTTATTCCGGGTCAGGTCCTGAGCTCCACTTAAATTGATTGCAGAATTAGCTGGACTGAGAATCGGTGAATCTTTAAAACGAAAGAGGTTGTTTAAATTAGCAACTATTTACATATGAAGGAAGTTAATTTGACAAGAGTTGAGAAAATGCAGATTATAGAATTTCTATTCTTTCCTTAAATTATTCTGACATTTAAGAAAGTCAATTTCCAGGAATTTAGGTTTTATTATTTTTAATTTATATAATAAATATTCACTAGAAGTTACTATGTTCTGGGTGTTATTTTAAGCACTGCAAATACATTAATCCAGGCAATCTCTATACAACTCTGTTAGGTAAGTATTACCTTAAATAGTAGTAATTTAACTTTGTCAAAGTCAGATGACCTGGCTTCAAGGATGTCAAAACTATCTCCACATTTCCCTTAAAGCCGAATTTTTGTTTTTGTTTTGAGACAGAGTCTCACTATGTCACCCTCGGTAGAGTGCTGGGGCATCACAGCTCACAGCAACCTCAAACTCTTGGGCTTAAGCGATTCTCTTGCCTCAGCCTCCCAAGTAGCTGGGACTACAGGTGTCCACCATAACACCTGGCTATTTTTTGGTTGTAGTTGTCATTGTTGTTTAGCTGATCTGGGCTAGATTTGAACCCTCCAGCTCTGGCGTATGTGGCTGGTGCCCCAGCCGCTGAGCTATGGGTGCTGAGCCTAAAGCCATATTTTAATGACATATATTTGTCTCTATCTAGATGAGTTTTGTTATTTAACGTGTCACAGAAACTAACTCATTGTAATCTAGGAGAAAGCACTTTTCTCTGGAATAAAGTTGCTTTAATTTTTTTTTTAATAAAGTAGAATTAATTTACTGCAATACAAGGTACATCCAAAAGAAAGTTTCCTTTGGATTAAGAAAATAATCCCAGAAAAACTACATGCTATTTCAGAGACAAACCATGGGAGAGATAAAGACTCAAGCCAGCTGGGGATTTCTGAAAGGAGAGCCCTAGTCCCCAACTACTCTGGCAGAATAACAAGATCAGTTAACACAGGAAAGCATTAAAAGGATGGTTACAATTCTGAGGCTGAAAAACAAGGTACTCTAAATAACAGGATATTGATGGTGCTACATTAGAAATTATTTAATATGTCTGACAAAGGTCTGATAACCAGAATCCACAGAGAACTCAAACGTATTAGCAAGAAAAGAACAAGTGATCCTGTCTTATTGTGGGCAAGAGATTTGAACAGAAACTTCTCTGAAGAAGATAGGCGCACGGCCTACAGATATATGAAAAAATGCTCATCATCCTTAATCATCAGAGAAATACAAATCCAAACCACTATGAGATATCATCTAACTCCAGTAAGATTAGCCCACAGCACAAAATCATAAAACTATAGATGTTGGCACGGATGTGGAGAAAAGGGAACACTTCTGCACTGCTGGTGGGAATGCAAACTAATACGTTCCTTTTGGAAAGGAGTTTGGAGATCACTTAGGGATCTAAAAACAGACCTGCCTACTCTATTCTGCAATTGCTCTACTAGGTATATATCCAGTAGATCAAAAATCACTTTATAACAAAGATGTTCGCACCAGAATGTTTACTGCAGCCCAATTCATGGAAGAAACCCAAGGGCCCATTGATCACGAATGGATTCATAAATTGTGGTATATGTACACCATGGAATGTTATGCAGCCTTAAAAAAAAGATGGAGACTTTACCTCTTTTATGTTTACATGAATGGAGCTGGAACATATTCTTCTTAGTATCTCAAGAATGGAAGAAAAAGTATCCAATGTACTCGGCTCTACTATAAAGCCAATATATAATCACCCACACTTCCTTATGAAAGCTATAACCCAACTACAGCCAAGATGAAGGGGGAAGAGGAGGGTGAGAGGAGGGGAGGGGGGAGGGTGGATGGAGGGAGGGTAATTGGTAGGACCACACGTATGTGCATTTTACAAAGGTACATATCAAATCCACTAAGTGTAGAGTATAAATGTCTTAACACAATAATCAGGAAAGTGTGGTAAAGGCTATGTTAACCAGTTTGTTGTAAGTATTTCAGATTGTATATAAAACCAGCGCATTGTACCCCATAAATGCATTAATGTACACAGCTATGATTTAATTAAAAAATAAATTATTTAAATAATTATTCATATCACAACATGATTCCTGACTCACCTCATCATCTCATACGAACTCAAAAGAATGAAATGGTCCCATAATGGCTTGGCAGAGTCCACGTAGCTCTCTGAAAGTCTGCCCTGCTCCCAGTGAGTGATTTTAAGGCCATCGAGAATAACAGAGGCCAGCAAGTGCACTTGTAACATTGTGAAGCTGTAGGAAACTGAAGACTGCCTGTGTTTTTCACATCTTCACAGAGAGCCCACCAGGACAGGGATCCCAGGTAAGTTTGCTGTGTCATTCCACAGGTTCATCTTTTCCTTTCAGGACACAGTCATACTTAGGCCACTCTGAAAAGTTTTTATTTATTTATTTATTGAGACAGAGTCTCACTATGTCACCCTGGGTAGAGTGCTGTGGCGTCACAGCAACCTCAAACTCTTGGGCTTAAGTGATTCTCTTGCTTCAGCCTCCCAAGTAGCTGGGACTACAGATGCCCACCACAAACGCCTGGCTATTTTTTTTGTTTGTTTTTGGTTGGAGTTGTCATTGTTGTTTGGCAGGCCTGGTCTGGATTAGAACCTGCCCGCTCTGGTGTATGTGGCTGGCGCCCTAGCCACTGAGCTACAGGCGCCAAGCCCACTCTGAAAAGTTTAGAGACAGACTGTGTTATGGTCCATTATTTCCCTTCCAAGAAACACAGTCAGCAGTGTCCTTTCTGATTCACCTGTGCAAGTCCCAACTTGCTCAGCTTATCGGTGTTGCTGGGAGGGCTTCATTCGTTTCTGTACAAAAGAATTTTACATTTCTTGATTTTTGTGTATCTCAAAACTTCCGTAATGACCCATGTATTGTTTGGAATTAGATTAGTAGCTTAATATACTAGTTTCTACCTATAACTTTAGCATATCCCTATGATGAAGGGTGTTGATTCCTCTTACATTTTCAAACCACTGAATACACATTAGTATAGACCAGCATTTTAAAAGCAATAAAAGGGTACAAAACTAATGTACAGAAATAAATCTTCATATGAATAAACAAAAACCCATAATTAGATAAAATGCCTAGAAATAAGCTCAGTAAGAAATATCACAACTATATGAAGAAAACTTTATAATATTTCTGGACATGTCTAGAATTTATCTTAAAATATTGACGGAGGAAGATTAAATGATAATCGCCATGTACTGATAATTTTTCTTTTTTTCATGTACTGATAATTATTGAAGTTAGGTGACAGTCCCATGGTGGTGGTTCACTGTATTTTTATATATATTTGAAAATTTTATATTAGACATTTTTAAAAATTAAAAGAATCTGTAAGAAGATCATGAAAATAGATCTGAACAAATATGAAGATATTCCATATTTCTGAGAAGAAATATTCAATGTCAAAAAGATGCCAATCAGGCTTAGCACCTGTGCTCAGTGGTTAGGGCGCTAGCCACATGCACAGGGGCTGGTATAGTGAGACTCTGTCTCAAAAAAAAAATAAATAAAAAGATGGCCATCAATTCAAGTTAATTTATAAATGTAATGTGATGCTAGGAAATACCAATAGGTTTATGTATTATTATAATTAAAAAGGCAAACTGATTTAACATTGATATAAAATATTAAATAGTCAAAAAATAGAAGAGGAGGAAACATTTCCTAACTCATCTTATAAGACCAATATTACCCTGATATCAAAACCTGACAAAGAGGGGGCACCTGTAGCACAGTGGTTAGGGTGCTGGCCACAAGCTCCGGGGCGTGTGGGTTCGAACCCAGCTCAGGCCTATTAAACAAACAACAACAACAACAACAAATGAAGTTTATTAGGGGCGCCTATAGCACAGTGGTTAGGGCACCGGCCACAAGCTCCGGGGTGGGTGGTTCAAACCCAGCTCAGGCCTGCTAAACAAATAAACAACAACAACAACAAAAAATAAAGTTTATTGGGGGTGCAGTAGCACAGTGGTTAGGGTGCCAGCCACATGCTCTGAGGCTGGTGGGTTCAAACCCGGCCTAGGCCAGCTAAACAAAACAAAACAAAACAAAGCAAAGCAGCCGAGCATTGTGGTGGGCGCCTGTAGTCCCAGCTACTTGGGAAGTTGAGGCAAGAGAATCGCTTGAGTCCAAGAGTTTGTGGTTGCTGTGAGCTAAGACTCCACAGCACTCTACTAAGGGTGACAAAGCGAGACTCTGTCTTAATAATGAAAAAAAAAGACATCATAAGAAAAGCTGTAGTTTATAAATGTATGAATAAAGTATAGTTTATAAATGCAAGGATACAGGAAAAGCAATGCTCAGTAAAACACTAGCAAATAGAATCTCGTAGCATATAAAAAGGAGTATAAACTATGATTGAGATTTATAGCAGAAAGTCAAGGTTGGCTTAACATGCAAAAATCTATATGAAATGCCCAGTATGGACAAATCCATAGAAATAGAAAAGAGATTTGTGGTTTCCAGGGATCAAGAGCAAGGGTGAAACAGGGAGTGACTGTAAATGGGTATGGAGTTTCTTCTTAGAGTGATGAAAATGTTTTGAAAGTTATCGTGGTGATAATTGCACAATTCTGCAAATATACTAAAATCCATTGAATTGTACGTTTTAATGGGTAGTGAAGTACAGAATAGGGCATACAAAACTTTGGAGTATTAAGGTATAAAAGTAAGAATTTGTTCTTTCTTGAATAGATCTTAAAAAAATCTTAAAGATATATAGGAAAATAATTACAGCAGTTACCAGTTGGGGGGATGGGCTCCTGTAAAAAAAATAGAGACTTTTTACTGTACATATATGCATACATTATGTAGTTACCTATCCACAATGGACATAGGTGTTTTTGAAAAATGTAAATATTTTACAACAGTGGAATAAAGGATTAAAAAAATAAGGATAGAAAATAGTTATATGTAGATTTATAACTAGCATCAGAAGTTCTTCTGTTTTTTTTTTTTTTCTTTTTGAAACAGGGCTTCCCTCTGTTGCCCAGGTTAGAATGCAGTGATGTCATCATAGCTCACTGTGACCTAAAGCTCCTGGGCTCAAGCTATTCTCCCAGCTCAGCTTTCCGAGTAGCTAACACTACAAGGCGTGCATCACCACACTTGGCTAATTTTTATATTTTTTGTAGAGACAAGGATTTGTTATGCTGCTCAGGCTGGTCTTTAATTCCTGACTTCAAGTGATCCTCCTGCCTCGGCCTCCTGAAGTGCTAGGATTACTGGTGGGAGTCACTGCACTCAGCCAGAAATACTTCTTAAATATACAAAGTGAGCATTTACTTCAATATTAGATCACACATAGTAATTTTATAGGGTAATTCCATTCCAATGGAACCGCTTCTGCAAAATTATCTTAAATACAATAGATACTTTTCAGTGTTGATCATACTGAAATCCTACTATTGCATGTATTTATTTATTCAATAATATTTTTTTGAGCCCTTACCATGTGTCAAGAACCTTGCTAGGACCTATGAGTAAAAGGTAAACAAGACAAGTGCTGTCCTTAAGAAACTTTCCTCTATCAACTAAGGTACTGGTGGTGTTCTCCAACCCTTTTGTTTATCTTAAAACAATCTGATTAGACACCATAGTTTCATTTTTAATATTTGATCATTTATTTCTATATTTTTTCCTATTTTATTTCATTAACATATAAATCATAGAAAAATCAGAAAGCACAGGTAAGCATTAGATCAGAGTGAACTTTGCAAAGTAAAAATCCTACTGTGTTATTCCCTAATATTTACCACCTTGCACATGCTTCCAGTCTTTATTATGTATGGTGGCCTTTGTACATTTAGCATTTAGTGGTTTTGATCATTTGGAAGCAGGCGGTCCAAAGTCATGGAAATTACTCCTATGTTTTCTTGTAAGAGTGTTATAGTTTTAGCTATCACATTTAGATGAATGTGGTATGAAGAAGAGGTCCAAATTCATTCTTTTGCCTGTGGATATAAAACATGATCCATGTTCAAAACATGATCCCCTGTCCTCTTGCTCAGACACGAATATGACCCATGGGGCTGTAAGGCTGCTGTGCTTAGACAGCGAGCAGCTGATTGCTCAGGGTCTGCATCTCACCAGGGCCTCGTTCCCTCTACTAGTGAGTTCATGTCTACTTAAGGAAGAACTTCTAAGCCCTGGAGGATTCACAGACTTGCAAAGTTCCTCGAGCAAGTCACAGCTCTGGTCTCTATGTTGTGGTGGTTTGTGACTTCCTGTTTCTCCCACTAGGTCATGAGCTCCTTGAGAGCATTCCCAGCTCCTGGTATAATGACTGTCCCATCATGGCAAAAGAGATAAAATGTAAAAAAATGCCAAACTAATCTTCTTATCCTTTTTACACAATAGTTCAATAACTCTGTGTTAGCCCAAAATCATTGGGGAGTAGGTGGGGAGGGGAGGATAAACCCTTCCTAGTAAAGGGAGCCAATTAAGCAGTGAGTAGAAGGTGTCTGGATCCTGATTTAACTACTCCCTGGGCTCTTACTTTGCTAAATATGAACCCTCCCTAGAGTCTTTCATAATCTGCAAAATGGTGCTAAAATCTCACAGTAACAATGAACATGTTTGGCACAGTGCCTAGAACACAGTAGGTATTCAATAAATGTTTTGCTAAATCTTGTTAAGAGTTTTCCAGATGACCAACCCCCTAAGTCTCTTTTTGCTCTTGACACCTATATAAAACGTAGGCTCTAATATGGGTGTCCAGCCTTTTTTTTTGCTCCACGTTGGAAGAAGTATTTTCTTAGGTCACACATTAAATACAAAAAACACTAACAAAAGATGATGAGCAGAAAAAAAAGTCTGTGCATAATTTTCAAAATATCCAATATCACAGATAAGCAAAACAGGCCTCAAATAATGTACATGCAGCCCATGGACCCCTGCTAATGTGCTTCTTTCCTGAGTAAAGTACACTGAACCTCTTTTCACATTCAAACTGCAATTAGAGTAATGTCCTTCCCATGTAGTCATCACATCCCTATTTCTGCACTCTGAGCCTGCATTACATATATATGCCAGCTACATTTTACTTTTGATTCAAGTGAACAAGCATTTAATTAAAATATGAACATATTTCCCCTCCAAAATTAGTGTTCAATCATGTCTTGCTAACTTGTTCTTATGCTATTGATTTTTAAAAATAGCTTTATTGGTGTATAACTGACAATAAGCCACACATATTAAAGTACATAATTTGGTAAGTTTTAACATATGTACATACCCATGAAACCATCACCACAATCAAAGTAATAGGTGGGTCATTGCGAAAATTTTGAGATACACAAAAATCAAGAAATGGAAAATCTTGTGCAGACAGAAACAAATGAAGCCCTCCCAGTAAAACCAACAAGCTGAGCAAGTTGAAACTAGCAGGGGTGAATCAGAAAGGACATTGCTGCTGTGTTTCCTGGAAGTGAAATAATGGACCATAACAGTCTGCCTCAAAACCTTTGTAGTGACTCACATAAACATATTTATCATCCCTAAGTTTCCTTGAGCCTTGCTCCCCCATCCCCAAGCAACAATTCATCTACTATCACTATAGATTACTTTGCATTTTCTAGAGTTTTGTATAAATAAAATCATGTGGTATTATTCTTTGTGGGGGAGGGTCTGGCTTCTTGCACTCACCAGATTTATTTTGAGATTCATCCACATTGTTATGAGTATTAATTGCTCATTACTGTGTATTGATGGATAGTATTACACTGTAAGAATAGAACAATTTATTTATTCATTCACCTGTTATAGACATTTGGGTTGTTTCCAACTATTGGCTATTATAAAGAAAGCTACTATGAACATTGTTTACAAGTGTTTGTATGGAAATATATTTCCCTTTCTCTTGGGTAAATACCTAGGAATGAAATGGCTAGACCATTTGGTAGGTGTATGTTCAACTTTTTTTTTTTAAAAAGAAACTGCCAAACTCCTTCTCAAAGTAGTTTTATCATTTTATGTTCTCAGCTTTGTATTAGAGTTTTGTATTAGAGTTCTACTTCCTCAACATCCTCGTCAATGCTTGGCAAAATCTTTTAATTTAAGCCATTCCATTAAGTGTGGTATCTCACTGTTATTAATTTTGCATTTTCTAATCTTTTTATGATACTTAATCACCATCCATATATGTTCTCCCACTTTAAAGATGAGGATGGGCATGGTGGTTAACACCTATAATCCTAGCGCTTTGTTTTTTGTTTCTTTGTTTTTGAGATAGTCTCACTTTGTCACCCTCAGAAGAGTGCTGTTGCATCATAGCTCACAGCAACCTCAAACTCCTAGGTTTGAGTGATCCTCTTGCTTCAGCCTCCCCAGTAGCTGTGACTGCAAGAGCCCACCACAACGCCTGTCCATTTTTTTAGAGACACAGTCTCTTTCTTGGTCAGGCTGGTCTCGAACTCCTGAGCTCAGGTGATCCACCTGCCTCAGCCTCCTAGAGTGCTAAGTTTATAGGCATAAGCCACCAGGCCAGCAATCCAAGCACTTTTGAGGCTGATGAGGGAGGATTGGTTGGGGCCATGAGTTGGAAACCAGCCTGAGCAACACAGTGAGATTCTTGTCTCTACAAAAAAATTAAAAAACAATTAACCAGGTGTGGTGGCCCACACCTATAATCCCAGCTGCTTGTGAGGCTAAGGCAGCAGTATTACTTGAGCCCAGAGTAGAGGTCAAAGTGAGCTATGATGGTGCCACTAACTCTAGTCTGGGCAACAGAGGTAGAACCTGTTTCCAAAGAAAAAAAAAAAAAGTTGTAGTATGAATGTGAGCCAATGTGCCCAGCCTAAAGTTCTTTATTTGTTCTGGACATAATTCCTTTATACGGTTTTCTTTTTCTTTTCTTTCTTTCTTTTCTTTTTCAAGACAGTGTCTTACTTTGTTGCCCTTGGCAAAGTGCTGTAGTGTCGCAGCTCACAGCAACCTCAAACTCTTGGGCTCAAGCGATTCTTTTGCCTCAGCCTCCTGAGTAGCTGGGACTACAGGCACCTGCCACAATGCCCAGCTATTTTTAGAGACAAGGTCTCGCTCTGGCTCAAGTTGGTCTCAGGTCTCAGGTTGCCTGTGAGCTCAGGTAATCCACCCGCCTCGGCCTCCCAAGTGCTGGGATTACAGGAATGAGCCACCTCGCCCAGCCTTACAGCATCATTATATAACACTGTCATCACCAGCATCATTTATGTGGGATGTGACTGTTCTTCTTGTATTCTAGTAAAGATACCTTTTATTTCATTTTCTAGCCTGACTGCCCTGGCTAGAACCCTCCAGTACATAAAATGGAAGTGGTAAGAGTGGACATGCCTCCCTTTTTCTCAATCTTAGGAAGTATTCAGTCTTTTATCACTAAGTGTGTCAGATATGGGGTTTTTGTAGATGCCCTTTATAAGTTTGTGGAAGTTCCCTTCTTCTAGTTTTTATTTTTTTATTTTTTTTTAACACAGAGTCTCAAGCTGTCGCCCTGGGTAGAGTGCCATGGTGTCACAGCATGTAGCACCCTCAAACTCTTGGGCTTAAGTGATTCTCTTGCCTCTGCTTCCTAAGTAGCTGGGACGACAGGTGCCCCCCACAACGCCTGGCTATTTTTTTTTTTTTTTTTGCAGTTGTCATTGCTGTCTCAGCTGGCCTGGGCCAGGTTCAAACCAGCCAGCCTCAGTGTATGTGGCTGGCACCCTACCCACCAAGCTACGAGCAATGGCCCTTCTAGCTTGTTAAGAGTTTTTATTAGGAAAAAATGTTGTATTTTGTCAAATGCCTTTTCTGCATCTGTTGAGATAATCATATGGTTTTGCCTTTTGTTTGTTAACATGGTAAATATATTGATTAATATTTAAAAGCATCCGGGGATAAATCCCACTTAGTCATGATGTACTATCATTTTTAACATATTATTGGATTCAGAATACAAAAATTTTGTTAAGAACAATTTTATATTTATTTCATGAGGGATATTTGTTTGAATTTTTCTTCATCTAGAATGTCTTTGTCTGATTTTATTATCAAGGTAATACTGGTCTTATAGAATGAATTAGGAGGTAATCCATTTCCTTCGATTTTTTGGAAGAGTTTGTGCTGAATTGGTATCATTTCTTCCTTAAACGTTTGACAGAATTTATCAATGAAGTTTTCTGAGCCAGAAGTTTTATTCCAGGAAAGATTTTTAACCACATTTTCGATGTATTTAACAGATATAGGACTATTCAGGTTATCTATTTCTTCTTGTGTAAGCTTTTGTGATTTGTATCCTTCAAGGAATTTATCAATTTCATCCAAGTTATCAAATTTGTTATCATAAAATTATTCCTAACATTCCCTTATTATTCTTTTAATGTCACATGAAGCTGCAGTGTTGCCACCTCTCTTATAAAATATTGGTAATTTGTATCTTCTCTCTTTTTCCTATGTGTGACTAGAGGTTTGGCAATTTTACTGATTTTTTTCTTGAAAGAATAAGTTTCTCTGCTTTTATTAATCTTTTTCTATTATTTTCCTATTTTCTGTTTCACTGATTGCCATTTTGATCTTTATTATTTACCTTCTTTTTGCTTACTTTGGATTAAATTTGTTTATCTTTTTCTTAGTTTCTTTTCTTCCATTTACTTTTTATTTGTATATATTCATTGGGTACAAGAGCAATTTTGCTACATTAATGAAATGCACTGTGGTAAGCAAGGATCTTCAGTGCTTGCATTACTGAAACCATGCACATTACACCCACAAAGCAATCTCTCATCACATACCCGCCTTTTTTCCTAGTTTCTTTTTTTCCCCCAGTACCAATAAAAGCAATATTTATTCATTGCATTTTCCAAGGGAAAGTAGAAGAGAGGAAAAAGAGTCAGCACGTATGCTACAAAATGATTAGACAACGGGAAAGGAAGAACCTAGTGCAGCAAAATCAACCATCAAATAAACACATCCCAGGATGGAGTCACCAAAGCCCAAGGGGGCTCAGTCTCCTGCAGTTCAGGAATGAGGGGGAGGGAGCAGAATAAGAAGAGACAAGTACAGGCTTTCCTACCTTCCTTACCTCTCAAAAAATTCAAGCTTTCACACAAAGCTTTGGTTTCTAGCAGTAAACACAGAGTTACACTCATTTGTCTTCTATTAAACAATCTTGTGGCCACTTTGACATGAAGTTTCTTGTACCTGTATAAAAGTTCTTGAGTGACTTGGATGTATATTCATAATCCCTTTCTTGGTCTGCTGCCCAAGCCTTTTTTTTTTTTTTTTTTCTTTTTTGAGACACAGTCTATTGTCCAGGCTAGAGTGTGATGGCCTTAGCCTAGCTCAAAGCAACCTCTAACTCCTGGGTCCAGGCAATCCTCCTGGCTTCAGCCTCCCAAGTAGCTGGGACTACAGATGCCCCCATGATGCCTAGTTAATTTTTCAATTTTTATTACAGATGGGGTCTCACTTTGCTCAGGATGGTTTCGAACTCCTGAGTGCAAGCAATCCTCCCACCTTGGCCTCCAAGAGTGCTAGGATTATGGGCATGAGCCATCATGTCTGGCCCTGCCCCCACTTTCCACAGGGAAGTCCCCCAATTGCTTTTCTCTACTTTAGAATTAAGTAGGTTTGATCCATCCAGAATACAATAGTGTTTCAAGTGTTTAGCATGAATCACCATCAAGAAATGGTCTTGACTTAGGGGGCTGGGAACAAGGGATAGAGGGTCCTAGCTTTTGTAGGAGTTTTGCATAATTCTTTTAAGAGCTGTGGAGACACCCCAAGAATTAAATGCATATGTATGTAGGTGTGTAGGTTTTCTTTAGAGAAGATAAGAAAGAGGGCAGGAAAGGAGACAAGATTTTAGGACAGAAGATCTGGTTGAAAATAGGAAACAGGAAGGGGAATACAAAAGAATGACTGGTGTTCAAGCTCCCCACTTTAAGAAGAGGGCCTCCCCCTTTTGCCTGGTGCAGAACCTTCTGTCAAAGATGGATTTGGCTATTTTTCTATTGATACAAAAAGAAATTTGTAAACAATGAAACCCCCAAAGAACCTAAAACCCAACATATTACATTTACACAAATGACTTCACTCCAACTCAGTGAAGTCCTACAAAACCCAGACAAATACAACAACCTGGTTGTAGGGATTGCCCGTAGGGAGGCAGCATTTAGGGAAGACAAGAACTCAGGACCAGACAGACCCCACCCAGGGTGTTCTGTTGCATTTGTCTGGTTTCAGCACAGCGAGGTAGGTTTACTGTGGATCTCATAGCATGTGAACAAAAACCCTTTTTTCTCCTTTAGCTACAATGACACTATTAACCAATGTGGCAGCAGGGCAGGACACTGGCTCCAGGCACCACAAAAGGCCCTGGCTTTCGGGTCTCCTTGGAACATAAGAACTTTGAAAGGTTAAGGATTTTTAGTCCTCGCTTCATATAAGATATTCATGCCTCAACAGCACAGGATAGGTACAGGGGTACTGGTCTTAAAACTTACTCTTACCAACTCACACTTTTTTACAAAAACACACATAAACCTTGTTGTGCATGGCAGGGCTCGCCTACCCAGTGAGGGATAGATCAGGTGTGTGAAGCATGTCCTGTGCCCCAGGATTAGACAACCCGCATGCCTGACTTTCGCTTGCTTTCTGGGCCTTTCACCTGGCCCAGCCTCTCCTAACCTCTCTGTACCACCTTTTTCTGTTCAGACTAATTTCTAATCTTTCTTTTTTTTTGAGTCAGAGTCTCATTATGTCACTATGGCTTCACAGCTCACAGCAACCTCCAACTCTTGGGCTTAAGTGATTCTCTTGTCTCAGCCTTCCAAGTAGCTGGGACTACAGGCACCTGCCACAATGTCTGGCTATTTTTTTGTTGCAGTTGTTATTGTTGTTTAGCTGGCTCAGGCGGGGTTCGAACCTGCTGCCTCAGTGTATGTGGCAGGCGCTGTAATCACTGTGCTACAGGTGCCAAGCCTAATTTCTAATCTTTCAGTAGAAGGTGATCAAGTTATGGGGCAACTCCGTTGGAACCTAGTCTCCCATGAAACATTTTCAAGGCAAAAGGGGTTTCAAGTGGATACTGTGACAGAAAAGACAGCTCCAATCGGCAAACATCAGGTAGTTGAATAGGCTACGAGGTCCAAATAGTTGCTCTCCATGGTGGTAAAATAATGAAACATCTTCTTGCTTGTGTATACCTAGAAGTGCTGCCAAGCCAATCCCTGAGGTTGCTCATGTACCTGAAAACACACTGCAGGAACAAAGGCCTTAGATTAAAATATACAAAAATATAAACTCAGAATATTTATATTAAGAAAAAAAAGTTAAAAAGCCTAAAGTATGCCATTCACACACAACTAATGCAGTTGACTTCCTGGAGAAAATGAGACCCAAGGTGCAGTTATCCAAGGGAGCAAATAAAACCACACTGACCCAGAATGAGGGGGGTGCATGTAGGGGCAGTAGGTCTGTAGCTTTTGGGGGTCCAACCACCCTTTTTGCCTGTCACCACTACCCATTGCTTGGGACAGTTCACAGCACCCTCTCTCAAGAATGGGTATGAGAATACAAGATGTGGAAAACCCTGCTTGATTCCTGACAGATTCCCTCCCACGGGATGTAGTGGCTGTTAGGTAGCATCCATTAGTGTGGTCTTGAACTTAATCATTTCACTCTAGCATGGGAGTTATATTATTACATATCCTTCTTTAAAAGGAAAGCAACTTCTCTATCCAGGCCACCTTCAAAAGCTAGAGATTCCGTGGATAGAGTCTTGGAAGAAGAATTCAGATTCTAGGATGATTTCCTCCAAAAGTCCTCCCTGGCATTTGGATAGAGCATAGGTAGTTTTTCTTTGCCTCACCCTCTCCCCCCACCAAGAGGGAAGAAGGGGGGGGGGATGCTGTGAACCCCAGCCTGAGATACACAGCAGTGCTAGGTACCCCCCAATCGGCCCTATCCCCACTTTCTCCACTCTGCTTGCTCACTGAAACTTTATCAAGCTAAAGAATAGCCTCCACCTGCTGTGGCTCCATTCTGGGCCTCCGGGAGCAGGGCAGGGCTGTGGGTCTCTTCTTTCTTCTCCTGGAAGTACACTGGCTTTCCCTGTACACCGGGCATCAGCTGAGCCTGCAGCAAACATGTGGCTACCACATGGCTCTGGCAGAAGTAGCACTTCTTGGGCTGGGGGGCAGCCTGCATTCCTTAGCATAACGGTCTAGACCTCCATAGTTATAGCACCTGTCTCCTTTTGATCTCTGTTTCTGCATGTTCTTCCCCTTTGGCACCTCTCACTCTCGAAATCAAACACCCCCCACCCCAGGCATTGACACAGGTACATTCTGGGGCCTTGGCAGACTTCTTAACCCTTTCAGATCCTATGTCAGACCTCATCCAACATAAAGATTTTCCTGTTTCAATCTGATGTCAGAAGATGTCTGCATGCTTTTGTGGTTGCATTTATTGATTGATGTGCCTCTCATTCAACAACAAGAAGTAGTGACAATGCTGAGTACAAGCTTAGACCTCAAACACAGTTGATCACTGGTTAGAGGAAGAAACAGGCTGTTCAATCTGAAAAACTGACAGTAATTTTAGAATACACAAAGTTTATGGAAGAGGGGACAGAGCTGATCAGTACTGTGGATGTTACAGATTTACAAGGCCCTACAAATGGTGGAAAAAATTAAACTTCTGGCTGACGGAAGTTGCAGTTGTGAACAGCAACATCCTTTGCTCATTAGATAAGGAGACTGAAGAAAAAATATAGATACACCTCTCTTACAGAAGAAATCTCACCACTCAGCTTATGAGCACTATGAGGAACAGAAATTCAAGAAAGAGGGGAAGACCATCATCTTCTGACACGGAGGAAAGGCTAAATGGTAAGATGCATTTTATAATGAAAAATGAAAAAAAAAATCAGCAAAGGATTGCATGGTTTGCAACAGAAGAAATGAGAAAGGTGGAAGGAGAAAAACCATTTTCTACTGTGAGACACGCAAAAGGAAGAGCCTGGACTTCACCCTGGAGATTGCTTCAGGAAGTATCGCACTCAAAAAAAAATTACAAACAAAAATACTTTGATGATTTTGTGTATCCTGAGACCCAGTAATTGCCTGATATAATCGTTCAGTAGCAAGCAGAGAGAGTTCAAACTTTGGTTTTTTTACCTTATAACTGTATCTTGGACTTATCTACATTATTTAGCCCTTGCCTGGGCTAGAGTGCAGTGATGGCCCTCTAGAACACCCTGGGTGGGGTCTCTCTGGTCCTGAGTTCTTGTTAGATATTCTACGTTAGATATTGGCCCCTATTTCTAAACATGCAAAGAATGCTGAAGAGGTATCAGTAAAAAGTAGACATTTTCTACTGACCTATACTTTTAGATTAATTTTTAGAATTTTTAAGTGTTTAACTATGAGAAGTATAATATAAAAGAAAATTCAGCGAAACAATCCAAGATGGTGGCCGAGTAACAGCTTCCCTGCAACAGGGCACGGTGAGTCTGGGAAGATAAGACTCCAGGCATCTCTGGCTGGTGGGATCTGCCTATAATCATCCCTTTGAGGATACAGGGAGTCAGCAAGGGACTTCCGGACCCCAAGAGGAGGACAAAAACAGTGGAAAACTGGCAAGTGGTTGCATGTGTTCGATCGACCTAATCCCGCCAGCAGCCGTAAGTACAAGCACCAGTGAGACTGCAACTGGAAAGGCCTTACCTGTGAACTGTTTTGGTGTTTTTGGACTTAGCACTCAGTTGAACTGCCTTGGGGAGAGCTTGAGCAGGAGTGCGGAGAACTTGGGCTTTGTCTAAGGCCCCAGACTGAGCAGCTGAGCCTGACAGATCTAATAGTGTTCGGCTGTGGGCCACAGGGAGCCATTGTGAGAGAACTGCCCCGGCAAGCTCTGCCTTCAGGGTCGCAGAGGAAGGATCGGGCGGGAGCTAGTAACCTAGTGACTGAGCAGCCTAAAGGTGGGGACTGAGCTGCCTTACAGCCTTAACCCTCAGGGGCAGAGTGAGACCAGTTTTGGCACACTGGAGCCTCAGGCTGTTGCCCTGGGTAGAGTGCCGAAGCATCACAGCTCATAGCAACCCCAAACTCCTGGGCTTGGTGCTGCCCAGACCTCCAAAAGAGCTGCGTCGTGATCCCCGACCTGTGACCTGCGCCCGCTGGGCCTCCACATGCCCTGACCAGGAACTGTGGGAGCTGCGCAACCCTGCGTCCTCCCTTCTGTACCCTCCCTGCCTCCACACCGGCCTGCTCGTCTGGCCAGGAACTCTGGTAGCCGTATGCCCTCCGGAGCCCTCCCTGCCTCTGCGCAGAGCCCTTTTCCTGGCCAGAGACTGCTGGAGCCTTGGGCTCTCTGTGCCAAAGTCACTGGGCACCAGGCACTCTCAGAACTGTGCACACCACCTCCTGCCCTGTTCCTGGATCCGGGTGTGCCACAATCTGGAGCTGCTTACACAACAAGAACTCCCTGGCTGGGGCAGCCCCAGAGACACTACACAGCGTCACTCCCTACAAAGATCCAGCAACAACAGAGTGATCCCGCTGGGGTCTAATATTGGAGAGACACCTCCCCAACTCTGAGGATGGCCAGAGGCAACGGTGAAAAACAATCATGAGGTGAAATCAACAGAAAAACTCTGGCAATATGAACAATCAGAGTAGATCAACCCCCCCAAGGATCAATGGGGCAGACACAGCAAAAGATCCCATGAACAAACAAATAGTTGAGATGTCAGAAATCGAATTCAGAATCTGGATAGCAAATAAGATGAAATTAGAATTCCAAGCAGTAACCCAAAAGATATCTCAAGAATTCAATGAATACAAAGACCAAATGACCAAAGATTTGGACACATTGAGACAAGAAGTTGCAGCCCTCAAAGATCTGAGAAACACAGTAGAATCCCTCAGTAACAGAATGGAGCAAGCAGAAGAAAGGATTTCTGACATTGAAGACAAAGCTTTCGAACGCTCCCAAACTCTCAAAGAGGAAGAGAAATGGAGGGCAAAAACAGATCACTCTCTCAGAGAGCTCTGGGATAAGTTGAAGAAAACCAATATGCATCTTATAGAGATCCCCGAAAGCGACGAAGTGGCTTCACAAGGCACAGAGTCTCTTCTCCATGAGATTATGAAGGAGAACTTTCCAGACATGCCAAGAGATTCTGAAATTCAGATAACAGACAGTTTCAGAACTCCAGCATGACTCAACCTGAATAAGACATCCCCTAGACACATCATAATCAATTTCACTAAAGTTAATATGAAGGAGAAAATTCTGAAAGCAGTCAGATGAAAGAAAACCATTACCTACAAGGGCAACAATATTAGAATAACTGCAGATCTCTCTGCTGAAACCTTTCAAGCTAGAAGAGGATGGTCATCAACTTTTAATCTCCTAAAATGAAATAACTTTCAACCCAGGATCCTGTACCCAGCTAAACTGAGTTTCATTTATGATGGAGAAATTAAATACTTCAATGACATTCACATGTTGAAGAAATTTGCCATAACTAAACCAAATCTCCAGGATATTCTCAGACCTATCCTCCATAAAGACCAGCGTAATCCTCCACCACAAAAGTAAACCCACCCAGAAAATTCTGATCAAATTCCAATTTCCACAGTCACAAAAGGATTAAAAATGTCCACCGGACTCTTTAAAGGCTTATCAATATTCTCAATTAGTGTGAATAGTTTAAATTGTCCTCTAAAGAGGCACAGGTTGGCTGACTGGATACAAAAACTCAAGCCAGATATCTGCTGCATACAAGAATCACATCTTACATTAAAGGACAAATATAGACTCAACGTGAAGGGATGGTCATCTATACTGCAGGCAAATGGAAAGCAGAAAAAAGCAGGCGTTGCAATCCTATTCACAGATGCAATAGGCTTTAAACCAACTGAAATAAGGAAGGATAAGGATGGACACTTTCACAGTAGCCTTTATATATACCAACAACAACCAACTTGAACAAACAGTCAAGGACTCTATTCCTTTCACAGTAGTGCCAAAGAAGATGAAATATTTGGGAGTATACCTAACAAAGGACGTGAAAGATCTCTATATAGAGATCTATGAAAATTTAAGAAAAGAAATAGCTGAAGACGTTAACATGGAAAAACTTACCATGCTCATGGCTGGGAAGAATCAACATTGTTAAAATGTCTATACTACCCAAAGCAATATATAATTTTAATGCAATTCCTATTAAACCTCCATTGTCATATTTTAAAGATCTTGAAAAAATAATACTTTCTTTTATATGGAATCAGAAAAAACCTTGAATAGCAAAAACATTACTCAGCAATAAAAACAAAGGAGGAGGAATCACGCTACCAGACCTGAGACTGTACTATAAATTGATAGTGATCAAAACAGCATGGTATTGGCACAATACCACAAAAACAGAGAAGTAGATGTCTGGAACAGAATAGAGAACCAAGAGATGAATCCAGCTACTTACCGTTATTTGATCTTTGACGATTAATACTAATACGTTCCTTCTGGAAAGATGTTTGGAGAATACTTAAGAGACCTAAAATAGACCTGCCATTCGATCCTATAATTCCTTTACTAGGTTTATACCCAGAAGACCAAAAATCACAATATAACAAAGACATCTGTACCAGAATGTTTATTGCAGCCCAATTCATAATTGCTAAGTCATGGAAGAAGCCCAAGTGCCCATCGACCCACGAATGGACTAGCAAATTGTGGTACATGTATACCATGGAATACCATGCAGCCTTAAAGAAAGATGGAGACTTTACCTCTTTCATGTTTACATGGATGGAGCTGGAACATAATCTTCTTAGCAAAGTATCTCAGGAATGGAAGAAAAAGTATCCAATGTACTCAGCCGTACTATGAAGCTAAATTATAGCTTTCACATGAAGGCTATAACCCAACTATAGCACAAGACTATAGGGAAGGGGCCAAGGAAGGGGAAGGGAGGGGGGAGGTTAGGGTGGAGGGAGAGTAACAGGTGGGGCCACACCTACGGTGCATCTTAGAATGGCTACAGGGGAAACTTACTAAAGGCAGAACACAAATGTCTACATACAATAACTAAGAAAATGCCATGAAGGCTACGTTGAACAGTTTGATGAAAATATTTCATTTTATATATGAAACCAGCACATTGTACCCCTTGACTGCACTAATGTACACAGCTATGATTTAATAAAAAAAAAAGAAAATTCAGAAACAGAATAAACATGCTAAAATCTCACTTCTCCAAAAGACTATTGTTTTCTTCTTTTAGTACATGCCCTTCTATGTTTTAAGCACCTTATCTTTTTATGTGATTTTTAAAAGCCCATAGAGTTTTTTTATTATTATTTTTATTTTTATTGTTAAATCATAGCTATGTACATTAGTGCAATCAAGGGGTACAATGTGTTGGTTTCATATACAATCTGAAATAATCTCATCAAACTGTTCAACGTAGCCTTCATAGCATTTTCTTAGTTGTTGCATGTAGACATCTGTAATCTGCATTTAGTAAGTTTCGCCTGTACCCATTCTAAGATGTACCTTAGGTGTGACCCCACCCAGTACCCTCCCTCCACCCTTACCTCACCCCTCCCTTCCCCTCCCTTGGCCCTTTCCCCATATTCTTGTGCTATAGTTGGGTTATAGCCTTCATGTGAAAGCTATAAATTCGCTTCATAGTAGGGCTGAATACATTGGATACTTTTAGCACATAAACAAACTAAAAAATAAAGACATTATGATTCTCTCAATTGATGCAGAAAAAGCTTTTGATAATATCTAGCATCCTTCATGATCAGAACACTTAAGAAAATTGGTATAGAAGGGACATTTCTTAAACTAATAGAGGCCATCTACAGCAAACCCATAGCCAATAACGTATTGAATGGAGTTAAATTGAAATCATTTCTACTTAGATCAGGAACCAGGCAAGGTTGCCCATTGTCTCCATTGCTCTTTAACATTGTAATGGAAGTTTTAGCCATTGCAATTAGGGAAGAAAAGGCGATCAAGGGTATCCATATAGGGTCAGAAGAGATCAAACTTTCACTCAGATGATATGATCGTATATCTGGAAAACACTAGGGATTCTACAACAAAACTTTTAGAAGTGATCAAGGAATACAGCAATGTCTCAGGCTACAAAATCAACACCCATAAATCTGTAGCCTTTATATATACCAACAATAACCAAGCTGAAAAAACAGTCAAGGACTCTATTCCTTTCACAGTAGTGCCAAAGAAGATGAAATATTTAGGAGTATACCTAACAAAGGACATGAAAAATTTCTATAAAGAGAACTATGAAACTGTAAGAAAAGAAATAGCTAAAGATGTTAACAAATGGAAAAACATACATGCTCATGGTTGGGAAGAATCAACATTGTTAAAATGTCTATACTACCCAAAGCAATATATAATTTTAATGCAATTCCTATTAAAGCTCCATTGTCATATTTTAAAGACCTTGAAGAAGCCCATAGAGTTTTAATTTTCCTTTTCTTACTTAACAGAATTATTTCCTATATGCACAGTGTGTGTATATATGTATATATATATATTTTTTTTTTCTTCACAGTGCTCATGAATGCTTTGATGGCTTCTTCATTACATGGTTTACTGAATTATTTCTATAAGGTTATTTCTCCTTTTAAGTTAATATAAAGGGACAGTGAATGTCTTGACTCTCCTTTGGGGTTATTTTCTTGGCTAAACCTTCTGGAGTGAGATTAGTAGTGCAAAGAATATAAATATTTTTAACATCCTTGTTACTATTGCCAAACTGCTTTCTTAAAAGGTCAGACCACTGTTTACAAATTCACCAGGCTGGCTTAGAGTGTCAGTTTTACCAACACTGTATTTTGTCACTTAAATATTTTGGCTAATGTAAAATATATTTTCATTGTGTTCCTTCATTTCTACAAAGTGGGCCATTCTTCCTCATACTTGCTAAACAGCTGCATTTTCTCTTTTGCAGGAGAAGTCTCCGAAGCACATCCATAGCCTTCAGCCTCTGCTCCTGTCTCAGAGGTGGGGAAATCTTTGGTTTTCTTCTTTCTCTCTCCTATCCATTTATCCGACAAATATTTACTGAGCCTTTTCAGTTTGCCAGATACCACGCTAGGCTCTGGAGATACAGTGGGGGAAGAAAAAGGTACAATCCCCGCTGTCAAGGAGTTTACAGAGTAAAGAAAAGCCTACACATTCTGATTATCTGCCTGCTAAAGGGTTCCCACCACACTTGGAAGTAGGAGACTATTTTGGTAAAGCATTTGAATGCTCATGAGGAAATGAGTTTGGAAAAACTTGCTGGAGGAACTTTTGATTACCCTCAAGGATGCACCTGGAGGGGTAAGGAAGCTTAGCACCCAAAAAAGTAGGGGACAAGCACAGCTACCTTTTAGGGAGAATGAAATGATGCAATCTCATAAAATCTGCTTTCTTTTTGCTTTTCTTGTTTCTATCTTTTTTCTTCTTTTTTTTTTGGTGGGTGGGGGCTTCCCCTCTGTTGCCTGGGCTAGAGTGCAATGATGACATCACAGGCATCAATCCTTCTGTTTCAGCTTCCCAAAGTGCAAGGATTACAGGCTGAGCCACCATGCCCGACCTATTTATCTTTTTGTTGTTGTTCTTTTTAAGGGACAAGGTCTTGCTCTGTTGCTCATGCTGTAGTGCAGTGGCATGATTTTAGCTCACTGTAACCTCAAGCTGTTCTCCCACATCAGGCTCCTGAGTGCTGTGATTTCAGGTGTAAGGCACTGCAGCTAGCCTATCCATTCTATTTTTGCTGCACATTTAAGTTGTCTCCATTTTAAGACACTTGTGAAAACACTGCTATGAATGGTATTGTACATATCTGTTCATGTACACATATACGTTTCTTTAGGGAATGGAACAGCTAGATCATAGGATATGCACATTATCAGTACTATGTGTTACAAATTACCTGCAAGAGTTACCATCAATTAATACTCCTACCAGCCGTGTATATTAGATATTCTTGCATGAAATCCTTGCCAACATTTACTATTGTCAAATTACTGCCAATTTCTGTATATGGTATCTTGTATTTTTAATGTAATTTCTGCAATTACCAAAGTGGTTAATCATCTTTTTCTTGAATTTATTGGACGCTTGGATTTCCTCTTTTATAAAATACCTGTGGGAAGTCTTTGCTAATTGTTTCTATTCATGTGCATAGGTATTCTTTATATGTTCTTGATATGAGCCCTTTGTTAGTTTTATACATTACACATACCATCTCCCAATTTACAGCTTCTAATTTTACTCTCTTTATGGTGCCTTCTAATAACTGGAAGTTGTAATTTTAATCTAGCAAAAAAAAAAAATCAGTACTTTCCTTTATGATCAGCAGTATCTAGCTCTATTTTTTTTTTTTTTTTTTTGAGACAGAGTCTCAAGCTGTCGCCCTGGCTAGAGTTTGGAGTCATAGCTCACAGCAACCTCCAACTTGGACTCAAGGGATCCTCTTGCCTCAATTTTTCTATTTTTAATAGAGATGGGGGTCTTGCTTTTACTCAGGCTGGTCTTAAACTTGTGAGCTCAAGCAATCTACCTGCCTCTGCCTCCCAGAGTGCTAGGATTACAGGCATGAGCCACTGCGCCCAGCCTCTATCTCTATTTTTAAGAAAGTTAGTATATAATAGGCTGGGAGCAGCGGATCATGCCTGTAACCCTCACAATTTGGGAGGCTGAGATGGGTGAATTGCTTGAGCTCAGGAGTTTCAGACTAGCCTACGTAAGAGTGAGACCCTGTCTCTGCTGAAAATAGAAAAATTAGCTGGGCATTATGGTACATACCTGTAGCCCTAGCTACTCAGGAGGCTGAGACAAAAGCCTGGTGTGAGCCCAGGAGGCTGAGCTATGATGATGCCACTCGATGCTACCCAGGGGACTGAGTGAGGCTCTGTCTCAGAAAAAAGAAAAAAAGAAAAAAAGTTATCCTATAATATTTTTTAAATGTTTGATAATTTTGTCTCTTATATTTAGATCTTCCAGGCTTGGTGCCTGTAGCTCAGTAATTAGGGCACTGGCCACATACACCTAGGCAGGCAGGTTCAAACTTGGCCCAGGCCTGCTAGACAACAATGACAACTGCAACAACAACAACAAAAATAGCTGGACATTGTGGCGAGCGCCTGTAGTCCCAGCTACTTGGGAGGCTGAGGCAAGAGAATCACTTAAGCCCAAGAGTTAGAGGTTGCTGTGAGCTGTGAAGCCACGGCACTCTACCAATGGTGACAAAATGAGACTTTGTCTCAAAAAAATTTTTTTTTTAGATCTTACAGCTACCTGGGTTGATTTTTGTGACTAGTGTAAAATGGGGGTGCAGTTTCGTTTTTTTCTGCACAGACAAGATGTCCAACTCCTGAGCACTGTTCCTTGACAGGTCCCACTGATTGGTAAGTCACCCCTGTTAAGTCTGAAATACACACATGTTATGAGAATCTGTGTTTGGATTCCCTACTCTGTTCTGCTCCTGTGTCTATTTCTGTGTTCTCTTTACCCTGTCTCTCTTAGTAAAGCTTTATGAGCCTGACAACAACCTTCTCATATGTTATTGTTCTTACCTCTTTTAGATAAAAGGCTAAATGGTAAGAGGTTTACATTACCTTGAGCCTATGGTGGTTCACAAGGAGGACAATACCTTCAATGACAGGGCCAACTTCTCTATCAAGCGCAGAAGGCACAGTGTCTAGGGGTCTATGACACTTTTAAAGGCTCATGAAAATGGTTTATGTTAAAATCAGGAAAAGAAAAGAACTTTTGGTCAAAGAAAGTGTTTAGATATATATATATATTTTTTTTTTTTAAGACAGGGTCTCATTTTATTTATTTATTTATTTTGAGAGAGTCTCATTGTATTTTTTTTTTTTTTTGAGACAGTCTCACTCTGTTGCCCTGGATAGAGTGCCCTGGCATCATAGCTCACAGCAACCTCAAACTTTTGGGCTCAAGTGATCTTTTTTGCCTCAGCCTTCCAACTAGCTGGGACTACAGGCACTCCCTTTATATTGTCTAGTTTTTTCTTTCTTTTTTTTCTTTTCAGCAGAGATAGGATCTCACTCTTGCTCAGTTTGGTCTTGAACTCCTAAGCTAAAGCAATCCACCAGCTCAGCCTCCCAGAGGGTTAGGATTACAGGTGTGAGCCAGCACATCTGCTAGGGCCTGACTCTATTGCCCAGACAAGGGTACAGTGGCATCATAATAGCTTGTTGCAAACTCATAGCTTGCTGCAACCTCAAACTCCTGGACTTGTACAATCCTGCCTCCGCCCCCCAAGTAGTTGGAACTAAAGGTGCATGTTGACACACCTGGAAAATTTTTTTCTATATTTTTGCAAAGATGGGATCTCACTCTTGCACAGGTTGATCTCAACCAGGTGTGAGTCACTATGCCTGGCCTATCTAGTATTAATATATTCATCTTTATACCAAACATAGTCACAAAACATAATTTTAAATATTTTTCTATGGAGGAAAGGTCCACATAGGCAAAGGTATCTAGAGCCTATGGAAGTCATAAAGTGACCCTGAATGAGAGTCTTCTTAAAAGTTATACTATTAGTTACAGGGGTGGAGCTAGGTGGTACATCCCAGTCCTTCCCTATAAGCTAGGAGATAAAAATGTGTCTTCCCAAAGTGCTAGGACAAGCATAACATCATCACCTTCAATTGGAAAAATGGTCTACACCAGTAAATTAATAATCCTCCAAATGCTATTTCTAAGTTTGCTTTTTTTTTTTTGCTTTTTTAATTAATTAATTAATTTAATTTTGGAATTTGTTGCACTTGGTAGAGTACTGTGGCGTCATGCCTCATAGCAACTTCAAACTCCTGGGCTCAGGCGATCCTCTTGCCTCAGCCTCCCAAGTAGCTGGGACTACAGGTACCCGCCACAAGGCCTGGCTATTTTTAGAGAAAGGGTCTCACTCTTCTTGCTCAGACTGGTCTCCAACTCCTGAGCTCAGGCAATCCACTGGCTTCAGCCTCCCCAGAGTGCTAGGATTACAGGAGTGAGCCATCTTGCCTGGCCCCTTAATTCTAAGTTTAAATACAAATGGAATTCAGGCCAGGTGCGGTGTCTCACATCTGTAATCCTAGCACTTTGGGAGACTTCTAGACAGAAGGATCACTTAAGCTCAAGAGTTCAAGACCAGCCCGAGCAAGAGTGAGACTCTATCTCTACCAAAAATAGAAAAATTAGCCAGGCTTGATGGTGCATACCTGTAGTCCCAGCTATTTGGGAGGCTGTGGTAGGAGAATCACTTGAGCCTGGGAGTTTGAGCTTAAGGTAGCTGTGATTATGTCACTGAACTCTAGCCTAGGAAACAGAATGAGACTCCAGCTCAAAAAAAAAAAAGTAATTCAAATAACACTTATTTCCGGGCATTTTCTAGGTACTAAGAGATACAAAGATAAATACACATAAAATGAACATAAAGCTCCCAGCATATAGGGAATACAGGTGGTTAATAAATAATTATAATGGAGAACAAAGTCACACAAGTAGAAGCATGGTGAAAGGGTAAGTCAGTTGTCACAAAGTTGCAAAACAGGTGTAGCTAATTTTAGCTTTTACAAATGAGGAAACTAAGGCACAGAAAGATTGAGTGGCTTATCCCCAGCCTCATCCACTATAGCCAGACGCAGTATTGGAATATCAGGACCCCGACTCCATGCCCTGTGCCATATTCCTTCTGATCTGAAACAGTGTTCACCACATAGGAGATATTCAATAAATTAGACTGTATTGAACTAAAAGAGAAACAGTGCCACCCCAAAGGATTATGAATTTTCTTAGGTTCTTAAATCTATTTTTATAGCTTAACTGAGGTATACTTTATATATCATCAGATTTACCCATTTCAAGTGTACAATTCAATGACATTTAGGAACTTCATCAAGTTGTGCAAACAGTGCCATAAATCAGTTTTAGAACATTTTCATCCTCTAATAGGAACCATCATACCCATTCTCTGTTAATCTCCATTCCCTCCCCTCTGCTCCAGGCAAGCACTAATCTACCTCCTGTCTCTACAGATTTGCCTTTTCTGCACATACCAAACAAATGGAATCATACGGTATGTGGTCTCTTTTGGCTGGTTTCTTTCTCTTAGCATAATGTTTTTAAGATTCACCCATGATACAGTGCAAGTTGATAGCTTGTTCCTTGTCATTGCTGAACGGTGTTCCATTTATGGATATACTACCCTTCGTCTATGTATTCACAAGTTGGTCGACATGTAGGTTTTATACAGTTTTTGACTATAATGAATAACACTCCTCTGAACGTTTGTATGCGAGCAAGGACATATGTTTTCACACCTCTTGGATCAATACCTGGGAGTAGAATTGCTGGGTTTATGTTTAACCTTTTGAGAAACTGCCAAACAATATTCCAAAGTGGCTGCCACATTTTACCAGCATGCTGTTATCAGCAGTGTATGAAGTTTCCAGTTTCTCTACAGCAACATACGGTTGTTATTGTCTTTTTTATGATAGTCATTCTAGAGGGTATAAAATGGTATCTCATTATGGTTTTGATTTGCATTTCCCTAATGACTAATGATGTTGAATGCCTTTTAATGTGATTATTAGCAATTTGTACATATTCTTTTAAATAAGTCTATTTGAAATCCTTTGCCCATATTTTAATTGGGTTGTCGTCTTATTATTGAGTTGTAACAGTATTTTTGTAAATTCTAGATACAAAGGTTTTATTAGATTTGTGCTTTGCAAAAGTTTTTTCATAGTCTGTTGTTTACCTTTTTATTTTTGTTAATGATGTCTTTTTAAATTGATACATAATAAGGGTACATATTTCTAGGGTACGTGATATTTTAATACATGCATACAATGTGTAATGATCAAAGCAGGGTAATGAGGATACCATCAACTCAAACATTAATCATTTCTTTGTCTTAGGAACATTGAAATCTTCTAGCTATTTTGAAATACATAATTAACTATTGTTAACTGGGGTCACTGGTGTGTTATCTAACACTAGAACTTATTCCTTCTGTCTAACTGTATGTTTGTACTCGTTAACCAACCTTGCTTCACCCCTCTCCCCCACCCTCTGGCAATCATCATTCTCTTTCCACCTCCATGAGATCAACTTTTCTAGCTCTCACACATAATTGAGAACATATGATATTTGTCTTTCTATACCTGGTTTATTTCACTTACCATAATGACCTCCAGTTCCATCCATGTTTCTGCAAATGAGAGGATTGCATTCTTTTTTATGGCTGAATAGTATTGCAATTGTGTATATATACCACATTTTCTTTTTCCTTAATGGTGTCTTTGGAAGTGCAAAAGTTTTAGATTTTGAAAAATTCATTTTATCAATTTTTACAGAAATAAATCCTTATATTTAAGTTAGTTGATTTTTGACCAGACAGGAAGATAGTCTGTTCAATAAATGGTTCTGGCACAACTGAACATCCACATTCCAAAAAATGAATTTTACACTACACACAAAAATTAACTCAAAATGGCCCATAGACTTAATTGTAAGCACTAAAACAAAATGTATAAAAGCCTTCAGAAGAAAACAGGGATATTTTCAAGATCTTGGGTTAGGCGGAGAGTTCTTTCTCATCTGTTCTTGAATTCTCATCCTGATAAAACCAAACACGTGCACATATGTGGGTGTGTGATAGGGAGAATGTGTGTGTAATGTAGGTAAAGACATAGCCACCTTCAGTAAAAATGATAAGATATTTCACTGAGATTAGTGACCAAAATTTGAATTAGCACTGGCATAAAAATGTGAAAAGAAAATATGCAAGGGATAAGTGGCAAGCCAGCCAGAACAGAAGATGCAGAGCATGGCAGGTGGAACTCAAGACAAAGTTGTGTAAATCATAATTTTTTTTTTTTTCTCACAGTTTGGCCGGGGCTGGGTTTGAACCCGCCACCCTCGGCATACGGGGCCGGCACCCTACTCACTGAGCCATAGGCGCCACCAATGTGTAAATCATAATTTAATTCCTCTTTCAAATACTATGCAATGTGTGTGCCCTCATTTCAGGCTAAGAAATGTTGATTACAGGCCGTCACTTAAGCCTGCAGATTAAGATTAAGGAGAAGGCAATCTCCTACAGAAAGTTGAATTTCAGTCTATTAGATACTACATACCTAATGTCTGCAATGTTATCATAAGGCTAACATGAAATTCTTACAGCCTTTTACATTCAACATGTGTCAGAAGAAAGAAATTATTGAAGAACCTATAAATGTAATTCATCAATAGGAAAGTTTTAGATACAAAGCCTCTAAATTGCACCCAAAATTGTGAATAACTTATTTCATGGTCAAATTACAACTTAACACTCCTAAAAGGGACACACAAGAACACTGGTGTAACACTTGATCATTTGTGTTCACTATGAGCCAGTCAGCACCTCTCCCTCCCCCCCTTACCTGTGTCTCGTGACAGTAACTGGTGTGGGGGCAGGGGAGCTTTGCTAAAAACTGAATCTTGATTGCCTTTTTCAGAGCAAAATTTATTTATTTTTTGAGACAGAGTCTCAGTCTGTCACCCTGGCTAGAGTGAGGTGGCATCATAGTTCACAGCAACCTCAAATTCTTGCACTTAAGTGATCCTCTTGCCTCAGCCTCCTAAGTAGCTGGGACTAGGTTCTAACCACAATACCTGGCTATTTTTTTTTTTTTTTTTAGCAGAGATGGGGGTCTTGCTCTTACTCAGGAGGGTCTCAAACTCCTGAGTTCAGGCAATCCACCTGCCTTGGCCTCCCGGACTGCTGAGATTACATGAGTAAGCCACTGCACCTGGCCTGTTTTATTCTTTAATCCCTTCTATGAATGATTTTTTAAACCACTGCAGTCATTGAATCCTTGTCTTAAAGGATCCGATAAGGTTCTTAGAACATCATAAACATTTGTAAGTTTTTGTTAGAATGACGTAAATATTGGCTTGGCGCCTGTAGCTCAGTGGCTAGGGGGCCAGCCACATACACTGGAGCTGGGGGTTTCAATCCAGCCCAGGCCCGCCAAACAATGACAACTACAACCAAACAATAGCTGTGCATTGTGGTGGGTGCCTGTAGTCCCAACTACTTGGGAGGCTGAGGCAAGAGAATCGCTTAAGCCCAAGAGTTTGAAGTTGCTGTGAGCTGTGACGCCACAGCACTCTACTGAGGGTGACAAAATGAGACTCCGTCTCCCTGCCCCCCAAAATAATGAAGTAAATATTAACTTTTAATAATGTAGTTTTAAAACCTTAATTTCATAGTTCCAGAAAAATGGTATTGGTCAAATTACTAAAATAATATCCTAGGAGAGAAGTGCAGGCTTGTTATTAATGTAATAAGAACTAATCTTTCAATGCCAGAAACCAATTACCAAGTTTTTTTCTTTCTTGAATACCTACTGACATGATGATTTATTCAAGAGAAATGGTGTCTCCTTGTAGATCATAGCCTATATTTAAAACTCCTGGCCAAGCTAAACTTTTTCCTTATCCAGGATGAGGTGGACTTAGCTGGGTATGGGGAGAGGGGGAGAAGTGCCCCAAAGTTAGCATTGCTACTATTGCTAACATATTCTAATAATCTCTTCCATCTCGAAAAAAATAGAAACAATTTATCAGCTCATCAAAATTTCACGTAAATCTGAAAAAGGTATGTTACACAGCAAATGGGAACAGTCTTCTTTTCAACTTGTGGTTGAGTGGAGATGGGGAAAGCACATACGTTGTCAAGTTTGCGTATCAGATCAGTAAAATGGCACTTCGCAAAAACAGGTGAACTGGAAAAATCCTTTTAAAATACTTTCCTTCTTGCCTAAGATATAACTGAGACTGGTTCTGAGCAATTTTCTCAAATATTATCTGCAGTGATCTTTCCAGTTACAGCCCTTCAGCCCTTCAGCCACCTGGAACCATTAGGTCCCACCTGGAGTCTTATCCTGACCTTAGGGCCTAGGCCAGTGCTGTACACTACAGGAATTTTTAGAAGCCTTAGCCTAGTGCTTATCTGCTCAGTATCAGGTCGGCTGTTGTGCTGATCCCGTCCTGATACTATAGCCTAGTTTCAGGCACTAAGATTTGTATCTGGTTATTTGTAACCAAGCCCCTATCTTGTACCCTATTGTGGATTCATCTTTTGACCCACAGTCCCACCCTGGACCTTACTTTGTATCCCTATGATGTTTGGTGGGCTTAGTTAACGCTCCAGTCTTCATGAGGGTGTCCCCAGTACTCGACGCCTGACAGCTCTGATGCAGACATCCCTCTTGTCTAGATTTCTACCTGATGCCTGCCATCAGTCTCCCCTAAAAGCAGATTTTATGCTTAAGCTCAAGATCCTGCCAACTCTCAGTAGGGACTTGGGTCCTGGTCATCCACAGATGAAACCCATCTCAATGCCGAATTCTAACTCTAACTAACTCAGATAATACCTTTATTTTGAAATATCTCTATTCAAACCAGCCAACAGAAAGTTTAAACATGCTTCATTAAATATACATCTGCTGCTTAAAATGCCAAAAGAAAAATAGCTCATACCTGTCTGAGTGAATCCTGATTTGTATCCATTAGTTGTCCCGTTTTCTGGGGTCACAGTTGATGACACTGAAGAGTTTGGTTTAATAGAATGGCAAGAAGCAGAGGATTGTCGGCTTCTACATTCTGGAAAGGAGTAAAAAGATCACATTATATGGAGAGACCAATATTCTCTCAAAACAGGTGATGGGGATACAATCCAGACAATCTTTAAAATAAATTGCTTCTCCTTAAGTGATAGACCCTCCCCCTCCCCTTCTTCCTTCCTTCCTTGACAGAATCTCATTCTGTTACCCTGGGTCTTGGTCTTGCTCAGGCTGGTCTCAAACTCCTGAACTTAAGCAATCCACCTGCCTCTTCTCCCAGAGTGTTAGGATTACAAGCATGAGCCACCACACCCGGCCATGATAGCCACTTTCCAATCAGAGATCCCCTTCCTCTAATACTGACTCCAATAGAATACTCAAGCAAGTGAACACAGTTCTGTTTTCTAAGGCCAGAAGCCATGTTTAGAAGGCAAAGAAATACAAAGAACAGTCAGACCTTTGTTCCCCACAGACTAGTTCCCAGGGGAAACTACTCATAACCAAAATAGTCAAGCTAGTTTTATGGGTAAGACAGAGGCTAAAAGATTAATAACTTATAAAAACCCCAAAACTTTTCATATGCCAGTTAACCTCCAGGGTTGACTTAAGTGTAGAGTAGTAATGTAGGGTCTGTCTAGGCTGCCTTCAACCTTCTGTTCTCAACCTTAAGTTATGCCCAAAACAGAAGCAAAGAAAAATGTATAGGCAGTAGAGAAAAATTAGAAATGCTCAAATACACATCATTCCCAGTTCTTGATACAAGAAGCAGGTAAACAATATTCAAGGTGATTACTGCTCATGCAATACCAAGCTTCATTTTAACTAAGCCAATATTAATGGGGCCCTGGTACAATATTTTAACAGCACTTTATACTGATTCAGGAAGTTAGTGAATACTATCGAGGCCTGTGGGACTGTAACTTCCAACTAAATTATTAGTCTCGAAAAGTAGTATGTAAAAAAGGAATATACAGTAAATGGTTGCATATAACAAAGTTAATTATAAAGGGTCTTTTAGAGAGTTTCCAATAATACATACAAAGGCTGGAGGCAGTTTTCTATAACCATCTATGCTGTGATCTTCTGTGAAGAGCTCCTGTATTTTGGTTTAAAAGCGTATCTCCAGGCTGGGCATGGTGGCTCAGACCTGTAATCCCAGGACTATGGGAGCCTGAGATGGTTGGATGATCAGGAGTTTGAGACCAGCCTGAGCAAGAGCAAGACCCTGTCTCTCCTACAAATAGAAAAATCAGCCAGGTTTTGTGGTAGGCACCCAGCTACTCGGGAAGTTGAGGCAAGAGGATTGCTTGAGCCCAAGAGTTTGAGGTTTCTGTGACCTATGATGATACCACAGAGTGAGATCTGTCTCAAAAAAAAAAAAAAAAAAGCATATCTTCCCATTACATATTATACGCATATATGTATATTGATATTCTATATGCATATATAAATATATATTTCCAATTCCAAAATAGCAACTGTTATAAACATGAGGCTTCTTTCACAAATATTATTCTCTATTAGAATGATGAGTTGTCATTGAGCCCTAAATGAGAAGTTAAAAATATTTTACAGAACTAAAACAAAAGCTAAAGAAAGAAGTTAAAATGTAGGGAGGGGATACCCATCCTATCTTTACCCTTTTATTAGAATTCAGAATGATTTTTCTGAGGAAAATCTCTTCTTAGGACAAAAATTTATCTATAATTCACCAGCTTTTGATTCAGTGGTCACAAGTTGTTCTGACGACATCTGTCTTGAAACTTGTAGTCATTTCCTAAGGTATAATATTGTGCCACTTCAGATGCAACCAAGAAAAATTAAGGCAGAGGACTCAGAGAACAATCTGCAGTTGTAAGTTAGATCGATTACGCTAGTTTTCATAAAAACAATCTTGTATAGATAGTAGAAGTATTAAAGATAGTTATAAGAAGGGAAAAAATCTCAGCATTTAAGAAAGTGATTGGTATAATAGGGATTAGAATTAGAATTGCTCCTCTACGTTAGAATAACAAACAGAACTTGTGGCAATTTCTACCAAAGACACAAAGATGCAAAGTTTCAGTGGGATTCATTCCTACAAATTTAAGTGGTTCCTACTTTAAAAGAAACAAAACTTTGCCAACTTAAAGGTGCATTTTCTGAGGTTATTATGAAGAGACCATCATTAATTCTAAGTATGCTAACTTGAGACTTCCAAAGAAATAAGTAAAAAGAGCATCTGACCAAAGAACTGACACTCTGAGGTTCTCTCTAAATGATGGAAGAACTAGAAAGAGTCTATTTTTTTTTCTCTGAGACCCGCGCCCCCTTCCCAAGAAATAAATACAGAGAAACATGTATTTTCTTACATGTGAATGATATCTCTGTTAGAAATAGTAAGGAGCAAGTCAAATAACCTACCAGAGGGCTTTAAATTTGGGGGGATAGCCTTCTGAACTTGAGACACTTATCTGTATCACATCTGAACTCTGAACCCCAAATAGGTAACTCGCCACCATCGTAAAATCTCCATTCCATCCCCTGTCCCTCATGAAGGTGGTGAAGGTGACTACCTTTCCAGCAGATGAGAGGCCCCTTCGACAGTACACCCTGGGAGCTTCGGACTAGGTAGTACTTTAAGTGCTTCTGCTTCTTTGGCTGGGTGGTGAGCTTCAAGTTAATGTGGTTGGAAAATTCCGTGAAATACCGAAATCCTCTTTCTCCACAGCCAATACAGTTTCCAGAAAACCCTGAAATGAGGAAAACTAACATTACTGGTGACCTTCTAAGTTGATACGTACTTTTACATGTTAAAAGCATAAAAACATGTCACATGTGTTAATGGTTAAGGAAACAGAGTAGGTAGTATCACATGATAGAATATACATATTGCACACAATTTAAGAAGAGGTTTGATTCTATTTCTTCCCCCACATACTCCCTTTTTAGAGAGCCTGCAGGGTCTAGCCCTGGCTCTCTTTCTTACCCACCCCAGGAACTTGTCTCCATGGCCACAGCTAATGAGAATGTGGAGTGTTATCTGAGCTAATCTAGGATGGTCAGAGTCTCTCTCCTAGAATTTTGAAATAAACACAGAAATTCAGCTAGATGGTATTGAACCCTAGATTTGTAAGGTTTTGTACAATAAAGTTGACTTGGGGCTATGTCAGCCACATGTGCGCTAAGGTATGAAAACAAAGAACTGTGAAGAGGAAGCTGGTTCGTGGAGAGGAGAGCAGAGTATGGTGGGATGCGCCAATTCAGGGCTTCATCAATTTCCATGTCTCTGATCTCAAGCTGTAACTGCTGGCATCAGTGCCATGAGAGTCCCATTTCCTCTTTTAGCACTTCCTTATTCAAACTAGCATATTATTCCTTTAGCTCTTATACCCCCCCCCCACACCAAAAAAAGCCCTTGTTTGGATGCATCAAACAAAATAAAGATTTTGTAACCTGGTTGAACAGTGGACATGGAAAGATAAAATTCAGAAGGCTGAGAGGATAAGAAGCCATGCCTTGCTTTATTGAAAATCAACTTTTCATTCCCCCTTGACACACAGAGTAAAAGGCAGACAGTAAGAGAGTTAGTTCCTATAGTTGTATCTCATGAGGACATAACACATTTACTATCACAGAGATGAACAAGACAAAAGTGGTGCAAATAAGAAAAGGCATTCCATATTACAAAGTCACTGATAAAGTGACACACTCTTACCAAATGCCAAAACCAAACTGTGATAGAATTACCAGAGATTTATAAGGGGAAGAGAAAGGCCACAAGAATTAAAGACAGAATACCTCACAATATGTTGACAATTAATCCAAAGCATTTGGATGTAAGTAGTCCAATTTATTATTATTCAATCAACAATTATTTACTAGCTGGGCATGGCGGCTCACACCTGTAATCCTAGTACTCTGGGAGGCCAAGGCAGAAAAAGGAGGTCAGGATTGTTGAGCTCAAGAGTTGGAGACAAGCCTGAGCAAGAGTGAGACTTGGTCTCTATTAAAGAAAAAAAATTAGCTGGATGTTGTGGCAGGCACCTGTAATCCCAGCAACTTGAGAGGCTGAGGCAAGAGGATGGTTTGAGCCCAGGAGTTTGAGGTTGTTATGAGCTATGATGCCATGGCACTCCACCCAGGGCCACACAGTGAGATTGTCTAAAAAAAAAAACAAAAAACCCAAACCAAAAGAACAATTAAAAAACCCCAATTATTTACTGAGCTCCTAACTATATGTTAGGCATTTTACTAACCATTGGAGAAATAGTGATGAAGAAAGGACAGTCATAACCTCTGGTCAGCTACATAGAATTAATAGCTTATTACTGTCACTTTATAGAAACGTAAACATTAATATAATTTTATTTATTTATTTATTTTTTGAGACAGAGTCTCACTCTATTGCCTCAGGCTGTGGAGTCAGCCTAGCTCACAGCAAACTCAAACTCCTGGGCTCAAGTTTTCCCCCTGCCTCAGCCTTCTGAGTTGCTGGGACTATAGACATCTGCCACAATGCCCAGCTAGCTTTTCTATTTCTAGTAGCAACAGGGTCTCACTCTTGCTCAGGCTGGTCTCAAATTCCTGAGCTCAAACAATCCACCTGCCTTGGCCTCTCAGAGAGTTAGGATTACAGGCATAAGACACTGCATTCAGCCAATATTAATACAATTTTATAAATGACTTAAATATATTCGGAGATAGATTGTATTTGAGAACATTTGGATATTTGTATAAAGATGTAGGCCAAAAAAAAAAAAAAAGGTTGTCAATGGCTGCCTAATTCATCAGGTTCCTTCTATCCACCCATTCAGCAAATGCCTGTATTCTACTTCATGTTAGCCACTGTTTTAAGTACCAGGATTTTAGCATTAACCGAAGACAAAACCTCTGCCTTCGTGGAAGTTACATTCTGTGTAATCACCAAGACTTGATGAAAAATTGCCTGACCTGTGAGGCAGATATACCACACCCATAAAAAGTAAAAAGCTTTCAGTCAACATAATTAAGACTAGTGCCAAAAAAAGGAGGCTTAACTGAGAGGTACAAGTAGTTCAGAAAAGATCAGTGTGGGAATTGGAATTAACAAAATACTCAAGTTGAGTGTTTACTTTTTTCTTCTGTCTATTCTCGGATGAAAAACAAGAATATAAAGAAGAAGAAAAGATATGGGTCAAAGAAGAGATCCTTCACATTAATGGTAAGTTAATAATATGAAAGTCTATTTTTAAAACTCCATATACTTTCAACATTAGCCTTGGTCCAAGCGAGATTTTATCTGCTCAATGTTCTTGCTATCATTGAAAACAAAAATAACACCTCTTACAGCTAAATTACCTTTCCAGTTTTTCTGGCAATCAAGTCTTCCAATTGCATGGTAGATTTGGGTACATGCACTGCCAACTGGATCAATACATTTTTTTTTAATCAACTCCCCCACAGTCTTTGGAATCTGCGTAATTTATATAAAAATTCAGACAAATTGATATTGGGGTCCGCAGGGATTCTAAAATAGCTGAAGCTTAAAATTTTCCCCTGTATATTAATGCATATTAAAATCATCCTCCATAAGTAAGAAAGGTTGGATGGGTATTAACTTTTGGAAATAGAGTAACAAGTAAAAATCTCAACACTGTGCTCATCTAAGAAAAACCTTAGTATCGCTGCATTGTGCTTTTACATGAGACGCGACTGTTGAAGAACATGTCCATTTGCAAGGTTAGAGAAAGTAAGCAAAGTTCCAAATCTATAAGAGTATCTGGTAAGTGCAATCGCAAAATAACTATCATTTGAAGAGAATGTATTATGTCCCAGGCACTGTGCTGGATGGGTGCTTTACAAACATCATCTCATTTGATCTTTGCTACACTGCAAGGTAGGTATTATTTGGAATCTAAGAGGAATCTAAGATTTCAAGTTCTTAAAACACTTGCCCAAGTTTTTCAAGTACTAAGTGGCAAATCTGGGATTAAAACCCAGTTCTGGGGGCGGCGCCCATAGCTCAGTGGGTATGGTGCCCACCACATACACCGAGGCTGGCGGGTTCGAACCTGGCCTGGGCCAGCTAAACAACAATGACAACTCCAAGAAAAAAAAGAAAGAACAGAAAAGAAAACCCAGTTCTGATTCCAAAACCCATGATCTGGTCTTGCATTCCTGATTTCTGTTATTCTGATGGTGTTTTCTATGCCCCTTCCATGACATGTCTAAGAGGATTCTCTAGTCACAAAGAATCATTGAGCACAAAAAGGCATTATGAGAGATTTTTTGGTCTGTAGTCAGAGCCACATTTGAACTATTTCTTTCGATGTGACTACAAAGCTTTTAAAATGCTAAAAACTTTTCTGAAGTCATTCTGCCATAGGTCCTATGTAGTAAGCTCTGTGAGGAAAAAGACAAAAACTTCCAAATTTTTTGCCCCTGTATTACAGCCTGACTTGATTTCTACCGTACAGTACATTTGGAGTAAATACTAATGGATGGATGAATGAACAAATGAATAATTGGAACTTCTTTGCTATATCAAACTATCTATTAAATTCACTCAAAAAATAAAATGAACGTATTCTTCTTTTTATTAGAATCTTATGAAAAATGAAAATTACTACTTATTTTCCTATGAACTAAGTCTTTGAAATATAATTTAAGGAAACTTTATAAAGCATATGCAGGGTCACTTTCTGACTCAGGATATTGATCAATATATTTCTAGACTGTCTAATGACACTATACAGGGTGGAAATAGAGTTTGTGTGTTAAATTGCACACAAACTCTATGGCCACCCTGTATAACTAGGAACACTGCATCAAACTAAACAAATACATGATCAATGCAATAGTTGGAAAAAATATGTAACACTTGAATTCTTTGTCCTCTTACTTTTCCTTTTTCTCATATTTGTGTCTAAAACATCTGTCTGATTCCATTTATAGAAAGAAAAATTATGAGAAACAAAAACAATCTTAAGGCTGAGATGTGGTGACTCATGCCTATAATCCCAGCACTTTGGGAGGCCAAGGCAGGAGGACTGCTTGAGGCCAGGAGTTGGAGACCAACCTGACCAAGAGCAAGAGCCCACCTCTACAAAAATTAGAAAAATTAACTGGGCATGGTGGTAGGTACCTGTAGTACCAGCTACTCAGGAGGTTGAGGCAGGAGAATCACTTGAGCCCAGGTATTTAATATTGCAGTGAATTATTATAATGCCCTGCACTCTGGCCTCGGCAACAGAGTGAAACCCTGTCTCCAAATAAATAAATAAAACAATTCTAGAGAAACATAGCAGTAAAAAAAGCAACAAATCTCACGTGCCCTGTTAACTTTCTATTTAAAATAATTTTAAAATCCATTTTTTGTTATTTCCCCATGATAAAGGGAAGCTTTGTTGTGAAAAAGCCCAAACTCTTAACACCAGAAAGTAAAACAATCCTGAGATAAAGCTATATGTTTTCCATGATATATATACAGAAGGTGCCAAAAAAATGTATACACATTTTAAGCAAGGAAAAAGCGGTGTTCAACATGACTTGTATTCATCTTTTGTTATTGCTATATATTGAGTATTACAATTGTAATAGTTTTTTCCTTTCTTAAAATGTGCATAATTTTTTCAGCACCCTCTGTATATATGAGTCATATATACATATATGAATATACATACATATCCATTCCTATTTATTTTGAGTGAACTAATGTTAAATATAAAATGATATTTTGGCTCAGCACCCATAGCTCAGTGGCTAGGGTGCCAGTCACATACACTGGAGCTGGTGGGTTCGAATCCATCCTGGATCTGCCAAACAACAATGACAACTACAACAACAAAATAGCTGGGTGTTGTGGTGGACGCCTGTAGTCCCTGTTACTTGGGAGGCTGAGGCAAGAGCATCGCTTAAGCTCAAGAGTTTGAAGTTGCTGTGAGCTGGGACACCATGACCTTTTACCCAGGGTGACATAGTGAGACTCTGTCTCAAAAAAAAAAATAATATTTTATATGGTATGGAAAAATGACAAATAAGTTACAAAGTTGATAATCCATAGGTGAATAATTGAGAGTTGATTTGACACCAGGTCCAAATCAATGACTCTACGGAGAAGTAAATTCTACTTTATTTTATAAAATGTTAATGTTTCATAAATTGCATGCTGTCTTAATGTCTCATCAAAAATTATTTTAATTAAGGCAAGTGTTTTAAGAATGAATAAAAATTAAAATTAAATTTTAAGAAGTTACTAAAAGAACAAAAGCTTCATAATTATACTAAACTATATAATCACCAACTAATTCTGTGGTAAAATTTTTCAAATTCTGTGATAATTTTAAACAAACGCATTTTTCAGCTCCCTTATCTTGAAAGGAATTGTATAGGAATGAAATACTCACTCACCTAAAAGTGCATTTTTCCCATGATCATCCGGTAGAAATCTCTTGTCTACAGCGCAAACCAGGATGTGTTCAGGAAGATTGGGAGACTTGGCCCCCACCAGGAGGAATCCCGCTGGAATGTCGATTTGTTCCATACACAATGATACCAAACGTAGATCTTTGCCTGCTTGACAAAAACCTAAAAACCAGAAAAAAACAAAAAAGGAAAAAGGACATAATACAATGTTTAGTGAGATTTTTATCTCCTTATCAACCATTTGGGGAGGAGATTAATCTGTGGGAATCACTATGGAGAACTAAAACGTTTTTATACTAACATTAAAAGTGCGTATACTTCAACCAGAAGATAAATCTATTATGTTGTGTACCCCTCTGAACAGGGCTAAAAAGACACGAAAGGGAGATATTTCTAACTGCCTTGGCCAAAATGATAACCATATGCTTTCTGGGCCGTAAGTAAGGCAATGATAAATACACAGCACACTTTAAAACGCATGTAATTTTTACATGTATATAATCCAGTAATTTTTACTTCCAGTGCAAATTCACTTGTCTGAATGGGGGCTGTTGGAATACAGATGCTCTGCATTTCACAGGAGAAAAGACTGAAGCTCAGTGTTAGATGACTCCTAAGTGAACAGGCCAGAACTAGAACTCAGAACTGTTAGGTCACTTCACTAGACATGACACAACATGATAAGACATGACAAAATCTTACATAACCACTTTGTATACCACAATGTATCAAATTAATTCATTAGCTCTTAATTTATTAAACAAACATTTGCAACAGATGCTGTCCTAGGCCTGGGGGCACAGAATAAACAAAATATATTGGTGTGGTGCCTGTGGCTCAGTGGGTAGGGCGCCGGCCCCATATACTGAGGGTGGCGGGTTTGAACCCAGCCCCGGTCAGCTAAAACAGCAGTGGCGACTGCAACAAAAAATAGCTGGGCATTGTGGTGGGCGCCTGTAATCCCAGCTACTTGGGAGGCTGAGGCAAGAGAATCACTTAAGCCCAAGAGTTGAAGGTTGCTGTGAGCTGTGATTCCACAGCACTCTACCAAGGGTGACAGAGTGAGACTCTGTCTCAATAAAAACAACAACAACAACAAAATACATCCTCCTCTAAAAACTCACATTGGGTGGTGCCTGTGGTTCAAGGAGTAGGTTGCTGGCCCCATATACTAGAGGTGGGGGATCAAAACCGGCCCCAGCCAAAAACTGCAAAAAAAACCCAAAACAAAACAAAACTCATATTGTAGTCAATTGGAAGAATGTTTAAGGAACCAATAATTACAAAGACAGTATCACAAGGACAGCTACTGTTCTGCTGCACATCTTCTAGGCTCTGTTCCTCTCTGTACTGTAATCACATGAATTGTGATACTCTAGATTTGTGACAGCTGGTATCTGATCCAACCCGGGCCACCCTGACATCCCACCTTTCAGACCATAATTGATTGGTCCGGAGGGAATCAATTATAAACATAAACCAGTCAAAGCCTTTTCCCTCTCTCTGAATACAGAGCCAGGGAGAGCGTGGCTCAGTTGCTCAGGGGCAATCCTGTTCCTCAACCTGTGAGGGAGGTCTGTCGTAAGAGACAGAGGGTGAGGGAGGCTGTCGAGGAAACCGGCTATATCTGCCTTTGCCATGGTTTGGCCATGAAACCTTTTGCTTTGGAATTCTTCCAATAATATGAAATGAATTCTTCCTTCATTTTACCTAAGCTAATTTCATTTGGGCTTTTGTCACTTGCAACTAGGAGAAGATGAGGGAAAATATGATATACGCTCTTTCAGGGAATTCTTAGAGCATGAAGCGCAGACAGCTCTACCTCTCCACACAGATCTGGTGAGGAACTCCACCATCACTGCCCAAAACAAGTGGCAAAGAACCACACCAGATGTTTCTAGCATCAATTTGTATTATGACTTTAACCAAATGCCAACAAATTTCAATTATCCAATTATTAATTGGATAAAGCTGTGGTGCATTTTAAATTACCATATGGTCTGAATCATCAAACCTCAAAAGCAGGCATAATAAAATTGGAAAAAGTCCATAGAAGAAAGACTAAAATCATAAATATGGGCCAGGCACAGCAGCTCACCCCCCTTATCCCAGTACTCTGGGAGGCTGAGGCTGGAGGATCACTTGAGGCAAGGAGTTTAAGACTAGCCTGGGCAACATAGCAATAATGTCTCTAGAAAAACTTTAAAAAATTAGTCAGGCATGGTGGCATTTGTCTGTAGTCCCAGCTACTCAGGAGGCTAAGGCAGAAGGAATCCAGGAATGTGAGTGAACTATGATTGTATCACTGTGCTCTAGCCTGGGTGACTGAGTGAGACCCTGTCTCACATATATACGTGTGTACATACATAAAATGATAAAGACAACAGGGCTCAACCATTACAAGTTTCTGGATTGTCTTTTTTTTTTTTTTTTTTTTGGAGAGAGAGTCTCACTATGTCTCCCTCAGTAGAGTGCTTTCGCATCACAACTCACATAATCTCAAACTCTTGAGCTTAAGCAATTCTCTTGCCTCAGCCTCCCAAGTAGCTGGGACCACAGGTGACCACCACAACACCCAGCTACTTTTTTGTTGTTGTTGCTGTAGTTGTCATGGTTGTTTAGCTGACCCAGGCTAGGTTCGAACCTGCCAGCCTGGGCGTATGTGGCTGGCGCCATAACCACTGTGCTATGAGCGCTGAGCCTTTCTTTTTTTTTTTTTTTTTAAATAATAAATTAACTTTAGTTTACTGCAACTTTTTTAGTTTATCAACTTTTTAATTTTTTTAAAACTTTTTGATTCTTATTCTATAAGATTTCTTTTTTTTCTTTTTGAGACAAAGTCTCACTCAGTTGTTTTGGGTAGAGTGCCATGGCTTTATAGCTCACAGCAACCTCAAACTCTTTAGGCTCAAGCAATATTCTTGCCTCAGTCTCTTGAGTAACTGGGACTACAGGCACCCATCACAAAGCCCAGTTATTTTCAGAGATGGGGTCTCACTCTTACTCAGGCTGGTCTCGAATTCCTGAGCTCAAGCATTCTGCCTGCCTTGGCTTCCCAGAGTGCTAGGATTACAGGTGTGACACACAGTGCCTGGTCTCTGTAAGATTTATATATATATATATTATAATCTATAATAATCTGTATATATAGTTTGTTTGCTTTGGCCAAGTGTGGTGGATCATGCCTATAATCCTAACATTCTGGGAGACCGAGGCAGGAGGATCACTTAAGCTTAGGAGTTTGAGAATAGCCTGAGCAAAAATGAGACCCCTGGCTCTATTAAAAATAGAAAGCTGGGTATGATGGTAGGCTACTGTAGTCCCTGCTACTAAGGAGGATGAAGTAGGAGGATCACTTGAACCCAGGAGTTTGAGAGGTTGCTGTAAGCTAGGCTGATGCCATATGCCATAGCACTCTAGCCTGGGCAACAGAATGAGACTCTGCCTTAAAAAAAAAAAAAAAAATATATATATATATATACACACACACACACACACACATACATATACATACATACATGTACACACATATGTATATATATGTCTTCAAATTTTTTATTTTTTTTTTACTTTTTAAATTTTTTTGTTAAAAACTAAGACACAGATGGGAGGTGCCTGTGGCTCAATGGAGTAGGGCGCTGGCCCCATATGCTGGAGGTGGTGGGTTCAAACCCAGCCCTGGCCAAAAACTGCAAAAAAAAAAAATAATAAAATAAAGAAAATTAATTATAAAAACTAAGACACAGGCTTGTTTCTTGTAGCTCAGTAGCTAGAGCGCTGGCCACATACACCAGGGCTGATAGGTTCGAACCCGGCCCAGGCCTGCCAAACAACAATGACAACTACAACAAAAAAATGGCCGGGCTTTGTGACAGGCACCTGTAGTCTCAGCTACTTGAGAGACTGAGGCAAAAGAATCGCTTAAGCCCAAGAATTTGAGGTTTCTGTGATGCCACGGCACTCTACTGAGGGCGACACAGTTAGACTCTGTCTCAAAAAACAAAACAAAACAAAACAAAAGGCTCGGTACCCATAGCACAGTGGTTACAGTGCCAGCCACATACACTGAGGCTGGCAGGTTCGAACCCTGCCCGAGTCAGCTAAACAACAATGACAACTGCAACAAAAAATAGCTGGGTGTTGTGGAGGGCACCTGTAGTCCTAGCTACTTGGGAGGCTGAGGTGAGAGAATCACTTGAACCCAGGAGTTTTGAGTTTGCTGTGAGCTGGGACGCCACAGCACTCTACCCAGGGCAACACTGTGAGACCCTCACAAAAACAAACAACCCAAAAATCTAAGTCACAAACACACAAAATAGTCTAAGCCTACACAAGGCCTGGATCATCAGTATCACTGTCTTCCCCCTCCACATCTTGTCCCACCGGTAGGTCTTCAGAGGGCCATCTCCTATAATAATGATGCTTTCTTCTGGGACACTTCCTAAAGGACCTGTCTGAGACTGTTTTATGTTTTACTTTTTTTTTTAACTTTTAATAAGAGAAGGAGTGCATTCTAAAATAATTATAAACAGTATAGTAAATACATAAGCCAGTAACATAGTCATTTATGATCATTATCGAGTATCACATAATGTACATAACTGTATGTCCTAGGCTTACACCACTGATAGTGTAGTAGTCTACATCAGCACCACCATAAACATGTGAGTAACACTAGCGTCATCACCAGTGCTTTCCAGCTCCGTTACCTTCCTAGGAGACCAGAGTCATATACACAGTCATTGTCAGAACTGTCCTTATGTGGCACACGCCTGTGTAACTTTTCACCTTCCAGTCTGATATAGGACTAGCCTGTATTTCTTTTCCTTGCCTGTTTTTCCTGGTTCCTATCACCTGACTTCCTTGTGCCTTTTCAGATTAAATTCTGAGTGTCATTTGATTTACCAGTCTCTGCTAACCTTGGATGATGGCAGCATCTACCTATCTCATCCTTGCTGATGAATCCTCAGAATTCAAGTTCTTACAAGGCACAAAGGTAATCCATGTTTAGGAAGAGACAATTCTGACGAGATTTCTCAAGCAACACATTGCAGCAAAAGGACGATGAAGGTGGGGAGTACAATTTTGTTTCTGGGCTAAAGAGGGACAGAATCCAGAAGGCACAACTAGTGTGCGGAATGCCTGAAGAAAGCGGCACTTTCAGAGGAAGAGAGATCATTTCAGAGCGACTTCTATGGCAAAGTGAGAACCGCACAGTTCACTCAAAGGAAAAAGCAAAAATAGTTTTGAGTATTAGTCTTTGAGGGGTTTCCCACTTATGATATGAGGACACCTACAGGTCAAAAGTAAGAATTATTAGGCAATCGGATCCCATGAGAAGCACGTTTCCCAGCCTCCTCTTAAAAAATGAAAAGAAAAAAATGTACTATTTTGGCTAAAAAAAACCCTCCAAACACCTTGCAATGATGAGGGTTTATAAAACTGGAGAAAGAACCCCCTGGGAGAGCTCCCAGTGTCCAAAACTAGAACAATTTGAGCAACAAAATAAATTAGTATTGGATTATAAATATCTGTATTTATTTTATGCCCATAAGGATATAAACAAACGACTGAATAAATCAATAAATGAAGGGGAAAGAGGAAAATGCCCATGTAGTAGAATTTTTTAGCCAGAATTGGTGGCTCACACCTGTAATCCCAGCACTTTGGAAGGCCAAGGCAAAAGGATCACTTGAAGCCAGGAGTTCAAGGCTGCAGTGAGCTATGATCTCACTATTGCACTCCAGTCTGGGTGACAAGAGTGAGATTCCTCTTTAAAAAAAAAAATTGAATAATGTATGTAAATGCTGTCAAAGATATGGATGAGAAGCATGACTTCCCACCTCTCAGGTGTGAGCTGGCATTCCTTCCATAGACTGGGAAGGACGGGAAGGAGAGGAGATAACATGGCCTGGGCTTGGTGACCAAGGTCAATATCAACAGTCGTAAATCATGCTGACAGTATGTACCCCTGACATAATATGATGAAAATGGCACTTAACTTCTGTGATCTTCCTCCCCAAATCCCATAACCCAGGCTAATCAGGAGAAAAACAACAGACAAATTCCAATAGGGGATCTCCTATACGATGTCTGACTAATACTCCTAAAACTATCAAGAGTCATCAAAAACAAGGAAAGTCTGAAAAACATTCACAGCAAAGAGGAGTATAAGGATGCATAACAATTAAATCTAATGTCATATCTTGGATGGGATCCTGGAACAGAAAAAGAACATGAAGTAAAAACTAAAGAACTTGAATAAATTTGGACTTTAATTATTATTAAAATTATTAAAAATTTATCCATATTGATTCATTAATTGCAACAAATGTACTATCCTGAGGTGTCAGTAATAGAGAAAACAGTGTGACAATATATAGAAACTGTATAAATGGTCTATTTTATCTTCTTACCTTCTAGTTACTTCGAAACACAAACCACACAGGCAATTTAATTGAGAAGATAGAAAACAGGAGAGAAAGGGAAGGCAGGGAAGTCTAACATGGTTAAGAAGAAATCATTTCGAGGCCAACAACAGTCATGAAGTCAAGGAAAAGTTCTTAGATTCAGTCTGTAGTAATTCTCAAAGTAAGTTCACTCGCCAAGGGTCTGGCCTTTTGCTGTAAAATAAATATCTCTCTTCTGATTGTTTCCTTCAAATCTTCACTGTTGGGATTCAGATCAACTAATTATATGCAAAATATATCACCAGGGATCCCCTAGGAAAAAATTATGCAAAGAGCAATTAATTAAAAAAATTTTTTTGAGACTCTCACTCCCTTGCTCTGAGTAGAGTGTCACGGTGTTATAGTTCACAGCAACCTCACACTCTTGGGCTCAAGAGATCCTCTTGCCTCAGCCTCCCAAGTAGCTGGGACTACAGGTGCACGCCACAATGCTCGACCAGTTTTTCTATTTTTATTAGAGATGGGATCTTGCTCTAGCTCAGGCAGGTTTCAAACTCCTGAGATCAGGCAATCCACCCACCCTGGGCTCCCAGAGTGCCAGGACATCAGGTGCAAGCCACCGTGTCCAGACTATTTATTTAATTTATTTTTAAGATAGAAAATAAGCTGTGTGTGTCTGTAAAGAAAAGTGTACAGATAAAGAATCTATGTAATGTGATAATATTGCAAGACCTTTAGCATCTAAATATATGATGTGGCAGGCAGCTCTTTTTCCCCGCTATTAGAAACATATCAATTATTAATCTAATGAAGACCTAATATTCAAACTCAATTAAAACCTCAAACTAAATGAAAAGAAACCGTAATACTCCCTGGAAGGTAATTAATTCTGACTTACATCTGAAATAATTCAGAAAGACTGATATGAACTTTCTGTTAGGGGCTACTAGAAGATCAGGTTCAGGGTACTCTAAGGAAGCATCTAAGCCTGTTTACCACACACAAGAAAGGAAAGATAAGTTACTGATATCCACATACAAATAATATATTTTACAAACTTGCCTCCTGAAATAATTTCATTTCCTGAGAGTAATAATGAAATGTCCTAAAACCAAGGCTGTTGCAGAGCAAATAATGTTAATTAAAAAAAAGAAGAAGAATAGTAGGTTTTTTCACTTTACAGAAACAGATTTGCATTCTCCAATTATCTTCAAGTCGAAGGTTACAGAGTAAGCTAAAAGGGGGAGAGGAAAGTTTACTGTAACAGCTGTAAACACAAACTAAAGTAATCAAAGCAATATTGGGAGGCCTAAAATTTGGTTGCCCTTTACCCCTTTAGACAATCAACTGCCTCCCAGCAGGGTAAGAACCTACACTATTCCAATAATTTACATAAGAAATTAGCAACCAAAATTTACATCTCAATTGTAAACCCCAGCAGCCCACCAGGTGTTAAGTATTTGCTTATCTAAATTGCCTCTAAAAATAGATTTACCTTCCTTTAAGCCTTAGGTAAACAAAAGATTTCCCACCTAGGGAAGGTGGTTTGCAGAAACAAACCCCAGGCATTATATGGCCCTATTTCACTGACATATTTATAAGGAAAACTTTGGAGTTGTTCTTCCTTTGATGAAGAGAACTCTTAGAACTATCTTATTAGAATGAGCCAAATTGAATACAGTATAAACTGTAAACTACTAAATTATAAACTGCTGTTTGTTTTAAATGCCTACTTCCAGGTGAATTAAAAGGGGAAAACGAATAATGGACATTAATTATAAGAATCTAAAGCAGTGGTTCTCAACCTTCTTAATGCCGCGGCCCTTTAATATAGTTCCTGTGGGTCACGACCCACAGGTTGAGGACCTCGAATCTAAAGTAATTGATGTAGAAGTCTAAATGTGGGAGTAGTGTTTTGGGGTAGCCTTGGAATTTGAATCTTGAATGTGAGTGGGCTAGTTCTTTGTTCACAGAAAAACTGTGCCTCCTTTGTCTTTAAAATGACTATAACCTTTCCCCCATACTTCTCATATTAAATTGTATTTTAAAGTTTAAGAGATACAGGCTAGCTCTACATCACTGAATTTTTATCTTAGTAAACCGCTTTCCATGCCCAGATATAAATAATACAGGAGTGCCAGGTTCCCACAAGGCAAACTGAAAACATGCCTAGGTCACAGCAAAATGGGAACTCGCCTCACTTTTTGGTATAAAATGTGACATTTCAAAATATCTTCTAAAACTTTTGTTCTGGTTCTGTAGAACCAGAACTCTCACATATAACAAGATTCTCAGTGGGAATCCAACAATATTTTAAACATTATTTCAACTTCTACTTTGTTACTTGATAAATCAGTTGACTGTTGAATTAAATAAAAGGCATGAAGATGGATATAAAGCAAGTAAGAAGAAACATGATGCTAGTGACCTCCGCAGGTTTAAAGGCCTGGTTACATCAAATAATGAATAAACCACCACGTATTTTTCTTAAGTCTGGGCCAAACAATTGTAAATGGACTGATGTGCAGGAGGTAGCCCTGACTCGGAGCCGTAGTACTAATTGCTAGAGGCCCCCTGTGGGTAATCAGGCAGATAAACCACTAAGAGAGTTATTCAGGTTTCCTCATCTCCTACCTAAATAGGGGATTTTGACCCCTTTACGGTTTATCAGATTAGCCCCCTTGAAAAGAAACAAAAAAGCCAAGAGAAAATAAAATACCAAGATAGCATTATCTGATGAATTTCCATTTAAATTTCTGCTTTATTTCAATTGTACTTCAAGCTTTGTAAGGGGAATGTCCTGAGATTTTTATTAGTTTTCCTACTCTCTCCTACTCCAATCCCCACAAGATTTTCATGCACTAAAATCATCCTAGGTCCTAGTCAATCTATATATAACAATTGTCTAATCTGGATAAACTACTACAAACCAGTCAGGGTGGGACGGTCAGAAAACAGCACAGTAAACCACTAAATAGAGAAAAGAAGAGTGTAATTTAAGTTGTGATAACACCAAAACCATGAAATACTTAAAAAGCTTCATACCAAAATTTTCTTATTAAAAGTGTGTTTAAAGCTTTGGTGGAAGAGGAGCTCAACGCTAATAAATAAAATGGGATTATCAAAATATTTACATTTTTATTCTCTCGTCTACAGATACATTTTACATTTATAATATTTATAAAATATTTACATTTTAATCCTCTATACTGAATGAGTGTTCAATATAAATGTGAAAGGTAAATATGAAACATCTGATATCTTTCTGTTTGGGGGAGGTAGAATGGAAAGTAACATGAGAGAATACTGAAAAATGTTCCTAAAATAGTAACATTCTTTCAGGAAGTACATAGAATACTGGAAAATCCTTGACCTGGGTTTAGACTTGCCTTTGCCACAGACCATCTCAGAGAAGTTGTTCAACTGTGAATCTCAGTTTTTTCATCTGTAAGATGGGATGATAAGCCTTGTCTTTCTTAAAGACATGTGTTGTGAAGTCATAGTAGATAATGTGAGACCATAATCATTCCTCATTCTTTTCCATAATTACTGGTTTCCAGCCTCGAGCAACACAAGTCATGATTGGAAAGAGGCCAGACAATATTAGAGGGAAAACAGAAAAAAGAGAGCAAAACCGAAACCTACCATCTGTAGTGCAAGATCCTTCTGGGGCAGGTTTTTGTGAATAGGGAATTGGTGGGCTGTTTGAATCAGACATTTCTTCGTCATCTTCATCATCCTCCATTTCATTAGCTGTTAGATTGTTAGAAAAGTCCAGACTTCCATTCTGAGTGTACCGGTGTACCAAATCTTTATCCAGATCCTCCACCTTGGGTTTGACATCTGGGTAAGAAAGTAAATCATAGCAAATTTAACAAATTTTATAAAAATTCATAGCTATGAAAGACATATTTGTAGAAAGGAAGACCAGAATTTTCTATCATTTTAGCCAATAATTCAGAGGTCCCAAGATTTGGAATCCCTACTTATTTTATTTTATATTTTACTTTATTTATTTACTTGCAGACAAGGGCTCCCTCTGTCACCCAGGCTAGCTAGAGTGCCAAGGCATCAACATAGCTCACAGCAACCTCAAACTCCTATGCTCAAGTGATCCTCCTGCCTCAGCCTCCCAAGTAGCTGGGACTACAGGAGCCCACCACCACACTTGGCTAATTTTTTTTTTTTTTGAGACAGAGTCTTACTGTGTTGCCCTGGGTAGAGTGCTGTAGTGTTACAGCTCACAGCAACCTCAAACTCTTGGGCTTAAGCAATTCTCTTGCCTCAGCCTCTCAAGTAGCTGGGACTATAGGTGCCTGCCACAATGCCCAGCTATTTTTTGTTGTAATTATCATTGTTGTTTGGTAGGCCTGGACTGGGTTCAAATCTGCCAGTCTCAGTGTATGTGGCTGGACCCTAACTGCTGAGGTACAGGCACCGAGCCAGTTTTTCTATTTTTTGTAGAGACAGGGTCTTTGTATGTTGCTCAGGTTGTGCTTGAACTCCTGGTCTCAAGCAGTCCTCCCTCGTTGGCCTCCCACTTCTTTTTTTTTTTTTTTTTTTTGTAGAGACAGAGTCTCACTTTCTGGCCCTCGGTAGAGTGCCGTGGCCTCACACAGCTCACAGCAACCTCCAAATCCTGGGCTTAAGCGATTCTCTTGCCTCAGCCTCCCGAGTAGCTGGGACTACAGGCACCCGCCACAATGCCCGGCTATTTTTTCGTTGCAGTTTGGCCGGGGCCGGGTTTGAACCCGCCACCCTCGGTATATGGGGCTGGCGCCTTACTGACTGAGCCACAGGCGCCGCCTGGCCTCCCACTTCTTTTAAAAGGAGTCTATGCCCCTGTCCTCACCACTATCTGCAAAATAATAATAATAATAATAACAATAGTAATAAAATAATTTTTAAAAAGAAGTCTAGAAATGTGTGTGACTGAGAAACTTACCTGCAGATGAGAAGGGATGCTGATCAGGGTCCAAGTACAGTTGGGAGAAAATGGGCCGTGGGACCACACTACTACATCTGAGAGAGGCTTCTATGGAGTTATGGAGAGCTTCCTCAAATCGAGCAGATTTCAGTTGCCCAGCATACGAATTCCCCATGGTCTATACCAGTCCACCCCCCCCAAAAAAGAAAGGAGAAATTGATATAATTAGAGTTTGTATGTCTCAAAGTACACATTTAGCTAATATACTATACCCATATATCTGAAGATGTAAACTATATGAATTACCCATGTATCTAATTAAGACAACTTGTGTGAAGTTAGGTTATTGTGTCACTTGTACTTTTTGGCTTAACAGTTCAAACCCACCTCTAAAAGCCCCTTTAAAAGATCTTGTATCTAAGACTAGGTTACACTGATTGCAGTTGTTAGGTAAAGTCCCTCTTGCAGTCATGTCTTGCCTCCATAAAGTGTGACACACACCAAGGCCCTACCCCCATCTCCGTCCCTCTTTCTGCTTCCCCCCCATAACCTTAATTGTCATTAATTGTCCTCATATCAAAATTGAGTACATAGGATTCATGCTTCTCCATTCTTGTGATGCTTTACTAAGAATTATGTCTTCCACTGCCATCCAGGTTAATACGAAGGATGTAAAGTCTCCATTTTTTAATGGCTGAATAGTATTCCATGGTATACATATACCACAGCTTGTTAATCCATTCCTGGGTTGGTGGGCATTTAGGCTGTTTCCACATTTTGGCAATTGTAAATTGAGCTGCAATAAACAGTCTAGTACAAGTGTCCTTATGATAAAAGGATTTTTTTTCCTTCTGGGTAGATGCCCAGTAATGGGATTGCAGGATCAAATGGGAGGTCTAGCTTGAGTGCTTTGAGGTTTCTCCATACTTCCTTCCAGAAAGGTTGTACTAGTTTGCAGTCTCACCAGCAGTGTAAAAGTGTTCCCTTCTCTCCACATCCACGCCAGCATCTGCAGTTTTGAGATTTTGTGATGTGGGCCATTCTCACTGGGGTTAGATGATATCTCAGGGTTGTTTTGATTTGCATTTCTCTAATATATAGAGATGATGAACATTTTTTCATGTGTTTGTTAGCCATTCGTCTGTCATCTTTAGAGAAAGTTCTATTCATGTCTCTTGTCCATTGATATATGCCATTGTTGGCTTTTTTCATGTGGATTAATTTGAGTTCTCTATAGATCCTAGTTATCAAGCTTTTGTCTGATTGAAAATATGCAAATATCCTTTCCCATTGTATAGGTTGTCTCTTTGCTTTGGTTATTGTGTCCTTAGCTGTACAGAAGCTTTTCAGTTTAATGAAGTCCCATTTGTTTATTTTTGTTGTTGTTGCAATTGCCATGGCAGTCTTCTTCATGAAGTCTTTCCCCAGGCCAATATCTTCCAGTGTTTTTCCTATGCTTTCTTGGAGGATTTTTATTGTTTCATGCCTTAAATTTAAGTCCTTTATCCATCTTGAATCAATTTTTGTGAGTGGGGAAAGGTGTGGGTCCAGTTTCAGTCTTTTACATGTAGACATCCAGTTCTCCCAACACCATTTATTGAATAGGGAGTCTTTCCCTCAAGGGATGTTCTTGTTTGGTTTATTGAAGATTAGGTGGTTATAAGATATTAGTTTCATTTCTTGGTTTTCAATTTGATTCCAAGTGTCTATGTCTCTGTTTTTGTGCCAGTACCATGCTGTCTTGACCACTATGGCTTTGTAGTACAGACTAAGATCTGGTATGCTGATGTCCCCAGCTTTATTTTTATTACTAAGAACTGCCTTAGCTATACAGGTTTTTTTCCGGTTCCATACAAAACGCAGAATCATTTTTTCCAAATCTTGAAAGTACAATGTTGGTATTTTGATAGGAATGGCATTGAATAGGTAGATTGCTTTGGGAAGTATAGACATTTTAATAATGTTGATTCTTTCCATCCATGGGCATGGTGTGTTCTTCCATTTGTTAATATCCTCTGCTATTTCCTTTCTGAGGATTTCATAGTTTTCTTTATAGAGGTCCTTCACCTCCTTCGTTAGGTATATTCCTAGGTATTTCATTTTCTTTGAAACTATGGTGAAGGGAGTTGTGTCCTTAATTAGCTTCTCATCTTGACTGTTATTGGTGTATACAAAGGCTACTGACTTGTGGACATTGATTTTATATCCTGAAACATTACTGTATTTTTTGATGACTTCTAGGAGTCTTGTGGTTGAGTCTTTGGGGTTCTCTAAGTATAAAATCATGTCGTCAGCAAAGAGGGAGAGTTTGACCTCCTCTGCTCCCATTTGGATTGCCTTTATTTCCTTGTCTTGCCTAATTGTATTGGCTAGAACTTCCAGCACTACGTTGAATAGTAAAGGTGACAGAGGACAACCTTGTCTGGTTCCAGTTCGAAGAGGAAAAGCTTTCAGTTTTACTCCATTCAGTAAAATATTAGCTGTGGGTTTGTCATAGATAGCTTCCATCAGTTTTACAAATGTGCCACCAATGCCTATACTCTTCAGTGTTCTAATTAGAAAAGGATGCTGGATTTTATCAAATGCTTTTTCTGCATCTATTGAGAGGATCATGTGATCTTTATTTTTGCCTCTATTAATATGGTGGATAACGTTTATGGACTTGCGTATGTTAAACCAGCCTTGCATCCCTGGGATGAAGCCTACTTGATCATGATGAATGACTTTTTTGATGATAAGCTGTAATCTATTGGCTAGGATTTTGTTGAGAATTTTTGCATCTATATTCATGAGTGAGATTGGTCTGAAATTCTCCTTTTTGTTTGGGTCTTTTCCTGGTTTTGGTATCAGGTTGATGTTTGCTTCATAGAATGTGTTGGGGAAGTTTCCTTCTTCCTCAATTTTTTGGAATAATTTCTGCAGTACAAGAATAAGCTCTTCCTTGAAGGTTTGATAGAATTCTGGAGTGAAGCCATCTGGACCAGGGCATTTTTTGGTTGGAAGATTTTTTATTGTTTCTTTGATCTCAGTGCTTGAAATTGGTCTGTTCAGGAGCTCTATTTCTTCCTAGCTGAGTCTAGGGAGAGGGTATGATTCCAAATATTTATCCATTTCCTTCACATTGTCAAATTTCTGGGCATACAGTTTCTGGTAGTGTTCAGAGATGATCTCTTGTATCTCTGTGGGATCAGTTGTTATTTCCCCTTTATCATTTCTGATTGAGGTTAGTAGAGATTTTACTTTTCTATTCCTTGTTAGTCTGGCCAATGGTTTATCTATTTTATTTATTTTTTTAAAAAACCAACTCCTTGTTTCATTAATTTTCTGATTGGTTCTTTTGTTTTCAATTTCATTGATCTCTGATTTGATTTTGGATGTTTCTTTTCTTCTACTGAGTTTAGGCTTCGATTGTTCTCCTTTTTCCAATTCCATGAGATCTCTTGTGAGATTGTTGATGTGCTTTCTTTCTGTTTTTCGAATGTAGGCATCTAAAGCAATGAATTTTCCTCTCAAAACTGCTTTTGCAGTATCCCACAGGTTTTGGTAGCTTGTGTCTTCATTGTTGTTATGCTCAAGGAAGTTAATGATTTCCTGTTTTATTTCTTCCTTCACCCATCTGTTATTCAACAGAAGATTGTTTAGTTTCCATGCCTTTGGGAGAGGTTGAACATTTTTGTTAGAGTTGAGTTCCACCTTTAGTGCCTTATGGTCTGAGAAGATACAAGGTAAAATTTCAATTCTTTTGATTCTGTTGATATTTGTTTTGTGTCCCAGGATATGATCAATTTTGGAGAATGTTCCATGGGGTGATGAGAAGAATGTATATTCTTTATCTTTGGGGTGGAGTGTTCTATATGCGTCTATCAAGCACAGTTGTTCTAGGGTCTCATTTAAATCTCTTATATCCTTGTTTAATTTCTGTTTAGAGGATCTGTCCAGCTCTGTAAGAGGAGTGTTAAAGTCCCCTGTTATGATGGTATTATCAGATATCATATTGCTCAGACTGAGTAAGGTCTGTTTCAAGAATCTGGGAGCATTTAAATTGGGTGCATAAATATTTAGAATTGAAATGTCTTCTTGTTGTATTTTTCCCTTGACCAATATAAATTGACCATCTTTGTCTTTTTTGACTTTAGTTGCTTTAAATCCACATGTATCCGAAAATAAGATTGCAACTCCTCTTTTCTTCTGAATTCCATTTGCCTGAAAAATTGTTTTCCAACCCTTGACTTGGAGCTTTAATTTGTCTTTTGAAGCCAGGTGTGTTTCTTGCAGACAGCAAATGGATGGCTTGTGTTTTTTAATCCAGTCAGCCAATCTATGTCTCTTCAGTGGGGAATTCAAGCCATTAACATTTATTGAGATAATTGATAAGTGCGGTAGTATTCTATTCGTCTTATTTTGTGAGAGTCCATTGCTTAGTTTTATCTTTTGCATCAGTGTGGAGGTTAGGTTCTGTCCTTTAATTTCTGAGTTCTTACTTTGCTGCTGATGCATTGTGGTGGTCAGTGAGCAGAACAGGTTGAAGTATTTCCTGTAGAGCTTGTCTTGTTGTGGCGAATTTCCTCAATGTTTGTATATCCGTAAATGATTTGATTTCTCCGTCAATTTTGAAGCTTAGCTTAGCAGGGTACAGAATTCTGGGCTGGAGATTGTTCTGTTTAAGTAGATTAAAGGTAGATGACCATTGTCTTCTTGCTTGGAAAGTTTCATTAGACAAGTCTGCAGTCACTGAAAGGGATTTGCACCTGTAGGTCAACTGGTGCTTACTCCTGGCAGCTTGCAGAATCTTTTCTTTTGTCTTGACTTTGGACAGGTTCATCACAATGTGTCTTGGAGAAGCTTGGTTAGAGTTGAGGTGACCTGGGGTCCGATATCCCTCTGAAAGCAGTGTGTCAGAATCTTTGGTGATATTTGGGAAATTTTCTTTTATAATATTCTCTAGTATGGCTTCCATTCCTCTGGGGCATTCTTCTTCCCCTTCTGGGATTCCTATAACTCGTATGTTGGAACGCTTCATAAAGTCCCATAATTCTGACAGTGAATGTTCTGCTTTCTCTCTCTTCTTTTCTGCCTCTTTTACTATCTGAGTTATCTCAAGAACTTTGTCTTCTACCTCTGAAATTCTTTCTTCTGCATGGTCTAACCTGTTGCTGATACTTTCCATTGCATCTTTAAGTTCCCTGATTGACTGTTTCAGTTCCTTCAGGTCTGCTATATCCTTTTTATTTTCTTCATATCGTTCATCTCTTATTTGATTCTGTTTTTGGATTTCCTTTTGGTTATTTTCCACTTTATTAGCAGTTTCCTTCATTGTTTCCATCATTTGTTTCATTGTTTTGAACATGTGTATTCTAAATTCCCTTTCTGTCATTCCTAACATTTCTTTATAGGTGGAATCCTCTGCAGTAGCTACCTCATGGTCCCTTGGCGGGGTTGTTCTGGACTGGTTCTTCATGTTGCCTGGAGTTTTCTGCTGATTCTTCCTCATGAGTGATTTCTTTTATCTGTTTCCTTGCCCTAATTTTCCTTTCACTTCCTCTTGCTCTTTAAGTTCTTGTGCCTGTGGAAATTGCGGGCAGGTTTAGACGGATTGAACACACGCGACCACTTGCCGGTTTTCCACTGTTTTAGTCCTCCTCTTGGGGTCCAGAAGTCTCTTGCTGATTCCCTGTATCCTCACAGGGGTGATGATAGGCAGATCCCACCAGCCAGAGATGCCTGGAGTCCTATCTCCCCAGACTCACGGTGCCCAGATGCAAGGAAGCTGTTACTCAGCTGCCATCTTGCTCCGCCTCCCTCTCTTTTCTAATTTCTAATAATCTAGAGCAGTGATTTTCGATTGGTGTGCCACGAAAACTTTTAAAGGTCATTAATTAAATAATTTTCTGAAGAAGTCCAAAGCACAATAAGTGTACTCTTTGCACTTCATAGCTCACAGTAACCTCAAACTTTTGGGCTCAAGTGATTCTCTTGCCTCAGCCTCCCAAGTAACTGGGACTATAGGCACTCACCACAACCCTGGCTATTTCTTTTAGAGATCAGGTCTCATTCTGGCTCAGTCTGGTCTCAAACCTCTGAAGTAAGGCAATCCACCCACCTTGGCCTCCCAAGTGCTGGGATTATAGACGTGAGCCACAGTGCCCAGCCCCTTTACTCTTTTTTTTCTTTTTTTATAACATATGTTCGTGTGCCATGAAAGTTTAACTACAGGCTCAAGTGTGCTGTGAGATAAAAAAAAAAAAAAAAAGGTTGAAAAACACTGTTCTAGAAGGGGGAAAGGCTATACTCTGGAAAAATAAAACTTTATGATAATATATTTAATTAACAAATTCTTGAAAGCAAAATTTGAGCCTTTTTATCAAAGAACTCATTTATGTATTATTCTTATTAATTTGAAAAGTATTGTTGCTTCTTTTCTCTCATCTAAAGTATAATCTTATTTGGGACTCTTAAGTAAAGTATATAGTAAAAAGTTTTTTGGGATTTTTTGAGACAGCATCTCACTTTGTTGCCTTGGATGGAGTGCTATCATCCTAGCTCACAGCAACCTCAAACTCTGAGGCTTAAGCGATTTTCCTGCCTCATCCTCCCACGTAGCTGCAACCATAGGCACAGACCACAATACCCTGTCTAGTTTTTTCTATTTTTAGTAGAGACGGAGTCTCACTCTTGCTCAGGCTGGTCTCAAACGCCAGAACTCAAGAAATCCATCCACCTTAGCCTCCCAGAGTGCTAGGATTACAGGTTTTGAGTCACCTCTCTTGGCCCTATAGTACAAAGTTTTGAAGGCATGACATTTACTTCTTATCAGTAAGATTTATACAGTATATGTTAGTTACAAAAATTTCTATGAATAACAATGATAGTTACAATTTATTAGGTACTAAGTATTGGCTAAATCAACAATTCTCAAAAGCATTGTCCAGGGGCCCCAATACCATAGTTTGGTCCACGACATCCAAACTATTTTCAAATGATTACTAGGATATTATTTGCCTTTTTCACTCTCATTTTCCAGAATCTATATGATGTGTGATATTACAACAGACTGAATGCAGAAGCAAATTAGGTTACTCTTCTAACTTTTCTTCAGAAAATATAGTTATTTTTCATAAAATGTCATTTATGTTAATATGTAGTGGGTTATTGTTAATTTTTAAAAGTAATAAATATTTTAAAAGTTTCTTAGCTTTAATTTCTAATAAATATAGCCTATGCAAATAAAAACTGTATGGGGCCTCAATAATTTTGAAGAGGATTTGAAGAGGTTCTGATACTTAAAGAGTTTGAGAACTATTGGACTAGATAGTATGCTAAGGACTTTATAAAATTATCCTATTTAATCCTCAACGTATTTTTTTATTGTTGGGGATTCACTGAGGGTACAAGAAACCAGGCTAATCCTCAACATTTTAAGTAAGTATGACTTCTTACAACTTCACAGTTTAAAAAACAAAGCAAAAAAACTGAAACTTGGGAGAAGCTAAGTGACTTACTCACTGTCACTTAGTTGTAAGGGATGGAGCCAGGACTCAGTTTATCTAGCCAAGTGACGAACATCTGCATCCTTACTGTGTGGGTTCAACTTGGGCAAATCTCACATCAGGATGGGTAACTGTGAGACTATCTTAGCCCCACCTCTGTCAAAGAGAGGGACAGATAACTGCATTTCACTTGGAACGCCAGCTCTGACTGACTCCCTGAAGGACTGGTTGAGAAGGACCCTGAGGGCACATCTGGCTCACCAGGAAGGGGAACTTGCTCCTGTTGTCGACTCAGGGCAGAGAAGGGAGATACACAGCCAGCCACCTCCTGCTCTCACGTTTCCTAGACACACACACAGGAGCCCTATAGAAGATTCTGGTGCCTTTGAGCTACTTGTACAAAGGCATTCCCCATGTTAAAACACCTGAGTTACATACAACTAGCACTTACAAATGGAGGCTATTACAGTAAGTCCCTGAGTCACAAATACACAACTGATGTATGACTGGCACTTACAAACAGAGGCTGTAAATGTACCTGTTCTAACTAACTTACAAATTCCATTTACAAACAAAGCTATGTAATCTATCTTGTACATAACTCCGGACTGCCTGTATAGTAAAGGAGGCTTCTTACGTGATTCCTGGGAGCAGTGAGTAGTGCACAGTGATTTCCATGAGTGACTGGGTTTACCAAAGCTTTCTTAGAGATTCCCACGATGTGGAAGAAAAGCCAGGATCCTATTTTGTCATCCTTTCTCATAGTAGGTAAGAAAAAACTAAATGATATGGATTTAAATTACTATATTCCTTTCTTACAAAAAGCATATGCCAAAACTGTACCCTATCTAATTAAAAATTGGAGATATATATATATATATATATATATATAGAGAGAGAGAGAGAGAGAGAGAGAGAGAGAAATACCACATGAAAAGTTGAAATGGGGCTCAGTGCCCATAGTACAGTGGTTACAGCGCCAGCCACATACACCAAGGCTGGTGGGTTTGAATCTGGCCCAGGCCAGCTAAACGACAATGACAACTGCAACAAAAATAGCCAGGCATTGTGGTGGGTACCTGTAGTCACAGCTACTTAGGAGGCTGAGGCAAGAAAATCGCTTAACCTCAAGAGTTTGAGGTTGCTGTGAGCTGTGACGCCACAGCACTATACCCAGGGCGACATAGTGAGACTCTGTCTCAATAAATAAATAAATAAATAAATAAAAATAAATTAAAAAGTTGAAACAGGCTGAGTATGGTGGCTCATGCCTGTAACCCTAGCACTCTGGGAGGCCGAGGCAGATGGATCCCTTGAGCTCAAGAGTTGGAGACCAGCTCTGAAGAAGAGTAAGATCCTGTCTCTACTAAAAATAGAAAAATTAGCCAGGCGTTGTGTCAGGTTCCTGCAGTCCCAGCTACTTAGGAGGCTGACGGAGGAGAATCACTTGAGCTCAAGAGTTTGAGGTTGCTATGAGCTATGACGCCATGGCACTCTACCCAGGGTGACAAAATGAGACTCTGTCTTAAAAAAAAAAAAAAAAAAAAAGTGGAAATAGAAAAAAAGATCAACAAAATCTGTGTAATGAAATTTTCCTGAAACACCAAGTTTTTGGCCAAGCACCTAAGACTCCCCACCAATACAATAACAATTTACAACTTTTTAAGGCTCGAAAGTAATTTATTTTTTAACAGTACTACACACAATCAAAGCACGGTGGGGGATTGAAGATAAGTATGGTGTGTCACTAGTATGTGCATCTAAGTCAAAATCCAACAACCATTTCACCTTCCTTCTTTGCTAAAAGGGGAAAACCACCAGGAACTAGCACGGAGTTAGTAATGGGATTTCTTACCCGTGAACAATAGAATAACTTCAAAGGTGGACCTTTAGCCCTTCTTCAGAGCACCAAATGACTAGAAATCTTGCTTCATCTTAATCTAGTACCATTCTAATAAGTTATCTTCCTTTCATCCTGAAAAATCTTTAAAACCTACATTCTCCAAGAGATCTTTTACGTTTAGTAAAGAAGTGCCCAATTATACATGGAAGATTGCATAATCTCAATCCCCTTTATGGTTTAAGGAATGTCACGACAGATATATAAATACAGGGCAATAAAAATTGTGCTGAATAAAAAATTTAAATCAACATAAAAATAGGCAATGGCATTTCACCACAATAGAAGATACACATAATCCTACAAGGGCATTAGCAATGCTCTGATAATGACAAGCGGAGTATCTATTCCCTGCTCAGACCTGGTAGGGTAAGAGGAGTTATCTGACTTTATTCCAAATAAAAACATTATCTGGGCATTTAAAAAATTCTAGTGATAATATAAAGAATTATAGGAGTGTAACTGTGGAGTTCTGCCCTTAACAGTCCAATGCTAGCCAAAGAATGGTTTGGGTCAGAGGAATCCTGTGTAATTTATGCTAAATATCTTATGCCATAATATTTAGGGCCACTGAAATTGCTGGCATGATCCACCTAGACTATGAGCCTTCTTTGCCTCTGAATGTCAAAGAGATGTCATAACAAATAAAGTCAGCGTAAATAAATCTGACCTCAGGCAGAAGATGTAAAAATACTTCTCAGAATTAGTCATTAAGTCATATGCAACGAGAAAGCCAATGTGTGAAATCCCTTACATAATTATATATTTTATGTATCTGGCTGACATCAAGTTTATGAGGCTATATTACTTTGCTTTTCCACACTTCCTTTTTTAATTATAAAATTACAAAAGGATGAACTCTATTAAATGTTTTGTTACAGCATTACAGACCTCTGAGACACTAATGGATACTTCTGTGGTACTGAGGACGTGTCTAAGGGAAGGAGAATCAACAATATAGGCTCTTTGTGCATCACCAATTAATTGCTCAAAATGCAAATAAGATCAACTAGAATCTGCCATAACATTGTGGTTTGGGGCCTTTCTGCCCCAATCTTCTCCTTTTTTCCACAGAAAGAAAGATTAAGGAAGGGGGATGTGGGTAAGACAGGCAGCTTCTATGTCTGGTGGCTTCAGGAAGGGGGACTGCGGAGGTGGAAAAAGTGAGCAGTTTGAGAAAAAGGTGGCCTGCTAATGTTTCCACACCCTCTCCTGAATTCTCCTTTTTTTCTTGAAAATAAGGATAAGCAATGCACTTTGAGGGAGAGTACTCCTTGATCTGTAAAGCTTTTATTCCTTTTTGTTAAAAGTTTCACAGGTAGAATCTGAGCTACCTATGGGCTCTGTGAATGTCCCAAATCTTTTATTTATTCTCGGTGAACCAGCTCTTTCCAAGTCTTCAATAAATTTGTCAGTTATAGCCAAAAAAAAAAAAAAAAGTTTCACAGGTAATAATTCATATTGTACTCACACGGTAATTATTAAGTACATAGCATAGAAGAAAAATGCCCTCCGTAATTAAATTTTCTTTTATTCTCAAAGACTTTTTAAAGTATCAAATCAGGTTTCAGAAAACATATTCTCATCTTTAAAAAGTTAATTTAAATTTTTGTGTGAAGCTGGGTCTGGTGGTGTAGGGCTGTAATCCTAGCACTCTGGGAGGCTGAGGTAGGTGGATTGCTTGAGCTCAGGAGTTCAAGACCAACCCGAGCAAGGGCAAGACCCCAATCTCTACTAAAAATAGAAAAAACTAACTGGATGTTGTGCTGGGCACCTGTAGTCCCAGCTACTTAGGAGGCTGAGGCATGGAGGATAGCTTAAGCCCAGTGGTTTGACACTGCTTTGAGTTGTGATGCCACAGCACTCTACCCAGGGCAACAGAGTGAGACTCTGTCTCAAAAATAAATAAATACATAAATTTACATGTGAAGCACATATCTCAATGGTAGGAGCTGTTGATGGTGTTGCAGCTGATGCAATAGCAGAGGCTGTTACCATTACTAGTACTGATGATGGCGGCGGTGGTGACAGTGGTGACAGTTAATGATGGAAGTTGTGATTGTCATCATTATTAAGAAATGTGAAAAGAAGCATTGTTCTTTGGAGACAATTATAATAGTAACATGGACAGCCAATCTAAGTGTTGAGCAAATACTATTATTGCCTACATTTTGAAGAGAACTGAGGCCTAAAGAAGTTAATGAACTTGGCCCGGGCAGGCTGCTGGGGGTGGGGGGGCGGCCCTGGAGTAGGGGCTGTGGCGGTACTCTGGGACTCTGCTGCGGTGGCTGCGGGGCTAACGAGTGAGTCTTGGGCTAGGGCGAGAATGGAGCTCTGGGTACGCGTGGAGAACGAGGAAGAATGGGACTGGGCGAACTCGCAATACCACTTCCAACCCCTTCCCATCTGGGCGGGGAAGGAACGGAAGCTCTTAACCTCCCTGGGCCTCTCCAGCTCCTTTGGGGGAGGGGAGAAGAGGGCGGCGGGACCTTTCCTGGCGCTGCTGGTGGGCTTGAAAAGGAGGAGATGCAGAGGCGGGAGCCATCAAGGTTGGACTTTCTGTGGGCTATGCCCGAGGAGGGTGGAGTTCGAAGCATGCCAGCCCTATCGCTTTTCCATTTTGCTTTTATGTGCACTCAGATTCCTTCTTTTCTAGAAGTCAGCCCGTAGTCCCAGGAGAAGGCCCTCTCTATAGGACCTCAAGAAGTTAGCCCTTTGGCAACTTGTTGGGCGATCTGTGCCCAACTTGATACGTTGGTGCTTGCGAGCATCTTCTTCCCAGCCTTGTCTGAAAGGAGGTGTCTAGTGTCAAGTGCAGTGCCTATTGCCTTTCTCTTAAGGAACTGAAATCTCTTTAGTAACATAACTGTGTAGAGTCATTTAGTGCGACAGAAAACAACCGAAAATATTTAGACTTCTAAAAAGCCCACTTTAAAACTGCCATAATTGTTTTTTGAATCCCCAAATAGTCTTTTCCTTTTCTGTTAATTGGCCTAAAATTGCTAAGTCTCTGGTCTTGTTTATATCACAATATAGTTCATGTTGTTGAAAAAAAAAAAAAAAAAAAAAAGAAGTTAATGAACTTGCCCAAGATAACATACAAGGAAATGGTAAAGACAGGGTAGAACCCAACCAGTTTGGCTACAGATATTAAAACACTTACCAAAATGACCCACGTGAGTAAATGGATTCTCTGTAAAGTACCACTAAATTGCCAACCACACACACACAAAAAAAAAAAGCAAAGAAAATTTTCATTTCCTGATGTGTCCTTGTCTCTACATGTCACAGCTGTAAGACAAGGCTGAACAGACAGTTTTAACTTAAAATTGTTTTTTTTGGCTAATAGGCAAAAAGCCAAACAATAATTTTAAAAGTGAAAACAAAGTAATCCTCTCCCTTTTAAAAACTCCCCCACTAAAAATCTCTTCATCATAAGTAATAAAAGAAAAAGATGAACAGAGAGTAAATTGCCTAACAAAGAATAACTATATGCACACAGACAGGGGAGGAAGCACAGACCTGGCATTGAACTTCAAAGCATCAGACCAGCTGACAGCCCAACCAGCCCATTTTGGGAATTTGCAGCCTATACCCTTTTTCTAAGGGGTGCTTCCAACTTTGGAAGAGTTATTCATATTTCCTATGCTGTGGCAAATCTAGAAATTAAAAACATTCTTATCAACTCCCTAAAATATTAGGAATACATACAGTATAGTAACTCTTCTTATTTTCCTTCAATCTTTCTTCTCTCTAAGTAAGGTTTTATTTTCTGTTTTATAAGGACAAGAGCAAGTTTTCCGGAGCTCAAATAAGAAAGAGCAATTAAATTCTAGAACATTCTCTTCCTTGTCTTCTTACATCAGGTTAAAAAGAAGTACTAAATTTGAGAAGTTGCCCAAACTGTCGCCTTAATAAAGTTAACACAATTTAATTTCAATTTCCTTCTCCATTCCTGGCAGAATACTTAATTAGGGTAGATATAAGTCATAAGATAAAAATGCTATATTAATAATATGATATGAAGTTCTTAGAAATTTTTTTTTTTTTTTTGTAGAGACAGAGTTTCACTTTATCGCCCTCAGTAGAGTGCCGTGGCATCACACAGCTCACAGCAACCTCCAACTCCTGGGCTTAGGCGATTCTTCTGCCTCAGCCTCCCGAGTAGCTGGGACTACAGGCGCCCGCCACAACGCCCGGCTATTTTTTTGTTGCAGTTTGGCCAGGGCCGGGTTTGAACCCGCCACCCTTGGTATATGGGGCTGGCGCCCTGCTCAGTGAGCCACAGGCGCCGCCCAGTTATTAGAAATTTTATAACACAATTTTCTTCGTGAAGATAATATTGATGTAAGCAGAAAAAAAACAGTAAGTAGTAATAAAACAAACTGTTAACAATGTTTATCTGTTGATGGTGGAGTTATTTATTAGTTATCTTTCTTTTTTCTTATTGGACTCTTCCAAGTTTTAAAATAATGAAGAGAATTGCAGAATAACATAATTAAAGGAAAAGGTAAATACCACATAGCAACTGAGCTTATTCCAACTCTATCACTACCCTTGAAAAAGTAGTTTAAAAATAATTTGACTACTCAAAAAGATGGTAAAGAACAACTGAATTTGCCACCCCTTGCTGGTGCTTTAAGTTTCTAGGAAAATGAGACGGACAGGCTCCCTGTAAGAGTGAAGTTTCTACTGCTGCCTTCTAGCCTATCTACTCCAAATTATTTTCTTCCAGGTAAGATCAGACCTTTGTACTGATCCAACCATACCCTCTCAACAAGTTCTTTTGACTAAGTATAAATATTTCAAGTACTACAGTTGTCTTTTAATACAAGTTGTCTTTTATGGCTGGGCATGGTGGCCCATGCCTTTAATCCTAGCACAAGGAGGACGAGGCAGGTGGAGTTCTAGACTAGCCTGAGCAACAGCAAGACCCCTTCTCTACTAAAAATAGAAAGACTATTGGGGTGTTGAGGTAAGCGCCTATAACTCCAGCTTGAGTCCAAGAGTCTGAAGTTGCTGCAAGCTATGACGCCACAGCACTCTACCAAGGACAACAGGGTGCAACTCTGTCTCAAAAAAAAAGAGTTGTCTTTTAATAACAACTATCAGGAGAAAATAAACAGTAATTTTAAAAAGAAGTACTAAAAAGGAAGGGACTAGGAAGAACAAAATAACACCGGCTTTTTAAAACATCATATCCATTCTAAGAGAGAAAGAACTGTGTCTGAGACACTACTTTGGGGTTGCCTGGCTTTAATAGAAAGTTAAGCTATGAATCAGGTAGATGGGGACATACATATTCTAGGTAATAACCCCGTTTTCAAGTTTTAAAATATGTATTTTCAAGCTTTATCCACTGAAAAGTACTAGAAGCAATGACATTAACTTTATTTTTTGAGACAGAGTCTCACTCTGTCACCCTGGGTATTGTACCTTGGCATCACCATAGCTCGCAGCAACCTCAAACTCCTGGGTTCAGGTGATCCTCCTGCCTCCGTCTCAAGTAGCTAGGACTACAGTCACCCACCACAATGCCTGGCTAGTTCTTCTATTTTTAGTAGGGACTGGGTCTCACTTTTGCTCAGGCTGGTCACAAACTCCTGAGCTCAAGTGATTCACCAGCCTCAGCCTCCCATAGTGCTAGGATTACAGGTGAGAACCACGATGCCTAACCTTCATTAACTATTAATAAGGACTTTCTACAACCTGATTACGGTTTCCTAATACCTCCCCCACTGAAAGGAATTAAGGCCCCCTTGAAGGAATGACTAGTTCCAAGTCTGCAGGGAAGTAAAGAAGGTATCAAGAACTAATTGGTCATGTCAAAAGACACAGGATACCACCGGAAGGACTCCCATGAGCTAAAAATTATAGAAACTGAACATAAAAAGGGAATAAATGCAATTAACTGAAGCATTTTTAAAACATAAAAACTCACAAAGTAATTTTGCTACTCAAGAAGAAAAAGAGAGCTCCTCTTCGAAAAACAAAAACAAAAAAAGCTCCTCCCTGAACACTATTTATTAGCAGGAAAAGAATAGTCTTGGTTATTGAGAGAGGTTTTATTTTTTAATACTTTATTTAATAAAATGTACAAAGAATGGCAGAATTGTAAAATTATCACTTTGCAACTTTTCATCTAATGAAAAATGCATGTAGGCAATGATACTAAGTAGTGAGAAACCATGAGATAGAAGGTTGATGGGAACTTTATAACAAGAGAGATGAACTGTCACCTCCTGAACACACTCCTAAAAGCTTAGCATCTTTAAAAGTGATGCAGTGAGACACTGTGTGTCTTCCTAGAACACTACCTTGGAAGTTTTGCTGCCATATAATCTAATGACTCTAGACAACCCATTGGACTAGAGCAACTTCCATTTATAGTGCCAAGAAACAAGCGAAATGAAACCACAAGGACGCAAGCAGATTCAGAAGGAAGGACAGATCCATAGGGCAAATGACCAAGTTTCTGCAACAACCCAAGGTCATCCAGTTTGTAGATGCTGGGACTAGGATTTAAACTTAAACTCAAAAATCCATGTTTTTCCCGCTAAAACAGGCTGTTTGAAACAGAAAAAAAGGGTGAGAGGGCAGGTGGGGAAGGTGATACTGATATTGTATGATGTAATACATATGTATGTGTGTGTAATTATTTTTGGCTTGAGATTAACACTTTTAATGTACAATCTCTCAACCATGTGCCAGGCATAGTACTAAAAAGACAACTTTGTATAACGTCCTAATTTCCTGTTACCTTTTAATTTATTTTACTCACTTTTTGTACTTTAATAGTCATTCGTACAGCCAGCCAGCATTTATAAAAATCTTACTATCAAGGTAGTTAATTACATTGGCTCTGAAGTGAGATGATTTTAATTCAAATCCTGTACCCACATACTTCCTATATGATACTGGGCAAGTTACTTCATCTCTCATCAGTAAATAGGGATAATAGACCAATTTCATAGGTTTTTTACAAGAATACATGAAATTTCATAAGTAGTATATAAAATTTTTAGAATAGTGACTGGCACAAATAGGAGTAAAGAAAATGTTAGTAGTAATAGTAGCTTATTTTTTGTAGACAAGGTCTTGCTCTGTTTCATGACCTACAGTGCAGTGGCATTATAGCTCATTGTAATCTCAAACTTCTAGGCTCCAGCAGGCCTCCCACTTTGGCCTCCCAAGTATCTGGGACCCCAGGCAGGTACCACCATGCCTGGCCAATTTTTTTATTTTTTGCCAAGACACAGTTTATGGTGCTCAAGCTGTCTAAACACCTGACTTCAAGTGATCCTCCCACACTGGCCTCCCAAAGTGCTAGGATAACAGGTAAAATCCACCGCTCCAAGCCTGTTTTTCTTTTTTTTTAGCATTGTTCATACTAAGAAAAGTACAATGCATTCTTTCCCTTGTGTGCGTTGGATACTACGTTAGATTTGGGGACATTGTTGTAGGAACAAATAATTAACGGCCATTAACATAACAGATCCAAAAGCTTCTATTTGTCGCTATATCCTATTTATTGAAAAATTTTACAATCACAAATATAAATCATGAGAGGCAACTTTTGACACTAAGAGCAGTGCTATCCAGTAGAATTTTCTGAGATGACAGAGCGCATGTATTTTGCACTGTCAGATATCACTTGAAATGTGGTCAGTATGACTAAGGAAGTAAAATTTCAATTTTACTTCATTGTAATTAACTTAAATAGCTACATGGGGCTGTAGCAACCGTACTGGACAGTGCAACTCTAGAGTGTACACAATGACTGAGAAATAAAAGATTTCTGAAGTTCCAGGGCTCTGCCTGTGTCCCTAGTGATGTGACCTTCAACCAGTCACTTAAGCCCTCTCAAGCTCAGTTTCTTCATCTGTAAAATGAGTGTATAGAGTAGATTTTGACTGTCCCTTACAGTGATAAAATTCTTTGACTTTGTATTAGAAAACCATTTGTTGTTGTATTACTGTTTACATATTTTCTCTATTAAAAAATATTCACCACTGAGAGTGATGATGTATGACTTCTAGACAAATAAACCAAATATAGTTCTTGCAAGCACTCATAGAGTGTGGAATTCAAAATTTACAACAATCATAGAATTTCTCTTTCTTTTGTCCTTTTTTACCAGTTCATTTTTTCTTTTAAAGTGATACTTGTCACTTGTAATCATAGTTAGTTGGGTCTAGTGTTTGTATAACTTCCCCAATAGACTTAAGAGTTTTTTGGGGGAAATACTTTGTTTAAAGCTGGAATTGAGTAAAAACATGAATAAGTGGAGCTTTTGTTTCTTATCCAATTACACATTAAACAGGTCTGAAGAGATATCATCTTTTCCCAAGCACATTCCAAAAAAGCACAAAGCTAACCACGCATTCAAAACAAAAGCGTTTTAATTCATCTTTATTCATCCTCCTCGCTGAGCATCGTTAGAAAATGCAATCAGATTAAAAGACAAAAATTTCAACTTCTTTTCATAGTTCTGTACATTTAAATTTGGAAGAATCTCTTTTGACAGTTTCTGAAACCAAAAGTATTTTAGATACTGAAATAAAAACTGAACGCTAGTAAGTTGTTAGTACTGTATAACCTTCATAATCGACCACCTCCCTACATCAACCACCTACTTAAGTTGTTCTAATTTTCATAGACCAGACATACACCACATGTACGTATTAGTACAACAGATCTAGTTCCTTATGCTGACCACCTCTGTATGTTGACCAGTTTGTTGCAGTTCCTCGAGTGGTTACGAGGTCCTACTATATATGTACAAATACGCAAAATGTTAAATTATTGTGGAAATAATTACCATAATATGCCTACTAATTTCATCATAGTGACTAAAAACTGTCATAATTACAAGATGAAAGTATAATGCTATTTTTCCTTTGTAACAAAGAGGTACACTTTCCTACTGAAAATCTTTACTTTCTTCCTTGAAATGCCAGAAATTCTTCTGTAAAATAAACACCTCTTGTCAAGACTCTCTGGAACTAGTACAATTACCAGAGGCAATCCCCGTGTAAGATCAAAGAAACAAACAATAATAGGCAACACGTGACCTCTACCGTGTCACCAGAGACCAATTTTTCAAAAGGAAAAACAGTCACTAATCAGAACAGAAAACATTAAATAAGAAATGCTTCCAAAGGGTGGCTCACCACATCCATCAGCCCTGCCTCACTCAGAGTTCAGAGAGTCTATGGTTTCAGAGAACAAACTTTGGGGATATATCACAGCCATCATTAGAATCTGTATAAAACATGAGAAAAAAAAAATTTCCAGTGCAGAGTAGAATTTCCAAAGACAGTACAGTAATTTTCCAAATTTCACCTGATGCTTTAAAAACTAGAGTGGGAAAGGCACAGACAACTAAATATTTTTCACATAGCACTCACCTAATTTCTCTTATTTACCCAGCCCCACTGATTTTTCCTATGCAGTTATTTGGAAAGTGGGCTATGAACATTAACCAGATAAACATAATTACTGATAATACATTAAAGACTTCTACAGATTTTTTGGGTTTGTTTGTTTGTTTTTGATAATGGTGGGCCACTAAATCTAGAAACGGAGGCTCCTTCGTGATGTATTTGGATTACTAAGCATTATAAAGATGCAAGAGGGGTAAAGAAATTCCCACTCACGGAATTATAGTAAAATAGAAGCATATTTAAACCTGACTTAAAAAAAAAAAAAAACTCCAAATGAAAATTGCCTTAGAATCAGCAACATTTGATTGTCTTTCTTAAATGCTACTGCTAAACAGTCGTCTTCTGTCAAAATCAGATATAAGTTAGGGGCTGAACACATATGTATCTAAATTATTTAACATGGAAAACATACATTCTGCTGCTACTTTGGAAAGTAAGTAATAAAAGAGGAGGACTTAGTTTAAAAGAAAAAGCTAGAAATTCAAAGCAACTGTAAACATCCTGTTCTTTTTCTTTTTAAAAAAACATTCTAACATTCTGATTTTGTTCTTTTTTGGATGTGTTACTCCTGTTACCTTCATCTCTGTTATCTGCCTCCTTTCCATGTTTGATCTTATTAACATTGCTAATTGTATTTGTCAGTTTTGCCATGATTTCAACACTACTCAAACAGCTGTGGGTTTTCTCTAGCCATTATCATTCACTACACATACATTTCTAAATTAGTTGTTGAAAGGTGCCTTAACCTGAGAAAATAGGAAAAAAATCACACTGTATGCTGAGCCTTAGATTTTATAGATATGTTCCTTCAATTAGATATGTTCCAATAATTAGTCAATTATTGGAAAGGATTTTTAAAAATCAGACACACAAGTGATACATACTGTAAATTTATAAATTAACAAGGCCTATGATATACTTCTCATCATTTTATCTTTTTTCCCTTATAATACACATTATCATATGTGCTTTCTATATATATGTATAGATTAGAATATGAAACATAGTGTATAAATTGGGATATTGAAATACTGCCAGATTCCCTAACAATTCATTTGCACAACCTATCGACGAGGGAGGTTGTTCAAAGGTATCCACAATCATGTAAGTGGCCTCTTGAGGTCATGGGCTGTGGTAAAGAGAGCTTTTACAACATGTAGATATTTTCCCCTTCTCCATTTGTTTTCAAAGAGAAAATTCCCTATTATAGTGTTTTTCTTATTCTCTACTCTCAACTCCGACATTAATTTTCTTCTTGACACATTTAGGGAGAAAGAAAAAGTTTAAGGTCATTCATCAACTGATAACCCCTTCTATCAACTACCAACAACTAAATAAAAAAATCTGTAACCCAGAAACATGACACTTTATATGCCTCTTATTTCCCTTATAAGTTAAAATAAATTCAAAGAACTTTTTAGAATTAGCAAGTTTTGGTATTTGTAAAGGTTTAATAATAATATACTGTTCGTGGATAAGGTCAAAATCTTGTAGAATAATTTTTAAATTAATGTAGGCTCACTCCTACCTCTCTGCATCCTCAGTCTCCCCTCCCTCACTTTCTGCTCTAAGCAAAGAAAAAGATGATATTTCAACAGTGCAGAATTCTTCACTGAGAGAGAAACGTTAAAATGATAAACATTTTGGAAAACAAAGTACACTTTAAACCTTAACTGTTCTTTCAGACCTATATTGACTATTATAGTAGTTGCCAACATTTGGTAAGGATTATCCTTCCATTAGACAAAAGCGAGCATTCCTTAGATAAATCAGCAGTTTTTGCCATGAGACTCATAAAACCTTTTCACAACACAGATTTTCAAGAGAATCCTTTAAGGTTTTAGGAGGCTGCTCCTTTTACTAAGTAACAAAATACACCCCATGGTGTCTCACTGACCCCTCTCAGCTGTCCTTTGACCTCCTCAATTGTTGAAGCCTAACTCCAGGGTCCACAGAATGTGCCTCCCATATCAAAAAGGCTAATGTTGCTTCCTCCTAGCACCTGGTGAAACAAAATGCAACAGTTCTCTCTCTTTCTTCTGTCTCCTCCATTCCCTCTCTGACCATTTTCCAGATGTTCCAGGCCCAAATGTGAAGCTACTGCTGTGTTTCAGTATCTGCATGGTCACCACGGAGGACAAACAGGGACAGGCTGAAGTGGCAATGACCCTCTTGTTCTTTTTGGCCTCAAAAGGATACAACAGGTCATAAAAGAGGAAAAGATCTTTGGCCTCTGTTGGAAATGCTAGGCCATTTAAGCACATCGTAATTTCCAAAAGGAGAGAGACAGTCTTGGGATATACCCTTCCCTGTTAAGCAATAGTTACCTGAAACAGTAGCCCTAAATTCTCAATTCTAAGTGACCTTTTGATTTTCTTCCCCTATTCCTATGTGGGATAGGGGAAGAAAGTTATATTATCTTTTCCCTTTTTGAAATTAAAAGCATTCTAAAAATAGAAAAAAATAACTTTCGTAAAACCATTATACATCTCAGAAAGTGCTAAATGAGAAAAAGTCTAAATATATATGGTCCTAGATAGTGTTTGAGTTTTTCTGCAGAAGCTGATAATCTGGAGAGTCTCTCACAATAGACAATTTGAAAGATAAAATTGCAATCAACAAAGGGGAATCAAAAACTAAATTCTTATTTTCTTAATTTAGGTATATAGGAATTAGTTGTATACATAGGGAAAATTTAGGAACATAGGTTGTTGTAGGAAAAAATCTTATTGCGAATAAATTTTGTTGAGGAGGAGAGGAAAGACGGGCGAGGGGAGAGGAAAGCAGAGACGGGAGGAAATGGAAGAAGAAGAGGTCATGGAAATATTGCTTAATCACCTTAAGGATAAAGAATAGCAGTTTTATTCTAATTCTATATACAACTTCCTAAAACAAATTTGATCTTGAAAATTGGGGGGGGAATATATAATTATACAATACCTTGGTTTACTTATTAACATTTTTGAATCACGTTCATGATTAGGTTGGGCAGTCAACACTTCAGGGAGTCTGTTGCCTAGATTTTAACTTGTTTAAAGCTTTTTTTGCACCTGCAAAAACATAAAAAATAAAAATGTATATTTAAAGACATCAGTTAATTTCTGAATATTAATTATATACTATAATATGATAATCTTAATATTATAATTCCATAAAAATCACAAGTAGAAAATAATTAGCAAAGTCTTATACTACTCCACACGCACCAGAATGGGCAAATACAGATGTTCTCGCTTCCTAAAAAAATCCCAAAATAATCACTACTATTTATACTCAAAAATAATTCCCCCCAACTAAATGTAAGTTGAATAAGTCTGTCAAATCTGCATTTATGACAGGTGTTACCATAATGCCAAAGGCCCATAGACTATTTTTATTAGTGAAATTAGTGTAAGATAATTTTCTTACTCTAAGGAATTTAAGGGTAATAATCTCTGATTCTTGGCCAAAATTTATCTACTCAAAAAACTATCAATAATGTGAATCATAACTAACATTAAATAATTTCTAAGAAAGCCTACAAGAAGAAAAAAAGCTATTGTCTCCTACCCTTCTTATTTCTAGAAGATATAAAATTAATTGTAATTACATATAATTGGTTCAAAATTATAGTATGCATATTAATCTCTCCCTTTACTAGCTTATGGTCATTATAAACTATTGCATGAAAAAGTAGGAAATATAGTTGTAAAGCATAAAGTAAAATAAAAACCATTTGTCACTGATTTTCATACATAACTTAGAAGCACTTCTAGTCCTTTGTTACTGTGTCTAGAAAGAAAACAAGAGAATTTTCCTATGGATATAGCAAATTTCAATATGAATATTGATAACACTAAAATATTTGAAGTAAAATTAACTCATGTTGTCTAAAAAGTGTTTCTTTTTCATTATGCTTTCCTTTTATGCTAAATGGAAAAAAAGAACCATTTCATGATTTTGGAATAAAAATATTTATCTTACCTCTCTTAACTGTCACAAGAATGTCTTCAGGCAAAAGAATAATACAAAATGAAAGACCCAGACTTTCAAACTCACCTATTTCTCATCTACCCACACACAAATAGATGCTTTTTCTAAGTCAGGAGGGTCCTGGCTACCTACATCCAAACCCAAGATTACCCCATATGGTCAACAAGGTCAAACTGCATTGCTGCCAATGAAACTGTATTACTCCACAAGGACCCTAATGACTTTTAAAAAAGGTCAGTAATCCAGTTCCAATAGCTTAAGAGCCTAAAATTGCTAATTTTTGGCCACGTGCTGCACACTTCACCTGTTAGTAATGACATTTTTGTATTTTCTTCTAATTACACTCAAAGCTAAGACCTTTGGCCCTGGGCCACAGACCCCTATTCAGGCTGCACACATTCTCCTAAACGACCTGATCCTTTGTTGTCACTCTTTCTCTTTCATCTATTATTTATACCCATAGAGAAGGAAGATACTCAACCATTTGTATAGCTTAAAGCTTCTAATCATCTTAATTTCTTTGCCTTTCAACTTATGGTCTTCTTAATAGGCAAATGCCAAAAAGTTTGACAAAATCATTTTTTTCAATCACATTCTATCCCCTCTACCTCCTTCCTGTTCCATGTCTTTCATGGGACGGACTTTGTATTAGCCAAGATTTACTAATTTTTGACCTTCACCAAGAAAATGAATTTCTAAATGTAATACAGATTTCCCACTTGTTCTGACAGATCATTAACAATTATGCTCCTTTCTTTGATCAAAAAGCCCATTTACTTTGAGTTAGAGGTTCCTGAAAAATAACTTAAAATCTGCCCCCAGCCTCCCTTAAGCAAGATCATAGACTTTTTAGGATTCCCCTATAAAAATGCCAAAATCATTCAGTAAACATTAAGGATATTAGTTACTGTGGCCAATTTCTCTAATGTTTTAATATCTATGCTTGCTCAGTTGCTTATAAAAAAGAAAAAAAAATATGAGAGGAAGGAGAGAAAAATGTGAAAATAAAATAGAAAGAAAAATTTAAAAGGCATATTTTTAATTTAATCTTTAAAACATTTAAAAAGGCTACTAACAGCAAAATCCTCACATAACAGATTCCAGGTTATTATTCTTTCCCAACAATTTTCCCAGATTAAAAAAAAGTCCAGAAATATTTTGCAAACCCAAAGCACAGAATTGTTTACCATGATGCAGATGTCGCCCTCAGATCACAATAGCTTCCCAAAGATTCTGATTTCCAAGATGTTTATAAAATGACATCTGATCCATCCTTGCTGTCTCTTCCTCTATTGCTCAGCTTACTCTTGATTTCTAACAGTGTTTCCTTGTTGTCTGTCCCTCTGCAGACCCTGAAACCCCTTGTCTTTTCTTAATTTCACCATTTGCTTCAACCAACAGTTCACTGGAGACTCATCCATCTTGTAATGCCTAAAGTGACAGATGCTCTCAAGAACGACCACACTGCTGAGTGAACAAAAGATAACATCACCCTCAGGAACTCCAGAGAGAAATACAACTGCAACCTCAAGACAGGGGCTGACTTGACAGACATTGGACCATAAACCTCTTCTAAGCAAAAAAGAAAACAATTGCCACACACACAAAAAAATCTGACACAATCAAAGGCAGAAAAGAATGATTATTTGTGGATTGCCTTTTCACCCTGTAACTCACTTTCCCCCCTCCCCGTGCTTTTATATTGGGGCAATTCACTCACCAAGAGGCAAGAGAAGTTCTTTGGGTGTGTGTGTGTGGGGGGGGGTGCTTTCTCAAGTATCTTCTTTTTTTTATTCAACAATATTCAAAGTGAAATTCATTCACATGTGTGTATCAGAAAATCGAAGACTAGATCAAGCCTGACCCTTCTTGTTTGCAGAAGGCAAACTCAGAAATGCTGACTCCATTCTACTGCTCTGAAAGGCACATGCATGCTTTGCAAATTAAAACCACATTAGAAATTAAAAAGCAACGTGTGACAATGTCAACAATATGTGTAGCTCATTTAAAAAAAAGCTCACCATTCACTCATCAGACAACCTCCAACTTGGGTTAAAAAGACAGTTAACAGAGGATTCTGGGAAGGGCTGCAGATCTCTTTTCCTAACAAAGGAAAGGTCATATTAACATCTCCCAGCAACAAACTAATGGCAGGGAGCTATAGATGCAGGAGACTCTGCTGATACCATCTAGGGTTTTGGTATTTTGTTATTTTTGTTGTTTAAAGCATGTAATTTAAAATCATCATACTAATAGGAAGTAAATGTATCTCTAATATTTAGATACATACAAAGAAGGGAAATTCATAAAAGCAAAAATCAACCTGAGGGTCAACTAAGAACCTTGTGTGATCAATGTTCATTACGAAGATTTAACAACTGTGTTTATAATAGATATCAAGCAACCCAAAGGAAAACCTCTGTTGCAGCTAAACGCTAAATACATTATTAGTCTCAAAAAGGGCAAATGATACTGATATTTATGTCTAAAGTATCTAAAGAGTTTGTATCTAAAGTGACAAAATGCTTAAGAAAAATTTCATCAACAACACTTCCAAGAAGAAATGTAAGCATTTATAATGGCATTTCTTTAGAAAAAATTTTCAATTTTTCTTTAAAACTTTTGCACACAAAGCCTTTAAGTTATGGTACAACCATTTTTCTTTCAAGGCCCAAACGACTGCTCTCATCCCCATTTTTTACAATAATACAAATTTTAGAAGATATTTCATTTTATCTTCTGTGTTTGAATCATTGGGGATAAGGAGTCAAAAAATGTTTCAACTTGATAAATCAACATATCTCTTATTTAAGCATTTTTGTGTCTCCCTTATTTCCTCAAAAGACATTTTAGTATATCTGTACAAATAACATAGTACTAATATTTTACAATCTCAGAATTTGGGGATTTTTTTAAGGCTGACAAAACAATGCATACAAAATAATAAAATGAATATATACAATTATATAACATAATAGAAAGTAGATTAATTATAAAATCCTTATTATTATATAAAAGACTTACTCTAATGTCTTTAACTAGAAGAATTCATGAACTTAGTTTTACACACACTAGCCTTAAGTAATCCCCCACAACCTATTAATCCAAAAATACCAAAACATTCAACACTCTCAAACTTTGGCATTAATATCAAGAGAGAGAAGTGACCTTGAAATGACAGCTCCTTTGCAGAAAGCTAAAAAAAAGACCCAATTAAATGACCTACTTTTAAACACAATAGGATCAATATGCATGCACGAAAAGTACAGCCCTGTGGAAAGTTCTTATTGCCTGATCATAAACAAAACAAAACTTTTTTTTTTTTTTAAGGGCCTCTTCCAGATCACAGTCACTACCAGAAATCCACACAGGAAAAAAATCCATCAAAATGCAACCCTAAAAGGGTTTACCCTTTACCATCCTATTTGCACTTCAAAACCCTGTTAGTCCTTCAGTTAAACCCCAGGTCTGAACCATTTCAATAATAAGAGAGGTGGCCAGTGGTGATTTATCTCCCATTTGGCCTCTGGACAGAGCTATAATGTCTAGGAAGCTTCCCTTCCCTGACTCAAACCCTCCCCCACGTCCCCCTTCATCTGTGCAGCCTCGGATCTCCAATATCTAACAAATACAAGTATGGCCCTTCCAGTCAGATGCAAGAACAGTCTGCAACTCAAGATTTTGGTACATTTTTCTTAGCAATGATTTCACCAAATGGAATGTTTCTAAGTACAATAATAACAAGATAATCAGACTATTTCAAATATGAGGTTAAATCTCAGGTTCTCTTTGTTATAAGTTGAGGAAGAAAAGAAAAGTTCCTTAACTGTAGCCTCTCTCTTCTCAGACATCATTATCAGAACTTCGTAAACTTTTCCCAAATTATACCTGATATTCTTTGTTTTGGACCGCATTAGCTAACTTCCTGGAGTGTGGTGTTCATCTACATTTAAATCCTTATATTGTTAAACTATCTTAACAGATCCCCAAAAGTAGAGATTTCAGAGGTCACAGACTTCTGGACCAAAAAGACCTAAAAACAGTTATCAGACCACTCTAACTCAAATGATTTATTCTATCTTTATTATCAAATATGTACCATAACTGTCATGACACACACTCATACAATTTTCCTCTAGTAAAATAAACATTATTGTCAACAGTTACTTAAATTGAAATATATGTCCTAAAAATCATAAAATGTGAAACACAGTGAAGTTATTGTAGAAATGGAGGATATTTTGTCACTAGGCATGACTTAACTATTTCATAATTTTGTTTACTTGCTTTCTAGAGTAGAAAGAGAATAAAATGTTTATACATCCTCTTCTCTAGCCTGTTCATTTTTTCCTGTTTTATTTAAATGAGACTTTGTTTTTCTAATAGATTCTGATAAATTCCATCTGAATGTGTCATTAACTATTTGTACCAAATGATTCAATTATAGTGATCCAATTTTACAAGTTGAAAACATTCAAGCTATTTCATTCACTTCACAAATTTGGAGACTCCAATAGGCAAAGATGAACGTATTTCATTTAAACCTAATATTCATCAAAGCTTAAAAATATAACTCTTAAAAATACAAGGGGTGAGGCTGGGTGCCCATCTCAGTGGTTAGGGTGCTGGCCATATGCTCTGGGTCTGGTGAGTTTGATACCCCAGGCCTGCTAAACAAAACAAAACAAAAAAACAGTCGGGCATTGTGGCAAGTGCCTGTGGTTGCAGCTGTTAGGGAGGCTGAGGCAAAAGAATTGCTTAGTTTGAGGTTGCTGTGAGCTGTGACGCCCTTGTACTCTATCAAGGGTGACAAATAATAATAAAAAAAAAAATACAAGCAGTATAAATATTTTTCAATTGAAAGGAAAGAATTATTCATGTTTTTAAAGGTATATATTAATTAAAATCACATTTCCTCCATTAAAAAATGCACCTCATTTGCAAATACTTTTTTTCATTTTCAGAGCCCTAAATACCAAAAATTCCAAATAAACCACCCCTCCTAATAAATAACTTTATTGCATGCTGTCAGATCAATAAGTCTCAGATTTATATTTGAAATGACATAAAAATTCAAACTGGCATTAATAACAACATTCAGGAAAACAAATTTCTTAACCCACTACATGAAATCAAGAAAGAAAAGCTTCCCTCAGAGAATCAACAAGAGTAATTGATATACCACAGAGGAAATATTCAATCTTCATTAAATATTTATTCAGTGCAATAGATTGCTAGGTGCTATACAGACCTCAAAGAAGAAATAGTTCCTGTCTGGTATGAATATGTCTTAGGAGAATTGAATGGAGATGAGAGGCACTTTCCCAAGTCATGACATTATATTTCAAAATGACAGTGCTAAAAAATGAAATGCGCTGTAAAATGTATATTTTACTACTCTGAAATCTGATTCCAAGGAAAGCAATACTTTTAAGGGACTATTAGCTCTAACTATATTTTACTAGGCATGCAACTTGAATTCTTATTAACATAGCACAATAAAATTTGTATGTTCAAGATGCACAGTTCCCAATTCTGCCCCTCAGTAACTATAGTCATGATGCCTATCGTCTCTGGGCCTCTGTTTCCTTATCCATAAAATGGGAAATAAAGTAATTCACTTCTAGTTTGAAAACACTCTGGTGGCATATGTCTGCAAATGACATAATTTTATTTGTACAGAAACCTAAGACTCTCCCCAAAAACTGTTAGAACTAAAATGAATTCAGTGAAGTTGATACAAGACAACATACAAAATCAGCATTTCTATACACTAACAACAAATTACTAGAAAAAGAAACAAAAGAAAATTCCATCTGCAATAGCTACAAAATGAAATAAAATACTTGGAAATAAATTTAACAAAGAACATAAAAGAACTATACATTGAAAACTATAAAACATTGATAAAAGAAGTTGAAGGCTCAAATAAGTGGAAAGATAATCCTGTTTTCATGGATTGGAAAAAATGTTGTTAAAATGCCCATACTTCCCAAAGCAATCTATATATTCAGTGCAATCCCTATTAAAATTCTGATGATACTTTTTCACAGAAATAGAAAAACAATCCTAAAACTTGTATGGAACCACAAAAGATTCCAAATAGCCAAAGCAATCTTGAGCAAAAAGAATAAAGCTAGAGGTATCATAGTACCTGATTTCGATAGCTACTACAAAGATGTAGTCTTCAAAACAGTACGGTATTGGCATAAAAACACACACTGGCATAAAAAATAGATCAATAAAACAATAGAGGGGGCACCCATAGCTCAGTGATTAGGGTGCCGGCCACATGCTCAAGGGCTGGTGGGTTTGAACCTGGCCCGGGCCTGCTAAACAAATAAACGAAAAAATAAAACAATAGAGAGCCCAGAAATAAATCCATGCCTTCACAGTCAACTGATTTTTAACAAAGATGTCAAGAACACATGTGGGTAAAGGATAACCTCTTCAATAAATGGTGCTAAGAAAACTATAGATATCTACATTCAGAAGAATGAAGTTAGACCCTTACCTCTTACCATACTTAAAAATCAACTCAAAATGAAGTCAACTCTTAAATGTAACTCCAGAAAATATAAAACTACTGGAAGAAAAGAGGGAAAAGTTCCACAACATTGGTCTGGGCAATGATTTTTTTTTTCTCTTTTTTTGGAGACAGAGTCTTACTACACCATCCTCGGTAGAGAGCACTGGTGTCACAGATCAACTCTTGGGCTCAAATGATTCCCTTGCTTCAGCCTCCCAAGTAGCTGGGACTCCAGGTGTCTACCACAAGGCCTGGCTATTTTGTTGTTGTTCTCATTGCTGTTTAGCAGACTTGGGCTGGGTTCAAACCCACCAGCCCTGGTGCATGAGGCCAGGGCCGTAACCACTGACCATGGGCGCCGAGCCTGGGCAATGATTTTTTGGCACAGGCAACAAAAGCAAAAATAGACAAATGGGATTACACCAAATTAAAATACATGTGCATAGCCAAGGAAACAAGAGTGAAGAGACAGTCTACAGAATGAAAGAAAATATTTTTAAACTGTACATCTAATGAAGAGTTAAAATCTAAAACATGTAAGTTAACATGAGGCCAGTTTGGTTCAGATCTATAATCCTAGCACTCTGGGAAGCCGAGGCAGGTGGATTCCTTGAGTTCAGGAGTTCAAGACCAGCCTGAACAAGAGGAAGACCCTCGTCTCTACTAAAAATTAAAAAAAATTAGCCAGGTGATGTGGTTGGTGCCTGTAATCCCAGCTACTTGGGAAGCTAAATCAGGAAGATTATTTGAACCCAGGAGATTGAGGTTGCTGTGAGCCAGCCTGATGCCAGGGCACTCTAGTCTGGGCAACAGAGGGAGACTTTGCCTCAAAAAACCAAAACCAGACTAGGTGTGGTGGCACACACCTATAATCCTAGCACTCTGGGAGGCTGAGGCAGGTGGATTTCTTGAGCTCAGGAGTTCAAGACCAGCCTGAGTAAAGTGAGACACCCCCCCCACTCACACACACACACACACTAAAAATAGAAAAACTAGCGAGGCATTATGGCAGGCGCCTGTAGTCCCAGCTACTCAGGAAGCTGAGGCAAAAGGATCGCTTGAGCCCAGGAGTTTGTGGTTGCTGTGAGCTATGATGATGGCCAAGGCACTCTACCCAGGGAGAATGAGGCTGCCTAAAAACAACAACAATGACGACGACAACACGACGAAAAAAAAGTTCCCAAAGAAACAAAAGCAACCTGCTAAGAAAATAGTTTGAATGGAAAGAGTTAATGTCTATTATGCATATAATAATGTAAAATCATTAACAGCTCCACTTCTGAGAATAACCTAATATTCTATCAATAGAGAAATGGTTCAGAACATTATAGTAACAGTAGTAAAAAATGCTACCATTTAAAAAATATTTATCAGTACCTCACATATACCATCTCATTTAATACTCATAAATCCATCCATAGTGGAATACTGTGAGAATAAGAAGCATATTTTTAAATAGAAATATATTTATAATATATACAATGGAAAACATTATAAAAAACAATATCCCATTTCTATAAGGAAAAAAAAACGCATGTGTAACCTGATAAAATAAAGATACAAATCGAAACAGTGTGATACCACACATAAATCACATTACAGTGGGTGATGTGATTCTAGGATATAATTCTTTTCCTTCATGCTTATCTTTATTTTCCAATTCTACAGTAAAGTTACTTTAAAAATTTAAGCACACTGGGTGGAACCTGTGGCTCAAGGAGTAGGGCACCAGCCCCATACGCCACAGGTGGTGGGTTCAAACCCAGCCCTGGCCAGAACTGCTTAAAAAAAAAAATTAAGCACACTGTAAGCTTAAGCCCTGTATCTTTCATTATTATTATTATCTTCTTTATTGACTTTGAACATTTAATATTGCAAAATAATGACTTTCTCATTTGATAAGTAATACCTTTTCTCATGAGTAGGTTTACTATAGGTAAAAGTACTATGACAAATGCTGTTTACAAAGGTTTGTATAGTAAAGACTATAGATTAATACTATAATTTGTTTTTTAATGCCCCTTCATATGTTATTGGCATATACAAAGGCTACTGATTTGTGCACATTGATATTATATCCTGAGACATTGCTGTATTTTTTTTTATCACTTCCAGGAGTCTTGTGGTTAAGTCTTTGAGGTTTTCTAAGTATAAGATCATACCATCATCAAAGATTGAGAGTTTGACCTCCTCTGCCCCCATTTGGATGCTCTTTACTTCCTTATCTGATTGTATTGGCTAGAACTTCCAGCCCTATATTCAATAGTAGTGGAGACAGAGGACAACCTTGTCTGATTCCAGTTCTAAGTAGGAAAGCTTTCATTCAGTTTTACTCCATTCAGTATTACATTAGCTGGGGGTTTGTTGTAGATGGTTTCAATCAGATTAAGAAATGTGCCACCTATGCCTAGATTCTTAAGTGTTCTAATTAGAAAAGGATGCTGAATTTTACTGAATGCTTTTCCTGCATCTATTGAGAGGATCATATGGTCTTTATTTTTGCTTCTGCTGATATGGTGAATTATGTTTATGGACTTGCATATGTTAAGCCAGCCTTGCATCCCTTGGATGAAACCTACTTGATGGTGATGAGTGATTTTTTTTAATGTGTAGCTATAATCTATTGGCTAGGATTTTATTGAGAATTTTTGCATCTATATTCATTAGTGAAATTGGTCTGAAATTCTCCTTTTCAGTTGGGTCTTTTCCTGGTTTTTTAAATCAGGGTGATAATTGCTTCATAGAATATGTTGGGGAAGATTATATTAGAATAATTTCTGCAATATGGGTATAAACTCTTCTTTGAAGGTTTGATAGAATTCTGGTGTGAAGCCATTTAGACCAGGGCTTTTTTGTTTGTTTTTTGTTTTTGTTTTGTTTGAGAAAAAGTCTCACTTTTTTGCCCTCGGTAGAGTGTCATGGCATCATAGCTCACAGCAATCTCAAACTCTTGGGCTCAAGCAATTCTCTTGTCTCAGCCTTCCAAGTAGCTGGAACTACAGGCACCCACCCAGGGCTTTTTTTCTATTGAGAGATTTCTTATTGTTGCTTCAATCTCAGTTCTTCAAATAGGTCTGTTTAAGAGAGCTATTTCTTCTTAAGTCTAGGGAGAGGGTGTGATTCCAGGTATTGATCCATTTTCTCCACATTGTCACATTTCTGGGCATAGAGTTTTTTTGTAGTACTCAGAGATGATCTTTTATATCTCTGTAGCATCTGTTGTTATTTCCCCTTTTATCATTTCTGATTAAGGTTATTAGAGATTTTACTTTTCTGTTAGTAGTTAATCTGGCCAAAGGATTATCAATTTTATTTTTTTTAAAAACCAACTTTTTGTTTGTTAATTTTCTGAATGATTTTTTTGTTTTCATTAATCTCTGATTTGTTCTTCTTTTTCCCATTCCAGAAGATGATTCATGAGTTTGTTAATGCGCTCTCTTTCTTAGGCATCTAGTGTAATAAATTTCCCTCTTAAGACTGCTTTTGCTGTATCCTACGAGTTTTGGCAACTTGTGTCTTCATTGCTGTTATGTTTGAGGAATTTAATGATTTCCTGTTTTATCTCTTCCTGAACCCAACTATCATTCAATATGAGGTTAATTTCTAAATCTTTGTGTGAGGATGAATGTTTTGTTGGAGTTGAGTTCCACCTTTATTGCCTGTGGTCTGAGAAGATACAAGTTACAATTTCTATTCTTTTAATTTTGCTGAGGTTTGATTTGTATCCTAGGATGTGGTCGACTTTGGAGTATAAACCCTGGGCTGACAAGAAAAAAATGTATATTCCTTAACTTTGGGATGATGTGTTCTGTATATGTCTATTAATCCCATTTATTTTAGGATTACATTTAAGTCCTTTGTATCTTTGTTTGGTTTCTATTTAGAGGATCTGTCCAATTCTGTCAGAGGGGTGTTAAAGTCCCTGACTTTATGAGATATCATTTTGCTCAGACCCATCAAGATTTCTTTCATAAATCTGGGAGCATTTAAGCTTGGTGCATTAATATTTAAAACTGAAATGTCTTATTATTGTATTGTTCCTTTGACCAGTATAAAGTGTCCATCTTTGTCTTTCTTAACTTTAGTTGCTTTAAATCCCCTTGCATCTGAAAATAAGATTGAAACATTTCCTTTCTTCTAATTTCCATTTGCTTGAAACAACTGTTTTCTATCCCTTTTCCCTGAGTCTTGATTTGTCTGTCAAGGCTAGGTGTGTCTCCTGGAGACAGCATATGGATGGTTTGTGTGGGTTTTTTTGTTTTTTATCCAATAAGCCAGCCTGTGCCCTTCCAGTGGTGAAGTCAATCCATTGACATTTATTGAGAGTACTGATGAGCGTGGTAGAATTTTATCCATCTTGTTATAAAGTCTGTTGTGTAGTTTTATTCTTTGCACCATTGTGGAAGCTTTGTTTTGACCTTTAGCTTCTGGGTGTTTACTTTGCTGGTGGTCCATTGTGATGGTCAGTGTTGAGAATAGGTCTAAGTATTTCCTGTATAGTTGGTCTTTTAGGATTATTATTATTATTCTTTATTAAAGCATAACTTTGTACATTGATACATTTGTGGGGTTCAGGGTACTGCTTCGATATACAACGTGAAATGCTTACACTGAACTAAGTAACACATCCATCACAATTATACACATTTCTTAATAGTTTTGAAATGTACCAATGCATCATGCACATTAGGTGAGGTCCCCCCAAATACCCTCCCTTCTCCTACATCCCTCCTTCCTCTCCCTTCTCTCTCCTCTTCTCTTCTACTTTCTGGACTATAGTTATGTTTTGCCATTCATATGAGTGTGTAGGTGATTATATATTTATTTCATAGTAGTATTGAGTACATTGGATACTTTTTTCCCATTCTTGAGATACTTTACTAAGAAGAATATGTTCCAGCTCCATCCAGGTAAACATAAAAGATGTGAAGTCTGCATCTTTTTTATGACTGCATAGTATTCCATGGTGTACATATACCACAATTTGTTAGTCCACTCATGGGTCTATGGGCACTTGGGCTGTTTCCATGTCTTGGCTATTGTGAACTGGGCTGCAGTAAACATACTGGTGCAAATGTCTTTGTTGAAAAATAGTTTTTGATAATCTGGGTATATACCTAGTAGAGGAATTGCAGGATCGAATGGCAGGTCTACTTTCAGTTCCTTGAGTGTTCTCCAAACTTCTTTCCAAAAAGGTCGTATTAGCTTGCATTCCCACCAGCAGCGTAGAAGCATTCCCTTCTCTCCACAGCCATGCCAACATCTGTAGTTTGGAGATTTTGTGATACGGGCTAATCTTACTGGAGTTAGATGATATCTCAAAGTGGTTTTGATTTGCATTTCTCTGATGATTAAGGATAATGAACATTTTTTCATGTGTTTATAGGCCATGCACTTGTCTTCATTAGAGAAGTTTCTGTTCAAGTCTCTTGCCCACATAGAAATGGGGTTATTTATTCTTTTCTTATTGATTAGTTTGAGTTCTTGGTAGATTCTAGTTATCAGACCTTTGTTGGAAGCATAACCTGCAAAAATCTTCTCCCATTCTGAAGGTTGTCTGTTTGCTTTACTTACTGTGCTCTTGGCTGTGCAAAAGCTTTTTAGTTTGATCAGATCCCAGTAATGGATTTTTGGTGTTGCTTTAATTGCCTGGGGGGTCCTCCTCATAAAATATTCTCCCAGGAGATTTCTTCAAGTGTTTTCCCTGCACTCTCTTCTAGTATTTTTATAGTTTCATGCCTTAAGTTTAAATCTTTTATCCAGTGAGAATCAATTTTTGTTAATGGTGAAAGGTGGGAGTTCAGTTTCAGTCTTCTACAGGTTTCCAGCCTGTTCACCCAGCACCATTTGTTAAATAGGAAGTCCTTCCTTTACTGAATGTTTTTGATAGGGTTGTTGAAGATCAAATGGCAATAAGTAGCTGGGTTCATCTCTTGGTTTGCTATTCTGTTCTATCTACCACTCTGTTTTTGTGCCAGTACCATGCTGTTTTGATCACTATAGATTTATAGTATAGCCTGAAGTCTCATAATGTGAGACCTCCTGATTTGTTCTTATTTCTGAGTAATGTATTTGCTATTCGAGGTTTTTTTCTGATTCCATATAAAACAAAATACTATTTTTTCAAGTTCTTTAAAGTATGACAATGGTGCTTTAATAGGGATTGCATTAAATCTGTAGATTGCTTTGGGTAGTGTGGACATCTTAACAATGTTGATTCTTCCCAGCCATGAGCATGGTATGTTTTTCCATTTGTTAACATCTTCAGCTATTTCTTTTCTCAGAGTTTCATAGTCTCTTTATAGAGATCTTTCACGTCCTTTGTTAGGTACTTTCCCAAATATTTCATCGTCTTTGGCACTATTGTAAAAGGAATAGAGTCCTTAATTGTTTTTTCAGCTTGACTATTGTTGGCATATATAAAAGCTACTGACTTGTAAAGTATTGATTTTGTATCTTGAGATGCTTTTGTATTCCTTCAAAACTTCTAAGAGTTTTGAAGTTGAGTCCTTGGAATTTTCCAGGTATAGGATCATATCATCAGCAAAGAGTGAGAGTTTGATCTCCTCTGACCCTATGTGGATACCTTTGATCGCCTTGTCTTGCCTTATTGCCATGGCTAAGACTTCTATTACTATTTTGAATAGCAGTGGAGACAGGGGGCATCCTTGCCTTGTTCCTGATCTGAGTGGAAATGTTTTCAATTTTATACCATTCAATATGATATTGATTGTGGGTTTGCTGTAGATGGTCTCTATCAGATTAAGAAATGTCCTTTCCATGCCGATTTTCTTAAGTGTTCTGATCATGAAAAGATGCTGGATATTATCAAAGGCTTTTTCTGTGTCAATTGACAGAATCATATGGTCTTTGTTTTTTATTTTATTGATGTGATGTATTATATTTATAGATTTGCATATGTTGAACCAACCCTGTAACCCTGGAATAAAACCAACTTGATCATGGTGTATAATTTTTTTTATGTATTGTTGAATTCTGGTTGCTAAGATCTGATTGAATATTTTTGCATTGATATTCATTAATGATATTGGTTTATAATTTTCTTTCTTTGTTGGATCCTTTCCTGGTTTGGGTATCAGGGTGATATTTGCTTCATAGAATGTGTTGGGAAGTATTCCTTCTTTTTCTATGCTTTGGAAAAGGTTATATAATGTAGGTACTAGTTCTTCTTGAAAGGTTTGATAGAATTCAGATGAGAAGCCATCTGGTCCTGGACTTTTCTTTTTTGGGAGATTTTGTATTGTTGATGCTATTTCAGTGATTGATACAGGTCTATTCAAGATTTCTAATTCTTTCTGGGTGAGTCTAGGAAGGTGGCGTGCTTCCAGGTATTGGTTCATTTCCTGCAGATTTTCTTATATCTGGGAACAGAGATTTTTGCAGTAATCGTTGAGGTTTTTTAAATTTCTGAAATGTCTGTTGTTATTTCTCCTTTATCATTTCTGATAGATGATATCAGAGACTTTACTTTTCTATTTCTGGTTAGGTTGGCCAAATGTTTATCAATTTTGTTAATGTTTTCAAAAAAACCAACCATTTGTTTCGTCGATCTTCTGAATGATTCTTTTGTTTTCAATTTCATTTAATTCTGCCCTAATTTTGGTTATTTCTTTTCTTCTGCTGGGTTTGAGGTTGGAATGTTCTTCCTTTTCCAGTTGCTTGAGATGATCCATTAAGTTGTTGGCTTCCTCTCTTTCTGTTTTCTTGATGAAGGCTTCCAATGCCACAAATTTTCCTCTTAGGACTGCCTTTGCAGTATCCCACAGGTTTTGGTAATTTATGTCTTCATTATCATTTTGTTCCAAAAATTTGGTGATTTCCGTCTTAATCTTGTCTTTTACCTAGCTATCATTCAGACTAAGGTTATTTAGTTTCCATGACTTTGAGTATGAAGATTCCTGGTGCTGCTGAGTTCAACTTTTATTCCATGGTGGTCCGAGAAGATACAAGGAATAATTTTTATACTTTTAAATTTGCTGAGGTTAGACTTGTGTCCTAGGATGTGATCTATTTTGGCAGATGACCCATGAGCTGATGAGAAGAATGTATATTCAGTTTTATTAAGGTAAAATGTTCTGTAGAGGTCTGTAAAGTCCATTTGTTCTAGGGTCAGGTTTAAGTCTAATATTTCTTTGTTTACTTTCTTCTTGGAGGATCTATCCAAAACTGTCAAAGGGGTGTTAAAATCTCCAACTATGATAGTGCGAGAAGATATCAAGTTGTTCATATCCATTAGGGTCTGCTTTATGTATTGAGGAGCATTCTGGTAGGATGCATAAATGTCAATTATCGAAATCTCTTCATGTTAGGTATTTCCCTTGACAAATATGTAGCAACTATCCTTATCTTTCTTTATCTTTGTTGGTTTAAAGCCAATTGTATCTGCTACTAAAATTGCAACCCCTGCTTTTTTTCTGGTTTCCATTTGCCTGTATTATACAAGTCCATCCCTTCACCCTGAGTCTATTTTTATCCAGTAAGGTCTGAGTTATGTATCCCATCAGCCAGCCTGTGCCTCTTTAGAGGATAATTTAAACCATTCACATTAATTGAGAGAATTGATAAGCCTGGTTGTGTTTGGGTTGTCATGATTTTCGGATGTCCAGTGGACATTTGTAATCCTTTCACAACTGTGGAACTTGGGTTTTGTTCAAAAATTTCTGGGTGAGTTTACTTTGGAGGTAGAGCATTGCACTGATCATTGTGGAGGATGGGTCTGAGAATAACCTGGAGAGCTGGTTTAGTTGTGGCAGATTTCTTCAACATGTCTATGTCACTGAAGCATTTGATTTTTCCATCACAAATAAAACTCAGTTTACCTGGATACGGGATCCCGGGCTGGGAGTTATTTAGTTTTGGGAGATTGAAGGTTTGATGACCATCTTCTTCTGGCTTGAAACGTTTCAGCTGAGAGATCTGCAGTCATTCTGATACTTCTCCATTTGTAGGTGATGTTTTTCTTATGTCTGGCTGCTTGCAGAATTTTGTCCTTCATCTTAACTTTGGCAAAGTTAATCACAATGTGTCTAGGAGATCCTTTATTTGGATTGAGTCTTGCTTGGGTTGTGAAACTGTCTGCTATCTGAAGTTCTGTATCTCTTGCAATGCTTGGGGAATTCTCCTCCAAAATCTCTTGGAGTAGAGCATCTTTACCTTAAGGACCATCCTCTTCTCCTTTGGGAGTTCCTATAAGATGAATGTTTGATCTTTTGGAGTGATCCCACAACTCTCTCAGGGAATGATCAGCTTTTGCTCTCCATCTGTCTGCCTCTTTGAGTGTTTGGGAACATTCAAAAGCTTTGTCTTCAGTTTCAGAGATTCTTTCTTCTGCCTAGTCAACTTTATAACTGAGGGATTCTACTGTATTTTGGAGTTCCTCAACTAACTTTTTCGTTTCCTCTGTTTCAGTTTTTCATGTTGCCTAAATTTTTCTGTTGGTTCTTTCTTCTTGTTCACCTCTTTGTCCTCCATTTCCCTTCTCACAGCCTCCTTTGTTTCAAACAGAAGTCCTTACTCTTTTTCTTGGACACTTAAATATCAGCATTTTATTTCCTTGAGTACAAAAGTCTAGTACAACCTAGGGGGTTCTTTGTAAATATTTTACTTACTTGTAACAGTGAAGCTGACAGGAACTTCCTTTCAGCTTAGTACTCTTCACAGTCCACCACTATCTGGCAGAGCACCCTAGGGTTTCACCGATCCACACCTAAGGTACCAAAAAACACCTATGCTTCCTATTTTGTCTTATGAATCCATGAAAGCCTGTGAATTCTCCCACCAATAAAAGCAGTAATATTTACCCAAATCAGCAGTTTGCTTTATGGAAACACAGGTAGCATCCAGTGGTAAAGAGGGCAATAAGACTTGACCAAAACTGCATGAAAACTAAAAAGTGATTTCATCATTCAGCTTTGCAATGTAGTTCCAAAAATTAACTGTGACAAAAAGCAGGAAATAACTGTTAAAATTTTACTAATTCCTAGAGGCTAGAAGTTGGGTTTGATGGTTTATTATGATTTATAAGTGTCATTTTAAAAACATCAGTTAGTTTAAGCCATGTAGAAATAAGTATGCAAAAAGTCTGCAAAACAAAACATATTTAAGTAGATAGATTATCTGAAATTCCAGATTGCTCAGTCATTTCATTATTATGCTATGGCAGCCAAGTAATCCTTAACTTCCGTTGGAGTAAGCCTCCTAAATCCAGCTTCGTTGCAGATTCCAACTTCTGTGTTGTCTTCTGTCATTTGCCCTTCAAAGCTTTCCTTTAGGTTAAGATAGCTGTATGAATAGCATCTTCAAGTTCCAGATCTTCATTATATCTTTTCTCAAAGAAAGTTTTCCCATTTATGTAGTTCTTTCCCATTGCTGTAGTTTTCCAGGCAAAGTATGCTCCATATGGATCTGACTGAAATAAATATGGTCGTCCCTCATTCCAACCACAAATAAGTAAAGAAACTCCAAATGGACGGACACCACCTGACTGGGTATATTCTTGCATCACGGAGGCTACTCTCTGTATCAGCTGAGCCATGGGAAAAGGGTTCTTGGTAAACACGATAGTACTGCTAGGCTAGTTTTCAAGCTCTATGCACAAGTATTCTGTAATCTGGGCCCATGCCACTGTACACCAAACCTGTATGCTTGGTAATTGGTTCCACTCTGTGTACACTTCGTTCATCATACAGAATGGATTTCTATTTCTTCTCAGTTGCTAATACCACACCATTTGCAGCTTTAATTCCCACTGAAGGGGCTCCTCCAGCTATAGCAGCCAATGAATATTCAATCTGAACAAGTTTACCAGATGGGCTGAATGTTGTCAGCGAAAAGCTGTACCCGCCTTCTGCCATCTTTACATGGAGAGCCCCAGAAGTCCTTACTCTTGATGACAGTATGTTACAATGTGTTGCCAGGACACCAGGTGAAGTTGTTTTTTTTTTTTTTAGAAGACAGAGAGCATAGCCAGAAACCTCTATGGTTTTATTCCAAACTTAGGTACCTTCAGTGATCACCTAATTGTTTTCTCAGCATTCAGATCCTGCCAGGTTGGGATCTTAAAGCTCACAAGAATCCTTCAGGGGCAGGTCTCACAGAGCCCCCTGACCCCAGTTCCCATGGGGTGCAGGCGTCCTTCAGCCTGTCCCAAGAGTTCTGAGCCTGGCAGGCAGGATGTCCTGTGCTTTAGGCCCCTCCTAAAGACAGTATAGCTGCCTCATCAGCCACCAAACCTATGGCAAATCCACTCCAACTGGCTCTCAAACCTGGCTGCTCTATACTATCCAAGTTTGCCCACTCTTCTAAGCTTTCCACCCAACGTGCAGCTTCTCTCAACAACTGAAAACTCCAGAAAGGCTTCCTCCTGTCCAAGACTTCTGTGGGGGGATCATCCAATCCCAGCCGGTCACAATCATTTGCCTAATTCATCAGATTTCCACCCCTGTGGATCATATGCTGTATCCAGCTCACCAACTCCTTGCTATGCTCCCTGAGCTATGACTCTGAGTAAGGTCCTTGTACCAGGTATGTCTGGGTTCTCTCTTTTCCCTCAGTCATTCTAGAAGAGCTCAGCTGAATAATCCTTCTGGTCTGCCATCTTGTTCCACCCTTATAACTAAAGATAAAACAAATATACTTTTTTTGCTTCAGTTTTTTTAAGCTAAGAGATATTACGGAGATCTTTTTATATAAGCACATAAAAACTTCCTTATTTATTTATTTATTTATTTATTGTGGGTTGAGAGAATTCCCTGACAGGTATATACCATAATTATTTTAAAGTAGTTCCTCAATAATGGATACTTAGTTTCCAATGTTTGTTATTACCAAAGATACTGTAATACTCAACCCAACATTAGTACACATTAATTTTGTACTTGTTGGAAAGACTTCTAGAAGTAATTGTTGGTTGAAAGATACATACACTTTTAATTTTGTTAAAAGTTGCCAAATTGCCCCAGGTAAGTGCTGACCCAATTTATACTTCCATTAGAAATTTGTGTATCTTTATGTTTATCACTGTAAAATATTACCTACTTTTGGATTGTTCTCCATCTGACAGATGAAAAAAGTATCTCAGTGTAGTTTTAATCTGCATTTCTTTTTTACAAATGAACTTGAACCTCTTTTCAAATGATTAAAAGCCTTTGAATCGTCTTCTCTAAATGTCTAATCTTTATCCATTTTTTCCTGGTTGTTGGTTTTAGTTTTGATTTACAAGAATTCTTTCTATACTAAAAAATTTTATCCTTTGGGTATGATATGAATTGCAACCTTTTCCCCTAGTTTGGCATTTTGACTTTCCTTATAAAGTTTATTGTTATTTTTCTATAAAGATAGTTTTAATTTTTATATAATAGAATTAACCAATTTCTAAGATGTTAAGCAGTAGTGTGACACTCAATTTACCTGTTGAATGAAATGATCTGTATAAGCTAGTGTCATATTTCCTAGAGGCTGTAAGAAGGCAAAGGAGTAGAATAGAGGGGAAAAGAGGTAAGAAGGGGGAAAAACACCTATATGAATAAATGTTATTTTTCCATTTAAAAAATAAATTTTTAAACTTTTTCTGATTGTAATTATTTTTGAAGGGAACAAAACATATGTTTCCACCTTACCCATTCTCTCTTGCTATTGCAAAAGGTGCAGAGAAACCCAAACTACCCCCTGCCAGCCACCTGCCTCCAAACAGCAAAGGAGGAAAAAGAGAAAGGACAGGATGGGTTTGAGAAAGCCAACAGGAGCACAGGGTAGGGGTATTAGGAAAAAGTGTTAGATATGGGGGTTTCGTCCCAGCAAGATAGTGTATGAGTTTTCTCTTTCTATACCCCAAATCCTATTGCCAACCCTCTCCTCATTTTCCATAGATATTCTACTTTTCTTTAGTCCATTCCTGAAAAATATGGGATTCAATCAGTTGTTTCTTATCTTCCTTGTTTTTAACTCCCACAACTACATTATTGGCTTTTACAAAATCTTTTCTGAGTTGCTGTTCTCAAATTAGAAAAATCTACAGAACATCACCTTTGTGGTCTGGTATCCCCTCAACCTCAGTAGGTCAATTCAACATCCCCTAAATTAATACATCCTAAAGAGAACACATTATTATTAAAGTAAAATCTGTTCTGATTTCCTGTTTTTATTATTTTATTCATTTATTCACCTAGAAATGACGGTGAACTGCGCTAGGAATGATGATAATGGCAATCCCTAATCTCAAATTGATCCCAATCTAGAGGTGAAGACAGATCCGTAAATGTACAAAAGTTTGTTAGAATTAGGGACAAAGAACTATACAAGCTTAGAGAATGTAGCAACTCTGTAGAATGGAGACAACATCAGAGAAGAGGTGAGCTTTTGGGTGGCTTTAAAGAATAAAGTGGAAATTCATCAGGCAGATCAACAGTACAGACTGTCAAAGGGATGGTGTATTTTGGAAATACTAAAAGTTAATGGTTGGGTGCCTGACTGGCAGTGAGAGGCAGTGAGTGGCAAGAGGAAAAAAACGTAGATTGGGGCTACTCTCTTAGTGACTTTAAATGCCAAATTAGCAGTTTGAAGTTGACCCTGGAAGCAAAAGAAATCCAAGAGAACTAAATCAGATTTTTAAAAAATAAATAAAAAGTAACTGTGGTAGGAGTGTAAAAGTTGGAGTAGAGACCAGTTAAAAAGTTTCTGTAAGAGTCCAGGAAGAGGTGTTGGTGCATGCACATAATCAGGTGTGGAAGGAATAGCAGAGGAGTCCTTTCGGTAGGAAGTTAGACATTCAGGACTTGGGCTCAGGACAAGGGACTGCCTGAACATCCCCCGGACATAGATGAGAGCCACACGATAGCTGATGAGGTACTAGAGAGGTTACCTACCCATTGCCTAGGTAGGAAAAAGTATGTGGAGTGAGAGAGGGTCACGGGGTGGGGCAGGACAGAGCAACCAGAGAAACACTGTCATTTGAGAAGCAAGCAAAGGAAGAGGAAAACCAGAAAAGCAGATGGACAAGGAACATTAAGAGAAGCAAGAAGGGAGCTGGAGCAGGTGGTGGTGTGTGAGCGTCAAGGGACAAGTCAGTTTTGACAGGTGGGAAAAGTCAAATAGAATGAAGAATGAAGATGTACCATGGCATATGATTACTCTTTCAAGGAGTAGGCCTGGTGAACTAGGGTGGAAATAGGTTGGAAATAGCAGGAAGGAACCATTAGAAAGAGAGATACCTACAGCATGCAGTTCTTCTCTCAAAGGAAAGGGAGAGGTGATGACAGAGAAAAGAGGAGATGACTAGGGGCACAAGGACCTGGACAGGTATAGAAGAGAGAGAGGAACAAGGATGGAAGCCACACACAGATGCCAGAGCCATTGTGTGGAAGCCTGGATCCCTGACGATAGCAGATGCTTTTCAGCCTTGAACCATTACCTGCAAATGTTATGAAGGAAAGAAACTTCTAACTTGCTGTTTAGCGTTTCTTGCCATTGGCAAACAAATATAAACCCAATTGACACAGGAGAGAAGGTTATTGCAGTAAGAAGATCTCAAAAGCACGAAGACATGAAATAGCACAGTATGTCCAGAAGACGAGACCAAAACTAATCTGGCATTACTAGACTCCCAAGTGTGAGAGTAGGAGTAGAAATCTGGGGATGTAGCCCAGGTTGGAGGAGCTGAGACTGGATCCTGGACATAAAAAGAGCTAGGAGAAGGTATTAAGCAAAGGAAGGACTTGTTCCCATTTCAGCTTTGAGTAGATTCCTCTAGTTTGGAGTGTTTAGAAACTCCTACTATAGTTATGGTGAGAGAGGTGGTGATAGTCTGTATGGGTGCTATGTAAGGTTTCAGAGGAAGGGATGGGCCTGGGAAATATTTAGGAATTAAATCAGTAGGAATTAGTGACTGAATGACACAGAAAAGTAATTCAGGAAGAAACCAAGGTCTTTATCTCACATTGCTTTTCTCTCTGCCACTCTCAGTAGTTTAATCAAAGCATGCCTCTACCTCATTTATTCATCTAACCAGTATTTATTGAGTGCCTTCTTCATGTCAGGTCCTGCAAAGGTGAACAAGTCAGAAATAATCTCTGTCCTATGGATCTGAGGAGCACTGGGGATGAATACTTCATATGTGACATCTCATGTAATTCCCAGAACACTCTATGACATAAGTACTATTATTGTCTCCACTACTTTTCAGTCTTGTTGAGACTCCCAGCTATCTGATAAGTGGTGGTACAAGGAATCAACACCGATCCATCTAACTTCAAAGCCATGTTTTAAATCACTTGATGATGCTATCTCTCATACAACAGCGAGATACATATGATATAATGTACAGTGTATTAAATACTGTGACAAGGAGTACAGTGGCTTGGATTATTATAGTCTCCTAACTGGATATACTTTTGCATATGGCATGGTCCAGCCAGAAAAGTTTTTAAAAAATGCACAGTGAGGTGGATGATAGTGCCTTTTTCTGATTCAGGGCACTCTGAGGGAGAAGGCGAGGTTTCAGATAGAAGATGATGCACTCCATTCTTAGACATACTGGTTTTGAGTTCGCTGTGAAACACCCAAATGGAGATACACAGCAATAATTTGATAGATGAGTCTGAAGTTCAAAGGGAAGCTGGAGTTGGAGATAAAGCCCTTAGCATCACTAGTGCTTAGGGTCAGCTAAAGTCAAGGCAATTACTGGAATTCTTCAGGGGCTCCTGCAAGTGAGAGGAGCTGCCTGCTGAGAAAGGGGCAGCTGGGGACGGGCTCCAGGAGAATGGAATAGATTTGACATTATGTGATTAGATAAAAAAGGAGGGGAGCTCTGTCAAGGGCAGTCAAAGATATAATTAAGTAGTATTCAGGATTAGGGACATGAATTTATAGTGAAACCAATCTGCAAGGATGAGGGTCACCAACTCAAGAATAGGAGCACTTGCCAACATTTTGTTTTCTCATTAGTGTTTCCCATCTTGATTTAAGACCTTGCCTGTGAGTTCCCAGAGCACCCAGAATTTACCTGTGAGCTGCTACTAAACAGCTGGCCTGTACGGTTTACTTAGTAAGTCCATCTTCCCTTCAGACTTTGAAATCCTCAGAATCATCACTTGTGTTATTTGTAATTTTTATTCCCAGCAACTTGCACAGAACTACTTATATATTTATTTTATCTCCAGGAAGACTGTACTCTCCCAGAAGGGAGAAACTGTGGCTTAATCACCTTTACAGAAGCAACGTCTCATTAACATTTGCGGTATTGGATTGATTTTAATCTGGCAACCCGCAATGGAGAAACTAACCAACTTTGAATACTATGTACTATCAAGCAATGATTTCAGACTTGGAATGACAGTCCCTCCGTACAACCTCTTGCTCTCTGCTTTTCATTAAGAGGTAGTGAGGATACCTCCTCCCTGACATGTTCCCATTTCGCCATTAGAGTTTGGGCTCTATTGGCAGTTTTATATATTCTGTGACCCAAACAAGCTATTGAGCATTTCTGGGCCTCCTGAATTCTCATTAGTAAAATTTGAGGGATTGAGCCCAATGACGGCTGATGTCCCTTCTTATTCTATAATTGAAAAATTCCATGATTCATGGAAGACCTTTAACCATACCTGAGAACCACTAACTTAGGAAACACAATTGAGACATGGGCTCTGTGTTTCCCTATCAGAAACAGGCAAATCCCTCTCATCACAAAACTGAAATATAACCTACAAAGTATATCACACTTTAAGGGCTGGGTGTGGTGGCTCACACCTGTAATCCTAGTACTCTGGGAGGCAGGGGCAGGTAGATTGCCTGAGCTCAGGAGTTGGAGACTAGTCTGAGCAAAAAGAGTGAGACCCTGTTTCTAAAAATAGCTGGGCATTGTGGTGGGTGCCTGTAGTCCCAGCTACTCAGGAGACTGAGGCAAGAGGATCTCTTGAGCCCAAGAGGTTGCCCTGAGCTATGATGCCACAGTACTTCAAAGTGAGACTCTGTCTCAAAAACCAAAACAAAACAAAACAAAAAACCCCAAAGTGCATCACTTTTAAAATGAAGGCACTAATATTTTATATTTAATTATTTCTTTTGTATGCCAGGTAAAACATTTTATTAGAAACAAATTTGTTTTTCAATGGTAAGTTTACTCCAAAATCCAATGAAGGCACCTTAGTCCACTTTGACAGTAAAAAGAGAAGAAAGCTGGAAGAATACAAAACATTACCTTGGCTTTCTCATGTACATTGTTAAAATACTCCTTTTTTTTGAGACACAGTCTCACTTTGTCACTCCAGGTAGAGTGCTGTGGTGTCACAGCTCACAGCAACCTCCAATTCTTGGGCTTACGCGATTCTCTTGCCTCAGCCTCCCAAGTAACTGGGATTATAGGTGTCTGCCACAATGCTTGGCTTTTATTTATTTATTTATTTTTTGGTTGTAGTTGTCATTGTTGTTTGGCAGGCCTGGGGTGGGTTTGAACCCGCCAGCTCTGGTATATGTGGCTGGCGCCCTAGCCACTGAGCTACAGGCGCTGAGCCAAAATATTCCCTTTTTTATGATTAGAAACCAAATGAGTTTCTGTGACTTATTCAAGATTACAGAAGGATTATACTAAGTGGAAAGGCTGGTGCCAGAATCCAAGGCTCCCAGGCATGCACTTTAATTTTTTAAAACAAGCAAACTGGTCAAAAATCTCCTGAAAGACAGAAACACATGAAGGTAAAATGCCAATTGGTTGAGTTTAAACAGAGACTTCACTTTGTTCTTTCCAGGTTCAATAATAAACAATTCCAGTGATTAGCGTGTAAGGGCTGGCAGATGAAACATTCTGACTCCTAAACAAAAGTATTTATATATTTTTTGTACCACAGCTAATACATCAATTGTAAAAGTTAAAAAATGGAAAATAAGGAGAATCAGAAAACTCAGAGCACGGTTTTCCTCCAGTCTTTTGGGGGACAGATGGAAAAAACAAAACAAAACAAAATCCCTGTGGCTGCCTTCATTAGTAGCCAGGGTGGTGAGCCCCATTGTAAATCCCACTTATAAAGGCTCATGGCTACCTGCAGAGCCTCGGAGTACAAATCACATTAGTGAAGACACCAGATGACCAAAGGAAGCTGTAAGCATCTGGTAAAGCCAGTAAACAAAAGGCAGCATTCCAAATGAATGCCATTGCTAGAGTCTGCATTGTAAAATGCCTGGATTTAAGAACCCTAAAGCAGATTAGCTTAAAGCAACAAAAGATTCAAATAAGACACAAAGAACTCATTTTGACACACTAAGAAATTGTCTTCATTAGATCATCAGGTGTTTAAGTGTAATTATTAAAGAAAAAAAATTCCATCTAAATTGTGTTTGAGGCAGTGAGGCCTAGGAGAACAAGGACCTTGAATATAACATGTTCATGAACAAAATTCATGAACCAGAAACACTGGCCTTTTTCTGTTTTAATCTTCCCTAGATTTTTTTTTTCCATCCTCTTGACTCAGCTTTTCTGACTCTTCCCAACACTTTGAAGGTCTATAATGACTTTAAAATCTATTACATACATCATTTCAATTTTACCCATTCTACCCAAGAGTGCCACTTAAATACAAATCTGAAAAACCCAAACCTCCCAACCATAAGTGATTATAAAATATGTAATATTAGATCAAATGGTCACCTTCTCAACATTTCCAGAAGTACAGACCATCAATTAGTCTGAAATTTTACAAATGTATTTAGCACATAAGCACATAGACAAAAATGGTTCTGATAATTTAAATACTAGTCCTTAATGCCTAAAGCCAAAATTGAGGTATAATAATGAGAACTTTTGCCTGTAATTTCTCCCATCATACCTCCCCAGTTATGTTTGACTATAATAATGAATCTTCACCGCCACCAAAAGTAGTTCAGGGCTGGGCGCAGTGGCTCACACCTGTAATCCTAGCTCTCTGGGAGGCCGAGGTGGGAGAATTGCTTAAACTCAGGAATTAGAGACCAGCCTGAACAAGAGCAAGACCCCATCTCTACTACAAATAGAAAAAAAAAAATTCTAGCTGGGTGTAGTGATAGGCGTCTGTAGTTCCAGCTGCTTAGGAGGTTGAGGCAAGAGGATTGTTCATAGCACTCTACTCAGGGTGACAAAATAAGACTGTGTCTCTAAATAAATAAATAAACGTCATTAATTAAATTACTTTTGAAAGAGGTTCAAAGCACAGTAAATACATTCTTTTTTTTTTTTTTTTTTTTGTTAACGTAAGTGTGCTGCATTAGTATAACTATAGGTTCAAGTGTGCTGTGAGATAAAAAAGGTTGAAAAACACGGATCCTTTGTAACAATCTGAATGAACTTGGAGAACAGTCTCCTAAGTATCATAAGACTGTAAAAGCAAGCACCACTGTACTTGAAACCAATTTTAAAGTAGGAGATTAATAATCACAGACTCATACAAGAGAAAATCTCAGTTGAATTTAAGAGGCAGGGAGGGGGTTCAGGAGCTTCCCACCAAAGGGTACTATGCATGGATATATGGCATAGTCCCTGGGGGTAGGACACAGTTACAACTCTGACTTTAACCTTCTGTGTGTAAATTATATAACCTAAAGGTTTGTACCCTCGTATTAATCTGAAATCAATAAATAAACAATCTTAAAAGTAATCCAGCATCTAGGGTATTTTCTCAGATGGGTCCTTATCTGCTGACTGCAACACTTAGCGGCTCCTTCCATTTTCTCATCTATTTCTTTCCTCTCTTCTCGGTAGCCAAGGAAGGACCAAGAATGGCCTGATTTGTGCTATTTCTAAAGCAATGAAGACAGACCATGTGGTGAATCATGACTCACTACCTTGTCCTTGATCATGTGGCTTGAGACTAGTTAACAAAATAACTAAGAAAATGCTACAAAAGCTATGTTAACTAATGTGATGAAAATGTGTCAAACGATCTATGAACCAAGTGTATGGTGCCCCACGATCATACTAATGTACACAGCTATGGTTTAATAAAAATAAATAAATATAAAAAAAAAGAGACTAGTTATCTGAAATGGAAATAATATCTCCTGCCTCATAGTGTTACAGTACAGAAGACGATGGATGAGGAGTACCACCATATACTAGGCATGCAATAAATATTAATACTTTTTCTTGTAGAAAACACTAACCCTCGGAAAAACAACACTTTTATTCTTTATAGAGTTCCTTCACATGTGTGGTATGTCTAGAAAAATACCCAGCCATTGTTAACTACTTTTTAAGCACCTGGCTGGATACTTTCAGGACATACCTCACATATTTTCTTGGTTAATCTTTATAATCTGATAAGGAGCCAAGCTGATACACAAATGTGTGTCCTCTGACTACAGAACCAATGTTTTTTCTATTGTGTTGCTATGTGAGAGATTGTGGTTGTGGGGACCATAACTATATTCCTATATCATCAGCTCCTGTGAGTGGGGGCTGAGACATAACCTCAACTGGGAGGGATCTTAGAAGCCAACAAATGAGGCAAAAAAACAGATACACAAACAAATAAGTCCATACCACTTAGTAGAGTAACTGCGAGAGAAGCGACCTGCACTTGGAGGTCCATCAATAAATTGTCCATTGTAAGAGGCATGAGAATGAAAGTGAAAACAATTACATTAGATCCTGCAATTCCTCTGCTAGGTATATACCCAGATGATCAAAAGTTATTTTACAACAAAGACATCTGCACCTCTTAGAATGGGTACAGGCAATTGCACTAATGTACACAGCTATGATTTAACAAAAAAAAACCCCAAAAACAAAGACATTTGCACCAGAATGTTTATTGCAGCCCAATTCATAATAGCCAAGACATGGAAATAGCCCAAGCGCCCATTGACCCATGAATGGATTAACAAATTGTGGTATATGTACACCATGGAATACTATGCAGCCATAAAAAGATGCAGACTTCACATCTTTTATGTTTACCTGGATGGAGCTAGAACATATTCTTCTTAGTAAAGTATTTCAAGAATGGGAAAAAAAGTATCCAATGTACTCAATACTACTACGAAATAAATATATAACCACCTACACACTCATACAAATGGCAAAACATAACTATAGTCCAGAAAGTAGAAGGGAAGAGGAGAAGGGAAGAGGGGAGGGGGGATATGGGAGGAAGGAGGATATTTGGGGGGACCTCACCTGATGTGCATGATGCAATGGTACATTTCAATACAATTAAGAAATGAGTATAATTGTAATGGATGTGTTACTTAGTTCAATGTAAGCATTTCACTTATATATCGAAGCAGTACCCTGAACCCCATAAATGCATCAATGTACAGAGTCGTGATTTAATAAAAAATAATAAAAAAAAGAAAACAATTACAATGTCCTAGGTTCTAGCTCTTTATATGAATGTGATTATTTTAGGTTGGTCAAAAAAAAAAAAAAAACACCTTTTGAAAATAATAGACTGGAGACTTTACCTCTTTTATGTTTACATGGATGGAACTGGAAAATATTCTTCTTAGTAAAGTATCTCAAAAATGGAAAAAAAAGTACCCAATTACTACCCCTACTATGAAACTAATTTAGGGCTTTCACATGAAAACTATAACCCAGTTACAACCTAAGAATAGGGGGAAGGGGGAAAGGGAGGGGAGGGAGGGGGGAGGTGGGTAGAGGGAGGGGGACAGGCGGGATCACACCTGCGGTGCATCTTACAAGGATATATGTGAAACTTAGTAAATGTAGAATGTAAATGTCTTAGCACAATAACTAAAAAAACGCCAGGAAGGCTATGTCAACCAGTGTGATGAAAATGTGTCAAAAGGTTTATGAAGCTAGTGTATGATGCCCCATGATCATATCAACGTACACAGCTATGATTTAATAAAAAAAAAAAAGAAAGAAAATAATAGACCTACTTAAGATGATATTTTAGTCTAAGGTTGAGAATGGTCTCCTAATCATTGTTAGATATAACCATGTCAAAATGAACCAAGATTTTCTAAATAACACCTTTCTAAATAGCACTGGGATCTTTGATACATGTTGCTGCAATTGATCTTTATGAATAATATTCCGAGATAGATATCTGTGTATTTACTACATAAGAAAACAGAATCTGTGGTCGGTGCCTGTGGCTCAGTGGGTAGGGCACCAGCCCCATACACCAAGGGTGGTGGGTTCGAATCTGACACTGGCCAAACTGCAATAAAAAGTAGCTGGGCGTTGTGTTGGGTGCCTGTAGTCTCAGGTACATGGGAGGCTGAGGCAAGAGAATTGCCTAAGCCGAGGAGTGGGAGGTTGCTGTGAGCTGTGATGCCATGACACTCTACCAAGGGCAATAAAGTGAGACTCTGTCTCTAAAAAAAAAGAAAGAAAGAAAGAAAACAGAATCTAAAAGATTGAGTGACTTGATGAGTGATGAGATGCAACTTAAATCTTTTAAACTCTGTATCTCGTGCTCTTTAGTCTAAGCCACGCTGTGTTCTCTCTAGTCACAGAAAAGAATGTGTGAAATGGTCCAAACTGTAATTAACTTGGTAACTAAAACTCAAGGGAAAACTGATGACTGTAGCTTGGTTAAACACAAGTTTAATTACACAAATTGTGAAGATCCCTAAATAGAGATTTCTGAGATCAGACTCACAGAAAAAATTGATTTAGAATTGAAGAAAAAGTTTTTAACAGTTATTCCTAGTGTCCTAGAGAATTCAGACTAGAAGAATATGGGATTCCTAACCTACCTTTATGATTCTATTCAATTAAAAATTCTGACATTACTGTTAGCCCTTTTCAAACTTCAAGTTTTCCAATAAAATAAATCTAAAACTTAACCCAGAATGGCATTTTTTCACCCATCAGTATGAACTCTCTCTTACAAGTTTCCAATCTGTTACCTGCCCTGGGAAAATCTTTGTTGAGAAGCAAAATATAAGAAATCTCCTAAAGAAGTTGAGGTATATGTGTTGATGGCTTAAGTGGGGAGAGGATTAATTTTAGTATTTGGGTAAAAAGTGAAGAAATCCAGAAGAATCCTAGGAAGAAATGGTACAGAGAAACAAATGATCACAGCTGTAGATAAGATAATCAGCAGACCAGTGAGGTGGGGTACGATTGGCCCTGAGACCTGGTGCAGAGGTGCGCTCTGGAAGTCATTCAGCTGGTCCGATGGCAATGGTGGTGGTGTAAAGTGATGAACAGCCATGGTAAGGAAGAATAGGATGGATGTCCCCATTTGTTTCAGCAACTGCTATAGTATGGTCTATTTAACCTCAATATAGTAAAATAGAAAATCTGGGCTTGACACCCATAATTCACTGGTTAGGGTGCCGGCCACAGGCACCGGAACTGGTGGGTTCGAACCCAGCCAAGGCCTGCAAAACAATAAAAAATAACAACAACAACAAAAAAAAAAACCTCAGCTGGGCATTGTGGCCTGTAGTTCCAGCTACTTAGGAGGCTGAGGCAAGAGAATTACTTAAGCCCAAGATTTTGATGTGAGCTGTGACGCCACGGCACTCTACCCAGGGCAACATAGTGAGACTCTGTCTCAAAATAAATAAATAAATAAATATAAATAAATAAATAATTAAATAAAATCTGGTAGAAATTATTGTTGATTTTTCCTATGAGGCCAGCATGGCCAATGAGACACCCTTTAAATTGTCATTTAGAGCAGTGTTTCTCACTGAGTCTAGTTGAAAGACTGCATCAAAATCACCTGAAGAACACTTTTCCCTGTAGATTCCTGATTCTCTTTGTGAGACATTGATGAGTCAGTGGGTCCAGGAATCTGCATTTTTGACTACCCCAGAAAGAACATTTAGCAAATAGGCAGCCCTAACTTCAGATGATTCTATTACATTAGAGTCTGAAAAACACTTTTTCGAATTAAAAAAGAGAAGAGACAGCTACTTGGGAGGCTGAGGCAAGAGAATTGCCTAAGCCCCAGAGTTTGAGATTGCTATGAGCTACGACGCCACGACACTCTACTGTGGGCGACATAGTGAGACTCTGTCTCAAAAAAAAAAGTAAAATAGAGAAGAGATCAAAATTGTGTATGATTATTAAATGGGATGCTTATTTGTAAGGATTAACCAAACACATTAAACAGAAAGGAGAGAAAAAGAGGAAAACCCCCCACTGACTGACTTTAGGACTGATCTGACAGCTTTGTACTTCTATCTCCTCCTTTGGAAAATGGAAACAGATCAGTGACGCTGCCTACTAATCCCCTTGCCATTCGGCAGTTTGGTTCATGGAGTGCTCAGAATTCCTCCAAGGAGGTGACTGAGAGCATCAGACTTATGAAAGCCCACTTTGCCATGACAACAGCTACGCGGTCCCAGGATGAACACTACGTCCACCATCTACCTGTGGTATCTGACCTTCACCTTTTCCTCTCAGGCTAGCCCTAGCAGGGAACAAGAGTATTAAAAACAATTAAACATTATTATCAACTAAGCTTTTAATTTTAAAACTGAAAAAAACCTCAAAACACTAAAAATAAACTGCAAAAGAAACCCAACAGCTTTGTGAGAAATATTGTCCTCATAAAGCCTCACAAAATCATTGGTATGAAACATTATGCTTAGGCTCCAAAGACAGGAAGATTTTGCTAAGTTCTATATTCCACTTCCCCCTGAAATGCCTTTTAACCAAGCTTTCAGGGGGATCATTTGCTCCTGCATTCCATAAAGGCTCTGTGTTCCTAAAGAACACTGTGAAATGTTCAACTGTATAATGAGAGGCAGCAAGTCTGTGGAATCTAAGGTAAAGGAGGCTGCAAATATTTGACAGCCCCGTTTCATGGAAAAGCTAACGTTATTGAATATCAATTACGAAAGTATTTCACCAGAGAAGGAATGCCAGCAGGAAAGGGAGTTCTGATGAAGTGGTCCAGGAACATAAAGCGTAAAGGTGAGGGTAGAAAGATATATCTGGATTCTGCAAAGACTTGTTTTGACTACTACAGTATTCTGCTGGTAAGTAAATGCCTGTGAGCCTCAGAAATTATGGTGCTGCTGCTCTGGGTAGCTAAAGTCAGTATATGCTATGGAAGGAAATAAATCACTATATAAATACTAGTCACATTAAGTAGAAGGTACACACAGGTACAAGTACAATCTGACTCCCTGTAAGGGGGACCCAGAAGAAGTTGCTTGCTTATTAAAATTTTCTCACTGCAATATTGTCAGAAGGTCCTGTCACTCTCCCTTGTGAGAAGCTGAGTTGAGTGTCATCTGATTTTGATCCCAATGCTGAGGGATGTAATATGCTTGTTTCTTCTGCATAATGATGCTGATGGACTATAGGTAAAGCAGTCAGTCTTTATAGCAGCTACACAAGTCACTAGACAGGGGGAAGGGAGACACTTGATTCATACAGCCAGAAACAGCAAAAGAGCACGTGAACCTTCAGCAGAATAGGAAGCTTTCCACCAGATGTGAAGAAGTGAAGTTTATTTTTCAATTTCATTTGTTTATTTAAGTAAAAAGGAAGGAGACAGCAGAAGCTTCCCATTCCAAGCTACTCAGGGAATGACTTTTCTTTTCTTTCTTTCTTTCCAAACGAACAAAGCTGGCCATTACAGTTTCCAGAGGGACTTGGAAAGGCACCGATTACATTTCATCTGAAGCTGGTTTAACCTTTGAAACCTGCCAGTAACAGAGGAGACCAAGAGAGAAGGTCAATGCAGCCTTGCTTGTCTGGCATTCTCTCACTGAAAGGATGGAGGATAATAAGGGAATTATTTTAAGAACTGTGAAATGCCATTACAGAGGCTATAATCAAGATCTTCGTACGTTTCGCTTAAACAACCAACAGCTGAGAAACTCTCACATCCTTATGTTATTTTCCCATTTAATCATCATGTATAAGCAGCAGAGTGATACAGCTTTTACACTTGAAACAAAGCAATCAAAGAAAAACGTCTTTGTCCTTGATTCATCCATCTTTTCGCATTATTTTGGTCTGACAAGTGACTTGTTTTAGAATGAAGACCTTGTTACACCCAAAGACACACATCATCTTTTTCAAAAATTGCTGAAGCATTCCTCTGAATGCTGAAGGTATGATAATGCTACTGATAAATAACACAAAATATGCCACAATCATATGTCTCACGGGCAATCATGGTGTCTTGATCATGTATTCATTATCAAAAAGGACAGGCTACAATATAGTGAATGACCTTCCCCTACTATACTCTTACACATGCATTTAAAACAAGCTTACCTCCTCTTCTTTCCCCATCATCACCCCTTGTCCTGCTTATTACAGGGAAAGACTAAATACCATCACTGAGATTAATGGGGCATCAGTAAAGTATTTTAGGTACAAATGACTCACTTTTATGTACTGCCAGAACAACTCAGCAAGGGGTGAGGAAGGAAAAAACCCAAAATTCTCTTCCATTGAATGCATGCAGTGGGTAGGTGATAAATTGATTGTTCTCCTTTAAAGGCCGGATCAGAAAAACAAAGAGAAAAATATTTTCTATAACTGGCTGTACATTTTACTATTTAGTAAACTGTGTTTCCTGCAAATGTTCTATGTCCTCGATATGACTTACCTCCAGTTTTAATTCAAGCTCTCTCAAAAGTTAACTCATTTTGCTAAAAGACGGGACAAGAGTAGCATCGTGGGAAGATTTTTCATCCAGCAAGACAAAATGCAACAGAATCGTCAGGTCCCTCTTTGTAATGGAAGAAGAAAAAGGACTGCATTTGCCATTTTTGGACTTTTATTTTCCTGGAATTTTCTGTTTTTCTTTCTTTTTTTTGAGACAGGGTCTCACTGTGGCACCTTCAGTAGAGTGCTATGACGTCATAGCTTGCAGCAACCCCAGACTTCTGGGATTAAGCCATTCTCTTGCCTCAGCCTCCCTGTAGCTGGGACTACAGGTACCCGTCACAATGCCTGGCTGCTTTTTTGTTATTGTTGTCATTGTTGTTTAGCAGGCCCGGGCCAGGTTCAAATCCATCAGCCCCGGTGCACGTGGCTAGAGCCCTAACTACTGAGCTACCGTTGCTGCCTGATAATCATCACTTCAGTTTATCATCTTTAAAATTTTTCCTATGAGGCCAGGCATGCCTATAATGGTAAAAGGACAAGGTGGGAGGGTCACTGGAGTTCAGGAGATCGAGACCAGTCTGAGCAAAGTGAGTCCCCATATCTAATGAAAATAGAAAAATTAGCCAGGTATGGTGGTGGGCTCCTGTAGTCTCAGCTAGTCAGGAGACAGAGGCAGGAGGATCCTTGAGCCCGAGTGTTTGAGGTTGCTGTGAGCTAGGTTGACACCACAGCATTCTAGCCTGATTCTCACAGCATACAGTGAGATGGTCTCTCAAAAAACAAAACACCAAAAACTGGACACAGAACTGGTAACATATTAAAGTTTAGATCCTGCTCAAAACTCAAGAATTCTAAATTTCGAACTTAAATCCATTTGTCCAAGTATCATGATCAAATGTGAATTAAAATAAGACTGACTGACTCACATGGTTTGGGCTACACATTCTCACAAAAATCTACATCTGTCTCTATAATTACTGCAGTTACTGTAAAACTTACTAATATCACATAATATTGACTGCCCATTTTAACAATTTTTCTTTGTAGAACCTAACAGTTAATCTTTATTTAAAACAAAGGTATAGCTGCCATTTCACAACAGCAGTGCTGAGGCCCCAGGAAAGACAGGGAAAGAAGTGTCTAAAGTGATACAGTCACTGGAAATCTATTATTTTTTAAGAGATGGGATCTTGCTCTGTCACCCAGGCTGGAGCTCAGTTGCATGATCATAGCTCACTGCAGGCTATAACTCCTGGGCTCAAGTGATCCTCCTACCTCAGATCTCCTGACTTGCTGGGATTAATAGTATGAGTCACCAACAAGCCCAGCTCTGGAAATCTATTCTTTAGGCTTCGATGTAAAGGTGTGCCCTGGTGATCATAGTCTCAAAGTCACTAAAATAATACACTGCACATGATGTAAATAATTAACAGATGAACTCAGTTATGTGTGCCTGTGTGTGAAAGTGTGCATACATGCACAACAATGCCACTTTCTAGACATCTGATTTCTGGGAAACCCCAACTACCTACCAGTTAAAAACCTGGGAATAAGAGAAAAATGATTTTTTATAGTGGAATACAAAAGAAATAGAATTTATTTGTAACGTAGGCATAGGCTCGTCCTCAGGTACAAAGCAAAACAGCAGCAGTTTACCAGCAACATGACACACAGATTCCAGGAAGAAGTGATAACCTACCTGAAGGGAAGAGTCTCCATTTCTATAAAAAGTGACAGTAAAACAGAAATATGGCTGCTCAGGGCAGTTAGTGCAGAGGCAAATAACCCTACACTAAATACCTCAGCAGTCCCTGAGGACATCACTGTTTTTCAGCGCAACACAATAGCAGACCTTTGTATTTATGACCTCGAGTCTGTTCATGGGTATTATTTAAAAGACAGAGTATTAACTAATGTATTTCAGGAAGATTGTCACTGAAATGATGTTTCTAAAAAACTTTGAGGTTACAGTTATCTGTAAAATAAACCTATTGAAACTACTTTACCATCCTTATGTTTCATAAAATATATTCATAAAAACCGCTTTCAAAGGTTTTTCTGAATACCGATTCGTTGCTCAGAGTGGTTTCAAGGAATGCTAATATCTTAAATATTATCACTGTTTACAACTAGATTAAATCATACAATTAAAAGTTGAATTTTTGTAAGGATACCTTTTCTGGTTATAGAGATATATGCCTTGTTAAAAAATTGTGTTTACTGGGCAGCACCTGTGGCTCAAAGGAGTAGGGTGCTGGTCCCATATGCCGGAGGTGGTGGGTTCAAACCCAGCCCTGGCCAAAAAACTGCAAAAAAAAAATTGGGTTTACGGGATCTGTTGCACAAGTTTTTGTTGTACTGCAGCATCTCTTCTGCCATACCACTACAATGAAGAACCTTTCCCGGCTTGTAACAAGTTGTCATCTATACTATTATTACTTTCTTAAAAGCAGAGGTACAAACTCAGGTATTAAGGCTTCTGAAGAGCTGCATGAGGAACAGGAAAAACAGCTGCTCGAAATAAAAATTCCCAATTAATTACTCCTCGAACATAATAATGTCGTAGACGTAATCCAGGGGTCTTGGAGGATTCTTAGAAGACAACAGAATAAGAAGATTTCAGAGCAGCTGAAATCTTTAACTCTCTTTCTTTGAAAATCTTCTGTCACAAGTCAGAAGGGTAATGTCTCTTTTCACCAATGAGAAAGCTGTTCTCACACGAGCATAATTAATCTTCTGACACCATGACAAAGAAATTCCTTAAAAGGATTTCTCCGATTTCCTCTCAAGACAGAGGATTGTCTTTATCCATCATCTGTTCTTCCTGATCCCTTCTTTTTGAATATCCACATCAGCAGAATTGTCCATCAGAGGAGACAGCAGGAGGGAAGTCTCTGAATGATTGATAGGGCCCTAACACTCTGCAGGCCTATTTAAGTGCAAGCATCTATTGTTGCAAACTTACTTTACAGCAGTTAAACAAATATAATAGTCACCAATTCAACCATTGTGCAATTCAGACTTGACTAAAACTAGTAACTGAAGTTTGCTAATGACAAGGCACTGATTTGGAAGTTAGATAAAAACTCTACAGATAAATTAGCTTGATGTCTATGTACAAAAAAGAAAATTCTCAAATCTGTGGAACAATATATGCATATTAGAAAGTGTTATATACTAATTAGATTGCATTTAGATGGACATTCCCATTAAAAAATTAGAAAAGTGACTGGGCACCCGTAGCTCATTGGTTAGAGCCCTGGCCCTGTGCACCAGGAGTGGTGGGTTCGAACCTGGACAGGACCTGCTAAACAAAACAAAAGAAAAATTAGGAAAGTCTAATATTGTGATTTTCTTTTTTTATCTTAATGGTTGCTCAATACTTCTTATTTACATTGTGACTGGCTGGATAGGTGGGGAGAGACTGTATATATTACCAACCAAAAAAGAAGCAGGTGCATCAAAGAAAAAAGTACAACTGATGCTCCTTTAAAAAAACTTCAGGGGGGCTCAGCGCCTGTGGCTCAAGCAGCTAAGGCACCAGCCACATACACCTGAGCTGGCGGGTTCGAATCCAGCCCGGGCCTGCTAAACAACAATGATGGCTGCAACCAAAAAATAGCCGGGCGTTGTGGCGGGTGCCTGTAGTCCCAGCTGCTTGGGAGGAGGAGGCAGAATTGCTTGAGCCCAGCAGTGAGAGGTTGCTGTGAGCTGTGATGCCACTGCACTCTTTCCAGGGCGACAGCTTGAGGTTCTGTCTCAAAAAAAAAAAAAAAAAATTTTTTTTTTTCAGGGTGAGTACATCTCATGCCTATAATTCCAGCACTTTGGGAGGCTGAAGCAGGAGGATAGCTTAAGGCCCAGAGTTCAAGACCAGCCTGGACAACATAGGGAGACCCTGTTTCCACACACACACACACAAAATAATAATAATAAAATAAAAACAAGAAAAATTCATTGGACATGGTTGGCACACACCTGTAGTCCCAGCTATGTGGGAGGCTGAGACAGGAGGATTGCTTAAGCCCAGGAGTTTGAGGCTGTAGTGAGAATGGTTGTGCCACTGCACTCCAGCCTGGGTTACAGAGTATAAGCCTGTCTAAAAAAATAAAAAGAAAGAAAGAAAAAATTAAAAAAGAATTTCCAGACTCATCATAATAAATCTTTTCAAAGATTTAAGTATTCTCACCCTCCTCTGTGAAAGAAAATTGAAGGCCATTCCAGACTCCTTTTGAGTACCTGCTACTTCCTGTGGTGGGACTAATGAATCAGAGCAATATAGGTCAGTTTCAAGTGGAGGAGTGAAGCACACTGGGCGAAGGTCCAATCCATGGAAAATGCAAGCCTGGCTCCACTTTCAAAACAATCTACGTGAAATGGAAACAGATCTAGAGATGGGGTGAGAGCACACCCAGTATCAACAGCAGAGGTTACAGCATGTTCTGTGTTCTTACAGATGCTGCCAAGAAAGGCACTTGAGCCCAGACACCAGGACACACTGACACTGTGAGTTCTGTTTGCACCACAGTGACCTTGACTACTCAGTTCTAGACGCACCCTGTGAAAATATTTGTTTACCCTTCCAGTGCCCAAATAGTGAGGCCAGCCCTCCCAGGCCAGGGCCCTCGCTCATTGGTGCTCCCGTTGGTATGGTTAGAAGAACAGGTTGCTACTGCCTGAGCCACTGTGGGGCTTCTTCTCCAGCTGGCCTGCTTTTTCAGGCAATTGCTCCCCTTTCAGCTATGGGGAGCAATTGATGGCTGGCTCACAGCCAAGATCCATGTATTCTGCAACCAGCGGGTTGATTAGTTTCTTTTTATTTTATTTTATAAATTTCAGGTTAATATGAGGGTACAAACAACTAAGTTACAGTATTTGCATTGGTTTGGTAGCATTCCTCTGGTAGTTGCATTCCACACCCAAAGTTACTGTTTTTCTTAAATTGCAACGTTAAATTCAGGATGGATGATCCCTTTGAAAACTTAGGGAAAAAGAGCTACATCCAGGATAAATAACTAAGAAAACTCTTGTGGCTAAAGAAAAATGTTAAGCAATTTGAAAAGCTAGAAATCTAGAGAGAGTGAGCTAGCTGGTAGCAGAAGTAACACAGGACAGGGACTAGATGGGAAATGCACCCACACAGCTGAAAGGGGACTCGGAGGTGTCCCCTCACCAGCAGAGGTCCAGAAAGCTATGAGATTAGGAGAGATGGGTTTTTTATTGGGGGGAGGCAAGAACCAGTCCTTATCATTTTTGTTTGCCTATTATATATCACACAGCATCTTGTCAAGTTGGATATCAATGAACACTGGTTATGAACACTGGTTATAATAGAATTTGAGCAAACAGGCTATGAGTGGCTGCTCAAGGCCAGAGGCATATGACCCAGGAAAAGGACAGGCAAATCTTCCTGGACGTTCTGGAAGTCCTTGAGATTAAGTGCAAATTCAAAAGGACTATCTTCTTGTCTACAATAATCCTTGGAGTTAAGTCCTTCATGAGGACTGCTCATAAAAAACTCAGGGCAACACAGCCATTGCAGTACATTGAGGTCCACAAAGATAGCGCCGAGGCAAGTGAGAGCTGGACGGGCACTGGACTCTGTGCCTCACTGAGGAAAAACACCTAAACATGGGCAAAGGAGATCCTAAGAAGCCGAGAGGCAAAACGTCATCATATGCATTCTTTGTGCAAACTTGTCGGGAGGAGCACAAGAAGCAGCACCCAGATGTTTCAGTCAACTTCTCAGAGTTTTCTAAGAAGTGCTCAGAGAGGCGGAAGACCATGTCTGCTAAAGAGAAAGGAAGATTTGAAGATACGGCAAAGGTGGACAAGGCCCGTTATGAAAGAGAAATGAAAACCTATATCCCTCCTAAAGGGGAAACCAAAAAGAAGTTCAAGGATCCCACTGCACCCAAGAGGCCTCCTTCGGCCTTTTTCTTGTTCTGTTCTGAGTATTGCTCAAAAATCAAAGGAGAACATCCCGGCCTATCCATTGGTGATGTTGCAAAGAAGCTGGGGGAGATGTGGAATAACACTGCTGCGGATGACAAGCAGCCTTATGAAAAGAAGGCTGCAAAGCTGAAGGAAAAATACGAAAAGGATATTGCTGCAGACCGAGCTAAAGGAAAGCCTGATGCAGTGAAAAAGGGAGTAGTCAAGGCTGAAAAAAGCAAGAAAAAGAAGGAAGAGGAGGAAGATGAGGAAGATGATGAGGACGAAGAAGAGGAGGAAGATGAAGAAGATGATGAATAAGTTGGTTCTAGCGCATTTTTTTCTTGTCTATAAAAAGCATTTAATCCCCCGTACACAACTCCTTTTAAAGAAAAAAACTGAAATGTAAGGCTGTGTAAGATTTGTTTTTAAACTGTACAGTGTCTTTTTTTGTATAGTTAACACACCACCGGATGTGTCTTTAGATAGCCTTGTCCTGGTGGTATTTTCAACAGCCACTAACCTTGCCTGGTACAGTCCGGGGGTTGTAAATTGGCATGGAAATTTAAAGCAGGTTCTTGTTGGTGCACAGCACAAATTAGTTATACATGGGGGTGGTAGTTTTTTCATCTTCAGTTGTCTCTGATGCAGCTTATATGAAATAATTGTTGTTCTGTTAACTGAATACCACTCTGTAATTGCAAAAAAAAAAAAATGTTGCAGCTGTTTTGTTGACGTTCTGAATGCTTTTAAGTAAATACATTTTTTTTATTAGTTTTGTTGTCCTTTTCATAGGTGTGAAATTTTTCTTCTTGAGGGGAAGCTAGTCTTTTGCTTTTTGCCCATTATGGATCACATGAATTATTACATTGTTTATCTTTTCATATAATTAGCTGATAAAAAGCTTTTTGTCTACGCACCCTGCATATCATGATAGGGGTAATGAAAGCCAAATTGAGATAGTTTTCATCTATAACTGAAACTCCAAAGTTGATGACAAATTTCACATAGCCCATTTATATTTTACAAAGTGAAGAGTAAGCACTCTACTCACAGCATGGGATTATTAGAATCAAACGTTTTGAAAGTCTGTCCTTGAAGGACTAATAGAAACGTATGTTCCAATCTTTACATGAGGACTCTATTCTTTAACTCCCATTACCATGTAATGGCAGTTATATTTTGCAGTTCCCACATTAAAGAAGACCCGAGAATGTAGACCCAAAAGCGTGAGCTTAAAATACAAGACTGCCATATTGCATTTTTTGATGTTAGTCCTGGCAAAGACTAAGAAAGTGCTGGCTGTAAATGTCTTTTTCCCATTTACCTAAATATGAACTGCTCAGGAAACTTCAGATTCTCCATTTAGAGTATCTTTCATTAATTGGGTCACCCTTTAAAATAATGCCACATTTAAAATCAGTTATATTTTCATGTATTGTGGTTTGCCCCTTTTTAAATCAAATTGATAGGAAAGAAGACACTTAAACTTCGCATCTTAATACAAGTTACTCAATTTATTTGAATTTGATTTTTCCTTACAAAACCCACACTCATTCATTAGAGTCATGTTTATCTGCTTAGCAGTTTAGAGAACAATTTGGCAATTTTGTGGTTTTTGAGATTATCGTTCTCTTAAAGTGCCAGTATTTTAAAATAGCATTCTTGTAATTTTACATGCTTTTGTGGTGGAGTGCTGTTTTGTTATATAATTTTGACTTGGATTCTTTCCATTTGCATTTGTTTATGTAATTTCAGGAGGAATACTGAACATCTGAGTCCTGGATTATACTAATAAACTAATAACTACAGAGGTTTAAAAAAAAAAACTCAGGGCAAAACATCTCATTCTTTTGCTCTTCAGAGATATCTTTGTAAGACAAGGGTCAGCTCTAATGTGGTCCATTACAATTATTTTGAGACTAATTGTGCTTATAGCACTGACTTTGGATTAAGACACACATTGACTGGATCCCGACTTCCCAAGGGCCCATGTGATTCAGTCTCTCCTTGCCTTAGTTAACACATCTGTAAAGTAGGGATAATATTAATAGTCCATAGACTTCATAGGGTAGTTATGAGGATTAAATACAAATCCTGGCATTTGGCAAACATTCAGTACATAACAACTGATTATTATTCATTCTCTGTTGCTCCCTTTCCCCCTCATTCACATAATCCTCTAAATGGGCACATCCAGTTCTATTTCTGGGAGTTTATATTGAGACCCATACATGCACATGCTTACATAAGCAAGTACATATATGGTAGATACAGCTGAGAAAGGAGCAGGCCTAAAAGACTGAGCCAAATGAACTCTTCTGAGCAACTGAGAGAAAAGAATGAAGTTGTTGAGCTGGGTGCAGAGGCTTACGCCTGTAATCTCAGCACTCTGGGAGGCCGAGGCAGGTGGATTGCCTGAGCTCACAGAGTTGAGACTAACCTGAGCAAGAGCAAGACCCCATCTCTAAAAAATAGCTGGGCCTTGTGGTGGGCGCCTGTAGTCCCAGCTACTTGGGAGGCTGAGACAAGAGAATCGCTTGAGGCCAAGAGTTTGAGGTTGCTGTGAGCTGTGATACTGCAGCACTCTACCAAGGTGACATAGTGAGACTCTGTCTCAAAAAAAAGGGGAAGAGAATGGAAGGGAAGGGAAAGGAAGGGAAGATCAGGTCAGGATGGGGTGATATGAGGGCTGGAAATAGACCATTTCTTAGGACTCCATTTGAATGAGTGCAGACTGTGTACGTAATTTTGCTTCACATGGCTCAGCTTCCCGGTTGTCTGGGCACTGTTTTCAGGTTGGCGTCATACAGGGATACTCAAAGTATATTCTGTACTTGCTTTTATCCCACTTAATTGAACGAATATTTATTTCCTTCCTATAGATGCCAAGCATTGAGACTGAGGCTGAGGAGATATATATATATTTAAATTTTTTTTTTTAACCGGAAGTTCACAGTTCAGACAATTCCATACTATGTAGTTAGGGCTCTCACAGAAGAACACATAGTGCATTTCTCAAAACAAAATTAATATGACATTTTAATGAAAAGCATGGGCCAGTCATGGTGGCTCATGCCTGTCATCCTAGTACTCTGGCAAGCCAAGGCAGGAGGCTTCCTTGAGCTCAGGAGTTGGAGACCAGCCTGGGCAAAAGCAAGACCCCACCTCTACTAAAAAAAAAAAAAAAAAAATAGCAAACTTAGTCAGATGTGGTGGCAGGTGCCTGTAGTCCCAGTTACTCAGGAAACTCAGGTAGGAGGATCACTTGAGCCTAGGCGTTTGAGGCTACTGTGAGCTGGGCTGACACCATGGCACTCTGGCCTGGGCAACAGAGTGAGACTCTGTCTCAAAAAAAACTCCAAAATCCTGGGTACGAGAATGGTACAGAGTCAGGACTTCAAAGATGAGCAGTAGTTCACATGACATAGAAAAGACACACCATGTAAAGGAAAAGGCCGGCAGAACAAGGTTCTGTGTGTACTTGAAAAGTTAGGCCAGAGAGTGAAGTTAGGGTAAGAAAAGCATCTGGGCTTTTCTTTCTCTTTCTTTTACAAATAAAGGGGAGTCTTTGAAGAGTGTAGGCAAAAAACAACAGAGCCACTTGATCACATTTTTTTTTCCCCAAAAAAGTTAATTCATGGGACTAAATGCAAGACATTCTGGAGTGGGAACAGGAAGAGGAAGTCACAGGGAGAGAGCTTGTCTAAGGAGATGACTACAATGGTCCAGACAAGAGACAGTGAGACCAGCAGAGACAGTGGAGACGTCATTCACTTGTGACTTACATGGGATGCTGAATCCATGGCGTTTAATGACTCCCCAAACGTGGGATGTGAGGCGGGTACGTCTGGCATAACTGCGAAGTTTCTGGTTTTAGTAAATGTTATGCCATCAGTTTGGATGGGGTAGGTAGTAAGGGAAGCTGCCCTGTGTGTTTGTGTGAATTCATATCATCAGCACCTGAGAGCCTCTTGTTTACCCTGTGCTACTAACACCTGGACTCCGCAGGAGGGAATCTAAGAATAGATTGAAACCTTAGGAAAATAACTTTTTCCAGTATGTTTTTAATAAGCTATTCTTTTACTTTTGCTTCCTTTCCAAAGGAATCCTACGACACCCCCCAATTAATTCTAATTTTAGCAATTGCATCAGAAATTCAAAACGTCATGATTTCATAAACTGAATGGCTCAATGGATGTTGTGGCTTAGATCAGTCTTTGAGACTGAGACAGCCAGATGGAGAAAGAAAAAAAAAAAAAAATGCAGACATCTACCAAAAGGCCACAAGTGCCAAATGGGAAATGAAAGCAAGTTTAGAGAAAGAAGAAAAGGGAACAACAGGCTGGTTAATACCTCTATTTCACTGCCCAGGAAGTTTCTAAATGGGAAGAACTTCTTTGATGATTGGTTTAATACATAAAGGTCCAGGTCAAAGGGAACTTTTTAGAAAGTAGGAGCTGCCTCATTCTCATGTTATTGTTTTACATACTTACCGGTTATGTCAGGCTAAAAGACAATTTGTTTTTAACAATAAACAAGTGTCACAAATATAAATAAAATTAATATGACATTTTAACGAAAAGCAACTTGGGTTATTTACTAAACTACATGGTTATTCAGCATATTTACTTTTATAAAGAGAATATAAAATTATTACTGAGAGTAGGGGAGGATGGCGGACAAAATGCTTAGTTCACAGGCATCTGTGGGGATCTAAGGGAGCAAAAGATGAGAAAGGCCTGGGTCTCTGACTGCAGGAGTCATCATCTCAGGCCTAGATTACCTCCCTCAGGACTTCCTAAAAGAGAGAGAGAAAAATAAATTCTATCTTATTTAAGCTACAATTTCTAGCTCTTTATTCACATTGTCAAACGTAATCCTGACAAAATCAACTCCTTTTAGCATTTTTTCCTATATTTTCTTAGCATCTCAACTTAGTTTTTGTGTATATGTTCGTAATTACTCTCATGAAAAAGTATAACATTGTACATTGCTCTTTTATCAATTTGTGATATTTTCTAAAAAACAATGACACAATCTTTGAAGACATTTTTTAGAATTCTAAACTATGAATGTACCATCATTTATACAACCAAATTCCCTGCTTGGGGACATTTATTAAGTAGTCTTACTTATCAATGGGCATCTTCAATTTATTATAATTTCTAGCCAACATCAGGGATCAAAATTATACAGCTGTTCCCTTCACAACAAGCCAGGATGATAAATATTCTTTGCCATACTGTAGTAATAAGCACTCTGGCCACAAGTTCATGCCATTCAATTTCTGTTAGATTTGAGCACAGAAGAGAAGTCCAAGAAGGAATCTAGCAGATTTTTGGTTATTGGTCCACCAAAGGTGGAGAAGAACAGTAGGTAATATTGCCAATCTACATAAACTTATTATAACTAATGTTTACAAAGACTTCAGACTAGAAAGTTTACTCCCACAAGAAGACTATTGCTCTCTGGCAACTTCTCTAGCCTCATTGGACAGAAATAAGAGGTAGGATTTCTCTACTAAAGAGACTTGGGTGCCATTTAGAAGCTCCAAAACTAGACAATTAGTCTAAACTTGGCAAAATAAGGATAAATATAATAAAGCAAGCTCTTATTTTATTTAAAACCTTTCTGAGACTGTAGCGAGTGTCCTGAGCACAATGAAGTTAGTTGTGTGTATTAAGTTACCAGAATTCACACTACATCATTATGTAACTGCTACTGAAGACTGTGACTCTAGAACCCAGTAAGAGTTCTCATAACCAGCCGTTAACTTAGGCCCGTATGGTCTCTTTCTAGAGTAGACAAGAGGAATAATTCCCTTTATAAACATTTTCAATAATAAGGATTAAAACAAAAACTATTTTCTGGTTGATTTTGAAAGAAACAAAAATTGCCAGCCATCTAGAGTTTCCAGCTACCTGCTATCTATCATATGAATATTGCCTTTCATAATTAATCAAGATTTATCTTTTTGCCAAGAGCCAAATGACACCATAGAAATAGGGACATAACTACATTCGACCTCTTTCAAACTTAACTTCTATTCTTATCCAGAAAGACAGGATAATGACATGCTCCTTCAGTTAGGTTCAGTAAACGTGAATTTGACATCCGTGTACTGAGCATAAAATCATTTCATTAAAGATTATTAGTTCAGAAGCATAAGTAAGAACATGCTCAAATTTTCTAACAATTCAAATATTGTAACAACTTCTCTCTCTAGGAACCAATGAGCCAGAATTCTTAACTACTGGAAATAATAAGGCAAATAAGTATATAAACAGACAGGACAGGCAGCACAAAGCTCATATCCTAAAGGTATTTGCACTTCATTCAAGGGGAGCCATCAGGCACCATCCCAAATTTGTTCATTCTCATTTTAACACAGTTTGAAGAAATTTGCTTATATGATTCCTATCATTTGGTAGATCAAAAGGAGAGGTACGCTAGGGCTAAGGACAATGAATATATCTTCAAGACTTCTAGTTTGACACCAAGAATGAAGATCAAAAATAATTTTTAAAAGGAGAAATAACTTAAAAATGTATAATAATCTGGAGCCATTCAGTTTAGGGGTACATGGTTCTAGTTTATAGCCTAGCCCAAAACTAAGCTGGTGACTATAACCTAAATAATCAAGATAAAGGTATATTAATTAAGCAATTAATAACCCATAACAAAGTTTTAAAAGATTTCTATAAAATTGTACTTTTAAAAATTTGAATATTCTCTCGGAGGCCAATGTGGAAGGATCCCTTGAGCTCAGGAGTTTGAGACTTGTCTGAGTAAGAGTGAGATCCTGTCTCTACTAAAAATAGAAAATAATTAGCCAGGTGTTGTGGTGGGTCCTGTAGACCCAGCTATTCAGGAAGCTGAGGCAGGAGGATCACTTGAACCTAGAATTTAAGGTTGGTATAGGCCATGGCACTCTAGCCTGGCCAACAGAGGGGAGGGGAGAGGAGGGAGAGGGGGAGGGAGGGAGGGAGGGCAGGCAGGAAGGCAGGCAGGAAGGAAGGAAGGAAGGCTCGCTCAGAAAAATCTGAGTAAGAGAATAAGTTCAGGTCAGATGCGGTGGCTCATGCCTGTAAATACTAGCAGTCTAGGAGGCCAAGGCCAGTGGATTGCCTGAGCTCACAGGTTTGAGACCAGCCTAAGAAAAAGCAAGACCCTATCTCTAAAAAAAAAGCCGGGTATTTTGGGGGCTGCCTGTAGTCCTAGCTAATTGGGAGGCTGAGGCAAGAGAATTGCTTGAGCCCAAGAGTTTGAGGTTGCTGTGAGCTATGATGCCAGGTCACTCTACCAAGCATGACAAAATGAGCTCTATTAAAAAAAAAAAAAGAGAGAGAGAGAATAAGTTCCAAAGATCCTTTATAACTTAGAGATTCTATACATTCATGACTCTCTGGAAAAATGAGGAACTCTGTATTCCTCAATAATGTGGGCTATATATATATTTCTCATAAAAACATTTTAAAATTAATATTTTAGTAGGCGGTATACACTTACAGTATCCATGAAGATATATGCACATACACACACACAAAATACCATAAAATTACTTTTCTCCCCACTCAATATCTCTCCTTAGGGACAACCACTACAACCAGTTTTTTGTTTATTTGTCTGAGGGGAGATAGAATAGAATTGTAATATAAATACATGTGTGTATTATATGTATGTATTATAATATGCATTGACACAAATGGTTCCATACTACAAACACTTCTGCTTTTTATGTTTTTCACTTCATAAGAGATCTAGGAGATATTTATATATTAGAATATAGTGTTCACATTATTTTCTATGGCTGTTTAGTATTCCAGGATTGATTTAACCAGTTTGACCAATTCTCTTATTCGCTATTAAGTATCCAATTTTTGGCTATTACAAAGACTGTTGCAATGACTGACTGTATACACAGCCATTTCAAATGGCTTCAGTTCAATAAATTCCTAATAGTGAAATTTCTGGTTATGTATATCTAAAATTTTGATAGAAATTGCTAAATTGCTCTCTTAGAAATTATATTAATTTATGTTCCCACCAACAATGTATAAGGGCACTTACTTCACAATACCTTCACCCATGGAATGTTACTATAACTTTCAGAACTTTGATTTTTTTTTTTTTCTTCTTCTAGAGATGGGTTTCCCTATGTTGTCCAGGCTGGAATGCAGTGGCCATTCAAAGGCACGATCAAAGCCCACTACAGCCTCTGACTCCTGGCCTCAAGTGACACTCCTGCTTCAACCTCCCTAGTAGTTGGGACTACAAATGCACACCAAAGCGCCAGCTTAGAACTTTGATTATTTAATTGAACAAAACCAGTAGCTCTCTGAAGTTTTAATTTGTATTCCTTTTATTGTTTATTTATTTATCTTTTGAGACAGAGTCTCACTATGTTGCCCTTGGTAGAGAGCCGTGGCGTCACAGCTCACAGCAACCTCAAACTCTTGGGTTTAAGCCAATGGTTCTCAACCTGTGGGTCATGACCCACAGGAACCGTATTAAAGGGCTACAGCATTAGGAAGGTTGAGAACCACTGGCTTAAACAATTCTCTTGCCTCAGCCTCCCAAGTAGCTGGGACTATAGGTGCCTACCACAACAACTGGCGCCGTAACCAATATGTACAGGTGCCAAATCTTTGCATTCCTTCTATTCTGAGTGAGGTTAAGCATCTTTTCAAGTTTCAAAAATAGTACTAAAGGGAGAAGCCTGATCTAGGTGAAGAAAACTATGAAGCACTACTTAGGACCACAAAGGAAGGCTAATCTATGTTCTTGGATAAGAATCTCCTAACTGGTAAAATATATAAATCTTTTCAAGTTTTTTTTTTTTGAGACAAAGTCTTACTCTGTCACCCTGAGTAGAGTGCCCTGGCATCACAGTTTGCAGCAACATTAAACTCTTGGACTCAAGAGATCCTCTTGCCTCAGTTTTTCTATTTTTTAGTAGAGAAAGGGTCTTGCTCTTGCTCAGGCTGGTCTCGAACTCCTGAGCTCCAGCAATCCACCTGCATCAGCCTCCCAGAGTGCTAGGATTACAGGTGTGAGCCACCACATCTGGACTTTCAGCTTTTCAAGTTTTGGAGCCGTTTACAGCCTTTCTACGAAATGTCTATTCATATTCTTTAACCCCTTTTCCATTTTTTGTTGGTTGATATAGAAGCATTGATTGCAAATTAAAGAAATTATCCCTTTGTGATGTGAGTTATAAATATTTTTCCAGTTCATTATTCATCTTCTAAGTTATCTATTGTTATATAATGTTTATTTCTATGTATTGAGCATATCAATCTTTTATTTTCAAATTTAGAAAGTTTGTTGTAACTTAGATTAAGAAAAAAATCATGTTTACTACAATTTTTATACTTAAATATTTAATTAGTCTGTTATTTATTTTGGTATAAAATATGGAACATGGATCAAATAATTATTTTTCTAGATTGCATCCAATTAACTAGCTCCTTTCCTGAATAACCTTTTCCCTGCTAATCTAAAAAGTCTTTTTTTTTTTTCAGACAATCTCAAGCTGCAGCCCTGGGTAGAGTGCTATAGCATCATAGCTCACAGCAACCTCCAACTCAGGTTCAATCGATCCTCTTGCCTCAGTTTTTCTATTTTTAGTAGAGATGCGTTCTCACTTTTGCTCAGGCTGGTCTAGAACTTGTAAGCTCAGGCAATCCACCTGCCCAAGCCTCTCAAAGTGCTAGGATTACAGGCGTGATAAAAAGTCTTCTTTATTACATGCTAAATTCCACTGTGCATTTGGATCTATTATGAATTTAATGTTGAATCTATCATAGTTTCGTTTTAGTATCTGATAGGGATTGCCCTCCATACCACTACTGTTCTTATTCAGAATTTCTTCTGTAATTTCTTGCTTAATTTTATATATGAACTTTTAAATCAGCTATTCTGGTTCATTTTACTTTTATTGAGCTCTCATTAGATTTATATATTAATTTAGGAAAAATTTATGGATTTTACCAGTTAGGAGATTCTTACCCAAGAATATAGATCAGCCTTCCTTGGTGGTCCTAAGTAGCACTTCATAGTTTTCTTCACCTGTATTAGGCTTCTCCCCTTAGCACTATTGATACTGACAACCAAAAATGTCTCCAGATATTGCCAGATGTTTGTGGAGGGGCAAAACAATCCCTAGCTTAGGCTCACTAATCTAATCAAGCATACTTCTATTTAAGTTTAATACCAGGTGTTTTGTTGTTTTCTTGCTAATCTAAATAGCATCTTTGCCTCTACTACGCCTTCTAGCTAGTTGTTCGTATATATAATATTATTCACTTTCACATTTAAATTATATGCCCAGTCACTTTCTGAATTCTCGTGTTGTTTATAAGAGCATTTTGTGAGTTTTTGTTTGTTTGGTTGTTTTTGTTTTTTGAGACAGTGTTGCTCTGTTGCCAGGGCTAGAATATAGTAGCCCTGCATTGCATCATAGCTCACTGCAACCTCAGGGTTCAAGCAATCCTCCTGCCTCAGTCTCTCCAGTGGCTGAGTCTATAGGTGTGTGCTACCATCCCAGGCTAATTTTTTCTATTGTTTTGGTAGAGACTAGGTCTTTCTCTTGCTCAGGCTAGTTTTGAACTCCTGACCTCAAGCGATCCTCCCCTCTCAGCCTCCTAGAGTGGTAGGATTACAGGCATGAGCCACAGCGTCTAGCCACCTTATTCTTACAGTATTCATAGTGGCTCTGTTCTCTGATTGAACCCTGACTGATGAAGTGGGCACTCACACACACCTGCACAAAAAATCCATTTATTCATTTAACTTAAAACATACAGGTATAAATTCACTGGCCAATCTGACTAAATGACAAGCACTTTTGATTTAAGTATGAGCCAGCTGTTCCCTATAAAGAATCACATCCATAACATATGATCTATGATTTCCAGTTTCTCTCTATTTAGGGTGAAATAAGAATTTAAATACACTTATGAGAGGCCAGGCATGGTGGCTCAAGCCTATAACCCCAGCGCTTAGGAGGCTGAGGTGGGTGGATTGCCTCCCAGGTTTGAGACCAGCCTGAGCCAGAGCAAGACCCTGTCTCTAGAAAATAACTGGGTGTTGGGGTGGGCACCTGTAGTCCCAGCTACTTGGGAGGCTGAGGCAAGAGGATCACTTGAACCCAAGAGTTTGAAGTTGCTGTGAGCTGAGATGCCACGGCTCTCTACTGAGGGGGACCAACTGAGACTCTGAGAATATATCTAGATTCTTCTGATTCTCCCTATCTTTCATAGTACTTTCACATCTCTGTCAATAGGAATTGTTTTTGGTAACTCACCTTTATCAAGTCTTTCCAAATCATTCAACCTAGTTTTCACAGAAACAATATATTTCATTGCTTATTTAATATCTAATTAAAGTGTGCATTCATAGTAACAACTGGCATGTTTAGTAACTCCTAAAGGGAGAAATGGTTGGGGTGTTAGATTTTAGCCTGACAGCCATGATCATTCAGCCATCAGGCATCTAGTGAAGACATTTCATATTAAAAGAGAGGACAGACTGTTGGTTACTTCTACAAAGTTAAAAGAGCTGTACTTATAATCTGAATCTGACCACATCCCACAAATTGCTTTTGGGATCATGTTTACTTATGATTTACTTCCTCTTCATAAAGGTAGAAAACAGGCTATGCATGAAAAAAGTATCTGAGTTTTATGCTCATTTTACGTTATTTTCAGTTTTCAAAATTTAGATATTGGAAGTTTAGTCAACCTTCCAATAGAACCCAATTGTGACTGGATTTTGACCCACTGATGTGGGCCTGGTCACACTACTTCTCTAGAAGAATCTAGAGCAGTGGTTCTCAACCTGGGGGCACAATCCACAGGAACTGTATTAAAGGGCCGCGGCATTAGGAAGGTTGAGAACCACTGATCTAGAGTAATTTTTAAGAGGCATATAATTAAAAGAACTTAGAAAGGATAAAGTAGAACCTGTAAGGTCAGTATGCTGTCTTTTATCTGGGGTAAAAAACAAAACCAACAATAAGACGTCCAGTCGACCATGATTTAAGGATTAGTCCACTGCTAGTTGCAGTTTTTATGCTTAACTCCTTTTTCTGCTGTAGGCTGATCAAACAGATTTAGGTTCTCTAGACATTTGTTGAATATTTACTACATACTACATTCTGAAATGGCTATTTTCACAGTGTTATCTCATTTAACCCTTACACCAATCCTGAGGGATATGATTTGTCCCCATTTTCTCGCTCTCTCTCTTTTTTTTGTAGAGACAGAGTCTCACTTTATCACCCTCGGCAGAGTGCCATGGGGTCACACAACTCACAACAACCTCCAACTCCTGAGCTTAGGCAATTCTCTTGTCTCAGCCACCCGAGTAGCTGGGACTACAGGCACCTGCCACAACACCTGGCTATCTTTTTGTTGCAAATTGGCCAGGACTGGGTTTGAACCTGCAACCCTCAGTATATGGGGTCGGCACCCTACCCACTGAGCCATAGGCACCACCCTTGTCCCTATTTTCTTTGCTTTTCTTTCTTTCTTCTTTTTTGAGACAGAGTCTTACTTCATTGCCCTCAGTAGAGTGCTGTGGTGTCACAGCTCACAGCAACCTCACTCTTGGGCTCAAGTGATTCTCTTGCCTCAGCTTCCCAAGTAACTGGGACTACAGGCACCTGCCACAACGCCCAGCTATTTTTTTAGAGATGGGGGTCTCATTCTGGCTCAGGTTGGTCTCAAACTTGTGAGCTCAAGCAATCTCCCTCCACAGCCTCCCAAAGTGCTAGGATTATAGGCTTACAGGATTACAGTGAGCCACTGTGCCCAGACTTATTCCCATTATCTGTCTGAGGTTGGGGACTTAACCAAAGTTACCCAGATGTTAGTGGCAGAGTCCAAACTGACTGCAGGTTAGTTCAATGGCTTTACTTCATAACTAAAAGGAACACGAGCAGGAGGTCATATCTCTTGGTCACATGAAAAGCATTTGATAAACTAGTATTTGTTTATAATTATGCAATTATTATACAATGATTTTGAATTTTTGAAACATTATATAACTTTGGATAGGAAATTTTTTTTTTTGAGACAGGGTCTTGCCTTGTTGCCCAGCCTGGTCTCAATCAACTTGGCTAAAGTGAGCCTCCTGCCTCAGTCTTCCAAGTAGCTGGGACTACAGCCATGCACCACTGCACCTAGCTTGGATTGGGAATTATAAAAAATGTATTAGAAAAGAAGATGCCTATTTCAATAAACTTACATCTAGCTGTTAAGAAACAGTGATAACAAGGTTGATTTTCTTTAAGGTCATAGTAACAAATGATGGTAACGTTAGTGGCAGTGTAACTTTGTATTTACTATACATAGATACTTCTTTAACAACTTAAAACAACTTCTGGAAATATTACCTACTGTCTTTTGTAACATCCCAGTAGTAAGGAGGAGATGCTTTTTACTGCCAAGTAACAAGGAACTCATTCTCAGTAAGTCCTAAGAACATAAAAGCATGTGCTAGGACGGTAATAATAATCCCTGTGCCTGAAGTTCTGCCCATTAATCCTAGCTTTGTCCCTTCAGCCACCTTCAAAATGACTCATGGCCATTTGGCAGGAACAAAAAGATCTGGCAGACAAATTTCAGCTGTAATCTTAAGAGTACTCTAACATAATATCACACCTTTTCTGGTTTTTTATTATTTGAGCCAGACTCTTCAACCACTTAAACAACGACTGGAACAAAGAGAAATTGCTCATGCCCTAGTTTGCTGGTATCTTATAACACCAGTACGAACATGGCAGATCTGCTTTTTGCTTATCACAAAACGTGTTTTGCTTGTTTACCCCAATAAGCAGACTACAGGAACTCATTCTACAGTAAAATTAACAGCTATATCCTTCACTTAGCCTCTAAGTTAATTTTGAAGAGATTATTGTTTGTGTCCTTCTATCCAGTTAACAAATAAATCCAAGATCCTGGAACTCTAGTCGTAGTCTCTGGGGAGTTCTGGGTTTAAATCTTCTGATTTGAATTATTTTAACATACATGCATAAACTTCACCTATTTGGGTGAAACTCTCACCAGACCTAGAAAAAAATAAGTTTCCAGTGGTCCCCCATCTCTGTTCTTACTCCTAGCTTACAAGTCATAGAACACTGATGGCCCAAGTTCCTTTATGTGCCATTACAATGACTCCCATAAACATCTTATGATATAGCTATCATTATCCCCATTTTCCAAAAAGGAATTTTTTTTTTAGTCTACTTCTACATTTCCCAAGGAGACTCAGTGGGGGTGAGGGTGCGTGTGTGCAGGGGCTGCTCAGTTCCTCGAGCTTCTGCAATACATGACCACTCACAACATACCTGGAACATACGTCAGGGAACAGGGGAGGCTGTGGCATCAGGCCCAGGAGGATAGAAGCAGACTCTGGCCTACCTTACCAACCTAACCGTGTACCAACTGCCCCAGACATCAGTGTCTGAGGGCTGCATTGGTGCACGGTTAGGTAGGAAAGGTAGGCCAGAGGGCTGCATTGGTCTCCTACTGAGACCACAGTGACTGAGGGCTGCACTGGTTTCTCAGGCACTGTCTTCTTCTTCTCTCTCCTACTGAGACCACAGTGAGGATCAGAATGATCTACTGGAAGTACCACACTGACACCAAAAAAAGGAATTTGACAGCCAAGTGGGATGGCTCACAACTGTAATCCTAGCCTCTGGGAGTCTGAAGTGGGAGGATCACTTGAGGCCAGGAGTTTGAGACTAGCCTGAGCAAGAAGGAGAACCTCCATCTCTACAAAAAGCAAAAAAATTAGCCAGGCATGTTGGTGCATACCTATAGTCCCAACTACTTGGAAGCTGAGGCAGGAGGATCACTGTCAGCTAGGCTGAAGCCACTGCACTCCAACCAGGGTGATAGAGTGAGACCCTACCTCAAAAGAAAAAAAAAAAAAAGGAATTTGAGGTCTAGAGAAGTTGGACGAGTTCCCCAACTTTACACAAATGTAAATAGTCAAATTGAACTCCAAACCAAGATATGCCCTCTCTTCCCTCTGTCACACACTGCTTTCTCTCAAAACATTCTTCGTTATAATACTTTTACAATAAAAAGCAATAAATGCTATTTTAAAGATCAAAAAGAAGAGTAAAAATCTCCTTAAAACAATGATAAAGGCTAGGCGCAGGGGCTCATGTCTATAATCCTAGCACTCCGGGAGGCCGAGGCAGGTGATTGCTTGAGCTGAGGAGTTCAAGACCAACCTGAGCAAGAGCAAGACCCAGTCTCTAAAACAAAACAAACAAACAAAAACTATCTAGGCATTTTGGCGGGCACCTGTAGTCCCAGCTACTTGGGAGACTGAGGCAAGAGGATCGCTTAAGCCCAAGAGTTGGAGATTGCTGTCAGCTAAGAAGCCATGACACTCTACCCAGGGTAAAAAGTAAGACTTTGTCTCTAAAAAAAGATAGAGAAAAGCAATTACACTTGTGCTGCATTTATTATCACTCGCGGCCAAAATGTTAGAAAGTGTTCTACATGTTTATTTTTCTTCTGATTATCAATGCAAAACATGTTCATTATAGGAACTATGGTGAGCAGAAAAAAAGTTACAGTATCTTAAAAAAAAAATCACTCTAATCTCAGTGCTCAGAGGCAACTGCACTGAACGCTCTGGCATGTTTCATTTGAGTTCTGCTTTCTTCTTTCCAGGTCTTATTGTGTGCAATTTTCTTTCACCTAATTGACATCAGCACGCATATTACTCCCAAGCCTCTCGGACATAAAATCATATTGTAAATGTTCCTCTTGTTATTAAAACCTTTTGCTATCCATTGTAATGGGCATTACTGCCCTTAAACTAGGCAAATGCTCCCTGGTCTTGGATGCTGTGTTTTACAGCAACCTTTCTCTGGCCCTTTCTCCGACTCTACACCTCCCATGAATTGAGGGGTCCACAGAGAAAGAAGGTTGTGTCCATGCTGAGTTTGAGCCAGCCTTCTAGACCATTCTCATCCTTCTCATTCTCATGATCTGTGGAATCCTGAAATACCACGGCCAAAAGGCCCTGCTTAGCCCTTCTACCCAGTCCTATCCCCTGAGGGCAGACTGCACAAGGTTGGGGGGCCAGGGGTCAGAGGGTATTGATAGATTTCGGATGTGAGGGTTGTGTAAGACTCTTTTTGCTATGGGCTGCAACAGAACCAGGAGGAATAGGAGCCTGTCTGCTTCTCCCCAAACTACCACATTCCAACATGGAATTCCAAAGAAACTGAGAATTCTATATTTAAAGCTCCAGGTCATTAAGAAGGTGCATGTGTCAAAGTAGAAGAATGAAACATATTTTAGCAGTCTGTCAGCTTGATTTATAACTTTAAAAGATTTAGATATATATTATGTGGGCCTCCCTATGTCCTTTTGCCCCAGGCTCCAAAAATGTTGGGGGTAGACTGGTAACCAGATACATGTGGCCATATCCTAATAGACCTAACCATTCCTCTAATGTTGAACATTTAAATGTTTTCTAAATTTTTATTTTAAATGATATATGTTGAACATCTGTACATAATATTTGCTTTCATTATTGATTACTTCTTATGATATACTCTGAGAAAAATTACTGGGCCAAAAGGTTTTATACTTTTATACCTCTTAACAGCCAACATCTTAAACTGGCAGCTTAATAGGAGATCTCACAGAATGCAATCTCTGCCTCTCTACCCTCCACTTACATGCCAAATCCAGTGACCTACAATAATGGTTACAAAGGCCACACCTTTTTAAAGATATAATTATTTATATGATCATGTTTTTTAAGATGGGAAAACTGACTCACAAAGTATCATTTGATATGAACGCCATTAAATTTCAACCCTTAAAACCAAGAATGGGTAAATCAATGGCCCTCACACCAAATCCAGCCTACAGCCTATTTTCATAAATAAATTGTTTCTGGAACACAGCCGTGCTCATATATTGTCTAGAGCTGCTTTCACAGCACAAAGGCAGAGCTGAGTAACTGCAGCAGAAGACACATACAGCTGGCTTACAAAGCCTAAGTTATTTACTATCTGGCCCTTCAGAGAAAAAGTTTGCTAACCCTGATCTAAAATTATCCACACAATTCAAACCATGAATCAGAAAATTACAAAATACTGAGTCATAAATCTGTAAGTCATAAATCTTCTTTCCCACTTCACAAATCAGATACCTTGGCCTTGTTTTGGTGTTTCTATTGATATCTTAAGCTACCATCAGCTTAAAAGTTTAACAAACGTTTATCAAGTGCCTACTATGTGCCAAGCAGACCATGTTACAGGTGCTAAGAGCTTATGGAAGAATAGTTAATTGTTTTTGGTCTTGAGGAGTTTTATTAGTTTTCCAAGTGCCTGTTTCCAAGCTTTCACAAAGCCAATGGGATCATTCTAATCTTTCTAGACGATCTCCCATCACCTCTGAGATTCTAAGAATGGGTTGTGGAAAGAGCAAATATTATAAAGAAACTGTGGCAAAGAGTAGAAATATCTTTACTGTAGCAAGTTGGAGTTTGAACCACAATAATTAGGCTACTCTGATGAAAAATTGCTGATAACAGACTTAGGGAGAGCAAGTACACAGGTGAGACAAACAATTCCTATGAAGCAAGTAATCCCTTCTGCACAAATTCCCTTAATGTTTCCGCTGCAGCCAGTCGGAGAAAAGAATTGCTCACTTTAGAGATTGGTAAATGGTTATTTTGTTTACTTAAACAATTAAAATTCATGTTTAGGAGGGAATAAAAGCTCATAAAAACATAATGAGTAAAGAGAAATAGTTCATCACTACTTGTTTTTACTCTTTGTAAAGATGGGGAAATAACAGAGTCATTTGGCTTTGGAGAGAACAGAAATCTGAGGCAAGTATTTCAGAGGATTCTAAGAAATGTGATTTGGATCCAAGTTTGAGGAAAGGGTTTTGGTTTTGTTTTTAGTTTTAATGGAAAGATAAACAGGAGAAAAAAGTATTTAAAACCCAGGTACTTGGGGTGGTGCCTTGGGATGCAGGATGGACAGGGTGCCGGCCCCATATATTGAGGGTGGCAGGTTCCAACCCGGCCCCGGCCAAACTGCAACAACAAAAAGTAGCTGGGCGTTCTGGCAGGCGCCTGTAGTCCCAGCTACTTGGGAGGCTGAGACAAGAGAATCGCCTAAGCCCAAGGAGATGGAGGTTGCTGAGAGGCACTATACCCGAGGGCTATAAAGCGAGACTGTCTCTAAAAAAAAACACAAAAACCAAAACCCAGGTATTTTCTCACTTTTTGTTGGCATGATTAGTCTGTAATAAAATTACATTAGAAAATTACAAACCCAAACCAAATGTCTTGAATGCTCTGTTGTTTGAATCACTGCTGCTATGGCTAACTTATAGCACTGGGGTGAAGGACCCTCTGTGTCTGTAGACTTGACTCCTCCATTGCCTCTCATGAGCTGGGCAACCCAGTGTAAATTTCCTTACCTCTCAGAACCTCATTTTCTGCAAAATGTTGGTAATACCACTTAACTTGCTGGGTTGTCTCAAGGATTAAATGAGGGAACATGATTTAGCATATAACAGTTATTGCTACTTAACAAAAACTGAATAAATAAAAAAATAAGAACTGAATAAAATAATTTTTCTTGTTGTCTTTATAACATACTCGTTAAGTCCCTTGAAATGGACTTTTCAGAGTTGGTGGAGGAGACAGTTGCCTCCATGGTTTTCTTTGGTAACTACCTTCCTGGCTCCCGTTTTTCTTCGATAGTCATTAAAATTCTACTATCAGAGGTTTTTTCTTTTTTTGAGACAGAGTCTCACTTTGTTGCCCTAGGTAGAGTGCTATGGCATTGTAACTCACAGCAGCTTCAACCTCTTGGGCTTAAGCGATCCTCTTGCCTCACCCTCCCAAGGAGCTGGGACTACATTTTTTAGAGATGGGGTCTTGCTCTTGCTCAGGCTGGTCTCAAACTCTTGAGCTCAAGCAATCCACCTGCCTTTGCCTTCCAGAGTGCAAGGATTACAGGCATAAGCCACTGCCACTGGCTTATCAGAGGTATTTTCTTCTGACTATTGAAATCCTCTCCGCCACTTAGAGTGGCCAGCAAAAATGCATACAGCTCCACATTCTTGGCATCTTAACAGATGATACCAAACCCTTTCTGGAGATTAGGAGGTATCTAACAGAGCATAATATCTTCAGAATAAAGTTCCCACATTGAACAGCACATGTGCCTACAGCAGGGAAAGCCATATTGATCAGGTAGATGGGTGAGTGGTACTTTGGGCATAATCTGTCATTTTTCAGAGGATTAGTTCCAATGGCCTTATTTGTGGAAATGTGTTCACTTGTCAAGAGAAGTACCCATTTGCAAAAGGAGAGGTCAGTCCTTCCTGGTGACGCCAATTCAAAACCATTAGAATGACTTGTTCTGACCTACTTAGAATAAACAAACCTCCGAGCAACTACTAACTATATTTCCTGACCCTATTATAAAAACATCATTCTCAGAATATCTCCAAAGTATCCACCAGGATTTTATCATTTTGCTTACTTTGCTCTTGTGAGATAAGTCAAAGACAATGAATACTCGCATTGATAACTGGCTTCTTTCAAAGCATCTTGTTTCAAATGTACCTTCTACCTAGGCCTCACCTGGCCAAGAAAATCAATTATTGTCCTTCTGACCCTCACCAAGCATAGGAGCAGTTTATCTTGACTGCTTGTCCATCACCCCCTCTCCTCCTTGTACACATTAATTCCATATCTACCACTTTACAGATACTGTTTTCTCAAAGTTTGACAATATAGGACTTCTATTCACCAAACCCAATTCCTTATGTTCAAAGTCTTCATTCTTTACAATGATGGATCTCTAAGGAGATGGGTACTATACAAGACAATATTTGGGATGCAGGAAGAAAAAAATCTTAAACTCTTATTCATGTTTTTCATTTCAACCTTTGTTTGTTGTTGTTGTTGTTGCAGTTTGGCCGGGGCCAGGTTTGAACCTGCCACCCTCGGTATATGGGGCTGGCACCCTACCCACTAAACAACAGGCACCACCCTTTAATTTCAACCTTAACATTTTTTTATTGTGTGTATTTTTTTTACAATGTGTTTAGCCTATCAGTACAGTACTGGGAATGATTACTCAAACTCTAATACCCTGTTTCCCCAAAAATAAGACATCCTCCGAAAATAAGACCTACTTACAGGAAAGATAAGACGTCCCCTGAAAATAAGACCTAGCGCATCTTTGGGAGCACACCTTAAAATAAGACACTGTCTTATTTTCAGGGAAACAGGGTAGAATATGAGACCAACTGATAAAACTTAGTGGCCCACTTTTCTCTATAGTAGTAGTTCTCAAAATGTGGTATAAGGACCATGGGAGTATTTGAGATCCTTTCAGGTTTCCACAAATAGTTTTTACAACTATTTTTGTATTAATACTAATATGGAATTCATCTTTTTCACTTATTTTCTGATAAATATACTTTTCCAGAAGTATAAGACATATGATATTGTAACATACTGAACACGTATTTGAACTACAAAAGCAGTTATGGGAAGCCAGTTATTTTTCTATTAAGCAGACATTAAAGGGACTTGCAGAAAATATAAAACAGGGCTACCCTTGTCATTAAATTTCTTCTTGTTTTAGAAAATAGTTATTTTTCACAAAAATGTGTTAATGTTGACATGTAATGAATGATTATTTTGAAATGAAATAAATATTTCAAAATCTTAATTATAAATATTATTATGGTAAATATCAATAAATGCTCACTGGTGTGTTGGAGCTGGCTTGCCTCAGTCTGCGAAAGATGTTCATAGCTTGAGATAGGTAGGTGGGAGTTAACAGCAAGGAAATCAGAAAATACCATAAATCAGGACTTTTTTGTTTAGCAGTGCACCAATGGACATAACTCACTTAAACAAAAGTTCCTTGGGATCCTTCATAATTAAGAAAGTAAAGAGCTCCTAAGACCAAAAAACTTCTGCTCTGCTGCATTGAACACTGTTAATTTCTACATTCTTGATACTCCATCTATCACTCTACCCGCTCTTCACCCCCAAACTCTGTCTCTCCATGGCTTGGCCCACACAACACAACGCAGAAACCTCTCTTATGCGTCTAATTCTCATTCTTCATTTCTTCTCTTTCCTTGTATCCTGATAGAGCACTGGTCCTCCTCCTTAATTTAGTCTCTACAACTTCTCTCTATTAAAATATGGTGCTTCGCAAAGTACCTGGGAGGTGCTTATTAAAAATTAATATTCCTAGAACAATTGCATCACCCCAAAACTACCAAGTCACAACTCTTTGAAAGGGTATTCAACTTCTTGATATCAAGGGGTGACTCTGATGACTATCTTAAACTTGAGAAGCCTCTAATCCTCTCTCCTTTCGGGATCTCACCCAGTTACATATCCTCAAATACCTCTTTTTTGTTTTTCTAGCCTCAGCAACCCCCTTAAGCTCCAAACATGCATCTTTAAATTCTTCTACCACATCTCCACAGACCACCTTGTCACTACTTCAAGCTCAACATGCCCCAGACATAATTCCTCAACTTCCCAAGCAAATATGCTGCTTGCTCTGCTCGCTTCCTCAGTTAATGATACCAGAGTTTCCTCAATTACTTGGAGTTGGACTATTGCCGTGATTTTAGCTTTTAATTCCTTTCCCACTGCTCCTGTTTCTAGAAACATCCCTTGTGTCTCACCTGTCCCTTTCCAACCAAGTTTAGCCCTTCTTACTCCAGCTCTGGTTAATTAAATCACCTTGCCAGCCAGGCCATGGTGGCTCACACCTGTAATCCTAGCACTCTGGGAGGCTGAGACAGGTGGATCTCCTGAGCTCAGGCCAGCCTGAGTAAGAGCAAGACCCCATCTCCACCAAAAATAGAGAAAACTAGCTGGGCATGGTGGCAGGCACCCATAGTCCCAGCTACTCTGGAGGCTGAAGCAAGAGGATTTCCTGAGCCCAGAAGTTTGAGGTTGCTGTAAGCTATGACACCACAGCATTCTACCCAGGGCATGAAGTGAGACTGTATGAATAAATAAATAAATAAATAAATCACCTTGCCAAGGGATGTCAAGAAGGTTCAGGTTCTCTGTGATTTTGAAAACCAATACCTTTTAATGCCCCTATGATTTCTAATGCCACCTTCTGGCAAGTAAGTACAACATACTTGGGAAATCTTTTTGAAAAAGGTTGTATAGTCATTCACTCTGCCCCTGGGTACAGATGAAAGGCTACTTTCAGCACAGACAACTGATCTCAAGGCAGGAAAAGGAAGCAGGTTTTGGTTCAGGAGAGAGCTGGAATACGGCTTAGGCATTTTTTTTAAAGGAAGCTAAAGAGTTAAAGAAGCTGAGTCTCTGTTGCAAGAGAGGCAAATCCTAGATGCTGAAAAATCATCCCAAAGAGTTATAACACCAGTACCACACATGGACTTGCCGAAGTTATATTTAACTTTTTATTTTTTATTTATTTTTGAGACAGAATCTCATTATGTCACCCTTGGTAGAGTGCCATGGCATCATAGCTCACAGCAACCACTAACTCTTGGGCTTAAGCGATTCTCTTGCCTCAGCTTCCCAAGTAGCTGGGACTGCAGGCGCTCGCCACAATGCCCGGCTATTTTTTTGTTGCAGTTGTCGTTGTTGTTTAGCAGGCCCGGGTCCGGTTTGAACCTGCCTGCCCTGGTGTATGTGGCTGGCGCCCTAACCACTGAGCTACAGGCACTGAGCCTATTTTAACCTTTTAAAGAACAGAATAGGGTTAACAAGAGAAGGCTGAATAACAGTGGGTGGAGAAAAGTTACATGTAGGGCTATTGAGAGGAGAAGGAGAAGGGTGAAAGCCAAAAGAGTAGTCAAGATGTGTTGGGTAGACCTTGCTCTATGCCCAGAGGTTGGCCTGTGTGCACTGTGTCCACTGAGGGTATCTGTGCTCTGGCTTCTGGCTGGAATGGGCCTATGGGAACCCTGCAGGGAGGAAGATTGTAAGCATGGGGGAGAAACCAGATCTGCTCTAGCTACCTGAATCCTCCTCTGCCAGGTAGCTCTGTCCGCAGAGCCCTCTGCATGGCAAGGACAGGGCCTGCACTATCCCAGGTGCTGTTCCACATCCTGCCCACATCTTTACAACTGGCTGCTTTACAAAATTCTCCCCAAATCATCCCAATTCGAATATATCATGTCAGATCACAGATAATATGATAGACTTGGATATAGAAAAAGAAAAAAGGCCAGTGACACTAAGTAGAAAGAAGAAGGGGGAGAAGTGCTGGTTACAAACTTTCCTTCATGAAGCGAGCCCTCCACCTGTCTGGGCCATGCTCTTCCTCTAGCCCCTCTCCCATCAGAGGAGACCTTTTTCTCCTTCCACATTTCTTTATCCACCTTCCTCATTACTTTACATCATCCACCATCCTCTCTTCCTTCCATATCCATTGCTTTTATTTTAATTTTATTTTTATTAAACCATAGCTGTGTACATTAATGTAGTCATGGGGTACAATGTGCTGGTTTTATACACAATTTGAAATATTTTCATCACACTGGTTAACATAGCCTTCATGGCATTTTCTTAGTTATTGGTGTTAAGAAATTTATATTCTACATTTAGTAAGTTTCACATGTAACCTTGTAAGATGCACTGTAGGTGTGGCCCTGCCAATTATCCTCCCTTCAGCCATTCTCCCCCCTCCCCTCCCCTCCCTTTCCCCTTACCCCATATTCTTGGGCTATAATTGGGTTATAGCTTTCATATGAAAGCTATAAATTACATATCAATTGCTTTTAATTCATGAACTTCAGTTTTTCTTTCTCCTGAACAGTTTATCCAATTCTCTGTTCATTCATAAATAAAATACAGCCATGTGCTGCATAACATCGTTCTGGTCAACACAGATTGCATATATGAATGTGGTTCTATAAGAGATAAAAGTGTATTTTCACTCTACCTTTTCTATGATTAGATGTGTGTAGATACAGAAATACTTGCCATTGTGTCATATAGTCACACTGTACAGGGTGGTAATCTAGGAGGAGTGGGTCGTACCACATAACCTAGGTGTGCTATAGACTATACCATCTAGGTTTGTGTGAGTGCACTCTAAGATGCTCATGCAACAACTAAATCACCTGGCAAGGCATTTCTCAGAACATATCCCCATTGTTAAATGATATGTATGATTATATATCGTTTCATCTTTCAATATAAGGTCTCAGGTGGCTTTCAGGGTCTGCCTCAGAGAAAGTTCCTAATGACAGGGCCCCTCCGAACCTTCTGTCTTCTAAATACTATGGAGTATTAAAAAGTTGAATTCATAGAAGTAGAGAGCATGATGGTTACCAGGGAGCAGGAGTCGGGTGAGAGAGAGACTGGGGAGAAGTTGGGCAAAGGATACAAAATTATAGTTAAACAGGAGGAACAAGTTCAACAGATGTTTTATACAACATGGTGACTGCAGTTTGTGTGTTATATTCTTGAACAGATTTTAAGTGTTTTCACCACAGGAATGATAAGCTTGGAGGCCGGGCCGGGCATGGTGGCTCACTCCTGTAATCCTAGCACTTTGGGAGGCTGAGGCGGGTGCATTGCCTGAGCTCATGAGTTCAAGACCAGCCTGAGCCAGAGTGAGACCCCCATCTCTAAAAAATAGCTGGGCTTTGTGGAAGGCGCCTGTAGTCCCAGCTACTTGGAAGCTGAGGCAAGAGAATTGCTTGAGCCCAAGAGTGAGGTTGCTGTGAGCCATGATAACACAGCACTCTACTGAGGGCAATGAAGTGAGGCTCTGTCTCAAAAAAAAAAAAAATAAGTATGGGAGGCATTTGTTAATTAGCTTGACTTAGCCATTTTACAATATATACATATTTCAAAACAACACACTGAACACGATAAATATATATACAATATACACAATATATACAATTTTAATTTGTCAATTAAAAAATAAATTTTAAAAAAGTGCAGGTAAATGTGTCGTGGTTTTAAAATATGGCTCAGTTTCTTTGCTTTTTATTCTGATGATGGGTAAGGTCTATGTACTGTTCCATTGATTATTGGCAGGATGGTGATGACGTAACAGAAGTGATGCTATGTGACTTCAGAGGCTAAGTCATTAAATGCCATGTGGCTTCCACCTTATTCCTAGGTACCTTACTCTTAAAGCCTTGTTCTACCATGTAAAAAAATCCAAATATCCTTAAGTCTTCATGCTGTGGAGAAGCCTACGCCAGGCTGCCAGTTATATCTGCACCCAGCCTTCATGTCATCCCCAAGAGGGATCTCTAGATTGTTCCAGCCCCCAACCTGAGGCCCCAGACACTGTAAGGCAGAGTAAAATGCATCATTGCTCTGCACAGTTTCAACGTCTAGCCCACAGAATTGAATGTAATAACATGGCTGTTGTTTACAGAAACAAAAACTTCCTCCCTTCTCCATGGGAGACCTCCCTGCCTCCTCTCTCTCAGGTTCCTAACCACACACTCCCTTTCTAGCTTCCTCTAATTCTCTCACCAATCCTCTCAGGTACCAACCTTTTCTGCTCACCATTTATAAACCCATGTATCTGGATAGGACCCAGGGTCTAAATTTGCACTGTCTAGTATGGTAGCCTCTACCCATAGTGTGGCTGTGTAAATAGAAATTAAGTTAAAAAATTCAGTTCCTGAGTTGCACTAGTCACATTTCAAGTGCCCCATCACCACTAGTTGCTACTGTGAAGAGCAATTCCATCATCACAGAAAGCTCTAATAGACAGAGGAAGGTCTATACCAGGGTTTCTCAACCTCTGAACTACCAACACTCTGGGCTGGAGATGTCTCTGCAGCAGGGGTTGGGGGAGCTGTCTGGTACATTCGTACAATGTTTAGTGGCATCTCTGTCCTCCACCCGCTAAACTCCAGTAGCACTCCCCCAGTGCGACAACCAGAATCATCCCCAGATGCTGCCAGACTCTGATTTAGATGAAACCATACAGCTATGGATTGTGTTTTGCTTACTCTCAGAGAAGGTGCAAGATGAGTCACGAAAGATGGAAGGAGAGATAGACTTGGAGCTAGTTACAGAAGACAGAGTAAGGAAAAGAGGCCAGAGGGTAAAAGATTTATTACAACTTTTGCTCTTATAACAGGTCCTAGTCATTCAGTAAGGTGCCACAGATTTTAGATCACTCAGACAGGGCCATCGTGAGGTGCACGGCCCCCCTCCACCCCTGCACCTGTAAGGGCGAGTTTGGGATGTAGTAGAGATGGAGAATATCTATGTCGAGAACACAAAGTGCAAGGCTTCCCCAAGATCCTCTCACAGTGACGCTGAAGATGCCCACGAGGTCTGACCCACTGCGCTGAGCCACTCACACACCCTGCTCCCCCTAGCACAGAACAGAGAGAGTGAGATCTTTCTTAACCTGCCAACTTCTGTTCTTCTGACTCTACCAGCTCTTCTGGGTGGCAGCCATTGATAGCAGTGTAGGGAAAAGTCACCACAGCCTGAGGTCCTAGGGGATATAACTCCAGTGTACAAAGCAGGTTTTCTTGAGATGTGGCCAACAGCCCTCAGAGATATCCCATGGTGAAGAACCTTTTTAAAGACAATTGCCTAGATCTATTTCATCACAAGCCCCTTCTTCTGCAATATCCCCACTGAATATGTTTCACCCAATGCTAACATAAAGAAAAGAAGATGTGTGTTAACTGAAATCTTCCATCTGCCCAGAAGGGTTTCCTTGACACTGCAAAATTCCCATCCAAAGAGATGACGGCACAAAAGAGGTCCTGTTGAGAGCTCAGGAAATGGTCACGCTTGGGAATTGCTGAGGTCACTGTATAGAGCTATGAGTTGGAGACTAAGAACAGAACAAGCTGAGACCAGACATCAGGCACAACCAGCCAGGCTGATGATTTTCTGCTTTCTTATCAAGCTTTTAAAGCAGGAGACTACTGAAGAGTAATGAGGGTCTATAGTACCAGGACAGAAGGACAGAAATCAGGCTGACAGTCCAGAGCCACAAAAAGCATTCACAGAATTTTTGAAACAGTGTGACCCAACCAAACAAAATAAATCACAGAATGAAAGACACCTATAGGCTCAAGTAAGGCCCTGTGTGGCGCTAATTCTCTAAAAATGAATTAAGGCAAAGCCCATGCCTTCCATGGGCTCCCAATCAGTTTCGAATGGGCCTATGATGAGGATGACATTGATAGCGGTGCTGATACTCTCAGCCATTGATTAATCCTGGAAAATAAGTGAGGCTGGGATGGAGAGACTTAATCTCTGCCTGGCCCAGGCTTATGAATTATAATTATCTGAACACCTAGAATGATTTGTAAACATATAGGTAACAAGTGGCAGAGATCAAATAGTGCTAAGCTTTGTATTTGCCTGAAATCCATACTGTATGTCTGGTTTACAGCTGTTATTCAATGAATAAGGTAAAGGAGAAGCTGTCTATCTCACAAGATGGATCCCAGAGAAGACAGCTTTTATTTTGTGCTCACTCCATAGACTCTATTAAGGTGGTATCTTTAGCATAGATAGTTAAGCCAAAAATAGTTGATAGTATCTAAAATCTAATAAACACAACAGTCATTCATAGCAGACAGGGTCCCAACAGGAAACAGTTGGCAATGGCACTTCAAAGTAGGATAATTCTGGAAATGTATTTGAAAGGGAGTATATGCAAGGATATGGACACAGTGTATGGGTATTACAAGGAATACTGCTATAATCTGGCATCAGCAACAGCAGAACTGTTAACACTCCTGGGGAAAAAGAGATGAGAAGATGGACTGATTGCAGGAACCCAAAAGGAGAAAGTCTTATAGCAAAGAACCATGACCTTAGGTTGAGGGGCACAGGCAGCCCAGGCAACCCCACCAAGAGGGAGCAGGAGAGTAATCAGCCTGACAGCACTCTGCCCTCCCCTGGGTCTCCTGCACAGCAGGCTGCTGTAGTCCTCACAGCCAGGCTCCCTGGCAGGGAGAACCAGGGCTGATGAGGGCAGAGGCGGTCAGAAGGGGCAAAAGGAAGGTATCTTTAACAAGAGGTGATTGCCATCCCTGAACGAGTGATGTTAGAAATCTTCAAGATGCTAATTCTATCAATCTATCTATTCTATCAATAGGTATCAATCTATCTGTAGTCCAATGAGAAAGAGTCATTTTTAAACTCTTATTCCATATTGATGGTCAAAATCTGAGAGTTAGGACTGCTCCTTTAATTTCAGAAGAGGATTTCATCTAGGACAAAAATCAGATCCCAATTTAGGAAGTTACATTCAATGAACAGAGAAATTGTGAGCTTTAATTCTTCCAGACCTGAATCAGTGAGCCATAAATCTACCAACCCCAGACTCCTTGCTAGTTCCCACTGGGGAATTGATCAAAGGATTAATGGCAATTGCTGCATATAAACTAAAACTTTTAGTGTGAGAAAATAGCACAAAATTCTGATTTTGAGATTTCCCAATGGAATAGGGTGAAGGAAAGGTGCCCAGAACTCCTAAGGGAAACATTGCTCCCAAATAGGTGAGACGGCTAAGGCTGGGAAATTTATGAAGAATGCCACTGGGAAAAATTCTTAAATTCAAAGGCTGCTACTTTTCATAAGAAAGCAGAAGGAAAAATACTATTAATCAAATGACAGAAATAAAAACAATGAAATACTGGGAAGAAGAGCCTAAGAATTCTGGAGCGGTCTCAGAAATAAAAGAGGAAAAACAAAATATTGTTATCATCTTTTAATCTTGACAAGTCTGTAAACTCTAGCTACCAACATTTATTAAGAAACCACAGCAAGGAAAATAAAAAGATTTATTTTCTTTTCTCTTCCGCCTTAACCAAAGGCATGTAGCAAATTTATCATACTTGGCTGCAAAAATTCATAATCACAAAATAAGTAGTAAGTTTTCATTATCTATATATTCAACAATTCTTGGAAAACCATTATATATTCAGAAACTTTACTATTAAATGAACTGTTGTTTACCACACTGGGTCTGAAATTTGAATGTTTTCTTTTTTGAGAGAGACATACGTGGCTACTGACTGTTCCGTGCAAGCTGTTCTCATCATAATGAGTACTTAACACAATTTCAGTCTCTTATCTGCAAGGAGGACACTTTGTACTGTTGTTCAAGCATCTAACACTCACATCAAGTTGCAAATAAAAGATCTGAACAAATAAATGATGACCAGTTTACATGCACAGATACTACAAGAGAGAAAACGAACTAACTATGATTACCAGTCTCTTTTTTCCCTGTCACAAATTAATAGAATAATCAAAGAGAATTTATTCATTTGCCTATAGACTACTTAAGTATCATGAAAATTGGACAGGAATATTCTCACCAAAATATAATCTATGCTCACTTTTACTGATTTAGTAGTTTATATTCCCCATGGGCCTAAATGTTTGTGGGTCTGTTTGTTTGTTTGTTTGAGACAGAGTTTTATTCTGTCACCCCGGCTAGAGTGCAGTAGCATCATCATAGCTCACTGCAACCTCAAACTCCTGGGCTCAAATGATCCTACTGCTTGGTCTCCTGTGATCCTCCTGCCTTGGCCTCCTGAGTAGCTGGGGCTACAGGCAGGCACCACCACACCTGGTTAATCTTTTTCTATTTTTAGTAGAGTCCAGGACTCACTCTTGCTCAGGCTGGTCTCAGACTGTTGACCTCAAACAATCCTCCCAGCTCAGCCTCCCAGAGTGCTAGAATTATAAACGTGAACCGCTATGCCTGGCCCTAAATATTCTTATTTACTAATTAGACTGCAAACTTTTATTAAGCACAATTGTACATACCAGGCAGTGTTACAAACACTGGCGATATCTCTGTGAACAAGACAAAGTCCCCACGCTCATGGAACATATATTCGGGTGTGGGACAAGTTGCAATAAATAGGTAAGCTAAATAAATAAGAACTTTGGATAGTGATCTTTGTTAGAAATAAAGTAACATAAGGGGATGAAGGTTACAGGGGGAGGATATAATTTAGATGACATGTTCAGGGACAGCTTCTCTGAAGAGCTGGCATTTTAGATCAGACTCGAACAACAGGAAGATGTCAGCCATGTGAAGATCTGGGGAAAGAGCATTCCAGAACAAAGATCAGCAAAGATAAAAACCTTGAGGTGGGAATGAGCTGGGTATGCTTGAGGAATAGTAAGAAGGCCAGTAAGTGAAAGGAAAATGATAGGAGATAAGACACCAGACCATGCAAGGCCTTGCAGGGGGAGGAATTTGAATTCTGTTCCAAGAGTGATGGGAAGTGGCTGTAGGGTTTTGAGCTAGAGAGGATCTGACCTCTGCTTTAAAAGGATCATTCTGGCTCTTATGGAGAAGAGATTGTAGGGGAGAAGGCCACTGCAGTCATTCAAGTTAAGAAGAGATGGTGGCTGGAACTTCAATGGGAAAACAGACATGGGAAGAGGCAGATAGACTGGGAACATATTGTGGAGATAGGCCTGCTGGGAGACTGAATCAGAGATATATATGTAGGAAAATAAAAAATAACTCCTAGGTTTCTGACCTGAACCGCTAGGCATTATCAGTAACTGAAAGAGGGAAAAAATGGATAAAGACAGATTTGAAGTAGGTAGAATGGTCATATAAAGGAATCAGAGTTTCATACATATTGTGTCTGAGATACCTATTAATATCTAAATAGCGATACAGAGTAGGCAATTGTATGTATGAATCTGGAGTTCTGCGGATATATTTGTTTCCTAATAACCCAAATAAAAAATATTATTTGAAACATGCTCAAGAGAGATGGAGACTGACTCAGTAGGCTATATGGTCCAGTGCTGAAAAAACACAGGATGATGTGACATCATCATCGTAAAACCAAAACTGAAATATCATCCTTGACTTGTTTGCTTGATGGTCCTGCCAACTTAGTTCAAGTGTGCCCCAACAAAAACCATACGACTGACAAATTACTTGTAGCAGACAATGCCCACAGTCAGTAAAAATATAATACAGACTTAGCTAATGAAGATTTGAAAGCAAGTCAAGGCAATACTCTCCTGATTCAGAACGAGATACGCTGCTCTGCTAGTTCAAGCCTGAACACAATAGTCACTCCCAGATGATAGCTAAGAAGAGGCATGACAATTGCAGGAAAGTTTATCAGTGCTGCTACATCAAAAGAGCAGCAAATTCTATGAGGGGCAACTGACTAGAAGGAGTTAATAATGCATTCATGCTTTTTAAATTTTGCTTGTAGGTGCACAGTATTTCATAGAAATTTAAACACCTCCTGCCCCGTTTGTTCCCCAGCACAGTCTCAGCTTCTGGTTGACTGGCTGTCTTACTCTATTGCATGATTCACCATGAAAGGGAAGTAAGTGAAAGGCATTTCAACTTTCACAAGATAACTCTCAAGTCCCAGTATTACCTTATAAATTATACAATTAAACGGGTTCAAAAGAAAAGCAAATGTGTTGAGTTTAATACACATGCAAATACCAAGAAGTTTTACTTGGGCTGATTTCTTTACAGTAAGGTCTAAACCCACAAAACCCCTTTTGTGAGGCCAATAGGGCAGGAAGCGGCAAAGTCATAATCAGTGAGGGACCTTAGATCTTTTTGAAGTGCAAAGAAGCAAAGCAACAGCCTACAGGGTAAAACTAACATCACACCTTTGAAATCAGTAAGTGAAGAGAGAAAATCATTAACAGCTAACCAATTCTTTAGAGAGAAATTTCAATACCAATTAGAAAGTCCCCGGAAAATGTTATGCTGCTAACATAGTCCCTGGAAAATGTTATGCTGTTAATGCTTAGTATTAAGTTTAATTCTTCTAAAAATTTATTTCCAATAAGTTTCAGAATTTAGAAAACTCCAAAAGAATGATAATTTTCCATTTGGGAACTCCCACTGCCCCATCTTTTAGTTTAATTTTGAGGGGTTATTTGGCAGTTTCCATGCAAGTCTAACAGATGACAGTGACTGCACCCAGGGAGTGAGAATGGATGAGAAACCCTTCCAGTTTCACTTTAAAGATGTCCACCAGAAGACCCAGATTTCAAGAACATCTTGCATTCCAAAAGTGTGGCAATGTAGGTTGAAGGCATGGGACGCCAATGTTTGCACTAAACCAACAGTGAAGGCCCCAGTGGAACAGACAAAATCAAAATAGAGTCACTCATGTTAAATGCCACATAATCAAAATGAAGCATAAGAAAGCAGACAGACCCAAAAACAGACCAATTTTTTTCACCTTACAAAACCCACTGTTCTGCACTGCCCCGTGGGAACACTCATTCTGTTTTGTAGAATGGAGGCTGCCTGATTCATAAATCACAAATAAAGGCCAATTTGATCTAAAACTAAATCTGTTGTAATTTTTTCTTATGAGAGTAGTAATTAAAACCCTTTGAACAGAACCCTCACCTCCAAAAAAAGCATACTTCTATTTACTATTCACTCTGAAGGCATTCTTTGAGTGGCGAGGTGTGTTTCTTTCAATTTCCTACCCTTTCTCCCCCCAAAACTTATGTATCTTAGATCTTAGTCCGCTTTTCCTTAGTTTCAACATATTACACCTATATATGGGACAAGGCAGAGAAGAAGAAACAGAAAAAGGAAGGAAGAAAGTAAAAGGCCAAGAGTGTTCACTTTAATATGCCAAAGTTAAAAGCACGCTGTCAAAAGTATGTGGTCGAACCAGGGTCTCTATGCTCTCAGCCTCTTTCTGCAGTCTTTTCTCTTTCCTTTACTTTTTTCTTTCTTCCTTTAAGTGACCTCCTCCCAGACCCGCCTGTGATGCCACCAATGGGTACACAATGCAAATGCCGACCAAAAACTAAATTACAGATATGTTTCAACAGTCTAAACAGATTAATCTGGCGAATTAGAACTGGCCATTTTGAAGGTTTGAGCTGGGCTGAATAAGTATTCAAGATTAGTGATTCTCATCCAACAAATATGAAAAAGAAAATGGTTTGTTCTACCAATGTGATATCACAACCTGCTAAAAAAGACTGATAGGATTTATCTAAGACCATGTAATAAAATTATGTTCTGTGAGCAATTTCCAGGGTTTCGAAAGGGAAAAAAAAAAAAAATGACCAAAAGAAACCTAATTAATATTTTAGTTCCACCACTTCTAGGCTTTCTCCCAAAATTTCTCCAGGGTCTGGAGAAATGAAAAACAGAATGAAAAACAATCAGGTATCTCAAACACTTTCAATTTATTGGCCTAAAGTTCTTTGTGAGCAAGGGATACATGGATACCATTTGCTAAAAGGGGTAACTGAGCTCTGTAAAAACCTCTCAGGGTAATCTGCTAGGAACTAAAATATTCTGTGTCAAAAGACAGCCTCTGGCAGGGAGAGTTTGACTAAGTTTCCTTTCCAAGATACCAGTACCTCAAGAAAAGCCAAGGGAGTAGGGCGCCAGCCCCTTATGCTGGAGGTGGCAAGTTCAAACCCAGCCCTGGCCAAAAACTGCAAAAAAAAAAAAAAAAAATAGAAAAACCAACGATGGCTTCCTCCTGTTCCACAAAGCAACCAAAATGACCTGCTGTCACTCTCACTACAACAATGCATGTAGATATGGGGGCTCTAAATCCCTTTAAGAAGGAAGGAAATAAACGGTAAATTATTATCTCAACTACACTAAATGATTCTAAGACAATCTGCAGGAACATTTGCATTTTTTCTGAATAGTATCCTGCCAGATATTGAATACAAATGCCAGTAACATAGAAAGCATCCCGGCTACTGAATTAAACACAGGCTCTGGCTCAGAGATAAACATTCCAAATACCAGGACAATACAGGAAAGACCCGAACTTCCTTTAGGCACAACTAAATCTTGGATAAGTCTTAAGTGCCAGCAAGGCTTCCCTGAAAATAAGCTAGGGAATAATTTTCTAAGAGCAAGAGCCTAGCTAATGTGATCTTATTGAAATAACTCCCTCTACCCCACTCAGTGGGGATGGCATGTGTCCTGTTGAAGGGTGGTAAGGAGGGAGTATTTCCAGAAAAGATGATGAGAAAGGGGAAAATAGGATAATAGCAAGAACACAGCAGTGGAAGAAGTTTTCTAGACTGGCTTTGTTTAACACCTACCATCAGATGAACACATAAGTTGAAAATATGTTCCATTTTGGGCTGATTTTATAGAGCAAAACAACTTAATTACATCAAAGCATCTGCAAAGATAAAATCTAAGGAGTTTTCAAAAGAGAATGTTTGGAGAGGGGGATGGGAAAGGGAAGAAGCAGCAGAAGTTAGAACAGGATAAGAGTCACAAAACTGGCTTCTGAACAAAAGAAAATAAAAGCATAAAACATTCATGAGTGTTTTCACTTACATGATTTCTTCCTAAATCAATTAAAACATTGACTTATGATGGATGTACACCACAGTGAAACTCTTGACAACTTCAAAATCAACTTCTTGTTTGGGTTCTATTCTTTCAAGTGACAAATAGTGGGAAATACGTGAAGGAATGTCAGTTTAAGTCAGCCATTTATCATGAACCAAAATGGCCAAGGACCCCATAAACCGCAATGATCCATTTCCTATTAGCATCACACAACAGAAGGCAACCTCATCTGCATTAGCAATTTTTATGACCTCCGTAGGCAGAGAGGCTAATGTTAGGAAATGGCTTATTTTTGTTCTGTTATAAATGTTCATTATTATACCATAAAAAATTCTTTAAGTACATAAACTACTGATTGATTCATCAAGGAATTCCTTAATAAAGGCTTTCCTTTCCCCAGCTTAGGCTTTTTTTTTTTAAGTGTTGATTTAATCTTGGTAAAGCAGTTTCCCTCTTTCTGGTATTCCAAGCTCTCTAACTGGTATTCCATATGTGATATACATTTCTTTTACCATAATGTCTAAATATCATAGCAGACTACACTTAAAATAATTTCCCCTTCCAAATTTGGGTGGCATTGACAACTTTTTGTGTCCCAAATTTCAAAATACATATGCCTTTTGAATTTTGGCACATATATCTCCTAGGTGTCCTAATTCCAAGAAAAGGCCCGTCATGTTTTGAAACTAAGTTAAACTGTTAAAGCGCTTAAGTTCAACACATTACGTATAAAAATACAATTTGACAGTTTAAGTGGACTTTATAGACCACAGCCAGATGACCAGTAACACTCTTGACTACAAACATGGCCAGGAGTTACCTTCCTACAACAAATGGTATCACTTCCAAATGGGGGTGGGGGAGAAACCCAAATGGCAAGATGAGAAAAGCAACCAAGAAAAATGGCTACCATATAAAAAGATTAGGAAAAAGGGATATTTACTAAGATTCTATACTTTTATAATTTTTAAAAACATGTTTTGAAATGAGTTGTTGAAAGCACAAAAAGATCTTAATATTTATTCTTATAGTATTGTTTTGACTTACTTTTAAACTATATAAAGTGCATACTGTATATTTTACTGTATTTTTGAAGATTCTTTAGCCTTCCTTCCCCATCCCCTCCATTTGTTTTCATCAGAAATGGCAACAAACTTGAAGAACAAAAAAGTAGATGTCAAATTATTTGTAATTGATCACGTTCATTATGAGGACCACTGAAAACCGAAATAGACCCCTGAAAATGTCTATTTTATACAGTCACACATCCCCAGGGAAAGGACTCATCTTAGAAAGTCATCATCATTTGTACACATCTGCCTCAGGCAAAGCCCTGAGGAGGCAAAGAAGAAATAAGCCATGGTCCATGTCCTCAAGAAACTTACCATCTATTTTTGGGAGATAGGATACAATCATAAATAAGAAAATTAAATAAACCCTAAGTGGGTTATTAGAAAATAAGTAGATTCCAGAGTCCTTTTCAAATATTAGAGCTAAAAAAAAAAATACTTGTCAAATGTCAAAGAGAATTTTAGGAAGTGAGAGAGAGGGAAAGAAAGAATAAAAGAGAGAGATTGGGCGGCGCCTGTGGCTTAGTGAGTAGGGCGCCGGCCCCATATGCCAAGGGTGGCGGGTTCGGGCCCAGCCCCGGCCAAACCGCAACAAAAAAATAGCCGGGCGTTGTGGCGGGCGCCTGTAGTCCCAGCTGCTCGGGAGGCTGAGGCAAGAGAATCGCGTAAGCCCAAGAGTTAGAGGTTGCTGTGAGCCGTGTGACGCCACGGCACTCTACCCCAGGGCGGTACAGTGAGACTCTGTCTCTACAAAAAAAAAAAAAAAAGAGAGAGAGATTGCGGGCACACCATAAACTGGGATAACCAGGAAAGAATTCATGGAAGTGGTACAATTTTAGCATGGCCTTGAAGAATAAATCAATCTAGCATACCAATAATTTCAACCTTTTCTTCCCTGAAACATATGGGTTCCCCATGAGTGCTGTCCCTACTAGAATTAGTTATCTGTAGTTGTCCACCATAGAGAGTCTTTCATACTTGAACTTTTAACCTCCCTGTTTCCTGGAACTCCTGCTCATTGCCCAGTCACCAAATGACGAGACCATCGTTGTTTTCCTTTCTCCTTTGAAATCATCAATAACCCTCAAGTTGGATGATCCCACCCACCAAGAACTACAGGATCATGCCGAGTGAAGGCTGAATATTAATGACCTTATTTATGCTGAGCAGATTAATCATCAGAATTCTCCTGCATCCTCAGAGAGAATGCCACACAGATTAAATAAAAACAAAACAAAAAGTTACACGGTGTCTCCAAAAAGGTCTAAAAGACCCTGTTGTAATTCCTTCCAAGTTTTGCCCACCTCATGTGTGAATTATTACAACTCTTCCCTTAACCTCTCTCCCAGGCCCCAGAACAGCCCACACCCAGCTCATTCCATATGTCTGTCAGGAAAATCTTTCTACATCACAACACGGTACACATAACATCCTTTAATGAAAAATCTTCAGGGGATCTCCACCATGGACAGGTTCAAGGCTGTAGCCGATGCTCCCCTTCCTTTTTCCCTCAAGGTAGCCAAAGAAAATGTAATATTTGTGAAGCATAAAGAGATAAGCAGGGAGACTTCTTGCGACAAAAAGCACAAGTATCCCTAATGGCTTGAGGGAAAAAGCATTATCACTGCACACCTGTAACTCATTCCCAACCTAGAACAAGGGCTGGGAAAATCTGGTTAGGTAATCAGGCCCTCTTCCACCATACTTCTTGTCTTTTCTCTACAGCAGTGGTTCTCAAACTTTAATGTGCATAGGGGTTACCCATCACCTTGTGAAAATGCAAATTCTGCTTCCCTAAGTCTGGGCTTGAGGTTCTGCATTTTCAATAAACTTCCAGGTGAGGTGGGCTCTGCTGGTCCAAGGACCACACTGGCAGGGGTCCTCCAACTGCGGCCCGCGGGCCACATGAGGCAGTGTGATTGTATTTGTTCCCGTTTTGCTTTTTTACTTCAAAATAAGATATGTGCAGTGTGCATAGGAATTTGTTCATAGTTGTTTTTTTAAACTATAGTCCAGCCCTCCAACGGTCTGAGGGACAGTGAACTGGCCCCCTGTTTAAAAAGTTTGAGGACCCCTGATAGAGAGACTCTAACAATGGTTCCTAACCTCAGCTACAAGTTAAAATCACCTATAAAACTCTGAAATCTTGATGCCCAGGCAATACCTTGGATCAATTAAAGCAGAATCATTAGAGAAGTTGTTTTCAAAGGTGATTCTAACATGCAGCCAAAGTTGAATTTTCTATTTCAGCCAAACCATACTACTTATTCCCTTTCAGCCCAGGCCGTTGCCCGTACATGTGTTCCATCCTCAGACTGCCTTTTCTCTCCTCAGCTAAGTCTTGCCCTCCTTGTAAGACCTCCAGGACTGCCTGTACTGCTCTTTAATCTCTGTTTTGCCTTGGCAGTGGAGTGTGTGTTCCTTGAAGCAGGTGTGGTTTATTACACTTCTTTATACTCTCAAGGTCTAGCAAGAACAAATGTTATATGTACCTCCTGTGACTTTGAGAGGGACTTTAAGGAGAAATCAGCAAATAACAAGTAAGGTCTTTTGCTTTGAAAAAAGAAAAAACAAAATGAAAAAGTCCTCACAGAGCACAGGTACTTTCCCAGCCAGCGAGGAATATTCTTAGGACTTGACCATGCCTGTCAGACAGGTGCAGAGATCCAGTTCCTCCTAGTTAAGAAAAGCGAATCCTCTATCCAGCAACTAATTTTTGCTCTCAGGAAACAGTAGAAAGGAAAAAAGAAGTTGCAGCCCAGGGTCATGACCTTTAGATTAAGATGTGGTGAGGCTCAAATAACAAGCTATTCCCCACCATGGCGAAGCAAGAATTCTCTGGGCATGATGGCCACAGGAGCCCATTCAAATCTGGGAATGAATGGACTGGGTCATCCAATTTAACTAATTCCCTAACTACTCCATTTGAGGATATAAAAGGCTCCTAGTGCCATAAATATACAGAAAAAGAAGGGACATCGTTAATAGAGCTATTTTCAAAACCTGAGTTCATGAAATGCCTTGTGAAACAGACTATCTTATAATACCCATCTCTTAGCCAGAAAACATTTTCAATATGGAATCAGAGACTAAATACTAATAGAAGACTTCTAGTAGTCAGAAACAAATCAGGAAAACATGCTAATGGAAATTCATTCCAATTCCAAACAGAGAAATTTTTTGAAAAAATTTTTTTTGAGACAGAGTCTCAGGCTATCGCCCTCATAGCTCATAGCAATCTCAAACTCTTAAGCTATTCTCTTGCCTCAGCCTCCCAAGTAGCTGGGACCACAGGTGCCCACCACAACACCTGGCTATTTTTTGGTTGTAGTTGCCATTGTTGTTTGGCAGGCCCATGCTGGATTTGAACCTGCCAGCTCCGGTGAATGTGGCTGGTGCCCTAACCACTGAGCTACAGTGCCAAGCCCCAAACTGAGAGAAATTTAAATCAGAACATATGGGGTGGCGCCTGTGGCTTAAGGAGTAGGGCACCGGCCCCATACATTAGAGGTGGCAGGTTCAAACCTGGCCCCGGCCAAAAACTGCAAAAAATAAAATAAAATAAAATAGAAAATAAATCAGAACATACTCTGATGAAAAGATTGATCTCTACAGCCAAAAAGGCTGGATTCAAATCCTGACTCTACTCATTGTGTGACCTTGGGAAAATTTCTTTAACTTTCTAGTGCTCAATTTTCCCTCTGCAAAATGAGGATCATAAGGACAATTATGCATCTATTTTAAATGATAAACATGGTATTTCCTTTAACAATTAATATTCTAGAATAAATGCTGTGTTAAATTTGTTTTTAAACTGTTTGAATAAGCCTTTACCATACAAGCTGTTTTGTTCAGTGGTTATAATACAATAACCTATACTTTGGCTCGGCGCTCATAGCACAGTGGTTACAGTGCCAGAACCTGGCCCAGGCCAGCTAAACAACAATGATAACTGCAACAAAAAATAGCCGGGCATTGTGGCAGGTGCCTGTAGTCCCAGCTACTAGGGAGGCTGAGGCAAGAGAAACGCTTAAGCCCAAGAGTTTGAGGTTGCTGTGAGCTGTGACGTCATAGCACTCTACCGAGGGTGACACAGTGAGACTCTGTCTCAAAAAACAAAACACAAAAAACCAATTACCTATACTTTGACCTGACTAAGCCACATGTCTTTTCCTGGAGTTATATAGCTTTTTTAATTTTTTTTTTGTTTGTTTTTTAGAGACACGGTCTTGTTCTGTCACCCAGACTGGAGTACAGTGGCATAATCACAGCTCACCACAGCCTTGAACTCCTATGTTTTCTATTATTGTTATTAATTTGCTTTTAGCTCTCACTTTCATGCTGTCTCATCTCCTCTGGGGGGTTTCCCTGTCACTTTCACCACCAGAGGTTGACTCTTGAGCTTCTTCTTTTTTTTTTTTTTCATTGTTAAATCATAGCTGTGTACATTAGTGCAATCAAGGGGTACAATGTGCTGGTTTCATATACAATCTGAAATATTCTCATCAAACTGTTCAACGTAGCCTTTTTTTTGGAGACAAAATCTCACTTTGTTGCCCTCAGTAGAGTGCCACGGTGTAACAGCTCACAGCAACCTCAAACTCTTTTTTTTTTTTTTTTTGAGATAGAGCCTCAAGCTGTCGCCCTGGGTAGAGTGCTGTGACATCACAGCTCACAGCAACCTCCAACTCCTGGGCTCAAGCAATTCTCCTGCCTCCGCCTCCCAAGTAGCTGGGACTACAGGCACCAGCCACAATGCCTGGCTATTTTTTGGTTGCAGCCATCATTGTTGTTTGGCTGGCCCGGGCTGGACTGGAACCCACCAGCTCAGGGTGTATGTGGCTGGCACATTAGGGGCTTGAGCCACAGGCGCCGAGCCAGTCTCAAACTCTTGGGCTCAAGTGATCCACATGCCTCAGCCTCCTGAGTAGCTGAGACTATAGTCTCCCCCACAACACCCAGCTGGTTTTAGAGATGGGCTCTCACTCTTGCTGAGGCTGGTTTATCACTCCTGAGCTCAGGTGATCCACCCACCTCAGGTTCCCAGAGTGCTAAGATTATAGGCATAAGCCACTGTGCCCGGCCTAATGAGCTTCTTAAGTACTTTACAGGGACCTGTATTAGAGTATCCATCACACTCTGAATTGTGAGTACCTATATTTCTTTCTATCATTTGTGAGTTTCTAGAGCTGTGCTGTCTGATAGCCACTGGTTTTGCATGCCACTATCAATATTTAAATTAATTAAAAATAATTCAAATTCAAATTCATTTTCTCAAGTTACTTGAGCCACCTTTTATGTGCTCAAAAGCCACATGGACTACCCTGTTGGGCCAGGCAGAATACAACATTTCTATCATCATAGAAAGTTTTACTGAACAGCACTATTATACTCTGCTGGGTAGGAGCCACGTCTTATTCATTCCTAGAACCTAACTCTAACTAGAATGAGCTTGTAAGTGAATGACTATATTGACAAACAGGTGCATTTATACAGTCTTTTGGCTGAATGAAAAGTGATTAATTATTTATTAAATGTTTAAATCCACAAGAGAAAATGTATGCATCACCACATAGCAGGTGATGAATCAAGGGTGCTTAATCATATGAATAAGTTGTTTAAGAAGTCCTACTCCTTTTTAAAGTTCACCATAAAACTTCCCTAGCAGATCATTTAACTCTTCAAATGTTATTCTATAATTAAAGCCAAAGTACGAATATAGCTTCTCTAGTCTACTTGTCACCTTGCCAAAAATGCATATCTCAAGATAGTGTTGGGTACAGAAGAGTTAAAGAAGGTGCGTAGGGACTGCTGGTATCCAAGCAGGTCTAATGGTGCCCACAGGACATACCAAGGTTCTATGCTGGTGGTTCTCAACCTTCCTAAAGCCACGGCCCTTTTATACAGTTCCTGTGGGCCACAACCCACAGGTTGAGAACTGCTCTTCTTTGCATGGGGGATCTACCTTCAACTGCAACTACAAATAGGAAGTAGAACGCGCCCCAGGAAAGGCTTAAAGCAACCTGGTGCATTGGCTCATGCCTGTAATCCTAACACTTTGAAAGGCCGAGTGGGTGGATTGCCTGAGCTCAGGAGTTTGAGACTAGCCTCAGCAAGAGCAAGACCCCATCTCTTCTAAAACAGAAAAAAACTAGCCAGATGTAGTGGCACATGCCTGTAGTCCCAGCTACTTGGGAGGCTAAGGCAAGAGAATTGCTCAAGCCCAAGAGTTTGAGGTTGCTGTGAGCTATGATGACTCCATGGCACTCTACCCAGGGCTACAGTAAGACTCTGTCTCCCAAAAAAAAGCGGGGGTGATGGGGCCTTAAAGCACCTCTCTTAGAATGCACAAGGTATGTTCAACTCACAGAGAAAAAAGGCAAGAAACCACAGAAAAGAACGAGGTACAAAACAGCAGCATCACTGACCGATAATGTGAATAATTAGCACTGGGGAAAGTATTTAGATGGGAAGGAAAACCTTCTATAGAAATCTAGTGGATAGAAATGGTATTTAAGACTGTACTCCAAGAAAGTTAATCAGTAAAATACAATGACTTTTCTACCTTCCTATAATTTGTAATTAAGGGAAGGGCCAGGCATTCCCGCACAGAAGGCTCTGCGAGCCAGCAATCTGGGAAGCAAAGAAGAGAGTACAGTCCTTTTAGAGACAGAGAATGCTTACCAGATACTCAGCAATGGCTATTACCAGCTTCTCAGAAGGGGAGAACCTGAAAATAACATCCAAACCCATCCTGTACCCTCCATAGTTCATATTACACATTATGTAAACTACCGTGTTTCCCCGAAAATAAGACAGTGTCTTATTTTAAGGTGTGCTCCCAAAGACACACTAGGTCTTATTTTCAGGGGATGTCTTATCTTTCCTGTAAGTAGGCCTTATTTTAGGAGGATGTCTTATTTTCGGGGTAGTAAGTCTTACTTTACAAGGTGAGTTTTATTATTAACAAATCTTTCAGTGTTACGGTGTCACCACATAAAGATATCCGCACACATGGGGAGTGGTGTTGGTTTCAGGGACTCCAGAAATCCCACAATCAATTCTCTTTCTTTAAGGTTTTAGTCCCTCATGAGTCATCCTATAAGAGAAGCCTTGGGAACCACCTACGTCACAATTTTGTCTAAGGTTGGCACCGATACAGAGCCATCATGTTCGCAGTATTTTCACATAACATGGGTTCCTTCCTTCCTCCCTCCTTTAGAGGGATAAAGGAATAAAAAAAGAATAAAGGTGACATGAACTGTCTCTCTATTCATTCAACTATCATATACTGAGTACCAAGTACTGTACTAGATATTGAGAGCACAAAAAAGAGAAAAAGCACTTACTCTGTAGTGGTAAAACAGACATGTATGCCCAACATGGAAATACCCCAGATGTCTCTACCACAGCAGGTGGACAGTGAGTCAGGGAAGGCTTCACCAAAGAGGTATCAATGGAGCAGAACTGAGCCATGCTTTCAGCAGGCAAAGAGAAAACTGCAGGTGAGCAGAGGGAACGGTATGTACAAAATCACTGAGATGTGAGAATCCCTGGATTTCAGGAACAATGGGGCAAGCTGTTGGTGTTGCTAGGGCACAGCTTAGGGACAAAGGGAGAGGAGACGGAACAGGGCCAGATTATGACGTGTGACCAAATAGCTGAAAATATGATAGAATATTAACCTAGAAAATTATTTTTAGTTGATGACATCAGTGAAATGAATATAACTATGTTTAGAGAATAAATTGCTTGTCTGAATAAAAATCCTACAGGACAAATGTTGTTCATTATAAAGTACTTTCAAAAGGGAAAGACTCATTATGTAAATGACAGTTAATAATTGTCAGCTGGTACAGGTCTGCTACGTGCTACATGCCTTGAATCTACAGTAAAGTTCACCTTAAACTTGAAAGGATCTATCATAAATGAATTTTTTAATTGTTCCTGGGGGAAAATATCCAAACCATGATTTAGAAAAGTGACATGGAGCCATCTGCCCAGTAGTTAAGGATTAGATAAGCATTTATATAAGCTGTATTTTTTAAAGTAACATTTATTTATAACAGACTGAGCTTTTTTTTATTATGACATCAAAATAAAATAGTGATTTAAATATCAAAAGACGACTCATCTATTTCTTTTTTTTTTTTTTATTGTTGGGGATTCATTGAGGGTACAGTAACGACTCATCTATTTCATACAAAATACAGAAAGCCTGCCTGAAAGATAAAAGCTCAAAAACTTATATTATCATTGAAAGGAATATGGTACTACTATTAGCATTTATTGAAGCCCTTCACTCTCTTGTTTTGGCTACATCTGGAAGGTAATTAAAATGATGCATTTGGCAGGTGAATAAAGAAATGGGATAGGAAGCCATGTGTTCATGCTGTTACGTTTTCCACAAAAACACTTCAAGGCCAGAGAAGGCCACTTTACCTTTTCCATCTTCCAGAAGCCAGGTAGCATCACAGCTCTTGTCAGCAATCACACCAATGGCGCAGTGAGTGAGTGGTAAACTCCAGCAAGTCCATGTACTATTTCAACCACTGCAGTCAGTGAGCTATTGGTTCTGAATAAAGTAGCTCTGATGGAGCCCTTTTTGCATTTTCTACAGACACTATGCCCTGTCCACAGGAAAACATCCATGTCTTCTTAATTCTGAAGGCAATTAGTAGCAATGAAAAATGTAGGCTGTTGCTATGGTAATTGCATATCACCATCAAATATCACCCATGGACAAATATGCAATTCTGATTTAAGCTGCCTTGATAACGTAGAAAACAATCCAGGTTGTCACAGCAACTATACTTTTATCATCCGAATAAACATGGATTATCCTCCTTTGTATGCTATGAATGCAAAGTAAACTGAAATCAGCCAACACAAAACAATTATTTATGTCCATATCAGTAAAATGATGATTTACATTCTATTCAAATAGGTACACAGATCAAGAACAAGACTAAAAAGCATATTTTGCTGAAGATCCTGTCTAGTGGGACTTTAGCATTATAGTTCTGGGAAGCAGGTGTAAAGAAAGATTGCTCTTGGTTTTCTTTCATCAAATCAGAGTCCCTTGAATGTACAGTCAAGTAACTCAGTCTCTAACTGAAGGGTGTGAGCCTCAATCTTCAACCTCACCCATAAGGAGGATTTTCAAGAAAGGGAAAGGAAGCATGATGGCCTTACAAGTTCAATTCCTTATTTTTCATAAATATTGTAACTTCCCACATATCCCCAGAATCTATCTAAAAATTAAACCAGGGCTGGGCACAGTGGCTCATGTGCATGTAATCCTAGCGCTCTGGGAGGCTGAGGCAAGTGGATTGCTTGAGCTCAGGAGGTCAAGACCAGTCTGACCAAGAGCAAGACCCCATCTCTACTAAAAACAGAAAAACTAGCCAGGGGTGGTGGCACATGCCTATAGTCCCAGTTACTGGGGATGCTGAGGGAAGAGAATCTCCTGAGCCCAAGAGTTTGAGGTTGCTGTGAGCTACGATGACACCTTATGTAAAATGGATTTTTATTTTTGAGACAGAGTCTCACTATGTCACCCTTGGTAGAGTACCATAAAATCACAACTTACAACAACCTCAAACTCTTGGGCTTAAGTCATTCTCTTGCCTCAGCTTCCCAAGTAGCGGGGACTACAGGCACCTGCCATGATGCCCGGCTATTTTTTTGTTGCAATTGTCATTGTTGATTTTAACTGGCCCGGTGGGTTTGAACTCGCCAGCCTCAGTGTATGTGGCCGGCACCCCTCCCACTGAGCTATGGGCACCACCCTAAAGTGGATATTTTTATGTTAGCTCTCAAAAATATCCTTGATGTATGCTTAGAGACATGCTACAAAAATAATAATATCCAACTAATAGGAAACGCAGCCTTTTCATTTCTATTGAATGTTGAAAGGAAAAAATAACCCTCTTGGCATTTTTGAAAGCTAAACTCATCACCATTCATTTGTACCCATTGCTGACTGATCAGCTCAGAAGAATGGTCCTTGGTCCAAAAGCAGCAAACTGGCCATACCCCTGCCAGGGCACAGATGTGCTCACACCACAAATTAGAGACCAATACATCTCCCTGCACAAAGAACACACCCATTTCCCCCAAGTGGAACAAAGATCATAAACAGCTCTTTTTTCTATGGTAGACTTCTTACTCATTTGGGGAAAAAAGGCTTTTTGGACTATTTCAGCTACCACAACCCAAAATGTTTTATGCATCCCATTACCACCAAAACAAAAAGGGGGGGATAATAATATTAAATATAAATATAAATAATATTAAACTGACTTCTATTAAATTAAAAAATGATTTTTAAATTATTTCAAGCAGATAGGTTTAAGTTGATATTGATTTCTTTTCCTCTTATTATAAGGCTGCCAAAACCTACTACAGATGAGATTCAGTGGCTCATGCCTGTAATACCAGCGCTTGGGAGGCTAAGACAGGTGGACTGCTTGAGGTCAGGAGTTCAAGACCAACCTGGGTAACATAGGGAGCCTTGTCTCTATAAAAAGAACAAAAAAATTAGCTGGGCATAGTGGTGCATGCAAGTAATCCAGCTACTTGGGAGGCTAAGGCAGGAGGATCTCTTGAGCCCAGCAGATTGAGGTTACAATAAGCTATGACATCATTATAGGCCAGCCTAGGCAACAGAGACCGTCTCTCTTAAAATAAACAAATAAAAAAAAAAACAGACAAACACCTATTAAAGATACTTCCTCCATCTCACTCGAGCAACAACTCAACTCAAATGAAAAGATGCTTAGTATAAAATATATTCAAAGACAGTGTTTCTCTTGTTAATGTAGGAGTGAGTCCCTTTTTGAAGGCAACAAAAATGTTGGGTCTATGTTTTAAATTAAAATTCATTTTAAGTAACATGTAAAAAAATAGATAATTTCCATGAACAACAGATGACAGAACTGAATGTGAACGTGTGATAAGAGACAACTACAAATGTTTGGGCCATTTATTAGAAAATACGTATCTCAGGCGGCGCCTGGGGCTCAAAAGAGTAGGGCGCCAGCCCCATATACCAGAGGTGGTAGGTTCAAACCCAGCCCTGGCCAAAAACTGCAAAAAAAAAAAATACTAATCTCAAATGGCAATGAATATTGTATTCCATTTTAGCAAAAAGACCTCTCCTCTCCAAGGAGTTATTATTTATTATTTACAGAGTGCCAACAGTGTGGTGGAGTGTGCAGTTCTTTAGAACAATGAGTACAAGTTCTTGGTGTAAGTCTTGGTGTGGGGGGGAAAAAAGCATGTGTGACTAACTACATGTTCTATTCTAGTTCTTTTCTATTTTTTTGAAACAAACAAACAAACACACCAAAAAAAAAAATTCCATATAATTAATCTATCAGAGGGCCAGCTCATTTTGAAAAACATGGCACCAACAGGACTTAAAGCAGACTAGATTAAATACTTTATCATATACAATGGGGACATATGATTTTCATAATCTAATCATGCAGTTCAGAGAAACTACATGATTAGAAGTAGATTGTAAAATGCCACTTACAAATCAAATATCCACCTTAGGCTAACATCCTAGGCACAGTATGAACCTAGGCCCTAGGTTCAATCCCCACCTCACAGGGCTATGTTGATCCTGACATGACTATACCCTCAGAATTAACTGTCTCCTGCAAAACCATTCCGCCTCTTCTGTTTATGGCCAAATCTCTAAAAGTTTAAACAAAAAGCAGTTGGGGTATTTGGTATTAAAGGATAGGATGCTCAGTCCATGGACCAAATGCTGAGCAAGATTTGCTGAAATCACTTTATTTACACGCTCATTTTAGAACTTAATAAGCATGAGTTTGGGGTTACTTCACTCATGTGAAAGACATGTGACCTTGGGGAAAATTACTCAAAAGAGTCTATTTCCTCACCTGAAAAGTGAGGCTAATAATACTACCACATGGGGTTTTTATGAAGATTAAATGAGGAAGTATGTGTAAAGGGCTGAGCATTATATTTAGTACACAAGAGAGGCTCAGTAAATATCTCTGCTGCCACTCCACTTCTAATTACACAGCCTTAGACTGGACTAGGTATTTATTGCTTGTCTTTTGCCTAACTCTCAGGAGATTTATTTATTTATTTATTTATTTATTGAGACAGAGTCTCATTCTGTCGCCCTGGGTAGAGTCCTGCGGCATCATGAGTTATTTTTTGAAAGTCTCATTGTATTTTATTTTTCTCCCTGCAATCAATCTTACACATGCAGATTACTTCCACTTCCATTATATCACTCCTCCCCTCCCAGTTTGAATCTCTTTGCTCTACAGGATGAAGAATAGATAAATTTTCAACCTGACCTCTTCAAAGAAACAAGCACCTTTTCCTGTTTCTCCAGAGTGTTCATCGCAGTCAAAAAAGATCTCCTAATCAACTCCATGCACAGGTAATCCAAGCCCCTAGGTGCGTTTATCAGGGAAGTTCATCCTTTAAACTAGTGCTATTCAAAGTGTGATCCTTTGACCAGAGATGGTTCCTGATCAGACAAGCATAGAACAGAAATGTGACAGAGTAACATTATGTCCATTGAAAAATTAGGAATAATATTTTGTGTGTCTTTTTAACTTTCATTTTTCTAGCTTTTATGTTTATATATTTTACAAAATTATTCTTCTATTCCAAGCTGTTCTTTTTAAAGTAAATGTATTTCAGGTTAATATGAGGGTACAAACAACCAGGTCAAAATATTTGATTTTGTTAAGTAGAGTCCCTCTATTCTACTCCAAATTGAAAAAGAGAATGAACTGATCTTCACCACAGACCATTTGAGAAGAATGTATGTATCACATACATGTCCACAGATGGCATGGAATTTGATATGAGGTTAGTCCATTTTGAGCCCCTTCCAAGCATTCTCTGAGGTTTTTTTTTTAGAGACAGAGAGTCTTACTTTATCACCCTCGGCAGAGTGCCATGGTGTCACAGCTCACAGCAACCTCCAACTCCTGGGCTTAGGTGATTCTCTTTCCTTAGCCTCTCGAGTAGCTGGGACAACAGGTGCCCGCCATAGCATCCAGCTTTTTTTTATTGTTGCAGTTTGGCCGGGGCTGGGTTTGAATCTGTCACCCTCAGTATGGGGCCGGCGCCCTACCCACTGAGCCACAGGCACCGCCCCATTCTCTGAGTTTTTATTCACAATTTTAATGAGTTGCTTTGGTCAGAAATTAACTTCAGACAAATATATTTAATTAAGTACTCCTACAGCATGAACCCCAAGGACAATAACATATCTGTAGTGTAGACTCATCAACATCATCTCTATATTCGTAAGAGGATGTTAATAGTGCCTTCTACATGAATTATAAACCCCAGTGCTCCTGTTAGAGAGCCAGGTACAGTAAGCTTGTAAAGGAGGCTTGTATACAAGTTTACCCTAGTCAAGAGCATGAGAATGGCCAGTGGCCAATTTCCTTCCATCTTGACCAAGAAGTTTCATTTAACGAATATATTTAAATATATAAGTGAAAAAAAATGAAAATGATGATTTAAATATATAAGTGAAAAAAAATCATATTAGGAGGTGAGGGTAGATCACTATTAACAATACATAATAGCCGAAGCTACCCCTGTAGCTAGTGGAAAAAAAGATGCAAAAATACAGATAACTATTACACAAAATAAGTACTGCAAGAGATTTATAAACCTCTATTTATTTAGAAGTTCTAATAAGATAATCTCACATCTAATTGGGGGGGTGCTGCATAGGATACAGTGCACTTGAGGGAAGCCAAGAGAACAGATAAGATATTAACAGCTAATAATATTACACAGAGAATAAAGAAATGGGCATGAGAGAGCTTGGAGCAAGATGGCGGCTGAGTAACAGCCTCCTTGCATCTGGGCACCGTGAGACTGAGGAGATAGGACTCCAGGCATTTCTGGCTGGTGGGATCTTCCTATCATCACCCCTGTGAGGATACAGGGAGTCAGCAAGAGACTTCAGAACCCCAAGAGGAGAACTAAAACAGTGGAAAAACGGCACGAGAACTTAAAGAGCAAGAGGAAGTGAAAGGAAAATTAGGGCAAGGAAACAGATAAAAGAAATCACCCATGAGGAAGAATCAGCAGAAAACTCCAGGCAACATGAAGAACCAGTCCAGAACAACCCCGCCAAGGGACCATGAGGTAGCTACTGCAGAGGATTCCACCTATACGGAAATGTGAGGAATGACAGAAAGGGAATTTAGAATACACATGTTGAAAACAATGAAAGAAATGATGGAAACAATGAAGGAAACAGCTAATAAAGTGGAAAATAACCAAAAGGAAATCCAAAAACAGAATCAAATCAGAGATGAACGATATGAAGAATATAAAAAGGATATAGCAGAGCTGAAGGAAATGAAACAGTCAATCAGGGAACTTAAAGATGCAATGGAAAGTATCAGCAACAGGTTAGACCATGCAGAAGAAAGAATTTCAGAGGTAGAAGACAAAGTTCTTGAGATAACTCAGATAGTAAAAGAGGCAGAAAAGAAGAGAGAGAAAGCAGAACGTTCACTGTCAGAATTATGGGACTTTATGAAGTGTTCCAACATACGAGTTATAGGAATCCCAGAAGGGGAAGAAGAATGCCCCAGAGGAATGGAAGCCATACTAGAGAATATTATAAAAGAAAATTTCCCAAATATCACCAAAGATTCTGACACACTGCTTTCAGAGGGCTATCGGACCCCAGGTCGCCTCAACTCTAACCGAGCTTCTCCAAGACATATTGTGATGAACCTGTCCAAAGTCAAGACAAAAGAAAAGATTCTGCAAGCTGCCAGGAGTAAGCGCCAGTTGACCTACAGGGGCAAATCCATCAGATTGACCACAGACTTCTCTAATGAAACTTTCCAAGCAAGAAGACAATGGTCATCTACCTTTAATCTACTTAAACAGAACAATTTTCAGCCCAGAATTCTGTACCCTGCTAAGCTAAGCTTCAAAATTGACGGAGAAATCAAATCATTTACGGATATACAAACATTGAGGAAATTCGCCACAACAAGACCAGCTCTACGGGAAATACTTCAACCTGTTCTGCACACTGACCACCACAATGGATCAGCAGCAAAGTAAGAACTCAGAAATTAAAGGACAGAACCAAACCTCCACACTGATGCAAAAGATAAAACTAAGCAATGGACTCTCACCAAATAAGACGAATAGAATACTACCACACTTATCAATTATCTCAATAAATGTTAATGGCTTGAATTCCCCACTGAAGAGACATAGATTGGTTGACTGGATTAAAAAACACAAGCCATCCATTTGCTGTCTGCAAGAAACACACCTGGCTTCAAAAGACATTCAAGCTCCGAGTCAAGGGTTGGAAGACAATTTTTCAGGCAAATGGAATTCAGAAGAAAAGAGGAGTTGCGATCTTATTTTCAGATACATGTGGATTTAAAACAACTAAAGTCAAAAAAGACAAAGATGGTCACTTTATATTGGTCAAAGGAAAAATACAACAAGAAGACATTTCAATTCTAAATATCTATGCACCCAATTTAAATGCTCCCAGATTCTTGAAACAGACCTTACTCAGTCTGAGCAATATGATATCTGATAATACCATAATAACAGGGGACCTTAACACTCCTCTTACAGAGCTGGACAGATCCTCTAAACAGAAATTAAACAAGGATATAAGAGACTTAAATGAGACCCTAGAACAACTGTGCTTGATAGACGCATATACAACACTCCATCCCAAAGATAAAGAATACACATTCTTCTCATCACCCCATGGAACATTCTCCAAAATTGATCATATACTGGGACACAAAACAAATATCAACAGAATGAAAAGAACTGAAATTTTACCTTGTATCTTCTCAGACCATAAGGCATTAAAGGTGGAACTCAACTCTAACAAAAATGTTCAACCTCTCCCAAAGGCATGGAAACTAAACAATCTTCTGTTGAATAACAGATGGGTGAAGGAAGAAATAAAACAGGAAATCATTAACTTCCTTGAGCATAACAACAATGAAGACACAAGCTACCAAAACCTGTGGGATACTGCAAAAGCAGTTTTGAGAGGAAAATTCATCGCTTTAGATGCCTACATTCGAAAAACAGAAAGAGAGCACATCAACAATCTCACAAGAGATCTTATGGAATTGGAAAAAGAAGAACAATCGAAGCCTAAACTCAGTAGAAGAAAAGAAATATCCAAAATCAAATCAGAGATCAATGAAATTGAAAACAAAAGAATCATTCAGAAAATTAATGAAACAAGGAGTTGGTTTTTTGAAAACATAAATAAAATAGATAAACCATTGGCCAGACTAACGAGGAACAGAAAAGTAAAATCTCTAGTAACCTCAATCAGAAATGATAAAGGGGAAATAACAACTGATCCCACAGAGATACAAGAGATCATCTCTGAATACTACCAGAAACTCTATGCCCAGAAATTTGACAATGTGAAAGAAATGGATCAATATTTGGAATCACACCCTCTCCCTAGACTCAGCCAGGAAGAAATAGACCTCCTGAACAGACCAATTTCAAGCACTGAGATCAAAGAAACAATAAAAAATCTTCCAACCAAAAAATGCCCTGGTCCAGATGGCTTCCCTCCAGAATTCTATCAAACCTTCAAGGAAGAGCTTATTCTTGTACTGCAGAAATTATTCCAAAAAATTGAGGAAGAAGGAAACTTCCCCAACACATTCTATGAAGCAAACATCACCCTGATACCAAAACCAGGAAAAGACCCAAACAAAAAGGAGAATTTCAGACCAATCTCACGCATGAACATAGACACAAAAATTCTCAACAAAATCCTAGCCAATAGATTACAGCTTATCATCAAAAAAGTCATCCATCATGATCAAGTAGGCTTCATCCCAGGGATGCAAGGCTGGTTTAACATACGCAAGTCCATAAACGTTATCCACCATATTAATAGAGGCAAAAATAAAGATCACATGATCCTCTCAATAGATGCAGAAAAGCATTTGATAAAATCCAGCATCCTTTTCTAATTAGAACACTGAAGAGTATAGGCATAGGTGGCACATTTCTAAAACTGATTGAAGCTATCTATGACAAACCCACAGCCAATATTTTACTGAATGGAGTAAAACTGAAAGCTTTTCCTCTTCGAACTGGAACCAGACAAGGTTGTCCTCTGTCACCTTTACTATTCAACGTAGTGCTGGAAGTTCTAGCCAATACAATTAGGCAAGACAAGGAAATAAAGGCAATCCAAATGGGAGCAGAGGAGGTCAAACTCTCCCTCTTTGCTGACGACATGATCTTATACTTAGAGAACCCCAAAGACTCAACCACAAGACTCCTAGAAGTCATCAAAAAATACAGTAATGTTTCAGGATATAAAATCAATGTCCACAAGTCAGTAGCCTTTGTGTACACCAATAACAGTCAAGATGAGAAGCTAATTAAGGACACAACTCCCTTCACCATAGTCTCAAAGAAAATGAAATACCTAGGAATATACCTAACGAAGGAGGTGAAGGACCTCTATAAAGAAAACTATGAAATCCTCAGAAAGGAAATAGCAGAGGATATTAACAAATGGAAGAACATACCATGCTCATGGATGGGAAGAATCAACATTGTTAAAATGTCTATACTTCCCAAAGCAATCTACCTATTCAATGCCATTCCTGTCAAAATACCAACATCATATTTTCAAGATTTGGAAAAAATGATTCTGCGTTTTGTATGGAACCGGAAAAAACCCCGTATAGCTAAGGCAGTTCTTAGTAACAAAAATAAAGCTGGGGGCATCAGCATACCAGATTTTAGTCTGTACTACAAAGCCACAGTGCTCGAGACAGCATGGTACTGGCACAAAAACAGACACATAGACATTTGGAATCGAATTGAAAACCAAGAAATGAAACTAACATTTTACAACCACCGAATCTTTGATAAACCAAACAAGAACATACCTTGGGGGAAAGACTCCCTATTCAATAAAAGGTGTTGGGAGAACTGGATGTCTACATGTAAAAGACTGAAACTGGACCCACACCTTTCCCCACTCACAAAAATTGATTCAAGATGGATAAAGGACTTAAACTTAAGGCATGAAACAATAAAAGTCCTCCAAGAAAGCATAGGAAAAACACTGGAAGATATTGGCCTGGGGAAAGACTTCATGAAGAAGACTGCCATGGCAATTGCAACAACAAAAATAAACAAATGGGACTTCATTAAACTGAAAAGCTTCTGTATAGCTAAGGAGACAATAACAAAAGCAAAGAGACAACCTACACAATGGGAAAGGATATTTGCATATTTTCAATCAGACAAAAGCTTGATAACTAGGATCGATAGAGAACTCAAATTAATCCACATGAAAAAAGCCAACAATCCCTTATATCAATGGGCAAGAGACATGAATAGAACTTTCTCTAAAGATGACAGACTAATGGCTAACAAACACATGAAAAAATGTTCATCATCTCTATATATCAGAGAAATGCAAATCAAAACAACCTTGAGATATCATCTAACCCCAGTGAGAATGGCCCACATCACAAAATCTCAAAACTGCAGATGCTGGCGTGGATGTGGAGAGAAGGGAACACTTTTACACTGCTGGTGGGACTGCAAACTAGTACAACCTTTCTGGAAGGAAGTTTGGAGAAACCTCAAAGCACTCAAGCTAGACCTCCCATTTGATCCTGCAATCCCATTACTGGGCATCTACCCAGAAGGAAAGAAATCCTTTTATCATAAGGACACTTGTACTAGACTGTTTATTGCAGCTCAATTTACAATCGCCAAAATGTGGAAGCAGCCTAAATGCCCACCAACCCAGGAATGGATTAACAAGCTGTGGTATATGTATACCATGGAATACTATTCAGCCATTAAAAAAAATGGAGACTTTACATCCTTCGTATTAACCTGGATGGACTGGAAGACATTATTCTTAGTAAAGCATCACAAGAATGGAGAAGCATGAATCCTACGTACTCAATTTTGATATGAGGACAATTAATGACAATTATGGTTATGGGGGGGGAAACAGAAAGAGGGAAGGAGGGAGGGTGGTGGGGCCTTGGTGTGTGTCACACTTTATGGGGGCAAGACAGGATTGCAAGAGGGACTTTACCTAACAATTGCAATCAGTGTAACCTGGCTTATTGTACCCTCAATGAATCCTCAACAATAAAAAAAAAAAAAAAAAAAACTGGGCACAAAAGATTTGGAAGAAAAATTTTCTCAAAATAAAAAAAGCATACAAATGGCCAATAAGTAAGTACATGAAAAGGTGGTTAACATTCATTACTAGTAATCAAAACCACAATGAGACACTATTATTTCAAACCCACTAGGACAGCTAAAGGAAAGCAGACAGACATTAGCTGGGGATGTGGAGAAAGCACAACCCTCAGGCATTGCTGAATGTCAAAGTCTGGAAAACTCACATGACCCAGCAAATTCACTCTTACACCCAAGAGAAATGAAAACATACCTTCACACAAAAACTTGCACTTGACGTTCACAGCAGCATCAAGCGCTGTTTGTAATAGCCAAGAAAAGTGGAAAGAGCCCAAGTATCTGGCAACTGAAGAAGGAAAAAATATAATGTGGTATATTAAAACAATGGCATTATATTGAGTAATAAAAAGAAATGAAGTACTGACACATGTTACTACATGGCAGGAACTTGAAGACATTATTTATGCTCAGTGAAATAAGCCAGTCACAAGAGACCACACATTACATGATTCCATAGGTATGAAATATGGAATCTCTCTCTATAGGGAGACAAGGATTAGGAATGGCTGGGTGCTGGGGGATTTGGGGAAAAAATGAAAGCGACTGCTAATGGGTATGGGTTTCTTTTTTTGGTGATGAAAACATTCCAAAATTGATTGTGGCAATGGTTGCACAACTCTGTGATTATACTAAAACCCACTAGATTATATATTTTAAATGAATGAATTCTACGGTATGCAAATTGTATCTCAATAGAGCTTTCTGAGGAAAAAATAAAGCAGGTCCTTGAATCAACTGGGGGATGGAGTAGGACACATGAAAGGCTGACAGGCACCACACACACAAAGGGCACTTCCCGCCCCTGACATTGGGTTTCCTGACTGCCTGGTTACCAAAGAGGGGAGAGAAGGAGAGTATTTGCCAAGGAGAGGTAGTAGCTTTACAATCTGCACAACCTTTAAAAATTATCTTTTAAAATGTTGGTGAACGGGCTCCAGTTGTCATCCCCTGGTTATAGCACCAAGTGTAGATAAAGTCCTAGAAAAGCACACATTGTTCCTTAGGAAGCAGTTTGATCCTGGGCTTCCTGAGCCCTTACCATCTAACTTGTGCATTGAACCTGGTGTTTATATGCTAAAGATGGTTAATACAGACTATGAGTGGCTGGTTATTTCTGAAGAACAAAACCCCCTGACTCCAGTGACTTGAGTACCAGCTCATGCAATGGGCAAGGTTTATTCCTAGATGTTGAGAACTCCTGAAGCCTTCTCCAGAATGCCCAGTCATGTCTCCACTTGGCTAAGTAATAATCCATTAATGCTAATTGGATTTTTTTTAATTGAATTTTTGGTTTAAAAGAAAACTTGTTGGCCAGCTCACACCTGTAATCCTAGCACTTTGGAAGGCTGAGGTGGGAGGATCACTTGCTTAAACCAGGAGTTCAAGACCAGCCTGAGCGAGAGACCCTATATGAGTCAATTAAACTTTAGGTGTCTGACAAAAAAAAAAAAAGAGTGAGACCCTGTCTCTAAAAATAGTTATTAAGGCATTGTGGTGAGTGCCAGTAGCCCCAGCTACTTGGGAGGCTGAGGCAGGAGGACTGCTTGAGCCCAAGAGTTTGAGGTTGCTATGAGCTAGGATGCCAGAGCACTTTACCCAGAGCAATGGAGTAAGACTCTTTCTCAAAAACAAACAAACAACAACAAAAAGCCAAAACAAGAGCAAAACCCTGTCTTTACCAAAAATAGAAAAATGAGCCAGGCACAATTGTCCAAGCCTATAGTCTCAATTACTTGGGAAGCTTAGACAGAAGGATCACTTGAGTCTGGAGTTTGAGGTTACAGTGAGCTATGATGACACCACTGTACCACCACACTCTGGCCTAAGCAACAGAGCAAGATTGTCTCAAAAAAAGAAAAGAAAAGAAAAAAAAGAATAAAAGATAAAAAGAAAGAAAGCCCAGCATATATTCATTAAAGTACAGCTGTAAATCAATGATGAAATATGCCAACACGATTATTTAGAATGAACAGGCATTAAAAATCTGAGGTTGTCCAAATGTTCTGTACCCCTCCATTTTGAAATTTAAAGGGAGTAAAAACACTGTGAAGTTGCTGCTGCTTTTCAGCAAGGAAAAATAGTATCTAGGGTTTTTCACAGAATTCCTGCCTTTCTTCACTTCTTCAAATCAGTGATTCTAATAATAAGTATGTTCAGCAAAATATCAGAAGTCCCAATGCAGTGTAACTTAAAATGTAATGGCAACAAATGATAAGATACATTTCCCATACTTGGAATTCTCAAAAGTACATTAAAAAGGAATTATATATATTGGATTGTAGTGGTTATGGCATAAAAGGCGGGAAAAAAGGAATTATATAAAAGCCAGTTTGTTTTGCTCTGAAGTTACCAATGTTTAAGAGCAGTAGAAGGCCAGGAGCAGTGGCTCATGCCTGTAATCCCAGCACTCTGAGAGGCCACGGCAGGTGGATTGCTTGAGCTCAAGAGTTAGAGACCAGCCTGCACCAAGAGTGACACCCCGTCTCTAAAAAATAGCTGGGTGTTGCAGTGGGCGCCTATAGTCACAGCTAGTTGGGGGAGGCTGAGGCAAAAGAATTGCTTGAGCCAAAGGGATTGAGGTTGCTGTGAGCTGTGACCCACAGCACTCTACTGGGGCTAGAAAGGGAGACTTTGTCTTAAAAAGAAAAAAAGAAAGAAAAGAAAAGCGGTAGAAGCTTTCTAGGAATTTAAGTAAATAATCCCAAAAAGAAGAAAGAGCTAAACGCATAAAGTTATATACTACCTCGTTTTTAACAGCAGAAATTATGAACAGCCTAAATCCTCAAACACAGAGATATAGATAATAGATAATACATGTACCATGTGGAGTATTATCTGTCAACAATAATTATGTAGCATATGGAGAAATGGTTAGGGTGCTATTTTATAATGACAGTGCTAAATTATACAATATAATAATTATAACTATGCACCATTATGTAAGCATATGAATAAGAATGAAAAGATATAAGCAAAAAAAAGGTGTGATGAAAGTAGGATTTCATACATTTTGTAGGGTGATGGAAAAATAATTGGGGGAAATAAAATGTGTTAATTAAACATTTATCATTTGTCCTTTTAGGTCCAAGGTTATTTACATAAAAAGTATTCACAATAAATTTTTAAGTGGACAAAGATTTATGAAATATAGGGTGTGATATAATGATTGGGGTTATTTTTTGCTGTTTAGTGGTAAATTTTAAAAACAACTATTGAGTTATAATTTCTATAGCATAAAACATATCCACTGTAGGTATATATTTAAATAATTTTATGGAAATTTACAGAGTTTGCAACTATCACCACTATGCAGTTTTAGGACATCTACATCACCTCCAAAACGTCCCTCATGCCTGTTTGCAGATAATCCCTCTCTTCTTTCTATCTCAGTATAAACCTAATTATATTTTTGACACATCCAAAATAAGGAAAATAAATCACATGTTTATTGTGTATTCACACAGAAAAGTTGGAACGAACATGCACCAACATTTTATGCAGTGATAAATTTACAGAAAATAGAATTTTGAAAAATGTTTTTCTGAAGTTTTTAGCCAATTAGCTTCTATTACCTATAGAAAAAGTTTATTTTACTTTCCTTAAAAAAAAAAAAAGGACATATGGGCTTGGCGCCTATCACTCAGTGAGTAGGGCACTAGCCACATACACCAAAGCTGGTGGGTTCGAGCCCGGCCCAGGCCTGCTAAACAAAGACAACTGCAACCAAAAAATAGCTGGGCATTGTGACAGGCACCTGTAGTCCCAGCTACTCAGGAAGGTGGAGCAAGAGACTCGCTTAACCCCAAGAGTTGGAGGTTGCTGTGAGCTGTGATGCCACAGCGCTCAACCAAGGGCAACATAGAGAGACTCTGTCTCAAAAAAAGACATATGATAATTCCACATAAATATGGAAGATTGTACACATAAATAGTCCAGATTGCATGAATGCACATACTTTATCTTCCTAGCAAAACCCAACTGAAAGGGTTTTTTAAAGGCATGAAATCAGGACAAAGGATGACAAAAGCAACTGAAAACGCAAGAAAATTTATAAAGTCAAGAGCAGATAGATAAGCAAAAATTGCCTTGCAGAAATGAGAATGTTGAATTCCAACTCAGCAATGTGGGAAGCTTAGGAACAATCAGCCTTACACAGTAAACCACACCCCATGCCCAAAGGCAGCACTGGTTAGATTCCAGGTATGGGGATAAAGGTAAGCTTAAAAACGGAAGGATTAACTGAAATTCTCTTTTAAAAACCAGTTAAATTCCCTGATCCTTTTCCCAATTGTAAGCAGTTAACTATACCTCTTCCATTCTACAGAAAGTTGGACGGGCAGAGCTGAAAGTGGGGGTAACATTCTGCAAAGAGGGAGATTAGATGAATAGTATATAAGATATACTGAAAGCCTAGTCCACGCATCTCCAGACCTCTTCTCCACTCACCTCCCAGACAGATGGTAAGCAGTCCTGTACTATCAAGGCAGGAGGTTAGATTTTTCTCTGCAGAATCTAACCAGTCCAAGAGGAAAGACTTAAAATACTGATAGTGGGCATTTCTCAGTGAAATGACCCACAGGTGGCAAGACACAATACACCATGGGATCAGAGCTTCTTATTAGCTTTATGGATCAGAGCTTCTTATTAGCACTGCTCTTAAATAAGGGCAAATAACCAGGATTACCAGACAACTAAGATACAGCTCAGACATAGAAAACAGAGACGAAAACAAATGAGCAAAAAGCAACCTGTATAAAAACAGACTTTTCACGGACAAAAAAAGTATTTAAACGGTTAATATATTGAGAGAAGAGAAAATAGTACACACATAAATAACAAGTAATATAAAAACATATACTTATCTGAATGAGTTGAAAACTTACATATACACCAAAAAAAAAAAAACCTGTGCATATATTTTTTGGCATTTTTATTCATATTTGTCCAAATTAGAAACAATCAAGATGTCCTTTAGGCCAGGTGCAGTGGCTCATGCCTGTAATCCCAGCACTGAGGGAGGTGAAGGTGGATGGATTACTTGAGCTCAGGAATTTAAGACCAGTCTGAATAAGAGCCAGGTCCCATCTCTAATAAAAATAGAAAAACTAGCTGGGCATTGTGGTGGGCCCCTACAGTCCCAGCTACTTGGGAGGCTAAGGCAAGAGGACTGCTTGAGCCCAGGAGTTTGAGGCTATAATAAGCTGTGAGCTTATGATGCCATGGCACTCTAACCAAGGCACAAAGAAATACTGTGTCTCAGGAAAAATAAATGTCCCTCAGTGAGTGAATGGGTAAACTGTGGTATATCTATATAATGGAATATTAATCAGTGATAAAAAGAAACATGGTATTAATCCAGAAAAAAAAAAAAAAGAAACAGGCTTTCAAGCCACAAAAAGACATGATGGAGTCTTAAATACTTATTGGTAAGTGAAAGAAGCCAAATCAGAGAAGTCTACCTACTGTCTGTGTCCAACTATGCATTCTAGGAAAAGGCAAGATTACGAAGAGGGCAAAAACTGGTGGGTGTGCAGAACACAGAGGGTGGGAGAGAGGAATGAATTGGTGGAGCACAAGAGATTTTAAGGCATATGTGATATAGAGATGGCAGACATGTGATATTTCACATTTGTCAAAACATATAGAATATATAACACAAAGAATGAAACCTAATGTTGGGCGGCGCCTGTGGCTCAGTGAGCAGGGCGCCGGCCCCATATACCGAGGGTGCTGGGTTCGAACCCAGCCCCCGCCAAACTGCAACAAAAGAAAAAAAAAATGAAACCTTATGTAAACAAGGAGTTTGAGGCTATAGTGAGCAATGATCATGTCACTGCAGCCTACCCGAGGCAACAGAGCAAGATGCTGTCTCAAAAAAAAAAAAAAGGGGGTAAGAGGCATAAATAAACACGTTTTTCTAAAGAATTTATACTACTAATGGCCAAGAAACATATGAAAAACTGCTCATCATCACTAATCATCAGAGAAATCCAAATTAAAACCACGAGAAGATGCAACCTCACCATCAGAGTGGCCATTATCAAAAAGTCAAAAAAGAATACAGGTTGGTGAGGAAGCAGTAAAAAGAAAATGCTTGTACACTGTTGGTGGGAAAGTAAATTAGTGCAACTTCTATGGAAAACAGTATGGCAATTCCTCAAAGAATTAAAAGTAGACCTAGCATTCGATCCAGCAATCCCACTACTGGGTATCTGCTCAAAGGAAAAGAATCTCTTATATAAAAAAGGCACCTGCACTCATATCACAGCATAATCTACAAGTGCAAAGACATAGAATCAACCTAAGGGCCCATTAACTGACGAGTGGATAAAGAAGACTACTGCTCAGCCAAAAAGAAGGATGAAATAATATCTTTTGGAGCAACTTGGATGGAGTGGAAGCCATTATTCTAAGTGGAGTATCTCTCAGGAATGGAAAAACAAATACCACGTGTACTCATTTTAAGTGGAAGCTTAATAGTTGAGTATACATGGTCATGCAGATTGGGATAATGGATTTGGGGGACTCAAAAGGGGGGAGGGATCACAAACTACCTTTGGATACAATGCATACCATTTGGGTGATAGGTACACTAAACGCCCTGACTTCACCACTATACAATTCATCCATGTAACAAAAATGAACCAAAAAAACTTGTGCCCCCATACCCCTCTACACAGAAACTGAAATTCTTTAAAACCTGAATTGGGCCAGACATAGCAGTGTCTACCTATAGTCCCAGCTATTCTTAGGACTGAGGCAGGAAGATCACCTGAGCCCAGGAGTTCAACGTTACAGAGCACTATAATTGTGCCTGTGAATAGCCACTGTACCACTGTATTCTATTGTAGTCAACACAGTGAGACCCTATCTCTTAAAAAAAAAAAAAACCTGCTAAATTAGTAGCTAAACTGGTACTCTTATACATAAGGGAGAACTGTAAATTGAAAGTATAACTTTCAGCTGAGCAATTTTACTTTTGGAAATCTACCCTAAGAAAAAAATACAAAGTATTGTGGGGAAGGATCAATAAGTATCAAGTAAAATACTGTATCTCATATAAATAATCCAGTGGATAAATTATCAAATAAGTTACAGTATAGTATTAGATGGAACTAGGCCACTATAAAAATTATAATCACAATTATTTAGTAACATTACAAAAATATTCATGAGAGAAATACTAACGTTAAAAGAATACAAAATTGCATATATAATTACAATTACGAAACAAACATTTCTGCAAAACACTGTATGAAAGTCGTAGAATTATAGATGCTCTTTTCCTTCATTTCCCAAACTCTCCAAAATGTTATATTTTCTTTAAACAGGGAAGGAGCTTGAAGTAACAAGGAAAATTACATTTTTAGGATGACTTTAATATAAATGCTGAATTTGGGATATCTTTTTTTTTTTTGGCTGAATACAGGGAACTTTATTGATGTTACATGAGAACATGGGGCTCCCTAGGCCTCTCCCATTCTTTAGGGGGTCTGATGTGGAAACTGTGTGGAGGGGAGATTCTTAGTGAGGTGGGGGACTGAGTAGGCAGGGGCACCCCAACAGCTGAGGGCCTCTGTCTTCCTCTCATGCTCTGGCTGGGGGTGGTGGTATGGGGGCTCTTACTCCGTGGAGGCCATATTGGCCGTTAGGTCACCCCCTGTTGCTGCAGCCAAATTCATTGCCGTACCAGGCAATGAGTTTGACAAAGTTGTCATTGAGGGCAATGCCAGCCCTAGTATCAAAGGTGGAAGAATGGGTGTCACTGCTAAAATCAAAGGAGAGGACCTGGTGCTTGTTGTAGCCCAGGATGCCCTTGAGGGGGTCCTCTGATGCCTGCTTCACCACCTTCTTGATGTCATCGTATTTGGCAGCCTTCTCCAGATGGCAGGTGAGATCCGTGACCGACACATTGGCAGCAGGGACACAGAAGGCCATGCCAGTGGCTGATCTAGTCCAGACAGGAATGATGTTCTGGAGAGCCCCATGGCCATCACGCCACAACTTCCCAGAGGGGCCATCCACAGTCTTCTGGATGACAGTGATGGCATGGACTGTGGTCCTGAGTCCCTCCATGATGCCGATGTTGTCATGGATGACATTGGCCAAGGGGGCTAAGCAGTTGGTGGTACAGGAGGCAGTGCTGACAATGCCGAGGCTGTTTTCGTACTTCTCGTGGTTCACACCCATCACAAACAAGGGGGCATTAGCAGAAGGTGCAGAGAGGATGACCCTTTTGGCACCCCACTGTAGGTGAGCTCTAGCCTTCTCCATGGTGGTGAAGATGCCAGTGGACTCCACAATGTAGTCAGCACCTGCCTCGCCCCATTTGATTTTGGTGAGATCTCACTCCTGGAAGATGGCTATGGGATTTCCATTGATGACAAACTTCCTGTTCTCAGCCTTGACTGTGCCATGGAATTTGCCATGGGTGGAATCATTCTGGAACATGTAGATCCTGTAGTTGAGGTCAATGAAGGGGTCACTGATGGCGACATATCCACTATGCCAGAGTTAAAAGCAGGCCTGGTGACCAGGCACCCAATATGGCCAAAGCCATTTATTATGACCTTCACTTTCACCATGGTGCCTCGGGGATGCTGCTGGTGCTGCACAAGAAGAAGCGGCTGTCGGACAAACGGGAGGACCAGAGTGCCTGAATGGATGATTTTTACTCTATGGATGATTTAAACTTCGAAGGCTTACTTTTATAATAAAATATTTGTCGGGAAAATTAGAGAAACATGGTGTTAGCTGTAGATAACATTACTTTAAAGAAAATGTGTGCACATGTACAGGAACTGTAACCGTTGTAATAGAACAATAGAAATAATGTTCTATTATGTTTAGAATAGAACATAAGAATGAACTATTCTTATGTTCATTATCAAATTACTAAGTCTTAAGTTGGTTTTTTAAAATGAAAACATAATTATTGACATAAAGACAATTTGAATTTTAAAAACAGATAATCAGTTGGTTTCTGCAGAGTTTACCATGCATATGTTTTCCTTATGACGTCTGATTGCCACTTCATTCATTCAAATCTGGGTTCTGAAAACCATTATGTGACTGGTGTTTCCTTTGCTGTGTATGTTTTAGTTGGTATTATGAATTGCTTGAGAATTAGTATTTTCATCTTAATGTTCTAAGAACATTTGATACCAGAACATTTTACACTGAGTGTTCTCTGAACCACCAAGTACTAAAAATTCAGGTACTAAGCAAAAGTGCAATAAGTGCTAGGTGTAAAATTTCCAATGTTTACTACGAAGCTCCATGTTGTGAGGAGGATACCATTGTAGCCTTCAGATCTTACATTCTACAATCCTAATGGCTTCAACTCCAAACAAAAGGTTGTCTGTCGAAGCTATGTTGACTTCAAAAGGCCTCATAAGATTTTGCTGTGTTTCGTTTACAGGCCCTAGTTTAAGGAGAATATTTTTGGCACTTTACCATTCAGCTGATTTCCCAGACTCAGTTCATTCCAGAGGACAGTCTATTGATGGATTATTCTTTATTTCTGTTGGGAACTCTTGAATCCAAAGTAAGTTTCAACGTTTCTTGCTGTCACTGATTATTATTAGTATTACTATTATTACTAATATTATTTTGCTTTCACTCTTCTTCCTTACTTCAGTTCTCTCATTCATTCATTCATTCATTTGGTTTTAGTGCTGGGGTCTTGCTCTGTCACCCAGACTGGAGTGCAATGGTAATATCTCACGGCAGCCTTGAACTCCTAGGCTCAAGCTATGCTTCCCACTCAGCCTCCTGAGTGACTGGGTCTACAGGTGCTCGCCACCATGCCTGGCTAATTTTTTTTTTTTTTTTTTAGAGAGTGGTCTCCCTATGTTGCCCAGGCTGCTCTCCAACTCCTTGCCTCAAGTGATCCTCCCACCACGCCCTCCCAAAGTACCTAGAGTACAGGTATGAGCTACTGTGCCCAGCCCTCTCAGACATTTATTGAACACATTCAACGTACCAGATACATTGATGAAATTACAGATTGATGAAATACATCAATGAGACATGTGGTCTCTGCTCTCAAGATGCTCAAAATGGAATTGGGCTGACAGACAAGTCACAAAGCATTATAGTCTAGTGGTTAATGCAATGTGACATGGTACACTGGCACAGTATGGATGGCGTGACAGGGGTGACAAGTTAAATTTTGGCTATGTTCAGTTTGAGATGACATTAGGACATCTAGACATGGGGCTTTCCTAGTAGGCACTTGATGGACTCTTCAAAAAGGTCTAGGATGGGAACAGATGTGTGAGTCATTAGTACACAGGTCATGAGATTGCCTAGGAAAAGAAAATTAAGAGACAGAAAAAAGGACTAAGAAGAGAATTCTACTTAAGAAGTGGGAAAATGTGCAACAATATGTAAAGCACTTGAGAAAATATAAAAGAGGAAAACCAGAACAGAACAGCAGCCATAAAGAAAATGAATCAAGTTTTAAGAATGAAGCAATAGTCTACTGTATCACAAGCCCAAGTGAGTCCATGAAGACAGGGACAGAGGGCACACTTAGCATGGCAAAGTGGCCAGGACACCTGCCCAAGCCTCACAGGAAACTGAATCTTACGGTCCCATGTGAGGTGCTGGTGACAAGGGCAGAAGGCTGAGATCCAAAAGCTGGGCTGTGAAGGTAAGGGCAGGTGTGCAGGACAGTTGGTGAGGAGAGAAGGGACCGAAGAAATATCAAAGGAGCTTCCTTTCTTCCTTTACTTTCTTTCCTTCTGTATCCCCACCCCATGTCTCTCCTTCTCTTTCTCTCTCCCTTCCTTTTCTTCTTTTCTTTTCTTTTTTTTATTGCTGGGAATTCATTGAGGGTACAATAAACCAGATTACACTGATTGCATTTGTTAGGCAAAGTCCCTCTTGCAATCATGTCTTGCCCCAAAAGCCTTCCTTCCTTTTCTATAGGAAGACTAGAGATGAACTAGTTTATAAGGTATAGATGAGAAAACATTTTAGAAGCAAAATGTTGATAATAAAGCAGGAAGAAGGTATCACAAATGGATTCCACACTCCGAAGAATGAGAAGAGGCTAGGATCCAATGCTCACTGCATGAAGCTCCCATTTTCTCTCGGAAGTAGAAGGCAAGTTCACTTTCAGAAAGTTGGAAACAGGTTGTAGAACAGGAGTGCTGAAGTGAGAGAATAAAGGGAAGGATGGCCAGCCTTGGAGGTGATGGGAGAGAAGCTGAATTGGGATGATGTAAGCTTTTGGCACAGGATTTCCAGACCAGGTTAGCAACCATGGATGTTGTTCATTGATTGCCTTGTTTGTGTAAATTTCTCCAGTAAGTCAACAAGCTAGGTGTGACAGCAGAGAAGGGTAGATGGTTGGAGGTATTGATGAAAGTCAAAGAATGTATCTTGAAAACACTGAGGACTCCAGAGTTTGTTTACCAAGGAAGAGGTAGTGCCATAGAAAAAGGTTAAGTGCAGAAAGACAGGTTAGTAGGAGGACTGACCCCATGGGAGTAAAAATCTAAAAAACAACAAGTACCAACAGGTACCGACCAGCATTCATATGTAATAACTCAACCCAAGATGAGTTCAAGATAAAACAAGATGAAGGAGAGGAAGGAACCTCCAAAGCCCAAGTGGTCCATTCTCCTGCAGCTAAACAGGATGACTGCAAAGCATTCCAAAGAGAAGAGACTCTCTGTTGTTTTTCAAGACCACCCAAAGTGGATATTCCTTTGTAGCAGAGGTCAAGAAAGTTTTCCTGCAAAGGGCCAGGTATGAAACACTGCTGGCCACATTCAACTCTGCCATCGTAGCTCAAAAGTAGCCACAGACAAAATGCACATGAATAAGTATGAACGTGCTATAAAACCTTGTTTTTGAAGCAATATAGAGGAGTATATTTGATCCAAGATGATTCTGTTGACCTCTTCCCCAGACCATTTTGAGGTATTTGTTCTTTTTAAATGAGCATGCTTTATTCACAGAGAATATTAACACTTAGTAATACACACTGCGAAGACATTTTACTTTTTGTTTATATTTTTATTTTGAATATTTGGGGGAATTATAAGTTCCAATAAACATCTGTGTGTGCAGTCAAAACTGTCAATCTTTTCCCCGTTTTGAACTTCATAATCATGCTTAGAATGGTTTTCCCTACACCAATATTATACAAATATTCTCCTACCACTGTTGCTTATGTGTGATAGATAAAAAGAGAGACTCTGGAGCCAGACCAGCAATATTTATAGTGACTGTAGCACTATTCATCCTCTCTCTAAGCCTGCTGCCTTAACTATAAAATGGGAGAAAACCCCCAATTTATGTGGTTGCTACAAGGAATAAATAAGTAAAATATGGACAACATAATACAAAGTGTTTAAATCCAGGCTTGACACATAGTACATGTTAAATAAATGTTAGTTATGATTCCTTTGGTGACTGTAATTCACATAGAAATGATTCTGATCTAAAAAGTGAGGGTGAAATCAAACTCAATTTCTCCCCTTATTTAAATTTATGTCCAACCGTATTTCTCTCAATCTAGTTTGCTTTTCCTTCCTTTCCTTTATGAAATATAACCAACCAACATTTTCACTTTTTTCACTATTGCTGTGTGATTTATTTGTTTGTTTGTTAATTAATTAATTAATTATTTATTTTGAGAAAGATCTTGCTCTGTCGTCTAAGCCAGAGTACAATGGCATTATCATACCTCACTACAATCTCAAACACCTGGGACTATAGGTGCTCACCACTGTGCCTGGCTAATATTTTTATTTTTAGTAGAAATGGGGTCTTGCTTTTGCTCAGGCTGGTCTTAAACTCCTGACTTCAGGCTATCCACCTGTCTCAGCCTCCCAGGGTGCTAGGAGTATAATTCTGAGACACTGCACCTGGCCAGTTTTTTAAAGTTAAAAATAAAAATTGTATTAATGGCTCAGTGCCTGTAGCTCAGCGGCTAGGGCACTAGCCACATACAGCAGGGCTGGTGGGTTCAAACCTGGCCTGGGCCTGCCAAACAACAATGACAACTACAACAAGAAAATAGCTGGGCATTGTGGAGGGCACCTGTAGTTCCAGCTACTTGGGAGGCTGAGGCAAGAGAACGGCCTAAGCCCAAGAGTTTGAGGTTGCTGTGAGCTGTGATGCCACAGCACTCTACTGAGGGTGACATGGTGAGACTCTATTTCAAAAATCAATAAATAAAAATTATATTTATTATATTTTCATACTTGGTATTTGTTATGGTCTGAATATCTGTCACCTCAAAATTCATATGTTGAAATCCTAACCCCCAAAGTAATGGTTTTAGGAACAGGGCCTTTTAGAGGTAATTAGGTCACGAGGGTGGAGCCTTCATGAATGAAATCAGTGCTCTTTTTTTGGGGGGGGGTGGGGGCAAGTGTTAAAGCAGAAATTTATTAAAATCCATTTATATAGTGTTTTACAGACAAAAAAAATGTAAAGTCCTCAACATTCAGGCAATCGTCTCTTTCCAGAAGTGCTTCATGAAACGGTGGATTTCTTTACCCTCCCCCCATTAAGATACTTCTGTTTATGCTCCTGAAAATGATCCATTTAATTACACCACCTTCTAAGGAAGAATCCCTTTGAGGTCCCAAAACTTCTGCAGATAATGAAGAGATACTAGTAGAGAACCTTCTCCAAAATGCAATGCCTCATGACAGAGCTGTAGTGCAAGAGGTACATGATGGTGACTCTTCAGAGGAGTGTGTGCACACCTACCATGTGAGCCACGAGGAAAGCTCAAGGGCCCAGCTGGCCCCCTAGCTGTGGAGTGTGGCCAGCCGGGACTGCATGGCCTCCAGAGCCTCTTCTTCCTCCTCATCCTCTGAGGCGGCCATTGCTCCTACAGGTACAGTCTCTGGAAGGGCATCAGTCACTTTACTGGGTGCCTTGCCCAATGCCCCTGCTGTAATTTCAAACAGAATTTTGTCAATTTCCATCTCTGCTGCTTCCTCCATTTCTTCCTGATTATCCATGCTTTCGAAAGTGTCCTCTAACATCTCCTCTATGATCCCAGCCTTCATCATCTCTTTAGATAGTTCCCGCATGGTGGCCTGGATTTCTGGGATCTTCACAAGACTTTGCACAGCCTTCATCACTTCTGTGCTCTTCTGCAGGGAGCCAGCCACTCGCAGAACCGCAAGTTGATTCTTCATACCCATAAGCACCGAGTTCATGTGCGCTTTGGATGCATAGAGTTTGCTCACAGCCTTCCTTGACCTGATCATCTCCTTGGCCAAAACTACACAGACATCCTTCTGGCCCTTCTTGGCAGCATCTTTCACAGATCATTTCACTTTTTCTTCTTCTCTTTGGATATCTCTTATTTGCCTGTCAACAACTCTCATTTCCTTTCGTATCTTCAATGACCATTCATTGACCAGCTCTTTGGGAGGCTTCTCCTGGGTTTTTCCAAACAGCCCCATGATGAACTAAACTCGTCTTGCCCCTTCCAGCTTTCCGTTCCCTGCGCCAAGACAGGTCATGGCAGCCACCTGGGCGGGGCTGCGAAATCAGTGCTCTTATAAAAGAGACGCCAGAGAGCTCCCTTGCCCTTCTGCCATGTGAGAACACAGACAGAAAGCACAGTCTAGGAACCAGGAAACAGGCCCTCACCTGACACTGAATCTGCCAACTCCTCAATCTTGGACTTCCAAGCCTCCAGAAGTATGAGAAAGAAATGTTTGTTGTTTATAAGCCATTCAATTCATAGTATTTTTTTATAGCAACCCAAACACAGTATTTATATATCTTATTCCCAAATGTTCTGTGATAGCTAAAAACTTTATTATACGTTGTCATCTAAAACAATTAAGTTGCTAGGCGCGGTGGCTCATGCCTGTAATGCTAGCACTCTGGGAGGCGTGAGGTGGTGGATTGCCTGAGCTCAAGACTTTGTGAGACCAGCCTGAGCCACAGCGAGACCCCATCTCTAAAAGTAGCTGGGTGTTGTAGTGGACACCTGTAGTCCCAGTTACTAGGGAGGCTGAGACAAGAGAATCTCTTAAGCCCAAGAATAGGAGGTTGCTGAGAGCTATGAAGCCATGGCACTCTACCAAGGGCAACAAAGTAATAAATAAATAAATAAGTTCTTTTTTCTTTATTTAAATCACATGAACTAATGCATTAAAGCCAAGGTCCAAGGCCTTAACATGGCCTAGGAGGCCCATGAGATCTGGCCAGTGCCTGCCGCTCACCTCTCCTGAGCTTTCTTAGTTCCTCCTATCTATAAAGCACTTTCCCTCAGCACCTCCAGATATTCTGAAGAGCTCTTTCCTCAACACTGTCTGGCTTTGTCTCATTCTTCTTTTTCATCTCAATGCAGACAGTACCTCTTCAAAAACTTCCTTAAATCTCCCAGATAAATTATGTACTCCTGGTTACTCTTTCCCTTTCTAGCCCTCCTTCCAATTATGAAATCATCTAGTTACATAATCATAAACTAGTGTGTTTATTAGTGTCTTCTATTTGAGAAAGAACTCATTAAATACTGGTTGACTTAATGAATAGAAAATTAAAAGAGTTAGTATTACTAATAAAAATCTCACTAACTTATTCACCACAGAAGTGAAATCTGAACTCAAACTGAACTGCAGGCTTAATCTACTTAAGAAAAAATTTCAAGATCTTCACCTCATAATTACATGAATACGACTATAATATTAGTAGATGCTATCACATATTATTACATTTTGATTATTTGTGAGCAGCTAATTCAAATTATGATTTATGCTATAAAGAATTTAAATAAAAATTCTATAAATTGAAATTCTCATGAATTTAAAACTAGCCTTTTCTACTTTTAGTTTGAATTGAAGTTTTATCATTGTCAATACATTCATTCACACATTTTTTTTATTGTTAAATCATAGCTGTGTACATTAGTGCAATCAAGGAGTACAATGTGCTGGTTTCATATACAATCTGAAACATTCCCATCAAACAGTTCAACGCAGCCTTCATGGTATTTTCTTAGTCACTGTATGTAGGCATTTGTATTCTGCCTTTAGTAAGTTTTGCCTGTACCCATTCCAAGATGCACCGTAGGTGTGGCCCCACCCATCACCCTCCCTTCACCCTAACCTCCCCCCTCCCTTCCCCTTCCTTGGCCCCTTCCCTATAGTCTTGTGCCATAGTTGGGCTGTAGCCTTCATGTGAAAGCCACAATTTAGCTTCATAGTAGGGCTGAGTACATTGGATACTTTTTCTTCCATTCCTGAGATACTTTGCTAAGAAGAATATGTTCCAGCTCCATCCATGTAAACATGAAAGAGGTAAAGTCTCCATCTTTCTTTAAGGCTGCATGGTATTCCATGGTATACATGTACCACAATTTGCTAGTCCATTCGTGGGTTGATGGGCACTTGGGCTTCTTCCATGACTTAGCAATTATGAATTGGGCTGCAATAAACATTCTGGTACAGATGTCTTTGTTATATTGTGATTTTTGGTCTTCTGGGTATAAACCTAGTGAAGGAATTATAGGATTGAAAGGCAGGTCTATTTTAGGTCTCCAAACATCCTTCCAGAAGGAACGTACTAATGTGCATTCCCACCAGCAGTGTAGAAGTGTGCCCTTTTCTCCACATCCACGCCAACATCTCTGGTTTTGGGATTTTGTTATGTGGGCTACTCTTACTGGGGTTAGGTGATATCTCAAAGTAGTTTTGATTTGCATTTCTCTGATGATTAAGGATGATGAGCTTTTTTCATGTGTTTGTAGATCGTGCCTCTGTCTTCTTTAGAGAAGTTTCTCTTCAAGTCCCTTGCCCACCCTGAGATGGGATCACGTGTTCTTTTCTTGCTAATACTTTTGAGTTCTCTGTGGATTCTGGTTATTAGACCTTTATCGGAGGTATAACCTGCACATATTTTCTCCCATTCTGAGGGCTGTCTGCTTGCTTTACTTACTATGTTCTTGGCTGTGCAGAAGCTTTTTAGTTTGATCAGGTCCCAGTAGTGTATTTTTGATACTGCTTCAATTGCCTGGGAAGTCCTCCTAAAATATTCACCCAGGCCAATTCCTTCAAGAGTTTTCCCTGCACTTTCTTCAAGTATTTTAATAGTTTCATGTCTCAACTTTAAATCTTTTATCCAGTGAGAGTCTATCTTAGTTAATGGTGAAAGGTGTGGGTCCAGTTTCAATCTTCTACAGGTTGCCAGCCAGTTCACCCAGCACCACTTGTTAAATAGGGAATCTTTTCCCCACTGAATGTTTTTAATTGGCTTGTCAAAGATCAAATGACCGTAAGTAGCTGGATTCATCTCTTGGTTCTCTATTCTGTTCCAGACATCTACTTCTCTGTTTTTGTGCCAATACCATGCTGTTTTGATCACTATCGATTTATAGTACAGTCTCAGGTCTGGTAGCATGATTCCTCCTGGTGTGTTTTTATTTCTGAGTAATGTTTTGGCTATTCGAGGTTTTTTCTGATTCCATATAAAACGAAGCATTATTTTTTCAAGATCTTTAAAATATGACAATGGAGCTTTAATAGAAATTGCATTAAAATTATATATTGCTTTGGGTAGTATAGACATTTTAACAATGTTCATTCTTCCCAGCCATGAGCAGGGTATGTTTTTCCATTTGTTAACATCTTCAGCTATTTCTTTTCTTAAAGTGTCATAGTTCTCTTTGTAGAGATCATTCACATCCTTTGTTAGGTATACTCCCAAATATTTCATCTTCTTTGGCACTACTGTGAAAGGAATAGAGTCCTTGACTGTTTGTTCAGCTTGGTTATTGTTGGTATATATAAAGGCTACAGAATCACGGGTGTTGATTTTGTAGCCTGAGACATTGCTGTATTCCTTGATCACTTCTAAAAGTTTTGTAGTAGAATCCCTAGTGATTTCCAGATATACGATCATATCATCTGCGAAGAGTGAAAGTTTGATATCTTCTGACCCTATGTGGATACCCTTGATCACCTTTTCTTCCCTAATTGCAATGGCTAAAACTTCCATTACAATGTTAAAGAGCAATGGAGACAATGGGCAACCTTGCCTGGTTCCTCATCTAAGTGGAAATGATTTCAGTTTAACTCCATTCAATATGATATTGGCTGTGGGTTTGTTGTAGATGGCCTCTATTAGTTTAAGAAATGTCCCTTCTATACCAATTTTCTTAAGTGTTCTGATCATGAAGGGATGCTGGGTATTATCAAAAGCTTTTTATGGATCAATTGAAAGAATCATATGGTCCTTATTTTTTAGTTTGTTTATGTGCTGAATTACATTTATAGATTTACGTATATTGAACCAGCCTTGAGACCCTGGGATAAATCCCACTTGTCGTGGTGTATAATTTTTGTGATGTGTTGTTGGATTCTGTTTGTTAGGATCTTATTGAGTATTTTAGCATTCATTAGTGATATTGGTCTATAATTTTCTTTTCTTGTTGGGTTTTTCGCTGGTTTGGGGATCAAGGTGATGTTTGCTTCAGAGAATGTGTTGGGTAATATTCCTTCTTTTTCTATATTTTGGAAGAGGTTTAGTAATATAGGTACTAGTTCTTCTTTAAAGGTCTGGTAGAATTCGGATGTAAAGCTATCTGGTCCTGGGCTTTTCTTTTTAGGGAGATTTTGTATAGTTGATGCTATTTCAGAACTTGACATAGGCCTGTTCAACACTTTTCCAGTTCATTCTGGCTAAGTATTGGTAGGTGGCGTACTTCCAGGTATTGGTTGATTTCTTTCAGATTTTCATATTTCTGAGAGTAGAGTTTCTTGTAGTATTTGTTATGGATTTTTTGAATTTCTGAGGGGTCTGTTGTTATTTCATCATTACCATTTCTGATTGACGAAATTAGAGATTTTACTCTTTTTTTTCCTGGTTAGGTTGGCCAAAGGTTTATTTTATTGATCTTTTCAAAAAACCAACTTTTGGATTTATTGATCTGTTGTATAATTCTTTTGTTTTCAATTTCATTTAGTTCTGCTCTGAGTTTGGTTATTTCTTTACTTCTGCTGGGTTTGGGGTTGGAGTGTTCTTCCTTCTCCAGTTGCTTGAGATGTTCCATTAAGTTATTGACTTCCTCTCTTTCCATTTTCTTGAGGAAGGCTTGCAGTGCTATAAATTCCCTCTTAGGACTGCCTTTGCAGTATCCCAGAGGTTCTGGTAATTCGTGTCTTGACTGTTGTTTTGTTCCAAAAATTTGGTGATTTCTTTCTTAATCTCGTCAATAACCCATCTACCCTTCAGCATAAGGTTTTTTAGCTTCCATGTTTTTGTATGGGTTTGCAGGTTCCTGTTGTTATTCCATGATGGTCTGAGAACATGCAAGGAATAATTTCTATTTTTTTAAATTTGCTGAGGTTATATTTGTGGCCTAGGATGTGGTTGATTTGGAGTATGTTCCATGGGCTGATGAGAAGAATGTGTATTCAGTTTTGTTGGGATGAAGTGTTCTGTAGATGACTGTTAAGTCCAGATGTTGAATGGTTAAGTTTCAATCTAAAATTTCTTTGCTTAGCTTCTTTTTGGCGGATCTATCCAGCACTGCTAAAGGGGTGTTAAAATCTCCAACTACTATGGAACTGGAGGAAATCAAGTTGCTCATGTCTGTTAGAGTTTCTCTTATATGAGGTGCGTTCTGGTTGGGTACATAAATATAAATAATTGAAATCTCATCAAATTGAGTATTACCTTTAACAAATATGAAGTGTCCATCTTTATCCTTCCTTATTTCGGTTGGTTTAAAGCCTATTGCATCTGCAAATAGGATTGCAACACCTGCTTTTTTCTGCTTCCCATTTGCCTGGAGTATAGATGACCATCCCTTCACCTTGAGTCTATGTTTGTCTTTTAATGTAAGATGCAATTCTTGTATGCAGCAGATATCTGGCTTGAGTTTTTGTATCTAGTCCGCCAACCTGTGCCTCTTTAGAGGACAATTTAAACCATTCACATTAATTGAGAATATTGATAAGCCTTTTGAGAGGCCAGTGGACATTTTTAATCCTTTTGCGACTGTGGAAGTTGGAATTTGATCAAAATTTTCTGGGTGGGCTTACTTTTGTGGTGGAGGATTATGCTGTTCTTTATGGAGGATAGGTGTGACAATATCCTGGAGAGCTGGTTTAGTTATGGCAAATTTCTTCAACATGTGAATGTCATTGAAGTACTCAATTTCTCTGTCATAAATGAAACTCAGTTTAGCTGGGTACAGGATCCTGGGTTGAAAGTTATTTTGTTTTAGGAGATTAAAAGTCGATGACCATCCTCTTCTAGCTTGAAAGGTTTCAGCAGAGAGATCTGCAGTTATTCTAATATTCTTGCCCTTGTAGGTGATGGTTTTCTTTCATCTGGCTGCTTTCAGAATTTTCTCCTTCATATTAACTTTAGCAAAATTGATTATGATGTGTCTGGGGGATGTCTTATTTGGGTTGAGTCGTGCTGGAGTTCTGAAACTGTCTGCTATCTGAATTTCAGAATCTCTTGGCATGTCTGAAACGTTCTCCTTCATAATCTCATGGAGAAGAGATTCTGTGCCTTGTGAAGCCACTTCACCACTTTCGGGGATCCCTAAAAGACAAATATTGGTTTTCTTCAAATTATCCCAGAGCTCTCTGAGAGAGTGATCTGTTTTTGCCCTCTATTTCTCTTCCTCTCTGAGAGTTTGGGAGCATTCGAAAGCTTTGTCTTCAATGTCAGAAATCCTTTCTTCTGCTTGCTCCATTCTGTTACTGAGGGATTCTACTGTGTTTCTCAGATCTTTGAGGGCTGCAAATTCTTGTCTCAATGTGTCAAAATCTTTGGTCATTTGGTCTTTGAATTTGTTGAATTCATGAGATATCTTTTGGGTTACTGCCTGGAATTCTGATTTGATCTTATTTGCTATCCAGATTCTGAATTCGATTTCTGACATCTCAGCTATTTGTTTGTGCATGACATCTTATGCTGTGTCTGCCCCATTGATCCTTGGGGGAGTTGATCTACTCTGATTGTTCATATTGCCAGAGTTTTTCTGTTGATTTCGCCTCATGATTGTTTTTTCACTGTTGCCTCTAGCCATCCTCAGAGTTAGGGAGGTATCTCTCTGGAAACGACAGTTCTTACTCAAAATCAGCAGCAACACATGAGCCCCAAACCCAAGAATGAGGAACCTGGATCACCCACTGATCCACACATTTATTTATTTAGCCATTATACATTATTTTAGCCATTATATGTTTATTTAGCCATTAATTCAATTATGTCATTATTGATTACCTTCTCAGCTGTAAGCTCTGGTGATTGAAAGATGAATCGTACATAGTATTCATCCTCTGAGAGTTTTGAGCCAAGTGAGATGCATACTAACTAGTTATTATAGCTAAGAATCAATGTATTCTGTATTTTTAATATATCTGATAATTTCACTTGTATAAAAAGGAATATTAAATAGTAAATTCCATTTATTCATATTTTCTTGTGAAAGTCACTTTTTACATTTGTAAAGGACACCTTTATCCATTTTGTCTGACTGTCTTCAATGACAATTAGATTGTACTCAACTACAAGTGTGGCAGAGGCTGGCGAGACACTCACCAAACCTCTTCCTCTTGCTGGAGACACCACCAAACATTTTGCTTCTCACCATGAAACGTGCCTGACGTGATGGCCAAGACAGTTAAGAGTTGCTTGTCTTCTCTGTACTCTCTCTTCTTTCCTCAGCAAACCTAAAGTCCAGAATTGGAAGACAGCAGCAGAACAAGATGAAAGGACTCTGATTCCCTGAGTGACAGCAAGGAGAAGAGCCTCACCAGGTCACACCACAATGTGAGCAAGTAATTAATTAAGGCCCTAAAATTTTTAGGATGTTTGTTACAACAGTTAACTTATCCTAACAAATCATTCCATTGTGAGGTAGTATGAAGTCAATCAGAAGTTTAAAGAACACAGGCTCAATGCCCGTAGCACAGTGGTTATGGCGCCAGCCACATACACTGAGGCAGCGGGTTCAAATGCGGCCCAGGCCAGCTAAACAACAATGACAACTGCAACAAAAAACAGCCAGGCGTTGTGGTGGGCACTTGTAGTCCTAGCTACCTGGGAGGCTGAGGCAAGAGAAATCGCTTAAGCTCAAGAGTTTGAGGTTGCTGTGAGCTGTGACACCATAGCACTCTACCAAGGGCAACATAGTGAGACTCTGTCTCCAAAAAAAAACAAACAAAAAGAAAGAAATTTAAAGAACACAATAATGACAGATATTCTTAGTCCCTTTTTAAATACCCATTTGTTTCCTTTTCTCTGTTAACAGGACCCTGATTTTGTTTGGGGTGCCACTGTGCCCAGCTCCAGGTGAAGGATTTTGATCAATCTAAGCCCATCATGCACGTTCAATCCTCCCCTGCCACGAGGGGTGGCCATGCAGCCAGGTTCCAGCTAAGATCTAATGCGAAGTCTACTGCAGGAATTTCTGGGAAAGGTGTTTCCCTTCCTGACTGATAAGGGAGGCCTGCATGGCTGGCATCATCCTTTCCTCCCTCTTCTTGCCTTATACAGGGACCTGCATTGGTGGGGGCTGCCTTCTGAACTAACATAATAAATGTATTTTGAACTACCATCATATATGTCCCAATCCCATAAATTTGTGGGTTAATCTGGGACTTGCATGAAGAGAAGAGAACACGCACATTCAAAGGCATCAAACCCCTGGGTTCAAGTGATCCCCTTCCCTCAGTCTCCTAAGTAGCTGGGACTACAAGCACTTGCCACCACATCCGGCTAAGTCTACTTTTTTTTTTTTTTTTCTTTTTAGTAGAAACAGGGTCTGCTCTTGCTTAGGCTGGTCTTAAACTCCTGAGCTCAAGGAATCTTCCCACTTTGGCTTCCAGGGTGCTAGGATTATAGGCATGAGCCACTAAGCAACTGGGCCTCAAAGGTAATTTTTTATTTTTTGAGATAGAGTCTTACTATTTTGCCCTAGGTAGAGTGCTGTGGCGTCATAGCTCACAGCAATATCAAACTCTTGGGCTTATGCAATTCTCTTGCCTCAGCCTTCCAAGTAGCTGGGACTACAGGCACCTGCCACAACGCCCGGCAGCTAATTTTTTTGGTGCAGTTGTCATTGTTGCTTAGCTGGCTGGGGCTGGGTTTGAACCTGTCAGCTTCGGTGCATGTGGCCAGCACCGTAACCACTGTGTTATGGGTGCCAGTCTCAAAGATAATTTTTAATTTAGATATTTAAATGACAAAACAAAGGCCTCAATGGGCCCAAGGCTACTCAGGTTTGTGAAATTTGAATTAGAACGGCCTGTTAATTTAACACTAACCTTTAATTTGTGTAACCAATAATTCAGTTATTGCATACAGAATGATATATTTATTTCTCATATTTTCTTAATGTGCTTCCTTTAAATCAGTACAGTGTCAGGGTTTGGAGCCAGACTACCTGGATTCAAATCCTAGCTCTAGCAGTTACTGTGTAAACTTAAGTGGTAATAAACTTGTGTCCATTTTTTCTCATTACTAAAATGGAGATAATCATACCATACACTTATAAGGACAGTGAAATGGCACAATCAATATAAAGTACTCAGTAGAGTGCTTGGCACATGATGCTTAATAAATATAAGCTTTGATGTTTATTACCTCCAAGTTTCAGCCATACTGCTTCAAGTAGTGAAATAATCCATTGTCTGTGAGGGGGTCCTTGCTGCATATTTGTGTAAGTGTGCTTTCTGTGCAGGGCCCCCTGGTGAGTAAACTAAAGAATAATTAAGGTTGCCTGACAGCCTTTGGACTGCTTGGGTTTTACGCAAGGTTAAAATAACATCACGGTCAAGGAGTAGGGCGCCGCTCCCATATGCTGGATGTGGTGGGTTCAAACCCAGCCCCGGCCAAAAGAAAAAAAAAAATAAAATAACATCACAGATAAGTTGTTTTAAGTAAGGGATTAGAGTCAACGACTAAGAGTCAAGGGCAGGATGAGAAAGACACTGGGGGAGTGGGGTGTGTGCCTTCTCCTGTCCCTGTGAACTCTTATGCCCAGGGCTGTGGACTCTGGGGCCTCACTCCAGGCAAGACGATAAAGAAACAGGAGCCAAGGGATAGCCACAGATAATAATCCTAACAGCATAGTGGGCCAGGCTTCCCTCCCACCACTCCATCCACCTTCTTCACGATCCTCCAAGATGAATTCACCAAGGATAAGACCCTATTTTGATGCCTCTACATCTTTTGCTTATGCAATTCCCTTCCCTAAAAAACCCATCAGCCCATCACTTTCTGTCGCTATTCATTTCTCAGAATTGAATATAAATGCTTCTTCTTTCAAGATAGCATCTCTAGTTTTCTTACTCTAATAATCTCCCTGACTTTTCTGAACTTTGTCAAATTTTATTCATTCCAAAACACTTTTAGAGTACCTGCTAGGACCTTGAAATTAATTCTGTGAGCTGAAAGGATATGTATGGTCTTGACTCTCTGGGAATGCTTTAAAGGCTATAATAAATGGAATTCATTTGTACCTTTTGTCTTCCCCAACAAGATATACACCTGTTACAATAAGAGGTATGTACTGTGTGATAGAATAGTAAAAGAAAGCTCAGGTCCTGGAGATAAAGTTCAACATTAAATTTAGCTCTAACCTTCGTGGAGAACAAGGGCTAAAAGGGGAACACAATGGTCTCTTTGTAACAGACAAGAGGATACATACCAGGTCCTTAGAACAAATAAGACTTATTCCTCACCTTAAAGTATTAAATAATTTCCCACGTGGGATATTATAGAGGTTTCAGATGATTACATTTCAGCATGAAAACTGCTAAAACAGCTTTCTTTTAGATACTGAGGCCCCAGCCACGAGTATAGTCAGGCTTTAGAAGAGGCTAACCTCTAAGAACCTCCACAGAGGCAAAAGGAAGGTCTGGCTGGACCCCAGTGAGACCAACAAAATTGCCAATGCCAACTCACTGGCAGCAGATGAGGAAGATGATCAAAGATGAGCCAATAGGCTGGGTGCAGTGGCTCACACCTGTAATCCTAGCTCACTGGGAGGCTGAGGCAGGTGGATTACCTGAGCTCAGGAGTTCAAGACCAGCCTGAGCAAGAGCGAGACTCTGTCTCTACTAAAAATGGGAAAAAAAAAAAAAAAAGATTATCCAGGCATCATGGCAGGCACCTATAGTCCCAGCTACTCAGGAGGTTGAGGCAAGAGGTTGCTCAAGCCCAAGAGTTTGAGGTTGCTGTGAGCTATGATGCAACAGCACTTAACCCAGGGTGATAAAGTGAGACTCTGTTTCAAAAATAAAAATAGGAGCCAATCATTCCCAAGCCTATGATGGTTCGTTCCCCAGCTGGATACTAGAAAAACACCTATGCCCCAAAAGGGCAGGCACCTAAGCATCAGTAAGCTGCCCACACACAAATACCTGAGAAGGTAACCTGGATGTGGAGCATGAGAATTCTGCACCAGCTGCTCAGAAGTTACCGTGAATCTAAAAGGACTGACAACTACATGCATCACAACTGGTACTAGAAGGGGAAGGGGAAGACATTTGATTTTTTTTTTTTGCAGTGTTTGGCTGTGCCAGGATTGAACCCACCACCTCCCGTATATGGGGCCGGCACCCTATTCCTTGAGCCACAGGCACCACCCTCAGAAAGATTCTGATGGAAGACATCCATAAGCTGAAGGCAGACGAGGCCCACAAGAAGCTCCTGACTGACCAGGCTGAGACCCACAGGTCTGAGACTGAGGAAGCAGGCAAGGGCCCTAACGATAGGCCCCAGGACAACGAGGAGGAAAAGAATAAGAAATACAGCTCTTGTCTGTACACAGAGATCTCAGCAATTTCATAGACCAATCATTCAGTGAAACATCTAATTGTTCAACATTGAACATTACATTGTCATCAGTAAACAATTTTTTTTGCCTACCGAAACATAAAATCTGCTAAATCAGGCATGTAAAACATGCCATAGGATACAAACTAGTTTACTAAATTTCAAATTCCTTAAGTGTAAATATTATACAGTAGAACCTCTGTAGGTTGACCTCCCAGGGACTGTAACAAACTGGTCAACGTATGGAGGTGGTCAACATAAGGAACTAGGCCTACTGTACAGATACATACATGTGGTGCATGTCCTGTCTATGAAAATTAGTTCAGCTTAAGGAGATGGCCAATGTAGGGAGGTGGCCAAATATGGAGATTCTACTGTTACTTGTTATTCATTTTATGTGGGTTGCACTTCAGAGCCTGGAATTTGCTGACCCTATTACATGATCTTAACCTAAAAGCTTCACTCCTGATTAACCTCTTATCCCTTCACCTTCATCCTGTTCTGCCCATGTCCCTATATTTGGTTTCAGTGCTCCACAACAACACACTCCCCTCCTTCCTTCTATCCTTTTAGTCCAAATTCATTTCTTCAAGGCTCAAGTATAGTTCTACCTCCTAAGCAATATTTTCTTAGACTTCTCTTCCCTTTGCTTAACTAACAGTACTTATATATTTGTGTATAGTTTTGTGATATCACTAATTTTGTCTTATGCTATGTTTTGCATTTTCTGTGATGGTATCTTACCTTCTCAACTAAAATGTAAGTTCCTTATACTTTTTTTTTTTTTGTCCCCTCGGTGATTCATACCCAGTAGGCACTTAAATATATCACAAAATTTGAGAGGGGAACCTTCAATGTCTTCAATTCCAAGCTTCTACCTAGGATGGGAATCCCATCCTCCAGCCTACTGAACATTCTAGTTCCACTTCCCAGCTACAACACAAGACAGCCTGTTCCACTGGTGAAGAGAACTAGTTCATAGAAAGGTATTCGTCAGTCCCCAGAACACAGCTAAGTGAAAATGCAAAGTGCCAAACAGCACTTCCCTGTGCTTCCCTGTCTGCTATGCACATGCGCAGAATATCTCAGGGAGGGTATCTCAGAAGCTGAGGTTACCTTTGGTTAGGGAATTTGGGTGGATGGGAGGCAGGGGTAGAATCTGAAGACCTCATTTTCACTATTAGACTCTTTGATACATTTAATAATAAAATAAAATATGTATTAAGTTCTTTTTTATTATATACTTAAATCTTCCTCTGTGAAACTTCTATCCTGATCATATTTCTTATCTCTTAAAGAAGCCCAGCACAACCCAAATATGCTGATTAATTGATAGACGTTTTAAGGAACTAGCGCTAAGAATTATATAAATCAGTGGTTCTCAACCTTCCTAATGCCGCAACCCTTTGTACAGTTTCATGTTGTGGTGACTTCCAACCATAAAATTATTTTAGCTGCCAGTGAAAATAATTTTATGTTTGGGGGTCACCATGACATGAGGGACTATATAAAGGGTCGCGGCATAAGGAAGGTGGAGAACCACTGATATAAATATACATATACAACTGAGGTTTATTAAAACCCTTAAAAGTAATATGTTCTTTTAAATGAGTTAAAATTTTGTTCCATATGTTTACATTATTGGTAGCTTTGGAAGTCAGTATGGAGAATCCTCAAAAAATTCAAATTCGACCTCCCATTTGATCCCATAATCTCATTACTAGACATCTACTCAGAAGAAAAAAAATCATTTTATCATAAGGACATTTGCATTAGAGTGTTTACTGTAGCTCAATTTATAATCACCAGAGTGTGAAAATAACCTAAATGCCCATCAACCCAGGAATGGATTAACAAACTGGTTTATGTATACTGTGGAAAACTATTCAACCATAAAAAGATGGAGACTTTACATCTTCTGTATTAACTTGGATAGAGTTGAAACACATCCTTCTTAGTAAAATATCACAAGAATGGAAAAGCACGTATCCAATGTACTCCATACCAATATGAAGCCAGCAGACGATCTAATACAGGCCCACATAAGAGAAAAAAATCAATTCAGGGGCGGCGCCTGTGGCTCAAAGGGGTGTGGCGCTGGCCCCATATGCCAGAGGTGGTGGGTTCAAACCCAGCCTCGGCCAAAAACTGCAAAAAAAAAAAAAAATTCAATTCAAGTTGGGAGTAGAGGGGAACAATGGACAAGGGAGAGGGGAGGAGGAGAGGGGCTTGATGTGCTCCCACTTTATGGGCACAATGTAAGGGTATATGGTACAACTTTTGCAGGATACAACTACAAGAGGGACTCTACCCAACAAATACAAATATTTGCACACTTGCTTTAACCTGAAATAAAAAAAAATTGCTCCAATATGCTTTAATACGCTTAATCCTCTTTTTGTTTTATAGACACATAATTTCCAAATCAGTTGTCTGAATTGTCTTAATTTTTTTCTATAGACATTACATTTTCTTCCTGCTTGTTGCCTAAGGCATTGTGGTGTTACCTTGTCTACTATATGAGAAATTTTCTTGATACCTGAAGTGCTCTCTTACTACATAAAGCCCTAAGACATGTTCAGTAGCTTCAAAGATAGATAAACATAATTCTTGATTATGCATAATCCCCAAATCACAAAATTGCCTTGAGAAGAAAGGCCATTCCTAAATATTATGAAAAATGTACAGAATGAATAAAGATATCCTCTCTCACCATTATGAACAGGCATTTATATTGAGAATTAAATAACCTATGTTCTAATCTTGGCTCTTCAAGTACCTCTAGACTCCCCATAGGCACAGGTATTAGACTATTAAGAGCCCTTTCTGATCTAGCTTTTTGTTTATGACATCTTCACTCCAAAAGGTACTCAGGCATTATAGTACACATAATTAGGATTTATAATTACTCACTTGCTGAAAAGTATCCCTCTTCTGGGGGTATGGCAAGGCTTTTTTAATGCTATAATCATTACTGGCTCCAGATGTTCCATCTGGTTATTTATCAGCAATGAACAACTTGTCCAGAGATCTTCACAGGCCTATTTGTGTTTTTGAATGTGACTCATCTCCCCATTTGAACTCGAAGATATTGACATCATGAAACTTGTCATCACTAAACTCAACTGAGTTTGCAGAGGTATAGAGAACCTGAAGCATGAATGACTATGATCACCACCTATAGAGTACGGTGCAGTTGGTAATAGGCTGTGAAAGCCTCATTAATAAAATTCAGCTCAGTTCCATAAGTACGTCTTTAGTGTCTATAGAAGGCAATGTGCCAGGAGGTGTAGGCAGAAATTATAAAAGACCTCCCACGAGTGAATGGGCTGCTTCTGATTCTATTGTGCTCATTGAGCAACTGCCTGCCCCAACAATTCTACCATAGTTACTAGATTTCTATCTTCCATCTGGAAAACTTTCCTGTCATTCATATCCTTTAGTCTTCATTCTCAATAAAATCAGAACCAACTGAATCAAAGAGCAAAAGACCCTGAAGTCCAGGCTGCCAATGTGATTTTCTTCCAATGTGTTCCCCTATCTGCAGTCAGAATACCTGGAAATCTCTTCACTTCACACTTTTATTGTGGCTCACTTTCTTTTTCTTTCTTTCTTTTTTTTTTTTTTTTTTGAGACAAAGTCTCAAATAGTCACCATGGGTAGAGTGCTGTGGCGTCACAGCTCACGGCAACCTCAAACAATTGGGCTTAAGCGATTCTCTTGCTTCAGCCTCTCAAGTAGCTGGGACTATAGACACCCACCACAACGCCTGGCTATTTTTTTGTTGTAATTGTCATTGTTGTTTGGCTGGATTCGAACCTGCCAGCTCTGGTGTATGTGGCTGGCGCTTTAGCCTCTGAGCTACAGGTGCCAAGCCAATTGTGGCTCACTTTCTCAATTTGTATGGAGAGTTGTGAATTCTGTGTTCAACTTGTTACCTGTTGGGGTTGGGAAGCCATGTTCCATTTGTCAGACACAGTAGTAGTCTGGCCTCTTGGCAAAATAAATAAATAAATAAGCTGGCAAGGGTGAGGTGGGGTGCTTATCTTAAATCTCCTTTCTCATTCCTACTATTCCTGATGGGCAGAAAGCAATAAGAGAAAAAAAATCCCTGCAAATACCTTCCCTTATCACCGTTTATGATCGGATGGGGTCATAAGGCAATCAACCAAGTGCTCCTTACAGCCATTTTTCGGTGTCAACTGCTGATTACTGAGCCCTTACATCTGAGCTGGGATCTGAAGAATCCAAAAGCATTGAAGACATTGTTCCTACTCTCAGGAACCTTAAGGAGAGGTGGGGTTTACCCAAAAACCCAATTAAGAACAGCTAAGTGCCAAATTATCTGATCTTGACAATCAGAGAAGAAATCAACTAAACAATTTTAGAACTGCAGGAAATCTAGGAGCCAGGCAACTTAATCTTTCTCCTAAAGCAGAAATCTTCCAACATTCTTGCCAGGGTCATTAACCTTCTAACTGACTTCATGTGAAACTCGCATCTCACAAAGTAGCCATCTAACTTTTCCAAAGTCTCTTATTGCTAGAATATTTCATCTCTATTTGAACCAAAACTCTTGTCTATTATTCTATATAGCAGTGATTCTCAAAACTTTGCTTTTTAAGCGTGGCCATGTGTCTTTAAAGGAAGTATTAGACACAAACCCAGTAAACAAAGCAGTTAAAAGTGGAACTTTTCTGTTGGCAGCAGCAGGGGGCACTCAGCATGTCCCCTAGCCCTTGGTTCTTCTCTACCCCCATGAAGCCCAAGGCTCATACAAAATCCCTTCAGCTTTGCAGAGGTCAATTTGAAAACCACTGCTTTAAAAGGTAATTAGAGTAAATCTAATTCCAGCTGCACACGTCAGCCCTTGAAATCAGCTATCTTGTCTCTCTCAAATCTTTTCTGGATTAAACTTGTCCATTTTAAATTATCTGTTCTCTTTATGTCATTTTCCCTCCATCTCTCCCCCACTCTAATTATTCTCCTAAAAATGCTGAAACCCTACTTGAACACAATTCTCTAGATACTGTGACCAGCTGAGGCTACAACCTCTCTTGCTATCTGGACACCAGCAGTTGAAGAGGGCTTAGTGAATAAGGAAGGACCTGAGCCAGACCTTGAGAAGCGTAGGATTTAGATAGGTAGAGAAAAGAGAAGATAACATTCCACATTGGGAAACTTGAATGATCAAAGATACAGAAATTAAAACAAAATTTGAACACTTTTCCTCCAGACCCTAGGGGCTCTTTTCCATTTAGTTAGCTGCCCACTCTCTTATTTATTTCTCAGAAGAAAATTAAGCCAGATTTTATCTGTTCAAATACAGGCTTTTATTGCGTTATGACCAAATTAGTGATGTGATCTGATCAGTACTCAAAGTAGACCATTTCTATACCATAGTCGTTGCTATAGGGGAAGGAGTATTTGATGAAGATATTTGGTAAGTGTGTTTAAAAAAAAAAAAAAACTATGTCAATGTCTTGGCAATAAGATTCATAAAATTTACGCTATATAACATTGTTGAGGAACATCCCTGAGGATTCTCAGATCTAAAACCAACCCAAAGAATAATTTGTCTCTACAGAATTATCTTTTGTTTATCACTTATCAAACCACAGGGTTGATATGTGCCCCAAATGGACTGTAAAAACAATAATATTTTCATATAGGTAAGTGCTAATCTACCAAGGCAAAACATCCTGTGAAAACAAATATCAAAAGACTAATTTTTTTTCCAGTAAATATGTTTGTCACAGTCCATCTTTTTCATGCTACTTGATTTTGCCATTTACAAGTAAAAATTCAAGCGTGTCAACTTTTCATATAATGTGGTTTCTCATTCAAGAAGGAAGATCTTAAATACAAGGTATTTCACTATATACCTTGTCCCCATAAGATGTATTTATTACTGATTATATGAATACTTACTATTTCACATTACAAGAATGGGAATTTCATACACAACATTCACACATTGAGAAACTGATCTTTCCTAAATTTAAATATGTTATGAATCTCAGAATTTTAGGGCATTAAAAAAAGTGATCTTACTAGCATTCGGGGTAATTGATTCAGACATTTTATTTCCATTATTTTCTCTTTTTCCTTCATCTCAAAAGGAGATAATCTGAATTGCTCTAATCTGAAAAACAACAATAAGTGTAGCAAATACTTGACAATGAAGATGGAAAGCCTCTAAAAATCTGTTACCTTAGTAACGGCAAGAATGTGGAAGAATAAGAATACACTGTCAGGACATCATTTCAGATTCCACAGATTTGAAGCCTAAATACAGTCAGCTTTCATTAGCTTTTTGTTTTTCCCAGCAGGTCCTTGGACTTTGAAACAAAACCTGAATGACAGCTATGAGCAATTCCAGCCTGGCTCCTGATTAGCTATGCCAAACAAAACAACTCTCTGCAGTGTAAACTTTCCAGGCATCTGCAACCAAACCTCTGTAGAGACTATAATTCCTCTCCTCAAATCAGTGAGATTTGAAGGAGAGTCAGAGGTTGGGGGGTTAAGGGTGACCAGGAGGGGGTAGGGGGAAAAAAGGATAAGACCTTCCCCTCCACCTCAAACTAGTTCCCAAACTAGTCTCCAATCAAAGCAGGGGAGAAATAAAGCAGAACTGGTCTTGGTGCGATGATTGGGGGGAGGGGAGGGTAGTTTTTAATTCTACCTTATTTTGTCATTAAACTAACCCATCTTCTAAATCCGAATATTCTATTCCAATTAACATCCACAACATCCCTAACATTCATATTATCAAAACCATCCAGGCATTTAAATCAAACAAACAATTCTGAGACCTTATTAGCATCAAATAGAGCAAGGAATGAATTAAAAACATCCCAAAGAGAAGGTAAACAACACTGTATGAATGGACAGTGTCCCATGCGGAGGCAAACTAAGATTTTGTGCCATTTGTTGTCCTTCGTGTTTGCTGGATATGGACTCAAAATTAATTACACCAAATGACAGTGAACTGTGCCGTGTGGTCCCATCTGCCACATAATTAGATCCCCAAAGGGCTAACCATAACATTAAGCTTTTTCCTTATGATCAGGCCCTTTGATGCTACCTAAACAATATACATTTATTTACACAAAAGACTAGATCTCAAAGCAGTCCATGTTGATCAGATGCACAATTTTAAAGTTATAGGTGGACCTGGAAAAAGTTATTTAGAGAGAATTCTGTACTACAGAGTTAGATGGCCATTCATCTGTAAGGAGATGTTAATCTTTAAACTAAAAGATTGACTTAAAATCTGCCCACAATCCCCTTATAACTTCAGAAGTAAAACTGATTGTTTTTGTGTTTTTTGGCCACACAGCAAGATGGTAGCTAAGAAGTTTGCTCTTGTCTTTTGAAAAATAGCACTTAACCACACTCTGATCTCTACTACAAAAACTGGTGGTTGACTTTACAAGGCTAGGTGACAGAGATCCCCCACTTCTAATCAATAACCATTTTTTAACAGTGTCACAATGATTAGGTAGTATTTAAAGTAAGGAAAATAGCTCTAACATCCTAAAATGTAATTTGCAGATGTATGGCAACAGATGTGACGGAAAATTTACCATTTACATAGCCACATCATAAAAGCCTAACTTAGATTGAGGATAACAGTAAATTTAAATCATTAGAGGTTCAAATGGAAAATTCAAGTTTACACATAAGAGAAAATTCTAAATAAAGATTTACCAAAAATCACAATCAGAGAGATACTAATTTAGGAAACAAGGAAAATTTCAATGTTTAAGACAGGTAACACCAATCTAAAAAGTCATATTCCCAATTATTTTACTCAATTTGTCTGCAATCCCATCACTCCATGGAACTATAGAAAAGAACCTTATGAATATTTTTGTAATAGATGAAGACAAAGATAGTGACCTGAGAACAATAGGAAACCCCTCTATATGAGACCATGCTTGCAATCATAAACCAAATCTGCTGATTCAGCACAAAGTCATCAACAGTATTCTTATCTTTAAAAGGAACACTCCATTGTCTGGCTGAAACAAAGGGCAGTACACAGGAAATCAGCCAAATCTGGGCCAGATGGTCACTGATTCAAGTTTCATTCTGCCCACCCCCCAACCTCCCTGGCACTCCAAAAGCAGATTCAGACGGTGTATTTGGTCACCAGGTAATAATCTAAGTGTGGGGTACACAAGCCTTTTACAATTACCTGTACTCCCCCATCTCAACACCATCTAATTTGTTAAAACAGAATGTGCTTATAAAAAATTTAAGTGAGGAAGTTGCAGCAATTATTAAAAAGGAAAATAACTCTGAAAACCCACAATTTCTTAGGTATGACATGAAGTTTGACCAGGTGGAATGATTAAAACTAGTCCTACTAATTTGCTCTCATGTGTTGTTTTTCTCAAATCAGCCCAGAGAAAAGTAGTTTATCACAGTCATTTTCTACAGATTCCTGTCACTGGGCCACCACCTTGCACAAAGTTTTTGAGTTTGTAACCTAGAAACGTTTTTGTTTTTTTTTTTTTTTAACAATTACCAATGATCAAGCTACCAACAAAAGTAACTAATATACATTAACACTAATTTCTGAATGGTATTAAGAAACATAAAAACTTTGTTACAAACTATGTGTCTTAAACTATCTGGAGCTTTGATCCAAATAATGAAATAGAACACAGTCTTGTCTAAAAACAGAAGCAACTACTTGGGAAAGTAAAGGTGTAACCACTGTGTAGAATCTTACAAAGTATTTACATACTCTATCTGGGATGAGAAAAACTCAGCCACACAAGTGCCTCTACAAGATCTGTCATTCAAAACAGAGAAAGACTCTGAATTTTTAAGTTCACTTTCTCCAAGCCTCAAGAGTTTAGAGGAATAGGATAGAAGTTGGGGAACGGACAAAAAAGATTTCTGTTTGAGGCGAGGGGTACGGCTATTACTCCTAAAAACGGTACTAATATTCCTGTTCTCAAGGAAAACATTCCTACACACTCTACAAGAATCACAGAGAAAATAGGAGGAAAAAAACTACTGATTTGTATTATGAAACACTATCTGACCTCAAGTCATAGTATTTGTAAATTAGGATACTGCTGTCAATACACATTACACTCCCTTATGGTTATTGTGAAACTCAGTTTTAAATTCTGAACAGTAACTATTAATTAAAGCAAAACATGAGGAATTATGTCTTAAATATGCAAAGCGTTCTATGACAGCTATTAATATAAAGACAGAATAAAAATCAAGACCTCTCAAAAATGTTTAGAACACACTTCTTTACTTTTCCTAGCTATACAAAATAAAGATATTTAGAAAAACAAGGGTCTTTTCTTTGGCAGGAACCTTTGGCTCTATAGAGGTTGCTTAGGAAATATTTACATTTATGTGGCTTGTGTAAATTTTGTCCACCAACAAATAGCAATTCCTTTAGTAAACTTTATAACCCTCTTTATAATTACTTCGGAATTGTCAATGCAGGAGTATATTTTATTGGCATGCTACAGTGTCACTGTTTCAAAATTTACATATAGAAAGCTTAGGGTAGATCAAAGAGGGTTTTTTTTTGTCTACTTGTTTGTTTTTTCAACACAAGGTAATCACAAGCTGGTAATGCAATGACTAAAGACAAAAATAACTTCAAAATATGCAATCAACAGCAACTCACACAAATGACCTGTTTTATTGAAGGGAAATAGTAGAAAAGGCTGTGAAAGCAACAGAAAGTAACCTTGCTGAAGAGAACATCCGATAGTAGTTGATACAATGCACACCTTGCCTATAAAGAAAAAAAAAAACAGCTTCAAATCTTGATCTTCTGTCTTAAAGAAAATAGTGATAAACAGGAACTTCCTTAAAAAACTTGTCCTCCAAAATTGTTTTTGGACATTTATAACCACAGTATCAGACTACCTTCTAATCAGTGGTTAAGAACTTGGTCTAAATATATATGTAATATATAGATATGTGTGTGTCATACAGGTCAGTGCACTTCTTTAACTTCCATAGTTTTTTTCACATCTCAGATTTAAATATTTAAAATGTATTTTTACAACCTGATTTCTCTTTGAAACGCTACTGTTTTCCTTCATATAGAACTACAAAATAATTCTCAGCAGCATGGTAGAAACTGTTAAGCTATTTGTTGTATGTACTTTTAAAACATACAAATTAATTTTTTAATAGAACCGATGGTAGAAAAAAACTAATGAGAGAAATTGATAATATACTAAGATCCTTTAAAACAAGTTAGTTGAGTATTGGCTATTTAATAAGTTTTTTTCTTTAGTGTAAAACAGGGGTTTCAAGATTCATGGGGGGGGGAGAAAATGACTATTCAAATTAAAATTCCCTACCTTCTTGAGCTCATCTTTAGCGTCTCTAAGATAAATTTACATTTAAATGAAACTCACACAATGGCAGCTGGACCATCATAACCACCCACACACGTTTAATGTTTTCAGAGATTCAAATCTCTATCTGATTCGTAGGGGAAAGAAAATTGTGACTGCACAACTATTTTAAATCAGTAAACTTAATATATCATTTCAATTGGGTTTATATACCAAAGCTTTCACTTAAGTTAAGAGTTAGGGGGAAAGTATCTCTAAGCAGTTAAGTTAAAACAGAATTCTAACAAAAGTCTAACTCAGAACAGACTTCCCCTGCACATAAGCTTTTTCTTAAATAGTACCAGCAACAATAAATGACTACATAAATTTAACAAACTAGAATTTAGCAGAATAACATGATCTTCATTAGTGGGTTCTAATATAAAGGACTAACATAATTTAAAGATAAAATATTGTGTAAGTATTGCGTTCTAATTATCCTTTCAGTTAAGTCTCTCTCCCCTCCCTCCGTCCCTTCCTCCCTCCCTCCCTTCCTTCCTTCCCATCTTCCTTCCTTCCCTCCCTCCCTCCCTCCTTCCTTCCTTCCTCCCTCCCTTTTTCCCTCCCTCCCTTCCTTCCTTCCTTTTTTCTTTCCTTAATATGTAATGTCCTTTCCCTGGTGGTCCACAATTCAGGCAGAAAATTTACTTTCATGCAATTAAAAGAAAATTTCTAAAAAGATACCATGATAAATATAGTACTAATTTCATCTTATTTTTAATATTACACATAGGGGGAAACATATTCATTGATGAAGAACTACTGAAAATCCAAGTTTCTAAAAAGTGAATTATATTTATAAGAAAATGCACTAAGACTCATGTTTTGAATATATATTATTTTTCAGTATAATCTATATGCATCAGCAGAATAGTTATTAATTAAGTAATCTTGTTTAATTGTAAATGTGCTTTAAACATAGTATCAAGGTCAAAGGTCATTCATTTTCTTTATAAATGATTAATTTACTATGCCCTAAAGAACACCTCAAAAGGAGTATATATACTAAAACTAGTTTCTACTTTATAATACAAAAGAAAATAATACAAGTTGAATGGTGGTCAAATTGATACCCCACCCCACCCCCAAAAAGTGCATGTCACACTTTTGATGCTATTTATAAAAGTATCTTAACATTCATGAAGTGTTACTAACAACTAAAGGCTCATACCATGATGTCCTTAACATCACCAGCATTGTTTGAAATTTTACATTTAATGCCTCATGAACAAGTTAAAAATATCTAGTTAAAAAAATGAACATTAAAATTCCACTAGATATTGGGCAGCACCTGTGGCTCGGTGGGTAGGGCGCCAGCCCCATATACCGGGAGTGGTGGGTTCGAACCCAGCCCCGGCCAAACTGCAACAACAACAACAAAAAAAGCCAGATGTTGTGGTGGGTGCCTGAGTCCCAGCTACTCAGAAGGCTGAGGCAAGAGAATCACCTAAACCTAGGAGCAGGAGCTGGAGGTTGCTGTGAGCTGTGACGCCACAGCACTCTACCGAGGGCAATAAAGGGAAACTCTGTCTCTCAAAAAAATAATAATAATAATAAAATAAAATTCCACTAGATTATCAGTTTGATTGAATTATTTTATAATATTGGGAAACAGAACAAACAACACCTTTACATATTACATTATATAAATCTTTTACTAGGGTGGTGCCTGTGGCTCAGTTGGTAAGGCGCCGGCCCCATATACTGAGGGTGGCGGGTTCAAACCCGGCCCCGGCTGAACTGCAACCAAAAAATAGCTGGGCATTGTGGCGGGCGCCTGTAGTCCCAGCTACTCGGGAGGCTGAGGCAAGAGAATCTCTTAAGCCCAGGAGTTGGAGGTTGCTGTGAGCTGTGTGATGCCATGGCACTCTACCAAGGGCCATAAAGTGAGACTCTGTCTCTACAAAAAAAATAAATAAATAAATCTTTTACTACATCAGTAATGGTTTGAGGAACATGGTTTGAATAAAATTAGATCTGAATCTACAAAACCACAAACCACATTGTTGTGTTTTAACTAGATTGTAGATTTCCCCAAGGCCAGGGACAGCTTTTTATTTTCCTTTCTCTCTCTCCACAGCACCCAATCCAATTATAGGTGCTTAATAAAGACTTATTAACTTACCCTTATTGTTAATTTTCTGTTCAATGGAGAATTCTATTATTCCCACTGGATATAAACCTCTTGCTCAGTAGGAAAATTATGCAGAGAAAAATTATTTTTAAGAAAGTGACAAGTGTATTTGATGAAGTCATTACTTTTTATCCAAATGAAAACTGAAAAACAGCTTGATATTATGATTACTGTTATCAACTATTACTTCAACCCCTTAAAAAATCAGCACGGGTTAAACAAACCTAAATTGTAAGATAGAATTATGGTATGTCTAATATGTAAAATTAAGCTTAGCATCCCAAAGATAAACACCATGTAGATAACTGGTAATCTCTTATGCAACAGTATCTAAAATAAGTACTATTTGATTTTGGAGGTCTTATCAATTTAAAATCTAATAAGCACTAATGAATTTTAACATCTACACAGTACAAGAAATTTGTCACATTTTTCAAAATACTTTTTTCCAGAATATCAATTCCATGATTCTAATCGACTTTGCAGTATTATTCTGAAAAAACATGATTTCAATCATTTTTTTGTAGAGACAGAGTCTCACTGTACTGCCCTCGGGTAGAGTGCTGTGGTGTCACACGGCTCACAGCAACCTCTAACTCTCGGGCTTACACGATTCTCTTGCCTCAGCCTCCTGAGCAGCTGGGACTACGGGTGCCCGCCACAACACCCGGCTATTTTTTTGTTGCAGTTTGGCCGGGGCTGGGTTTGAACCCACCACCCTCGGCATATGGGGCCAGCGCCCTACTCACTGAGCCACAGGCGCCTCCCTTCAATCATTTTTCTTTTCAAATATTAACCAATTTTAAAATTCTATGAAATTTTTTTCCTCACTCTATTTATATATTTTTATTGCTGAACATTTGAAAATGGTGTAGCCATTAATTACTTCAATCTGCATCTCTTAGGAGACACTCTTCTCCACGTCTATAACCCCATCATCATGCTCCAAAACTTTAATGTTATATACTAAAATGATCTCATATGCAATCCAGTTCTACATTTTTCCAAACCTAGAATTTCTCTAGTTTTCCTAAAAATGTCCTTTGCAGCTCTTCCCTCCACTAAGTCCACTAGTCAGTAAAGGTCCGCACACTGCATTGGGTGTCCTGTCTCTTCGGTCTTCTTAATCTACAACAGGCCTTCTGCTGTTTTCTGTTTGTTTGTTTACTTTCATGACTTTGGCATTTCTGAAGAATCTAGTTTAAATTATCTAGTTGTTTCCTTCAGGTTACACATTTGGCAAGAGTCTCCATGCATGAGCCTGCATACACCTAGGAGCCCATCATGTTAGTCTGTCTCATCTTCAGTGAACCTAGATTTCATCGCTGGGTTAAGGGGTGTCCATTGATATATTTTTTTTACCATTGTGAAAGTACCTTTTTTAATTTATAATGTTTAGGGAGTCTGTGGGGGTGATACCTTGAATTTATAATCACTTAATCATTAAGCCTGCTGAATTTATATGTTGAAAATACCTGTGATGTGAGGCCCAGATCACCTGGCTTTTAGCTTATTTCAGACAAACATTCAATTCAATGTTTCAAATACATAACATTAAATATAATTAAACAAAAATTTATGTGAAAGGTCTAGCTCCCAGTCCTGCTTTCCACAGACTCAGCGTTTACATTCCCTGCTGACCACCAAGAGTGTCCTATTGTTTTTATGCATTTTTCACCGTCCTTATCCTATTGTATGGTTATGCCTGCACGTATTTAATGAGCCTACTCTTCCTTTATATGTGGTTTATTTCCAATCCATTTTTATGGTAGTGAATGTTCTTCTTTGTTATTTCATATGTGTGAAAGTCTATTTGCCCTTCTTGTCAATGTTTAAATAACAATAGTTCTAACTTTCCCCAACAAGATCTATATTTCTTCTTAGATTCCTGTCCTCAAATCCTCTGAGTATCCTGGGGTGATACTTTTGCTGAAGCTACCTTTGCTTCACAGATCTGGGTGTGGGCTTACTTGCCATTATCCAGCCACCATCCAGACCACTATACAATCAGGAGTGAGACCCGTCTTGCCACGTGGAAGCTGGCTTTCCTGGGGCTCATGCCTCTTTCTCTGCTTCTTTCTGTCCCAGGATTCTCCTTTAATTACTCATAGCACAGCCAAGATTAGGCTGTGACATTTTACAAAAGTTAACTGAAGGCTTGGGTATGACAGAAGGGGATTATAATACAGGAAAAAAACACAACTCACACGTTTGCACATATGCACACCTTAAACCTGGACATTGACTGTTTCTGCCTCCTGGGTCTATTGGCTGGACCCCCCTGTAGGCATCTACCAGATGTCTTCTCTCCTTTCCCACTGGCCTTGATGCTGTGCTGCAGGGGCCCCTCATGTGTTCTCAATACAGCTCCAAACCCCATTATGGTCTGATTTTTGGTTCTTCTGAAGATTCTTGGTTACATGGCTAGTTGTAAGATTAGGTGTCTGTGCATCAGCCATCTTGCTTCCTGGTTGTCTTCAATTATTTTATTTATTTATTTAATTTATAGCTGTGTACATTAATGCGATCATTGGGCACCATACACTGGTTTTATAGACCGTTTGACATATTTTCATCACACTGGTTAACATAGCCTTCCTGGCATTTTCTTAGTTATTGTGTTAAGACATTTACTAAGTTTCACATATACCCTTGTAAGATGCAACACAGGTGTAATCCCACCAATCACCCTCTCTCCACCCATCCTCCCTTCTTCCTTCCTTCCCTTCCCCCTTCCCCATATTCTTAGGTTATAACTGGGTTATAGCTTTCATAGAAAGCCATAAATTAGTTTCATAGTAGGGCTGAATACATTGGATACATTTTCTTCCATTCTTGAGATACTTTACTAAGAAGAATATGTTCCAGCTCCATCCATGTAAACATGAAAGAGATAAAGTCTCCATCTTTCTTTAAGGCTGCATAATATTCCATGGTGTACATATACCACAATTGATTAATCCATTCATGGATCCATGGTCTTCAATTATTAATATAAGCTTTATATTTACCAATAAATATCCTAGTTCATTACATAAGTACCTTTGCAAATAAGTAAATCTGATGATAAATGCATAAAAGTTTACAAAGACATCACTTTATCAAATTCAAAAAGAAAGAAATTAAATGAATCTCTTTTCACCCCTGCCATAGAATTGTTTTGAAATTTCTTTTTCCTTGTCTCCATCTGGCCTGGCACAATGGCTTACACTTGTAATCCCAGCACTCTCAGAGGCCGAGGCAGGTGGATTGCTTCAGCTCAGGAGCTCGAGACCAGCCTGAGCAAGAGTACGACCCCCCTTCTCTACTAAAAAATAGAAATAACTAGCTGGGCATTGTGGCAGGCACCTGTAGTCCCAGCTACTCAGGAGGCTGAGGCAAAAGAGGATCTCTTAAGCCCAAGGGTTTGAGGTTGCTGTGAGCTATGATGATGCCACAGTACTCTACCCAGGGCCACAGAGTGAGATTCTGTCTCAAAAAAAAGGTAATGCTACTGACCGAGCTTCCACAGGGCATGGGCCTGGTCTCATAGTGTTTCCAGTAAAGGTGAAAAGCTTATGTTATTCCATCTACTCTCCCTTTCCCCACCTCCCTTGCAGTCAGTGGCTTAGAGCAGAGAGAAGTTTGGCCAAGTTAAGGATGGAATACACAACCATGGAAGAAAGCTAACGGGTCCTTTCAGAGGTCACTCATTCACTCATTAACATGTATTTACTGAGGGGCATCTGAGCTTGTTGGCCTGGAGACAAATTGGTGAGAGAAAGGGACAAATTTGGCACTTATATAGTCTTGGCAATTTCATTCAAGTTTGGTGAGTAAACCCTATTATCTGACTCTGACAGGCACGTCCTTCCTAAATACCTCCTTGTACCGTCTGTTTCCCAAAAAACATGGCACTAAATGGTCCCTTAGTGGTCTGAAAAAGTTAATGTGCCTCTTAGCACCTAGCTACCCCACCTTCAGCAAAAGCAGCAACATTTGCCACAAGTTAACTTTCTGGATAATATAAAACATTTCAAGATACAATTCCAGACATCCAGATCTCACAATCTAGTTGAGTTACAAAACAGGTACCTAAGAGTAGTATAACAAAAAAGAAAGAACAAAGGTGTTGACATCGGCCAGCCGTAGGCTGAATTCTCACTTTATACTTACTACCCATAGGTTTCTATGAAATTTGCCTAAATCCTTTTGGGCCCTGCTTTTCTTAAGCTATAAAAGTGAAAATAAGGATGCCTACTTTAGAGGGCTGTTGTGAGAATTAGAAATAACATATGTGTAATGTGTGAGGCAGTGTACATTCATTTCTATTAATTAAATTATTGAATTAAATTATTAATTCCTGCTACAAATAAAATTATTAAATAGTAGGAGAGGACTAAGCAGAGAAGAATGTATGGGTCATAAAGATCTTTGTGGCACTAGGATGCAAAAGAAAAAATTCCCTGCGCATTCTGTCTTTGTGACGGCTCAGATTAAATTAGGGAATACATTTGTAGAAAAAGAAAAAGAAAGAAAAAAAGAAGAAGAAAGAGAAAAAAGAAAGAAAGAAAAAAGAAAAAAATAGAAAAAAAAGATCTTTGTGGCTGTTTTTAAAATTAAAGGCAATGCTCTGTGCATATACCATACACTGTCTTAGAAATTCCAGATATGCAAATATGCCATGTATTGTAGTGTTCCATCACAATCTTGCTCTGGAGACAGAAGTTGAGATAAGGCATATCTACCCATTTGGGGTCTTTATGATGGCATAAAACCTCAAACATTTCAAATATCTGAAATACTGTAAGCCAGACATACACTTCCAGACTCCAATAGAGCATTAGAAGATTATGTAAATGGTCCATTTAATACCTATCGAAATCAACTCCTAACAACTTTTGACCAAGAATACTATAAAAAAAAAAATGATTTTTACATCATCTGATTTTGCCAGAAAAGAACTTGGCAACATTTTTAATTGGGAAGCAAACACTTAAAACTAATTGCTACTTTCATAAAGTCTGAGACCTGTCATTGAATTCAAGTCTAATGAGGAAAAAAACTAACATGTTCTGAGGATTTATTTTGCACTAAGCATTGTGCTCGGTGCATTGATCCATTATCTCAGAAATGTGACTGGGAATAAAATTATGTGGTGACTGCCTTTAAGTCAAAAAATATCAAAAGTCTCACAGGGGGCTCGGTGCCTGTGGCTCAAGCAGCTAAGGCGCCAGCCACATACACTTGAGCTGGCAGGTTCGAATCTAGCCTGGGACTGCCAAACAACAATGATGGCTGCAACAAAAAAAAAGCCAGGCATTGTGGCAGGTGCCTGTAGTCCCAGCTACCTGGGAGGCAGAGGCAGGAGAATTGCTTGAGCTCAGGAGTTTGAGGGTGCTGTGAAAACTGTGATGCCACAGCACTCTACCCAGGGCAACAGCTTGAGGCTCTGTCTCAAAAAAAAAAAAGTCTCACAGGGAAATAGTTCTTTGTTCAATACAGATCAAAGTAATTTTTAAATAGCCATTTCTTAATGCTAAAAATTTAAGCCTTATAGGGAACACCCTCATACTCTACTTGTGAGAAATATAACCAAAATTTTAAGGTTTATTTCCAATAAATTAAATTGAAGAAAAACATTAAAGAAATATTCTTGCTATCATCCGTCTTCCATTTTTAAATTAGGGCAGGAGAAAATTAAGGAAAACTTCAAAATTCAGGATATTTCATAAAAAGAAATAAACTAAACTACCTATCCAAGCAGTGTTCCTCATCTTTATTGGGCATAAAGATAGCCCAGGGCCTCTTCTTAGGATTTGGAATCTGCGTTTAAACAGCGCCTCCAATCAATACTTATATAAATGACCCAGAGTTTGGCAAACACTATGTCAAATAATAACAGTAATCTGTAAGAATCTCTAGAGCAGGCCTGTCCATCAGAACTTTCTGTGATCCAGTACAGTAGCCACTCAGCTCATGTGGCCATCAAGCCTCTGAAACGTGACTAGTGTGCTTACGGAACTGAACTTTAAATTTTACTAATTTTAATTAAAATAGCCACATCAGCTTTAAAAAATACGGAGAACTTTCTAAGAAAGAGAAACAACATGAGCCATAGGTAGGGAGGCACATGAGCAGGACATACAGGCAGGAGAGATAAGTGATTGGCTTGTCTGGAATAACCTTGAAGGGAAATGAGGAAATTCAACTTCATGGCATACACTCCTGGTTGCCCTATCAACATTAGTAACACCAGAGTTTGTGCATGCTTACCTCAAAGAGTGGACCCTTCCTCAGGCTACATCAGTCATGGAAATTCCATTCTCCTTATTGTTGACTAGCTTATGCATGAGCTTGTGGTGAGTTCTAGCCAAGGGGATTTTAGACGGCTCTACTAAGAAGTATTTACCCTGAAGAAAAAGAGCCTTTTTCTGAGTCCAGTCAAACTGTGTAAGGATATGAGTCTTGGTGCTTATCATACACTGGGATGATGCAGAGACAAGCCAAAAGAGAAACATCAGCAAGGTGAGGAAAGTAGAGGATGGCCAAAAGGACCTGGGTCCATGATGATGTGGTCAAGCACCTTTATTAAGGCAGGAACTGCCTTTCCCTTCCTCTCCCCAGGCCTTTTTGGTGATATAAAGAATTCATCATTGTTTAGTACTTCTACTTTTTTCATTTTTGTTACATGAAGCTAACAGCTATAGACTGGGGTACTAATCATTATGGTGACAACCTTTGGGAAACATTACAGGAGGCAAGTGGTAGCTTTTGAAGGTATTTGATCCTTTGGATGATACAAGACAAATGTTCAAGGCTTAAAATGACATGCATGAAAAACCAATGGAAAGAAAGGAAAAGTAGAGCTAAGCAGACCATCTTTAAAAGCCTGAGAGTCTCAGCGGCACCTGTGGCTCAGTGGGTAGGGTGCCAGCCCCATATACCGAGGGTGGCAGGTTCAAAGCCGGCCCCCGCCAAACTGCAACAAAAAAATAGCTGGGAGTTGTGGTGGGCGCCTGTGGTCCCAGCTACTCAGGAGGCTGAGGCAAGAGAATCGCCTAAGCCCAGGAATCGGAGGTTGCTGTGAGCTGTGTTTGACACCACGGCACTCTACCAAAGGCGATAAAGTGAGACTCTATCTCTACAAAAAATAAATAAATAAATAAAAGCCTGAGAGTCAAAGTTACCAAAAGATTTTGGAAATATTAAAGAATTATTAATAGTATAGAAAGTGATTGATACATACAAATATTTGAAGCAGAGCTGCAGCAATAGCTCATTTTGTAAGGATGGTAGGATAGTAAGTAATGTTTCTTTTCTGATTTTTTATACTACTCCATATGATTTTATTTCTACTTAAAATCTAGGCATATTAAAATATAATTTCTCTAAATGTAGTATTATATAGTATATATATATGGACCACCCGTAAGAAAATCAACTGGAAATGCTGTTTAAATGCAGATTCCAAGCCCTAGGACTAGACCCTGGGTCACTTTCCTGACCAATAAAGATGAAGAACACTGTTTTGAGATATAGTTTATTTCTTTCATAGAAATATACTGAGTTTTGGAGCAGTTCTACTGTTCTATAATGATTTATATGTCAAGTTTTAAGTATACTCAATATTGTTTTGAAAACAGAAAAAAAAGTTCCTTAAATATGATTTCTCTACATTAGTTGCAATTAAGGGTATGAAAAATGTACTGTGAAATAATCTGGTAAACGAGAAAACACGTAGGACTAGCCAGGTGACCTTAGGCAAGTCAAGCAAACCCTGAGGCATTGTTTTCCTCTCAGGGTAGCTGATCTACAGCTCTGAAATCCAACAAACTTCTGTTTTAAAACAGAAGAAAACACTTCAAATATAAAATGGCATGCAGCTGGTATCAATATTTAATTTTTTTTATTTTTTGACACACAGTCTCACTCTGTCACCCTGGTTAGAGTGCCCTGGAAACATAGCTCACAGCAATCTCAAAATCCAGGGCTCAAGCGATCCTCCCGCCTCAGGCCACCCAGTAGCTGGGACGACAGGCACCTGCCACAATGCCCAGTTAATTTTCCTATTTCTAGTAGAGACAGGATCTCTTGCACAGGCTACTCTTGAACATGTGAGCTCAAAGCAATCCACCTGTCTCAGCCTCCCGGAGTGCTAGGATTACAGGAGTGAGACACCATGCCCAACCAAAATTTAATTTTCTAAGCTCTAGCTCTGTTCTCACCTTTTGGCTTGTGAGCCAAGTCTAAAAGAAAATAAAAGTCAGTCTTTCTCAGATTTTCTGAGCAAACCAAAAGCCCTGGGAAATAATTGTTTTTCAGAGCTACAATATAACTTTTTTTTTTTTTTTATTGTTGGGGATTCATTGAGGGTACAATAAGCCAGGTTACACTGATTGCAATTGTTAGGTAAAGTCCCTCTTGCAATCACGTCTTGCCCCCATAAAGTGTGACACACATCAAGGCCCCACCCCCCTCCCTCCGTCCCTCTTTCTGCTTCCCCCCCCCATAACCTTAATTGTCATTAATTGTCCTCATATCAATATAACTTTCAAAACAAAAGTTTCACATAGATTTTTTCAATGAATAAACTAGTTCTGGAAATTTTTTTTTTTTTGTATTTGAGACAGTCTCACTTTGTCACCCTCAGTAGAGTGCCATGGTGTCACAGCTCACCTCAAACTCTTGGGCTTAAGCGATTCTCTTACCTCAGCCTCCCAGGTAGCTGGGACTACTGGCACCCACCACAACGGCCAGCTAGTTCTAGAAATTTTAATGTGGATTAAAGCTCTATATTAATATCAAGCAGGTAACAAGTGATAGGTTTTATTATTTGTAACTTAAATTTCCAATAAGCATTTTTCATATTTATTGACCATAAAGAATAGTGCTTCTGTGAATAGCACAATATATTTAAAAAATTTAAGCATATATTTAACAAAAACATAAACATAATTTAAAAGTTATATTTCGCAAAATATTTTATAACTATTTTATAAGAGTTCCTTATGTATCACGTATGGTAATCTTTTATCCGTATGCGTGGAATTTTTTCCAATCTGCGCAATTGGAACAAATGGAATTTTTTAATTTGTCTATGGTATTTATCAATGGTTCTTCATTACTTTACCAAAATATTTTTAAATTGTGTAATCAGTTATGTCTATCTTCTAAAATATAGATAGCTCTGGTTTCGTGCTTAAATTAAATAAATGCCCTGGGCTGGGTGTGGTGGCTCACAACTGTAATCCTAGCACTCTGGGAGGCCAAGGCAGGTGGATTGCCCTGACCTCAGAGATTTGAGACCAGACCGAGCCAGAGTGAGACCCGTCTTTAACAAAAAAAAAAAAGCCGGGCATTGTGGTGGGCATCTATAGTCCCAGCTACTTGGGAGGCTGAGGCAAGAGAATCGCTTAAGCTCAAGAGTTGGAGGTTGCTATGAGCTGTGATATCACAGCACTCTGCCCAGGGCCACAATTAAATTATCTCAATTAAAATTAAATTAATTGAGATTAAAATTAATTAAAATTAATTAAAATTAAATTTTTAATTATCTCAATTAAAAAATAATAATAAATAAATAAACAAATAAATGCCCTGTTATGAAGCAACAGCAGTTTAACTGTGGAATATTTTTATAGAATATTATGTAGCAATTAAAAACAGTAAATGCAAGTTATACCAGTTAACTTATTAAGCACTAAATGGATAAAAGAAAAATTATTTTATATATATGTGTATGTGCACATATATAAAATAAGATAGCATATATAAGATGCTGAAAAGTATACAATATTTATAAGATTACATGGTCATGGAAAAAGTTATAACAACACAAATAGAAAATCAGTGAATTTTGTTGGCATGAAAGGAAAGAGTGAAGGGGAAAGATAGCCCCCTGAATTTTTTTAAAAGAAGTAACTACAGTTTTCTAAAAAAACATAATATGATCCCATTTATGTAAAATTATTTATTTTGGTGAATATACAAAATTATGCACAGAGATGCATAAAATAATGGCCACCAAAATGTTAGTGGTGTTTAACTTAGGATGGCTACATTTCAAGCAGAAGGGACGAAAAAAAGAAAGGAAAAAGATAACATGAGAAAAAATCAAATAGTATCCTGTAAGTAGTGTCCATTTAATTGGTTTACAAACACAGAAAGTAAATAAGAGATTATACCAATTACATCTTCTGCAACCTTGCGCTCATCTGTTCTATAGAAACTATATTTACAGAATGATAAATTTGAAGAGTGGTTCTAAGACTTTTGTGTCCATAAAGACTGTGTGGGAAGATTGGTAAAGTGCACATTTGAGGTTCCCATTCCAGAAATTCTTATTAGTAGTTCTAGTGACCAATAATCTGTATTTAACAAGCGACCCAGCCAAATGTGGCAGGAGTTGACAGATCACACTGAAAACCAGTAAATTTCAGGATGTTTGATCTCTTCACAAACAATCTGATTAAGAATTCGAGGAGCATGGTATACTAGAGAGAACAAAGAATTTGGAGTAAAATGATCTAGATTACCACTCGGATCTAATCCCCCACTCACTCCCTCACTTGCCTCTCCTCTTTAACTCACTGGCCTCTCAGTTACCTCTGTAACAACAGGCTAGAAACCTTTTCTCCTAAACTTTCTAATTGCTCAGTCTCTTGCCACTTTCAGATCTCTTCTCAGGTGTCACTTCTCAATGCAAAAAAATCACAACTCCCCCTAGCACTCTGGGAGGCTGAGGCAGGTGGTTGCCTTAGCTTGAGAATTTAAGATCAGCCTGAGCAAGGGTGAGACCCTGTCTCTACAAAAGATAGAAAATCTAGCTGGGCATTGTGGTGGGTACCTATAGTCCCAGCTATTCAGGAGACTGAAACAAGAGGATCATGTGAGTCCAAGAGGTTGAGGTTGCTGTGAGCTATGACACCAAGGCACTCTAGCCTAGGGCAACAGAGAGAGACTCTGTCTCAAAAAAAAAAAAATCACTTTCTATTTTCCCTTTCTGCTCTATTTTCCTCTCTAGCACTTCTCACTATCTAAAAGATGATCTTTTTACTCTTTTCGTTTGTTTATTCTCTGATTCCCAGGAGGATAGGAATATTTGCCATTTTTCTTCACCATTCCTAGCACCTAGAACAGTGCCTGGACAGAGTTCAGGGAGAACTTGGCTAAGATAAAACCAGTGGAGCTTGAGTGAGTCAGTGACAGGAGGCAAATACAGCCAGTAAGTGGACAGGTTGTTAATACACAGACTCCTGGGCCCTGCCAGAGATCTGATTCAGTAGACTTGGGGAGGGGCCTAAGATTGTGAATTTCTAAAAACCCAGCTGATACTGAGGCAACTTAGAGAGTTTTTCAAGTGCCTCTGCTCCTTTTTTTTTTTTTTTTTTGAGTCAGAGTCTCACTCTAGGCTGGCCCTTTGCTCCTTTTTTAATGAAAGTCAACCTATTCTACTATAAGAAGAGCTGTAGGATAGGAAAGGAAAGACGTTTGATCCCCAAACCTCTTGTGCCTAAGCTCTCTACATAAGTAAATAAAATGATTCTCTAATAGAAATACTTTCATAACATATTTAACACTACTTTCATAGGTACTTACTAAAACTCAAATTTTAATATCATGGTGTTCAGGTTGTTTTAACTCTTTACTCTTCTAAATAATATTTCAGGTAATATTTTTGTTACTGCCTTTGTTCATCAGTCTAATTATTTCTTTCTAACAAATTCCTAAAAGAGAAATTTCTGAGTCAAAGAGTATAGACCAGAATCCTCCAATATAACTTTCTCCAATGACGGGAATGTTCTATATCTACATATCCAACATGGTGGCCATCAGCTCCTAAGCACCTGAAATGTGACTACAGCAACTGAGAAACTAAATCTTTGGTTCTATGTAACATTAATTAACTTACATTTACATAGCTACATGTGGCTAGGGGCTACCACATTGGAGAGGGCAGCTATTTAAGTGATAGCTGATACGTGCCAAATTGATCTCCTGAAAGTCTGTAATTATTTGCCATTAATTTTAGTATGAGAATAACCATTTCTTTAGCCAATTGCCAATACTGTAACTTAATCTATCTATTGAATCTTTAATCTGAATGGTAAAAAAATGTTTATCTGGTTTTAATATGCATTTTCAATTATTAATAATGTTGAACAAAGTTGTTTCTTTTCTCATCACACCCATTTAGATGAAAATGTTTTCACCCATATTACTTAATTCAGAAATTAGAGATTATCTGGCTTTCAGATAATTCATTCCATATATTTTCTTCAAAATGTACTGCCAATTTTTAAATTCACATAAAAATTGAATTTTCAGCTTTACCTAAAAATCAAGTGGCCTGGCAATAATGGCCCATACTCTCAAAAAACAGCAATCAGTAAAGCTTTGGAAATTCAGACTTTCTTGTCTACCAGAACTCATCACTCCCAGTTACTTTACAGGCATTTTACCTCACCATTCTGATTACTATTGGGCCTTTCCCTGCATCTGAGTTTACAATTCCTACCTGAATTAAATTTTGAGATATTTAAAGACAAAAAGAAGGTAATATTAATAGATAACTTTCCTTCCACGTCTAGTATACAGAAGTGATTTTATTATATTTCTGGATTATTTTATAATTAATATTTAACTAGTATAAGAATTGTTGAAGTTTCTTACTCTCCAGAACTGTTGAAATTAATTTTATAATTAATATTTAACTAGTATAAGGTTGTTGAAATTTCATACTCTACAGTGGTTCACCATCAGAAGGGTTGTTAAAATGCAGATTGGTAGGCTGTGTCCTCAGAGTTTCTGATTCAATAGGTATGCGTAGGTCCCAAGAATGTGCATTTAACTTCAAGCTCAAAATGTAACTCCACACTGAGATGACATTTTCTCAAAGATAAGGAAACCCCAAGAAAGGTAATGACAATATGACAAACATAACATGAATTCGTAGATCTTTTTTTCTAAAATATGTTCACAATTTATTATTTCATTTTATCTTCACAAAAATCCCATGCAGAAAGTTGGTGGTAACTGAGGTCGGAATTGTTAATCCCATTTTACAGAAGAAAGTAAGGCACAGGAGTTAAGAAACTCCCTTAAGCACACAAGCAATTAGATGAGCCAGAACAAGCAGGTTTCCCAACTCCAAACACAGTAATACAGGACACAACTGGAACTTGCTTCTGCAGATTGAGCCCATAAAAAATAGAACCATGACCAGAAACAGAAAAGACAATACAAAATACGGTTAATAGCAACAAACACTTATCAAGTGCTGACTATGTGTTAATCTCTGCTAATTATGGCTAGAGTTGAAGATAGAGAGCACAGGGTAAAATAAAAATAAAATCTGAAATCAAAACCTTGAAAAGATAATGAATTCTCTGTATCGAAGACAGAACAAAAGCAAACATGCTGAAGGGGGTGGGTGGTAGGGGTAAACACAGACTTAAGAAAAGAGAGGAGTCATGGTGGGACTTCACATCTGGACTTGGAGGAGTTGCTATCACCAGTCAGTCAAGAATGGGAGGGAAGAAAGAGTACACAATAAGGAGCCCTCCTGGGGCTCAACAGCACAAAGAGCTGCTGTTATCCATGTTGGGTGTGTGTTTGCCAGAAATATCAGGGCTGCTGGAACTCCAGAACTTACAAGGGCATGCTTTTGTTAAGTCTAAATTACCTTGACTATATAAGAACTCCAGTCAAAGAGCATAATTTTATTATCCATTTGTAGTAAAAAAATAACATGATTTAAAATCATAAATTTTCTCACTCTGATTTTTCCTCAAGTTTTGAGTAGCAGTCCTAATAAAAACCCATCAAATGTCATCACAATAATACTAATTATAAATCAGACTTTCAAAGAAAAGAAGATTGTATTTTCACTTACATAGAATTTACATATGATATTGGTTATTAATTCTAACAGCTACTTTTCTAAGGTTTAAAATAACAATGGTAACAGCTAATAAACATTACCATAGACTGAAAATACAAGAAAACAACAATTAATTTGAAAAAAGACTAATGGAAAATTTGGTTCCATTTTCATTAGTGTTGTAACTGACCTCTGTAAGGTGTCCATCTTAGAGTCCAACTCAAAATGACCAAAGTAATGAAGCTTCCACCTCTTCATGTAGAAAACCACAGAATACTGCTGAAAAAACTATCCCTTTTGAAATCCAAGTCAGACAAAGGGGTGCAATTTCACACTGATCAAATTAGTAACAATAATATAAATGTTTTTAAATAACAACACATATAGATTGTTAATGACAGTATAAATTACATAATACTTCTAGAAAGTAATTTGGAAATTATCAGAAATCTGGAAATTTCTCAATAAAAATACTATCTATAATCTGTTTCATGTATTATTGGTGCTTTTTATCTTAGCAACTTTGTAGAGAGCCATTACTATGCTTGTTTTACAGATTAGTAAATTAAAGTTTTGAGAAAGTAAGTTACCTTCCCAATACTTGCCAATAAGTGATGGAGCTAGGTTTGAACCTAGACCTTCTAAATTTTAAAGCCCAGCTATTTGCAATTACACTATACTGCCTCTCCTAAGAAACAACACTAAGGAAGTCAAAAAAGAAAAGAAAAGAAAAAGAATAAAAAGTTGCAATCTTGAAGATGGGCATTATGTATTTTTAAAATACTGGAAGACATAAAATAGGAAGGTTTAAGTAAAGGATGAGACATCCATTGCATAAACTGTTATAAAATTATTATAAATAATAGAAAATAAACTGTAGAATGTTTATGAAAAAGTCAGACTAAAAAAATGGATAAGACACCTGCAAAAATATATACATTAATATAACAAGGTTGAGAAGGGAGCTGGAAAAAATAAAAACTATTGCCATTTTGAAGATTTTCACTACTGGTTCTTAATTTTCTCTTGTCTTTGTCAGTTTTATCAGTCAATCAAGATTACTCTAACCCTTACAAATCTATTATTCCAGTTCATATTTTTATCATCCTAATCAAATAATTCATAAAACTTTACTATAGTTTATTTATACCATGAATTTATTCAAAATAATTACTTAATATTGTTATCACAGTCGTTCAAAAGCTTCCAATATGACATCTGTATCTTAACATCAATTTTTGCAATCACAGCTTATAGCATATTTTTGAAATCCCTTAATTTAGATCATATATAATGACTAAAATTAACTAATTCTTTTTACCTTTCTGATTTTGCAATCACAACTTTGTAATCGCCCCTCAATTCTATGCCCACTCAGGAATCATGAGCCCAAAGGTTGTAGGTGTTTCAGAGATTACAGAAGTTTCCCACTAAGAGCATGATCTCTAAGTGAATACTTTTAAAGTAACTAAAATATCTTGGCTATAAGGAATATTCCATAATCTAAATACTTTTGAGAATTGTTAATTAAATTACATCACTTCCCTTTAAAGTAGGTAAATGAACTTTATTTTCACTTTACCGAAAAAGAGTTTAGTAACTGAACTGTGAGCTGTGAAAAGAATTCACTTTTTAGCCACACAAGGTGACACGAAGAGGCCCATTCAGCCCACTGGCTTCTCTGAACAACATAAGCAGACATTTTGTGGACAAATAAAGAAGCTGTTCTCCAATGATATCAAACTCATAAGAGTTGTTTAACTCTATGAATCTACCATTTAGGCATCTTTTTTTTTTTTGTCACCTCACTGTATAACACTCAACTGGGTTATCCTTAGCCAATGTTTGGTCACCTACAAAACTATTATTTTAATCATAGAATTTTGGAGTTAGAAGGGCCATGTATTTCAATTCCTTTATTTAAGTGAGGGAGAAATAAAAATTTCCCAAGAAAGTTACTCCATGTGGCAAATCTAGGTCTGGAACAAAGTGGTGCAAGCAAATGTCTAAAATTTGGCCTCCATATTTTTCCCTTACCACTAACATTTTGATATTGATGCTATGTCATGTCAATGAGACTATACATATGTCCTTTCAATATTTCAGATACACAATACAGTAGACAAGTTCTCATTCTCTTCTTCATAAAGGGTTCCAGAATGGAGAACAAAATTAACAAATGTTATAAAAAAAAACATCGTGGAGAAATTCGTATGTGTGTGGAAGGGAATGACAGTTTAGTAGTTCTGCTTTCCAATGAATACTTTAAGACTTTTAACACTCTAATTGATCTTCAAGGTCACAATTGTCCACTGTAGACCAAATATAAGGTTCTAATGTCATCATGAGTGGGAATCAAATTAATGTCATCACCACTAGTACACAGTTCAGTCTTGTATTTAATTCCTCTCATCCTCCATTTCTATAATGTAATTTCATTTTAATAATTAATTTACGGAAGGATATACAGGAAACTTAGGATAGGAGTTGCCTCTGGGGAGGAGGACAGGGCACAGGAACATGCAGTTGAGGAGAGGGGATATAACTATATATTCCTCACTGTTATCTGAAATTTTTTTTTTTTTTTTTTTTTTGTAGAGACAGAGTCTCACTTTATGGCCCTCGGTAGAGTGCTGTGGCCTCACACAGCTCACAGCAACCTCCAACTCCTGGGCTTAAGCGATTCTCTTGCCTCAGCCTCCCGAGTAGCTGGGACTACAGGCGCCCGCCACAACGCCCAGCTACTCACTGTTATCTGAAATTTTTACCCAACTCTTAGGACTATAAAACATTCATTCATCTAAATTTTCCTGTTAAATGCATACCTATCTGCACTCATTTTATTACTAAATATTTTCCATGAAACTATTTTGATTTTTTCTGTCATAAGTTTTCAGTATCATCATTTGTAAACTCTCATTGAACTTTTCAGAAAGAAAAAGAACTAGCCTAGCCACAAAACTCAAAGCAGAATTCCAGGATTTAAAGTTAAAAACCATGTACAGAGTAATGAATGAGAGGTTCTTAAGGGAGCATTTCGTTCCAAAACCTTTTGAGGCAAAGCTGTTCTCCATCTTTAAATGGCTAGGTGGGATTTGAATAGAGCTTCTCCTCTCAAGGAGGGTAGGGGGAAACTTCTGGGGTGAAAAGTAGAAATTAAAATTTGGTTCCTATTTGTCAGCCGGCGACAGAGGGTCAGAGGGGTCCTTGGATAAGGACCTCGTAACAGAAGGAAGGGGCGAGACCCGGAGTTTCTCCGGGTTCAGGCAGACGAAGCGCGTTCTGGGACGTGACCGCAGCTCGGCGTCAACTGAGAAACGCCACGCTCCGGATCCACACAGATAATGTCCTCTTGACGGAAATCGAACAGGGGCTGAGGGAATTGATTTATTTTAACAAACCGCCTCATCTTCACTCTCCCTGGACCAAGGCACACCTCACCCCGCCGTCCACTTGCGTCAGGTCAGCTGTCAACACAACTCTTTGTGTCTCATTCAGAATCAAAATGGTCCTCAGCCACTCACAGAAAGATGGAAAGGATGGCCGAAGACACGCGCGCCGGCTCGCGACCAAGTGACATTTGGTGCGGAGCAAAGAAAGCCGGGGACGCTGAACGAACACCGGCCACCTCCGGACGGCTCAACTTTCCCAAGCGGCGCTCTACCCGTTCCCTGTCCCCGTCACCTCAGCGTCTGCGAACCTGCAGTCCGCGCGCCCAGCAGCCCCCTCAGGGGCCCCGGGGCTCCGGGACACCGGTCGGGGCGCGCCCTCGCGTCGCCTCCGCCTCGGCGCTGCGGAGCTGCCGGGCGCGCGGCGGGCTCCCTCATCCCACGCTCGGGCCGCCGCGCTCCCGCCACAAAGGCAGAGGGCAGAGCCCGTGGTGACAGGCCTTTGGCCTCTGGGCGCGGACAGCACGGGCTGGGTCCCTGTGGGGGGCGACTCGAGGCGCTGAGGAGAGAGCGGCTTTGGCGCCCGGGCGGGCACAGGCGCCTGCCCTCGCCACACAGACGCACTCGTGCACACACCCCCGCTCCGCCTTCCCATTCCTCCCGAAAAAGTGCGCCGCGGCGTTTCCCCGCGCAGGCAGGGTGTCCAGCCCGCCAAAGGGCGGCTCCTGCCGGGCAGGGCGTGCGCCCGCGCCCGGCCGGCGACCTCCCGCCTCCCCACGCCCACGCCGGAGTCCCCGCAGCCGCTCACCTGGCCCTGGCGGGGCGCGAGGGCAGAGGAGCAGGGGGTGGCCCTCGCCTCGGCCGGGCTCGTCTCCCCACCCCCGTGCTGTTCCCAGCGCTGCGCTCCGCTCGCTCCGGCCGCCCTCCTCCGAGGTGCTAGCGCCGCCGGCGGCTGCGGTCTCTCTGGCAGGCGCGCGGGCCGCGCGCTCAGTTCCCCGGGGCGGAGCGAGGCGGTGGCCGCCGCGGCCAGAGGCGGATTCCTCAGGTGCTGCCCCTCCCGCCCGCCCAGCAGCTCGGCGGCGGGGACTCCCGCGCCTCCTCCCCCGGCCCCGCCTCTCGCCCTCCTGCCGCCTCCGCGCCCACGAGTGGCCTTTAGGGCCCCCGGGCCCTGGGCCAGAGTAGTGGGCGCACATTTCCCTACCCACCCCCTGCAAAGACGCCTCCGCACTGTGGAGCCCTCAGTGCACTGTCCTCGCGCCTCCATTTCCAAACTCCAGCGCACAGATGTTTGCGGTCACTGTGGGGGGCGGAGGCCGGGGGTGCAGGGGGTCCTCTGGGAAGGAGGATTGACCTCAGGGCCGTGGACACGGCCAGCCAAGAAGAAAAATGGTTTTCTCTCCCAGCCTGCGTTCATTCACAGAGTGCTCTCGCCTGGTTGCCTGATTTGCTTTCTCTGCTCCCAGGACGGCAGCTAAAGAGCCCGAAGCATGAACTCGGCCTGGGCAATGGTGGGTCAAAAACCCTTGGCCTTTTGCATGAAGGGGGTAGAGAAGGGGCAGGGCCCTGACAAAACCAACGACCCCGGAGCGCCCGGCCAGAGCCGACCGAATGAGCAAGGGCCCCGACCTAGCACTCAGGCCAGCGGCTCAGGGACGCCTCCGGCTCGGCGTGGCTCCTCTGGAGCCTCCCGGGAGCCGGTGCTTCTGGGACACCGTTCTCGACAGATGCTGCGCCCGATGGTGACAGATGTAGCTCCACTTTTCACAACTGGGCTGCTGTAGTTATTAGAAAGACAGCTCCATTTATTTGCACTGGAAATTGTTGCCACAGATAGGCAACTACACCTGGAAAAAGATGTGGGAAAAGCACACTATGCTGGATGTGGTGGAAGAATCTAGGTAAAGAGCGTAGTAGGCCCAGGGAGCTCAGCACCTTAGTGGGAGTGGGGGAGGCTAGCGGCGCCCGGTCCTGGATGGGTTAGTATCCTTATCAAATGTGAGGGTATCATTGCAAATTGTAGTTTAAAGACGGTATCAACTGAACTGGATCTCGAATGCTAAGTCGGTACTTTGTTTGTTTCTCCCACTTTCTTCTTTTTCCTCCTTCCTCCCTCCCACCCGCCCCCGAACCTAAATACATTTCTCTTTTGGTCGATGCAGAGGGAATTAACTGGAACTCTGGGATCACCAGAAAATAAATAACGCAAGGCGTAGTTCACTTGTGACTGGCAAAAGTAAGTGATTCGTTCATGATTTGTCTTCTGTCCCTTCTCCACTGGGAAGACATACTCAGCTGGCATTTTTATTTATTTTTTTAATCATGTTTTGCTTCTTATAGAGTAGGGGTTAAAATGTTTTTGTTGTTGTTTTACAAATAAATACCCATTTGGGGGGCCTCTGAAAACACATTTGGAGGGTGGCACCTGTGGCTCAGGGAGTAGGGTGCTGGCTCCAAATACCAGAAGTGGTGGGTTCAAACCTGGCCCCGGCCCAAAACTGCAAGAAAACACATAGTAAGATTTTTAAGTGACCTGAACGTGGAAAACGTGACTTTCTCAATCACTGCTTTACTCCCTCAGTTCTGGGTCATGCCCACAACACAGGCTTTATAATCAAAATCAGTATGTTTTTTAAATAACTACTACAAAGAAAGGTGCCGGTGATTAGCAGTATAGCTAAAAAGAAGTCATGCTAGGAACTTATCATGATAACTGGCCATATCTGTGAAAGACTAGTGTACTGTAGATGATTCCAAGTTCACCTGGTGCATATAGACTAAGCTCATAAGCAAATGAGAATGTTTTGAAAAACTCATGAGTTGATGAGAATGTTTCAGATTGCATGTGAAATCAGCACATTGTACCCCTTGATTGCACTAATGTACGCAGCTAAGATTTAACAATAAAAAATAGCCGGGCGTTGTGGCTGGCGTCTGTAGTCCCAGCTACTCGGGAGGCTGAGGCAAGAGAATCGCTTAAGCCCAGGAGTTGGAGGTTGCTGTGAGCTGTGTGATGCCATGGCACTCTACCGAGGGCCATAAAGTGAAACTCTGTCTCTACAAAAAAAAAAAAAAAAAAAAAAGATTTAACAATAAAAAAAAAAGAAAAAGAAAAACTCACGAGGTCTGTATAATTGGGGGCTGGGGAGAGGAACGAAGAACACCTTCCATTTTAAAGATAAGGAAACTGCAAACATTGAGCAGCCTTAAAGTAAAATCAGTGTTTTCTCTTAGTTTTTGCTCAAGGACCATTTGTTGAGTACCAAGTACACTAGACTAGGGATGTTAAAGCAAATAATGGCACAGCCACTGGAGGCCCTTAGTGTAATATGCATATTACAGGACTAGTATTCATTCTTCATCCATTTGTAAACATTTATTCAGCACCCACTGTGAGCCAGAGAGCATAGTACACCCGACAAGGCAAGTCCCTAACAAGGTTCAAAGTTAGTGAGAGTAATCTCTTGACAGTTTGGTAGGTTAATAATTCAATGTCACCTTTATTAGATAACACACTCTCTTGTCCTGAATTTGTGTGTATGCTTTGTGTCTCCTTTGGGATTTGTATATCTCTCATCGTGTTCCTCAGACTTCTTGATTATAAAAGATGATAGAGTTAAAAGTGAACACTCTGGAGGTAGGCCCCGAAGTTTTGAACCCTGGCTCTAAGACATACCTATTATGAAAACTTGATCAAGCTGTGATGGATTTGCTCCATCATAATATCAATATTATATATACTTCAGGGAGTGGGCGTGTAGATTGAGAGGACCCATTAGTGCCTGGAACCTATTAAATGTTAACTGCTATGATGTGAATCTATCCACTCAGCACCGTAACAATGATTCCCAAATGCTGCTACATAAATATGCTGCATTAAAACTCCAAGTGCAGTGAAAAATGTGAGACTCACAACAGAGCCCATATAAATGATAGAATCCCTTGGAGTGGTTATTGTGATACTTATATTATTGTCCTTTGCTTTAACAATGGGAGAATTTCTATGATTACATCCTGGTTCTGCCCTCAGGGATAAACACCCTCTTCCCTTGGCTCCACGCTCTGGCCCTAGCAACAAAGGAAAAAACTAGATAAATTGATTCATAAAATTAAAAACTTTTGTACATCAAAGGATATCAAGAAAGTAAAAAAAAAACCTACAATATGAGAGAAAATATTTGCAAACCATATATCTGATTTACAAAAACTGGAATATATAAAGAACACTCACAACTCAAGAATTAAAAGACAAACAATGCAAATGAAAAATGGACAAAGGATTTTAATAGACATTTCTCCAGAGAAGATACACAAATAGCCAATAAGCACCTTAAAAAGTGCTCAAATCGTTAATCACTAGGGAAATCCAAATCAAAACCACAGTGAGATACCACTTCACACCCATTAGAATGGTTACTATCAAAACACAAAACAAACAAAACAGTTCTGCTGATAGAGTAGGGCCCTCATCAAAATGTACTAAAAACTTGCATCAGAACTATCTCAGTTAAACAAACCAGAAGTTTACTTATTATTAAGCTTCTTTGTAATGTGTTTGATGTTACCTGCAGCAAAAGGACTCAGTAAACAGGAAGATAAAATATACAAAAAATATCAAAGAGAAAAAGCCTAGAAAAATCTAAGTATTGATAATGCTTTTATAAAATCTAATAGAAATGTTAAAACAGGATTCACAGCATAGAAAAGCAAAAATTAAAATATTTTAAAAATCTAGAATTAAGATTCCAGTTTATTTCAACAAATTTGGGAAGAATGGGCTCAAAGGAGAGAATTTTCACTGTTAAAAATCTCATTATGTTTGGGGAAGAAAATGGGGAATGAGGATTAGATATGCTTTTTTTCCTGATATTTATCAATTCAGATTTTTAAAATTTAAAGATAATAACCACAACTATTTATAAAACTTACAAATAATTTGAGGGGAAAAAATACGAAGAAAAACTTCATCAATGTCACAAAAGTTAAGGAAAGGTGGAAAAATAAAGCATAATAAAGAGAAAACATAATTTAAGATGTATGAATACATTCTTAACATTAATAACCATAGATCAAGTGAGTTCAGTTTCCCCAGTGAAAAACAAAAATCTATCAGAATGAAAAAACAAAAGAAAATACAACTATTTTCCCCTGAATAATATCTGAAACAAAATGACACAGAAAGACTTAAAATAAATGAATGGTCAATGAAGTTATAAGCAAGTGAAGAAAAAAGAAAAGGGGGCAATATGAAATAAAAGTGAAATTCATAATTTAAAAGTAAGCATGAAGTAGGGCAACAAGACCAATTTATTTTAATAAAAGGTGTAATAAAAAGAATAGAGAATACTCACTACATGCCAGGCACTTAGCTGTGTGCTTTACACACATTTTCTCAAATTTTCCTTAAAACTCTGTGGGATGACTATGGTTAACACTTTCATTTTGCCCATAAGGAACTAGGTGTTAGATTAGACAACGTTCTCAGTGTCACAGTGATAGATGGACTTGGAACTCAAACCCTGATATGCTAATTCTAAAGTGCAAACACATCGCACCAAAATATTTCAGTAAATAAATAATGGGAATAAAAGGAGAATGTATTTTAAATCCTTTAACCCATTTCTTTAAAAATTTGACAGATCACATACAGCAAAAATAAATAGAAAAGAAAGGATTTTGATAATGAACAAAACACATATGTACATATAGATAACTTTGAGCTCCCAAACTGTAGGATGTACAAATGCATTCTTTTCTAAAGTCCAAGTATATTTACAAACACTGAAAGGTTTTAAGGCACAAGGAAAATCTTATCAAATTCTGAAGAATGGAAATCTAGGGCCTAATTTATAGTTTTTAACCTGTAAATTAATTATTAAAAGATAATTAAAATATTCTTGACTATTTAAAAATTTTCTAAATAAAAATAACTATAATCTGCAATTATAGATTAGTTTAAATTATGAACAATGGGCACACACTTGTTAAAAGTGTAGGGTTCATGACGTTGGATTTGACAATGATTTCTCCAGTTTTTTTTTTTTTTTTTTTAGAGACAGGGTTTCACTGTCACACAGGCTAGAGTTCAGTGGCGCAATCGTAGCTCACTGTAACCTCCAACTCCTAGGCTCAACTCTCAGCCTACAGAGCAGCTAGGACTACAGATGTTAGCCAATACAACTGGTTAGTTTGGGGAGGAAATAGAGACAGAGTCTTGCTATATTGCCCAGTCTGGTCTCAAACTGCTGTCCTTAAACCATCCTCTTGCTTCTGCCTCCCAAGGTGCTGAGATTACAGGTCTACCTAGCTCAGTGATTTCTGAGTATGATACCAAAAGCACAGACAACAGAAATAGATCAAACAGACTACATCAAAATGAAAAACTTCTGTGCATCAAAGGGCACAATCAACAGAAGGAAAAAGCAACCTAGAGAATGACAGAAAAAAATATATATATCTGATACAGGGTTAATATCCGGAATATATAAAAAAAACTCCAGCACCTCAACAGCAACAAAACCCAACCAGATCAAAAATTGGGCAAAGAACTTGAATAATTCCAAAGAATATAAATAAAAGACCAACAAGAACGTGAAAAGATGTTCAAACATCATTAATCACTAGATGTGAATCAAAACCACAACAAGCACCTCACACCTAGCATAACACAAAAAACCAGGTGTTGGCAAAAACACTTGTTTGAGCAGAAACCAAATAAAAGGAAGGAGCAAGTCATGTCAATATCTGGTAGAATATTCCAGGCCATAGAAAAGCAAGAGCAAAATTCCTGAAATGAGACTGTGGGTAGCAAGTTCTAGGAAGAATAAGAAATAAGGAAAAAGGCTTGAAATACTGCAATAAGGAGGGGAATGGTCTAAGAAATGAAGCTGAAGAGATAGCCAGAGACTAGATGGTAAAGGGCTCTTCAGGCATGAAAAAGGTTTTGGAGCAAGAGAGTGAAATGTTTTGGTTCATTTAAAAATATCCCTCTGGCTACAGTGTAGAGAATGGACAGGGAGAGTAAGGAGCTAAAGTGTAGGCAAAGAGACAACTTTCGTGGCTTTTATAGAGACTCATGTCAGACATGAGTCTAAAATGGTGGTGGCCTGGACTAAGGAGGGAACGGTGGAGGGATTGAGAAGTCTTGGATAAGTGATGTGTTCTGAAGATAGAGTCAACAGTATTTGTCCAAGAACTTGATACCGAGTATGAAACAGTATGTGAAGAATCAAGGCAGGCAACACAGTTTTGGTCTCAGCAATTGAATGAATGGCAATGCCTTTTATTAAATAACGACTAGGGGTAGGCGGATGAAAGAAAAAAAGAAAGAAAAGGAGAGGCATGAGGAAGGAAAGAAGGAAGGGAGGGAAGAGTGTCGGTAAGGATGTGGAAAAGTTGGAACCCTTGCACACTGCTGGCAGGAAGGTAAAGTGGTACCACTGCTGTGGAAAACAGTATGGCAATTCGTCAAAGTATTAAAAATAGAACTACCAAAAGATCCAGAAATTCCACTTCTGTGTATATACTACGAAGAATTGAAAGCAGGGTCTCTAGTGGCATTTGTACATCCACATTCATAGAAGCATTATTTACAATAGTCAAAAAAAGGAATTAACCCAAGTGTCCATCAACAGATGAACCAATAAACAAAATGTGACAAATACACACAATGGAATTATTCAGCCTTACAAAGGAAGAACATTCTAACACATGCTACAAAATGAATGAACCTCGAGGCCATTAAGTCACCTTGCTTTTAAACACCATAGGTTATTTTGTAATATCTTCTTTAAATGCTTTTGTCTCTTTGTAGATACTGTTAATAGAGAAGTTATAATATCTAATTTCTTCGCAACTATACAAACTAGTTATTGGAATTTTTTTTAAGATAAAATCTTACTTTGTTGCCTGGGTTAGAAGGCAATAGTGTCATCATGGCTCACTGCAACCTCAAAACTTCTGGGTTCAAGCAATTCTCCTGCATCAGCCTCTTGAGTGGTTGGGACTACAGGCACATGACACCATATCCAGCTGGTTTTTCTACTTTTTATAGAGACAGGGTCTCACTATTTTGCTCAGGCTTATCTCAAACTCCTGGGCTCAAGCAATCCTCCTGACTCAGCCTCCCAAAGAGCTAGGATTATAAGTGTGAGCCACTACACCCAGCTAGAATTTTTTATGTTTCCTGGACAGTTCTTCTAAGAAGTTGGGTTTTTCTTTTACCTTTTTACTTATGTTTCTTTCCTATTTTTCATTTATTTACTTATTTCCCATTTTTTACACACATTCCTGCTACATATTTTCTTATTATATATTAACTTACTTTTGTCTGAAATTGACTGATAAAGAATAGTGTAGGCTGGAGGGATTGGGGAAGGTTATAAAATAAGAAGAGAAAATAAAAAGGAAAGAAATTAAAGCACTCCCAGCTACTTTTTGGATTTTTGGTCATTAATGTACCCTCATCAAGTTTGATATATCCTTTCCCCATAGATACATGTTCTTTTAGCATTTGGCATTTTAAAAGACATTGTTATTCATAGTAAAGCTCCTACATCTTTTCCCTTTGGTCTGATAATCACTGGCCCCCTTCCTTCTAGCTTACCTTTGCCAGTCTCCATTGGCCTAGAGGCTGGGTTATTAATTATAAAAATGACATGGCTGTGCACTTCCTGTCACTTCCCTGGGATGTTCTGTGATGCAGTAGTCCCCCTTTGTCCATGGGGGATAAGTCCAAGACCCCCAGGGGATGCCTGAAACCACAGATAGTACCCAACCCTACACATATTGTGCTTTTTTTGGTCTGATAACTAAGACAACTACCTAGTGACTAATGGGAAAGTAGCATGAACAAGCATACCTCATTTTATTATGCTTCACTTTATTTACCTCACAGATATTGTGCTTTTTACAAATTGAAGGTTTGCAGAAACACTGCGTGAAGCAAATTTATCGACACCATTTTTCCAACAGTATGTCCTCACTTTGTGTCACATCTTGGTAATTCTTGAATATTTCAAACCGTTCTGTTATTATTCTATTTGTATCATGATTTGTGATCAGTGATCTTCAATTTACCATTCTAATTGAATGGGGATGCCAGAAACAATGCCTTAAAAGGCAGTGAACTTCACTGATACATGTGTATGCTCTGACTTCTCTACTCACTGGCCATTCCCCCATCTCTCTCCCTCTCCTCACGCAACCCTATTTCTTGAGACTTGACATTGTTGAAATTAAGCCAATTAATAACCCTACAATGTCCTCTGAGTGTTTAAGTGAAAGGAAAATTTCCACGCCTCTCGCTTTCAATTAAAAGCTAGAAATGATTAAGCTTAGAGAGAGAGGCATGTCAAAAGTGGAGATAGTCCAAAAACTTCTTGTGCCAAGGAGTTAGCCAAGTTGTATGTGCAAAATAAGTTTCTTGAGGCAAATTAAAAATTCTCTTCCAGTGAGCACACAAATGATAGCATAGTAAAACAGCCTTATTGCTGAGTGGAGAAAGTTTGAGTGGTCAGTATAGAAGATCAAACCAGCCACGACATTCCCTTAAGCCAAAGCCTAATCCAGAGCAAGGCCCCAACTCTCTCCAATTCCATGAAGGCTGAGATAGGGGAGGAAGCTGCAGAAGAAATGTTGGAAGTTAATAGAGGTTAGTTCAAGAGGTTAAGGAAAGAATCCAACTCATAACATAAAAGTGTGAGGTGAAACAGCAACTGCTGATGTAGAAGCTGCAGGAAATTATCCAGAAGATCTATCTAAGATCATCAGTGAAAGTGGCCACAGTGAACAACAGATTCTCAGTGTAGACATTAGACAAAATGGCCTGATAATTGCAAGAAGATGCTTTCTAGGACTTTTGTAGCTGGAGAGGAAAACTCAACACCTGGCTTCAAATCTTCACAGACAGGCTAGCTCTCTTATGTGTATTAGGGGTCAGTTCAGCTGGTGACTTTAAGTTAAAGCTAATGCTTATTTACCAGTCAGAAAATCCTGGGGCCCTTACAAATTACGTTAGATCTTTTCTGCCTGTGTTCTGTAAGTGGAACAACAGAGCCTGGATGACAGCACATCTGTTTATATTATGGTTTACAGACTATTTTAAGACTACTGTTGAGACCTACTGTTGAGAAAAAAATTCTTTTCAAAATCATACTGTCTATTGACAATGTACCTGGTAACCCAAGAGCTCTGGTGAAGATGGCAAGGAGATAATGTTTTCATGCCTATTAACAAAACATCCATTCATCAGCGTGTGGATCAAAGAATAATTTCAACTTTTAAGTATTATTATTATTATTATCGTTATTATTTTTAGAGACAGAGTCTCAACTTTATTGCCCTCGGTAGAGTGCTGTGGCATCACAGCTCACAGCTACCTCAAACTCCTGGGCTTAAGTGATTCTCTTGCCTCAGCCTCCCAAGTAGCTGGGACTATAGGCAGCCGCCAGAACACCTGACTAATTTTTTGATGCAGTTTGGCCGGCACCAGGTTTGAACCCACCACCCTCAGTATATGGGGCTGGCGCCTTACCCACTGAGCCACAGGCACTGCCCTCAAGTCTTACTATTAAAGAAATACACTTTTGGACTAGGTGGCTCATGCATGTCTATAATCCTAGCACTCTGAGAGGCTAAGGTGGGTGGATTGCTTGAGCTCAGGAGTTCAAGACAAGCCTGAGCAAGAACAAGACACTGTCTCTACCAAAAATAGAAAAACGGAGGCAAAAGAGGATCACTTGAGCCAGAGTTTGAGGTTGCTGTGAGCAATGATGATGCCATAGCACTCTACCTTTGACAGAATGATGGAGTGAGACTGTCAAAAAAAAAAAAAGAAAGAAAAAGAAAAAATAAATACATTTTGTAAGGCTATAGCTGACATAGATAGTGATTCTTCTCATTCTTTACCTGATAAAGTCAGGTAAAGTAAATTGAAATGAAAACTTCTGGAAAAGATTCACCATTCTAGATGCCATTAACAATATTTATGATTCTGGGCATGGTGGCTCATGCCTGTAATCCTAGCACTCTGGGAAGGTGAGGTGGTGGATCACCTGAGCTCAGGAGTTTAAGACCAGCCTGAGCAAGAGTGAAACTCCATCTTTAAAAACATAGCTGGACATTGTGGCAGGCACCTGTAGTCCAAGCTACTTGGGAGGCTCAAGGCAAGAGGATCACTTGAGCTCAAGAGTTTGAGGTTGCTGTGAACTATGATGCCATGGCACTCTACCAAGGGCAACAAAGTGAGAGTCTGTCTCAAACAAACAAAAAAAGAATATTTATGATTCATGAGATAATATCAGAATATCAACATTAACAAGAGTTTGGAAGAAGTGTATTCTGATTCTCATGGGTGACTTTGAGGAGTTTAAGACTTCGGTCTAGGAAGTAACTGAAGATGTGGAAATAGCAAAAGAGCTAGAATTAGAGAAGTGGAGCCTGAAGATGTGACTGAATTGCTACAATCTCATGAAAAGACCTGAGCAGATGAGTTGCTTCTTATGGGTAACCAAAGAAAGTGGTTGCTTGAGATGGAGTCGCCTCCTGGTGAAGATGCTGTGAATATTGTTGAAATGACAACAAAGGACACAGAATATTTCATAAACTTAATTGATAAAGAAGCAGCAGGGTTTGAAAGGATTGCCTCCAACTTTGAAATAAATTCTACTGTGGGTAAAATGTTATCAAGTAGCATCACATTCTACAGAGAAATCTTTTGTGAAAAGAAGGGCCGATCAGTGAGGCAAACTTCGTTGTTGCCTTATTTCAAGAAATTGCCAGAGTCACTCCAGCCTTCAGCAACCAACACCTTGATCAGTCAACAGCATCGACATTAAGGCTAGACCCACTAAAGGCTCAGATCATTAAGTAGCATTTTTAGCAATGAAGTATATTTTAATTAAGGTGTGTGTATTCTTTTAGACATAACACTTACTGCACACTTAGTAGACTATAGTATAGTATAAAGATAACTTTTATGTGCACTTGAAACCAAAAAAATTGTGTGAGTTGCTTTATTGTGGTATTTACCTTATTGCAATTATCAGTAACTGAACCTGCAATCTCTCTGAGGTTTGCCTATACAGCATAGACTGTAGGACCAAGGAATGATTCATTTCTATGGGTAGGACAGAGTGGGAGAGCATGAGATTTTGTCATTCAACTCAGAAGAGCACGCAATCTAAAACATAGTTTATTGGCTCGGCACCCGTAGCACAGTGGTTATGGCGCTGGCCACATATGCTGAGGCTGGAGGGTTTAAACCCAGCCCAGGCCTACCAAACAACAATGACAACTACAACCAAAAAATAGCTGGGCATTGTGGTAGGCGCTTGTAGCCCCAGCTACTCGGGAGGCTGAGGCAAGAGAATTACTTGAACTTAAGAGTTTGAGGTTGCTGTGAGCTATGACACCACAACACTCTAGCTAGGTTGACATAGGGAGACTCTGTCTCAAAAAAAGAAAAAAAAGATTATTTCTGAAATTTTCCATTTAATATTTTTGGGCTGCAGTTGATGATGGGTAACAACCACAAAAATCAAAACATTGTATTAATGGGGACTCTTATATGCAATTTGGTCTCCATCAGAACATTCTCTGCTTTTACTGAGGTCAATTCACACTCTGATAAAGGAATCTGAATTTGTTTTCAAGTCAATGACATTCTCACCTAGGGTATGAGGAGGCTCCTTAGCCTATGGCTTTTAAGCCAGCATTTTGCAGCATTTTGCAAGCATGTTTCATTATTGTGGTTTGGGATTGTGACTGTGATAGTTTATGGCAATTTAGCTAGTTTAGAGTACCCAGTTATTTAATCAAATACTAATCTAAGTGTTGCTTTGAAGGTGAGGCAAGCAAGGCACCCAGGGAGCAAAACCATAAGCAGACACTTCCTCTCAGGGGCCAACCCTTCATTTTCAGGACCCTGAGAGTGAGGCCCTCCTAAATTTTGTACCATAGATGCCTGTTGAGCACAATGAGACTACTCACTCTTCAATGCTCACCCACTCTCTCTTGATAACCCCAGTCAAAAACAATCGCTTATCCTATGTGCTGCCATAACACTTTGCTTACTTTTCTATTAACTAAAGCACTTGTTTCAAAAGCCAACATTATCCTTGACTTGCCTCATTCTTTCATACCCCACACTCAACCCATCAAGAAATCTAACTTACTAAATGACTCTGCCTTAATAATGTGGTCTGACCAGGTCTGACCACTTCTCATTCCCTGCACAGCTGCCACCCTGCTCAGAGCCACCTGGACTATTAACAATGGCCTCCCTGTTTCCACTCAGCTGCCCCCACCCACATCCCCCAACAGTCTATACTTCACAAAGCAGTCACATCACTACCCTGGCAACCCTCCAAATAGATCTCCATGTCATTTAGAATAAAAGCCAATCTCCTTACCAAGGCTTGAGTGATCCTCCTTGAGCCTGGCCGATTTCGCCAACCTGATTTCTAACACATTCTCTCTCCCTCAGCTCCAGCCACATTGCCCTCCCCCGAGTTCCTTCAAGCCCTTTCAGTTGACTCTGCCTGGAAATCTGTTCACTCAGAAAATAACACATTTCACTTAATTTTTTCTTTTTTATTGAGACAGAGTCTCACTATGTCACCCTGGGTAGAGTGCGTGGCATCACAGCTCACAGCAACTTCAAACTCTTGGGCTTCAGTGATTCTCTGGCCTCAGCTTCCCAAGTAGCTGAGACTACAGGTGCCCGCCACATCACCTGGCTATTTTTTTGTGGCAGTTGTCATTGCTGTTTAGCTGGCCCCAGCTGGGTTCAAACCCACCAGCCTGGTGTGTATGGCCGGCGCCCTACCCACTGAGCTATGGACACCACCCCATTTCACTTAATTTTTTTCATTTCTCTGCTTAAGCAGCACTTTCTTAGACAGGCTTTCCCTGACCATGCTATATAAAGAGCACCCTCACCACTGCTTTACACAACTTTATTCTGTTTTGTTTGTGTTATGTCTTCAGCACTTAGAACAGTAACTTGCATAGGGCAGGAGCAAAATAAATAATCATTGAATGCATAGATGGATGGGTAGGTGGATGGATGGATGGATGGATGGATAGATGGATACATGGATAGATGGATGGATGGGTGGATGGGAAGATGGACAAATGGATGGAAGGGTGGATGGATAGATGGGTGGATGGAAGGATGGGTGGACAGATAAATGGATGGAAGGTTGGTTGGGTGGATGGATGGATGGACAGATGGATGGGTGGGTGGATGGGTAGGTGGGCGGATGGATGGGAGGATGGATAAATGGATGGAAGAGTGGCTGGATAGATGGATGGGTAGGTGGGTGGATGGATGGATGGATGGATAGACGGATGGATTGGTTCTGATTGGTTTTCTGGCTCTTGGTTTACATTATTGCCTTACGCATAGAATTGCAAATCTCTATGATAACTGTCAAGCTCTCACTTTGCATTACAGTCTCAAGGCACTTGGCACAATTTTTTTGCATTTCATATGTATCAGAAAATATCTGGGCCAGGCATGGTGCCTCACGACTGTAATCCTAGCACTCTGGGAGGCCGAGGCATGTGGATTGCCTGAGTTCACAAGTTCAAGACCGGCCTGAGCCAGAGTGAAACCTTATCTCTAAAAAAAAAAAATCCAGGCGTTGTGGCAGGTGCCTATAGTCCCAGCTATTTGGGAAGCTGAGGCAAGAGAATCACTTGAGCCCAAGAGTTTGAGGTTGCCGTGAGCTGTGATGCCACAACACTCTACCAAGGGTGACACAGTGAGACTCTGTCTCAATAAAAAAAAAAATTGTTAAACTGAATCTAATCTACCTTCTTACAGCTTATCCCCCCTTATCCACCACACATAATTCTACAAGATTAAGCCACCTAAAATGCAGATGTGATCACAACTCTCCCCTACTGTAAATCCTCCAAGGAATTATTTTCATGAATTTTGACATGAAACCATTGTTTCAGGAAATCTTCTATATTAAGCACAGATACAATCTTGTATATATTAGGTATTAAGAAGCATGTATGTTACTTAATCCTTGCAATTATCCTATGAGACAAGTAATAATACTCTTCCCACATGACGGGTGAGAAAACAGAGCTGCAAAGAGATTCAATATTTTTTCCAGGGTCAGTCTCCTGATAAGTATCTAATAAGTACCTGATCTATCTGATTCTAAGAATGCAGCTATTTGTATTACATTTTACTGTAATATGGTACCTGGTATTCAAAGTCTTACACAGTATGGTCCTTGTCTATCTTTTCAGTATTACTCTTCTACTATAGCCAGAAACTATTATTAAATTTTAGAAGTATAATATACACTTCCAATAAAATTTATGTAAAATAGTAAAACAGGAGAAGTAATTGGTCAATCACAGGGAAATAATTTTTTTGTTGTTTTATTTTGGAGACAGAGTCTTACCTCATCACTCTTGGTAGAGTGCTGTGAAGTCATAGCTCACAGCAAACTCAAACTCTTGGCTCAATCTATTCTCTTGCCTCAGCTTGGACTACAGGTACCTGCCACAATGCCTGGCTATTTTTAGAGATGAGGTCTTGCTCTGGCTCAGCCGGATCTCGAACCTGTGAGCTCAGGCAATCCACCTGCCTTGGCCTCCCAGAGTGCTGGGATTACAAGTGTGAGCCACCACGTCCGGCCTCAAAGGGAAATAATTTAAAAGAATTTTAAAGAAAATCATAATTTACTCCATGAAATATCCATAGCAACTGAAAATAATATCTACATGCCTACTCTGAAATGCATTAACCAAAAAGACAGATTGACAAATGGATAGAACCAGAGATGTGATAGAGCAGTTATAGTAAGATGTTAATTATATCTAAGTACCTAAGTGATGAGAATATGGTGTTCACAGTAAAACGTTTTTGATTCTTGTGTATGCTTCAAATTTTTAAAATAAAACCATAGGAAAAATTATTGAGTAATAAGAAAAATTCTTAAAATAAAACAATATATTTTAAATGCATGAGAAAATTGTATGTAAAATTATTACAAATGTGTAAAAAGAGACTGTCTCCCCACCTCCTGCCAAAAAGAAAAAAAAAAAAAACTAAAGGAAATTTACTAAATTATTAAGAGTAGCTGTATAATAGTAGCCATGAGTAACTTTTTTCTTTTTATACTTTTTAGCATTTTATAAATATTTAATGGCCATGGGCATGTTATCTAATTCAAATAAAGTTTTTTTTTAAATGCACAGCGTATTGCACTTTCCAATCCTATGGAGGATGGGAATCAATGCACAGAGGCCAGGTAAGTAAAATGGAGAATTGGCCCTAAGACTGCCTCCCTGCTTTGAGGTACTTATAGGACTACCTCCCCATCTTACCAAGAGGTCTCTCATATTAAAGTATAAATATTTTCTTATTTTTCTTGATAAAAAAGGCCCTTTCTAGTGAAATTCTGTTTACACCCTCTAGGTCCTATTCCTTGGAGCTGAGTCATCTCCACAGAGCCCTTGACAGCAACAACCATTATTTATTATCTGCCCCGTGTGTTAGTGGAGCCTCACATGCATGTGGAGTAGATGATTTGGTAAATGTATCTAGAGGCTTTTCGCAAGCATATTCCTGGAATTCAGGCTCCCTACTGTTAACATAAATAGGTTCTCTACACCAGCACTCCAAAATGGAGTTGGGCTTTGGGGCTGGGGTCAAGGCTAGGGTCAATCAGCAGGAGTCTTATAAAACCCCAGAGGCTTACATTTCAATGCAAAGTAAGGGTTTTTTTTAATGTAAAAGTAAGTGTTTGCAGATTCTTGAAACAAACAAACAAATGTAACCTAGCATCTTTTTGCGGGTAAGGGGTAGGAAGTGTGTCTGTTAAAAAATAAAAAATCGGGAGGTTTTGGGGGAGGGAGGGTAATGGGTGGGGCCACATCCACAGTGCATCTTAATGTACACAGCTATGATTTAACAATAAAAATAAATTAATTAAAAAAAAATCTCTCGGGCGGCACCTGTGGCTCAGCGGGTGGGGCGCCGGCCCCATATGCCGAGGGTGGCGGGTTCAAACCCAGCCACAGCCAAACTGTAACAAAAAAAAAAAAAAAAAATCTCTCCAGCTGTTATCTAGTGGAAAAACCATAATGAAATAAAACACCAGGCCTTATTTAATAACTAGGTAACTGTTTAAGGCTTAACTATTGTTTCTTTTTTTTTTAATCTTCAAAAAAAAATTTTTATTAAATCATAAACACATAGATCATGTATACTTTAATGAACAAATTTAAGCACAAAAATTGTCTCTGAAGGCAGCATTTTGAAGAAAACACTGGAAAATCAAAAGACTATAAAATTAGTACCAAAGTATTGAATTTCAGTTATGTACTTGGCACCATTTCAGTGTTTTAGTAAAATACACATTTACGTGTAATTGCAGCTTAGTTCAGGTTACTTGAAAATATATGTATATTCTGTATATTTGAGATATATAAAAAATCATGTAAGTTCTAAGTAAAATCAGCATTAGCAAAATAATGAGGTTTCATATGGATCACCAAATATACATTTAATGTACAAATGCAGACTCACAGCACTTTTAAGCCCCCAAAGAAATTCACATTGCCCAAGTTGAATTTTCAGAACATAGTCCTACATGATCCTTCATTAAAAAGGTATTCTAGGCAAGGCACAGTGGCCTACTTACATTTGTAATCCCAGCATTTTGGGAGGATCTCTTGAGGTGAGGAGTTCAAGACTAGCCTGGGCAGCATAGTGAGACCCTGTCTTTAAAAAAAAAAAAAGTTTTTCTATAGTCAAATAGCTTTTGGAAATGGCACTGGCATGTACTTTACCCTCATCTTAAAAGCCCACAATTCAAATAATCATATTATAGCCGGGCATTGTGGCGGGCGCCTGTAGTCCCAGCTACTCAGGAGGCTGAGGCAAGAGAATCGCTTAAGCCCGGGAGTTGGAGGTTGCTGTGAGCTGTGTGAGGCCACGGCACTCTACGGAGGGCTATAAAGTGAGACTCTGTCTCTACAAAAAAAAAAAAAAAAAGACAAATAGTCATATTAAAGGCTGCAAGAAATTCTGCTGTAAGTACCCAATATAACTTTGTTTAATCCAATGGTCGTGAAATACACATGACTATAGAACCCTCCCTTTTGATTAATATTTATTAACATGTTGTAAAACCTCTGGGAAACATTGTTCTAGACCATGTCCTATTCATATTTATAGGAAAAGAAGACATAAGGATAAATTGATTTGCTTCAGGAAACAGTCTTTTATTTATTTAGAGAAACTCGTAAGTAAGTAAGCTATGATGTATTTTTAAAATCAACTAACATTTTTTCCCCTTAGAACTTTGTTTCAAATTGTCAGTGACTGTAGGCAAAAAATAATCTAGACTTGTCTTGTTTTCTGCAGCTAGACTTTTGGTAAAAATATAGCGCGCATTCCAGTCCGTGACTCTTCCCTTGGATTACATAAGTCAAATAACTCAGCATCTGATGTAAATTAAACTATTTTGAGGGAGAGGTAAGCTGCCTGTTAATGACCTAACGTGAACATACCATTGTTAATAATCTTTTCAAGATTCTGGAGAGTTTCCAGTACCATAGAGTTTCCAAAGTCTTCTCTGATAACTCCTATTCATAGTGATTTTGCCCTTCTCTGATTAAAATGTAATCAGAATTTGTTATTTACCTGCCTTGTGTGTATGTCTAATCTTCCTAAGCAGATTGCAAGCTCCTAGAAAGCTAGAACTAATTCTTACATTTCCTTTGAGACGTAATATACATATAATAGATTCTGAAGAAATACTTTGGAAAGGCTCAAAAATGACCAATTGAATGAAATAAGGAGAAAGAGTCAGCAAGAATTATAATAGGATAGGAGCCCAGGCATCTACAGTCTTTCTCCCTCCCTCTCAGCTTGTATGGCTGGCAATATGCTCTTGGCACTTGGTCTAGGGGACCACAGTAAAGTAGAGTACCATTGCTCAAGAGATACTGCCCAATCTTGTCAGTGTTCCAGCGAATCAATGAGAAGCTCATCTGATCAGCAGGATAAGTACATGTCATGCCCAAAACCTTTTTGGAGATCACATAGGGCTTACTCAATAACAGAATGAAAGCTTGGTTTTGTTTCCATTTGTTTGGCCTCTGATTAATTAGGTACATTCCCTAAAAGTACAAAGCAGCTGCTTTTTTGACACTCCATTAAACCATCTTCCTCAAGGAGAAGTTAATTCCAGAGTAGGATTAATTCTAATTATTGTTTTACCTTTTGCACAGCAAGACCCAGGAGTTGAAGAGGAAGAAAGGATGCTCCCTATCCATCCTCATTGCTGATGATTCAGGCCAACTGTGGTGAGAGGATAAACTCTGTACTAACAAACTCACCACCCTCAACGTGGGATCCACTGTTCCCAGGAATGACTGGAAACACTGGATCCCACTGTTGGGATGTTGTACTATTGTTACACGTACATCTTCTAATTGTTTTGCCTACAAGAAGTTGCTAAGTGTTGGATTGTGCAGGCGCCACATTCTCAGTACTGCTTTAGGCATGGTGGGGTTACAGATGTAGGGAGGTACTAGTTGCTCCCTTTGAGGGATCTGCAGTCTAATAAAATGAGATAAGACTACCATTGAAAATAGCTGTGAACAATACAAGGCTGTGAACACGATCCAATGCTGACTTGGGGCCTTGGACTTTAACTGCAATAGAAATTTAGTGACGAGGGAAAGTCATTGGGTGTTTCAGTTGTAAAACTACACAGATGACTTCATGAAGGAAATAAGACAGAAGTTGAATATTGAAAGAGGCAGGATTTGAGGCAAAGGACAGGCTGTCCTTTTCATTTTCAGGCAACATTGTTGTGTTCATTCTTTGAGATGCCCCAAATTCTTGATTGCTACAAGACAGAAGGTACACATTTTTAAACACATTTTCACTGGACCATTATGTTTTTGTTTGTTTTCTTATTGCAGAGCACTTACCTAGTGAACTGGGGTATTACTTTTTAAAAATAACTTTTTTTTTCTTTTTTTTTTTTTTTTATTGTTGGGGATTCATTGAGGGTACAATAAGCCAGGTTACACTGATTGCAATTGTTAGGTAAAGTCCCTCTTGCAATCATGTCTTACCCCCATAAAGTGTGACACACACCAAGGCCCCACCCCCCTCCCTCCTTCCCTCTTTCTGCTTCCCCCCCATAACCATAATTGTCATTAATTGTCCTCATATCAAAATTGAGTACATAGGATTCATGCTTCTCCATTCTTGTGATGCTTTACTAAGAATAATGTCTTTCACGTTTAAAAATAACTTTTAATATATGGTTATTTTAGTGACCTATAAAAAATGTCCTCAACTTTCCATTACCTTTTTGGCATGGTCAGGCCTAATTTGACTCATTCGCTATAGAATTATAAATTACAAGGATAAATGAATCACAAATTTTAAAAAAGTTCATACTTTGTGCTAGGCCCTGTGTTAGGTGCTAGGGATAAAAATGGCGTGTAAGTAATCAAGATGCCTGTCAAGTTGAAATGTGATGGTAGAGGCAGACATATGAAGAATACCATGATTATAATTATAGTATATGTCATCAAAGAAAAATATAGAGAGCTACAAAAGCATGAATCAGAGACCAAATTTAGATTAGCAAGGCAGTGACAAATTTCTTGAGGAATTGATCATTTAGGCTGACACAAAGTTTGTAAGAGTTAGAGGTAGGGAAGACAGGAATAGAGTATTCTAGTAACAGTAAGACAACTAATGTGCTTGTAGGGTGAAGTAAGATAAGCCTAGACAAATAAATAGAGCTGGGTCATACTTATCTATACTATAAATAAATTACAAATTATAGCAAGCTGAAATAGTCACAGGGCATTTAACTTTTATCCTTTTATTGCAAGCTACAGAAGAATTAAATTTATGATAAAAGCAATTTGAGAAGATAAACTTAAAACAGCAATGCCTTATTATTTCATTCCATGCCACCTTTCACAGAGTAGACATATATAAGATACAAATAGAACTTTAAAATTCTAGCTAAAGTGATTATCTCTATAATTATGAAATAGAGAAATCAGACCCTCAGAAGGGACATAGTAAAATAATTAGGTGCATGAAATTTTAGAACCAAACTTTCTGGGTTTGAATTCCAGCTCACTTCAAACTAGCTAAGTAGAATTGAGCCTCAATTTTCCTAAAATGGGGATGGATTGGCCAGGCATGGTGGCTCATACCTATAATCCCAGCACTCTGTGAGGCCAACGTGGGCAGATCACCTGAGCTCATGAGTTCAAGACTAGCCTGAGCAAGAGCAAGACCCCGTCTCTAACCAAAAAAAAAAAAAAAAAATAGCCCAGCATTGTGGCAGGCACCTGTAGTCCCAGCTACTTGGGAGGCTGAGGCAAGAGGATCATCCAGGAGTCTGAGGTTGCTGTGAGCTATGACACCATGGCACTCTACCAGGGGCAACAAAGTGAGATTGTCTCAAAAAAAAAAAAAATGGGGATGGATTATAACCAAATTGAAAACAACAAAAGAACAAAGGATAAATTAGAATTTATCAAAATTGAAAACTATGACAGCCAGGTATGGAGCTTGTACCTGTAGTCCTGGCTACTCAAAACGTTAAGTCAGGAGGACTCCTTGAGCCCAGGAGTTCAAGACCAACCTGGGAAACATACTGAAAATTCATTTTTTAAAAACCACAAAACAAACCAAGAAAATAAAACTAACAACAAAAATACTGTAATGGATTAAATGACAGGTCTATTTTTTTTACAGCTTGTACCTGTAGTCCTGGCTACTCAAAACGTTAAGTCAGGAGGACTCCTTGAGCCCAGGAGTTCAAGACCAACCTGGGAAACATACTGAAAATTCATTTTTTAAAAACCACAAAACAAACCAAGAAAATAAAACTAACAACAAAAATACTGTAATGGATTAAATGACAGGTCTATTTTTTTTACAGCTTGTACCTGTAGTCCTGGCTACTCAAAACGTTAAGTCAGGAGGACTCCTTGAGCCCAGGAGTTCAAGACCAACCTGGGAAACATACTGAAAATTCATTTTTTAAAAACCACAAAACAAACCAAGAAAATAAAACTAACAACAAAAATACTGTAATGGATTAAATGACAGGTCTATTTTTTTTACAGTATTTTTGTTGTTAGTTTTATTTTCTTGGTTTGTTTTGTGGTTTTTAAAAAATGAATTTTCAGTATGTTTCCCAGGTTGGTCTTGAACTCCTGGGCTCAAGGAGTCCTCCTGACTTAACTTTTTGAGTAGCCAGGACTATAGGCATAGCCTCCATACCTGGCCATTGTCTACTAGGTATATATATCCAGAAGACCAAAAATTACATTGTAACAAAGATATTTGTACCAGCATGTTTATTGCAGCCCAATTCATAATTGCTAAGTCATGGAAGAAGCCCAAGTGCCCATCAACCCATGAATGGATTAATAAATTGTGGTATATGTACACCATGGAATATTATGCAGCCTTAAAAAAGATGGAGATTTTACCTCTTTCATGTTTACATGGATGGAGCTAGAACATATTCTTCTTAGCAAAGTATCTCAAGAATGGAAGAAAAAGTATCCAATGTACTCAGCCCTACTAATGAAACCAAGTTATAGCTTTCACATGAAAGCTATAATCCAATTATAGCCCAAGAATATGGGGAAAGGGGATAGGGAGGGGAAGAGAGGGGAGAGGATGGGTGGGGGAGAGTAAATGGTGGGACCGCACCTACGGTGCATCTTACAAGGATACATGTGAAATCTACTAAATGTAGAATATAAATGTCTTTTACACAATACCTAAGAAAATACTGTGAAGGTTATGTTAACCAGTTAGATGAAAATATTTCAAATTTTATATAAAACTAGCACATTGTACTCCATGATTGCATTAATGTACACAGCTATGATTTAATAAAAAAAAATACTGTGGGGCGGCGCCTGTGGCTCAGTCCGTAGGGCGCCGGCCCCATATACCGAGGGTGGCGGCTTCAAACCCGGCCCCGGCCAAACTGCAACCAAAAAATAGCCGGCGTTGTGGCGGACGCCTGTAGTCCCAGCTGCTCGGGAGGCTGAGGCAAGAGAATCGCTTAAGCCCAGGAGTTGGAGGTTGCTGTGAGCTGTGTGAGGCCACGGCACTCTACCGAGGGCCATAAAGTGAGACTCTGTCTCTACAAAAAAAAAAAAAAAAAAAAAAAATACTGTGATGTTTCAAAAGACAAAATCAAGAAAGTGAATAAAACCCATAGAATGGGGGAAAAAAATTCCAATCATATGCGGGTCATTAAAAAAGTTTGGAGGGCGGCGCCTGTGGCTCAGTGAGTAGGGCGCCGGCCCCATATGCCGAGGGTGGCAGGTTCAAACCCAGCCCCGGCCAAACTGCAACCAAAAAATAGCCGGGCGTTGTGGCGGGCGCCTGTAGTCCCAGCTACTCCGGAGGCGGAGGCAAGAGAATCGCTTAAGCCCAGGAGTTGGAGGTTGCTGTGAGCCGTGTGATGCCACAGCACTCTACCCGAGGGCGGTACAGTGAGACTCCGTCTCTACAAAAAAAAAAAAAGTTTGGAGACAGACTGTGTGATGGTCCATTATTTCACTTCTAAAAAACATAGTCAACAGCATCCTTTCTGATTTCACCTATGCAAGTTTCAAGTTGCTCCACTTATCAGTGTTGCTGGGAGCGCTTCATTTGTTTCTCTCTGTGCAGATTTTGTTTTTTGATTTTTGTGTAGCTCAAAACTTTTATAATGACCTCATGTATATTTTATAAAGGACTTGAATATAGAATGTATTTAAAAATACTGCAATATAAAAAGATAAATGATCAATTGAAAAAGGAGAAAATAATCTGAACAGACAATTCCCCAAAGCAGATACACAGATGGCCAATAAGCACATGAAAATATGTTTAATATCCTTAGCCATAAGGGGATGTAAATTAAAATCACATTAAGTACCGATTCATAACAACTAATATGCCTAAAATTAAAAAATAAATAATAAGTGTTGGTCAGGATATGGAGAAATTAGAACCCCGACACACTGCGAGTGGGAATATAAAATGGTGCAACTATTTTGAAAAACAGTCTGATAGTTGTTTAGGCATTGTTATGGTTTGTATATTTGTCCCCTCTAAATCTCAATGTTAAATTTGAATCTCCAATATTGGACATGAACACTTAACTAACCTTCCCACACTGCTGGGATAACCCCTTTGGGACTTCCCTGGTTTTGGAAGACCAACACTGATCCTTTGGCAAAGCAGAGGCAAACCTGGGCTTAAGGCACCACCTAGAGCTTAAAAGGAAGCAGTGACCTAGCAGTAAAGAACCTCTAAAAAAATACATCCCATGAAAACCAAGACAAGCCAGAGAAGATTAGAATAAATAACGAATCCTTCAATGCAAAAATGTAATCTATATTCACAAGAAACAACATCAAATAGGGAGTCATGGTCTCCCCAAACAGACAAAGCAAGGAACCAAGAATTATTCCTAATGAGACAGCAATCAAAATAGTAGTTTTAAGGAAATTCAGTGATAAGGTAACACAGAAAAACAATTTAGAAATTTATCAGAGAAATTTAACAAAAAGATTGAAATAATTTTTTAGACCCCATAAATACTAAAACTTACACATACATTTGATGAACTAAAAAATTTATTAGAGGATCAGGTGTTGTGGCTCACATCTATAATCCCAGCACGTTGGAAGGCTGAGGAAGGAGGATCGCTTGAGCTCAGGAGTTTGATGCTGCAGTGAGTTATGACAACACCACTGCACTCTAGCCCTTTAGCCTGGGCAACAGAGCAAGAGCCTCTCTTTAAACAAAATAAATAAATAAACATTTAAAAATTTAAATTAAAAATTCATTAAAGGCTCAGCACCTGTGGCTCAAGTGGCTGGGAGCCAGCCACATACACCTGAGCTGGCAGGTGTGAATCCAGCCTGGGCCTGCCAAACAACAATGATGGCTGCAACCAAAACATAGCTGGGCATTGTGGTGGGCATCACAAAGTAGTCCCAGATACTTGGGAGGTGGAGGCAGGAGAATCGCTTGAGCCCAGGAGTTGGAGGTTGCTGTGAGCTGTGATGCCATGGCACTTTACCATGGCAGGGTGACAGCTTGAGGCTCTGTCTCAAAAATAAATAAACAAATAAATAAAAATTCATTAGAGGTTCTCAATAGCAAGGTGAATCAAGCAAAGGAAAGAATCAGTGACCTGGAAAACAGGCTATTTGGAAATACACAGTTGAAGGAAAAAAGAAGAATGAAAAGAAACAAGAATCACCTATCTTATTTCCTATAAGATATGGAAAATTATCTCAAAAGACAAAATCTAAGAATTAGTGGCATTCAAGAGGGAGTTGAACAAGAGGTAGAAAGCTTATTCAAAGAAATAATAATAGAAAATTTCTAAAACTTGAGAAGGGCATAAAGATATGTATCCGAGTTCAGTTAGAACAGAGAACAACAAATAGATTTGATCCAAGTAAGACTACCCCAAGGAATATAATATTCAGACTCTCTCTCTTTTTTCATTTTTTTTCTTTTTAAAGACAGAGTCTCACTTTATCGCCCTTGATAGAGTGCTGTGGCATCACAGCTCACAGCAACCTTCAACTGCTGGGCCTAGGCGATTCTCTTGCCTCAGCCTCCCAAGTAGCTGGGACTACAGGTGCCCACCAGAATGCCCTGCTATTTTTTGTTTCAGTTTGGCCAGGGCCGAGTTCAAACCCACCATCCTCGTTATATGGGGCTGGGGCCCTACCCACTGAGCCACAGGAGCTGCCCATAATATTCAGACTCTTAAAGATGAAGGACAAAGAGAGAATTGTAAATGCAAGAAGAGAAAAGAATCAATGACTACATATAAAGGAGCTTCAATTTGTCTGACAACAGACTTCTTGACAGATAATATCCAAGTCAGAAGAGAGTGGAATTACGTTTTCAAAGTGCTAAAAGAAACAAAACAGCCTTCCAAGAATATTGTGTCCACCAAATTATTCTTCAAATACCAAGGAAAAATTGTCTTTTCTAGTCAAAGGCTGAGAAAATTTTCTACCACTATACTGGTTTTACAAGAAATGCTAAAGGGAGCTCTTCAATATTTTTAATCTAAAAGAAAAAACATTAACATGCAAAAAAAAAAAAAAGACAGAGAGAGAAAACAAAGAGAAAAACATTTGAAAGTATAAAACCCACTGGTAAAAATAAATATACAGACAAACCCAGAATACTCTAAGGCTGTAATTGAGGTGTGTAATCTACTTGTAATTCTAGTATGAAGCCGCAAAGACAAATTTATCAAAATCAACAATAGCTACAGGTACATGTTAAAAGATGGGTAATAAAAATATATGTAAGTTGAGATAACTAAAAGTCAAAATGTGGAGACTTGAAGTTAAAGTGTAGAAATTTTTGCTTTTCATTTTTTTCTTTGTTTCTATTCGTGTCTCATTTCTTTGTGATCTGTGATAAGTTGTCTTCTCTTTAAAATAGCTTGTTATATCTATAAGAGTTTTTATAAGCCTCCTGATAATTATGACACAAAAACTATAATAGGTTCACTAAAAATAAAAGGTAACTAATTAAAACATACTGCTAGAGAAAATCACTTATCCACAAGGGAAGACAGTAAGAAATGAAAAGAAGAAAAGAAGAATTTAGAAAACAAACAGATAGACTTGGCACCCATAGTTCAGTGGTTAGGGCACCAGCCACAAGCACCAGGACCTGTGGATTCGAATCCAGCCAGGGCCTGCTAAACATCAATGACAAGAATAACAAAAAAAATAGCCAAGCATTGTGGCAGGTGCCTATAGTCCCAGCTACTTGGGAAGTTAAGGCAAGAGAATCTCTTAAACCCAAGAGATTGGGTTTAAGAGAAGATGCTGTGAGCTATGACGCCACTGCACTCTACCAAGGGTGACATAGTGAGAGTCTGTCTCAAAAACAAAAAAACATAACAAGCAGCAAAATGGCAGTTAAAAGTCCTTACTTACAATAATAATGCTAAATGTGAATGGATTCAATTCTCTAATTAAAAGGGAAAGGGTGGCTGAATGGAAAAAAAAACAAACAAACACTGAACTATATGATACCAATAAGAAACTAACCTCACCTGTAGACACATGTAGACTGAACATGAAGGGATGGGAAAAGATATTACATATAACTAGAAACCAAAAAGGAAGCAGGATTAGCTATATTTCTATATATCAGGTAAAATAAATCATAAATCAAAGACTGTAGAGGAAGACAAAGAAGGTCACTACAGAATGACAAAGGGGTTGATTCAGCAAGAGGATATGATAATTATAAATGTGCATCCAACACTGGAGCTCCCAAGTATATAAAGCAAGCACTGATAGGTCTAAAGGAAGAGACAGTCTGCAATACACACTAGACCTGACAGCCTTCAATTCAGATTTAACCACCTTGCCCAACTGCAGCAGAATATACATTGTTTTTATCAGCACATGAAACATTCTCTAGAATAGACCACAACTAGGGCCACAAAACAATCTGAAAAACATTTTAAAAAGTAGAAATAATATTAAGTATCTTTTTTGACAACACTAAAAGTCAATAACAAGAGCAATCTCAGAAACTTCACAAACACATAGAAATGAATCAAGATGCTCAATGAGGCTCAGCCCTGTGGCTCAAGTGGCTAAGGCACCAGCACATACACCTGAGCTGGTGGGTTCTAATCCAACCCAGGCCTGCCAAACAACAATGACAGCTGCAACTAAAAAATAGCCAGGTGTTGTGGCAGGTGCCTGTAGTCCCAGCTACTTGGGAGGCGGAGGCAGGAGAATCGCTTGAGCCCAGGAGTTGGAAGTTGCTGTGAATTATAATGCCACGGCACTCTACCCAAGGTGACAGCTTGAGGCTGTGTCTCAAAATAAAGTAAATAAATAAATAAAATGCCTCAATGGACAAAAAAAAAAAATGCTCAATTAATCAAGATGACCAATGAGTCAATGAAATTAAGAAGGAAATTTTTTTTTTTTTGCAGTTTTGGCCGGGGCTGGGCTTGAACCCACCATTCCTGGTGTATGGGGCCGGCGCCCTACTCCTTGAGCCACAGGCACCGCCCTGAAAAAAAATTTTTTTTTTGAGATAGAGTCTCAAGCTGTTGCCCTGGGTAGAGTGTGGCATCACAGCTCATAGCAACCTCGAACTTTTGGGCTTAAGCGATTCTCCTACCTCAGTCTCCCAAGTAGCTGGGACTGCAGGTGCCCACCACAATGCCCAGCTATTGTTTTTGTTGTTGTTGCAGTTGTCATTGTTGGTTTAGCTGTCCCAGGCTGGATTCAAACCTGCCAGCCTTGGTGTATGTGTCCGGCACTGCCAAGAAGAAAATTTGTTAAAGTCTTGAAACAAGTAAAAATGAAAATACAACATACCAAAATCTATGGGAAACATACTAAGAGGAAATTTTATAGCAATAAATTCTCATATCAGAAAAGTAGAAAGACTTCAAAGGAACAACCTAACAGTGCACCTCAGGGAGCTAGAAAAGCAAGAACAAACCATACACAAAATTAGCAGGAAAAAAATTATACAGATCAAATCAGGAAAAAGTAAAATTAAAATTAGAAATACAGAAGATAAATGAAAATTAGTTTTTTGAAAAAACAAACTATCAACAAATGTTTGGCTAGAATTTTTAAAAAGATGGCTGGGCACAGTGGTTTTGCCTGTAATCCTAGCACTTTGGTAAGCCAAAGTAGGAGGATTGCTTGAGGTCAGGAGTTCAAGACCAGTCTGAGCAAGAGTGAAACTCCCATCTCTACCGAAACTAGAAAAATTAGACAGGTATGTTGGTATGCATCTGTACTACCTGGAAGGCTGAGGCAGGAAGACCAATTCAGCCCAGGAGATTGAGGTTAAAGAGAGCTATGATGACATCACTACACTCTATCCGGGGAGACAGAGCAAGACTCTGTCTCAAGAAAGAAGGAGGAGGGGAAAAGACTCAAACAATAACTCAGAAACAAAAAAGGAGATGTAACAACTGAGGTCAAAGGAATACTGAGAATCATTAGCGATTTTTATGAGTAATTACCTGTCGGTAAATTGGAAAACTTAGAAGAAATGGATAAATTCCTAAATACAAATATCCTTCCAACATTGAGCTGTTTTGTTGTTTTTCTATTAGATTCATATTAGTATTGAGTGCATTGGATACTTGGATTTCCTTTCTTCTGTTACTTTACTAGGAAGAATGTGTTTCAACTCCATCCAGGTAAATACAAAAGATGTAAAGCTACCATCTTTTTTATAGCTGAATAGTATTCCATGGTATACATATATCACAGTATATTAATTCATTCATGGGTTGATGGGCACTTGGGTTGCTACCATGTCTTAGCAATTGTGAATTGAGCTGCAATAAACATTCTAATGAAAATGTCCTTGTGTATCTTGGGGTTGTGGCGGGCACCTGTAGTCCCAACAACTCAGGAGGCTGAGGCAAGAGAATCACCTAAGCCCAAGAGCTGGAGTTGCTGGGAGCTGTAATGACATGGCACTCTACCGAGGGCGACAAAGTGAGACTCTGTCTCTTAAAAAAAAAAGAAAAGAAAATGTCCTTGTGATAAAATGATTTTTTTCTTCTGGGTAGATTCCTAGTAATGGAATTATGGGTGAAATGGAATTTCTATGTTTAGCTCTTTCAGTATTCTCCATACTTCTTTCCATAAAGGCTGTATTAGTTTGCAATCCCACCAACAGTGTAAAAGCATTCCATTCTCTGCACATCCACACCAACATTTGCAGCTTTGACATTTTGTGATGTGGGCCATTCTCACCAGGGTAAGGTGATATCTCACAGTGGTTTTGATTTGCATTCCTCTGATGATTAGGGATGATGAGCATTTTTTCACGTGTTTGTGGGCCATTCACCTTAGGTATGTATAATTTTGATAAAAGTGAAAGTAAAGAGGTTTCTACTGATGCTGTGGAGGATAAAATAATGAACAAGATTCAGTGCTTAAAACTAATTATTGTCAAGTTGGGGGAAGCAAGAGACTCAGCTACTGTGGGTAAGGGTGAATGTGACATGTGCTTATGAGGTTAAAACAGAAAGCTATGGGAAGATAGCGATGTCATAGGCTTTAGAGATAAAAATATTTCTCTTGCTGTGGAGAAAAATATGGTCTGATTTGATGGAGTGCGAAGTGAAAGCAGGATGTACTGAGAAATAAGGCTGGGGAGGGAAGCTGAGGACAGACCTTTGAATGACCTTAATACCACATTCAAGCTTTTGGAAGGTAATAGGAAATTGTTAGGTTTTTGGAACAGGGAATTGATATGATCTGAGCTATAATTTAGGAAGATTATCTGGCAGTAAAAGATGAGTTGGATAGGATAGAGGAAAAAAAGAAGGCAAGGAAATAAGAAAGAACCTAATTCAAATAAACCAGGCCAAGGCCTGGGGCAATGGCTCAAGCCTATCATCCAAGCACTAGGAGGCCAAGGTGGGAGAATCACTTAAGGTCAAGAGTTTGAAACCAGGGTGGCGCCTGTGGCTCAGTGGGTAGGGCGCCGGCCCCATATACCGAGGGTGGCAGGTTCAAACCCAGTCCCGGCCAAACTGCAACAAAAAAACAGCTGGGCGTTGTGGCGGGCGTCTGTAGTCCCAGCTACTTGGGAGGCTGAGGCAAGAGAATCGCCTAGGCCCAGGAGTTAGAGGTTGCTGTGAGCTGTGTGCTGCCGCGGTACTCTACTGAGCATGATAAAGTGAGTCTAGAGTTTGAAACCAGCCTGAACAATATATAGAGACCTCATCCCTACAAAAAATAAAAACAATTAGTTGAGCATGGTGGTGTGTGCTTATAGTCCTAACTACTCAGAAGGGATGAGGCTTGGAGGGCTGCTTGAGACCAAAACTTTGAGATTACAGTGAGGTATGACGAGGTCACTATACTGCAGCCTGGGTGACAGAGCAAGACCCTGTCTCACACAAAAAAAAAAGTTCACCCATAGCAAAAATATGAGTGTCTGAACTTGAACAAGATTGGTGGAAACTGAAAGGCAGGGATGGATAGGAGACATTTCGTAGACAACAGTTAACCCTCTTTTAACAATTGATTTTTGTTTCTACTTTTCTTCTGTTGAAAATTCTTGATGGGGACCATGTCTTTAATTGGCTGATGTACAGAGGCCAGGTGCCAAGTACCACATTGATTTGTAGCATATTGAAAAAAAAAGGCCAACTAGTTAATAAGCCTTAGAACATTCTGATCTTGGTACAAATGCTTGATGCTCTCCTATTTTCTAACACTATATTTCATTTTAGGCAGTTGCTGTATTACTGGGTAAGGGCTTCAAAAAGAACTATGAGGTCATCCAATTAAGTTTGCAAACTCACCTTAGAAAAAGTGCTACCTACCTCATCTCTGAATATCACTACGGTCACCTTCAAAGTACTTCCCTTGGGAAGCTGTACACGGACACCAGCACCCAGTCCACCCTTCAAAGCAGTTTTGGAGTTCTTCTGGAATGACCATCAGAGTTGTCATTGTATGTGAGACCTAACAATTAAGTTCTGGAACTTACCATTGTGCACTGATACTGACAGCACTGTACAAACAACTCTGTCAGGTTTCATCACCTTAGTAAATCAGTATCTCACAGCTGTGTTCATATGGACGTCTGGCGGTATCTTGCTGAGTAGCATTCATTATTTTTGTTGCGTGTTTTTGTGTGCCATCTGACAGCGCTGATGGTCATTCCAGAAAAAGAATTCCAAAATTGCTTTAAAGGCGGACTAGGAGCAGGTGTTGGTGCATAGCTTCCCAAGAAGAGTACTTCAAAGGTGACCATAGTGATATTCAGTAACGAGGTATAGAGTACTTTTTCAAGGATGAGTCCCCAGACTTAATTGTCAGACCCTATATGCTTTACTTCATTCTCATTATTCTTATTAGGCAAATTTTAAAATAAATAAGAATTAATAAATTGGCAAAATCTACCATGTTTAACCACTACAGTGGCTATGTGTGATGTCCCATCTCTATTTCTCATATTCACCATCTAGCTATCATTCATAGCATTGTCAGATTAAAATTCTTATTTAATATTTAATCACTACTCAAATTTATATGGTGATTCACTAATGCCTACTCTTTCAAAACCACAAATTTTATTTTCTTCTTGATATTCAAGACCTCCAAGTCCAGGTCCCATACGCCTGTGCAACTTTACCTTTAGTGACCTCCAAAACCACACCTCCACTCAGCTGAGCGGATCTCTTAATTATCTCCTATCTTCAGCTTGCACATTTGTATCTCAGTGTTTTGTTTCCAGGCTTTTCCCACCGGGAACTCCCTCCCTAACCCTTACCCTCATTCAAATTCTTCCTTGGCCTTTAAGGCTGACTGGATTCTACCTTCTCCATTATCTCCTCCCCTGGGTACTTCAGAGACAGTTGATCTCTGCATTTGCCAAAGTTATATAGCATTTAGAGTCTGGAGCAGATAATTAAATGTCAGATTTATTTTTATACCTGTTGGTTATATCTCCTTTCCAAGCAGACTGACGTTTCCTTGAAAACGGGTTAACTATATCATGTGCTTCACCTGATCCCCTCAACCTTTATTCTCTGCATTAGTCAGGACTATTTTGATTGCAAGTGACAGAACCCTAATTCAAATTAGCTTAATCTGGCTCGGCGCCTGTAGCACAATGGTTACAGCACCAGCCACATACACTGAGGCTGGTGGGTTCAAACCCAGCCCAGGCCAGCTAAAAATCAACAATAACAACTGCAACCAAAAAATAGCCAGGCGTTGTGGTCCCAGCTTCTTGGGAGGCTCAGGCAAGAGACTCGCTTAAGCCCAAGAGTTAGAGGTTGCCGTGAGCTATGATGCCACCGCACTCTACTGAGGTAGACATAATGACACTCTGTCTTAAAAAAAAAATTAGCTTAATCAAAAAAGGGATTATCTTACTTAATGTAAATAACGAGTCCATGGTTAGAATAGGATATAGAATTATGTTTGAATCAAAGTGCTTAACATTAAGGCCAGGCATAGTGGCTCATGCCTGTAATCCCAGCACTCTGGGAGGCTAACGTTGCTGTGAGCTGTGATGCCATGGTACTCTACCCAGGGTGACATAGTGAGATTCTGTCTTAAAAAAAAAAAAATTAACTTAATCAAAACAGGGATTATCGGCTCGGCACCTGTAGCTCAGTGTCTAGGGCGCCAGTCATGTACATTGGAGCTGGCAGGTTTGAATGCAGCCTGGGCCTGCCAAACAACAATGACAACTACAATCAAAAAATAGGCAGGGATTGTGGCGGGTGCCTGTAGTCCCAGCTACTTGGGAGGCTGAGGCAAAAGAATCGCTTAAGCCCAAGAGTTTGAGGTTGCTGTGAGCTGTGATTCCACAGCACTCTATGAGGGTGATGTAGTGAGACTCTGACTCAAAAAAAAAAAAAAGTGCCTAACATTGTCATCACAAATTGTCTTAGGGAAGGAGATTGGTAGCAACTTACAACTTAAATATTGTTCACTAAACTCAACAGAAAAATGAATATATTTCTGCACGCTTCCAGAAAAAGACCTAAGGCCAGCTTCCATCGCCAGGATAGAGTCCTCTGATCACTACTGAGTCAATCACAGCAGCTCTGATTAATTAGGTCTGGGTTACATGATCAAGCCTTGAAGGGGGGATGTAGATAAAGACTGGCCTCCATTGATTTTTTTTTTTTTTGAGACAGAGTCTCACTTTGTCACCTTAGGTAGAGTGCTGTGGCATCATAGCTCACAGCAACTTCAAACTCTTGGGCTTAAGCAATTCTCTTGCCTCAGCCTCCTGAGTAGCTGGGACTACAGGCACCCACCACAATGCCTAGCTATTTTTTAGAGACAAGCTCAGGCTGGTCTCAAACCTGTGAGCTCAGGCAATCTACCCGCCTTGGCCTCCCAAGTGCTGGGATTATAGGCTTAACCCACCACACTTGGCCTGGCTTCACTGATTTTTTTAAAGGAGAATCCGGACAGTGTTGCCCAAAGAGGAGGAGATTATTCTGTGCAGGCAAAAATAGTGGATGTCTGCCTTACATGTTTCAGCAATTTAGAACATGATAGAATCTCTTTCAAATATCTAAAGATACACGTTTTTGTTTTCTTTTTTCTTTTTTTTTTGCAGTTTTTAGCTGGGGCTGGGTTTGAACCCGCCACCTTCAGCATATGGGGCCGGCACCCTACTCCTTTAAGCCACAGGTGCCGCCCAAGATATACTTTTATTGAGACAGAGTCTCACTTTGTAGTCCTCAGTACAGTGCGGTGGAGTCATAGCTCACAGCAACCCCCAACTCTTGGGCTCAAGCAATTCTCTTGCCTTAGCCTCCAAGTATCTGGGACTACAGGTGCTCTCACAAAGCCCACCTATTTTTAGAGATCTCTCCTCTTGCTCAGGTGATCCACCCACTTTGGCCTCCCAGAGTACTGGGATTACAGGCATGAGCCACCAAGCTAAGCCAAGATACACTTTCTTTTTTTTTTTTTTTTTTATTAAATCATAGCTGTGTACATTGATATAATCATGGTGCATCATTCACTAGCTTCACAGACCATTTACCAAGTTTCACATATACCCTTGTAAGATGCACTGCTGGTGTAATCCCACCAATCCCCTTCCCTCTATCCTCCTCCCTCCTCCCTCCCCTCTCTTTCCCCCTTCCCCCTATTCTTAGGTTGTAACTGGGTTATAGCTTTCATGTGAAAACCCTAAATTAGTTTCATAGTAGGGCTGAGTACACTGGGTACTTTTTCTTCCATTCTTGAGATACTTTACTAAGAAGAATATGTTGCTGGCGCGGATGTGGAGAAAAGGGAACACTTTTGCACTGCTGGTGGGAATGCAAATTAATACATTCCTTTTGGAAAGAGATATGGAGAACACTTAGAGATCTAAAAATAGATCTGCCATTCAATCCTGTAATCCTCTACTGGGCATATACCCAGAAGACCAAAAATCACATCATAACAAAGATATTTGTACCAGAATGTTTATTGCAGCCCAATTCATAATTGCTAAGTCATGGAAGAAGCCCAAGTACCCATCGATCCATGAATGGATTAATAAATTGTGGTATATGTACACCATGGAATATTATGCAGCCTTAAAGAAAGATGGAGACTTTACCTCTTTCATGTTTACATGGATGGAGCTGGAAGATACACTTTCTATTGCATTGTTTCTATTTATTTTTGAAGCACCATGGTTAACAATGTGTGGGCACAAAGTGACATCTGAAAGAGTGGAGAGTTAATCTTTTTATTCTCCTTTTGTAAACGCTGGAAGTCATGCCGAGCATAATTTCAATGAAATAATATTACCAAATTAATCTTCCTTGGACTTTGAGGTGGATTTGAAAAGGACAGATTTCATGTGATAGAAAGCATCTTAACTAAATCAAGCATTTTGTTCTTATTTCCTGTGCTGTTAGACACTGAAGAATCTCAAGAAAAAAGACATTCATTCACACTATTTTGTGTTCAAATTAGAGAAAAAGTTTGGTAATAAGTTATAATGACCATAGTTTTTTAAAAACCCAATAATTTAGCTTGAATGTTTATAGCAACAAACAATGTTTTATATCTTTCCTTTTCAGATGTTGAATCTCTGCCCCACCTCAGAAAACTAGATTCACACTGGACAGTAACTTTGGTGGCTGTCACCATGAGAAAAGAAGTCTGAGAGATTAATGGGGAGAAGCTGGTGGCTGTGAGTAGTAAAATAAGTCATCAACAGGTCACATGTCAATTTGTATATTAAGTAGGGAGAACCCAGAACTGTATATTAACTAGGGAGAACCCAGAATCAAAAGTTGAATGTATTTATAACTTATTTCAAGAGAAAAATATTAGGAAAAAAGCACCAAATTGTATTTTGCCAACAGAAGCGATATGATTTGCTGAGTGGTGACCAAAAAGGCACTACATGCTTGCAACACATCTGTGGAGTCAATAAGCAACCAAAGGTGTTTATTAAAACCAATCCACAAATTCATACAAATTTTGCATGCACAGGGCTAGAAATGAAAGCAATAGCCTCAGGAGTATACTTTTTAAATCCCATATTAAACAGTTTTGTAAATAATCTACATGATGATAAAAAGTATGTGTGTTCATTTTTAATGAATTTAAACTGAAAAGGAGAATTGGAGATAGCAAAAGAAGGAGAAAAATTGGAACTTTGAAGTCAGAGAGATCCGCATTTAATTTTCTACCACTTAACTAGGCATGACCTTGGCAAAGTTTTACATTCTTTCTAAGCCTCAATTTTCCTATGAGTAAAATGAGAATAACAGGGTGGCGCCTGTGGCTCAGTGGGTGGGTCCAGCCCCATATGCCGAGGGTGGTGGGTTCAAACCCAGCCCCGGCCAAACTGCAACAACAAAAAAAATAGCCGGGCGTTGTGGCAGGTACCTATAGTCCCAGCTACTTGGGAGGCTGAGTCTAGAGAATTGCCTAAGCCCAAGGATTTGGAGGTTGCTGTGAGCTGTGTGACGCCACGGTACTCTACTGAGGGCGATAAGGTGAGACTCTGTCTCTACAAAAAAAAAAAAAAAAAATGAGAATGACAGTATGTATACTTTAGAGGTGGTTATAAAGATTAAATGAGAAAATGCATGTGAACTATTTCGCACAATAACCTGCAATTTAGTTTAGTGCTAATTATCAGCCATTTTATTATATTACTAGTAACAGCTTTTCATGCGAGTCCGTTGAAGGGAAAAGGTGAGCTATCTAAATGTTTTAGTTTTGTGGAAGCAGGATTAGCAGTAAAGTGAATAGATTCAATGAGTCAAAAAACTTGACAGTACACTTTTATAAGCATAAATCAAGATGGATTGGGCTGGATTCTGGAGGAAAGAAACAGTAGTGGTGTCTCTTCTCCATGTCAAGGGGCAGAGGATGAATGCTTTTGTGAACTCGGAGGTGGTGGCGTCTTTTTCTCATCTGTAACATATGTGCCTGTGCCCCAGGACACTTTCGTGGAGTGAATAAAAGAATGACTCTGGGACTCACTCATGAGGATGTATCCCCACTCAGAAATTGTAACGTGATTCTATATCAGAATTTCATGAACAATCTGTAATTTTTAGAAAAGGAGAAATCTTGATAACCATACCTGTCTCCCTACATGACCGTTGGTGGTGGAATAAAATGTCTTAGCAGGATATGGAAACCTAGAAATTTCCAGTCAAAACCTTAACCTTGACTGTTATGTTGCCACTGCTTCCAGAATATTTGAGCCCTGGACAAATATGAAGGTACAATGGGCTGGGGGGTTGTGTTCAAAGGATGACTCATTTTCAAATTCAAATCAACCGAAGGCATTCTCAGTCTCCACCAATCAAAACCTCCTTAGGTAGCTTTAAGTACATTTAAGTATGTTTAGTAAGTTTAGCTTTAAGTATGTTTAAGTAAGTTTAGCTTACTTGTTTTCCTTGTTCATTTTTCTCTTTTTAATGTGTTATTGTGATGTATCTTCTCTACATGTTCAGAGCTCCTGCTAGCTGCCATTTGGGAAAATTACTTAAATGTATGTTGAAACCATCTTCAAATAAAACCTTAGCAACAACAACAAATTTTAATCTAATAAACGTTAACATTAAAAAAGACCATATACATTGAGAAAGCAATATATGAAGACGTAAGAAAAAGAAGCAAAATAGCTTTTAACAATTACTTAGGTGCTGTGGAAATAAGATTGAAAAGTGTTTAGGGATTAAGATTGAGCTATAGGGCAGCAGCACCTGTGGCTCAAAGGGGTAGGGTGCCGGCCCCCTATGTTGGAGGTGGCGGGTTCAAACCCAGCCCCGGCCAAAAACTGCAAAAAAATACACACACACACACAAAATAAAACTAAAAAGATTGAGCTGTAGGTAAAGGGTCATCAATGGGGTATGTTGACATAGCTATAATATTACATGATTTTTTAAAAGTTGGATACATGAGAAATGGCTTGTTTTCTTTTAAATGACAGACGTATTTTGTAACTAGTAAACAACTAAATTTTGGCTAAAAATTATTAGGAAACAGAAAGCTAAAAGAGAAAATGAGTTAAGAAGAATTAATATTTAAAAAGTAGAAAAAGGAAGATATATGAGATTGGAAGACAGATTGAGTAATGGAAAGAATAAACAAAAATATTGATGCTTTTTTTTTTTTTTTGTAGAGACAGAGTCTCACTTTATGGCCCTTGGTAGAGTGCCGTGGCCTCACACAGCTCACAGCAACCTTCAACTCCTGGGCTTAAGCGATTCTCTTGCCTCAGCCTCCTGAGTAGCTGGGACTACAGGCGCCCGCCACAACGCCCGGCTATTTTTTGGTTGCAATTCAGCCGGGGCCGGGTTTGAACCCACCACCCTCAGTATATGGGGCCGGCGCCTTACTGACTGAGCCACAGGCGCCGCCCTATTGATGCTTTTTGCAGAACATAAAGTTTTAAAGAGGAATTGTGAGGTTATGGTGTTTGGGGAAGACAGGGACTCTCTAGTCCTCCATATCAAGAAAATGCCAGGAAGGCTATATTAACCAGTGTGATGAAAATGTGTCAAACTATTTATAAAACCAATGTATGGTGCCCCATGATGGCATTAATGTACACAGCTATGATTTAATATTAATAAAAAAAAAGAGAGAGAGAAGCCAGGATTTCAAGCCCAGGGCCAGGAATTCTCTTGGGACTCTATACAGGCCAGCATCTGCCACAGTAATTATAAAAGGTGTTATCTGACCAATCTCATGCTACAATGTTAAGCTCGTGGTGTGAAACAAAACAAAATTTTATTTGCTTAACATCTTTTAAATAGGTGTTACTTCCCTTCATAGACCTGCTGTGCTTGGTTGGGGAGGAAAGGAAACCTAAATCCTCATTTAATAGCTCTACTAATGTTCTGGCTATTATTTTTAAGCCTATATATTTTCCCCCTTAAAATTCTCCATCTTCTTAAAAGTTTTAGGTTTTCTTCTTCTTTCTTAGGTAATTCAACAGCTTTTAAAATTTGCTCTTATTAGAATTGCCAAATATTTATTAGAAATTCTTTAGATCTTGCCTTTAGAATGCATAATTAAAAATTCTAGTTGTAACTTCTCTTATAATCAGAACAAAATAATTTGCCTTTAACTTCTGCAGGACCTGGTTTCTAAGTATTTCTTTTTCCTGTTATAACTGAATGTAACTACTTATTTCAGGAGCAAAATATAGTGAGGAAGAAAAGATATATTTGGCAATCAAACCTAAATTTATTTATTTATTTATTTTTTTAATATTTTGAGAGAAAGTCTCATGTCGTCCTTGGTAGACTGCCATGGCATCACAGCTCACAGCAACCTTGACCTCTTGGGCTTAAGCAATTATCTTGCCTCTGCCTCCCAAGTAGCTGGAACTACAGGTGCCCACAACAACACCTGGCTGTTTTTGTTGTTGTTGTTATTGTTGTTTAGCAGCCCTGGGCTGGGTTCAAACCCATAAGCCCCAGTGTATGTGGCCAGTGCCCTAACCACTGAGCTATGGGTGCTGAGCCCAAACCTAAATTTAATTTTAACATTTTCCCTGGGGATAAAATAGGGATGAAAAATAAATTATACATGTCTATAATTTTTTTTTTATTATTTTTTCATGTCTATAATTCTGGCCATAGTTTAAATAGATAGTATTCTCAGTCTTCATTGAAATTTCCATCTACTATCCAACATTTCTTAAGTAAATTCAGCAAACCTAGAGAGTAACAGTAATTATGAGGAAAGTCCTGTGAATAAAAAAATAAATTAACTATTGTTAGTTACATTTATGTTCCTTTTGTTATTTTTTTTTCTTTTAAGTCAAAAATTGAGCTGATGGTAAATCAGTGTAGCACCTCCCTGGGCCTTAACAACTGATGCACTAACCTCACTTGTGGTCATCTGTCCTTCAGCATTTAGTCCCTGTTGGCGTCCTGTGGTGCTGCTCCTAAAGCATATGCATCAACCTTAACCTTCGTTATTTTCCCTGGTAGTTTGAGCAGAGAACTAACAACACTAAAGAGTTGTTTAGACTCTTACTAATCTACAAAACCCTTCCCTATGTTTCAACAAAAATCAAATGTCCTACAAGATTGTGGCTTTCATATCAATGATCATAGGCATATACTATAAATATATATATATATAATCTATATAGAGAATATAGATAATAGCATGGCCCTTTTTATTACTAAAAGGAGCACCAAATTTCTCAGGTTAATTTTGAAAAAGGTTTGGTAAGTCTAAGGATGAAATTTTAAAGGCAATCTAGCAAGTGCTAGGTGGTCAAATTGTCCATTGGGTTCAGATAAGTCCTCCACCTCTGATTGCATTTTAGACTAGTTCATTGGAAATAACAGAAAATGCCAAAAATTAAAAATGTCCTGGACTGGCTTGGCACAGTGGTTATGGCACCAGCCACATACACTGAGGCTAGCCGGTTTGAATCCAGCCAAGGCTGGCTAAGCAGCAATGACAACTGCAACAGAAAAATAGCCGGGCATTGTGGTTGATGCTTGTAGTCCCAGCTACTTGGGAGGCTGAGGCAAGAGAATCGCTTAAGCCCAAGAGTTTGAGGTTGCTATGAGTTGTGATGCCATAGCACTACACAAGGGTGACGTAGTGAGACTCTGTCTCAAAAAAAAAAAAAAAAATTTCCTGGACACTTGAAGATTTGTAAGTTATTCTTGTGAATATTTACTTGAAAATATTTAGGGGAGGCCAGGTTCATGTCTATAATCCTAGCACTCTGGGAGGCTGAGGCAGATGGATTGCTTGAGCTTAGGAGTTTAAGACCAGCCTTAGCAAAAGCAATAGCTCTATCTCTACTAAAAAAAATGTTTTTAAAGAAAACTAGCCAGGAGGCGTGGTGGTGCATGCCTGTGATCCCAGCTACTCGGAGGCTGAGGCAAGAGAATTGCTTGAGCCTAAGAGTTTGAGGTTGCTATGAGCTGTGACACCATGGCACTCTACCTGGGGTGACAGAGTGGGAGTTTGTCTCAATAAAAAGAAAAAAGAAAGAAAAGAAAAGAGAAAAGGGGCGGCGCCTGCGGCTCAGTCGGTAGGGCGCTGGCCCCATATACTGAGGGTGGCGGGTTCAAAGCCAGCCCTGGCCAAACTGCAACCAAAAAATAGCCGGGCGTTGTGGTGGGCGCCTGTAGTCCCAGCTACTCGGGAGGCTGAGGCAAGAGAATCGCCTAAGCCCAGGAGTTGGAGGTTGCTGTGAGCTGTGTGAGGCCACGGCACTCTACCAAGAGCCATAGGATAAGACTCTGTCTCTACAAAAAAAAAAAAACAAAAAAAAGAGAGAAAAGAAAAAATATTTTGGGGAAAAGTTATAAAAGGAAGAATAGCATGGTTAAAAACAAACAAACTTGAGGTCCAGAAAGAATTGTGTTTGAGCCCCTGTAGTATTACATATTGGCTGTGGATTTAGGTAGTTACTTAAAATTACTGACCTCAGTTTCCTCAACTGGAGAGCAGGAGGGTAACACCTACTTGATGTAAGGACTTAATAAGTTAAATGGGAAAACACAGGAAGTGCCCAATTCAGCTACTATTTCAGAAAATATATTCAATAAATGGGCAGCACCCATAGCTCAGCGGGTAGGGCACTGCCAGGTACACGGAGACTGGTGGGGATGGCAACAATGACAACTGCAATAAAAAAATAGCCGGGCGTTGTGGCGGGCGCCTGTAGTCCCAGCTACTTGGGAGGCTGAGGCAAGAGAATCGCTTAAGCCCAAGAGTTTGAGGTTGCTGTGAGTTGTGACACAACAGCACTCTACTGAGGGCGATGTAGGGAGACTTTGTCTCAAAAACTAAAAAAGAAAGAAAAGAAAATATATTCAATAGGCAGTGCCCGTAGCTCAGTGGATAGGGCGCTAGCCACATACACTGAGGCTAGCAGGTTCTAATCCAGCTGGGCTAGCTAAACCAACAATGACAACTGCAACAGAGAAATAGCTGGGCATTGTGGTGGGCACCTGTAGTCCCAGCTACTTGGGAAGCTGAGGCAAGAGAATTACTTAAGCCTAAGAATTACTTAAGCCCAAAAGTTTGAGGTTGTTACGAGCTGTGATGCCACAGCACTCTACTCAGGGAGATAGCTTGAGACTCTGTCTCAAGAAAAAAAAAAAAGAAAATATATTCAATAAATGGAAACCAATATTATTAAAAACACATTAAACTAGAGAAGAAATATCTAAGGCATGACTCCTCTTTATAATGTAGGCGACCAGAATCTGGACAATTGTTCCTTACCTCCTTTATCCAATCTTGGAAAAAAGTTTTTGGAATAGGGTAAAATGATTTTTATAGTTTTATATAAATCTGAGTAAACAAATTAATTTTAATTTAGAAGAAATAACTTACAGTTATGTGTGTTTATAATGTTCCTTCTCTGTGCTAAACTGAGGATGGAAGAAGATATTGAATAAAAAAATATGACGAAAGTAACTAAAATCAGAAGATGCTGAGAGAAAATTTTGATGATGAAAGGAGCACTTCATTCTAATCCCTTTTAAATATGATTCTTAGTGTCTCTGTTAGATCAGACGACACAACACACATATTATTTAGTCTCAGGCTAGAGGTTGACCTGCAGAACAGAGTTAAAAATAAATTTCCAGGAAAATTTAAGATCGGCCTGCTCTATACTGTGCTAGTAAATTTTATGGAAGAAATCATCCCTTTTTAACAAAAGGAATAACATACTGCTCTGTGTCTAACTTAATCGCAAGTCATCTCGGAAGCAAAGGCTTGTCAAATAAATGTTCTCCAAAAAATTGGATTACAAGGAGGTTGGACTGTTTGATTAAAATAACAAGAAGAAATTTTCAATTATTTGCAGAAGGCCACATTCACTTTATAACAGAAAGCATTACTGCCACAAGAGAAATACTTTCAAGACTCAGAAGACTCAGTGTTCTTTTGCTAACATAAATAACTCCATTTTGGCAGTTCTGATCATTTAGAATCCAACAAAAAACATTGTCAGTAACATCTGCTGTAATAGGAAGAAAGCAATATTGAATCCTCTTTTCCGGGAGACTAGGACTGAGAAGGCTACGTGATGTTCTTAGGATTAGTCACCTGAAGTGTTCATAGTTGTTTTCAGTATGTGAAGTTTCCTAGATTATTTCAAATTTCAGAGAAGTTTCAATATCGTTTCTTCCCCTAAGTTGTGCCCAAAGCCCCAGGACTATCTGAGATATTGCTTCTTTAGGATTCTAAGTAGAATAGATTTAGAATGGAGTTGGCCCTATTTATTTTACCATAGAATTAAGAGGTCACAGTGGTTTGGACACCTTGGACTGAGTCAGAAGGCTGTTGGACTAGGTGAGAGGCAGTGGCTCAGGTCAGGGTGGTGTTGGTGGAGATAAAAGTACTGGACACATTAGAGATATATTTGGGAGGCAGAACCAATAAATCATGCTAATGATTTGGATATAGAAAATGAGGGAAAAGGAAAAATCAAGGATGACAACAAAGTTTTAGAAAGATTAAAAAAATTAAATGGGAGTGAAGCGAGGGAGATTATTAGGTTTGAGAAGAAAAATAAGTTAACATAATGAGTCTTCTGTATATAAGAAATTAAAAAAAAACACTTTTTACAAAAAATCTGAGGTCTTGCTCTGACCTCCGAGGCTGGAGGACAGTGGTACAGTCATAGTTCACTGCAGCCTCAAACTTCTGGGCTCAAGTGATACTCCTGCCTCGGCCTCCTGAATTCCTGGGATTACAGGCTTGTGCCACTGCATCTGGCTCAAAAAAACCTATTTTTTTTTTAAAGTAAACACTATCAGGCATTTGCTTTTGAAACATGTTCTAAATTTTTCTTTACTTGCTTTAGTTTGTGTGTGTGTATTCTTTAGACCTCTTCTAAACTATTTAATATATATATTGCAGTTTTTGGCCAGGGCTGGGCTTGAACCCACCACCTCTGGCATATGGGGCTGGTGCCCTACTCCTTTGAGCCACAGGTGCCACCCACTATTTAATATTTTTATACTACTACAGTGATCATAATAGATCACAAAATATTTACTAATCACATTTATTCCAACGGTAAAATTTTATCTTTTATGAAGATTAGAAAAATTTTAAAAGACAATTTTCAGCCCTTTCCTCAAGTTACATGGTTTAAAAAAGAAAAATCACATGCTTTTAAAAATTAAATTTGGGTGGGAGGCAGTGGCTCCAGCCTGTAATCCTAGCAGTCTGGGAGGCTGAGGCAAGAGGATCTCTTGAGCTCAGGAGTTTGAGATCACCCCGAGCAAAATCAAGACTCCTGTCTCTACTAAAAATAGAAAATATTGCATGGGCCATGTGGTGGGCATCTGTAGTCCCAGCTACTCGGGAGGCTAAGGCAGGAAGATGGCTGCCCAGGAGTTTGAGGTTGTTGTAAGCTAGGCTGAGGCCACAGCACTCTATTCTGAGCAAGAAAGTGAGACTCTGTCGAAAGAGAGAGAGAGAAAGAAGGGAGGAAGAAAGAGAGAGAGAGAGAAAGCCAAATATGTTTCGATAGTCAGCAAATACTAGTTGGATTGGCAGTGCTAAAACAACTTATATAACAGAGTAGGTTTTTAAACATTTATATTTTATAAATATACATATTTTTATTGCAATAGATTTGGGGGGTACTAATGGGATTTTTTATGTATAGAGGAATTATATAGTGGTGAAATCAAGGTTCTCAGTGCCCTTATCACCCAAACAAGAGAGTAGTTTTTGCTTTGGGATTGAATCATTCTTTTTTCAACTTGCGTAGATATAAAAAGTTGCTTGCAGCTGGGTGCAGTGGCTCACACCTATAATCCTAGCACTTTGGGAGGCTAAGACAGGAAGATTGCTTGAGGCCAGGAGTTGAAGACCAGCCTGAGGAAGAGTGAGACCCAATCTCTACAAAAAAATAGAAAAATTAGCTGGATGTGGTGGTGCGGACCTGTAGTTTTAGCTTCTCAGGAGACTAAAGGAGGCAATTGCTTGAGGAGATTGAAGTTTCAGGGAGCTATGTTGATGCCACTACACTCCACCATGGGAGACAGAGCAAGATCTTGTCTCAAAAAAACAAAATAAAACAAATTAAATGGGTTTCTTAAAAAACAAAACAAAAAATCCTTCAAGACAGGAATCTTTTTGGTTTTTTTTTAACCCCAAGTTTTAACCAGGGGAAAAAAAAAGACAATTTTGAGGTGGAATTAGTTACAACTTATTTGCTCAAACAAAAGATAAGAGTGACACCTAGTGTTCATTAGTGTAACATTGACTACTATTTTCATCAATTTACCTTACCCACAAGATTTTGAATGCAGCATAAAAGCAAATAAGAGACAAAGGAAAAATACCATTGTGACAGCCACAGAAATCCAAAATAGGTACATAATTTCTGAATGCCCAGAGAGGGACCCCAGATCTAGATTCAGAAATCTAAGATTGGAAGGCCAGCCAAAGAGGGTCACACCTGACATCTCAGCACTCTGGAAGGACAAAGTAGGTGGATTTTCTTGGGCTAAGGAGTTTGAGAATAGCTTGAACAAGAGTGAGACTTTGTCTCTACCAAACCCAGAAAAAATTAGCCAAACTTGGTGGCATGTGTCTATAGTCCCAGCTGCATGGGAGGCTGAGGCAGGGGGATAGCTCAAGCCAGGGAGTTTGAGGTTGCAGTGAGCTGTGATGATGCCATGGCACTTTAGTCCAGGTGACAAGAGACTGTCTCAAAGAAAAAAAAAGTGGTATCCTGAAGTAGCAACCCCTTGACTTGATAAAGAAGGAGGAAAAGTCACAGGTGGACAGACAAGGCAGGAAGAGCATTGCTGTTAAAGGAGACAGCTGCATCTATCAAGGTGGGACTTTAGCGGCATGATATTGTGGGATGAGTTTGACTGCTTGAGTGTGAAGCAGGGGGGCAGAACATGTCTGCAAGGGAGACCGGAGAAGGAGACAAAGCTGAAGAAGTTCATGCTTGCAATTCAGATAGAGGCCTGGGGGCGTATCGGAGATGTATGGGGTGGGAGGAGTTAGAGACTAAAATTGGGATGTTATTATAGTAGATGAGGGTAGGAGTGAGCAGAAAAGAGGGGGGATTTAATAAATAATTGGGAGACAAAATCAATAATTAGGCTTGATGGCCAGATGCCACCTTCTTTGAGAGTTCAGGTAGATCAGATTTTCATCAATTACTATTTTTAAATTACAGTTTAAAAAGTGAGTGGAAAGGTGATTAATTCTGTTTTGACAAGTTAACTTTGAGATGTATAGGAAATGATGATGTGTCAGTGCTAACAGGCAATTGAATGTCTGGTTCTTGAAGATTTGAGGCGAGGGCTAAGCAGGAGACAAAAATTTACTTTCATTAGCGGAGAGGTGGCTGCTGAAACAATGGCAGTCAATAAGATTCCCCAGGAAAGGTTTATAGTATAAAATAAAACCACAGGCAGCAGCTCACACCTGTAATATTAGCACTTGGAGAGGCTGAGGCAGGAGGATCCCTTGAGCTCAGAAGTACAAGACCGGCCTGAATAAGTGCAAGACCCCTGTCTCTATCAGAATAGAAAAGTTAGGGAGCCATGACAGGCACCTGTAGTCCCAGCTACTTGGGAGCCTGAGGCAGGAGGATCGCTTGACCTCAAGAGCTCAGGTTGCAGTGTATTCCACCTTGGGTGACAGAGCAAGACCCTGTCTCTGAAAAACAAACAAGCCAAACTACAATAATATTTTCTTAAAATTAAAAAACATTTTAAATCTTGAGGTTCTTAAAGTTAAGGACATTGGGCATATTTGCCCCTTTCCAATTGTATTTTAAATGAGAAGCTTGCTTGTCTCGATGATAAGTTGGGCTTTTTTTCCTCCACTATATGAAAAGCACAGTACTAGAATGATTACTGAATAATAGAATGTCAACAGAGAAATGGAAACTACAGAAAAAGAGCCAAACATATATTTAATAACTGAAAATTACAATTTTTGAACTAAAACATCCTCTGGGTGGGCTTAACACCCATTGGGGACAGCAAAAGAAAGGGCCATTGTGTTAATCTGGGTCTTCTGAGAAGTAGACACCAAGAAGGGATGAAACATGCAAGGATTTTGTTAGTGGAAACACCTGTGAGTAAAAATGAGCCAGGAGGTAAAGAAGGCTGGGAGGGCCATTGAGTGTGGTGCAAGTCTGACCCCAAAGGAAAAGAGGGGTTTGGTTTGGAAAGGCACTGAACAAAGTCAGTCATCAGGGAGCCCAGTGTCTCCCAGGAGCACGTTTACCCTCATTCCCTGCCGCCCTCATTCATGTCAAGTGTGTCCGGGATACAAATGCAGCAATAAGTTTCAGAGCAAGTAGCTGTGGCCTTGGGGCAATTACACTGCCCAAGGCTGAGAGCTCAGAGGTACATTCTCATAGCTCCTGCCATCTCCCACTTGTACTCCACAGAGCCACTTTTCCACACAAGTCTGAGTAGCGGCTCCTTTGCGTTTCCTGTGGGCCTTTCTTTCTGAGGGGATGTTCAGAAGAAGGACGTTAGTGTGATAAAGTGTGGCCCCTTTTGCTGCAGTCACTCTCGGGGCCACGATCTGTACTCATCCGCTGTCCTCTACCCATCCCTATTTCAAGACTGTGGATTTTTCCCCACCAGTCCTCTGACCTTCGCATAACAGACCTGCTTTGTCTGAGCATTCACACATCTTTGGATTTCAGCAACTTTAACAATGAGGTCTTCAGCCTGTTGCTCAACTGTGCCTGCCTTTCCATTGCAGAAGTAAAGGCTTCTTTGTAAGCGGTCACTGAGTGTCTATGGCTTCTCCCATTAGTCACTGATTTTTTAAAATAGTATTCAGCCTTTCATTATCTTTCTGCAAAACATCAACACTGTTTAGCAATAGCGAGCCAATTCTACGGACTTTGTAGGCAGTGTTCCCTCATGTTTTTCAAATAATCTGTGTTAACTTTCACAACATTGCTCTTCACTGGTACATTTTCTCGGTTTACCGCCAATGGAAAATTCAGCAATTGAGCTGCTGCCTTTTTCCAGGGACTCTCTTTACTCTACCTGCCAACAGAAGAGCATCCTATCTGCCTGCCAGGTGGTGGTGAGTCAATCCCAGGCCTCATCTCACTGCCTGCTTTGTCCAACCACTCCTGATTTTACTTGTGTTAGGCAGGCCCTCCCTCAGAGAAAACACCAAGAATAGATTAAATATGAAAGGCTTTCATTCAGGGAAATAATTGTAGAAAACGTGAAGAAGAGGAACTGGAGATAGCGTGAGAGCCTCTGAGTCTGTCCTGCAGCAAAGGATAGAGAAAAGGGAGGTTAGGTGAAGTCTTGAAGTATGAGGAAAATGCGTCATGACCACTGAGGGGTCCTTGAGCCAAAGTCAGATGTTAGTGGAGTCCTTGGAACCTCTGCTGTGCTCAGGGTTTGACTGAGAGCAGCCTGTTAGAAGTAACATGGTGATGAATTTTAGAGTATAGCAGCTCAGACTCTATGTTAATTATGCTGTCTGTGGCTAGAGGCCTGGGACTCTGTTGTTATGATGACCACAGCCCATGAACTTGAATAAAGGGCATTAGCTATAATACATTCTGAAAAATGAAGGGAACTGAGATTGAAGATATTGAACAGATCCTTAGTGATATGTGGGACATTTTAAGTGGTTGAATGGAAGTGTAATTTGAGTTCCAGGATGGGACAAGAAAGAGAATGGAATTTTTTTTTTTTTTTTTTGAGATAGAGTCTCACTATGTCACCGTCGGTAGAGAGCTATGGCATCACAGCAACCTCAAACTCTTGGGCTTATGCGATTCTCTTGCCTCAGCCTCCCAAGCATCTGGGACTACAGACACACACCACAATGCCCAGCTATTGATTGGTTGTAGTTGTCATTGTTGTTTGGCAGGCCCTGGCTGGATTTGAACCCACCAGGTCCAGTGTATGTGGCTGGTGCCCTAGCTGCTGAGCTACAGGCCCGAGCCAGAATGGAAGTTTTAAAAAAGAGCTAAAGCAAACATAGTTGAAATTTCCTCAAATCTGGTGGGAATAATCTACTTGTATATCAAAGAAACTCCATAAATTCCAGCAAGATAAATACAAGAAAATCACAATTAGTCATGTAATAGTCCAACTTTCAAAAACTGAAGAGATTATATTGAAAGCAGTCAGAGAAAAACATTACACATAGAAGAACAATGATATAAATGATGGATAATTTTTCATGGAAACAATGGATGCCAGAAGACCATGGAAAAACCTGTGTAAGGTGCATCTGGAACATTACCCAACATGAACCACTTGCTAAGGCATAAAACACTTCTCACAAAATTTCCAAAATACTGAAATTTTACAGAGAATGCTCCCTGAGAACATGAAATTAAAAAATAAAGAGGAAAAAGTAAAATTGTCTTTATTCACATATGATTCTTTATACAGAGACATCAAAACGAATGCACAAAAAGTAAAAGGTCTAATAAATGAATTAATGTAAGGTCTTAGGATACAAGGTCAATATACAAAAAAATCAATTATGTCTCTGTTTACTGGCAAATAGTTGGAAAATTAAAAATTTAAATGCCAGCAGTACTCATAGCTCAGTGGGTAGGGTGCCAGACATACACACAGGCTGGTGGGTTCAAACCCGGCCCAGGCCAGGTAAACAAAATAGCTAGGCATTGTGGCAGGCACCTGTAGTCCCAGCTACTTGGGAGGCTGAGGCAAGAGAATTGCTTAAGCCCAACAATTTGAGGTTGCTGTGAGCTGTGATGCTACAGCACTCTACAGAGGACAACATAGTGAGACTCTGTCTCAAAAAAAATAAATAAATAAAATAGCATCAAAAAGATTATACTTTCAGGGATCTTTTCTGTAGTTTGTTGCTAGAGAAGTTTCTCTGAACATGTAAAGCACAAGAAGTATTCTATCATGGTCAACAAGGCCACACCCTCTAGTGCCCCTTCAAGATGATGGGAACATAATCGATGTGCCCAGATACCCCCAAAACCCCAGGGCCCAAGCTTGGAGTGGCTGAACAAACTGTGAGCAGGAAAGGAAGGAGCCTTCTCCACCCCATGGTCCCCAGTAAAAATTGGAAAAGCAATAAAATAAAATAGCATTAAAATATAAATAACTTAAGAGTAAATTTATAGGCTCAGCACCCATAGCACAGCGGTTATGGTGATAGCCGCATACACAGAGACTGGCAAGTTCAAACACGGCCCGGGCCAGCTAAGACAACAATGACAACTGCAACCAAAAAAATAGCTGGGCATTGTGGCCGTCGCCTGTAGTCCCAGCTGCTTGGGAGGCTGAGGCAAGAGAATCCTGTAAGCCCAAGAGCTGGAGGTAACTATGAGTTGTACACTGTGAGCAGCATTCTATAAGGGTGACATAGTGAAACTGTCTCAAAAAAAAAAAGTAAATTTATAAAAGTGTGTAAGACCTTTACATTAAAAAATGTAAAAAACATCTCCTCCTCTATAATGGAGGAGATATCGAACAAAACCTAAATGGATGTAGAGCTGTATCATGATAATGTAATAGAAACACCATCTTGTTAAGATTAATAGTCTTCCAAAAGTGATCTCTAGATTCAACATAATTTCAAACAAAATCCTAACAGATGTTTTCTAGAAAAATAGACAAATTGACTCAAACTTATGGAGACAAATTAACTCAAAGATATAGATTAGGCAAAACAATCTTGAAAAATAAGAGCAGAGCTGGAAGATACACTACCTTATCACAATATTTCACATAAAGCCACAGTAATGAAGACAGTGTGGTGAGGATGTAATGATGGCTAAGTAGACAAAGGAAACTAAAATGGAAAGTTGAGAAATGGATCCACATTTATAGAGTCAGTCGATTTGTGATGTAGGAATCAAGGCAATTCAATGTATGAAGTTGTCCTTTCAAAAAATAGGGCTCCACAAATTCTAGCTGCCTTGGCCTCCCCAAATACTGATCTCTGTCTCTTCAATTCAGCACTACCTCTGGGGTCTGTTTGGATTCCTGCTCACCACTTGAACCCTGAACACTGCCTCAGGTCAATCATAGGGCCTGTCTTATGGTTTTTCTTTCTTTTCAGGTATAGCAATCCCAGGCTGTTGTTCGATACCTTTTGCCCAGTTTTCTAGTTATGTGGGGAAGGTAAATCCAGACCCTGTTGTGATTATGTTTATAATTAAAACAGAAGCTGATCTGCAGTGATAAAAGACCTCTCTTGCTGCGATTTGAAGAATAGATTGTCGTGAAGTAAGTGGAAGAAATGGAAGCAAAGAGTCCATTCAGGAAATATCCCAGTGAGAAATGACAGTGCTGGCTCAGCTCCTTTAGCACAGTGGTTATAGCGCCAGCCACACACACTGGGGCTGGTGGGTTTGAACCCGGCCCGGGCCTGCTAAACAACAATGATAACTGCAACAACAACAACAACAAAATAGCCAGGTGTTGCGGCAGGAGTCTGAGGTGCTGACTCCTCTGGACTGACTCTTTGGTGGGGTACACCTTCCTGACCTCGTTGCTCACCAGAGGGAACCAGACTCCTGCCCTTACAGTTTTTGGGACAGAGCTGCCTGTGGATCCCTACTATTGGGTTGTTGGAAACTCTTTGAACTTTCCCTGTTGAGCAGTGATTGTACAGCCCTGGACAATCAGATTAGAACTCCTGACCTGGGCTGTCCACCCAGGGATCCTACAAGGTTGAGCGGTGCTTGTTTTGTAGCAGCAGAGACTGATTCTCTTCCTCCAGCTGTCGCTAGTGGGGGGCAAGGTGCCATAGTTGCTTGTATCGCTCCCCACATGAGATTTCAGCCTAATACTGCAACTCATTAAGATTGGATAGAGGCTGTATGACTACAAAATAGAGCCACCTACCCACATCACAAAATCTCAAAACTGCAGATGCTGGCGTGGATGTGGAGAGAAGGGAACACTTTTACACTGCTGGTGGGACTGCAAACTAGTACAACCTTTCTGGAAGGAAGTATGGAGAAACCTCAAAGCACTCAACCTAGACCTCCCATTCGATCCTGCAATCCCATTACTGGGCATCTACCCAGAAGGAAAAAAATCCTTTTATCATAAGGACACTTGTACTAGACTGTTTATGGCAGCTCAATTTACCATTGCCAAAATGTGGAAAGAGCCTAAATGCCCACCAACCCAGGAATGGATTAACAAGCTGTGATATATGTATACCATGGAATACTATTCAGCTATTAAAAAAAATGGAGACTTTACATCCTTCGTATTAACCTGGATGGAAGTGGAAGACATTATTCTTAGTAAAGCATCACAAAAATGGAGAAGCATGAATCCTATGTACTCAATCTTGATATGAGGACAATTAATGACAATTAAGTTTGGGGGGGGGGAAGCAGAAAGAGGGATGGAGGGAGGAGGGTGGGGCCTTAGTGTGTGTTACACTTTATGGGGGCAGGACATGATTGCAAGAGGGACTTTACCTAACAATTGCAATCAGTGTAACTGGCTTATTGTACCCTCAATGAATCCCCAACAATAAAAAAAAAAAAAAAATAGAGCTACCTAGTGCTGTCACACCAAGCAAGTCCTCAGAGTATCTGGCTGTAGCTCTGAAAGGGACCTTTATAAAGCTGTAGGGGGAAAGCCACAATCACCAGCCCCAGCTCCTTGGTAAAGGGATGGTTAACACCACCTCCTATAGCCCTCAATCCAAGCTCACTCTGCCAGTTTTACTAGCCAAACTGTGGAAAATAATTTGGCAATATGAATAACCAGAGTAGATCAACTCTGCGAAGGAATGACAAAGGAGATACAACAGAAGATGTCATTCATAGACAAATAGCTGAATTGTCAGAAATAGAATTCAGAATACGGATGGCAAATAAAATGAATAGAATGGGGGGAAAGATGGAAATGGAAATCCAAAGAGTTGTTCAAAAGTTATCTCAATCGCCTTGGTGTGTGTCACACTTTATGGGGGCAAGACATGATTGCAAGAGGGACTTTACCTAACGATTGCAATCAGTGTAACCTGGCTTATTGTACCCTCAATGAATCCCCAACAATAAAAAAAAAAAGTTATCTCAATCAATTAAATAATTCAACGACAAAATCATCAAGGATATGGACATAATGAGAAAAAAGATAGCAGAGCTCAAGGAAATGAAAAGTTATTCAAGGTGCTTCAAAATACAGCAGAATCCCTCAGTAATAGAGTTGAGCGGGCAGAAGAAAGGATCTCTGGAATTGAAGACAAGGCTTTTGAGTGTTCCCAAGTGCTCAGAGGCAGAGAAATGGAAAATAAAAACTGATCATTCCCTGAGAGAGTTGTGGGATCATTCCAAAAGATCAAACATACATCTTATAGGAATTCCTGAAGGGGAAGACGATGGTCCTAAAGGAACAGATGCTCTATTCCAAGATATTATGGGGGAGAATTTCCCAAGCATTGCAAGAAGTACAGAAATTCAGATAGTAGACAGTTTCAGAACCCCAACAAGACTCAATCCAAATAAAGAATCTCCTAGAAATATTGTAATTAATTTTGCCAAAGCTAATATGGAGGAGAAAATTCTGCAAGCAACCAGATATAAGAAAAGCATTATCTGCAAAGGGGAGAAATATTAGAATGATTGGAAATCTTTCAGCTGAAACTTTTCAAACCAGCAGAGGATGGTCATTGACCTTCAATCTCCTAAAACAAAACAACTTTCAGCCCAGGATTCTGTATCCAGCTAAACTGAGTTTCATTTGTGATGGAGAAATCAAATACTTTGCTGACATACACATGTTGAAGAAATTTTCCATAACTAAACCAGCTCTCCAGGAAATACTCAAACCCATTTTCCATAATGACCAGCACAGTGTTCTACCACCAAAGTAAACTCACCCAGAGTTTATCAAACAAAACCTAACCTCTACGATGATGAAAGAATTAAAAATATCCACTAGACCTGGGTGGCAACCAACTGAGACTCTGTCTGTAAAAACAAAACAAAAAAAAAAAAAGGGCAGTGCCTATTACTGTGAGCTGTGATGCCACAGCACTCTACCAAGGGCAACAAAGTGAGACTCTGTCTATAAAAAAAAAAAAAGGCTGAAGGAGTAGGGCATCGGTCCCATATACCAGCGGTGGTGGGTTCAAACCCAGCCCCAGCCAAAAACTGCAAATAATAAATAAATAAATAAAAAATATACTGGACCTTTGAAAAATGTGACAGTCCAAACGCTACCACACCTATCAATTCTCTCAATTAATGTGAATGGCTTAAATCGTCCTCTAAAGAGGCACAAGTTGGCTGACTATGTGCAAAAACTCAGGCCAGGTAGCTGTTGCCTACAAGAGACTCATCTTACCTCAAAGAATAAGAAAAGACTCAGGGTGAAAGGATGAACATTGATAATACAAGCAGAAAACCAGAAAAAAGCAGGGGTTGTAGTTTTATTTATAGATACAATAGGATTTAGACCAAAAAAGATAAAGAAAGACAAGGATGGACATTACATATTTGTCAAGGGAAACACTCAACGTAAAGTCACATAATGCACATAATAATCCTAAAATAAATGCGTTTGAATTTGTGTGAGGGGGTGAGAGAGAGACTGCTTTTCTGAAAACCAGTGTCTGAAAAACTTGGTGTCAGAAGTGAAGAACTTGAGTGTTCTTGGTTAGGGTGAGTTACTATTGAGTCTCTGGAGAATATGTAAAATCCTCTGCTGTTCTTTCTTGAAAACCAACGTAGGAGCCCAGTAAGAAGAAGAGCTGTTTGAATTTTTCAAACACAACAGATGAACAGAAGTTCATCTATTAAATCACAAATACTATGTGTTTATATAACCTTAGATGGAAATAATTAGAGAAGCTGCCTTGTGGTTTTGATATCATTTGTTGCCATGAAGAATAAAAATCTGTCTTTAAATTGAAAAACACAGGTGAAAATGGAGAATGGGCTCAAGTATGTGTCTAAATAACATGCCAACATATCTAACTACCCTGCTTAAAACTCGTCTCTCTCAGCTGACTGCTATAGTTTATAAAGAAGCTCCCACAGAGCTTTACATGGTCATAGACGGCTTTATTTCTTTTATCTTCAACCACACTGGTATAAAATGCCAAGCGGATGGCTGCATTCTGTGGGGGTTGATGAGAGAAGAGAAGCAACTGTAAATGGTATTGAAAGGTCCAGCAGCCCGAACTTCTGTTGTGTTTGAAAAATTCAACATGAGACTCACTATTTGGGTTACAGTGTTCTCTTAATGACTGCTAAGAATTTTTTAAGTCTTACTGTATGAGATGGCACAGTAAACATTATCTAATACCAAGAGACTGTGCATGCGGTGGTTACAAGCTTGTGGTGTTGTAAATCTATAAACCAGCCTTGTGACCTAGGATGCGAGCAGCCTAATCTCACTGAGCCTCACTTTACTCATCTATGAAAAGGGACTAATAATATCCATAACATCACAAGGCTGTTGTAAGGCTTAAATCAGAAATGAATGTAAAGTTCCTTTGAAACAGTCCTTGCTCATTTCTGAAGGATAGAATTAAAAACAAATAAAGAAATAGCCTTGGTATCTCTTATTAGCTAAGAAAGAGCAGTGTCCTAAAATAAGGTAAGTTTTGATATGAAGAAAAGGTCTAGGAAAGGCCTCCAGCATAGACTGACCACAGAGGCCATTAGAGACCAGATGCCACTGCAGGGAGCCAGCAGGCACTGGGGACACTCCAGAAAGAGAAAAAGGATGGGGGTCAGGGAAGGTGAACTCCTCCAATAGAAGACTGTGAGCCGTTGCCAAAAAAAAACCTCAAAACAACAATAACAACAACAACAAAATGCCTATTTTGCAGTGTTACTTAGGGCAGGCTAAATTAAGTATTTATCTAATCTTAACATAGGAAAAAGACTTCTTAACTTTGGGACAATGTAAAAAAGTCATACACATGAAGTTAATTGTGTCTGACAAAAAAGTAAAAATAAAAACCTCTGAACTTCTGTACTTCAAAAATATTTAAACAATTTGTTTAAACTTCATAAATAAAATTAGTTTTTTCTTTTCCCCCATTATCCACCATTCATGGGAATTATTTCTTTCTTTCTTTCTTTATCTTGAGACAGAGCCTCAAGCTGTCCCCTGGGTAGAATATCGTGGCATCACAGCTCACAGCAACTTCCAACTCCTGGGCTTAAGCAATTCTCTTGCTTCAGCCTCCCAGGTATCTGGGACTACAGGTGCCTGCCACAATGCCTGGCTATTTTTTGGTTGTAGTTGTCATTGTTGTTTGGCAGGCTCGCACCAGTTCTGGTGTATGTGGGATCTTAGCCACTTGAGCTACAGGTGCCGAGCCCATGGGAATTATTTTTGAAAGATATGTTTTGAATTATATTTTAAGAATTCACAGAAGGCACAAAGATAATGGATGACACACAGGCATCTGTGCTGTGATTGCTGTTCCTCAAAACTCCACTAGAACAACAATGAAGTGCTTGTCATGAAGCCATAAACTCAAAAGGATGGAGAGAGACAGGAAAGGGGGCAAGAGGAGCAGGATTTTGAAGTTGATGAACAGATGGGATGACAAAATGGCTTAGCCAACTCTCCCCAACCCCCACAACAAGAGAATCTTAGCAGCAGAAAAAGCAGAAACCTATCCCGGCTTACACGGTGGGATCTCCTACAGGCTCAGGGGATGGTACTGCGGAAGTCAGGCCAAGTGGGAGAAGTTAAAAACAGAACAACTGATTGGAAATCTACTTAGAAAGTAAGCAGAACCCCAGAGTTCTTCCCCACTCTGCAGCTGGGCCACTGCCCCTCCCTAACCCTGGTGAGGCCTGGAGGTTTATTCTCTGGGGAAAGTAAAACAGAGAACTCTGGATTTGGAGGATACAGGCATGAATGAAAGTGGGGCATACAGTGCTGAATACAGAGGTTAGGAAACTACATCTGGACCCTGAGACCCCTAAGTCTCTTTCCCCAGTTAGCAACCAGAAACTGGCACCCAGGCCCCTGCCCTTAAGAAAAGAGAGCAGAAGTTTTCTTTGAGGACTTTGACCTGCTTAATAACAGATTTAAACCTACTATCAGTGGAGTTTCCATACGAAGCAATCTGGCCAGATGATCCCAGTGTGAAGGTCACATTTAACAAGTGCCCCCTCTCACCTCCCCCCTGCAAGCAGCTTTTTAGTTCCCTACTCTCAAAGGTACGAAAACAACCAAGGATTACCATACAGCTGAGGGAAAAGCAGACAGGAATGTTCAAAGTCTACTAGAGAGTCTAAACAACTAATAATAGAAATTTAAGAAAGAGCAAACCTCCTGTAATCCTAGCACCTGAGGCAGGAGGATCACTTGAGGCCAGGAGTGTGAGACCAGTCTAAACAACATACTGAGACCTCATGTCTTTAAAAAAAATTTTTTTAATTAGCTGATACAGTGTGCATGATATAGTTCCAGCTACTTGAGAAGCAAAGACAGGACCATTGCTTGAGTTTAGGAGTTCAAGGTTACAGTGAGCTGTGATTGTACCATGGCACCAGGGCACTCAATCCTGGGTGATAGAGCGAGACCTTGTCTATTAAAAAGAGAGAGTATAAAGAAAGTACATAAGAGAGTGTTCTAAGAAAAAATTCAATAAAATGTCTCAGAACTGAAGTACATGAGCCTATAGATTGAGTTCATTGAAAGCTCAGCACAAATGCATAAAGTTAGGCCCATACCAAGGCACACATGATGGTTAATTTTATGTGTTGGTTTGGCTGGGCCATGGACTACTCAAGGGGTGTGGACAGGGCCTGGACTGCAGCTGGTCAGTGCTGATTCTGCAGCACGGGAGTGAGGAGACAACAGTTGGCTGAGAGAGAACCACACCGGAGCAGCAGTGCCCTGAGGCACAGAGCAGCAGCCATTTTTGGCAACAATACGGCCCACCCCCGGATAGTCCGAAGCCACAACCCCTGTCTCCCTGGGCAACCAGAGGAGGCTGGGCATCTTCTCAGAAGGCAACCACCGTGGAACAGGTCTGGGACTGAAACACAGGCCTCATGAGGAAAAGGTCGGCCTGTGGCGGTACCGGCATGGGTGGAGCATGGGGACTAGAAAACACACATGCAGAGCCGGGAAATTCCCAGGGTGGGGCTGACCCAGAGGACCGCTTTACTGAGCCTAAGACGCACCCAGCCCTCAGGGGATCATCAGCCTATAGACAAAGGAAGGCAAGAGGCTAGAGCTGACCATGCTACGAATACAAACCTGCAGGAGTAAAGACAGAGCCTGAGGCACAGGTTCTGAGAACTCAAAAAAGCTTCTCTTCTGCAGAGGAATTTAGCAGGGACAGAAACAAATTCCCACAAAGTAGTTCTGTTCTGTCAGTAACATCAATCAGGGGCAGGGCTGGAACTGAGTAAACACCCCCCAGCCTCCATCAAGTGCCCGAGGTTGTCAGGCCTCACCACCCCCTGCTGGATAGAGACAGAGAGCAGTGGCCTGGCTGAGCAGATACAGATGTCCTTGTGATTCAGGCAGGTGCAAAGCCCTGGAGTGTCTGTTCACGGGAGGCAACTGAGTCACAGACCTGCAGGGCTATCAGTGACTGGGTGTGACAAAGGTACAAGGTGGGGAAGGAGGCATCAACTTTCCCAGACTAATCTATTTGCTGGGTGGGTCCTCTGGACTTCACGGAGCACCGGAGCAAGTCATATTTGAGTTGTCATCAGACCCCTGCGATCCAGTTCCCAGAGACCTTTGAAACTCTCACACCTGAGACAGGTGCTGACTGAGACAATTGATTTGGACCTTTTGAACTGAGCCACTCACCTGAGGACTATTCAAGTGGTGCCCTGGGTGTGAGGTTGTAGGAAGGTTTGATTTTCCTTTTCCAATTATTGCCTGTGGGGGGTGGGGTGACTTAATTGCTGGTATTTCTCCACAGTTGAGACTTCAACCCAGAGTAACTGTTTCACTAGGGTCAAACAGAGACCAGCTGAAAACAAGACAGAACCACTTAGCCCCACCACACCAAATAGCTCCCCAGTTTCTCAGGCCATAGCACTGTGTGAGTCATCAACAAAGCTCCAAGGGAAAAGTCAAATGGTGTAAAAGAATCATGGGGTGGAATCAGTGGAAAAACTCTGGTAACATGAATAACCAGAATAGATCAACCCTTCCCCCCCCCCCAAGGAACGATATGGCAGATGTAAATGAAGATCCCATTCATAAACAGCTGGCCGAGATGTCAGAAATCAAATTCAGAATTTGGATTGCAAACAAGATTAATAGAATGGAGGAAAACTTGGAAGTAGAAATTCGAAGAGCAATTCAAAAGTCAGAATTAGAAATTCGAGGAGAAATTCAAAAGTTGTCTCAAGAATTTAATGAATTTAAAGACAAAAGCACAAAGATTTTGATGCACTGAAGCAAGAATTTGCAGCCCTCAAAGATCTGAAAAATACAGTAGAATCCCTTAGTAACAGTGGACCAAGCAGAAGAAAGGATTTCTGACATTGAAGACAAAGCTTTTGAATGCTCTCAAACTCTCAAAGAGGAAGAGAAAGAAACAGCAAAAACAAATCATTCTCTCAGAGAAATCTGGGATAATTTGAAAAAGGGTAATATCTGCCTCATTGGAATCCCTGAAAGTGATGAAGTGGCCTCACAAGGCACAGAGGCCCTTCTCCGTGAAATTATGAAAGAGAATTTTCCAGACATGCCAAGAGATTCTGAAATTCAGATAGCAGACAGTTTCAGAACCGCAGCACGACTCAATCCGAATAAGACATCCCCCAGGCATATCATAATTAACTTCACTAGTGTTAATATGAAAGAGAAAATTCTGAAAGCAGCCAGACGTAAGAAATTCATTACCTACAAAGGGAAGAATATTAGAATGACTGCAGATCTCTCTGCTGAAACTTTTCAAGCCAGAAGAGGATGGTCATCGACTTTTAATCTCCTAAAACAAAATAACTTTAAACCCCAGATCCTGTATCCAGCTAAACTGAGTTTCATTTATGATGGAGAAATTAAATACTTTAATGACATTCATATGTTGAAGAAATTTGCCATAACCAAACCAGCTCTTCAGGATATTCTCAGACCTATCCTCCATAATGACGAGCCCAATCCTCTACCACAAAAATAAACTCACCCAGAACTTTTGATCAAACTCCAACTTCCACAGTGGTGAAAGGATTAAAAATGTCCACTGGACTTTAGAAAAACTTGATACCCAAAATTTTACCAGACTTATCAATATTCTCCATTAATGTGAACAGCTTAAACTGTCCTCTAAAGAGGCACAGGTTAGCTGACTGGATATAAAAACTTAGCCCAGATATTTGCTGCATACAAGAGTCACATCCTACCTTAAAAGATAAATATAGACTCAGGGTGAAAGGATGGTCGTCCATATTTCAGGCAAATGGTAGCCAGAAAAAAGCAGGCATTGCAATTCTATTTGCAGACACAATAGGCTTTAAACCAACAAAAATAAGGAAGGATAAGAACGGTCACTTCATATATGTTAAGGGTAATACTCAATATGATGAGATTTCAATTATAAATATTTATGCACCCGACCAGAATGCACCTCAATTTATAAGAGAAACTCTAACAGACATAAGCAACTTGATTTCCTCCAGCTCCATAATAGTTGGAGATTTCAACACTCCTCTGGCAGTGTTGGATAGATCCTCCAATAAGAAGCTGAGCAAAGAAATTTTAGATTTGAACCTAACCATCCAACATTTGGATTTAGCAGACATCTACTAAACAGAACATTTCATCCCAACAAAACTGAATACACATACTTCTCATCAGCCCACAGAACATACTCCAAAATCGATCACATCTTAGGTCACAAGTCTAACCTCAGTAAATTTAAAGGAATAGAAATTATTCCTTGCATCCTCTTGGACCATCATGGAATAAAAGTTGAACTCAGTAACAACAAGACCTGCATACTCATACAAAAATATGCAAGTTAAATAACTTTATTCTGAATGATAGCTAGGTCAGAGATGAGATCAAGAAAGAAATTGCCAAATTTTTGGAAGAAAACGACAATGAAGACACAAATTATCAGAACCTCTGGGATACCGTGAAGGCAGTCCTAAGAGGGAAATTTATAGCACTGCAAGCCTTCCTCAAGAGAACAGAGAGAGAGGAAGTTAACAACTTAATGGGACATCTCAAGCAACCGGAAAAGGAAGAACATTCCAACCCCAAACCCAGTAGAAGAAAATAAATAACCAAAATTAGAGCAGAATTAAATGAAATTGAAAACAAAAGAATTATACAACAGATCAATAAATCAAAAAGTTGGTTTTTTGAAAAGGTCAATAAAATAGATAAAACTTTGGCTAACCTAACCTGGAAAAAAAGAGTAAAATTTCTAATTTCATCAATCAGAAACAACAAAGACAAAATAACAACAGACTCCTCAGAAATTCAAAAAATCCTTAATGAATATTACAAGAAACTTTATTCTCAGAAATATGAAAATCTGAAGGAAATTGACCAATGCTTGGAAGCACATCACCTTCCAAAACTTAGCCAGAATCAAGTGGAAATGTTGAACAGGCCAATATGAAGTTCTGAAATAGCATCAAACATACAAAATATCCCTAAAAAGAAAAGCCCGGGACCAAATGGTTTCACGTCAGAATTCTACCAAACCTTTAAAGAGGAACTAGTACCTATATTACTCAACCTTTCCAAAATGTAGAAAAAGAAGGAAGATTACCCAACACGTTCTATGAAGCAAACATCACCCTGATCCCCAAACCGGGAAAAGACCCAACAAGAAAAGAAAATTATAGACCAATATCACTAATGAATATAGATGCAAAAATATCTATACTAGATCCTATCAAATAGAATCCAACAACACATCAAATAAATTATACATCATGACAAGTCGATTTTATCCCAGTGTCTCAAAGCTGGTTCAATATATGTAAATCTATAAGTATAATTCAGGACATAAACAAATTAAAAACCAAAGACCATATGATTCTCACAATTGATGCAGAAAAAGCTTTTGATCATATCCAGCATCCCTTCATGATCAGAACTCTTAAGAAAATTGGTATAGAAGAGACATTTCTTCGCCTGTGGCTCAGGGAGTAGGGCACCGGTCCCATATGCTGGAGGTGGTGGGTTCAAACCCAGCCCCGGCTAAAAACCACAAAAAAAATAAAAAAAAGAAGAGACATTTCTTAAACTGATAGAGGCCATTTACAGCAAACCCACAGCCAATATTGTATTGAATGGAGTTAAATTGAAATCATTTCCACTCAGATCAGGAACCAGACAAGGCTGCCCATTGTCTCCACTGCTCTTTAACATTGTAATGTAAGTTTTAGCCATTGCAATTAGGGAAGAAAAGGTGATCAAGGATATCCATATAGGGTCAGAAGAGATCAAACTTTCGCTCTTCGCAGATGATATGATTGTACATCTGGAAAACCCCAGGGATTCTACTACAAAACTCTTAGAAGTGATCAAGGACTACAGCAACATCTCAGGTTACAAAATCAACATTCATAAATCGGTAGCCTTTATATATACCAACAATAGTCAAGCTGAAAAAAACAGTTAAGGACTCTATTCCGTTCAAAGAAGTGCCAAAGAAGATGAAATATTTGGGAGTTTATCTAACAAAGGACGTGAAAGATCTCTATAAAGAGAACTATGAAACTCTAAGAAAAGAAATAGCTGAGAACGTTAACAAATGGAAAAACATACCATGCTCATGGCTGGGAAGAATCAACATTGTTAAAATGTCCATACTACCCAAGGCAATATACAATTTTAATACAATCTCTATTAAAACTCCACTGTTGTACTTTAAAGATCTTGAAAAAATAATACATCATTTTATATGGAATCAGAAAAAAACCTCAAATAGCCAAGATATTACTCAGAAATAAAAACAACGCAGGAGGAATTACGCTACCAGACCTCAGACTATACTGTAAATCGATAGTGATCAAAACAGCATGGTAGGGCGGTGCCTGTGGCTCAAGGAGTAGGGCGCCGGTCCCATATGCCGGAGGTGGCAGGTTCAAACCCAGCCCCGGCCAAAAACCACAAAAAAAAAAAAAAAAAAAAAAAAACAGCATGGTACTGGCACAAAAACAGAGAAGTAGATGTCTGGAACAGAATAGAGAACCAAGAGATGAACCCAGCTACTTCCCGTTATTTGATCTTTGACAAGCCTATTAAAAACATCCAATGGGGAAAAGATTCCCTATTTAACAAATGGTGCTGGGTAAATTGGCTGGCAACCTGTAGAAGACTGACACTGGACCCACACCTTTCACCATTAACTAAGACTCTCACTGGATTAAAGATTTAAACTTAAACTGAAACTATAAAAATACTGGAAGAGAGTGCAGGGAAAACCCTTGAAGAAATCAGTCTGAGCGGACTGATTTATGAGGAGGACCCCCCAGGCAATTGAAGCAGCTTCAAAAATACATTACCGGGACCTGATCAAACAAAAAAGCTTCTGCACAGCCAAGAACACAGTAAGTAAGGCAAGCAAACAGCCATCAGAATGGGAGAAGATATTTGCAGTTTATGGTTCCGACAATGGTTTAATAACCAGAATTCACAGAGAACTCAAACGTATAAGCAAGAAAAGAACAAGTGATCCCATCACAGGCTGGGCAAGGGACTTGAAGAGAAACTTAAGAAGACAAGCGCACGACCTACAGACATATGAAAAAATGCTCATCATCTTTAATCATCAGAGAAATGCAAATCAAAACTACTTTGAGATATCATCTAACTCCAGTAAGATTAGCCCATATCACAAAATCCCAAAACCAGAGATGTTGGCGTGGATGTGGAGAAAAGGGAACACTTCTACACTGCTGGTGGGAATGCAAATTAATACGTTCCTTTTGGAAAGATGTTTGGAGAACACTTAGAGATCTAAAAATAGATCTACCGCCGTTCAATCCTATAATTCCTCTACTAGGTATATACCCAGAAGACCAAAAATCACATTATAGCAAAGATATTTGTACCAGAATGTTTATTGCAGCCCAATTCACAATTGCTAAGTCATGGAAAAAGCCCAAGGGCCCATCGATCCACAAATGGATTAATAAATTGTGGTATATGTACACCATGGAATATTATGCAGCCTTAAAGAAAGATGGAGACTTTACCTCTTTCATGTTTACATGGATGGAGCTGGAACATATTCTTCTTAGTAAAGTAGCTCAAGAACGGAAGAAAAAGTATCCAATGTTTTCAGCCCTACTATGAAACTAATTTATGGCTTTCATATGAAAGCTATAACCCAGTTATAACCTAAGAATATGGGGAAGGGGGAGAGGGATGGGAGGGAGGGGGAGGATGGGCAGAGGGAGGGTGATTGGTGGGATTACATCTGTGGTGCATCTTACGAGGGTACATGTGAAACTTAGTAAATGTAGAATATAATTGTCTTAATACAATAACTAAGAAAATGCCAGGAAGGCAATGTTAAACAGTGTGATGAAAATGTGTCAAACTGTTTATAAAACCAGTGTATGGTGCCCCATGATCACATTAGTGTACACAGCTATGATTTAATATTAATAAAAAAAATAATTCCTGCAAAAAAAAAAGAAAGAAAGAAAAAAACAGATAACTTACAAAGGATCAGGATTCGTGCAGGATCCAAAATACTGGGTGCATCTGAACATTTTGTGAAGGTATTTAGAAATTAGGTGGAAAGTTCAGAGCTGAATCAGAAGTACATAAACTAAGTAAACAAATAAAATTCAAACTACTTTGAACTCAAAGGTAAACAAGAAGTGTAAAAAAGGAAACGTAATCATTATTCATTATTTTCTACATGGTTAAACAATGAAGTGTTCACATGGTTGCAACAGTATCTAAAGATATAACCAAAATTACAAAGTAACTATATTAGAAGAATGTTTAAAAGAGTCTTAATTTGTGGTAGCATAGAGGGAGGAAAAAACAAGAGCTAAACTCTCATGTTACATAGCAGGACAGAATTGCACTAGTAAGGTTTAAAAAGCAAGAAATATAAATATGTTTCACTTAGAGACTTGGAGGTAAATCCGAAAATAATGACTTGCAAAGAGAAAATGGTTAAGCTGGGTGTGGGAAAATGTAAAGAGAAGTCTGAATACGGGCACTTTGTGGGGGAGGGGGTGTTTTTCTGGGGGTTTTGTTTGTTTTTTGAGACAGAGCTTTGCTCTGCCACCCAGGCTGGAGTGCAGGGGCACAAACACGCAATCATAGCTCACTTGTAGCCTTGAACTCCTGAGTTCAAGCAATCATCCTGGCTCAGCCTCCGAAATACTTGGAACTACAGGCACATGCCACCATGTCCAGCTCATTTTTCTTATTTTTTGTAGAGATGGGATATTGCATATTGCTCATGCTGGTTTTGTACTCTTGGCCTCAAATAATCTTCCCATCTCAGCTTCCCCAAAGTCCTGAGCCAGTGGGCCCAGACAAGGATCATTTTTTGTAATATGGCAAAAAGAATCATTTAAATCTAAGCTATTTGTATGAAGAACTTTTGTGTGTGTGTGTGTGTTTATTATTAAATCATAGCTGTGAACATTAATGCAGTCATGGGGTATGAAGAACTTTGATTAAAAAATGAAAGCTTGGGTGGAGCCTGTGGCTCAGTGAGTAGGGCGCTGGCCCCATATACTGAGGGTAGCGGGTTCAAACCCGGCCTCGGCCAAACTACAACCAAAAAATAGCTGGGCTTTGTGGTGGGCGCCTGTAGTCCCAGCTGCTCGGGAGGCTGAGGCAAGAGAATCACATAAGCCCAAGAGCTGGAGGTTGCTGTGAGCCGTGTGACGCCATGGCACTCTACCGAGGGCGGTAAAGTGAGACTCTGTCTCTACAAAAAAAAAAAACAAAAACGAAAGCTTAATTGAAAATGTAAAAACTCAAAGAAAATGTGTAAGGTATGATAAAGGTAGCATTTTGAATAAAAAGGGGGAATTGTGTCTCGGTGCCCGTAGCACAGTGATTATGGCCCCAGCCACATACACCGAGGGTGGTGGGTTTAAACCTGGCCCACGCCAGCTAAACAACTCCAACAAAAAAAAATAGCCAGGGCACTGTGGCGGGTGCCTGTAGTCCAAGCTACTTGGGAGGGAGGCTGAGGCAAGAGAATCACTTAAGCCCAAGAGTTTGCGGTTGCTGTGAGCTGTGATGCCACAGCACTCTACCGAGGGTGACATAGTGAGACTCTGTCTCAAAAAAAAAAGGTGGGGAGGAGGAGTGAAATATTAAATATCAGTGATTGCCTGTAATCCCAGCACTTTGGGAGGTTGAGGAGGAAGAATTGCTTGAGCTCAGGAGTTCGAGACCAGCCTGAGGAAGAGTAAGACCCGGTCTCTACTAAAAACAGAAAAATTAGCTAGACATTGTGGTGGGTGCCTATCATCCTAGCTACTCAGGAGGCTGAGGCAGGAGAATCTCTTGAGCCCAGGTGTTTGAGGTTGCAGTGAGCTATCACCACCCCTCTGTTCTAGCTGGGCGGTAGACCAAGACCCTGACTCATAAATAAATAAATAAATAAGTAAGATGGGAGAAACAGTGGCCATTTAGCAAAAGAATAATTTAGATTCGTAACTCACATCTTACATCAGGACAAGTTACTAATTGATCAAAATTTAATCCATCAAAGCACTAGATAAAAACCACTGGAGATTTTAACAAACAATGTCAGAATGAAGAATGTCTTTTTAAGAGTGATACAAAATCCGGGCGGCACCTGTGGCTCAGTGAGTAGGGCGCCAGCCCCATATGCCGAGGGTGGCGGGTTCAAACCCACCCCCGGCCAAACTGCAACCAAAAAATAGCCGGGCGTTGTGGCAGGCGCCTGTAGTCCCAGCTGCTCGGGAGGCTGAGGCAAGAGAATCGCGTAAACCCAAGAGTTAGAGGTTGCTGTGAGCCGTGTGACGCCACGGCACTCTACCCGAGGGCGGTACAGTGAGACTCTGTCTCTACAAAAAAAAAAGGAAAAAAAAAAAAAAAAGAGTGATACAAAATCCATGATAGAAAAATAAAAACAAAGACTAGTCTCTCTCTCTCTCCACCCCTGCCAAAAAAAGAAAGAAAAACAAAGATTGACAAATCTGGTTACATAGAAATAAAATGTTATCATAACCAGGAAACACTATAAACAAAGCTAAAATACAAATTAGAAAATGTATATATTACATGGAAAAAGATAATTTTCTTAATATAATATATAAAAAGCTACTAAATATCATAAGAAAAAATATCAACAATGCTATCTAAAATTAGGTAAAGGATATGACCTGAAGTTTACGGAAAAGGAAATATAAATAAACTTACTCATATGAAAAAATGTTCAATCTCATTACATAAATAAAATTGAAACTACAAGAAGATAGGGTAGCCTGGCTCGGTGCCTGTGGCTCAAGCGGCTAAGGCGCCAGCCACATACACCTAAGCTGGCAGGTTCGAATCCAGCCCTGGCCCACCAAACAACTATGATGGCTGCAACCAAAAAATAGCCGGGCATTGTGGCAGGCGCCTGTAGTCCCAGCTACTTGGGAAGCCGAGATAGGAGACTCGCTTGAGCCCAGGAGTTTGAGGTTGCTGTGAGCTATGATGCTACGGCACTCTAACCAGGGCAACAGTTTGAGGCTCTGTCTCAAAGAAAAAAAAAAAAAAAAGAAAGAAAAAAGAAAAGATAGGGTAGCCTACATATTATATTCACCTTGATAAAAAAAATGTTAACACTTGATATTGCCTGAGAATGAGGAAAAGTGAAGAAACAGGTATTTTTATGTATTCCAGGTAGGAGCATAAGTTGGTGTTGTCTCCAAGGGGAACAATTTGACCCAGTGATTGCAGTTCTAAAATTTATCTTGCAGCTGCATTCTGAGAATTGCAAAAGAATTCTTGGCACATAATGACCTCATCCAACCCCCTTCCCTGCCAAATGGTTGGAGACTATTGAGGATGTTGGGGGAGGATCCCTGCCCTAAGACACTTAGCCAACCCTAGCATGGCTTCTGTTAACATACAGTGGCACCCAGGGACAACCCAGTTCCCCTTTGAGTTCCCATCTGAAAGCTTAAGCTCAGTTTGCTCAAGCCAACACCTAAAGCAGGCCTTTGACGCCATCTTTCTTGGAGAATTTAGTTTTTAAAAGCTCCCACTCTTCCTGTGTCCCTTTGAGATTTACAGCCAGCCCTCTCCATCCATGGCTTCCACATGCATGGATTCAACCAACCATGGATCGAAAATATTTGGAAAATAAATTGCCTATACTAAACAGACCTTTTTTCTTGTTATTGTTCCCTAACCGTACAGTATAACAATTATTAACATTGTTATATATTGTATTAGATATTATAAGTAATCTAAAGATGATTTAAAGGATACAGGAGGATGTATATAGGTTGTATGCAAATACCATGCCATTTTATACCAAGGACTTGAGCACCTGGGGATTTTGGTGTCCTTGGGGTTCCTAGAACCAATGTACTATGGATAGTCACTGTATATGTACATATCTCCTATGACCTAGCTATCTTTCTCAAGGACCTGAAAGCCATTCCTTTGAAATGCAACCATTGGGAAGAATGGGACCTGTCTTCTCTCGGTCTCTGTGGAGAATAGAATCTTAACTTCAGTAAGTGCCAGGTGGCACACACAGCTGGCCTGATCATGGTGACACTGACCAACTTTCTTACCTGCTTCTGGTAATTTTTCACTTCCCAGACTCTACTTGGAGCACCCACTCTCTTCCTTTTCCTCGGCCTTTTTCTTCCTTGAAAATGCCCACTTTCCTCTGCACAAATCAGAATGGAGCTCAGCTCTTTTCGCTACTGTCACTATTTACTGAGTAAAGTGTTTTCACCACTTTAATATCTGTCTTTGATAATCTTCAGCAACTCACCCATGTTGAAAATGATATACATACAAGGTATTTCATGATAGCATTGTTTGTAATAGTCACAGATGGGTAACAACCTTTGATTGGTAAGAGTTCATCAGTATGGGACTGCTGGAATAATGTATAATGTTAATACATCTAAGCAAACAGTACTACTTGACCATAAAAAAGAAGGTCCTTTCTGAAATGATGCACATGTTGCCAAGATATGCAGTTAAATGAAAAAGTGCAAAACAGCATGTATAGTCACTATTATTTGTGCAGAAAGAGAAAAACTAGATATAGGTGATGTATCTTATGTGTGCTGGCAGGACACCAAGACACGGAGAACAGAGGTTGCTTGTTGTAAGGAGATGGCCCAGAAAGAGGGGAAACCAAGCAGCTGAAATCCAGAGGTGGCAGAGGCAGCAGGGTCTTGGGCTTTGAGGACTGAACTTCTGGGAGGTGATGGGCGACGTGTGCCCAGTTGCGTGTGGGCAGCACTGAATGCCGTCTTGAAGAGACTGAAAGGTAATTTCTGAAGCAGACAGAGATCAACAGGGCCAAGGCTAGTGGGCCAGGTGGCGGTGACCACAGAGACACAGGCAGCAGATCTGACGAGTCCTTGCTACAAAGTTGTAGAGATTTACCAGAAGGGAGGAAGCCACTTAGCAAGTGGGAGACTTGCTGAACCTCAGCTCCATTTTGCCAAGATAACCTTATTATATATTTCAGGATAGCATCGCATGGACTGTCTGAGGGACATGAAATATGCTGTTTGGATTTCCGGATGCTGGGAAGATAGTTGGCGAGGAACCCAGCTGTTGTTCCCTAACCACTTCCAGGTTGCACCACACTGCCCCAGGCTGCTTTCCAGCTCAGGACTGCACTAGGTCAGGAGGATCCTGCAGAATACGCTCTTAAGTTCCCCATCTGCCTTGCAAAACTTGCTTGGAATGGAGCCCCCTTTTTTTTTTTTTTTTTTTGTAGAAACAGAGTCTCACTGTACCGCCCTCGGGTAGAGTGCCGTGGCGTCACACGGCTCACAGCAACCTCTAACTCTTGGGCTTACACGATTCTCTTGCCTCAGCCTCCCGAGCAGCTGGGACTACAGGCGCCCGCCACAACGCCCGGCTATTTTTTGGTTGCAGTTTGGCCAGGGCCGGGTTTGAACCCGCCACCCTCGGCATATGGGGCTGGCGCCCCACCAACTGAGCCACAGGCGCCGCCAATGGAGCCCCTTTTTACTCAACCTTCCTTCCTTCCTCCTCTTCTTTCACAGGTACTAGACCAGCACCAACTTCCTCCCTACGCTGCTTCCTCCCTCACCTGTCCTGGGCATTTCTCCCAGTTGGTCTCTTGCATCTCTGACATTACCTGCCTGGTGCCAGAGGGCCTGAACTAACACAGACTCCTTATTTTACATTTCTGGTTTCCTGAACACTTAAAATATTTGATTTTATTTTTAATGACTGTGTTCTGAAATAGAGGTTTTATTAAGGCCTAGAAACAAACTGGAAAGAGATTTTATTCTAAATAGTGGGATCTAAAGAATATTTGGAGTTCACCTAAGGAATTCTCATCTGAAAAATGAGGATGAGAGGGCGACGCCCGTAGCTCAGTGGGTAAGGTGCCAGCTGAGTTCAAACCCAGAACACACACAGACCTTTGACATTATTCTGTCAAAGGACCACCTATTCCACCATATGGTGTCTGAGCTAGTGACATCCATGTAGTATTTACATATCCTTCTAATGTTCTTTGTACGAGTGTTAAATAATCAAGGTGAAATGCGATTGGCATCAAAGATAGCCAAATGAGGAGTGGTGAGTATAAGCAGCTAGTATCTGAAAAAAAAAAAAATTGTGATATTTACTTTCATTTTACATCCAAGCTTGTTTTTCTGCAAGTACTTTTCCTACACGTAGGTTATGCTACCACCAGATGGCAGTGCATTCTGGTGGTCTTTCAATTAACAGCCGGGAAATTAAATGGCTTGAGGATTCCCCATCCAGCCTGGCTGAAATTTAGCACTGCCTTGATCCATCCATTCATTCATTCATCCGACAAACATATTCATTGCCTTTAAAAAGAACTCTTGATAATTTTACAGTTGAGTTTAAAACAATATTGCCAGAACCATATTTAAAGATAACTAAAGGAGACCAGGGAGCAATGAAACAGATTGAAGTACACTGTCCTGCCCTGTTGGTATAGGTGTAGATGCCCCAAAAGTGGGTGCTGAGATGTTTTCAAGCACAAGGAATCAACCATTAGTTTTGATCTCAAATCAGGGAGGTGGTGAGGGGCTAGCAGATGATTCAACAAGGAAAACTTGAGAACCATTTCTTGGGGGTGGGATCATAGTTCTCAAATAATTGAAGGTCAAAGTTTTGAAAGTCAGGAATAGGGTGGTGTAGATGAATTTTGTCTACTGGCTTCCTTGTATATGCAGCTGGTTTTATACAACTCTCACACATACAGCTGCGGCCGGGGCAATTTGGTACCTAGCTTACCAGTTTTTAACCACGTATTATTATTTTCCTTGCACAAGAGCAAAGAGTTTTCTTGCTTACACATTTGCTACTTGTATACTTCTTTCTTGCACTGTTGTTTCTAGCCTAAGTTTCACCTGTATCTTCCGAGAGTTTTACCTTCTCTACTAGGAACCTTTGTAAGACTACCCCAAAACTAATGAGAGAAGTGGTCTGAGCACATCAACAGGGCAAAATTTGGTATCCTGTAATGACCAAAAGTTTGATTTTATTTTTTCTCTATGTAGTACATAGAGAGAATAGCATAAAATAGAGAGGGTAGCTTCCCTCTAAGGTAACGGCTTTTAACCTTTTATTTTCCCCACCCCTCCCCCTCTGCTTTTAACCTTTTAGAATCTCTCAATCAAAAATATGTGTTTTTTGTTTTTCTTTGCAGCTTTTGGCTGGGGCTGGGTTTGAACCTGCCACCTCCAGCATATAGGGCTGGCGCCTTACTCCTTTGAGCCATAGGCACTGCCCCCCAAATATGTTTTACTTCACAACTGCATCTGCCCCTGGCCTGTTCTCTGTCAAATCCACTCCTGCTATGCTGCTACTCTGTCACAAAGATGCTGATCCCAATATGCTGCATTTCTGAGGCTGCCAGGTTGTTAACTGACTTCTGGCTGGTTCTGAACTAGACCAGGCCTTGCCACAACACTGGAGGAAGAATGGAAAAGCTGGGATGATTTTCCCCATCTTTCTCTGCCTGGGGTGCATCTCTGACCGTAGCTAAATCTGCTTTCTGGCCCCAGCTCCAGCAGAAAGGGCCCCCCTGTAACTTCAGCTTTGTTAGCTGCCTCCAGCTCTGGGATCCAGCAACACTGTCACCTCTCTTTGTCCCTCCAGTCTAAGGGTATTAGTGGTTTCTGCTGTTGCTAATCTCTGATTGCCTCGCCTTCCCTTATTTGGCTTCTCAGCCTTTTCATCATTTGTGTAACCAGTATCCTGTATTAAATTGTTTTGTTAAACACACAATGATGATGGATTCTGTTTTCAAGATGCATTAATATGGTATATGCATGGTTGTGTATGAAAGTGAAATAAGTGTTTCACTAACAATATTCCTCTTCCTTGTGCAATGACTTATTTTCCTATTCTATTCTGTTGCACTTTTTAAAATTGCCGGTCACAATCTGCTAAACTGTGTCCACAACTCACTGGCTGATGGATTACCTCTCACGGATTTGAAGAATACTTTAGAGACTGTATTTATTCATTAGTTTTCTGTAGTCAGATTTCCTGAGTTATAATTTATGCATAATAAAGTCATCCTTTTTAGGTGCCCTTCATGAGAATTTAGACAATGTATTCAGAATATTTTCATCTCCAAATGTTCTCCTGTGCTGTTTTGTACATAACCTCTCCCTTTATCCGTAACCCTAGTAACCACTTATGTGCTGTTGGTCCCTACAGTCTTATCTTTTCTAGAATGTCATATAATAGGATCTTTCAGCATGTAGCCTTCTCAATCTGGTTCCTTTCACTTAGCATAATGCTTGTTAGGTTCATCCATATTTTTGCACAGATAAGTAGTCCATCCATTTTATTGCTGTGTGATTTTCTATTATATGGATGTACTGTGATGTATCCATCATTCACTTGTTGAAAGATGTCTTGGTTGTTTCCAGCTATTGAGGATCATGAATACAGCTGTCATAAAAATTTGTATACAGATCTTTGTGTGGACACATGTCTGGGCTTCCCTTGGGCACATATCTAAGAATTGGGATTGATGGGTCATAGGGTAAATATATATTCAACTTTATAAGAAAATACCAAATTGTTTTCCAAAATGGCTGTACATTTTGCATTTCCACCAGTGTTGCATGAGTTCCAATTGCTCTGTGTCCTTGCCAGCCTTTGGTAGTGTTAGAGTTTTTGTTGTTTTTTGTCATTACAGTTTTAAATTGCATTTCTTTAATGCTTAATGCTGTTGAACAACTCTTCATGTGCCTATTTCTCATTCATATACCTTCTTTGGTGAAGGGTTTGTTTAAATGTTTTCCCTAGTTTAACTGGATGGTTTGTTTTCTCTTTACTATTGTATGAGTCTGGACATAAGCCCTTTATCAAATACGTGACTTGTAAATATTGTATCCCATAGATGATAGTCTTTTAATTTCCTAACACTGTCTTTCAAAGAGTGTAAAAGGGTTTTTGCAATTTTATTAAATCCAATTTATCTTTTTTTTTCTTTTGTGGTTCATATACTTTCGTGTCCTATCTAAAAAATGTTTGCCTAAGATCACAAAAATTTTCCCCTATGTTTTCTTCTTCTAGAAACTTTATAGTTTTAGGTTACAGGTAGGTCTATGATCCATCCTAATTTAATTTTTGTATATCTTGTAAGATGTGGATTATGTTTCGTTTTTTATGCATATAGATGTCCAATTGTTTTGGCTACATTTGTTAAAAAGACTATCCTTTCTTCACTAAACACTTTTACTCCTTTGTCAAAATATATTAATATTTGTGGGTCTATTTCTATATTATCTATTTGTTCCATTCATCTATATGTCTGTTTTTTCATCAATTCCACATTGTCTTAGTTAGGCTAAGTGTTGAAATCAGGTTGTGTGAATGTTCCAACTTAAAAAAAAAAAAAATGTCTTAGGCGGCGCCTGTGGCTCAAGGAGTAGGGCGCCGGTCCCATATGCCGGAGGTGGCAGGTTCAAACCCAGCCCCAGACAAAAAAAAAAAAAAATGTCTTGACCATTATGAATTATAGTCAATTGGCTGGATGCAGTGGGCTCACACCTATAATCTTACCACTTTGGGAACTCAGGAGTTGGATACTAACCTGAGCAAGGATGAGACCCGGTCTCTATCAAAAATAGAAAAAGTAGCTGGACATCATGGTGGGCACCAATAGTCTGAGCTACTCAAGAGGCTGAGGCAGGAGGATCACTTGAGTCCAAGAGTTTGAAGTTGCTGTGAGCTATGATGCCATAGCACTCTAAGCAGGGTGAGAAAGTGAGAATTTGTCTCAAAAAAAAAAAAGTAGCCAATTTTAGAATCAACTTTTCAATATCTACAAAAATGTCTACTAGAATTTTGATTGATTTCATTGAGCTGAGGTCTACATCTCTTTTTTTATAATCTCCCTCATTCAGTGTCTGTTTTGAAAGGATTCAGGTAACATGGTATCATGGGTGGGAACATCAGAACACATTGGCACTAGCTTGGACTTTGACGATTTTTGTCAATGTGACCTTGACCTTTCTGTGCTCTGGTTTCCTTATCTGTAAATGGATACATAATACACATATTATTATTTCCAATAAGTTATTCTGAATCAACTATCTTTTGCATTGCTCTCAAAATTAACATTTTAGGCCAGGAGTGGTGGCTAACGCCTGTAATCCTTGCACTTTAGAAGGCCAAGGGAGGTGGGAGAATTGCTTGAAGCCAGGAATTTGAGGTAAAATAATTATTATATACTTGGAATTGTGTTGCCTCTGCCTAAGAAATATAAAAATGAATAAGAGGAGCTCTCAATCTATTGAAGAGATAAAAGACATTAACAATTTATAATACAATGAAAGGGGTACTGGAATTGAGATATTAATTCATTAAAATTTTTTGAATGAATTTAGTGATAGCATGTGCCAGACCCTATAGTAACTATTAAGAATAAGACATAGGCTCAGCACCTCTAAGTCAGTGGCTAGGGCACCAGCCAGATACACCAGAGCTGGGAGGTTCAAACCCAGCTCAGGCCTGCCAAACAACAATGACATCTACAACAAAAAAATAGCCGGGTGATATGGTGGGCACCTGTAGTCCCAGCTACTGGGGAGGCTGAGGCAAGAGAATTGCTTAAGCCCAAGAGTTTGAGGTTGCTGTGATCTGTGACTGTGAGCTGTGACACCACAGCATTCTACTGAAGGTGACATAGTGAGACTCTGTCACACACAAAAATATATATATGTGTGTGTGTATATGTGTGTTAATTGAGTATAATTGTTTTTCATAATACAGGTCAACCATATGAACTTCTTTTTAGGGGATCCTGTTTTACTCAATTGGGGTTTAGAGATATGCCCCATCAATAAATGCATTACAAATCTTCACTTACAAAAACCATTCCTAGTTCACAAGCTGTGCAAAAGCAGGCAGCTGGATTTGACCCACAAGGTATAGTTTGTTGAACTTTGCTCTAGGGAATCATTTCATGGTTTGGGGAAGGGGAAGTTACCTGATCATAATTTTGATTACATCAGAATGAGACAGACCAGGCAGTAGGCAAGACATAATAAGAACCTGATTAAAAATGGATGGGCTTGTTCAGGAAAGCAGCTAAAGTGAAGCATTCAAGAATCTTGAGTCAGGCTGGGCATGGAGGCTCACGCCTGTAATCCCAGAACTCTAGGAGGCCGAGGTGGGTGGATTGCCTGAGCTCTCATGTTCAAGACCAGCCTGAGCCAGAGCGAGACCCTGCCTCCAAAAATAGCTGGGCCTTGTGATGGGCACCTACAGTCCCAGCTACACGGGAGGCTGAGGCAAGAGAATCGCTTGAGCCCAAGAGTTAGAGGTTACTGTGAGCTATGACACCACAGCACTTTACTGAGGGAAAGTGAAACTCTGTCTCAAAAAAAAACAGAATCTTGAGTCAAGGCAGAGTTGGATGAAGCAACCTTACCAGTCAGATGGATATACACCCTTATCATAAGGAGAGTGTTTGCTCCCTTGACAGGTGCAGGCCCTTTTACTTGTACAGGGATCAGAGTCCAAATGCCTTTTGGCAAGTGTTGCCTCTGAAGCAGAATAAGAAAAGCTAAGAGAAATTCTAGAATAAAACATTTGAAAGATGAACTGACTAGGCAAAAAGAGAGGAGGCCCTTTGAGGGCACTGCAGAGATCTTTTGAAAAGAAAAGAATAATCTCCTTCTGAAGCTAGTTTTGTAGCTACATGAGTCATCATGTCTTTGCAATCCATTCTGTTTGGTTATATAATCTCTTTAGCTGGGTCAAATTCTCGGCTAATAGACATCCTAATAATCAATAGCTTTTAATGCTACATTTGGTAGCTACTATTATCAAGTGAAGATTCTTTCCAAAGCATGGCAATTATGAGCTATTGAAGACTTGTCTGTAACTCAAACCTTGTTTACTTTGGAACCTAAGTTGAATGTGTGGACATATTTCAAAGAACAAAATGACTGGGCCACAGAAATTTGCTCACATGAAAAAAAAAAAAAAGAAGAAATTTGCTCCCATGGAGGACAAACAATCCTGCTTAGATAGTCACTATTAGGGAAGAGGGATAGTTCAGAATATGGCAATGAGCATTGGTTAAATTGTTCTCTAACCCAATTCACACAGTCTATGCTTGAGTCTTATATGATTGGGAGAAATAAGAGTGAAAAGTAAGTTGAGAGGGCAGCGCCTGTAGCTTAGTGGGTAGGGTGCCAGCCATGTGCACCAGGGCTGGTGGGTTCAAACCCAGCCCGGTCCTGCTCAAACAAAACATAGCTATGCATTGTGGCGGGTGCCTGTAGTTCCAGCTACTCAGGAGGCTGAGGCAAGAGAATCACTTGAGTCCAAGAGTTTGAGGCTGCTGTGAGCTGGGACACCACGGCACTCTACTGAGGGCAGCATAGTGAGACTATGTCTCAATAAAAAATAAAATTAAAAAAAAGTGAATTGAGAGATTAAGAACCCTAGGAATTAGTGATTTCATTAGGAACAAGGCACCCTTAACTCAGGATTTACTGCCTTTTGGGTGGGTGTTGGCAGTGGTGCATTTATGTGGCCATGAAAGTAAGAGCCTCCTTAAATTTTGCACTTCGGCACCCTACTCCTGGGTCCTGGCTGGTAGTTATAGTCAGTAGTGGTGGCAATTTTGATGACAACTAGATGCTAGTAGGAGAGGGAAAAAAAAGTTAGTTCCAAAGGAAGCCATCATGTGAAATCTTTGAAAAATTCATAAAAAGACAGTTACCCAATGAGCACTATGTAGGATAAAGGTGAGGGTAGCCTTGGAAACAATACACCCTTGTTGATTCAAACCCTATGTGGCACATGGTGGGTTATAAAAAGAACAACGAATTAGTCCATCATATAAAAACATTTTATTACCTCTGAAGACGTAGGTGTCACATGGATATGTGAATTCCCTTTCCACATATCAAATTGTATTTGATGCATTACATTTCTGCTGGAAACCTACAGAGAAGTTGCAGTCATGTAGTTCTGATATTTTTCTGCTCAGTATTTGCCTTATAATGATGGAAAACAAACATATTTCTTAAGGAACAGGTGTATGTGCTAGTAGTCAAGAGAATAGCAAACAGCAGTGGCTGCCATAGAAACAGCCTGGTGTGTTAGCAACAAGCACCTTCATTTGCCTGACCTGCCTTGTGGAGTTGAGTCAACACAGGTGAAGAGTTTATCCACAGAACTTGAGTGTCAGTCTTCTTTCACAGGGTAAAGTTATACTCACGTATATAAATCTGGAAGCGGAGAAGGCAAATCATTCTGCCAAGCAGCTCCAGCCAAAGGACAGCAAAGTAGGAGTTAAATTTACCCATCTACCCTTCATCTAGATATGCTAGAAATAGGTCTCTTTCTGTATTTGTTGGCTGTCCTAAGGGAAGGATCAAAACTTCAGTGGCAGTGGCTAACACCATGACCTATGGCTCTGCTTCCCCTGCCTTCTTTGGGTTAAGAAGTGCAGTATTTTCTCAAAACTTCAGTTGACCTTTGCTCTTGTTCTAAGCCACAAAGACTATGAGGAAAAGGCCAGAACATATCCTGGTAGTAATTTGAAGGTTGCGGTTTCCCTTCTTCCACATATTTTAATTGTAATCCCTAAATTCCATATGAGAATAGTTGAGAATGTTTTTAATCTGGAAAATTTTCATAATATCTCATGAGACCCATAGGAAATTTCAAATTGTTGGAGCCCAGTTTGGAACAGCAAACTGGAACAGCAAACATGGTATATATGACATATACTATGTCATAGCACATATGGAAAATTTTCTGAGTCGAGGGAAGAAACTTAGGATTTATACCTTGCTTTCTTTTTAAAAAACATTTTCCTGGCCAAGTATGATGGTGCATACCTATAATCCCAGCACTTTGGGAGGCTGAGGTGGGAGAATGGTTTGAGGTCAGGAGTTTGAGACCAGCCTGGGCAACATAGCAGGACCGCATCTCTACAAAAAAGAATTAAAAATTCACCAGGTGTGGTGGTGCATGACTACTGTGGCAGCTGAGGAGGAAGGATGGCTTATGCCCAGGAATTCTAGGCTTCAGTAAGCTATGATAGTGCCACTGCACTCTAGCCAAGGCAACAGAGCAAGTCTTTGTCTCTAAAAATAAATTAATAAATAAACATCTTCTTCTCTCTGTGTTTCTCTTCATTTTTCCTACATTTATTTAATATGCGCTAGGAATTATTCTAAGCATAGTGAATCACCATTGCTTCTCTTCAATTCTAGAAATGTACAAAAATAGTGGCTGCTGAATTTCAATTTGGGGCTAAGTCCAATATTAGATTAGGATCAGATATATCCTCAGAGAGCTAGAAGTTTGGGAGATTTGGTGTTGCCATTTGGGACAAAATAACTTTTCCATGCATTCTCAAAAAAACAATTTATTCTAAAAGAGATTTCTGCTGAAAGAGAATTCACCTTCAAAATAGGAAATATAGTACACTGAAAAATGAATATTTTTTTTCTCCTAATAGGTATGTGTGTACAACTCAGGCTTTCAGATGAAGTCTTTTTTTTTTTTTTAGAGATGGAGTCTCATTTTGTTGCCCTCAGTTGAGTGCTCTGGCATCGCAGCTCACAGCAACCTCCAGCTCTTGAGCTTAGGCAATTCTCTTGCCTCAGCTTCCTGAGAAGCTAGGACTACAGGCATCCGCCACGACACCCGGCTATTTTTTCTTGCAGTTTGGCCAGGGCCGTGTTCGAACCCACCTTCGGTATATGGGGCCAGCATCCTAACCACTGTGCCACAGGTACCGCCCTCAGATGAAGTCTTATGCAGAAGGAAATTATTTCCTACATCCAAGTAGGTAACCGATCAACCAATTTGGAGATGAAAACTATAAATGAATTGTATATTTCAGCTGACTAATTAGTAAAAGGAAAGTACAGATGGGAAACTTTTTGGAGTATGATTGGCAAGGAAAAAAGAAATGATGGTGAGTGATTGTATAATGCATTTTTCAGCAGAGCATAAAGAGAAACTAGGAAACAAACACAGATAGAGCCACTCAGTACAGGAATAGAGAGTCTTAAAGAAGACAGAAAAAAAGAACAGTTTTTTGTATTTGGGGTTTTTTTGGGTTTTTTGAGACAGTTTCTCACTAGGTCACTCTGGGGTTGAATGCTGTGGTGTCATAGCTCACAGCAACCTCAAAATCTTGGGCTCAAGCAATCTTCTTGCCTCAGCCTCCCGAGTATAGCCTCCCAGCTATTTTTTTAGAGATGGGGTCTCGCTCTTGCACAGGCTGGTCTCGAACTCCTGAGCTCAAGAGATCTACCCACTTCAGCCTCTCAGAGTGCTAGGATTACAGGTGTGAGCCACTGTGCCCAGTCAAAAAAGAGCAATTTTGTTAAAAGTAAGTATGAAGAAAGTTATACATGTATATTGTTGATAGCTTAAACACATAAATATATTTGAAGCAATGCCTTTAATTAAATGTAAACAACAAACACAATAGGTATGTCAACTTCTATTTTAGTAACATGTTTAAAGCAGATTACGAATCTCCTAGTAACAATATAGCCATAGTCCTGGGGATAAAAAATTGTTTTTCTTCAGGATTGGGTTCTGAAAGACAATATATTTCTGGAAATGAAGTTTAATACCAAAGAGATCTTATTTTATAGACATATTATGTGAATTTTGATTTGCAGGGTGCTTGTTGAAAAGGCATTTAATTTTCCAAAAGATGTCTCTTCACAAGGTGAAACAGAAGGTTTAACAAAAGTTTTAGCTCCTGTTAAAGATTTCCTAAGAGCTCTCTCTTGCTTCCATTTTACTTCTGCTTCTCTGTGGTCACTACTACTTCACAGGAAGCAATTTTGCAAGCATTTATATGGCTCTGAGCCATGCATGAGTCAATTAGATTGCCTATTTTTTAAATCTCTCTAACAGTTTATAGAACAGACTAACCCCTTCTTCTCACACTGCATCAGGCTTGGATTCTGCCCTTTTGAGGAAGAACACATTAGACAAAAAAATAAATAAAAAAGAGAGAGAAAAGAAAAAAGCATCTAAATGGGGTCAGGACAGAAAATTAGAATCAAACTCTTCTTCTCCTGTGCAATCTCCTATTTGAAACACACATGCAATACTCAGATAATAGTTAATTCTTTAGCAACAGAGTCCAACATACCCCCCTTATTCTTCTAGATTTTTTTAATTTTAGGTTGACTTAGCTGTTTCTTTTCAAAATTGCAAATTACCCGTTTTCTTTGAATACAGGTCTGAGATAGAAGACAAAGCGAATCATGTAAATATAGTCTGTTCAGTATCACTGTAGTCTGGTATTTAACTTTGTTAAATATAATGGACTAATAAAAAGAGTAGCATGGGTAATATAAAAACAGGAGGTAGAACAAAAATATTTTTAATTGTCTATGGGGGCAGCAGTTTTGCCTTCCTTCCTCTTTTTCTTCCTTCCTTCTGCCCTTCATTCCTATGTGTTGATTAAGCTAATATTAGCATTAGTTTGCATTCCCTGAGCACAGAGCAGGTGCCCAGGCCACTCATGATCAGAAGTGGCCTAAAAGTGTGCTGAAAATATTCCATCTGGAATGTCTGCCTCGTGTGCTTGCATCATAAGAACTTACTTGGCCTACCTTGATAATCGGGTGCTGTTTTATCCTATCTGTGCTATGTATAATCTATACGAGGCCTTCAGCAATTAATATGTTTTCTACATAGGAGCAGAGACTGAACCTCTTTTTACTCATCGTGGAAGCCCAGGGGTCTAGCAAAGTATGGCATAAAGTGAGCATTCAACAAATATTGAAGAATGAAGTGGCTTTTTCTGAACATTAACAAAATAAAAATGAATAAAGAAAGCAGCCTTGAAATAGCCATGCTAAAACTACTTGCCTTTACCCAGACATACTGGGTTCTCTCTATCTCCCAGTATTTCCACCCTTTATTTACTCAAGTAGAATTTCTTTCAACAGGCCTTTTGTCCATAGATTCCTACTTAGCTCTCAAATTTCAGATGGATTAACAACACTCTGTGATGCTTTGGCAGACTGTTCTATTCTGTTATGTTTCTTCCTTACAGCATCTTGGACAGAGTGCTCTCTTACCACATTTTGATTGCTTATTGGCTCAAAAGGATAAACCCTCCCTAGGCTATGACTTCCTTAAAAGTAGGTGTGATGGTTAATTTTATGTATCAAATTGCCTGGGCCATGGGATGCCCAGGTATATGTGACTGTATATAGGGAAGAGGTCAACATTTGAAGATGTGGCTGAGTAAAGCAGGTACCCTACCCCCCAATGTGGGTGGGCACTACCCAATCTTTTTAAGACCTACATAGGACAAAAAGGCAGAGGAAGGGTGAATTCATTCTCTGCCTGACTTCTTTTTTTTTTTTTTTTGAGACAGTCTCACTATGTCACCCTCAGTAGAGTGCTATGGCATCACAGCTCACAGCAACCTCAAACTCTTGGACTTAAGAGTTTCTCTTGCCTCAGCCTCCCAAGTATCTGGGACTACAGGCGCTCACCACAACACCTGGCTATTTTTTGGTTGTAGTTGTCATTGTTGTTTGGCAGGCCCAGGCTGGGTTCAAACCTGCCAGCTCTGGTGTTTGTGGCTGGCGCCCTAGCCGCTTAGCTACAGGAGCCAAGCCTCTGCCTGACTTCTAAAACTAGGACATTAATCTTCCCCAGCCCTTAGCACTCCTGGTTCTCAGGGCTTCAAACCTGAACTGGAATCTATTCCATTGGCTCTGTGGCTCTCAGGATCAGACTATATAGCGGAAGGAACATTTGACCGGGTCTTGGAACATAAGAAAAAGTTCACCAAGTGGATAATCTAGAAGATATAACAGTATGAGCAAAGACAAGAAAATTTAATAGTACCTACCACAGCCTGGGCATGGTAGCTCATACCTATCTATAACCCCAGAGTTTTGGGAGGCTAAAGCAGGAGGATCACTTGAGGCAGCAATTCAAGACTAGCCTGAGCAACACAGCAAGACCTTGTCTCCACAAAACATAAAAAGAATTAACTAGGGGGTGGTGCCTGTGGCTCAGTGAGTAGGGCGCTGGCCCCATATACCAAGGGTGGTGGGTTCAAACCCAGCCCTGGCTGAACTGCAACCAAAAAATAGCCGGGCGTTGTGGCAGGCGCCTGTAGTCCCAGCTGCTCGGGAGGCTGAGGCAGGAGAATCGCGGAAGCCCAAGACCTGGAGGTTGCTATGAGTCCTGTGACATCATGGCACTCTACCGAGGGTGGTAAAGTGAGACTCTGTCTCTACAAAAAAATAATAATTAAAAAAAAAAAGTAAGTAGGCATGACAATGCAGTCTCAACTACTCAAGAGGCGGGGGTGGGAGGATCACCTGAGTCCAGGCATTCAAGGTTGCAATGAGCTGTGACCAGGCCACTGCAATCCAACCTGGGTGACAGAGAAAGAACTTGTCTTTATAAAAAGGGGGGGAAGTATCTACCATAGCATTAGAATTCAGCTTCTAGCCAAGATGGAGTAAAAGGAACCAGATTGATCATCCCACCTGAAACAACTGAAAAAACAGACAAAATATGTGGAATGCTAGCTTCAAGATAGTAGACATGGGTAACAAAGGACAGAGGTGGGTGTAAGATGGGAAACAAATAAGATGAATCCTATGATTGTCCCAATGTATCTAGAGAGAATTCCTAGGCTGGGGCTCTGGGGAAAGAAGTCAGGCAGAGCCCATCAGTCTCCCTGAGTGGAGGAGACTTGCTGACTTAAGAGTCTCAGGAGGCCAAGGTTGCCCAGGAGTCTACAAGGAAAAGTACTGTCAACACAAAGAGAAAGAACTCCAGAGAGCGGAAGCAATTCCCTTGGAGTCTTCAGCTGAGCACTGATCAACACACATATGCAAAGAAACCACTTCAGGCTGGGGAAAAGATTAGAGGGAATAGTATTTAGAGCAAATAACTTGGTGGAAACAGTTTCTGTTCTCATAACCAGAGTGAAAAACTTTCTAGTTTACAGAGTATTGGGTAGAAAGATTTTGCTTTGGTAGTTAGGCAAAATCAGCCCTAGACTCAAAGCTGCTCTAGTCTCATCTAACAAAATTCCAAAGCAAGAACTATGAATGTTAGTCTTTTTAAAATTTATTTCTTATTTTTTTAATTAATTAATTTGAAACAGAGTCTCGCTATGTCATCCTTGGTAGAGTGCTGTGGTGTCACAGCTCACAGCAGCCTCAACTCTTGGACTTAAGCGATTCTCTTGCCTCAGCCTCCCAAGTACCTGGGACTACAGGTGCCCACCACAGCGCCTGGCTGTTTTTTTGTTGCAGTTGTCATTGTTATTTAGCAGGCCCGGGTTGAGTTAGAGCCCTCCAGCCCCAGTGTATGTGGACAGCGCCCTAACCACTGAGTAAAAGCGCCGAACCTGAATATTAGTCTTTCATTGCTGTGCAGCAAATTGCCACAGACGTAGCAGCTTACAGCAACACAAAATTTATCTCATGGCTCCTCTAGTCAGGGCCTCACCAAGTTGAAATCAGGGTGTGGCTGGGACTTTGATTCTCATCTGAGGCTCAGGGTCCTCTGTGAAGAAAACTGAGGCAAGTGCAATGGCTCGTGCTTGTAATCTTAGCACTCTGGGAGGCTGATGCAGGTGGATTGCTTGAGCTCAGGTGTTCAAAACCACCCTGAGCAAGAGTGAGACCCCGTCTCTACTAAAAGCAGAAAAACTAGCTGTGCTTCATGGCTGGTGCCTGTAGACCCAGCTTCTTGGGATGCTGAAGCAAGAGGATCTTAGGAGCCAAGAGATTGAGGTTGCTGTGAGCTATGATGAGAGCCATGGCATTTTACTCAGGGTGACACTGTCTAAAGAAAAATACTTCTTGAATTCTTTACAAAATTTACTTTCTTGCAATTGTGAAACAGGTGTCTTTTTTTTTTTTTTCTGGGCGTTGATATTGACCACTTTTGGCTCCTAGAGGGTCCCGACAGGCAAGACATCAACACCATGATTTCTTTAATGCTTCATCTTCTTGTAAAGGCTCCTCTGTTTTTGGCAGGCCCATCTAGGATAACATCTCTGCCCAGTTTGCTTCTAAATGTATGTACAGTAAATGCTTAAGACAATTGCATTTAAAAAAAAAGATGTTAAAGACACAAAGGAAAGTGTGGTTTCTACACTTGTCAAATTGTCAATACCAGTAAACTGGTAAGTTGCACATGTGTAAAATATAATAACTAGAGCAATCACTGAAAAGCTACTTCTGGAGGGGGCATCAAGATGGCTGCCTAGCAGTGCCTGGCACTTGCCTCCTCCAAAACAGTGAGCAAATGACTGCATATAGACTAGAGCTTCTCAGAGGGAACATTGGCATTCAGCAGGGAGGTGGCAGAGAAACTCTGAGCCATAGAGGGAGAGGCTGGGATAGGCTCAGAGCCAGGTAAAGCTCTCTATGGTGAGGAACAGATAAGTAAGAGCTCCCAGTGGTCCAGATTCCCACTATGGACCCCTGCAGTCCTAGCCATTGGAAATTCCCTTGGTCTTCACAGGCCCTGAGACTAGAATAGAGGGAGCTACCGGCAGTCCTCATAACAGCATTGTTGCTGAGAGGGAAGTGGTGCTGGATCCCACACCTTCTGGGACCCAAGCAGGTGTGGCATTGTGCCATTCTGAGAGCTCAGTCCCCAGCAGACTACATCCAGACCCTGCGTCTCTCCATTCCTAAAGCCCCGTTGACGTCCCCTCATTGTCCACCAGAGGGCTGCAGTGTCATGACACTGACTGACCCCAGCAGTGTGGCTGTGTCCCTAGCACTTAACCCTAGACAGAGTCCTACAGCCCCAGAGAACAGGCAGTACAGTGCAGAGCACCAGGAAGGCTGCTCTCAACAACAAAAGGGGTCAAAGCATGTGCTCCCAGGATCACAGCCACTGACAGCAATACCACTCCCTCCAGCAGCAGGGCTGCACGGGCCTTCAGGGAGCCTGGAGACTGGCTCACCTAGGTGCCATCCCAGAGACTGAGGACCGGTCCTCCCTCTCCCCCCACTGCTGACATCTTCACACATCATCTGAGTGTTCAGAGATTAACCCACCCTGCTCACCACCACCAGCAACCACGTGTATCATCCAAAGGCCTGAGAACAGACTCATCTTTCCTACCATAGCTATTGCCAGTTCCTGTAAGAGTTACCCAGGGACCTGGGGTTTGTGCCTCCCACTCTTTATCTCCCATGCCCACACATACCTTCTAGGAGGCTGAAGATAGGTCCACTCCACCTGTCATCACTGCCTGAGTGCACTGTCTGGAGGCCTGGGGATAGGTCCTCTCCGCCCACTGCTGACACCCAGAAGTACTTCTCAGGGACCTAGGGAGTGGTCCACCCAACCTGCAGCCACCACTACCACCAGCACCCATCCATACGCACTACATTGGGCCCTGGGTCTGGCCACCCAACCCACCACCACCACCACTGGCATGCTGCATGCACTTCTTGGGGGCCTAAAGGTTAGCCTGCCATTATTTCTGCTACTACTGATGCCACACATACCACTCAGGGGCCTGAGAATCCACTCTCCCACTTGGCCCACTGCTGGTACTGATAGCACCAGAGCAAGCTGCCTGGAAGCCCAAGGACAGGCCCACCCAGATCCACCACCACTGGTGCCCATGTATACCACCGGGGGACCAGAAGACTGGCCTCCCTGGCCCACTGCCACCCCCACTGGTGTCTGAGCAGCAGACCACCTGGTGTCCCCATCCCCAGAAAAGGCTTGTAACAACCTCTACTAACAACCACAGCCTGAGACACTGAGTAACTCATGGTCACAAGTGACACTATTACGTCAAAGAAATCATGGAGACTATACTAAATTTCCCTATGGAAGCCAATCCATAAAATTGGAACAAGCAACTCTTATACCACATGTACAAATATTAGTGTAAAGACACAAGAAACATAGAAAAACAAGGAAACAAGACAAAGGAAAACAATATTGCTCCAGTAACTGATCCCAGTGAAAAGGAAATCTATTAAATGCCTGAAAAAGAATTCAAAATAATGATACTAAAGAAACTCATTTGAGATATAAGAAAACATAGATAAGCAATACAAGGAAATCAGGAAAACAACTGATGATCTGAATGAGAAATTAAAGAGATAAATATCATGAAAAAGAACCAAACAAATCCCAGAACTAAAGAATTCAATTAATGAAAGCAACAATACAGGCCTGGCACAGTGGCTCACACCTGTATTCCTAGCACTCTGGGAAGCTGAAGCAGGTAGATTCCTCGAGCTCAGGAGTTCAAGACCAGCCTGAGCAAGAGCAAGACCCCATCTCTACTAAAAATAGAAAAACTAGATGAGTGTTGTGGTGGATGCCTGTAGTCCCAGTTACTCGGGAAGCTGAGGCAAGAGGATTGCCTGAGCCCAAGTGTTTTAGGTTGCTGTGAGTTAGGATGCCATGGCACTCTACCCAGGGCAAAAGAGTGAGACTCTGTCTCAAAACAAAACAAAAGAAAACAAAAAACAAAAATCAGCTTTTGCATGAAAGAATAGAATGAGAACTTACTTACTCCCACTAAGGGACAGCACTGAGGCATTCTTTTTTTTTTGAGACAGAATCTCACTGTTGTTGCCCTCAGTGGAATGCTGTGGCATCACAGCTCACAGCAACCTCCAGCTCTTGGGCTTAGGCTATTCTTTTGCTTCAGCCTCCTCAGTAGCTGGGACTATAGGCACCCACCCCAATGCCCAGCTATCTTTTTTTGGCAGTTTGGCTGGGGCTGAGTTCAAACCTGCCACTCTCAGAATACGGGGCTGGCATCCTACTCACTGAACCACAGGCCCCGCCCCCACTAAGGCATTTTTGAAGACCCATCCCCATAACCCAAATATCTCCTACCAGGCCATACCTCCGACATTGAGTATCGAAGTTCAACATGAGATTTGGAAGGAATAAAAATCCAAACTATATCAAGATTCAAATAAATAAGACATGAAAAATGAGACATTACCAAAAAAAAGAAAAGAAAAGAAAAAGAAAAATGAGACATTACCACAGAAATAGAGATGATCATTGCAGATTATTATGAAGAACCATATGATATAAATTGGAAAGCCTAGAGGAAATGGATTAATTCCTAAACATGTATATAAGCCTACAAGATTAAACCAGGAAGAAATAGAAAACCCGCACAGAACAATAGCAAGTAATGAAATTGAATCAGTAATAAAAAAATTCCTGACAAAGAAAAACCCAGGATCAGATAGCTTTACTGCTAAATTCTACCAGTTATAAAGAATGCCAATTCTTCTCAAAACTAGTCCAAAGGACTGTAACAAAATGGTCAACATACAGAGGTGGTCAACATGAGTATCTAGGCCTACTATGCTGATATGGACATGTGGTTCGTGTCCTGTTCATGAAAATTATTATTATTTTTTTTGAGACAGAGTCTTATAATGTCACCCTCCTCGGTAAAGTGCCATCACGTCACAGCTTATAGCAACCTCCAACTCTAGGATTTAAGCAATTCTTTTGCCTCAGCCTCCCAAGTAGCTGGGACTACACATGCCTGCCATGATGCCTGGCTATTTTTAGAGATGAGGTCTCACTCTGGCTTAGGCTGGTAGTCCCAGCTACCCATGAGCTGAACCCATGAGCTCAGGCAATCCACCCACCTCAGCCTCCCAGAGTTCTAGGATTACAGGTGTGAGCCACCGTGCCTGACCTACAAAAAGTACTTTTTTTTTTTTGAGACAGAGTCTCACCATGTTGCCCTTGGTAGAATGCTATGGCATCAGAGCTCACAGCAACCTCAAACTCTTGGGCTTAAGTGATACTCTTACCTCACCCTCCCAAGTAGCTGGGACTACAAGCATCCACCACAATGCCCAGCTATTTCTTGTTGGTGTTCTTGTGGCAGTTGTCATTGTTGTTTAGCAGACCCAGGTGGGTTTGAACCCACCTGCTTTGGTGTAGGTGGCCGGCACCCTAACCACTGGGCTACGGGTGCTGCACCAAAAAGTACTTTTGATTGAAATTTTTAACCTTTTGATGTGCTTCAATTTGCAAATCTTGTCATTAGATTTTATAGTGAGAAACAATAATGAATATGGATAGATATTTGTTCAGAAGCTGAAATATGAATAATTCATAAACTTATAAATGTTTGTTTTTATCTTTCACAAGTGCCATTTCTTAGTCACTATGAATATGTTTTCTCCTCTCCTAGTTGCCTGCTTAGTACAAAATGCATAAAACTACTGTTTATTTAGACTGCAAGCAATTGAGATCATCAAATAACTGAATTTTTCCTGCATTTCGTGTTGGCAAAGAAAATTTCAATAAAAATGAATACCAAATCGGCAAACTAACTTTTTAAAGAATTTTTAGAAAGCTTTTTAAAGAATTTTTCCAGGGTATGCTTTTTCAGTAGTAATTCCTAGGTCTTCTATCAACGGTCATGTTCATTTAGATACATGATGCTTAAAGAGAGGATGCTAAAGCAGAGGAGGGAATAGAAAATAAAGGACTCTTTACCATAAATAGTGTGGCCAGGTGCGGAGGTTCATGCCTGTAATCCTAGCACTCTGGGAGGCTGAGGCAGGTGGATAGCTTGAACTCATGAGTTCAAGACCAGCCTGAGCAAAAGCAAGACTTTGTCTCTACTAAAAATAGAAAAACTGAGGCAAGAGGATTGCTTGAGCCCAAGTTGGAGGTTGCTGTGAGCTACGATGCTACGGAACTCTACCCAGGGTGATAGCTTGAGATTGTGTCTCAAAAATAAATAAAATAAAATAAAATAAATTGTGAAATACCGTCTCTCTTCATAAAGTAAACAAGGAATTTAAAATCTTTAAATTAGTTTAAACAATGTAAAAAATTTCATGTAGTTATGCTAAACCAATTAATTTAAAATATAACATTAGATTTTTTAAACTTATTTTATATACATATTTTGAGACAGAGTCTCAAGCTATTGCCCTGGGTAGAGTGCTGTGCCATCATAGCTCACAACAACCTCCAACTCTTGGGCTCAAGCAATCCTCTTGCCTCGTTTTTTTTTCTTCTACTTTTAGTAGAGACAGGGTCTTGCTTTTTTTTTGCTCAGGCTGGTCTCGAGCTCCTGAGTTCAAGTTATCCACCTGCCTTGGCGTCCCAGAGTGCTAGGATTATAGCATGAGCCATCACGCCCAGCCTAACTTATTATATTTTAATTATTTTTGTCAACCTCACATAATTTGTGTGCAGACTTTAAAACTGATTTTTTTTTTTTTTTTTGTAGAGACTCACTATACTGCCCTCGGGTAGAGTGCCGTGGCGTCACACGGCTCACAGCAACCTCTAACTCTTGGGCTTACGCGATTCTCTTGCCTCAGCCTCCCGAGCAGCTGGGACTACAGGCACCCGCCACAACGCCCGGCTATTTTTTTGTTGCAGTTTGGCTGGGGCTGGGTCCGAACCCACCACCCTCGGCATATGGGGCCGGCGCCCTACTCACTGAGCCACAGGCACCGCCCTTAAAACTGATTTTCAACTGGTGTGCCGCTAGAGCATCTTAAGTGTGTCACAATTTTTTTTCTTTTACAAAAAATGTTAAAGATAATTAATTAAATTATTTTCAAAAGAAGTTTCAAAGCACAGTAAATACATTCTTTTACTCTTTTTTTTTTTATCAACATGATTAAAGTATGCTGTAGAAGTTTACAGGTTCAAATGTGCTGTGAGATAAAAAAGGTTGAAAAACACTGCTTTAAAACTATGCTTTCATAGATTAATGAACTGATTAAACAGTGAAGCTATATTTGCCACTGGCCTTGTCTGTGACAGAAGATATATATATCTTGAGCTGTAGTGATGATTGGATATGAATTCTGAGAACTTGAAGACAGGCAATATATTTTAGAAATAGCAGAGGAAAGATTTCGAGCTTTTCAAATTTAGTCTTTCAAAGATAAAATGTACCATGTGTATTCATGGAAATATTTCATATGCTTAAAATACTTTAAAAATAGCTTCACAGAAAATAATGGCTGGTGGGTTCAAACCCAGCCTGGGCTGGCTAAAACAACAATGACAACTGCAACAAAAAGTAGCTGGGTTTTGTGGCGGGTGCCTGTAGTCCCAGCTACTTGCGAGGCTGAGGCAAAAGACTCAATTAAGCACCAGAGTTTGAGGTTGCTGTGAGTTGTGACACCATGGCACTGTACCCAAGGCGATAGCTTGAGACTCTGGCTCAAAACAAAAAAGAGAAAAGAAAACAGAGGAGTAAGGATAAAGAATAAAGGACTTTAAAAAATGAATTGCTGAAATACCATGTGTCTGTCTTCACAAAGTAAATAAGGAATTTGAAAAAAATACAAACTAAAGTATCAACTTTTCCAGTTTAAACTAAATAATTAAGATGATAGATCATATTGGTGCATATAAAAAGCAGTATTTAATAACTTTTACTTAGAGTTTTATAGTTTGTTAAATTCTTTCTTATCAGTTCATTTGTTTCTCACAATGACCCTCTGAGGCAGGCATTATCATAACCTGCATATGCTAGAAGAGAAATTTAGGGATTAGAAAAGATACTTGCCATTTTCATCATTTAACTCTTCTGCCAAATCTTACCAAACATAGTGTCCCTTTGCTGTAGCAGAAAGGCCCGTTTTCTCGTTTGTAGCCTTTTTTTTTTTTTTTGCAGTTTTTGGCCAGGGCTAGGCTTGAACCCACCACCTCTGGCATATGGGGCCGGCACTCTACTCCTTTGAGCCACAGGCACTGCCCTGTAGCCTTTTTTTAAGGTAACCCTTGACAGGGAAATAATAGTTATAAATAGATAGTGGGGGATACTATTTCCTCCGCCAATTACACTGCAAGCTATGCTGGCATATGCTGCCTTGTTAAAACAACCCAAAAAAACTCTCCACTATTCTGAATTCCCTTAGGAATTTAGGTTGGCATTTAGGGAGTGGTAGTGTGTATGCTCTGGTGTTAGGGTCAGAGGGTCACTCTGGGGCTTAGTCCCACTGCTGTTTGCTGGGAGAACAACAGTTTCAAGGGAGTATAAGATAAAGAAACAGATTAGAGATTCCAAAATGTAAGGAAAAACACCATAGAGGGTTCCATTTAAGATTTCAAACTTCATTCAATCAACTATTTCCACAGAATGCTTTCTAAAATTTTTCTTTTTTACTGTTGTTAGATTGCCTTGCATTTGGAGGTTAGATATTTCAGTCACCAGACAGCTGTCAACTTGTTCTGTAAATGTAATAGTTTCATTCTTAGAAACATGTAAACTACTATGTTTCTGACTGAATTATAATAGATAAAAGACTTGCAACTGGGAAATGTGGGATGAAGTAACATCCCTAGATAACCCACTTTCTGGTCCCTTAATTGCTTATGATGTTTCTTCTCACCTATACAAATAAAATACGGTGTACAGTAACTTTTTAGTCAAAACACAGTGATGCAGGTTGAGACTGAAATCCTGCTTTTGTTTTTTGCTGCTGCTGCTCTTTAACCAAGGATACAGGTATTATTCTGGTGATGCTACTGTGCTGCTTAGTTATCCTGAACACGTTCTTTTTCTTTTTCTTTTTTTTTTTTTGAGACAGAGTCTCACTATGCTGCCCTCTGTAGAGTGCTGTGGCATCACAGCTCACAGCAACCTCCAACTCTTGGGCTTAAGCGATTCTCTTGCCTCAGCCTCCCAAGTAGCTGGGACTATAGGTGCCTGCCACAACACCCGGCTATTTTTTTTCTTGCAGTTGTCATTGTTGCTTTAGCTGACCCAGGCCAGGTTCGAACCTGCCAGCCTCGGTGTATGTGGCTGGTGCCCTACCCACTGAGCTATGGGTGCCACCTAAACACATTATTTTTCAACTGTATTAATGATATGTCTTATTTTTTACTATTTGATACTTATGTGTGAATAAGTATAGCTGATTGCTCATAGGTAGCATACAAATTCAGAGTTTGGAATGATGGTCATGCCAAACAACCACATGCTGTCTATACGGGTGGCTGTTTTGTTTTTTTTGTTTTTTTTTTTGAGGCAGAGTCTCACTATGTCACTCTCGGCAGAGTGCTGTTATGTCACAGCTCACAGCAACCTGAAACTCTTGGGCTTAAGCGATTCTCTTGCCTCAGTCTCCCAAGTAGCTGGGACTACAGGTGCCTGCCACAACAAATGGCTGTTTTTTTTGTTGCAGTTGTCATTGTTGATTTTAGCAGGCCCGGGCCAGATTCGAACCCACCAGCCTTGGTGTATGTGGCTGGCACCCTACCCATTGAGCTATGGGTGCCACTAACACCTTTGCTTTCTGATGGTTCAATGTACACACATTTTGTTTCATGCACAAAAACTATTAAAATTATATATAAATGCTGGGCGCCTGTGGCTCAAGCGGCTAAGGCGCCAGCCACATACACCTGAGCTGGCGGGTTCAAATCCAGCCCGGGCCCGCCAAATAACAGTGATGGCTGCAACCAAAAAATACACGGGCGTTATGGCGGGTGCCTGTAGTCCCAGCTACTTGGGAGGCAAAGACAGGAGACTTGCTTGAGCCCAGGAGTTCGAGGTTGCTGTGAGCTATGATGTGACAGCGCTCTATCCAGGGCAACAGCTTGAGGCTCTGTTTCAAAAAAAAAAAAAATTATGTGTAAAATTACCTTCAGTCTAGGTATATGAGGAGTATATGGAACACAAATGAATTTCATGTTTAGATTCAGGTCCTTTCCCTAAAATATCTCATTATATATATACAAATATTACAAAATGTAAAAAAAATTGAAAAGTCTGAAACACATCTGGTCTCAAGCATTTTGGATAAGGGATGCTCAACCTGTACTTCTTTTTCCAAATTTCATTGAAGAGTGTTGTGCATCATGTTTTGACTGTGACCCATCACGTGAAGTCAGGTATGGAATTTTCCACTGTGGCATCGCTCACATGTTGGCAGTCACAAAGTTTCTTTTTTTTTTTAAATTTATTTATTTTTATTGTTAAATCATAGCTGTGTACATTAGTGCAATCAAGGGGTACAATGTGTGGGTTTCATATACAATCTGAAATATTCTCATCAAACTGTTCAACGTAGCCTTCATGGCATTTTCTTAGTTACTGTATATAGGCATTTGTATTTTGCATTTAGTAAGTTTCGCCTGTACCCATTCTAAGATGCACCGTACATGTGGCCCCACCCATTACCCTCCCTCCAGCAAAACCTCCTCCCTCCCGCCCCTTCCTTGGCCCTTTCCCTATAGTTTTGTGCTGTAGTTGGGTTATAGCCTTCATGTGAAAGCTATAATTTAGCTTCATAGTAGGGCTGAGTACATTGGATACTTTTTCTTCCACTCCTGAGATACTTTGCTAAGAAGAATATGTTCCAGCTCCATCCATGTAAACATGAAAGAGGTAAAGTCTCCATCTTTCTTTAAGGCTGCTTAATATTCCATAGTATACATGTACCACAATTTGCTAGTCCATTCGTGGGTCGATGGACACTTGGGCTTCTTCCATGACTTAGCAATTATGAATTGGGCTGCAGTAAACATTCTGGTACAGATGTCTTTGTTATATAGTGACTTTTGGTCTTCTGGGTATAAACCTAGTAAAGGAATTATAGGATCGAATGGCAGGTCTATTTTTAGGTCTCTAAGTATTCTCCAAACATCCTTCCAGAAGGAATGTATTAGTGTGCATTCCCACCAGCAGTGTAGAAGTGTGCCCTTTTCTCCACATCCACGCCAACATCTCTGGTTTTGGGATTTTGTTATGTGGGCTACTCTTACTGGGGTTAGGTGATATCTCAAAGTAGTTTTGATTTGCATTTCTCTGATTATTAAGGATGATGAGCTTTTTTTCATGTGTTTGTAGATCGTGCGTCTGTCTTCTTTAGAGAAGTTTCTCTTCAAGTCCCTTTCCCACCCTGAGATGGGATCACGTGCTCTTTTCTTGCTAATATGTTTGAGTTCTCTGTGGATTCTGGTTATTAGACCTTTATCCCAGGTATAACCTACAAATATTTTCTCCCATTCTGAGGGCTGTCTGCTTGCTTTACTTACTATGTTCTTGGCTGTGCAGAAGCTTTTTAGTTTGATCAGTAATGTATTTTTGATACTGCTTCAATTGCCTGGGGAGTCCTCCTCATAAAATATTCACCCAGGCCGATTCTTTCAAGAGTTTTCCCTGCATTTTCTTCAGGTATTTTTATAGATTCATGTCTTAAGTTTAAATCTTTTATCCAGTGAGAGTCTATCTTAGTTAATGGTGAAAGGTGTGGGTCCAGTTTCAATCTTCTACAGATTGCCAGCTGCAAAGTTTCAAATTTTGAAGCATTTTCAGTTTTGGCTCTTTAGATTAGAGATGCTAGACATTTGGGGGTTTTTTGTTTGTTTGTTTCTTTGTTTTGTGAGACAAAGCCTCAAGCTATCACCCTGGGTTGAGTGCTGTTACCCTGGGTAGAGTGCTATGGCATCACAGCTCACAGCAACCTCCAACTCTTGGGCTTCAGCCATTCTCTTGCCTCAGCCTCCCAAGTAGCTGGGACTACAGGCGCCCACCACAATGCCCGGCTATTTTTTGGTTGTAGTTTTCATTGTTGTTTGGCAGGTCGGGGCTGGATTTGAACCCGCCAGGTCTGGTGCATTTGGCTGGCGCCTTAGTGGCTTGAGCTGCTGGCGCCAAGCCTAGACCTTGGTTTTTATTTTATTTTGTTTTGTGTTGTGTTGTATCGAGACAGGCTCTTGGTCTGTCACCTGGGCTAGGGTGCAGGGGCATCATCATACTTAACTGCAGTGTCAAATTCATGGGCTCAAATGATCCTCCCACCTCAGCCTCCCCCGTGGCTGAGACTACAAGCACATGCCACCAAACTCAGCTATAGTTTTTTTAATTTTTTCGTAGAAAGAAGGTCTTGCTATTGATCAGGATGGTCTCAAACTTCTAGGCTCAAGTTGATCCTCCTGCTTAGGCCTCTCAAATTGCTGGGATTGTAGGTGAGAGACATCATTTTGGGCCTTGGTATACTCAAACCTTTATTATTATGGGGCCAGGTGCAGTGGCTCATACCTGTAATCCCAACACTCTGGGAGGGTGAGGCGGATAGATTGCCTGAGCTCACAGGTTTAAGACCAGCCTAAGCCAGAGCAAGACCCCACCTCTAAAAAATAGCAGGGCATTGTGGTAGACGCCTGTAGTCCCAGCTACTCAGGAGGCTGAGGCAAGAGAATCTCTTGAGCCCAAGAATTAGAGGTTGCTGTGAGCTATGACACCACAGCACTCTACTGAGGGCAACAAAGTGAGACTCTGTCTCAAGAAAACAAACAAACAAAATTTTAAATGGGTAATTCATCACAAAATTTAATAATTCTTTTTTTTTTTTTTTTGAGACAGAACCTCAAGCTGTCACCCTGGGCAGAGTGCTGTAGCATCACAGCTCACAGCAACCTCCAACGCCTGGGCTCAAGCCATTCTCCTGCCTCCCAGGAAGCTGGGACTATAGATACCCACCACAACACCCAGCTATTTTTTGGTTGCAGCCATCATTGTTGTTGTGAGGGCCTGGGCTGGATTCGAAACTGCCAGCTCAGGTGTATGTAGCTGGTGCCTAGGCCGCTTGAGCCACAAGCGCCAAGCCATAAATGTGTATATACCTAATAACAAGGCTTCAAAATATATGAAAACAAAAATGAATAGAACTAATAGGAAAAATAGAGAAATCCACACAGAGACATCAACACTTCGTTCTCACAAATCAATAGAACGAATTAATTAATAATTAGTAGGGCATAAAAGAATAATACTATCAACTGACTTGACCACATTAGCTCTTTTAGAATATACCACCCAACATTAACAGAATATGCAATCTTTTCAAATACACTTGGGACATTTACCAAGATAGACTCTAGTGTGGGACATAAAACAAATTTTAAGTTTAAAGAATTTAAAGCATGCACAGAATAGGCAATTTTACAGAGGCAGAAAATAAATTGGAGATTACAAGAGGCTGGGAGGAATGGTAAGTTTATTGATTAATGGGTATGGAGTTTCTGTTCAGGATGATGAAGATGTTCTGGAAATAGTGATGATAGTCACACAACATTGTGGCTACGCTTAAAGCCACTGAATTGCAAACTTAAAAATGGTTAAGATGGTAAATCTTATGTGATGAATATTGTACCATAAGAAAAAAAATCAGTTGGTGGGGGGAATTCATACACATAATATATTAACTGACCAGAACAGTGTTAAACAAGAAACTTACAGAAATACATCAAGAAAATCCTTCAGGCTGGACGTGGTGGTTCATGGCCTGTAATCCTAGCACACTGGGAGACCACAGCAGGTGGATTGCTTGAGCTCACGAGTTTGAGACCAGCTTGAACAAAAAGCTAGACTCTGTCTCTACTAAAAATAGAAAAAACTGAGGCAAGAGGATCACTTGAACTGTAGAGTTGGAGATTACTTTGAGCTACAATGATGCCACGGTACTCTACCCAGGGAGACAGCTTGAGACTCTGTCTCAAAAAAAAAAAAAAGAAAAAAAAGTCTTCAATATTTGGAAATAAAACAAGACACTTCTAAATAATCCATGAACCAAAGAAAAATTTCAAGGGAAATTAGAAAATATTTTTAATTGAATGAAAGTGAAAATGCAGCATATCAAAATTTGTGGATTGCAGCCAGTACTTAGGAGAAAATGTACAAAACTGAATGTTCATATTAGAAAAGAATAAAGGTATAAAGTTAGTAGCCTAAGTTTTCAGCTTAAGAATGTAAAAAAATGGGTGCAAAGAAATCCAAAGCAAGTAGAAAGAAGGAAATAATAATAAAGAGAAGAATGGAAATCAATAAAACTGAAAAGAAATAAAGTAGTAAAGAAAACAATGAAACCAAAAGCTGATTCATTGAAAAGACCAATAAAGTATATAAACCTTTAGCCAAAATGATCAAGGAGAAAGAGATAAAAGACAAATTACTAATATTAGGAATAAAGAGGGGCTATCACTGTCCTCTTCGAACATATTATATGTGGACCGTTTAATAGGGAAATAGGATGAAAACATTTATTCCCAGAAATACAGTAACTTAGATGAAATAAACAATTTCTTGAAAAACACTAACAATGCTCCCTCAAGAAGAAATGAATAATTGGATAGAACTCTATACCTATTAAAGAAAATAAACTTATGGGTTAAAAATTCCAAAAAAGAAAATTCCAGGTTTCACTAGTGTGGCCCCAGTTACTAGGGAGGCTGAGGCAAGAGAATCGCCTAAGCCCAAGAGCTGGAGGTTGCTATAAGCTGTGACCCCATGGCACTCTACCAAGGGTGACATAGTGAGACTCTGTCTCAAAAAAAAGAATACTATTTACAATAACTTACAAATATGAAATATTTAGACATGATCTAATAAAGTATGTGCTAACACCCCCCCCATTATTGATGTAAGAAATAAAAAAAGACCTAAAAAAACTGAGAGTGTACTGTGTTCATGGATTGGAAGACTCAATATTATTAGAATGCCAATATTCCACACATCGATTTACAGATTTAATGTAATCTCCATCTAAACCACTTGAGGGTATTTTGTAGAAATTGGCAAGATGATTTTAAAATTTACATGGCTAGACACAGTGGCACATGCCTTTAATCCAGCTACATGGGAGGCTGAGGCTAGAGGATTGCTTGAGCCCAGGAGTTTGAGGTATAGTGTGCCATAATCATGCCTGTGAAAAGCCACTGCATTCAGCCTAGGCAACATAGAGACACCTCCATCTCTGAAAATAAACAAAACAAAACATGGATAAACAAGGAACCTATAAAAGCCAAAACAATTTTTAAAAATGAAAACAAAGCTGGAGCAGTCATAGTACTAGATTTCAAGACTTCAAAACAGCATACTTTCCTTTTCCTGGAAAAGGAAAAATACATAGATCAATTGAATGGAGAATCTGTTGTGAAATAGACTTACACAAAATTGGTCAATTGATTTTCACCAAGATACCAAAGAAATTACATATTGAAAGGACAGATTTCAGCAACTGGCAATCAAACAATTTGACATCCTTATGCAAAAACAAAAAAGAACTACTTTAAGTTGTTGGTTGCTAATATTTTATTATAGTCAGTTAAAATATTTTGTATGGTTTCAACTTATTCAAATTTGTAAAGGTTTGTTTTTGTTCTTCGTGTATTTAAAAACTCTATTGTTTGAGCCTGGCATGGCAGCTCCTATAAACTTAGCACTCTGAGAGGCTGAAGCAGGTGGATTGCTTGAGGTTAGGAGTTTAAGATCAGCCTGAGCAAGAGGAAAATCTCATCTCTAAAAATAGCCAGGTATTGTGGCAGGCCCCTGTAGTCCCAGCTACTTGGGAGGCTGAGGCAAAAAGATCTCTTGAGCCTAAGAGTTTGAGATTGCTGTAAGCTATGATGCCTTAGCACTCTACCCAGTGTGACAGAGCAAGACTCTGTCTCAAAGAGTGTATCCATTTAGTACTGTTCTGTCTTCTCCAAGTTCTTTTTGACTATTGTTTGCATGGTGTATCTTTTTCTATCTAAAAGGACTTTTAACCTAAGTCTTTATAATTAAACTATCTTTCTTAAGGCCAACATGTGGCTCTTTCTTTAAAGCCAATATAACAACTGTGATCTCTTAATTAGTGTGTTTAGACCATTTACATTTAATGTATTATTAGTGTGGCTAGATTTAAGGCTATCATTTTATTATGTTTTCTGTTTGTCCTGTCTTCTTTTTTGTTCTCTTTTCTGCCTTCTTTTGGACTATTCAAATAGCTTTAGTATTCCACTCCATTTTATCTGTTCTCTAACACTCCCACTCTCCCTTTCTGGCAGTTCTAGGGCAGGGTTTTTCAATCTTAACACTAGTGATAATTTGAATCAGATAATTCTTTGTTCCATGTGTGCAATGTAAAATGTAACATTCCTAACCTCTACCCAGTAGATGCTAGTCATTCCCCTACCTCCAGTAATAGTAGTCAAAACTTTCTCCTTCCCCTGTTAAGAATAACTGCTCTGGGTAGTACCATAGTTGGTAGTACCAATGCTACTTAGAGTAACATTTTACTATTTAAGTAAAATGCAGATACCTTACAACCATATAGGTCCCTCAATCTTCTTATAGTTGTCATATGTATTAAATCTACATGCATTAAAAACTTTATCAAAGTCAAAATTTTTTATTTTAATAATTATACATATTTTAAAGAACTAAAAGAAAAAAAGGGCAAAAAATCTTCTATATTTACCCAGCTATTTACTATTTTTATTCTTCGTCATTTATTCCTAAAGTTCCATGTTTCACCTAGTGTTATTTCCCTTTGGTCTGAAGAACTTCTGATAGCATTTCTTGTAGTTAGCTATGAGTTTTCTTAGTTTTCCTTCATCTGAGAATGTATTTATTTCTCCTTCACTTTTTTTTTTAAAGAAACTCAACAGGACTACTAACTTTATCAAAATTTGGAGTTTAATTATACATTTCTCCTTCATTCTTGAAGCATATTTTTGCTGGATACAGAATGGTGGTGATGACTTTTTGATCATTTTAAAGATGCTGCTCCACTATCTTTTGGCCTTCATGGTTTCTGGTGAGAAAGCCAACATAATTATTAACATCATTGTTGTCCTATAGAGATTATATGTGTAATGTGTCGTTTTTCCTTAAATACTTGTAAGATTGTTTTTCTTTACATTTAGTTTTCAGTAGTTTGATTATAATGTGTTTGATTATGCTTTTCTTTTAGTGTATTTAATTTTAGGTTCTCTGAACTTCTAGAACCTGCATATTTTTCCAAGTTAATGTCTTTTAGCAAATTTGGGAAGTTTTCAGCCATTATCTTCAAATGTTTTTTCTGTATCAATCTTTCTCTTTCTCTCTTTAGAGACAGGATCTCACTCTGTAGAACAGAGATGTGATCACAGCTCTACAGAGTGGAGTGCCGTTGTATATGATGATAGCTCACTGGGCTCCTGGGCTCAAGTGATTCTCCCTCAGCCTCCTGAGTAGTTGGGATTATAGGCATATGCCACCATGCTTAGCTAATTTTTTAATACTTTTCTTGTAGAGATGGGTTTTGGTTATGTTGCCCAGGCTGGTCTGAAACTCCTGGCCTCAAGTGATCCTCCCACCTTGGCCTCCTAAAGTACTGGGATTACCATCAACCCTGGCCTATACCAATTTTTTTTTACAGGACTCTAATGTTATAAGTGTTAGACTTTTGATATAGTTCCTTGACTCCCTAAAGTTTCAGTGTTTTCAATCTTTTTTTCTCTTTGTTCTTAAAGTTGGATAATTTCTATTCAACTATCAAGTCCACTGACTCTTTCCTTTATCATCTTCATTCTACTATTGAACTTGCCCAGTAAAATTTAAATTTCAGAGACTATATGTTTTTATACTAAATTTTCTCTTTTGTTCTTTTTTTATAATTTCATTTCTTTGCTGAGAAAGAGAAATTACATCTTTCCATATATATATATATATTTTTTTTTTTTTTTTTTTTTTTTTTTTGTGGAAACAGAGTCTTACTTTATGGCCCTTTATGGCCAAATTTGCTAGAGTGCCATGGCATCACACAGCTCACAGCAACCTCCAACTCCTGGGCTTAAGCGATTCTCTTGCCTCAGCCTCCCGAGTAGCTGGGACTACAGGCGCCCGCCACAATGCCCAGCTATCTTTTGGTTGCAGTTCAGCCGGGGCCGTGTTTGAACCTGCCACCCTCGGTATATGGGTCCCGTGCCCCACCGACTGAGCCACAGGCACCGCCCCATCTTTCCATATTTTTTTTTTGAGACTTTGTCACCCTCAGTAGAGCACTATGGCATCATAGCTCACAGCAACCTCAAACTGTTGGGCTCAAGCGATTCTCATGCCTCAGCCTTCTGCGTAGCTGAGACTACAAGCACCTGCCACAATGCCCAGCTATTTTTAGAGATAGGTGTCACTTTAGCTCAGGCTGGTCTTGAACTTCTGACCTCAAGCAATGCACCTGCCTCAGCCTCCCCAAGGGCTAGGATTATAGGTGTGAGCCACCATGCCCAGGATCTTTCCATTCATTTTATTTAACATATGCTTACCTTTAACTCATCGAGCTTAGCTTTAAAGTCTTTTGAAGACTTTAAAGTCTTTGATAACTTTGCCATCTGTATTATTTTGGAATTGGCTACTATTAATTGTCTGTTTTCCTTCAGAAATGGTCACACTTACCTGGTTCTTTGTTCATCAAGTAATTTTGAATTGTATTCTGGACTTTTTGAATATTAAATTGTGTGGATATGAGTCCTGTTAAAATCCTCTAAGGAATATTTTTCTTTATTCTTATTACTTTATTTTTTTCTTATTTTATTTTATTATTTGTTCTACTTATTTTTGCAGGCAATCAACTCAGGTAGCTTCAGACTGCAGACTGAAAATTTTAAAAATCACTTTCTGTGGGCAGTGATTCCAATCTCATTTCAGTTTTCAAAGTCTAATCATTGCTGCTTTGGGCCTGTTCAACCCATGCACCTCTAAGAAGTTAGAGTGAGTCTAGTCTTGAATGGTGCTTTAAGTCTTAGTTCCATTCTCAAAGCCTTTACTATGTTGATTTAGGTCTGTCCCATGTATATGCAGCTCAAGGGTAAACTTGGGACTTGTGTAGTTTCTTAACATATTCTTTTTTTTTTTTTTTCTTTTTGAGACAGAGTCTCAAGCTGTTGCCCTGGGTAGAGTGCTATGGCATCACAGCTCACAGCAACCTCCAAGTCTTGGGCTTCAGCGATTCTCTTGCCTCAGCCTCCCAACTAGCTGGGACTACAGGCACCCACCACAATGCCCAGCTATTTTTTGGTTGCAGTTGTCATTGTTGTTTGGCGGGCCGGCGCTGGATATGAACCTGCCAGCTCCGGTGTATATGGCTGGTGCCCTAGCCACTTGAGCTACAGGCACTGAGCCTCTTAACATATTCTTAAGGCAGCAGCTTCGCCAACTCACTTCTCTTCAGGATTCCTTCTTACATTATGTCCCACAGAAGTCTCCTTTCCCGGGCGGCGCCTGTGGCTCAAGGAGTGGGGCGCCAGTCCCATATGCCGGAGGTGGTGGGTTCAAACCCAGCCCCGGCCAAAAAAAAAAAAAAAAAAAAGAAGTCTCCTTTCCCAGCTCTTTTGTGGACAAAGATGAGGCTTCTTTTGAGAAGAAGCCTGGCTGGATCACTGTTAGTGAGAAGTTCTGCATTTGAGGCCTGCCTTCCAGGTGAAGCTGCAGGAGAGAGGGAAAAAATAGAAGACTCATTCTCATAGGTGTTGCTTCTTCATATTTTGACTATACTCTACAATTTGTCTGTTTTATTTACTTTTAAGCATCCTTAGGTGAAAAACAAATACCACATGTACTTGATATTAAACTTGAAGTAACCAATGAGCACACATGTGAACAGAGGGAAGTAAAACTCAGTGGAAATCAAGCAGGGGGAAGGGTGGAGGAGCAGGTAGGTGAAAACCTTCCTAATGGATACATTGAACATGATCTGGGTGATGGGCATGACTCAAGTATAATGAAATCAGTACATGCAACCAAAACATTTGTACCCCTGTAATATTTTGAAATTAAAAAAAATAGTCCTCACGTAATTTTTTTGTTTGTATTTTGTCCAGTTTTAATTTGTAATTAGCAGGAAAGATAGGCCACAATATTATAGATGTACTCCATCTTAATCAGAACTGTAAGTCACGTCTTTATATTTGGCATAAGAAAAAAATTGAGGATATTTGTAAGGATATTAATGAAAGGATGAGGTCTTGGAGATCACACGGTCCAATGGAACTCTCTCAGTAGTTGTCAGAGGGTAAGAGGACTAAGTATAGATGATACTAATCAAGTATATTCTTAAAATAACTGACCAAAGTCAGAATTCAAGCATTCCAGTTATGTTGAGATGTCTTGATGTCTTTTCTCAGCCTTCTCTTCAGTGAGTAGCTTTACACAAACATCCTTCAATGATGTTAAGGATCATAATTTAGAAGTTATGTTACTCAGAGCTATAGGCAGTCCAAGGAGCACTTTCAGGATCAAAAATAGTGGGGGATATTAGATAGATCTAATAACCAGAAAGTAAATAGTGGGGGCGTCTTGTGTTACTACCTCCTGCTTCAGTTAGGGCATCCCACTGTTATCTGTTTTTCATAGTGGGCTTGAAGATTTCATAACAACTAAAATTTACATTAGTAAACAAAACAGAACAAAACAAAAATCTTAGAAAGCTATCAGTTTATAGTAAAGGGCCTGGGATAGATTACCAGTAGCACTATATGATTGTGTTTCCAATTTTTCTCCTCTGATGACTTACAAACTAAGAAGTAGCAATGACTCTTCAGGGATTTCCTGAGACACTAGGGAAGTTTCAGAGCAGTCAAAGAGTTTCTGCTCCCCACTGGATTTAAAGTGCTTATCTGAATACTGGACAATGCAACATTAAGCTGGCATCAGCTTTTGCACTTCACTCCCTCGCTGTCAGAGTAAACTAGTCTTACTTGATGACCTAAAGTTATCAAGCCAAGATGATACTGGAAAATATTTGCTTTATACAAGAGACTCCTGAGAGTGGCAAATACTTAATATGAAGAAATTATATTCATATTTGGACTTAAAGTATTAGGAGAGTGGTAAAGAGTCTTTTAAACGGTCTTGGACCCATACTTTAGGATTAGGGGAGTGGCTGAGAAATAATCACACCTAATAGTTCTTCTCTAAATCTTCGATAAATATTCATGAAGTAGTACAAAAAAATGAAAATGCACTCCAATGCATATTTGCATGCTGCCCATCCAACAAAGATCTAATAACCAGAATCTGCAAATTAACAAGAAAAAAACCCAAACAACCCCATTAAAAAGTGAGGAAGAGACATGAACAGGAACTTTTCTCATGAAAATAGACTAATGGCCAACAAACACATGAAAAAATGCTCATCATCTCTAATCATCAGAGAAATGCAAATCAAAACCACACTGAGATATCATCTAACCCCAGAAAGAATGACTTACATCATGAAGTTCCCAAATAACAAATGCTGGCATGGATGATAAGAGAAAGGAACACTTAAGTACTGATGGGAATGCACGCTGGCGTAGCCTCTATGGAAGCCAGTATGGTGATTCCTCAAAGAACTGAAAGTAAAACTATCATTTGCTCCTGCAATCCCTTTACTCAGTATTTACCCAAAGGAAAAAAAGGCATTCTATCATAAAGACACTTACACAATTCACAATCACAAAAATGTGGAAACAACCCAAGTGCTCTTCAATACACAAACGGATTAATCAATTCCATGGTATATATGTATTCCATGGAATAATATTAAGCCACAAAAAAGAGATTATGTATCTTTTGCAACAACCTGGATCAAATTGGAGACCATTCCCCTAAGTGAAGTATCACAAGAATGGAAAAACGAACATCACGTGTACCCAGTACCAAGCTGGAACTAGTAGATCAACACCTACATACTCACATGGTAGAAAAACTCAATGAAATCCAAAAAAGGGAGAGGGGAAAGGGAAGAAGTGGGTGAGTAAATTCTCACCCAGCAGAAATATTGCATAGGAATATGGCAAACTACCTGGATGTCAGACACACCTACAAATCAGACTTTAACATCACAAATGCAAACTATGAAATGTAACTGTTCATACCCCCACATTAATCTGAAATTTTAAAAAAATACGGTAACTCGGCCAGGCAGGTAGCTCATGCCTGTAATCCTAACACTCTGGGAGTCCGAGGAGGGTGGATTGCTTGAGTTCACAAGTTTGAGACCAGCCTGAGCAAAAGCAAGACCCTGTCTCTACTAAAAATAGAAAAACTGAGACAAGACGATCTCTTGAGCCTGAGTTGGAGGTTGCTGTATGATGCCATAGCACTCCACCCAGGGTGACAGCTTCAGACTCTGTCTCAAAGAAAAAAAAAAAAACAGTAACGTAATAAAATCCATTTTAGAGGTTTGGCGCCTATAGTTCAGTACACTGAAGCTGACGAGTTTGAACCCATCCTGGGCCTGCCAAACAACAATGAAAACTACAACCAAAAAAAGAATAGCTGGGCCTTGTGGTGGGCACCAGTAGTTCAGCTACTTGAAAGGCTGAGGCAAGAGAATTACTTAAGCCCAAAGAGTTTGAGGTTGCTGGGAGCAGTGACACCACAGCACTCTACTGAGGGTGGCATAGTGAGACTTTGTCTCAAAAAATATATATATCCATTTTAGAGGCAATTTACAGCAGATTTCTCAGTGCAGAAAATCAAATCAGTGTTTCAGAAGACAAACTTGGGAATCTTTCCCAGAAGGCAGAAGAAGAAAAAGAGAGAAATAAAGAGAGATAAGGATGACAGGACTCTAAGTATTGATAATAGATATGCCAAAAGAAGAAAATGAAATAAATGAGCCTTAAGCAATAAACTCATATATGAGAAGACAGTTTTACTGAGGAGAAAAAAGACATGAGTCTTTTTTTTTTTTTCTGTTTGTATTTTTATTTTATTTTATTTTATTGTTGGGGATTCAATGAGGGTACAATAAGCCAGGTTACACTGATTGCAATTGTTAGAAGACCTGAGTCTTATAAGAATTCTCTCTTGCAGAAAAATATTGTATCATAGTAAGAGGTCCATTCCTAAGGTTGTGATTCGATAGGTGATTTTAGATGAGACTAAGTAGAGTATATATGTATTCCATGGAATAATATTAAGCCACAAATTATTATTATACAAATTATAATTACTGTGAGGACATTATTCTATTTTTAATTTTTGTTGTTGAATTACTTCTAGAAGAAAGTTTGAGTTTTGTGTCCTATATATATCTTTAATACTTTTCTTTAAAGAAATTTTTATACCAGTCAAGTTTTTGAATTTCAGGATCCTACAAGACCTAAGCAGGAAAATGTGCCTATAACGTAGCAAAGAACAAGTTGTTTTAAAATTTTCCCTTAGTGGTGCTAAGTCTAACAAAGACAATGGAGCAAGTCTAATGAATTTTTAGTGCAAAAATTTATAAAGCAAAAAAGTCCTATCAACTGTGGTGGTTCATGCCTGTGGTCTCAGCACTTTGGGAGCTTAACATATGAGGATCCCTGGAGACTGGGGTTTTGAGGTTGTAGTGAGCTATGAGGACGTCACTGTACTTTAATTGGGGAGACAGAGCAAGACCCTATCTCCAAAACAAACAAACAAACAAAAAACTATATAATATTGATTTGAAAAAGAGACTTCTCAACTTCTGTTAGTATTTAAATACATTGTATACGTATGATGCGGAAGTTGTTATATTTGGCTTATGCATAGAGAAAAATAGAATACGTTGGTTTCCTGGCACAGGGAAAAGAATAAAATTGATTCATAAGAAGCAAAGATGAGAATGATTCAGGCCTGAAAAGACGGACAGAGTGTCTTTGGTTCATCAGAGCTTCACAGTGCTAAGTTTTAGTCCCTTATAATGCCCAGTGATACTTCCTGCTCTTGCTTAAGTTGGTTTTTGTTTCTTGCAACAACCAAAACAAAAATCCCTAAAACTGTGACAATACACTTGTCAATACAAATAGGAAAATCTTAAACTATTAGATGGTAGAAATCAACTGTATATTGGAATGAACGTGTGTGTGTATCTCCGTAACTACAAGGGTAACACAATATTAGGAATTTTATTTATATGATAAATATATCAGTCATTAGCTTCAGTACAACAAAAGCTATACAATAACTTCAACATATACAAAAAAGCAATTGACAAAACATTAAACACATTCCTAATAAAGATTAAAAAATTGATTCAATAGATGATTTTAGATGAAACTAAGTAGAGTTTAATTATTGTGAGGATGTATTCTATTTTGATTCTTTTTGTAGTCTAATTACTTCCAGAAGAAAGTTTGAGTTTTGTGTCCCACATAATCTTTAATACTTTCCTTTAAAGAAACTTTTATATGTCTCAACTTTACTGATTCTGATAGTTGGAGATTTTGGTCCTGTTCACAGGCTGATGTTATCAATGTAATTTTCTGCTTTGCTTTGGATTACCCTGTTATTGCTGTATTTTTTTTTTTTTTTTGGAGACAGAGTCTCACTATCTTGCCCTCATTAGAGTGCGGTGGCATCACAGCTCACAGCAACCTCTAACTTTTGGGCTCAAGTGATTCTCTTGCCTCAGCCTCCCAAGTAGCTGGGACTACAGGTGCCCGCCATAATGCCAGGCTATTTTTTGTTGCAGTTGTCATTGTTATTTAGCTGGCCTGGGCCAGGCTCGAACCCACCAGCCTCAGTGTATGTGGCTGGCTCTGTAACCACTGTGCTATGGGCAACGAGCCAACTGCTGTATTTTTTATTTTATTATTTACTTATTTATTTTTTAGAGATGGGTTTTCACTATGTTGCCTGGGCTGGATTTGAGCTCCTGGGTTGACGTGATCCTCCCGCCTCAGCCTCCCATGTAGGTGGGACTACAGGTGCATGTCATTGTGCTCTAATATTTAGCACCTGCTAATATCTTTTTCCCCCTCCAAAAAGTTGACAATTGGCTCAGATCCTTAAGTAAGCAATAGTACATAACAGAATTTTACAATATGGTCTTGTGTTATTTAGTTTTATGGTTGCCCTCCATTTGTGGAAGGAGATTGTATTTTTCTATCTTCCATAATACTATAAAGTTTCCTTTTTAACTAAATTTAAGGCTAATAATTGACAATAAAAATTGAGGGAAAATGTTAAATAAAGCAAAGCACATTATAATCAATATGATGTTAGTATTTGACTGATGTCACTATATCAGTCAATAGAAAGATATTGTATTGGGCCAGGCCTGTGGCTCACATCTGTAATCCCAGCACTCTGGGAAGTTGAGGTGGGAGAAGCCTTCGAGTTCAGGAGTTCAAGACCAGCCCTGAGCAACAGCTAGACACTATCTCTACAAAAAATAGCTACTTTTTGATTGTTCTGGTACTTCATTTAAATTTAAAATTAAAAAAATAGCTACTTTGGAGATAAGGCAAGACACTATCTTAACATGATAAAGAATATTACTATTATTGTTATTAGATATAGGGTCTCCTTGTGTTCCCTAGACTAGAATGCAATGGTGTCATCAGAGCTCACTGTAACCTCAAATTCCTTTCACTCCAGCAATCCTCCTGCCCTAGCCTCTTAAGTAGCTGGGACTATAGGCAAGCATCACCCCACCCATATAGTTTTCTATTTTTTGTAGAGATGGGTCTCACTCTTGCTTAGGCTGGTCTTGAACTCCTGGCCTCAAGTGATCCTTCAGTCTCAGCCTCCAAAAATGCTAGATTACAGGTGTGAAACACAGTGCCTGGCTAAGAGTATTTATTTTAAATAAAAAGTTAACATGTGCTGACTAGGCGCCCATAGCTCAAGCAGCTAAGGTGCCAGCCACATACACCAGAGCTGGCAGGTTGGAATCCAGCCTGGGCCCACCAAACAAAAATGACAACTACAGCCAAAAAATAGCTGGATGTTGTGGCAAGCGCCTGTAGTCCCAGCTACTTGGGAGCCTGAGGCAAGAGAATTGCTTAAGCCCAAGAGTTTGAGGTTGTTGTGAGCTATAACGCCACAGCACTCTACTGAGGGTGACATAGTGAGACTCTATCTAAAAAAAAAAAAAAAAAAAAAGTTAACATGTGCTTAAAGATGAATTATTTCTAAAGAAAACTGGCAAAAGACAAAAGACCTGTTGTCTACTTCTATTGCTCTAGCTAAGATAGTGAGACCTGAAATAAATGTGAAATATCATTGCTGATAAGAAATAAATCATCATTATTTAGATATATATGATACGTTGTCAAATATAAGATTTCCCCTTTTTCGCATTTTAAACTCTCTGAAATTGAGATACATGTCAAAATCAGTCGTTTGTCATAGTTTGTACATGTCTTTTCCTTTGGTGGTATGTAAAATAACTATGTATCTTACAAGCAATGGTGTCTTACATTTAATAAGATATGGGAGTTATCTATATAGATAGGAATTTCAAATATTTAAGAGAATTTTATAGATACAGTAGGAGTCTGACAAAAATGGCTGGGTAGAAGATGCCAAATTTATCCATAATCATGAAATAAGCAAAATAAGACCTATTTGGAACGGCAACACAATTCTTAGAAATAATTTAGTGAGAAATAATTCCAGAAATAATCTCAGTGAGAAATATGTGTAGCATGGGTGACAAAAACCAGAAGACTTCATTAAGAAATACTTTTCAAATTTTTGAATTCGCCGGCCTGGTGGCTTACGCCTGTAGTTCTAGCACTCTGGGAGGTCAAGGCGGGTGGATCTCCTGAGTTCAGGAGTTTGAGACCCACGTAAGCAATAGCTAGACTGGGTCTACTAAAAATAAAAAACTAGCTGGGCATTGTGGCGGGAGCCTGTAATCCCAGCTACTCAAGGGGCTGAGGCAAGAGGATTGCTTAAGCCCAAGAGTTTGAGGTTGCTGTGATCTGTGATGCCACGGCACTCTACCGAGGGCGACATAATGAGACTCTGTCTCAAAAAATAAAAAAATAAAAAATAAAAATAAGACAGATTTATACACAAAGATATTTATAATAGCATTACTTATAGATGAACAGAGTAATGATTAAATAAACTAAGTTAAGTTTCTAGGATGGAATATTATGCAGGTTTTAAAAGTTACATCTGATGTAAACATAAGATTATGTAAGCTGGGGAAAAAACAGCACACAGGAATTATACATATAAAACAAAGAAATGTTTGCAGAGGGCCAAAAAAAAAAAATGATTAAAAGAAAAACTCCAAAAACATCACCAGTAATTGTAATTGGGTGGTGGGGTCCTTTTTTTTTTTTTTTGCAGTTTTTGGCCAGGGCTGGGTTTGAACCCACCACCTTCGGCATATGGGGCCAGCGCCCTACTCCATTGAGCCACAGGCACTACCCCCCTGGGTGGTGGGAATATGAGTGAATTTTGTTCTCTGCTTACTTTTCCATATTTTCCGAAAAATTTAAAATAAGCACACACTATTTTTATAAGGAAAAGAAAAACATGATTATTGCTTTTTAAGTTCTTAGCCTGTGCCCTAGGGACTGTATGAAGCAGTAATGACAAAGAACACATAAAGAAAAACAAGTGTATAAATTCAACTGATAGAGTACACTGCGTGTAGATTAAAAAAAGGGTAAAAATGCATAAAGTATCATAGGTACTGACAAGGTATATATACAGGATACATGGGTAATATTTATGTATTGATGTGTGGGTGTGGGGAATGAGCGCTCTCTTCCACTTACAGAGATTTTAGGGAGGATGTTATACTTTCTCCTGCCTAAAAAAGGACTTGAATGATGGAAGGGAGGGGAATATGGTGAAATATCAGAAACATATTTCTGTTTCCAGGTGTTTGGTGTGGAAGTCTTAAAGTTGGGACTGAGATGAGTAATAAAAGTTGTGACAAAAAAAAAGAGAAGTAGATATCCGGTAAAGAGACCGTCATTGCCAAAAAAGGCAATTTGCCAATTTGCCTTAAAGAGGAAGATGTAAGAACCTAAAAAGCAATGTGTCAGAAAGCACACTTGGCCTTGGAGCTCAGTAGAGTGGTGCTGGGTAGGCAGGGGAAATTTGGATAGGAAGCAATTGTAAAATATGAGAAAGGGTATGCAACCATCTGTGTATCTATTATTATCTCCTTGATCTGGGCTTCCTTCTCTTATTATGATCACACACCCACCATCTCATCTCAGGGGTTTCACAAACATAACAGCTCACCCTTGGAATAAACTGTAATGCACAGTGATTTGCATGCTTGGTTGGTGAGAGTGGTAACCTTTGTAAGGTCCCCAGGATGGCCATGGCATAAGGCAGGGAAGTAATTGTTTTACAAAAATCTGTTTCCCTCTATTTCTCCATTCTGTTTCTAGGGTCAATGCAAGTATTTTTGCAGTTGAATGGACTAGCAGCTTCTAAGAAATAAAAAACAGATGTTAGAGGAAGGCATTCCAGGGTGAGTCAGGAGAAGTCGTGAAGGTACTCTGTGTTCACAGCTTGCCCTACACTTTTCCTTGCTGCAATCTTCATAGATGCCTCTGCCTAGGAAGCACCAAGGCCATAGTAGTTCTAAAAATGTCAAACTACATTCTACTCTCAAGCCTGCATGTCCTATGGAAGTAAAAGGAAAGAAAAGCTTGGTTGATCTCAAAAGGAGTACTCTTAGGTAAAGGAACATATTCTTCTCCATTCACTTCTCAGATCTAGAAAAATATGTACATATATGCTACTTATGGGTAAACATTAATCGTATAAAACCAACCTGTTAAAACAGAACCAAGTCTAAATTTTCACAACTTTTTGTTTACTAAAGTTGTTCAGAATCAAATGACGTTGTTTTACATTAAAAAAAAATGTAATGCCGGGTGGCGCCTGTGGCTCAGTGAGTAGGGCGCCAGCCCCATATGCCTAGGGTGGCGGGTTCAAACCCAGCCCCAGCCAAACTGCAACAAAAAAATAGCTGGGCGTTGTGGCGGGCGCCTGTAGTCCCAGCTGCCTGGGAAGCTGAGGCAAAAGAATCGCGTAAGCCCAGGAGTTAGAGGTTGCTGTGAGCCGTGTGACGCCACAGCAGTCTACCCGAGGGCGGTACAGTGAGACTCTGTCTCTACAAAAAAAAAAAAATAAATAAATAAATAAAAAATGTAATGCCCTTTGGACAGTTATATTAAACATAATAAGTATCATATTTCTTATAAATGTTAGCAAAGATTTCTATAGGAACTTAGCCACATCATATTCTTAAACATTCGTGGTATGCATTTTTCAAATAACATGCAATTTATGGCATCAAATTACAATTGATGTACAATTGTACATGCATTTTTGTTGTATTTTTGAAACAGAATAGACATGATTATGCTCTAAATTGAGGTAAGTTGACCACCCAAAAGACTGTAACAAACTGGTCAACATAAGGAACTAGGCCTACTGTACTGATATGTACATTTGGTGCATGCCCAGTCTATGACGATTAGGTCAACTTAAGGAGATAGTCAATGGTCAGCTATGGAGGTTCTACTGTATAGGTAAAATGTGTTTATATGAGGAGATGATAACTTTATAATAATTTTTAAAAAAGCATTCCTTAATTTGCTTAAAAAGTGTTTACATTTCTTGGCCAGGCATGGTGGCTCACACCTGTAATCCTAGCACTCTGGGAGGCTGGGCAGACAGATCGCTTGAGCTCAGGAGTTCAAGACCAGAATGAGCAAGAGTGAGACCCTGTCCCTACTAAAAAATAGAAAAAGTTAGCTCAGCGTTGTGGCAGGTATCTGTAGTCTTAGCTGCTTGCTAGTTGGGATGCAGAGGCATGAGGATCACTTGAGCCCAAGAGTTTAAGGTAGTTGTGAGCTATGATGACGCCATGGCGCTCAACCCTAGCATGACAGAGTGAGACTGTGCCTCAAAAAAAAAAAAAAAAGTGCTTACATTTCCTTTAGCCAGAGGTTCCGTTGAAGTAAAGACATTAACTTGAGTTAGTATGTCATTCCTTTACAATGCTCTACTGTGGACGGCTTCCTTTTATAATGGGTAATATTAAAAAGCATAAAATGTATTTCCAATTTATATCTCTATATATTTACTTGTGAATAATTCTTTTCCTGACATTCAGCTGTTTTACAATCTATTGCTGAGAAACTGCCCTGAAACTTAGTGGCTGAAAGTGGCTGTAACCATTTTATAATTTGCTCATGGTTCTGCTGTGTAGGCAGTGCTGAAAGGGATAAGCTTGTTTTTACCCCATGTGCCATCAAAGGCTGGGGGGCTGCTGGAATGGGCCATAAGTTTAGGGTCTCTCTGCTGTCAAGATTTGCTGGATTCCTCAGTTGTCCTCCATGCCATCTCTTCATGTGGTTAGTTAGCTTGGGTTTCCTCACACCATGGTGATGATCTCAGTTTTATCTGACTTCCCAGAGCACAAAACTGTTGCCAGGCACTCTCAAAGCTTAGGCTTCTTATTGGCACAGTGCCGCTTTTGCAGCTTTGTACTGGTTAAAGCAGGTCACAAGGCCCCAGCCCAGATTCAGTGTGGGAGGGGAACTCCACAAGAGTGTGAATACCAGCAGACATGGTTCATTGAGGACCATCTTTGGAAGCTAGTTACCACGTCAATGTTTATGAAAAAAATTCCATAAACATTAAACTGAGTCTATGTCCTATCAAATAACCAAAAGCAAAATAATGTTGAACTTAATTGTTTTTTACAATTTGACTATACTGAAGTCTATACTCAGATCTTCCTGATTTTCCATGATCTCTCCCAAATTCAAATTCTTTCAGCACTGCAGTCTCCTCATTAAATTTTAGCACCAGTCTCATCTAAACTAAATGTTTCCAGATGTTTGAATTCCAAAATTCATAAAAATTAAGATATAACTAATTTAGTCTAAATATTTGCATAGAATCAACTTTAAATTTTTAACTGCTGGCTAAGAACATTTTAAAAATGTTCTGTCTGCTATGATTCTTGCTTTGCAAAAGAAATGTTTTGTTCTTTTTTATTAAGTAGTAAAGAGAATTTCAGACTCAAGGACAGTCCTAAACTAGACTTAGTTACTTTGTGAAAACTTATGTCTTTATTCCTGTCATTTTGCTGAGAGTTATGAAAATCCCACCCAGGACTGCCACTGCTTCTAGGCCCCAGTGTTTGAGAACCTTTAGTGAATCCAGTGTTACTGAGCATTATGAAGTCCCATTTTATTCTGACCTGCAAAAATCATTTCCCATCTTTCTCCAGTGATTGTAATCATAATGAACTCACTGCAAATTCTAGAACTCTTTTAAACAGAAGCACTTAAATATGCACGAATGCAAAAAACACAATTGTTAAATACTTTTCACTCTATTAGGATTGGATAGTGTTAGCACAGTCAATAGTTATGAGTGGGGATTCTGTAGTTATTAATAGATTATCTCTGTTTCAAACTGTGTCTTTCATAACCTTGAGCAAGTAAGGTTTCTGCACCTCAGTTTCCCATTGGTGGTACAGTTTTAAAGAGATATTATGGAAAAAGTATATGCAGTAGGGCCTAGCACATGGTAAGCACTTTGAAAAATTAATATTATGTTCTTGGCCAGTTGCAGTAAATCATGTTTGTAATCCCAGCCCTTTGGGAGGCAGAGGTAGGAGGACTGTTTGAGCCCAGGAGTTCAAGACTAGCTTGGGTAACATAGCAAAAAATCAGCTGGGTGAAGTGGTGTGCACCTGTAGCCTTAGCTACTTGGGAGCCTGAGACAGGAGGATCCTGTGAGCCCAGGGGTTCTGGGGTGCAGTGAATTATGATCACATCACTTCACTCCAGCTTGGATAACAAAGTAAAATCCATCCTTCCCATCTCCTGCAAAGTTAACATACCTTAAGAGTGATTTCAGGCTGGGCATGGTGGCTCATGCCTATAATCCCAGCACTCTGGGAGGCCAAGGTGGGTGGATTGCTTGAGCTCAGGAGTTCGAGACCAGCCTGAGCAAGAGCAAAACCCTGTCTCTGAAAATAGCTGGGTGTTGTGGTGGGCCCCCAATAGTCCCAGTTACTTGGGAGGCTGAGGCAAGAGGATCACTTGAGCCTGAGTTTGAGATTGCTGTGAGCTATGAAACCATAGCACTCTACCAAGGGTGATAAACTAAGACTCTGTCTCAAAAAAAGAGTGATTTCAAATGTTCACAACGTTTTTAAGAGTAAGTCACAATGGCTTGGTGCCCGTAGCACAGTGGTTATGGCGCCGCCACATACACTGAGGCTGGTGGGTTTGAACCTAGCCTAGGCCAGCTAAACAACAATGACAACTGCCAACACCACCAACAAAAAATAGCCTGGCATTGTGGTAGGCGCCTGTAGTCCCAGCTACTTGGGAGGCTGAGGCAAGAGAATTGCTTAAACCTAAGAATTTGAGGTTGCTATGAGCTGTGATGCTATAGCACTCTACCAAGAGCAACACAGTGAGACTCTGTCTCAAAAAAAAAGTTAGTAACAATTAGATGATAGTAAAAGGCGAAAGATTTACGCGATTTGAAGAGAAACCAGAGTATACAATTAGATGATAGAATTTTAAAATTGGAACATAACTTTAATGTTGTTATCATTTGGCTTTATTACAGATGGGGATCTTTTTATTAAAAAAATTAATGTAGAGTCTATCTGTCTTATAGTAAAAAACAATTATTGTTTTCTGATGTGTTACAATCATCTGAAAAGTCTTGGGTGGGTAAGGTGGCTCATGCCTATAATCCCAGCACTTGGGAGACTGTGGCGGGTGGATTGCCTGAACTTACAGGTTTGAGACCAGCCTGAGCAAGAGCGAGACCCCATCTCTAAAAACAGCCAAGTGTTGTGGCGGGCACCTGTAGTCCCAGGTTTTCGGAAGGCTAAGGCAAAAAGATGGCTAGAGCCCAAGAGTTAGAGGATGCTGTGAGCTATAAAGAATAGTCTTGCAGGTAAATAGAATATATAGACCCCACATATATTACTAGTAACTCTGCGGGGTTGGTTATCACTCCCACTTAACATTTATCAGTGCCACTAATAAATTGTCTTAGCTACCTGCACTTTTTCTTGTGTCCAAATGAAAAGCAACATAATATTTGCAGTTCTCTGAGAAACAGCAAAATTCCTAAGAATACCTAAAAATGGTAATAAAAAAAGGACAAGCAGGGTTTAGAAAATGTATTTTAGGGCAACTGCCAGATTTATTTTAAGCCCTATGCTTAAAAATAAATCTAACTCACATGATTTAAAATATTGGAGCCAAGAAAACTCACTGCAAAGGCATTTATTCAAATACCTGAAGTTTGTCTCTGTCTATGCTATGATTTTTGTGAAGACTTACTTTCCATCTTGATTTTGTAACTAAATATTTTTTGTATCTAATAAAATGAAAATAGAAAGATATTTTGCAAACAGAATAATATTTTCCTAATCTCTGACTTCCATCACAAGGTTGATGGATTCTGTATAACGCTTAAGAAAGACGATTGGGTTCATCTGTAGCATTTTTCAATGTGGGGTAAAATATCCACATATTTTATTTCTAGCGATATACAATTTCACCTCTGGGCAAAAATAAAGATGGATTGAATTTAAGATTGATTAGAAATAAATCACGATAGATTTCCTACTGAAAGCAGTGAGGAACATTATCAGCAGGTTGAATAAGTCTTTTACCTCCTTCCACGACAGTTAATCAAGCAACTGAACTAGGAGGAAATGCCTCTTATTCTCATGTCCTACATTAGTTCTGATAAAAATCGCAATTCTAAGTTTTTCCGAATGTTTTATTTGAAACGGCAGCATTACACATCCAGGAGAGAACTGCAGTGAGGATGTTAGCGACGTGAAAGAACTAATAGGAAGGACTTAATTTTTTAATGAGAACGTTTACTTCCATTGACTATCTCTTGCAAAGGCGGTATTTTAATTCTCCCCTGACATACACTCTCGGCCTGGGAGGGTTGAACATTGTAGTGCTTCGTTATTTTCCTACTGACTAACCAACAAGTTAAACGCTGTGGGGTTCAAGGAAGGCTAACGATGGGATACCACCGAAACCCAATCCCCACTATGCTAAAATGCTGGTACCTGCCGCCGATGAAAAGGTTATCTTGCCCAAGAACGAACCTATCTCGACGATAACAAGAATAACAAGCATTCTTTCCTAACCAGAATTCTCCCGACTGGCTGCAGCCTAGAGGAAACAGAACTAGGGCAGCAGCTAGGACAGCTAGTAGAAGTAGCAAGAGCTCGGTCTTCAGACCTCCACGGCCGCTCCAGAGCCCTGCGTGGCTCCCCAATGCTCGCCCGGGAGGGGACTGAGCCACCCGCCGCACCCGGTCGGCTCCTCCCCCGCGCCCGCCCTCTTCTCCAGCCAGCACGGCCTCCGGCGCGGCACGACCACGCCCTGCGGAGGCGCCGCCGCGCGCGCGCGCGGCCGGGCTTGTTCCCCTTCCGACCGTCCGCGCCCCGCATGCGCAGTCCGCGCCGGCGGTCTCCGTTTGTTTGAACAGGAAGGCGGACATATTAGTCCTTCTCGGCCCCCCTCGCCCCACCCCCCAGGCATTCGCCGCCGCGACTCGCCCTTTCCCCTGCCGGGACGGAGCCCCTCCCAGAAGCTCCCCATAAGCAGCCTCAGGGACCCGACTGTCGTCTTCCTCACTGCCTGTGCTCTCCTAAGTCTCCATCGGGCACCGACCTCGCCCTGCCCCGCCGGACACCGTAGCAGCAACCCCAGCAGCGACGGGACAAAAATGAGAGAGTGAGGCTTCCCCGCGGGGACCAGCTCTTCCTCAAGACGAATCGGTGCGTCAGGCCGGGCCAAATAGAGCCGGGGATGCGGGGCTAGACCGCCTGCGGCGCCTCTGCGTGGAGCGGGCCCGGCCCGTGGCCCGAGCGGCGGCTGCAGCTGGCACAGCTCCTCACCCGCCCTTCGCCTTCGCCTTTCCTTTTCTCCCTCCCCTGCTGCCCCGAGGAGTCTCCACCCTGCTTCTCTCTCTCTCGCCTCTCCTGCCCATCTCGGGACGGGGACCCCTCCATGGCGACGGCGGCGGGGGCCCGCTAGGCTGAAGCACCTCGCCGGGACGACGAGGCTAGCGGCGACGGCGCTGTCGGCTGTCGTGAAGGGCTGCCGGGTGGGATGCGACTTTGGGCGTCCGAGCGGCTGTGGGTCGCCGTTGCCCCCGGCCGGGGGTCTGGAGAGCGGAGGTCCCCTCAGTGAGGGGGAGGAGGGAGAACTGGGCGCACCTGGTGACCCAGACGTTCCGGCTCTTCAGCCCCGCGGCTGTGAACCCACCACGGAGGAAGTTGGTTGAAATTGCTTTCCGGGCTGGTGCTGGTACAAGGGTATTGTCACTGTAGCAGCAACATGTCGACTGGGGACAGTTTTGAGACTCGATTTGAAAAAATCGACAACCTGCTGCGGGATCCCAAGTCGGAAGTGAATTCGGATTGTTTGCTGGTGAGTAGTACTTTTGCTTGTCTGGGGTTCTAAATGTATTGCTTTCAGTCTGGTTAGCTGCAAAAGAAAGTCTCAGGTGTGTATGTTCATCTTGGAAAACACCAGGTTTCTGTTCGCGGAGAATCTTGGAATATCGTTAAGATCTCGTGGCATGGCCATAAATTATTTACCGTTTCACTGGCTCTGTACTACTCTCTGAACTTAGTTCTGACTCACTTTATGAGTGCAGGCATCATAAAAAGTTATCACGTAAACATTACTACGTAGTTTGTTGAATGGCGATCGTGGTAATATTAATCTTCCTGATTGGTTTGACAGTAACATTGGAAAAGATGACTTTGCATTTCTGCGTTTTAGCTCCTAGGAGTTTAGTTTTTAGACTTGGAAGTGACAATGGAGAATCGATATTGAGGAAGTGATTTTTGAGCCAAAATGTCATAGGTGGCTTGAGTATGAAGGAACTTTTTGCTAAACTATTTACAGTAAGAACCAAGATAACGAACTGATCATAGGTCATCACAATATTAACTCCTTTTTCAGTATTGTTGGTTTCAAAAGTATCAGATAATATAGCTGCTTTTTTTTGGTGGTGTTGTACATAACATTGTCACTTTTAACACATTCTGCAGAGCTTTAATGATTGTTCTGTAGTTGATAACATATACAGTTATCTGTAAATGATTGAGGAGTTCTTGAGTTTGATCAATTTCCCCTAAAACGAATGGTTGTCTGTAAATAAGTTTCTGAACAACTAAAAATTGTATTTCTATTTTAGTCCAAACAAAACCACATAATCTGTTAAGCTTCAGGGAGTGTGTATGTGTATATGTGTATGGATAGGATTTTACAGTACCTTCAATGAAACAATGTCAGACATGCAAAATTTTGGGGATTAACATTAAGGAAACAATAATGCTGTTCAAAGAAATAATAGCATTCAAAAGTTACATCTTGAATCAGAGGAAAATTATATAGATTGTTTAAAATTAACATACATTACAGTTACTCTAAAAACCTGCATAAGTTTTTTGGTATGTGTGGGTTTTCCAAGGTTTCTTCCCAAAGCTATCGGGATTACTGTAAGGCTAAGCATTCTTGACTGTGAAATTAGGAGTACTGTGGGTTATCTGAAATGTCTCTCCCACATTATGGATGTTCTTCCTATTAAGAGACAATAAAGATACATTTTAGGACTTTTATTTGAGATACATTTATTATTATTAAATGACATAAATGGAAGGAATTAGAACAACTTCTAAAAGATTTAATTCATCTTTTAATATTTATACAGTTTCCACATATCTAATTTTATTTTGCTTTTTGACCTCCTCATTCCATGAAATGATGTTATAAGGAGAATTTAGTAACTTTTTTTCTTTAGTTATCTTCTAGCTCGTTTATTTATTTTTTTGAGACAGAGTCTCACTCTGGCAGCCTGACTGGGGTGCCCTGGCATTATAGCTTACAGCAACCTCAATTCTTGGGCTCAAGCCATCCTCTTGCCTCAGTTTTTCTATTTTTAGTAAAGATGGGGTCTTGGTATTGCTGGGGGTGGTCTTGAACTCCTGAGCTCAAGGAATGCATCCACTTCGGCCTCCCAGAGTGTTAGGATTACAGATGTGAGCCACTGCGCCACGCCTCTTCTAGCTTCTTGGTATAGCTTCATTTGGTGGGAACTTCGGCAGATATTTATTAATATGTGGATGGTACAGGGTAATGTAAATCATGAACTTTTTCTTTTAACGGCCAATCTATTTAGGACAGCGGTTCTCAACCTGTGGGTCGCAACGTCTTTGGCCGTCGAACGACCCTTTCACAGGGGTCGCCTAAGATCAGATATTTACATTACGATTCATAACAGTAGCAAAATTACAGTTATGAAGTAGCAACAAAAATAATGTTATGGTTGGGGGTCACCACAACATGAGGAACTATTAAAGGGTCGCTGCATTAGGAAGATTGAGAACCACTGATTTAGGAAGACAAGCATAAGTCACATTCATACACAGAAACAAAGAAAACACTTAATGGACTGAGTAAATGTGGTAAATTCCAATCATTGTGAATTGAGAGGGCCAAGGTGAATTATGGAGGATGGATAGGAATTAGATAGAGGATATTGGGGATGGGAAAGTAGAGGATAACATGAATAGAGGGTGGAGGCATGATAGACTTTGACAGTTTAGGAAAATGGGGGAGAATAAAGTTGGAAGGATAGATTGGGGTTAGGTTGTGGAGGATTTGATTTGCTAGAAGTTTCGATTGTAGTGTGTTGGGGCCATGAAATGTTTATAAATAAGACCATGCCAGGATGAATGAAGAAGATGAATCTTGTAGTTGTGTACAAGATTCATTGTGTATAAGATGTGCACAAGATGGATCAGTGTGGTGTAAGACTGGAGATAAGATGAGTGAGATTGGGAAGGGTCTTTTTTTTTTTTTTTTTGGATACAGAGTTTCACTTTGTTGCCCTTGGTAGAATGCCCTGGCCTCACAGCTCACAGCATCCTCCAACTCCTGGGCTTAGGCAGTTCTCTTGCCTCAGCGTCCCGAGTAGCTGGGACTACAGGCGCCCACCACAATGCCCAGCTATTTTTTTGTTGCAGTTTGGCCAGGCCTGGGTTCGAAACCTCCATACTGGGTATAAGGGGCCCGCGCCCTACCCACTGAGCCACAGGCACTGCCCCGGGAAGGGTTTTTTTTTTTTTTTTTGAGACAGAGTCTCACTTTGTAACCCTTGGTAGAGTACTGAGGTGTCACAGCTCACAGCAACCTCCAACTCCTGGGCTTAGGCGATTCTCTTGCCTCAGTCTCCCGAGTAGCTAGGACTACAGGTGCCTGCCACAATGCCTGACTATTTTTTTGTTGCAGTTTGTCCGGGGCCAGATTTGAACACGCCACCCTCTGTTTATGGGTCCAGTGCATAGGTTTTTTTTTTTTTTTTAATTTTGCTTTTTGACCTCCTTATTCATGAAATGATGTTGTAAGGAGAATTTAGTAACTTTTTTTCTTGAGTTGTCTTCTAGCTTCTTTATTTTTTTGAGTCAGAGTCTCACTCTGGCGGCCTGACTAGTGTGCCTTGGCATTGTAATAGTCCAGAAATGTTTGAACCCCAAAATTGGGGCTTAAGAATGAGAAAGAAAGAATTGATGGAACTTAATTGGCAGGGTTGGGGAGAAGAGGGGGCAACCAAAGAGAGAGGCAATAGTCAAATGACTCTCAAAAATTTTGAGCGTGAATTATAAGGAGAATGGTGAAAATATAATAGCAAAGTCAGGTTGGAAATCACTTGGGAAGAAGAGGCTTACAGATAAATTCAGTTTTGGATTTGTTGTGTTTGAGGGTGTAATGAGACCACCCTGAAGAAATGACCTATAGACTGTTGGAAATACAGAACTGAGCTCATAATTACAGGTAATGATTTGGAAATCATTTGCACAAAGGTGAAAATTGAAATTGATAAAATGATAAAAGGGAGAAACAGAGAGAACTGAGAGTGAAAGATGAAGATTGGATAAAGAGGAAGACTAAAGGGAATAAACAATCAAGGTCTTCAGAATTACAACAGTCAGGTGTCATGGAGTCCAAGACTTTTTTTTTTTTTTTTTTTTTTGAGACAGAGTCTCAAGCTGTCGCCATGGGTAAAGTGCTATGGCATCATAGCTCACAGTAACCTCAGATTCTTGGGCTTAAGCTATTCTCTTGCCTCAGCCTTCCTAGAGGCTGGGACTACAGGTGCCTGCCACAATGCCCAGCTATTTTTTTTTTGGTTGTAGTTGTCATTGTTTGGCAGGCCTGGGCTGGATTTGAACCTGCCAGCTCCAGTGTATGTGGCTGGCGCCCTAGCCACTGAGCTACAGGCGCTGAGCTGAGTCCAAGACTTCTAAAATAATATTTTGAAAAGAGAATAGTCATCAGACAAGATTTGGTTGTTTTTTTCCTCTTGTAATCTTATAATCATGGCCATTTATTCTGTTTACATCCACAGCTATTTATTGATAGCTGTTCCTGAAAACTTTTTATTACAATATCAATCTGAACTGGGTAAAGATGGGATTTTTCTTTGGAAACAAGAATCCTTTTTTCTGCTTTGTAATGGTATCTAGGATACATTTTCTTTGCATAATATTGTATGTTTATCATTGCATGTTCATTTATTCATTCTACCATTCAGAATGACCCATCAGGTGACTTCACTTCTGTTCTTTATATATTTTATGTGTGTGTGTACATATACAAATATGAACATGCATACTTAGATAAATTTATATTTTCAACAGTCACAATGAACAAGCGAGCCTGTTCTTAGTCTCCCCTATCTGGACTTTGGACTTCTCATAGGTTATAGGGACAATGCTCCTTTAATAATACTTAACCTTTCTCTATTATTTTGACCTTTGTTGATTTAGCTGATACTTCATTGAGTATATATTATGTGCCATATACAATACTTTAGTTCTAGATTTTTTTTTTGTAATCTCAAAAAATGAGATTGTCACTTGTTTTTTTTTTTTTTTTTTTTTGGTTTTTGGCCGGGGCTAGGTTTGAACCCACCACCTCCGGCATATGGGACCGGCGCCCTACTCCTTGAGCCACAGGCGCCGCCCCTTGTCACTTGTTTATTTTCTGCTTCCTTTATTATATTCTCCACTACCTTTACTAGATTCATTCTCAAAAATGGAAATTCCTAAACCTCTTGGTTTCAAAATAATTTGCTGGCAAATGTCTTTTTAAATCACCTTTCCCACAGAACAGCTTTTTCATTGAGGTACTAATGATGAATATTACAGGTTGAGTATACCTAATCTGGAATCTGAAATTCTCCAAAATCTTAAACTTTTTGAGTACTGACTTGATGCCACTAGTGGAAAATACCATTTCTGATAGGTTGCAGGCAAAATGCAGTCAAAATTTTGTTTCAATCACAAAATTATTAAGAATATTGTGTAAGATCACCTTTAGGCTTTATGTACAAGGTATATATGAAACATAAATGAATTTTGTGTTAGGTTTGGGTCCTATCCCCAATGTATTTCATTATGTATATGCAAATACTTTAAAATCTGAAAAAATTCAAAATGCGAAGTTCTTCTGGTCCCAAGTATTTCAGATAAGGGATAGTAGCTGTAAAATAATGTAGCTGATGAAACCTGCTAAGATGCTGTTTAACCTTTTCTTGAACACTTATAATTTATTTCAATAACTAAATGAGTTCATTTTTCATATTATAAATATAAATGCTAAGGTAGTTTGCAAATACTAAGGCATATTTTGAAAACCATTTACTTGTTTCTTGGGCCATTCAAATTATTCAACCTTAGTTTTTTATAAGTCAGATTATTTCTAATGTCTTAATGGTTCTTTTTCTTACTGTCCATGTTATAGTTATTTTAATGATTAGCAGGAACTACTTTCCCTTTTCTGTCTTCTTTACCATAGAATCTATTTTATCTAGGGCTTGTAAACATTTCTCATTGATTTTGAGTACCTCTGAAGACAGAGTAGGGATAGAGTTTAATTAAATCTGTTTAATCTTTGCAGGGGAAAAATGCTTAGGATTTGTAAATTTATAAAGAAAAAAGCAAAATGGATAGGAGGGTTAAGGATGTATTTGTTGTGAAATTTGATGCACATTTTATAAAAATATAGCTGTCCTACATGTAGCATGTTTATTAGCACACTGCTCAGGATGCCAGTTAAGAACATGACCTTTCTTACCAATTTTCGTCTAGCTGGTGGAGGTATAGCAACTGGTGGGTGGAAGAGAAGGAAGGGAACCAGTATTAGCTGGAATAGTGCGTACCCTTTTGTGGCATATTTGTTACTACCACTTCTCATTAGGCAGTTTTCCAGAATATGGAAAGCAAATGCAAATAAATTTCTGCAAAAGTTTCAGTCTTTGAATTTTTCTTATTTTATTTATTTATTTATTTGAGACAGAGGCTCACTTTGTTGCCTTTTTTCTTTTTAATTTAAAAAAAAAAATTTAATGCTTTGTTGCTTTTGGTAGAATGCTATGGCGTCATAGCTCACAGCAGTCTCAAACTCTTGGGCCCCAGCGATTCTCTTGCCTCAGCCTCCCAAGTTGCGCTCTTTACAACGCCCTGCTATTTTTTTTTTTTTCTTTTTTGCTTGTTTGTTTTTTTAAGAGACAGGGTCTCGCTCTTGCTGAGGCTGGTCTTGAACTCTTGAGCTCAGGCAATCCACCCTCCTCTGCCTCCCAGAGTTAAACTAGGATTACAGGCATGAGACATCAAGCCCCACGTTTTTCTTCCTTTAAATTCTCTTTTCTTGGGCTGCTTTGATATAGTGCTTTCTTTTCTTTCTTTTTTTTTATTTTAAAATTTTTTATTTAAAAATGGAAGGAAGGAGTTAAGAGGAGGGCAAGGGAAGGGGCTGGGAGTGGCCCAGTGACCTAGTGCTTTCTTATCTTTTCACTGCTGACTTCTTTTTCTCCTTACCTCATGGGCCTTTAACACTTATCTTTCTCTTCACACCCTTGGAAAAGATCATGATACCCAAATCTTTATTTTTAGTCTTTTATCTTTTTTCAAGTCTTAAATATCTGACTGCCTTCTAGGCACCTCCTACTCGGATGTCATTTTATCACTCAAATTCCTCATATCCCCAAACAAGCTTTCCTTCCATAAACTTAACTGTTTTGTCATTAACTCCACTACTGTCCCTGTCACTAAACTGGAATTTCTCTTGTTAACTTTTCTGACAGTCCTAGTCCACATATTTGGTTATTAAAACAGATTTTGGATAGTGTTGCAGGATCTAGATTATTGCTGTATAAATGCCTTGCTGGTTGAATTGATCACCTTTGGGATTGTATTTAACTTGTCGGTGGAATGAAAAGACCAGAAATTATTAAATCTTTGGAGCTTAAAGCTGGATCTCTGTCAGTGTTCATGATTTATGAGTTAATAGGTGTTACCAATATTAGTTGCATATCTGGTTAGTTTGGACCAGTTGTTTTTTTTTTCCCCACTGGCACTGGGACCAAGGATCACCACCTGCCTAGGTACCAAACAATTATGCTTCCGAAATCTCTTGATCTTGATTTCCACGCGAAGAGCAGTTGAGTTGCCTCCCGTGTGCCATTCTAGACCAGTTTTGATGTTATTATGTTGCAGGAACTTAAAAAAAAAAAAAGTTACTCTCCTGATTCATTCGTTCATTTAGCAAATCTTGTGTAGGATCTAAACTTGGATTCAAATCTAGGCTTTCCTATGTATTTGCTGAAGGATTTTAGGTGAATTATTTTAACCTCTCAATGCCTGTTTTATCTTCTGGAAAATAAGTGAAGATAATAGTAACTACATTATTGCAGTGATAAATTATATAGGCAAAGCAGTGATTACAACTTTTGGCATTTAGTAAGCATTTGATAATTGGTAACTTATTGTCATATTTATAATATTCCTGTGATATGCCAGTCATGGTGCTTAGGCTGGAATTGATATTTATTGTCTTCTGTAAAGTGCACAGTAATAGATCTGGCACCTCAGGCTGCTCATAAATTCATAATCTAGTTCTGCGTTATTGAACCATCCAAGCTAGCTGTAACTGAAAGCGGATTCAATAGAATGGGGTGGGGCTTTTAAAGACTGTTTATTCACTTAGTCTTGGTATCTATCTACTTTGTGCCAGGAGTTTAGATTGATATAAAAAGCAATTGGAAGCCAATTTGTGGAGATTGAGTTGTTATCTTGTTCTCTTTCTGTGTTTCTTTTATACTTTGAGTGTATGTTGGGTAAGTAGGGATTCTTGCTCTACAGTCACCCTGAGGGTATATACAGAAGTGGCTCAGAGTAACAGCTGAGACATGAATTGGGTCATTCTTTAATCCCTTGAGTCAGAAATGTTTCTAATCCAGAAGAAAGAACCACAGGTAAAATTTTATGTTGAACAAAGTGTAAATTCTCACTTTTACATTGGACTTTGTATAACTTCACACTTAGTTTTATTTCATGATTATAATTTTTTTATTTGTTTATTTTTTGTTTTTGGAGACAGTCTCACTCTATTGCCCAGGCTAGAGAGTGCTCCTGGGTTCAAGTGATCCTTCTGCCCCAGCCTCCCAAGTAGCTGGAACTCACAGGCACTCATCTAATTTTTCTGTTTTTAGTAGAGATGGGATCTTGCTCTTGCTCAGCCTGGTCTCAAACTCCTGAGCTTCAGAAATCTTCCCACTTTGGCCTCCCAGGGTGCTAGGATTACAGGCATGAGCCACTACGCCTCTTTAGTTTTAGTGTTATGTTTAAGTTTTAAGTTTTAGTGTTATGAATATTATGGTGAAAATTATAGATTCTGTTATGATAAATGATAGAAAAGCCTACATATCAGGAAATATTACATATGGAGTTCTGTTGCTGAAGATAATCCCCATTCCTGCTAAAAATGGGGTATATCCACTTAGTTTAAGTTCATAGCATAGCTGTTGGATGCCACACACTTACGTACAAGAAGTGAACAGATATTACTGCAGGTCACAATAGAAAATATATATTTTTTAAAAAAATGCTATTTGCATGGTACAGTGAAAATAAAACCGGACTGGAAATTCGAAGCATTAGTATAGTCTTGTTTTGTTGTTAAACTAAGCGACCAAGTAAATTTTTTCTTAATTGGACTTCATTTTCCCTATTTGTACAACAAAGATGTGGACCAGGTAGTTTTTGATGTCCTTTCTGTCTCTATAAAGTTCTATCAGTTTTTAAATTGTCATTTATTTATTTATTATTTAAGTAATACCATTTAAACAGTTAAATGATGCTGGGGTAGATGTGTTTGAATAGGAACTATGTTTGATAAGTGTTGCTTTTGGAACTAGTTCTTAAACTAAATTTAATTGTGATATTTGGCACTTGATATTTTTTGAATTTGTGACTTATGTTCATAACTGTAGGGGTTTCTACTTTTTTTTTTTTTAATTTAATTTTTATTTATTTATTTATTTTTGGTTGCAATTTGGCCCGGGCCGGGTTTGAACCCGCTACCCTCGGTATATGGGGCCGGCGCCCTACCAACTGAGCCACAGGCACCGCCCGGGGTTTCTACTTTTTAAAGAGAAGGTGGTAATCTCTCATTTGTATATTCGTTAAAATGAATGAATATAGTTCTCTAATACACCTACTCTCCCTGTTCGGGATTATGAGATATGAAGCAAATTTTTATTATAGTTCCGAAACAATTAGTAGAAAGTAGATATTCAAATTAATGTCCAAAGTCTGATTTCTCAGAGATGCAAGAGGTTATTTTTTACTTGTATTATATTTTAAAAGGTAAGCTAACGTATGCCCTTTGTTTTTGGTCCATACTTCCTATACCAGACTTTTGGCAATAAATTGAAATTTTTCTCAGATTCTTGTCTGGGACTAATTTTGAAACAGTGGACTATAGTTAACTCTTCTTTTTTCTCTTTGCTGTTATTAATGTTTATCTGGTGTGTACTATGTTTTAGGAATTCTGGTATGCAATGGGGACACCATGGTGAAGTAAAAACAAACATAAGCCCTGCTTTCATGGAATTTATAGTCTCAGAGAAAGGATTAATTAAATGTCTATCTACTAAGACAGGTGTAGGGTAAGGCTTGCAGGAGTAAGAGATAGGATCATGACTTTCCTTTAATGTTTGCTTTACTTGTAGTAAAGCAGTCTAAATGTATAATTTTCAGATATGAGTCTGTAGATTGTATCAGATTTAAGTTGAGGAACTTGTTAAAAATGGAATCTGGGCCTATGCCCAGACAAACAAAATTGGAATTTTCTGGGATGAGTCCTAGGATTCTGTATGAGATGTGGATTCTTAGACATACTCAAGATCAAAAACTATAGTTACAGTGGAAAAAACATGGATTTTTGTTTTGTTTGATAATTCAATAATAAAAAATTTCAAATATATGCGGAAGTAGGGAGAATAAGATAGTGAACCCCTCTTACCCAGGTTCTATAATTTTCAAAAATTTTTCCCACTTGATTTATCAGCCATTTTTTCTTACCAAAATATTTTAAAGTAAATTCCAGATATTGATATTTCACCCTTACATAATTCAATAAGCATTTCTGGGAAAACAAAACAAAACAAAGAAAGGGACATTTTCTTACATAACCACAATGGCCATTATCATGCCTAACAAAATTATAGTTTTTTGGCATTATTAATTTCTAGTTCATATTTAGATTTCCCTGATTCTAAAACAAAGTCTTTTTTGTGGTTGCTTTATTAGAATCTGGAACCAAAGTCAACATGTCGCTTTTTTTTTATTAGGTCCTTTGAGAGTCTTTTAAATCTCTTTTTAATATAGAGAAGTCCCATTCCCCCAACTTTTCTAACCTTCTCCATGTCTTGTTGAAGAAGGTAGGTCAGTGGTACTCAATAGGACCTTATTTCACATTCTGGATTTTTCTATTTCTGTTACTTTGTGATGTATAACTTCTTGTGTCCTCGTATTTCCTACAAAATGATAGATCTGAAAGCTTGATGTAATTATTTCATGTTTTCAGTCAGGGGTACTTCATCGATTGTGTGTATTTTCTTTTGCATTACATCGAGAGGTACATAATGTCTGGCCAACTGAGATCGACCATTCTGTTCAGGTGACAATAAACCGTGATAACTTCCTATGTAAAATCCCTCATTACCCTTTCATGTAATGATTCCATCATACATTGATGATCTTTAGCTGAATCAGTTACTTCATTAGGGATGGCAAAAATCATGATTTTCTTTTATTTTTTTATTAAATCATAGCTGTGTACATTAGTATGATCATGGGGCACCATAAAAAATCATGATTTTCGGGCGGCGCCTGTGGCTCAGTCGGTGGGGCGGGTTCAAACCCGGCCCCGGCCAAACTGCAACCAAAAAATAGCCGGGCGTTGTGGTGGGCGCCTGTAGTCCCAGCTACTCGGGAGGCTGAGGCAGGAGAATCGCTTAGGCCCAGGAGTTGGAGGTTGCTGTGAGCTGTGTGAGGCCACGGCACTCTACCGAGGGCCATAAAGTGAGACTCTGTCTCTACACACACACACAAAAAAAAAATTTTAAAAATCATGATTTTCTAATTCTATCATTCCTTTAACATTTTTCATCTATAATTTTTCTGGAACTTTCAGTTAGCCTCTAGGGCTGTTGACTATGAAATACAAAGTGTGAAATCCAGGTTGAATGCTTCAGTTTCTCTCTTTAATTGCTACTTTTCATAGTATTTGGAGCTTTACTTCCTAGACCTGGCACAAACTGGGTAATTTGAGGGAAGTTTAAGAAAAGGACTATTGGGTGGTGCCTGGGTAGGACACTGGTCCTATACCTAGGGTGGCGGATTTGAACCTGGCCCTGGCCAAACTGCAACAAAAAATAGCCGTGTGTTGTGGCAGGCACCTGTAGTCCCAGCTACTCAGGAGGCTGAGGCAAGAGAATCGCCTAAGCCCAGCATTTGGAGGTTGCTGTGAGCTGTGATGCCAGGGCACTCTACTGAGGGCAATAAAGTGAGACTCTGTCTCTTGAAAATAAAAGAAAAGAAAAGGACTATTTATAGAAATATAGACAATATTTAAGGAAACCAGTAGCGGTGATTTCCTACCCGAGGACCAGGAATAGAAAGGGAGCTGCTACCACCTCTAGGCCTGAAGGATCAAGGGAAGAGAGCAACTGGAGAGGGTAGCTGTGTGGGAAAGGGCTATCTGACAGAGAGGAGCATGTTCATCTAGCATTAAGGGAGCCAGAGGAATATATCCTCCCGTTACCTGAAAAGCTGACACGCAAAAGTCTGCTGATACAGTCCAAAAGTGTTAGCAAACAAGATACAGCCAGCATTTATTTATTAATGTTTTGTTTTGTTCTTTTATTTTTGGCATCATTATGGAAACATCTTAAATATTTTTGGTGTGTTTCAGTCAGTTTATATCATATTTGCTGATACTCTCTTTTTCCTATTTTTTGCTAATAGAAGTCTCTTCAGGTTGAGTCCATGTTATTTGTATATTACCCTCATAGTAATTGATAGAGCTTCATTGTTTTTTGCTACAATAAGATGCCCAGGTTCAATTGATACATTTTTGCTTCACACTTGGAAATCAGCCATTCCTTCAGGAAACTTCCCTTTTGGTGGAGAATGATACTCTGAATACTCATTGCTACTGGGTTGAGATTGTTTCTTGTCTTTTTTCAGTAATTATAGCTATGATATTAATATTTATTTTTGAAAAGAAGAAAAAGTACTTTATACTGGTAATTTTACCAACTTGACATCAGTTAGGCTCTTTCATTTCAGGTTTTTCAATACTTAAGATTGCTTTCTATTTTGGGGGTATGTAAAACAATTAATGTGTTTTAAAAGTTTACAAGATACATTCAGAAGATTCTCACTTCCACCCATATTTTTTCTGCCCAGTTCTTTTCCCTTTCCTATTTTTAGATTTAATATTCCAGTTTTCTTTTTAGAAATAAAAGCAAATATATATACATGTTCATGTTATCACCACTTTCTGACACAAAAAGTAGTGTCCATTGTACCCTATATTGGTGTGTGATCTTCATTCCTTTTTGTGACAGCATAGTGTACCATTTTGTGGATGCTAGCATTGTTTATTCAGTCTCTTAAAGATGGGTATTTCTTTTTTTCTTTCTTTTTTTTTGTAGAGACAGAGTCTCACTTTGTTGCTCTTGGTAGAGTGCTGTGGCATCACAGCTCACAGCAACCTCCAACTCCTGGGTTTAGACAATTCTCTTGCCTCAGCCTCCTGAGTAGCTGGGACTACAGGTACCCGCCACAACACTGGGCTGTTTTTTTTGTTGCAGTTTGGCCAGGGCCAGATTTGAACCCTCCACCCTCGGTATTTGGGGGCCGGCTCCCTACCCGCTGAGCCACAGGCACCGCCCAAAGATGGATGTTTCAATTACTAATATTTGCCTTTTGCTATTAGAGAGCAACGTTGTGTACAGCTCATTCCATGTTTTTAACAGTAAAGTTTTTGGAGGAGTAGATTTCTAGGAGTAAGAAGGCTGAGTCAAAGGCACATGCATATATATAATTTTGCTTGCTGTACAATATTGTCCCTCTCTTAGGAGTTATGCTATTTATATTTCTGCTAATAATATTTAAGTTTGTCTATTGCCCTTACCAACAATATGCTATGAAACTCTTGAGTCTTTGGGTAGTAGGTGAGAAGTGATGTCTCAGAGTAATTTTTATTTTTATTTTTCTTATGGGTAAAGTTAAACATCTTTTCATATTTTAAGGACCATTTGAATTTTTTCTGTGAACTGCCTGTTCATATTTTTTGTCCATTTAAAATTTTTTTCTTCTCAATTTTTAGAAGTTCTTTATATAATAGAGATCTTTGCCCTTTTGGTAAAATGCAAACTAATTTTGCAGCTTTTCGTTTGATTTTAGACTTGTGCATTTCATTTTTTTGCCTCAGATTTTGAAAAATGTATTCAAATTTAATAATTTATCTTCCGTTGTGTCAAGATTTTGAGTCATAGGTGTCCTCCATGTCTAGGTTACAAAGGAATTCATCCATGTTTTCGCTTAATGGTTTTCTATTTAAGTTTTTACATTGATATCCATTTGGAATATATTATGGTATGATATATTTTAAGTTTTTTTTTTTTTTTGGAGACAGAGTCTTACTCTGTCACCCCGGGCAGAATGCAGTGTCATTGTCATAGCTCACTGTGACCTCAGACTCCTGGATCAAATGATGATCCTCTTGCTTCAGCCTCCCAAGTAGCTGGGACTACAGGTACCCACCACGATGCCTGGCTAATTTTTCTATTTTTAGTAGAGATGGGTTCTTGCTCTGCTCAGGCTAGTCTCAAACTCAAGCAGTCCTCCCACCTGGGTCTCCCAGAGTGATAGAATTAGAGGTATAAACTGCTGTGCCTGCCCCCAATTTTATCTTTATCCAAATGGCTGTCTGGTTATCTCCATAGCATTTATTTTAAAATGCCTATTTTTTTTTATTTTAGATGTCACTTTCTTCATATATTAAATTTCCATATGTCTATGGGGATATTTCTAAACTTTCTGTTCTGTTCTATTGGTCTCTCTTGCCTGTTCATATGCTGATAATGTGTCAATATATACTGTGACACACTGCTGATACTGTGTCAATTATAAAGGCTTTATAATATCTTTTCTGGCCTTAAAAGTTTTTCACATGATGTGACTGGCAGCTGGTTTTCCGGGCCCGCTTCTTCACTATTGTCTCCCTTCTCAGATAGACTGCTTGCTCCCTGTGGCTACAAGATGATAGCCAGTAGCTTCTAAGACTGCTTTGTTCAGGTATAGTGGGGAAAAGTCCTTTAAACTTTAAATAGAGTTTCTAATTGATTTGATAACTCAGATCATGCACCCATATGAGGTCTGACAATTAAGTTTGCAAACTCATCGTAGAAAAAATGCTGTATACTTTATGACAGCATTTCACTGTCACTATGCTTTCAATATCACTATGATCACCTTTAAAGTATTCCTCTTGGGAAGCTGTGCACTGATGCCACTGCCTCGTCTGCCCTTGAAAGCAGTTTTGGAAATCTTGAATGGCCACCAGAGCTGTCATTTTACCCTTGATATCCTGAATGTCATCAAAATTGTCTTCCTTTCAATATTTTCTTTATCTTTTTTTTTTTTTTTTTTTTTTGTCACCCTTGGTAGAGTGCCATAGCTCACAGCAACCTCCAACTCTTGGGCTTAAGGGATTCTCTTGCTTCAGCGTCCCAAGTATGGGCTGGGACTACAGGCGCCCACCACAATGCCTGGCTATTTTTAGAGATGGGAGTCTCGCTCTTGTGCAGGCTGGTCTCGAACCTGTGAGCTCAGGGCAATCCACTGGCCTTGGCCTCCCAGAGTGCTAGGAATTATAGGCATGAGCCACCGCACCTGGCCTATTTTCTTTATCTTCAGGTGAAGAAAAAGTCATTGGGGGCCAGATCAGGTGAGTAGGGAGGATAACTATAGTTATCTGTTTACTGGCTGAACATTTCACAGAAATTTTTTTCACTAAATATTTCTTTGTGAACTGGTACATTGTCATGATGTTGTTGGCCCAGATTTTCAGTTAAGATTTTCCTGTTTCTGTTTCTCTATTGATGTTTACTTGGTTTGTTATACTTCTCCCAGCCAGCCAATGATTTTGAGGCACAATGTGATGAATTTTTGCAGTGTTATCATCAGTTCTGCTTGTTACTGGCTACGTGACCTCACTTTATAAGTGACACTTTCTCTCCCCTCAGAAAAACATTTAATATCCACTTGTACTATGTCATTTTCTTCCTGGCATTATCCCCATAAACTTGGACTAACATGTCCCTGATTTCACTTCTACTTTTGCCAAATTTAGCAAGAAATTTATCAATGTTTGTTTCTTGCTCTAAGCCCTAACATTCTCACAGCAGCACACAAAACGCAATAGTGAATCCCACTCAGCAAGACACTGCTACATGTTGACATGAATGCTACTGTGAGAAACTGATACACCAAGATCATGAAACCCTACTGAGCTGCCGTGTATGGTGCTGCCAACATACGCACACAGTGGCAAGTTCATGAACTTAATTGTCAGACCTCATGTCTGAATCCCAATCACAGTGGTCAAAAGAATGGTATTTGACAGGGTTAGCCCTGCAACATGTGCTTTTCTAGGTCAGAACTGCAGATTAGCCAGTTTATACCAAGATTTCCGTGGAGGGGTGGAAATTGAAGTTCAAATTGATTTTTTAAAGTAAAACATTACATTATCTGGCATTAGAATAAGTATTGCCAGCCATTTGCCAAAGACTCGAGTTAGAGTGTACCAAAGGGAATAACATTTGGTTCTTCATTATTTATTTATTTATTCATTTTTTTGAGACAGAGTCACCTTGGGTAGAGTGCTAGAGCATCATAGCTCACAGCAACCTCAAACTCTTGGGTTCAAGAGAACTTTTGCCTCAGCCTCCCAAGTAGCTGGGACTACAGGTACCTGCCACGATGCCTGGCTAGTTTTTTTCTGTTTTTTAGTAGAGACGGTGTCTCATTCTTGCTCAGGCTGGTCTCAAACTCCTGAACTCAATCTACCCACCTTGGCCTCTCAGAGTACTAGCTAGGATTATCTGCCTGAGCCACTGCACCTAGCCACATTTGGTTCTTTAAAGGAAGGATGCTTGTATGCTCCTTTACTTTGGTGATATATCTGGGTGATGTGAGGTTTTCTAAATACCTCTTCATGGATCAGCCACATCAGAATCAAATGCAGATTTCTCTGCTTCTTCATAGCCCTTAAAAAATATGGTTAAGAAAACACCAGGCTCTATGAAAGAAGATGAACATTTTCTGACATATGCTGAAAAAGCTGATTTTGTTTGGTTGATGTTATCTTTTTTAGAGGGGAAGGAGGAACAGAATCCAAATAAAGTGATTTCCTCTGTCATTATTGTAACTCTTCAGTATGTTGTTTCTTTACCTGCAAAAAAGATAGAACTTGATATTTTCTTCAATAGGAAGAAATTGTTTTAATGTGAAGAGGCTATAAAAGAGTAGTTTATTATAATTGACTCAGGAACAGCACAGGGGCTGAGTGCCCTCTTCACAGTCAAAAATCTGTGTATAATTTTTGACTCCCCTAAAACTTAATAGCCTACTGTTAAACTGGCCTTAACAATAACAAAAACAGTTGATTAACACATACTTTGAGTATGTAGAATATACTGTATTCTTACAGAGAAGTTAGAGAAAAATGTTAAAATCAAAAGGAAGAGAAATGGGTTTACTGTTCATTAAGTGGAATTGATCTTATAAAGGTCCATATCCTTGTCATCTTGACATTGAGTGGCCTAAGGAGGAGGAGGAAGAGGAGGGTTGGTCTTTCTGTTTCTGGGTGGCAGAGGCAGAAGAGGCAGACTGTAGTTATACAGTAGTTATACAGTCAGTTATACAGTATAACTTTTATCGGAAAAAAAAATTCATGGTTAAAAGTGGATCTGTCACTTCAGTCTTGTGTTGTTTAAGGGCCAACTATATGCACGTATACAGAAAAACGAATATTTTTACAAATTCTAAAATGATTGGAATTTTACTTTTCCTAAGAGATTTTTTTTTTTTTTAAAGTGGAAACAAAGTTTGCTTACTTAAATAGCTCTTAGACTTCTGAGCTATTATATTTTGAGATATTGATGCTCTACATGTAAGCTCCATGAGAACTTTATCTGATTGTCTTGTTCACTGATGTATCAGTAGTTCTTGGTGGAGTGCCTGGTGCATTGTTAAGTTTTTGATAAATATTTGTTTGTCATTGTTGCATTACTAGAAAATGGCTATTGCTTATTAGTTTCCATGACAAAAGCCAGAAATGGTTGACATCATGTTAGGAGATATGGTTAATTTGTTTAAATCTAAACTTTATCTTTCTGGGGGATAACATATTTTTTTTTTTTTTTAGGAGACACATTTGCTTTAATATGACATTTATCTCATTTAAAAATAAGTCAATTGTAGAAAAGTTGGAAAAATTAAAACAATACAAAGATGAAAAAGCATCTCCTATGGGCCAAATATTAATATTCATTTTCTTGCCATCTCTTTTCAATGAATACATATTTAATACTTAATTATGTTGTCTTATAGCAAAATTGACAGCATGTGGTTTTACAATATGCTTGTTGTTTCCCTTAGTGATAACTGAACACATTTCTGTCTGCCTCTATGTCTTCAACTAGATCATTTACAACTAGATCAGATATAGGGATCTTAAGAGTTGCAAGAAACCAGAGCAGTGCAGGTCAACTTAGGTAAGGTTTGAAGAAAGTGATGAAAAAATAGTTTCTGCTAAACACTCCCAGAGAAAGGGAGCTCTCTGCCTTGTCCATGGATGGGAAGAATTACTTCCTGGAAGGCTCTTTCATTGTCCAGAAGCTGAAATTGGAAACTGTGAGCCTCTGTGTTCTAGTTCTGCCCTCTTGACAAGTACAGAAAAGCCTATAGAATCTTCCTGACAGCCTGTCAAGTCCTCAAAGACTGATGGCATGGCCCCTTTTCTAAGTTCAATAATCCTGAACCCCTCACCATCTTAAATACCACCTGGTTGCATTCTCACTGTCAATCTTCTTTTTTTTTTTTTTTTATTGTTGGGGATTCATTGAGGGTACAATAACCCAGTTACACTGATTACAATTGTTAGGTAAAGTCCCTCTTGCAATCTTGTCTTGCCCCCATAAAGTGTGACACACACTAAGGCCCCACCCCCCTCCCTCCATCCCTCTTTCTGCTTCCCCCCCATAACCTTAATTGTCATTAATTGTCCTCATATCAAGATTGAGTACATAGGATTCATGCTTCTCCATTCTTGTGATGCTTTACTAAGAATAATGTCTTCCACTTCCATCCAGGTTAATACGAAGGATGTAAAGTCTCCATTTTTTTTTTAATGGCTGAATAGTATTCCATGGTATACATATACCAGAGCTTGTTAATCCATTCCTGGGTTGGTGGGCATTTAGGCTGTTTCCACATTTTGGCGATTGTAAATTGAGCTGCAATAAACAGCCTAGTACAAGTGTCCTTATGATAAAAGGATTTTTTTCCTTCTGGGTAGATGCCCAGTAATGGGATTGCAGGATCGAATGGGAGGTCTAGGTTGAGTGCTTTGAGGTTTCTCCATACTTCCTTCCAGAAAGGTTGTACTAGTTTGCAGTCCCACCAGCAGCGTAAAAGTGTTCCCTTCTCTCCACATCCACGCCAGCATCTGCAGTTTTGAGATTTTGTGATGTGGGCCATTCTCACTGGGGTTAGATGATATCTCAGGGATGTTTTGATTTGCATTTCTCTAATATATAGAGATGATGAACATTTTTTCATGTGTTTGTTAGCCATTCGTCTGTCGTCTTTAGAGAAAGTTCTATTCATGTCTCTTGCCCATTGATATAAGGGATGGGGGATAACATATTTAAAAACTACTATGAAGGGATAGGTGGGGGGTTTTCCTTCCCCAGTAACCCTGAATTTTGGATGAGGGGTCAAAAGTCAATAATGTTCATTTTTGTAAGGCTTGAACATTTATTATTTTATTTAATCTTTTCAACAATCTCATGGGCTGGGTGAGGCAGATATTATTCCTACTTTATAAATAAAATTAAACCTCAGAAAAGATAAATGAATTTTCTAAAGGCATATAGCCAGTTAGTAACAGTCTTCCTGATCTTTAGTCTGTAGTGTAGTAGAAAGAGCATTCATGTTATAAATAACAAACACAAAGTGTTTCCATAGCCCTTAGGAGAGTACTTCATATCTGGAATGTACTAAATAAAGATTATTTCAATTGGCTGAAAAGAATGGGAATTGATAAAGAGTGCAGTATAGAAGAGGAAATACGAAGTAGTTGGGGAAAGACTTAATAAATATTTATTGACAGGGTTGGAGGGGGAAGGTAAGTCCTATAATATTTTATCTTAGAGACAGTTGTCTAGATAGAGGATGAGAGCCAGATCTGTGACCAAATCTGCCATATGTTGCAAGATTCTAACAGCTGCTTATTAAAACCTATCTCTGGTGGATTTGACTTGTCTGGAAAAACAGTGGTGAGCAATCTAAGCCATTAAGTATGGTAACTTGAAATAGGATAATAATGAATAGTTATGATGGTGATTGTTAATGGCAGCATCATGCACATTGTTAAGCAGCGGACAATAGTTACAATTCAGCAATTGGTATGAGATAAAATACGGGATGACTTTGGCACGATATTAAAATAATATGCCTATATTCAGTGAAGAGTTAACTGTGTTAGAACTGAATATTTATCAGGAGCTAGGAATGGGAGAAGGTATTTAGGAATACCTAAATTTAGAGGTATAAGGAGCTTTTAGGGTTATGGAAGTACTCTGTGCCTGGGTTGTGGTAGTGGTGATTACATAACTGTATGTGTTTATCAAAATTCATAGAACTAGGCTTGGCACCTGTGGCTCAAGCGGCTAAGGCACCAGCCACCTACATCTGAGCTGGCAGGTTCGAATCCAGCCTGGGCCCGCCAAAACAGAAATGACGGCTGCAACCAAAAAATAGCCGGGCATTGTGGCAGGCGCCTGTAGTCCCAGCTACTTGGGAGGCGGAGGCAAGAGAATCGCTTGAGCCCAGGAGTTGGAGATAGCTGTGAGCTGTGATGCCACGGTACTCTACCCAGAGTGACAAATTGAGGCTCTGTCTCCAAAAAAAAAAAAAAAATTATAGAACTGAAACCCTAAGAAGGGTGACTCTTACTTTATGTAAATTATACCTCAAAAGCCAAACTTAAAAGAACAAAGAAGGGATTAATCGTCTTGTGTCAGAACTGAACATTTATTGTTGCTGTCAATAATATAGCCTCAAATAGGAAGGATGTGTTTATGTATGGATTTGTATGAATGTATCATTTGGTAATGACCTGTATTGGCTGAATTTCGAAGTATGATTGTTGAAAACAGATAATATTTGTCACCAGTGATAAAATTAAAGCTTTAGTGAAAATTAGAATTTTGGGTAACTTGTATCTGCCATGTGAGCTTGACAGTGTCTCAATGCTTAAAGACTTTTCCTGTGAGGTAGTTTGTAACATTTATAAATGTAGTTTTTCTACATTGTATGAAGAAATGTGTCAACATTTGGAAGAGCTGCATAATTCAGTGAGCCAATATTTTCTAAGTGCCTAGTGCAGAATGTTTTAAAATCATACATAAATAAAAGATCCATTCAAAGTATAAGATAGATCAATAAATTTTAATGTTGTAAATTTAGAAAGTTCACTGATGTCGTTTCTAATTCTGTTAAGAAACACTACTTGGATAGGGCGACAGCCACATGCTCTGGGGCTGGTGGGTTCTTACCTGGCCTGGGCCTGTTAAACAAACAAACAACAACAAAAAAAAGAAATAGCCAGGCATTGTGGCGGTCGGTCACCTGTAGTCCCAGCTACTAGGGAGGCTGTGGCAAGATAATTGCTTAAGCCCAAGAGTTTGAGGTTGCTGTGAGCTATGACGCTATGGCATTCTACCAAGGGTGACAAAGTGAGACTCTGTCTCAATAAAAAAAGAAAAGAAACACTGCTTGTGAAGTTTGGTGTAGTACCAAAGAATTTACACAATTATCTGAAAAAGACCATTAAAGTACTCTTCCCTTTTTCAACTGCAGACAATCCCAGACTTAACAATGGTTGGCCTTATGATGATTTTTCAACTTTATGATGTGGTGAAAGTGATACACAGTAAAAAATGTACTTTGAGTACAACTTCAGTACAGTATTCAATAAATCACCTAAGATACTCAATACTTTATTATAAAATAGGCTTTGCATTAAGTAAGTATTTTTGCCCAGCTGTAGGCTGATGTAAGTGTTCTGAACACTTACTGAGCTGGCTAAGTGCTGATGTTTGATAGATGAGGTGCATTAAATGCCTTTTCAACTTGCTATTTTCAGCTTATGATAGATCTATCAGGACATAATCCCTCCCCCAACATAATTTGGAACATCTGTATGTTCATTACCTGTGTGAAATTGGATTTTCATACTTCAACCAAGATAATATATTGCAATAGATTGCAGAAGTAGATATGAGAATCCATCTCCTGTTATGCTAGACACCTTCCTAATGCTGCAACCCTTTAATACAGTCCAAAGGTAGAGAACCACTCATTATGTCACCCTCGGTAGAGTGCTGTGGCATCACAGCTCACAGCAACCTCAAACTCTTGGGCTTAAGCAATTCTCTTGCCTCAGCCTCCCAAGTAGCTGCGACTACAGGTTCCTGCCTCAATGCCTGGCTATTTTTTTGTTGTAGTTGTTATTGTTGTATAGCAGGGCTGGGCTGGGTTCGAACCCCCCAGCCCCAGTGTATGTGGTTGGCACCCTAACCACTAAGCTACAGGCGCTGAGCCAACATTTGATTATTTTAGCTGCTTAATTGGGGAAAGTGATTTCTCCTACATTATTCTTATTTTTCAGATTTGTTTTTGGTATTTGAATTCCTTTGCTTTTCCATATGAATTTCAGAATAATCTTTCCTATACCTGCAAAACTCTTGCTGGGAACTGATAGGAACTACATTAAACCTGTATGTCAATTTTGGGAGAATTGACATCTTTACTGTGTTTAGTCTTCTAATCTATGAATACTATATTTATTCTCTCTATTTACATCTTTTATTTTTCTGTTATCAATATTTTGTGGTTTTCAGCGTTAGTCCTATATATGTTTTGTTAAATTTATACCTAAGTAGTCACATTTTAGTTAAGCAAATGTAAATGGTATTGTATTTTTACTTTGTTATGCATTTTTAATTTTTGTTTTTTTGTGTTCATTTTTTTTTTTTTGTAGAGACAGAGTCTCACTTTATGGCCCTCGGTAGAGTGCCGTGGCCTCACACAGCTCACAGCAACCTCCAACTCCTGGGCTTAAGCGATTCTCTTGCCTCAGCCTCCCGAGTAGTTGGGACTACAGGCGCCCGCCACAACACCCGGCTATTTTTTGGTTGCAGTTTGGCCGGGGCCGGGTTTGAACCCATCACCCTCGGTACATGGGGCCGGCGCCTTACCGACTGAGCCACAGGCGCCGCCCTTTTGCGTTCATTGTTAATGTTTAGAAATACAGTTGTTTTTTGCATGTTCATCTGATGATGTTATGATCTTGCTGAATTCAATAGTTCTAAGTGTTTGTTTTCATAGCTTTGGGATTTTCTATACAGTAATATCATCTGAGCAAAGATGAACAATTGGTTTTTCCTTTTTAATTTGTATGCCTTTTGTTTCTTTATTTGCTTTACTGAGTTACTTACAAGTGCCAATACTGTATTGAATAAGAGTGATGAGAGAGGACATATTTGCCTTGTTCTTGATTTTTAAATTGTTTCTTTTTTTTTTTTTTTGGCCGGGGCTGGGTTTGAACCCGCCACCTCAGGCATATGGGACCGGCACCCTATCCCTTGAGCTACAGGTGCCACCCACCTTGTTCTTGATTTTTAAGGGAAAACCTTTGGTCTTTAAGGGTGATATTTGTTATAGGTTTTTGTAGATGTTCTTTATGAAGTTGAGGAAGTTGACCTCTCTTCCTACTTTTCTGAGAGTTTTTCTCATGAATGGGTGTTGGATTTTGTCAAATACTTTTTCTGCATCTCTAGATAAGACCATGTCATATTTCTTCTTTAGTTTGTTCATATAGTACGTTATATTGGTTAATTTTCTTTTTTAAATATTGAAAAAGTATTGTATCTTTGTAATAAACCCTGTTATTATGACGTATAATTGTTTTTATACTTTGCTGAATTGTACTTGCTAATATTTTATCAAGAACCTTTTTTGTCTATATCAGCAGTTCTCAACCTGTGGGTTGTGACCCACAGGAACTGTATTAAAGGTTTGTGGCATTAGGAAGGTTCAGAACCACTGGTCTATATTCTTGAAAGATACTGGTGTATAGTTTTCTTCTTTTATGCTGACTTTATTTGGCTTTGGTATCAGGATACTATTGGCAGCATAAAGTAAGTTGGCAAAGTGTTGCCCCCTTTTCTATATTGTGGTAGATAATTGTGTAGAATTGGTGTTAATTCTTTAAACAGTCGATAGAATTTCCTGGAGAAACCAGCTGGCTCCGGACATTTCTTTTTTGCTAGGGTTTACGTTATTAATTAATAGTACTCTTGAAATTATTTCATTCATGTTGGGTTAGTTGTGTTAGTTTGTACTTCTTTAGAAGTATTCCTTTTATCAAAGTTACCAATTTTGTATGTTGAGCATTTCATGATCTTTTATTACCCTTTGTATATTTTCAGAATCTTTAATGGTAACACCTGTTTTATTTTCAGTATTGATAAATTGCGTCATCTCTTTCTTTGTTATTCTTGCTAGAAGTTTGTCAATTTGATTGATATTGTCGAAGAACCAGCTTTTGCTTCAAGTTTTTGCAGTTTTTCTTTGTTAAATTTTATTGATTTTTTTTGTTTCTTATGTTTGCTTTAGGTTAATTTTACTCTTTTTCTAGTTTCTTGAGAAAGGAACTTAGATTATTGATTCAAAATCATTACTGTCTTTTAATAAGAGCATTTATTTATCTTTATTTTTATTTTTTGAGACAGGGTCTCATCTTGTCACCTTTGGTAGAGTGCTATGGCGTCATAGCTCACAGCAACCTCCAATTCTTGGGCTCAAGTGATTCTCTTGCCTCAGCCTCCCAAGTAAGTGGGCCTACAGGCACCTACCACAATGCCTGGCTATTTTTAGAGATGGGGTCTAGTTCTTGCTTAGGCTGGTCTTGAACTTGTGAGCTCAGGCCACGTGTGTGCCACCACGCCCAGCCCAATATGAGCATTTAGTGCTATTTCCTTTCAGCACTATTTTAGCTGCATTCCATACATTTTGATACATTGTAATTAATTTTTATTTATAATGTGTGTATTTTTATTTCTCTTGAGATTTTTCTCTCTTCATGGATTGTTCTTTAGTTTCCTTGTGTTTGGAGGATTTCTGTGCTGTCTTTCTGTTATTTATTGTAGTTTGTGTGTTCATTTTGATCTGAGAACACATTCTGTGATTTTAATTCTTTTAAATTTGCCGAGGTTTTGAGTTATGGCACTGGATATCTTGGTAATTATTCCACAAGCAGGTGTAAAGAATGTGTATTCTGCTGTTAGTGGGTGGAATGTTCTGTAAATGTCAGTTAGATCCTGTTGATTAATGGTGTTGAGTTCTTCTCTTCTGATTTTCTGCCTTGTTCTATCACTTGTTGAGAGGGGATGTTCAAGTTGTCAACTAAAATTATGGATGTGTCTGTTTCCCTTTTCATTTCTGTCTGGTTTTACTTATTTGGCAATTGTTTGAAAATACCTATTCAAAACTGCTATCTCTTCTTGGTGGATTGACTCTTTTATTATCAGCTAAGTTTTTATTCTGTTCCTGGCTATTTTCTTTGTTCTAAACTCAAGCTTGCTTTGTTTGATACTTAATATGGCTACTCCGGCTTTCTTTTGATTAATATTGCATGGGGGGGCTGGGTTTGGTGGCTCATACTTATAAATCCCAGCATTTGGGGAGGCTTTGCCTGAGGCCAGGAGTCTGAGATCAGGTTGGACAACATAGTGAGACCCCACTCTACAAAAAGTGAAAAAATTAATCAGACATGGTGATGTGATGTAGTTCTGTAGTCTCAGCTACTCAGGATGCTCAGGAGGGAGGATCTCATGAGCCCAGGAGTTTGAGGGTCACCCAGGCTGGAGTGCAGTGGCAAGGTCCTAGCTCACTGTAGCATTAAACTTTTGAGCTCAAAGGACCCTTCTGCCTCAGACTTTCAGCTTTCTGAGTAGCTGGGACAACAGATGCAACCCAACAACTCGGCACCAATTTGTCTTTTAATTTGAGTTGTTGTTTAGATCATTTACATTTAATGTAATTATTGTTATGTTGGGGTTTAAATAAACTGTCTTATTTTTTTGTTTCTGTTTCTTGATTGTTTGAAGAGTACATTTGTAATACTTACATGTGTATAGTTTTCCAGTTGTGCTTCTGTTATTGCTTCGTAGTTTCATTCCATTCTGATTGGAAAAGATACTTTGTGTGATTTCAGTCTTTTCAAAGTTATTAAGACTTGCTTTGCACTGGGCGCAGTGGCTCACACCTGTAATCCTAGCACTCTGGGAGGCTGAGACAGGTGGATTGCTTGAGCTAACATGTTCAAGACTAGCCTGAGCCAGAGCAAGACCTTGTCTCTAAAAATAGCTAGGCATTGTGGTGGGTGCCTGTAGTCCCAGCTGCTTGGTAGGCTGAGGCAAGAGAATCACTTGAGCCCAAGAGTCTGAGGTTGCTGTGAGCCATGATGCCACAGCACTCAGTTAGTTTATAGGGTTCTTCTGGTTATATTAATTATTGAAAGTGGGTTATTGACGTCTTCAGCTACTCATAGAATGTATATTTCTCACTCCAATTCTGTCAATGTTTGCCTCATATCCTGGGGCTCTTCTTTGTTTATATATCATACATGTTTCATTCGTATAAGCTTGTAATCATTATATTTTCTTGGTGAATTAATCCTTTTGCCAATATATAATGTCTTTTTAAATCTCTTTTAACCATTTCTTTTTTTAAAGTCTATTTTGTCTGACATTAGTTTACATGCTTCAGTTCTTTGTTTACTATTTGTGTGGAATATTTTTCCCTGTCCTTTTACTTTTAAACCATTAGTGTCTTTAGACCTGAAACAAGTCTTTTGTAGACAGCATATATGGTTGTTTTCTGCTGTTTTTCTTTTTCTTTTAAGTCTATTTTGTCATGTCTGTCTTTTTGCTTGAAGAGTTCAATTCATTTATATTTAAAGCAGTTTTTAGCTCCAGATTTTGTTTGGTTCCTTTTTATACTTTCTCCTCTTTGTTGATATTCTAATTTTGGTCATATATAATTTTCCTGGTTTCCTTTAGTTCATTTTCTGTGTTTTCTGTTAGCTCTTTGAACATATTTAAGACAGTTTTAAATGTATTTGTCAAGTTAAGTCCAGTGTCTAGGCTTCCTTGGGAATGGTTTCTGTTCATTATTTTATTCCTCTGAATGAGCCATGCTTTTCTGTTCCTTTGTATATCTTACAACTTTATTAAAAATTGGCTACTTGGGCGGCGCCTGTGGCTCAGAGGTAGGGCGCCGGCCCCATATACCGAGGGTGGTGGGTTCAAACCCAGCCCCGGCTGAATTGCAACCAAAAAAAAATAGCCGGGCGTTGTGGCGGGCGCCTGTAGTCCCGGCTACTCGGGAGACTGAGGCAAGAGAATCACTTAAGCCCAGGAATTGGAGGTTGCTGTGAGCTGTGTGACGCCACGGCACTCTACCCAGGGCCATGGAGTGAGACTCTGTCTCTACAAAAAAAAAAAAAGAAAAAAAAGAAAATTGGCTACTTAATTGTTACAATATGGTAATTTTGGAAATCAGATTTTCTTTATTCTCTAGGGCAGAGGTTCTCAACCTGTGGGTCGTGACCCACAGGAACTATATTAAAGGGCCTCAGCATTAGGAAGGTTGAGAACCACTGCTCTAGGGTTTGCTGGTTTTTTTGTTTTGTTTTGTTAATGGCTATAGTAGTCAATTTATTTTGAGAACTTTCTGAATTTTTGCAAAGACTATTCCTTTTTATGGGTGATTACTGATGTCACGAATCTTCTAGCTTGTGTTCAGCTAGTGTTTGTTTGGACAGTGATTTCACTGAATTTCTTATATTCAAACCAAACACACCTCAGATTTGCTGTGTACTAGGGCACTCTTTTGCCACCTAGCTAGCCTGCTGCGTTTTAGAATTAGTCCGAGATGAAGGCCTAGATGTGATCTCCTCAGAGTTTTTTTTAATGTTTTTTTTGCCTGGACTTGCATGCAGCTTTTAACTTCAATTCAATTTTCCTGATACCCACATACTCCCCAACTCTTATTTAGTTTGGGCTGGAAAGAGGCTGGTGGATTACTTGTAATTATCCTACAGTTTTAAAAGAGAAAAATATAAATATGAACTCACCTGATGATTTTTTTTTTTTTTTGGTATCTTGTCTCATTTAATTCTAACCCTTCACAAATTCAGGTGAAGGTAGTAGCAAAAGTGGGAACAGAATTGGGATTCAAAGAGAATTGGGACACACACGCTGAGCACTAAGTAATAGACTAGGCACTAGGCAGCAGCTGAGGTTACAATTGTGAGCATTAATAGGTCGCTGGCTCTTTCCCTTTCTGGAATCTTAACAGCTCTGTCATGATCATTCCTGTCTGTTGTCACTTATTAGTCGACCTCTCAGTTGGCCACCCAGAAGTTGCCATGCATTCCAATCTGGGTACAGTCCCAGGGAGAGTTTAGCAAATGTACTTTCTAGTTAGTGTTTTTACAGTGGTGAGAAAGTATCATTTCCTACATGACTTTGCAGTAGTACAAGGCTCTCAAAAGCCAAGGAAGACTAAATCTAGACCTCTCCAATTCTTAGATACTCACAAAGTCAAAATAATTCTGGGTCTTCCTTGCTTCATCTGAGTGCTTTTCTGTTAGGACAAAAGGAAAACGCAAATGGGGTGAGTGGTGCCATCTTAGTAAGTTTGGGGCGGGGCAAGGAACAGTACAAATGAACTGCTTACATATATTTTGTTTTTGATAATCTCATCCTTTTTGAGGAAGAGAATAGGAAAAATTCAAAAGTATATATTTTGCATACAAATGCTCAAAGGTAAATAAAAAATGAATATATTTTTGTCTTTCACCAACATTAACTTGAAGGACCTTGATTTCTGGACTGGTACTATTGCAGGAAAACCAGGCCCGATGGACCTTTTATTTCCAACCAAGGGTTCCTTGTCCAAGGATACCCTTCTCATCAGTCAGTCTGCATTGAGCTGGAGAAAGCAGGGAGCTTTTATAGAAAGTGAAGGAAGCTTTAGTTTCAAAGTCCCAGGAAGTTAAGTTTCTATAAATCTTAAGAGCTGAGTCACCACCAGGAAGACTTTGCAGGAGTGTCCTTGGGCTCCTGAGAGAAGACTTTTGTTCAGACCTTACATTTCCCGGGTATCCTCAGTGCCACCCCTCCCCATTATGTCCGAAGAAGTAGCCATTCACAGATTCTGGAAGATGGGAACAGGGGCTGTACCCTGGTACTGTTTCACAGATTCTGGAAGATGGGAACAGGGGCCGTACCCTGGTACTGTTTCACAGATTCTGGAAGATGGGAACAGGGGCCGTACCCTGGTACTGAATCTCATCTCCTCCTAAACCTCCTTGGAACAAGTCCAGATCCACAGCATCAAGGCTGCTCTCTGCGATTTAGCAGCCACTTTGAGTGGATGACCCAGAAGCTGGGAGTCTGGGATTCCCAGGTAGACTTGGGAGTGCACAATGTATTAGGAAGCTCTTCCCCTGTTGTTACTCTGGCAGATGCCAGCAGAAGTAACGGAAGGCCCTGCACGGTGCATGGTTTAATTAATAGCCTCCCCCCTCACCCCCCAGTGCACCACCCAGGCTGCCTCCCAGCCTGGCATGGGCACTCATTGTGCGTCTTTCCTTCTCACAAAATACCACCTCTTCCCTAAGTCATGCTCGGTCTCAGCTGATTTTAGGTCCAAGTTAAAACAATGGCGTCCAAACTGACAAAGTGCTCCTCAGGACATAGACTCTGCCGTTAGTGGTGGAAGCTCAGGACACACCTGATGATTTAGTATCGATTTCATGTTACATAAAATAATTGAATTTTTTTTTTTTTTTAGAGACAGAGTCTCACTTTGTCACTCTTGGTAGAGTGCAGTGGCACTACACAGCTCACAGCAACCTCCAGCTCTTGGGCTTAGGCGATTCTCTTGCCTGAGCCTCCCGAGTTTTTGGCAACAGACTACAAGCACCTGCCACAATGCATGCCTATTTTTGGCAGTAAGTCATTTACATTGTTGTGCTGAAAGGGGCAGCCTTGAGCCTGGGCACAGCTAGAAAGTGTTCTCTTACTTCTTTTAAACTAAAGGGCTTATGGACCAGAGTTGGTCCCTGCTTTTACCAAGGGTAGGAGCTGTGAGCCGCCTTTCCCCCTGGCAGTGGTAGAGATGGCACCACCTCCAGGCTTCCCTGGGTATGGGGGCAGCATGAAACAGGAGGGAACCTAAGGATTTCTTAATACCATAGTCTGTCTTAGCTCTATTCATGCTGTACACCACCAATGATTTTCTTGTAAATAAAAGAAAGTCTGTACATACAGTGTTTTAGCTCATTTTCCTTTCCTTTTTGCAAAAGAGGTCCAATTATAAGATGGTGGGGTGATTTAGAATCCCATGTGAACGCCACTGTTCTCTGCTGTCTAGCTTGTACTGTGGCCAGATGGTTGTGCAGAAGAAGATTAAACTGTTTTTTGAGACAGTTTCATTATGTTGCCCTTGGTAGAGTGCTGTGGCATCACAGCTCACAGCAACCTCAAACTCTTGGGCTTAAGCAATTCTCTTGCCTCAGCCTCCCAAGTAGTTGGGACTACAGGCGCCTGCCACAACGCCTGGCTGGCTATTTTTTGTTGGGGTTGTCACTGCTGTTTAGCTGGCCCAGGCTGGGTTTGAACCCGCTAGCCTCAGTGTATGCGGCTGTAACCACTGTGCTATGGGCGCCGAACCATAAATGTTTCTTCTTTAGACAGTCTAGGTGAAACTTGTCTCAGTTTGAGAGAATGAAAGTAAGGAGGGAAGAAGGGGGATACACTGGGGCCTTTTAGAACTGGGTTCCCCCCAGGTACAACCCTCAGTCGGAGAAGGGCTACTGGGGTGGGTTAGAGCTGAGTTGGCCCAGGGAACAGGCCAAGGCCATGCCCTACCAGAGAATACTGGGGTCTACTAGAGCTGGCATTTCTCAGGTAACAGACTGTGGCCATCTGCAGGAAAAGAGGAGTAACAAGAAGAGAAAGGGGAGAGACTATAGCGACTGGGGTCTGTTAGAGCTGAATATCCCCAGGTAATAGCCCAGGTACTGCAGCTGATTGGTCCAGACTGTTCCTTTTTGATTTGTAGGAAGAGGGGTTGTGCACAGCTCAAACCTAAGAGCCTCTCAGTTTCTTTCTTTTTTTTACAGGTACTAGGACAGCAGTATCTATTGGTATGATGACCTATGTTAGTAAAAGTACTACACTAGTTGATTGGGTGTCCGGCCACAAAAAGGAAGGCACTTTCTGGAATGGAGCAAAAGAAGCAGCTTAAAAGTGAAGGGAAAAAGCCTAGTAAAGCCAGGGGGGTAAATAACAGTGGAACCTCTGTAAGTTGACCATCCCAGGGGCTGTAACAAACTGGTCAACATGTGGAGGTGGTCAACCACAGAGGCTCCACTGCACTTAACCATCCTCCACCCCTAAATGGGAGATTTAATCCTGCCCCACTGGGAGAGTCATGGCAGTTTAGCACAGGCAAAAACCAGGAGAGGAAACATTGTTTAGTTTCAGTATGGGAAGGGAAGTAAGCACCCTATCAAATCAGAATGAAAGGTTTATTACTGAAACCAACACAAAGCTGGAAGCATAAGAATTATAGCTAGAACCCTCTTCCCTAAAGTTCAACAAAATGAAAAAGACTTCTCCTATTACGTGTCCCCAAGCTCCTTATCACACTTCTAGGTTTAGCCAAGAACTCAACCATGTAGTTTGAGAAATGGGAGAGGTGGAAAAGTAAAAGCTAGTGCCAGCACCCTCTCAAGCGCTGGCTGTAAGGTGGAAAGATTTATAGCAGGAGTGAGCTGGCTTTATCTAGTCTGTGAATTACAGAGTCTTATGGGAAAGGCAAGTTGGCTTATTGAGCAGAACAATCCAAATCAGGTTTATCCAAGTCACGGCACCAAGAAATGTTGGTTTTCAAGGCACTTGCCTGCATCCTAAGATGTTGGGGTTTCAGGCAGCTGACTGGGTTTTTAGTTCTTAGTGTGCTTTTGGTCAAAAAATGGCCAGACACCCCAAAGTAAGGCAAGTGTGAAACAAAGTTTATTGAGAAAGAGAAAGATTTACAGAGTAAATAGACTTATAGAGTAAGGTATGTTGGGCATGGACAGCAAACAGCCCCCATTGTCACAAGGAAAAAGGCTCTGAATAATGCCTCTCCATGCTTTTATCTGGGTTCGGCGTACCTTGCGGTTCAGAGTCTTACTGTGTGCATGGACCTCCAATGAGCCTGGGAGCCCATTGGGTGGTATGTGGACTGCAGTATAGATTTAAGTCAGTGATATGTTAAATTGGCTTAAGGTTATTTTAGGTCACTTTGAAGAGTCTTCTGTACCTGTGAGGCCCAGCCATTGAGCTAGAGAGTCTCCTTATCCTTTTGCAGTTGGCATGCTAAGTTCTAACTGGTAGATTGGTATGGTGGTCCCTCCTCCCCGGGTGTGAGCAGTCACCTGGGGCAGAATTAAGGTGGGCGGCACTGAGATGGGGGCCTGAGGGTCCTTACTTTTGTCCTTTTCCAGGAGAACTGGATTGCTAGCTAGCTACCTAACAGTGCAGCCATCATTTGTGATGTTTTGATTACAAAAGATTTGACTTCTTTTGCCTTCTTCATTCTGTATGATCTCTCTGTGGCATTTGAAGTTTTTTCTTAGGCATTTCTGCTAAATTCCTTTTAGGAGTTACTTCTGCTTTCATGATGCTACTTAATCTCACTTTTTCTCTATGTATTTATCAACCATTTTTGCTCTGCTCTACTTCTTTTTTTTTTTTTTTTTTTGTAGAGACAGAGTCTCACTGTACGCCCTCAGTAGAGTGCCATGGCATCACACAGCTCACAGCAACCTCTTAACTCTTGGGCTTACGCGATTCTCTTGCCTCAGCCTCCCGAGCAGCTGGGACTACAGGCGCCCGCCACAACGCCCGGCTATTTTTCTGTTGCAGTTTGGCCGGGGCTGGGTCCGAACCCGCCACCCTCGGCATATGGGGCCGGCGCCCTACTCACTGAGCCACAGGCGCGGCCCTGCTCTACTTCTTGAACGTCGTTTTTTTCCCGGAGCTCTGTTCTTCACTTTTTTTCTATTCACCCTATGTTCATTCGGGTTAGGTAATTGCGTTTGTTCTCAAGAATTTAATGTGCTGTCATGGATCCCAAATCTACGTTATAGTCCCAATCTCTGTTGAACTCACTCATATTTTCAGCTGCCATCTAGTTATCCATACAATGATGTCCCACAGGGACTTTAAATTTACAATATGTAGAATATGTATCTTCTTCCTCCGAATTCTTTGCCTTGGTTAATGAAGTCACTATCTACTCACATCAACTAGAGGATATATAATGGTTATTATAATCATATAATAATCACATAATCATTCTTTTTTTTAATTTGTTTATTTTTATTGTTAAATCATAGCTGTGTACATTAGTGCAATCAAGGGGTCACATAATTATTCTTAACCCTTCCTGCTGCTCTTTCCGTTATTCATCAGATCCTTTTGCTTCTACTGTTCATTCTTATTTCCTCAGTTTAGTTCCCTCTTTTATTCTCTTTTGCTTATTTTACCACAATATTCTCCTAATTGTCTCCCTTTTCCACCTATCTCTCTTTTAATCATTGTCTTTATCATGGATAGATTTTACTAAAATAAAAGTCAGTATGCTACTCTTCTTCCTCCCCTAAATTCCTATGCTTCCAAATGGATATCAGAATATCAATACCCAGAGTCTGAGCCTGGTATGTTACACCTTAAAACATTCCCTAAGCTGGGCGGCGCCTGCGGCTCAGTGAGTAGGGCGCCGGTCCCATATGCCGGAGGTGGCGGGTTCAAACCCAGCCCCGGCCAAAAACCACAAAAAAAAAAAAAACAAAAAAACATTCCCTAAGCCACCGAAAGTTTGTCTTCTGTGCCTCTTTTTTCTCACGCTTCCCAGTCCAGACCATTGTATTCTCTCAATTTTCCTTGCTTTTCTTCTCTCTAGATTGCCTTGCCCTGTCTCCATTGTATTCCTTTTAAGGTTCAGCTCAAATTTCATCTCCTTTATGAAGCACTGAATAATCCTTTCTCTGTTTATATACTTCCTGCCTACTTACAACAGTTGGTATTTTGTATTTACTTTTCCTCCCTACTAATCTCTGAACTTTGAGAGACAGAAAGTATTTTTCTCCTACAAAGGAGAAGATTTATAAGTAAGTGATTTCAGTAGCAATTAAATATAATAATTTCTGTAGTAGCGCAGACTGTAACTATTAACATTGTCTTGAGATATTGGGGAAGGTAGCACAAGGAAACATCTGAGGCAGTCTGAATATAAAAATGTTCACATTCCAGCTGGAGAGTAGAGCAGGGATATAGGCAGTGGGGTAGAGTGAGCTTGGCTTATTTGGGAACTGGCTGGTAGCTCCCTAGAGTTTAAGTCTAGCTGTATGCATGTAGAGAAAATGAGTGTAAACAGTTATGTTTGGAGACTGGGAAGAGCCATTGTTTATTGTATTGGATAATTTAGAACCTCTGTGTGTATGTGTGTGTGTGTGTACACTCATAAATGGGGTCATGCTCTGTCGCCCACGCTGGAGTACATGTGTCATAGCTCACTATAACCTTGAACTCCTGGGCTCAAGCGATCTTCTACCTCAGCCTCCTGTGTGTCTGGGATTAGAAGCATAAGCACCGCAACTCCTGGCTAATTGTTCTATATATTGTAGGGGCAGGATCTCGTTAGATTGTCCAGGCTTGTCTTGAACTTCTGTCCATAGCTGAGCTTGCTGTGTTGGTTTCCCAAACTGCTGGCATTAATAGTTGTAAGCCACCTCATCTCGCCTGTATATTTAATTTTTGACTGTAATTGTTCTTGGGAGCATTGATATGAATTTCACACTGGTTAAACAGATTCAAATTGCATTTAATATTAGGTTGTTAAAATTTCCTAGGGAAATTCTTTTTCATTTTCTTATTAGGGCTTAATTTCAAGAAATTTCTTACTTCTTTATCTAGTGAAGTAATTTATTTAAAACAACCATTTGCTGTTTACACCAAAAATATTTATCTAAATGATACATCCTCTATTGCTGAAGTGTGGCAGCATTCTTTTAGTACCAATGGTCAGCCTATTTTAATTAAACGTTTGTTTTTCAGAAACCATGGTTTTGTTGCCATAGTTACAATGAATTTTTTTGTAGTTTTTAAAAAAAATTTCTATGAGGTTTTGAATAGTAATCATTTAGATTTTGAAAATTTACCTAAAGATAAATGTTGTAATAGTATACCATCTTTTAAGGTGCCATTACATTCTCATACCTTATAATGTATGTGTTATGTCTCGTACCATTAGTGTAAAACACTAAAAAAATGAGGACTCTCATTTTTGTAATTCAGAACTATCCAGAAAACTGAAGTTTGCAATAGTGTTTTGTTGAATATTGTCTTTCTGTTTCTCCTTTTGTTTGAGCTCTCTTTTAAGATAACACAATTGCCCCCCATCAATATCAGTGTTTCTCAGGAAATGTGAAATTTTCATGCTTTAGAGATTATTATAAAATGTCCTACTTGGCAATTAATTATGCCTGTCCTTGTGTGTATATGTGAAAGTACTTCTCTTAATGTGTCTACCTTTTTTAAAAATATAACTGCTGCTTTGGGGCGGTGCCTGTGGCTCAAGGAGTAGGGCGCCTGTCCCAAATGCCAGAGGTGGTGGGTTCAAACCCAGCCCCGGCCAAAAAAAAAAAAATATAACTGCTACAACTGGTGTACCATTTTTCAATTATTAGTAGCAAAAAGTTTCATTATTTTAATTTTTTGACATCGAGTGGACTTTCTCTTGTAAACCCTCTGCATTACTGAATTGATGATTATGCTATGTGATGGACATGTGAAAGTAGAAGGTAGCTTTCCTTCATGGTTAAATCATTAAGTGAAGGAGCAGTAGGACTATCTGCTTTGATGATCATTCTTTATGGAATGTTTGTACATGGAGGAATGTTACCTTCTGTTAGGTTCTGAGTCCTGGTACCAGAATATGGACTTTAGGAAATGAGGAGACCTTAGCCTGCATTACTTTACAGAACTTTGGAGTGTTGAATAAAAGACAGGATTCCTTGGCCCAATTGTGGTTAGATGAATATACTGCTTGCATTATGCAGTTTCTCCACTGCATTAAAGTGGAAGCCTGCATCCCTTTTCCCACCCCATTGTCTTGACTCCCCTTAGCTTCAGTTGACATACTTTGGAATTTAGATTATGCTAGAAGAAATACCTTCTTGCCATTTTATTACTCTGATAAAGGCACATACTTTTGTTTGTAGTTGATGGTAAAAAGCAATACTCTTTCCCATGCTACTGTAATAAAATTAAAGGGTAAGATAATGGATCTAAGCACCTAGTGGCCATACGCAATTCATGAAGGACCTAACAAGTGCATCATGTATTTTGCAGGGGACAGGGGGGTGACGGAGGGAGGACTGAGGTGGGGTCTCGTTCCGTCCCCCACATTGGATTGAGTGGTGCTGTCATAGCTCACTATAACCTTGAACTCTTGGACTCAAGGGATCCTCCCATTTCAGCCTCCTGAGTAGCTGGAACTACAGGTGCTTGCCACCTTGCCCAGCTAATTTTTTAATTTAGGAATTCACCTCTACTTCCCAAAATGCTGGTATTGCAAGAGTGAACCACTGTGCCCCTGCCCCACAAGTTATGGTTAAATGCTGTAGTCATCCAAAAGTCAAATGCTCACATGGAAAAAATATATATATCCTTGGGATTATTACATTGGGAAAGGGTTTAAAGTTGTGATCTGAGATTTACTGTTACGGTTTTATGCCCACATGACTAAGATGTCTATTTTTTGTATATGTTGTTCCTATCAATATGTGGACTAACTTATATAGCTTTCAAATGTCACCTACAGAAATAAAAGAAAGAGAGGAAAGTGGGACTATTCAGAACCAAACACTTCATGTACTTAACTCATTTGATTTTCACAACTCTGTTGTGAGTTGTAGGTGGGTAGTCATTATACTCATTTTACAAAGAAGCAGCCTGAGGCTTAGAAAGGTTATGTGACTTGTTCTCCCAACAGTAACGTGTAAATATACTATTTTATTTTATTTTTATTTTTATTTTTCATTTATTTATTTGTTTTTGAGACAGAGTCTCACTTTTTTGCCCTCAGTAAAGTGTCATAACGTCATAGCTCACAGCAACCTCAAACTCTTGGGCTCAAGCGATTCCCTTGCCTCAGTCTCCCAAATAGCTGGGACTACAGGTATTGGCCACAGCGCCCGGCTCTTTTTAGAGCCGGGGGTCTTGCTCTTGCTCAAGCTGGTCTCGAACCTGTGAGCTCAGGCAGTGTACCCGCTTCGGCCTACCAGAGTGCTGGCAGTACAGGCAGTCCAGACCACACCCGACCCCAAAATATACAATTAAAAAAAATAGATTTGCTTGATTTCTTTCATGGTTGAGTCTCTTGACCCATCTGGAATTTATTACATTATTAAGCATGACTCAAAAATCATTCTTTTCCCTAGTGCTGTTCAGTGATAGAAACAATATTTACCGTAGGTTACTTAGTAATGAAGACTGCGTAGTAAGTATTATCTGAATTTTCCTTTTGATTTTGTCATATGGCAGGGACAGTCTGAATAAATGCCTTGCCTCTTCACTAATTGGTCTCATGTCTGGATGCTGCCACTTACAACTTTCAGTAATAAGTAATCACTTAAAAGCAAAAAAGCTAATGTTGATCCTTTACTACTGGTTGCCTTAGAAAGTGCCTCATAGAAGAAAGAGGACCCAGTGAAAACACAATACATTTTCATAATTTCAAATGTGCATAACTTGCATTTGTGATTATGGATAATTTATTTTACATTAAACTTCATGTTTCATTAACTTTAGTAAAGCCATTACCTTGTATAGTATCTGTAGACACAAATCTACGATTTGGATGAGTATCTGTGAAATGAAGGTATGCAACAGTAAGGGGAAGTGAGAATAAAATTTCGTTCTTTTATCAGGGTCAAGTGCATGAAAATCACTTGTGGCCAACTGTGGTAATTTTCCTACTCCTCTACCTGGCAAATTTAGAAAGTCAAAAATGTACATATGAGATAAAAATAACTCTTTTCTCCCACTACTCATGTAACGTTGGAGAAGTGTTAACTGTACACAAGATGTGTTGAGAGGGGAAATGGAATTTTAAAGCATGTTTTATTTTCTTTACTCATAAAAGTAAAGTGTTCATAATGTGAGCAAAGAAACTAATTGTGTTTTTGTTTCTTTAGGATGGATTGGATGCTTTGGTATATGATTTGGATTTTCCTGCCTTAAGAAAAAACAAAAACATTGACAACTTTTTAAGCAGATGTAAGTAATTTTTTGTGGAGGGAGATTAATGACAGACTGCATATAACTACATATGGACTTAGATTATTCAAGCCCTTCTCTCCCCCTCCCCCCCTTCTGTTTACGTTTTGGTTATTTCATCCCTAATTCCTACCTAAGATTTGTAGGAAGCGTGAAAGAAACTTTATTAGCCAGTTTGGATGTCTATCAGAATGAAAAATAAAGTAAATGTGTTAAAAATATGTATATACATACAAATATATGTATTGAATTTCAATAATGTTACATTTGTCCTCTATTTTTCTTTTATAAATGAGTTGACTATTATATTTTAAAACCAACAATTAAGGGTAGATACATATGAAAAGCCTTCCTACTATGGAGATAGGGGAAATTTTCTCCACAAAACCTGTCTTATATTTAAGCTTTACAGATGTTCTTTTCTAAAAACTCCTTTTTGGATTTCAGCATTTTAAAATTTAATTAAATAACTTACTAAAATAATTTTGCATTTACATTCTTTTTTTTTTTGCGTTTTTTTGGCCAGGGCTGGGTTTGAACCCACCACCTCCGGCATATGGGGCCAGTGCCCTACCCCTTTGAGCCACAGGCACAGCCCCTGCATTTACATTCTTAAAGAATTGATAATAGGAGGGAGGGGTAGAGAAAGGAAGGGCAAAGAGAGGGAAGGAGGGAGGGGGTGGGGCCTTGGTGTGTGCCGCACCTTTTGGGGGCAAGACAAGATTGCAAGAGGGACTTTGCCTAACAAATGCAAATCGGTGTAACCTGGTTTCTTGTACCCTCAATGAATCCCCAACAATAAAAAAAAAAAAGAATTGATAATAAGATTTAGACTATAAAATCCTCTCCATCCCATTTACTTATTTATGGTTCTTAAGCCATAAATACTGATACATTTAAATTAGGTTGGTTTTGGTGCTGTCTTTCCTTTTTTTTTTTTTTGAGACAGTCTCATTATATCACCCTCAGTAGAGTGCTCTGGCATCATAGCTCACAGCAACCTCAAACTCTTGGACTCAAGCGATTCTCTTGCCTCAGCCTTCCAAGTAGCTGGGACTGCAGGTGCCCACCACAATGCCCAGCTATTTTTTGTTTGAACCTGCTACCCTTGGTGTCTGTGGCTGACACCATAACACTGGGCATGGGTGCCGAGCCTATCTTTCCATTTTTATTAGAAAATTACAAAATTGATTTCAAAATTTGGTTACAGTTATTAGAAAGGTTATAAATAGTTATATCTTTTTACTTAGTTGTAATTTCTTTTTATCATTTCTACCCTTTGAGATGTTACCTCAGAATTTTACTTAACAATTTTACATTCTTTTAGTTTTTTCTTTTTTTAATTAGTTTTTTCTTTTTTAAAAAAATGCTTTTTTGGTCTTAATTTTATTTTGGAATATTGTGCCAGGTTCTGAATTGAGAACCTTTTAAATATAAAAGTTAGTTTCTCACATCCTACTGAAATAGCAACAAAATTGTATTAGTGTTTACATTTGCTTACCTTCCTACTTGACAATATAGTGAAAGAACTAAGAAAAGGAAAGACTTGACTATTTCTTATTTGATGGTAGATAAAGGGTAAGCACTCTTAGTGCAAAGGCTGTGTGTATGTGTGACAGAGAGATTTTGTAAAGTAGGGTAGCAAAAAATTGACACCCATGCTTCCTTAATCTATTATTCTTTTTGCCTAAGTCCCCCCAGTAGTTAGGACTATAGGCGTCTGCCACAATGCTGGGCTATTTTGTAGAGGTAGGGTCTTGCTCTTGCTCAGCCTGGTCTCAAATTCCTGAGCTCAGGCAATCCACCGGCCTCAGTCTACCAGAGTCTGAGCCAACGTGCCTGGCACTCTTGCTTTGCTAGTATTAAGTATGCCTATATATTACATTTTGTAAATAGGAACATTAATAGCTTCAGTAGAAGTAAATAAAATGAAATGAAAGTATAAACCTAAAGTAAATTTTTAACTTGTAAACTTGTATAGTTTAAGTTTTAAATTGAAGAAAACTATAGAGAATAATATAACTAAATTTTAGCAAATCAAATGTAGCAATATATAAAAATTATGACCAGTGAGGTTTTATAGCAGGATTATAAAGTTAGTGTAAGATTCAAAATAAATTAGTTTAATTTACCATATTAATGTATTAGAAAAGGAAATCCATAATAGCTTGGTAGATGCAGATAAAGCATTTGATAAAAGCAGTATCCATTCATAATTTTAAAGTATCTTTCTGTAAACTAGGAACTGATACAAATGTCCTTACCCTGATAAAGGGAATCTACAAGAAACCTACAGTTCAAATTGTATTTAATTTTGTAAAACGAAATGCTTTTCCTGGCAAATCTGCCCTCTTTCACCACTTTTATTCAACATTGTTGTAGAGGTTCTAGCCAGGGCAATAAGGTAAAATAAAGAAAAGCCATATAGATTGAAATTGAAGAAATGAAACTTTTTTAATTGTAGCACTGTGCTTTTCAATATAGAAAATTCTCAAGTTTCTACAAAAATGCTATAAGAACTAATAAGCACATTCAAGGTGGTTTTAAGTTAGAAAATTAATATTCAAAAATCGCTTGTATGCTATTTGTTAGCAATAGGCAGTTAGAAACTGACATGACAAATTCAGGAAATTGTATTTCAAATTGCAAATACAATAGCAATAAAAATATAACAAATTCACAGGTAAATTTCACAAAATATGTATAACATATCTATACAGAAAACTATATAATGTTGCAGACAGAAATTAGGAAAAAAAAAGAGATTTAATATTCATGGATTGGGCAACTTGACATTTGTTAGTAGTGCCCAAATTAATTGCCATATAGAGTTTCCATATTCTCAAAACCCATAGCAGGCATTTTTGTATAAAGTGACCAGTAATTCTAAAATTTATATGGAAATGTGAAGGTTCGAGAACAGCCAAAATAGTTTTGAAAAGTAAGAGCAAAGTTGGAGCACTAAAGTCAAGATTCAGACAGCATAGTCTCGGTGAAAGAATAAACACATAAATCAAGGGAACAGAAAAAAGGAGTCTAGAAATAGACTCATACATACACGTTAATGTATTATATGGTCAATTCAATTTTCAGCAAAGGTGACAAGAGTTATTCAATGTAAACCTTACTTTCACCAAATTTCACCAAAGTTAACTGAAAATGGATTATAGACCTACATGTAAGAGCTAAAACAATAACACTTCTGGAAGAAAACATAGAAAATATTTGTGGCTTTAGTTAGGCAAGGATTTCTTTCTTTTCTTTTCTTTTTTTTTTTTTTTTTGAGACAGAGTCTCACTTTGTTACTCTTAGGTGGAGTATCCTGGCGTCAAATCTCACAGCAACCTCAAACTCTTGGGCTCAAGCTATTCTCTTCCCTCAGCCTCTCTAGTAGCTGGGACTACAGGTGCCTGCCACAACGTCTTGCTATTTTTTGGTTGCAGTTGTCATTGTTCAGGTGGCCTGGGCCAGGCTTGAATCCACCAACCTCAAACTCTTGGGCTTAAAGTATTCTCTTGCCTCAGACTCCTGAGTAACTGGGACTACAAGCACCTGTCACAACACCCGGCTGTTTTTTTGTTGTTGTTGCAGTTGTCATTGTTGTTTTAGCTGGCCTGGGCCAGGTTTGAACCCGCCAATCTTGGTGCAAGGGCGGCGCCTGTAGCTCAGTAGGTAGGGCACCAGCCCCATCCATACACCATGGTTGGCGGGTTCGAACCCCACCTTGGCTAGTAAACAACAATGACAACAAACTATTTTTTTTCCAGGTCTCCATTTTCTTTTATTTTTTAAAGTAATTTTTATTTCTTTACAATGTGTTATCACACACACACAAAGGACTTAGAGGAACAAAGAGAGTCTCCAGACATAATTTTTTACAAATTAAAAGATTGCATTTATTTGCTTTTCAGTCATTACACAATGTATATACATGATCCATTTAATGATTTATGCTCCCCAAGTGGTTAAAAAATGGGATTTCCTATGAAAGACTCGAAGCAAGGTTTTAGAAGCAGAGTGCTGTTTCCTGCAAAAACCAACCTCAGGCATACATTTATGTTTACATATACTCCTTGAGAACACTACAGTAGCAGTGTGTAAGTTCATTTCTGTAAAAAAGATGAATTATTTTCAAGAGACTTAATAATGCATTATACTTTTAGATAAAAATCCTAAAAGATCAGTTACTATGACAATAACAGTTAAAATTGCATATGTGTTAGAGATCAGAAGAGGCTATAAAGAAATGTAAATAGTTGTGCTGTGGCAAAGTTTTAATAATAAATACAAACTTAAATAAAAGTCCTGGTCGGCTTGGCGCCTGTGGCTCAAGCGGCTAAGGCGCCAGCCACATACACCTGAGCTGGCAGGTTTGAATCCAGCCCGGGACCTGCCAAACGACAATGATGGCTGCAACCAAAAAATAGCCGGGCGTTTTGGTGGGTGCCTGTAGTCCCAGCCACTTGGGAGGCGGAGGCAGGAGAATCACTTGAGCCCAGGAGTTGGAGGTTGCTGTGAATTGTGATGCCACAGCACTCTACCCAGGGCGACAGCTTAAGGCTCTGTCTCAAAGAAAAAAAAACAAAAGTCTTAGTGACTAATATAAAATAGACAACAGCTATCAAGGGTTTCCTATACTTGGCTTACAGTTTAAAGGTGAAAAATCATCTCCACATAAATCACCTGGTATCTGATAATCCCAGTCTGGGCAAGTCACTTATAGTCAGGCTAGGAGCTTGCGAGAAAAGATAAAGGGATTTCCCCGGAGGTAAAGCCAGGGTAAACCAACTAACTCAACAAATGCCTTTACAACTCTGAGACCAAACAGGCCATTCTACTTCTTCTTCTTCTTCTTTTTTTTTTTTTTCTTTTGAGACAGTTTTACTATGTTGCCCTCGGTAGAGTGCCATGGCGTCACAGCTCATAGCAACCTCCAATGCTTGGGCTTTTGCGATTCTCTTGCATCAGTTTCCCAAGTGGCTGGAACTACAGGTGCTCGCCACAACGCCCAGCTATTTTTTGGTTGCATTCTTTAGCTGGCCTGGGCTGGTCTTGAACCTGCCAGCCTCGATGTGTGTGGCCAGCGCCCTACTCACTGAACTATGGGTACCAAGCCTGACCACTTCTCTTCTATTAGGTTGTTTTTTTGTTTGTTTGTTTTTTTCTGAGACAGAGTTCCACTGTGTCGCCCTTGGTAGAGTGCCTTGGCGTCACAGCTCACAGCAACCTCAAACTCATGGGCTTAAGCAATTTTCTTGCCTCAGCCTCCCAAGTAGCTGGGACTACAGGTGCCCGCCACAATGCCTGGCTATTTTATGTTGCAGTTGTCATTGTTGTTTTAGCTGGCCCAGGCTGGGTTTGAACCCGCCAACTTTGGTGTATATGGCTGGCGCTGTAACCACTGTGCTATGGGCACCGAGCCTCTATTAGGTTTTTTAAAAATCCCATATGCTTGTTGTCCGAAAAACCCATTCTGTAGTTCACAAGATGAATTAAATATGTCCTGTCTTCTGTGAGATCCTAGGATAAGCATGATCCCTTAGTACCTTTCTTTAATCCTCTACACATTATCTATAAAACTCTTATTTTAGAAACACCATGGCAACTATTTATAATGATTGAGGGCAAGGTATAATTTATTTAGTAACATTGATGTTCTTAGTTAGGAAATAAATGTAATTTTTGTCTTAGGGTAGTCAATTTGTTCTTATAAGCCTTTAACTTTGAAGAACACGTGACCCTTAACAATCAAAGTAAATTGGAAAATGATGAGAAAATAAAAAATGCTTTAATTAAAGTCTTTTATAGGGAAGATATAGATATAAAAATAATTTCTTCAAATAATTTCCTCGGTGTCACTCAGAAGCATCCTTGCTGTCTGTAACACAATGTGCTAGAGTCCTTCAAATAAAATTATAGAGTAATTTAAAACAAAAAAAATGGCCAGGTGTTGTGGCAGGTGCCTGTAGTCCCAGCTACTTGGGAGGCTGAGGCAAGAGAATCTCTTAAGCCCAAGAGTTTGAGGTTGCCGTGAGCTGTGACGTCACAGCACTCTACCCAGGGTGACAAAGTGAGACTCTGTCTCAAAAAAACAAAAAAAAGATAAATTTCCTTTAGAAGCCAGCTGAAATACTTGCTCATGTTCTAAGTATAGCCACTATAATAAGACCTAAGATGTAAGCGGCCACTAATTTTTGATTCACGCTTAATTGGAGGTAGAGAGGCACCAGAGATTCTACATCCCCCAGTGTAGGCAGCATCAGGGTTGCAGTGTACACCACTCCCAGGAAGACAGATAGTAAACTAGGTCCTGAGGAGACAACTCTGTTTTCTGGTTGAAATGGCTGCTCAAAACTTTCACTTAAATGTTCCTTTATTCTTTTTTCCTTGTCTTCCTTTTGTTGTTCTTTTGCAGATGGGAGGAGAGTAGCAACCACCTCTTTCCTTCCCAAAGCTTTCCTCTGGTTTTGCTCAGAAACTTGGGGGCAGAATTTGTCTACTACACCATAGTGACAGGATTGAACATCTGTATGACAAATACAATATCCACACAACACTGAGGCTTTACTGCACCTGCAGCATCAATGACAACATACTTATTTGGAGTAGTACACAAAACTTTGAACTTTAAGACAAACTCGTAGTGATAAGACAGAGTCAACACTTGCTTATGTGTTTACTGATCATCTACATAAAATATTAGCTCCATGGGACACATGAAAACAGGAAGATTTCCTTCCACTAACTCTGGTTGTCTTTTTTGTTGATGCATTGGCACTGAATCCTCCTTGCTGTAGCTTCTGTTGTTTAGTCTTCAATCTATTTTGGACTTTTCTTAGTTTCAGTTAAAAACTCCAAACATGGGGTGGCACCTGTGGCTCAGTCGGTAAGGCGCCAGCCCCATATACCGAGGGTGGCGGGTTCAAACCCGGCCCAAACTGCAACCAAAAAATAGCCGGGCGTTGTGGCGGGCGCCTGTAGTCCCAGCTACTCAGGAGGCTGAGGCAAGAGAATCATTTAAGTCCAGGAGTTGGAGGTTGCTGTGAGCTGTGTGAGGCTCACAGGGCCATAAAGTGAGACTGTCTCTACAAAAAAAAAAAAAAAAAAAAACTCCAAACATTTGGGCAATCTCAGCAACACCGACTCCTCAGAAAGCCTATTTTTTATGATAAATGTTAACAAAATAAAAATTTCTTTTCTTCAGAAGACACTGTTAAGAAAATGAAAAAAGGTAGCCATAGGCTGGGGAAAATAGTTGCAAAACATGTGAAAGGAAAAATAATCTTTTCCTTAAATGGTGCTCAGACCACTGGATATCCATATGCAAAAGAATGAATGTGGACTCCTACCTCATATACAGAAAATTGACTCAAAAGTAAGAGTTAAAAAGTTGAAGCTCTTAATCTTCATAACTTGGAATCTTCATAAGTTTGGATTAGGCATTTGTTTTTTGTTTTTTTTGCCTGGGGCCAGGTTTGAATCCACCACCTCCGGTATATGGGGCCAGCGTGCTACTCCTCTGAGCCACAGGCGCCATTTGTTTTTTAGATGTAGTACCAAAAACAAGCGAGTAAAGAAACGTAGATAACAAAACTGGCCCTGGCCAAAAAAACTGCAAAAGAAAGAAAGAAACATAGATAAAATAGACACCATTCAAATTTAAAACTTTTATTTGTGCTTCAAGGGGCATTATTGAGAGTAGAAAGGCAACCCACAAAATGGGAGAGCACATTAGCAGATCACATACCTAGTGAAGGACTGGTATCTAGAATGAAAAAGAAGGCTTACACCTTAATATGAAAAGACAAATAACTCAATTTAAAAATGAGAAAAGGATTTGAATAGACATTTCTCAAAAGATGTACAATTGGCCAATAAACACGTGAAAAACTGCTTAAAGTGATTAGTTGTTAGGCAGTTGCAAATTATGGTCACAGTAGAGATACCAGTATGCTTATATCAGAATGATGAAAATCTGAAAAACTGACAATATCAAATATTTATGGAAATATGGAACAGCTAGAGCTCTGATATGTTACTGGTTGGTTTATAAATGGTAAAGCTCTCTGGGAAACAGTTTGGCCATTTCTCATAAAATCAGACATGCACTTAACTAAATGATCCAGGAATCCCACTTGTAGATATTAATTGAAAAGAAATGAAAGTGCGTGTCCATACATATACTCTATTAAAATGTTTAAGGCAGCTTTATGTATAATTGCTGTCAACTGGAAGCAACTCAAGTACTCATGAACTGGTCAATGGGTAACAAATTGTGGTATAACCACATGATAATAGGATGCTACTCAGCAATAAAAAGAAATAAATTACTGATATGTGCAACCTCTTCAGTAAACCTCAGAAGCATGCTGTCTTGTGAAAAAAGCACAAAAAGCCACATACTATATGATTCTGTTTATAGGATATTCTGGAAATACAAAACTTTTGAGAGCGGGTTTGGGGTGAGAGTGCAGGGCGTAGAAAGGGATGTGACAAAATTTTTGGATCCTGTGACTTTTTCTGTGGTGATAATTGCATGAGTGTGTATGTGTTGGTCAAAACTCATTGAAACCTGCATATAAAACGGGTTATTGCTCTCCGTTAAATATGTATTTATTAGCTGCACTTTAAAAAAAAAATGAAATTTAGGGGCAGTGCCTGTGGCTCAGTGGGTAGGGTGCCAGCCCCACATACCAAGGGTGGCGGGTTCAAACTCGACCCCAGCCAAACTGCAACAAAAAATAACGAGGCGTTGTGGCGGGCACCTGTAGTCCCAGCTACTCGGGAGGCTGAGGCAGGAGAATTGCCTAGGCCCAGGAGTAGGAGGTTGCTGTGAGCTGTGTGATGCCACGACACTCTACCAATGGTGATAAACTGAGACTCTGTCTCTACAAAAAAAAAAAAAGAAAATGAAATTTAGTGCTCATTTAATGAACCTAATTCTGAAGCAATGTGTGCGTTTGAGTGAAAAACCCAATTCCATGTAAGTTAATTTTTTGGGGGGGAGGGGACCAAACTGTTTCCCAAAGAGCCTTACCATTTATAAACCAACTTGGTAGAGTGCGTAGTGTCATAGCTCACGGCAACCTCAAACTCTTAGGCTCAAGCTATTCTCTTTACCTCAGCCTTTTGAGTAGCTGGGACTACAGGCACCCACCACAATGCCTGGCTATTTTTAGAGGCAAGGTCTCACTCTGGCTCAGGCCGGTCTCGAACCTGTGAGCTCAGGCAATCCACCTCCCTCAGCCTCCCAGAATGCTAGGATTATAGATGTGAGCTATCGTGCATGGCCCTAAGTTAATTTTTAAAGGAAGACAACATACATGGCTAACATGAAATCATAATAAAATAAGAAAATTTGAACAAAATCAAGGTGAATTGTAAATCTAAATAAATGTAATCTTATTTTTCTAACACAATTATAACATTCTGCTTTATTTCCTAATGTTATCTTTATGTAATATATCACAGAGTAATATTCATAGATAAGTATTTATATGCTATTGAAATTTTTATATGACTATAGCTTTCATCAGTGAGTACATTAAAATTATTATTATTATTATTTTTCGAGACAGAGTCTCATTGTGTCACCCTAGGTAGAGTGCTGTGGTGTCACAGCTCACAGCAACCTCAAACTCTTGGGCTTTTGCCTCAGCCTCCCAAGTAGCTGGGACTACAGGCAGCTGCCACAACGCCCAGCTAAAAATTATTTTATTAAAGATAAATGTTTTGTTTCAAATTACCTTTTGCTGACATATATCTCATGTATTAATCTAAGAATGCACCTGGAATATGGGATAACTACTTTCTCTTTGAAGAATTCAGCATAAGTCTTATTAAAATAAGCTTCATGTATTATTTTAAATCTTTAGGTCTAACTGTATTCCAACCAGTTAAATTTCATCCGTGTTGAGGATTGCGTGTAAACTAAAAAAGAAAAGAGAATCCATAACCATTTGACTAAATAGTTAAATATAAAAACTTAGTTTTCTAAACTCTGGTGTATGATACCTAAATAATGAGTACTATAAAGAAAATGTTTGTCAATCTTACATACCTGATAAAAACATTTCTTTAGGTGAGCCTTCAGTAGACGGTAGAGAGAGTCCAGATAAAATGAAGCTATCATGGTGAGAGTTAGTCCTATTTTTGAAGAAACATGTTAGGAGCAGAAGCATTTGAAGGAAGAGGGGGGATTTTGATACCGTGATTATGATTGTATATGCTTACAAAGCATTATAAGTGTTGTAGAATTTAGCTGTAAGATTCATAATTATGATATGTTAATAGAAAAGCGTGCTAGCTGGCATTTTTTCTTCCATTCTTTGGGATGCCTTGCCATTCTCTTACTCCCCACCCCCTCATCTTCCCTTCTCTCACTTCCTACTCTCTTCTCCTTTCTTCTTTTCTCTCTCTCTTCTCCCATTTCCCTCCCTCCCTCCCATCGTCTCTGTCTCCCTCCCTTCCTTTTCTCTAATATAAAATAAACTTACACTTTTATATTCTTTAAAAAGAAAAGAAAAGCATGCTTATCAAACAAATCTTAACTATCTAAAAGAAGGAAATAGAGGAGGAAAGAACAATGAATGAAGAAAATTCATGAACCTGAAAGCCTAAATGTAATAGAGAGTATCAAATAAGAAAAATGAAGCCAGAGATGACATGTTATGGTAGTTTACTATAGATTACAAAATTAGCCCTATAGCTGTGGTAATGTTATTGCAGCAGCTATCAGTCTATAAAAGCATACGAACAGTCAATAATTTTTATTTGCTTTGGGAATAATGTAATTATTGAGAAAGTAATGAGAATAATTACTTTTCAGAATTTAATTGTGATCAAAAATCTGGATGATTAGCATTAGGATGTGACAAAGCCCTTGAGATGCAGCAATTCTGTTCATTTTTAGACCAGGGTTGCTCAAGAGCAGCAACCTGGTGGGAGGCTACTCTTTGCATTGTAGGATCTTTAGCAGTGGCCCTGGGCTTTACTTTCTTAATTATAATAGTATAGCCCAACCCACTATCCCCAAATATAACAATTGGAAATGTCTCTCAACATTGCTAAATGTCCCGAGGGGCTATGTTGCACTCCGTTGAGAACCATCACCTAAGAGTTAATGTCAATGAAGGAAAGAAATGCTTGGCACAGTTAGACAAGTGCTCCAAGCTTATGAAATTTAATCAGATTTATATAAAAGCCCAATTAAAAGCGATTCCAAGTGAAGGATGGACTTTCAAAAAGGAGTATTAGAAGGTATCAGTTATACTTCTTCCACAGTCACCTTTACTTTAAATTGGTGAAAGCATATGAACATTGTATCAGAAATAAGAGTCCGTATCCAGACAAAAATGCAGGAAAGTAGTATAAATCTATAAAAATTGAGTTAGGCTAGTAGCCTGTGGTGAACCAAAACTTATGAAAAGTTTTTTTTTTTTGTTTTTTTTTTATAGAGACAGAGTCTCACTTTATGGCCCTTGGTAGAGTGCCGTGGCGTCACACAGCTCACAGCAACCTCCAACTCCTGGGCTTAGGCAATTCTCTTGCCTCAGCCTCCCGAGTAGCTGGGACTACACGCGCCCGCCACAACGCCCGGCTATTTTTTGGTTGCAGTTTGGCCGGGGCCGGGTTTGAACCCGCCACCCTCGGTATATGGGGCCGGTGCCTTACCGACTGAGCCATAGACACCGCCCACTTATGAAAAGTTTTAAAGAAATTTAAAAGTCATTCTCCCCACCTCCAGTCTTCCCCCTTAGAATTGGATTCAAGAGGTGTGAGAAACCTATAATAAAAAATTTAAAAACAATTAAAAAGATAGATGAGAAAAAGGTAAGTGTATTACATGAAACAATTTCTGAAATAGTTCTTGAGTGTCCACTCACCAAAGACATATGAAGAGTAAGACTGTTTTTATTAAAAACTGTAGCTCTTACCATCTTGTGGATAGAAATACACACAGAAGCAAATAGGAACTTATACTACATATGTGCCTTTATAATACTACAGTAGAAATTTGCAGAGAATGTAGTGATACACACAGATCTTAAGGGATTAAAGAAAGTCTTCAAAAAGACCAGCCTAAGTAAGAGTAAGACCCCATTTCTCTTAAAAATAGAAACATGAGCAGGGTGTGATGGCAATGCACTGGGAGTTCCCCCTCCTCTAGAGCCTGAGGCAGCAGGATCACTTGAGCCCAGGAGTTGGAAGTTCCAGTGAGCTACAGTGGTGCCCTTGCACTGTAGCCAGGGCAACTAAGCAAGACTGTCTCAAAAAACAAAAAACAAAAAGCTCACAAAAAACAACCCTAAGAGCACCGCACAAAACAACTTAAGGAATTGAAGTTCAGGGAAAGAGAAAAGAACTTAAGCACTTTAAATTAGTTTATACCCACAAATCTTGGCAGATTACACCCTGGAATATTGAATTAACATGCTTCATCATAAAGATGCTTTATGTTTTATCTTTAGAGAAACTTTGGAGAATGAAAGAGTTGCCCAAAATTAAAGAGAGATAAATGGTGTGGTTGTAAGAAACTGAAGACAAGGGCGGCGCCTGTAGCTCAGTGAATAGGGCGCTGGCCCCATATGCCGAGGGTGGCGGGTTCGAACCCAGACCTGGCCAAACTGCAGCAAAAAAATTAGCCGGGCATTGTGATGGGCGCCTGTAGTCCCAGCTACTTGGAAGGCTGAGGCAAGAGAATCGCCCAAGTCCAAGAGCTGCAGGTTGATGTGAGCTGTGACACCATGGCACTCTATCAAGGGCGACAAAGTGAGACTCTGTCTCAAAAAAAAAAAAAGAAGAAGAAAAGAAACTAAAGATAAGATTGATAAATGCAGGTTTCTGAGCTGTGTTCAAGCTCTGGAGTCTTCCTCCTGTGAATGGATTCTGCATCTACCTCTTGCTACATCATAATCTTAAGCAAATTACTTAACCTCCCTTAAGTTGTTTCCTCATGTGTAAAATGAGATGAACAAGCATGATGATTGTTTCAATGAGATATGAAAACAAGACAAATGTGTAAAACAGTGCAATGACTTTGTCACAATACGTACTCAATAAATTAGTATTTATGGTCCATGAAAGCTGGTATTAATTTCAGCAGTTTGAAAAATCAGGAGGAACAACTTTTTTCAAGACCAGCTTACTTTCTTTAAAGCCCTATTGATTACTTCTGAGTGTCTGGGAGAAAGGCCATTGCCAATCTCAGAGGAAAAGAGGCTTGATTCAGTCCATGGGGCCAGAAAGAAATGTCTATAAAACCCAAACATGGGGCCTGCCCATTTTCTCTGGCATCTAACATTGTTAAGGTAGATGGTCACTGGCCCCTTAATCAACAGGCATGGCATGAAGAATGGGGCTAAAGACACACACACACATATATATATATATTTTTTATTTTATTTTTTTTTTTTTTGCAGTTTTTGGCCAGGGCCAGGTTTGAACCCGCCACCTCCGGCATATGGGGCCGGCACCCTTCTCCTTTGAGCCCCAAGCGCTGCCCAAGGCACATCTCTTTTTTTATACTCTCTAATTCAGTCTGTTTTGAAACAATGCAGGTAGTATGATAACCATGGGGAAGAACCCTAGATTTAAAGTCACATTGGTACTTTGAGAATTTTTACCAATGTGGTCTTTGAACTTTGACACTTTTTACTAATGTGATCTTGACTTTTCTGTGCCCTGGGGTCCTCATCTGTAAATGGGTATATAATACACATATTATTATTTCCTATGTGAACATTTCCTACAAATGAAATTATATAGGATACGGTCTTTTGTTACTTTTGTCTTTGACTCAGCATTAATATGTTCAGCGTTCATCAGTGTTGTCTCAGGTATCAGCATTTCATCCTTTTTAATTGACGGTAATATTTCATTGTATGGACACGTCATATTTTGTTTATCCACTCACTTGATACGTATTTGAATGTTTGCACTTTCTGGCTTTTATGAATAATGCCATTATGAACATTTGTGAAGAAGTGTTTTGTGGACATATGTTTTCATTTTTCTTGCTTAGATGCATCTAAATGGAATTGCTGGGTCATACGGCAATTCTGTGTTTAATGTCTTGAGAAATCCAAGGCTAATTTTTAAATACAGTAGAATCTCCGTAATTGACCACTTCCCTACATTGACTACCGTTTTTAAGTTGTCCTAATTTTCATAGACTAGACATGTACCATGTGTATGTATCAAATACAGTAGTAGGCCTAGTTTCTCGTGTTGACCACCTCTATATGTTGATGAGTTTGTTACAGTTCCTTGGGTGGTCAGCTTACAGAGGTTCTATTATATAATATGCTTTTATTACTTTGGAGTAAATATGTATAGCTTTTCTATGTCCTTGAACAAAGCTGCCTATACTAGTTTTCTTTACATTTGTAAATATCATTAAAAGTTATCAATGTTTCACAAGCATCATTGAGTATAAGGATAAGTCTGTATCCTTAAGGATTATGGGAATATATAATCTAGTAGAAGAAACAGATTATATAAGCAATTCCAGTTCAGTTCAATAGGTAAAATATATGGAAATAGTAGTGTCCCAGAGGAGGGAGTTCTCACCTCTGCTTGAGAGAAACAGGAATGAGTAGGGAGGAAATACAAGATTAGATTTTGTTTGATAGTTACTCAAATAAGGTGGTAGAGGAAGTCATTTTGGGCTAGTGATCAATATCTGCAAAGGCACGGAGATGTGAAACTGTGGCTTAAGTGGGCAATCACAAGTAACTATGTATTGCTAGAGTATTGTTGGGAGGAGTAACTAGAAATGTAAGATTAGAGAGCTCCTGACAAGATCAAAATGTTCTTTCAGGGCATGTTGAAGAGTTTGAATTTAGGAGTCTGGATTTGTTTTGTCTTTTTGTTAAGCGAACTGGATTACTCTGTATGTATGTGAGTGGGTGCATATGTACACACATGCACTGTCAAAACATTGGAACTTTTCCTGGAGCTTAATTTTATTTGAAGATTTGGGAGAAGATAATTTTTTACATTAACACAATCAGATTAACATTCTTGTGAATTTTTCAGATAAATTTAGATAATTTTAGAGCTTATTAGGGCTGCTTTGACAACTCTGAAGGCATGGTATTCTGGGCTTCTTTAGCAACCAAACAGTATAGGGTGTTTAACTTTTATTACCAAATTTTATCTTTTCTGACTTTTTTTTTTTTTTTAAGAGACTGGTCCTTGGGTGGTGCCTGTGGCTCAGTGGATAGGGCGCTGGCCCCATATACTGAGGGTGGCAGGTTCAAATCTGGCCCCAGCCAAACTGCAACAAAAAATAGCCGGGCGTTGTGGCGGGTGCCTGTAGTCCCAGCTACTCCGGAGGCTGAGGCAAGAGAATCAATCGCCTAAGCCCAAGAGTTGGAGGTTGCTGTGAGCTGTGACACCATGGCACTCTACCGAGGGCGGTAAAGTGAGACTCTGTCTCTAAAAAAAAAGAGAGAGGGCAGCACCTGTGGCTCAAGGAGTAGGGCGCTGGTCCCATATGCCGGAGGTGGCAGGTTCAAACCTACCCCGGCCAAAAACCAAAAAAAAAAAAGAAAGAGAGAGAGACTGGTCCCATTCTATTGCTCAGAATAGAGTACAGTGGCATGATCATAGGTCACTGTAACCTCCAACTTTTGGGTTTTACCAATCCTCCTAGCTCAGCCTCCCAAGAAGCTGGGATTACAGGTGCATGCCCCTACGCTTGGCTAAAAGTTTTGTTTATTATTTGGAGAGATAGTATCTTGCTATGTTACCCAGGCTGATCTCAGACTCCTGGGCTCAATGATCCTCCCACATTGGCCTTCTAGAGTGCTGGGATTTATAGGCATGAGCTACCATGTCCAGCCTATTGAGACAAGAGTCTCACTATGTCAACTTTGGTAGAGTGCTGTGGCGTCACAGCTCACAGCAACCTCCAACTCTCGTGCTTAAGCAATTCTCTTGCATCAGCCTCCCAAGTGGCTGGGACTACAGGCACCTGCCACAACACCTGGCTATTTTTTATTGCAGTTGTCGTTGTTTAGCTGACCTAGGCCGGTTTCAATCCCACCACCCTTGGTGTATGTGACTGGCGCCATAAACACTGTGCTAGGGACGCCAAGCCAAGCCTATTAGACATTAAAAAAAAGCTCTTAACATTTCTGAAATTGAAATGTGTCTTGAAGTCATTTTTTTTTTTTTTTTTTAGAGACAGAGTCTCACTTTCTCGCTCTCCTTAGAGTGCTGTGGTGTCACAGGTCACAGCAACCTCTTAACTCCTGGGCTTCAGCGATTCCCTTGCCTCAGCCTCCCGAGTAGCTGGGACTACAGGTGCCCGCCACAACGCCCGACTATTTTTTGTTGCAGGTTGGCCATAGCTGGGTTCGAACCCACCACCCTTGGTATATGGAGCCAGCTCCCTACCCACTGTGCCACAGGCGCCACCAAGTGTCTTGCAGTCTTATTTAATTAGAAAAGTCAAAACACAATCATTACATAAAACTTCAAATATACAGAAAATAACCTGTAAATCCACTGTACTCAAAGATAACTACATTTATTCTTTTACTGAATTAATTTTTTTTTGAAGATAGTTTCAGGAGCCCTCAAACTCTTGGGCTCAAGTGCTCCTCTTATCTCAGCCTTCTGAGTAGCTGGGACTATAGGCGCCCACTACAATGCCTGGCTAGTTTTTCTGTTTTTAGTAGTGATGAGATTTCGCTTTGCTCAGGGTAGTCTTGAACTCCTGAGCTCAGGCAATCCAGCTACCTTGGCCTCCCAGAGTGCTAAGATTACAGGTGTAAGCCACTGCTCGGCCATATTTTAGCATATTTCCTTCCAGTCTTTTTTCTATCCATATTTATATGCTCATATATGTTTGTCTTTTTAGAAATTGAGTTCATACACTATATGCAGTTTATTCTGTTTCTTTGCTCAAGATTGTATGCTGACCATCATTCTGTATAATTAAATTTATTAAATAACACAATTTATTTATTTATGTTTTATTGTTAAATCATAGCTGTGTACAATAGTGCAATCAAGGGGTACAATGTGCTGGTTTCATATACAATCTGAAATATTCTCATCAAACTGTTCAATGTAGCCTTCATGGCATTTTCTTAGTTATTGTATGTAGACATTTGTGTTCTGCCTTTAGTAAGTTTTGCCTGTACCCATTTTAAGATGCACTGTAGGTGTGGCCCCACCCATCACCCTTCCTCCACCCTAACCTTGCCCCTCCCTTCCCCTTCCTTGGCCCATTCCCCATAGTCTTGTGCTATAGTTGGGTGATAGTCTTCATGTAAAAGCTATAATTTAGGGGCGGCGCCTGTGGCTCAAGGAGTAGGGCGCCAGTCCCATATGCCGGAGGTGGGGTTCAAACCTATCCCCAGCCAAAAACCACAAAAAAAAAAAAAAAAAGCTATAATTTAGCTTCATAGGTAGGGCTGAGTACATTGGATACTTAGCTCCATCCATTTAAACATGAAAGAAATAAAGTCTCCATCTTTCTTTAAGGCTGCATAATATTCCATGGTATACATGTGCCACAATTTGTTAGTCCATTCATGGGTCGATGGGCACTTGGGCTTCTTCCATGACTTAGGAATTATGAATTGGGCTGCAATAAACATTCTGGTACAGATGTCTTTGTTATATTGTGATTTTTGGTCTTCTGGGTATAAACCTAGTAAAGGAATTATAGGATCGAATGGCAGGTCTATTTTTAGGTCTCTAAGTATTCTCCAAACATCCTTCCAGAAGGAACGTATTAGTGTGCATTCCCACCAGCAGTGTAGACGTGTGCTCTTTTCTCCACATCCACGCCAACATCTCTGGTTTTGGGATTTTGTTATGTGGGCTACTCTTACTGGGCTTAGGTGATACCTCAAAGTAGTTTTGATTTGCATTTCTCTGATGATTAAGGATGATGAGCTTTTTTTCATGTGTTTGTAGATCATGCATCTGTCTTCTTTAGGGAAGTTTCTCTTCAAGGCCCTTGCCCACCCTAAGATGGGATCACATGTTCTTTTCTTGCTAATACATTTGAGTTCTCTGTGAATTCTGGTTAGTAGACCTTTATCCGAGGTATAATCTGCAAATATTTTCTCCCATTCTGAGGCTGTCTGCTTGCTTTACTTAACTATTTTCTTGGCTGTGCAGAAGCTTTTTAGTTTCATCAGGTCCCAGTAGTGTATTTTTGACACTTCTTCTTCAATTGCCTGGGAAGTCCTCCTCGTAAAATATTCACCCAGGCCGATTCCTTCAAGAGTTTTCCCTGCACTTTCTTCAAGTATTTTTACAGTTTCATGTCTTAAGTTTAAATCTTTTATCCAGTGAGAGTCTATCTTAGTTAATGGTGAAAGGTGTAGGTCCAGTTTTAGTCTTTTACAAATTGCCAGCCAGTTCACCCAGCACCATTTGTTAAATAGGGAATCTTTTCCCTACTGAGTGTTTTTAATTGGCTTGTCAAAGATCAAATAATGAGAAGTAGCTGGATTCATCTCTTGGTTCTCTATTCTGTTCCAGACATCTACTTCTCTGCTTTTGTGCCAGTACAGTGCTATTTTGATCACTGTCGATTTATAGTACAGTCTCAGGTCTGGTAGCGTGATTCCTCCTGCTGTGTTTTTATTTCTGAGTAATGTTTTGGCTATTTGAGGTTTTTTCTGATGACATATAAAATGAAGTATTATTTTTTCAGGATCTTTAAAATATGACAATGGAGCTTTAATAGGAATTGTGTCACAATTACATATTGCTTTGGGTAGTATAGACATTTTAACAATGTTGATGCTTTCCAGCCATAAGCATGGTATGTTTTTCCATTTGTTAACATCTTCAGCTATTTCTTTTCTTAAAGTTTCATAGTTCTCTTTGTAGAGATCTTTCACATCCTTTGTTAGGTATACTCCCAAATAGTTCATCTTCTTTGGCACTACTGTGAAAAGAATAGAGTCCTTGACTGTTTTTTTGGCTTGGTTATTGTTAGTATATATAAAGCGTGTTGACTTTGTAGCCTGAGATACTGCTGTATTCCTCAATCACTTCTAAAAGTTGTGTAGTAGAATCCCTAGTGTTTTCCAGATATATGATCATGTCAGCTGCGAAGAGTGAAAGTTTGATCTCTTCTGACCCTATGTGGATACTCTTGATTGCCTTTTCTTCCCTAATTGCAATGGCTAAAACTTCCAATGTTAAAGAGCAATGGAGACAGTGGGCAACCTTGCCTGGTTCCTAATCTAAGTGGAAATGATTTCAATTTCCATTCAATACCATATTGGCTGTGGGTTTGCTATAGATGACCTCTATTAGTTTAAGAAATGTCCCTTCTATACCGATTTTCTTAAGTGTTCTGATCATGAAGGGATGCTGGATATTATCAAAAGCTTTTTCTGCATCAATTGAAAGAATCATATAGTCCTTATTTTTTAGTTTGTTTATGTGCTGAATTACAGTTATAGATTTACATATATTGAACCAGCCTTGAGACCCTGGGATAAATCCCACCTGTCATGGTGTATAATTTTTTTGATGTGTTGTTGGATTCTGTTTGTTAGGATCTTATTGAGTATTTTAGCATTCATTAGTGATATTGGTCTATAATTTTCTTTTCTTGTTGGGTCTTTCCCTGGTTTGGGGATCAAGGTGATGTTTGCTTCGTAGAATGTGTTGAGTAATATTCCTTCTTTTTCTATATTTTGGAAGAGGTTTAGTAATATAGGTACTAGTTCTTCTTTAAAGGTTTGGTAGAATTCTGACATAAAGCCATCTGGTCCTGGGCTTTTCTTTTTAGGGAGATTTTGTATAGTTGATGCTGTTTCAGAACTTGATATAGGCCTGTTCAACATTTCCACTTCGTTCTGGCGAAGCCTTGGTAGGTGGTGTACTTCCAGCTATTGGTCGATTTCTTTCAGATTTTCATATTTCTGAGAGTAGAGTTTCTTGTAGTATTCATTAAGGATTTTTTGAATTTCTGTAGGGTTTGTTGTTATTTCATCGTTACCATTTCTGATTGATGAAATTAGAGATTTTACTCTTTTTCTCCTGGTTAGGTTGGCCAAAGGTTTATCTATTTTATTGATCTTTTCAAAAAACCAACTTTTGGATTTATTGATCTGTTGTATAATTCTTTTGTTTTCTTTTTTTTCTTCTTTTTTTGTAGAGACAGAGTCTCACTTTATGGCCCTCAGTAGAGTGCCATGGCATCACACAGCTCACAGCAACCTCCAACTCCTGGGCTTAAGTGATTCTTTTGCCTCAGCCTCCCAAGTAGCTGGGACTACAGGCGCCCGCCATAACGCCCAGCTATTTTTTGGTTGCAGTTGCAGTTTGGCCGGGGCCGGGTTTGAACCCGCCACCCTCTGTATATGAGGCCGGCGCCTTACCGACTGAGCCACAGGCACCGCCCCAATTCTTTTGTTTTCAATTTCATTTAATTCTGCTCTGATTTTGGTTATTTCCTTTCTTCTGCTGGGTTCGGGGTTGGAGTGTTCTTCCTTCTCCAGTTGCCTGAGATGTCCCATTAAGTTATTATCTTCCTCTCTTTCCGTTTTTTTGAGGAAGGCTTGCAGTGCTATGAATTTCCCTCTTCTGATTGCCTTTGCAGTATCCCAGAGGTTCTGATAATTCGTGTCTTGATTGTTGTTTTGTTCCAAAAATTTGGTGATTTCGTTCTTAATTTCGTCTATAACCCATGTATCCTTCAGCATAAGGTTGTTTAGCTTCCATGTTTTGTATGGGTATGAAGGTTCCTGTTGTTATTGAGTTCAACTTTTATTCCATAATGGTCTGAGAAGATGCAAGGAATAATTTCTGTTTTTTTAAATTTGCTGAGGTTAGATTTGTGGCCTAGGATATGGTCAATTTTGGAGTATGTTCTGTGGGCTGATGAGAAGAATGTGTATTCAATTTTGTTGGGATGAAATGTTCTGTAGATGTCTGTTAAGTCCAGATGTTGAATGGTTAAGTTTAAATCTAAAATTTCTTTGCTTAGCTTCTTTTTGGAGGATCTATCCAGCACTGCTAAAGGGGTGTTAAAATCTCCAACTACTATGGAACTGGAGGATATCAAGTTGCTCATGTCTGTTAGAGTTTCTCTTATAAATTGAGGTGCATTCTGGTTGGGTGCATAAATATTAATAATTGAATATTGAGTATTACCTTTAACAAATATGAAGTGTCCATCCTTATCCTTCTTTATTTTGGTTGGTTTAAAGCCTATTGCGTCGGCAAAAAGGATCGCAACGCCTGCTCTTTTCTGCTTTGCATTTCCCTGGAGTATAGATGACCATCCCTTCACCTTGAGTCTATATTTGTCTTTTAATGTAAAATGCGATACTTGAATGCAGCAGATATCTGGCTTGAGTTTTTGTATCCAGTCAGCCAACCTGTGCCTCTTTAGAGGACTATTTAAACCATTCACATTAATTGAGAATATTGATAAGCCTTTTGAGAGTCCGGTGGACATTTTTCATCCTTTTGCGACTGTGGAAGTTGGAATTTGATCAAAATTTTCTGGGTGGGTTTACTTTTGTGGTGTAGGATTACGCTGGTCTTTATGGAGGATAGGTCTGAGAATATCCTGGAGAGCTGGTTTAGTTATGGCACATTTCTTCAACATGTGAATGTCATTGAAGTATTTAATTTCTCCGTCATAAATGAAACTAGGTTTAGCTGGGTACAGGATCCTGGGTTGAAAGTTATTTTGTTTTAGGAGATTAAAAGTTGATGACCATCCTCTTCTGGCTTGAAAGGTTTCAGCAGAGAGATCTGCAGTTATTCTAATATTCTTGCCCTTGTAGGTGATGGTTCTCTTTCATCTGACTGCTTTCAGAATTTTCTCCTTCATATTAACTTTAGTGAAATTGATTATGATGTGTCTTATTTGGGTTGAGTCGTGTTGGAGTTCTGAAACTGTCTGCTATCTGAGTTTCAGAATCTCTTGGCATGTCCAGAATGTTCTCCTTCATAATCTCATGGAGAAAAGACTCTGTACCTTGTGAAGCCACTTCGTCGCTTTCGAGGATCCCTATAAGATGAATATTGATTTTCTTCAAATTATCCCAGAGCTCTCTGAGAGAGTGATCTGTTTTTGCCCTCCATTTCTCTTCCTCTTTGAGAGTTTGGGAGCATTCGAAAGCTTTGTCTTCAATGTCAGAAATCCTTTCTTCTGCTTGCTCCATTGTGTTACTGAGGGATTCTACTGTGTTTCTCAGATCTTTGAGGGCTGCAACTTCTTGTCTCAGTGTGTCAAAATCTTTGGTCATTTGGTCTTTGAATTCGTTGAATTCTTGAGATATCTTTTGGGTTACTGCTTGGAATTCTAATTCGATCTTATTTGCTATCCAGATTCTGAATTCGGTTTCTGACATCTCAGCTATTTGTTTGTGCATGAGATCTTGTGCTGTGTCTGCCCCATTGATCCTTGGGGGAGTTGATCTACTCTGATTATTCATATTGTCAGAGTTTTTCTGTTGATTTTGCCTCATGATTGTTTTTCACCATTGCCTTTGGCCGTCCTCAGGGTTGGGGAGGTGTCTCTCCAAGATTAGATCCCAGCGGGATCACTCTATTGTTTCTGGATCTTTGTAGGGAGTGACCCTGTGTAGTTCCTCTGGGGCTGGCCCAGCCAGGGAGTTGTGGTTGTGGAAGCAGCTCTGGAGTGTGACACACCCAGATCCAGCAACAGGGCGAGAGGTGGTGCGCATGGTTGTGGGAGTGCCTGGCACCCAGTGACTTTGGCACAGAGAGCCCAAGGCTCCAGCAGTCTCTGGCCAGGAGAAGGGCTCTGCGCAGAGGCAGGGAGGGCTTTGGAGGGCACGCAGCTACTAGAGTCTCTGGCCAGATGAGCGGGCCGGTGTGGAGGCAGGGAGAGTATACCAGGGCGTATGCGGGGTTGCAGGGCTCCCGCAGTTCCTGGTCAGGGCATGCGGAGGTCCGGTGGGCGCAGGTCGCAGGTTGCAGGTCGGGGGTCACGGTGCAGGTCTTATGGAGGTCTGGGCGGCGCCAAGCCCAGGAGTTTGAGGTTGCTATGAGCTGTGACATCATGGCACTCTACCCAGGGCAACAGCCCAAGGCTCCAAAACCGGTCTCACTCTGCCCCTGAGCATTAAGGCTGTAAGGCAGCTCAGTCCTCGCCTTTAGGCTGCTCAGTCTCTAGGTTACTAGCTCCTGCCCAACCCTTTCTCTGCGTCCCTGAGGCAGAGATTGCCAGGGAGGTTCTCTCACAATGACTCTCTGCGGCCCACAGCCGAACACTATTAGATCCGTCAGGCTCAGCGGCTCAGTCTGGGGCCCTAGACAAAGCCCTAGTTCTCTACACTCCTGCTCAAGCTCTCCTCAAGGCGGTTCAACTGAATGCCAAGTCCAAAAACACCGAAACAGTTCACAGGTAAGGCCTTTCCAGTTTGCAGTCTCACTCCTGCTTGTTCTTATGGCTGCCAGCGGGATTAGGTCGATTGAACACACACAACCACTTGCTAGTTTTCGACTGTTTTTGTCCTCCTCTTGGGGTCCAGAAGTCCCTTGTTGATTCCCTGTATCCTCAAAGAGATGGTTGTTGGCAGATCCCACCAGCCAGAGATGCCTGGAGTCTTATCTTCCCAGAGTCACAGTGCCCAGTTGCAGGGAAACTGTTACTGGCTGCCATCTTGCTGCACCCTCAACAGCACAATTTTTAATGTTGCCGGATATGCCATGTATGAAATTATTTGCTCTTTAAAATTTTAGATATTTTATTGTAGAAATCTTGGTCCCATGTATTTAATTTTCTTAGGATAAATTCATAGAAGTTAAATTTACTAGGTATAAAGTATGATTTTAAAAGATTCTTATGAAAAATCTTCAAAATTTTATAACCTGGATATTACAAATTTTCAACATTTTAGTATTGTTCCTTTTGATAACTTGTGATTATTTGTTGAATGATTAGCTTATTAGTGGTTGTCAGGACTTTTTAGTTTTTGTTTATGACTCAGTTTTGCTCATTTCATTTCTTTCTTAATATGGTGCATAGTAATATTCACTTCTCTGAATCTTAGCTTTCTGTCAGCATCCCCTGCCTCAACCTAGTTGACAACCAGAAATTCCTAAAAGAGTCTAGATGGTCGCACAATCCTATTTAGAGGTCCAGATGAATTAGTGCCCCCCAAACTTGTGATTTTGCAAGTACTGTTTTGCATGAAACAGTCATTCTGTGAATAACAGAGGTTAATATTTGCTGTGGTAAAAGATAGAATACCATAAAAATGATTGGAAGTTCTGAGAAGTTTGCAGTTTTATACTGAGTGGCTATGATAGGCCTCCCTAAAGATGACATTTAAGAAGAGTTCAAGTAGTTGGTGGTGTGGCCATGTGGATGTCTGAGAGAAGAGAGTGGCATGCAGAAGAAAGGCCGGTGCACAGGCTTGAAGGGAGGAGTATACCTGGCCTGTTTGAGGAAAAAGCCAGTGTGGCTGGAGAAGATTAAGCAAGGGAGAGAATTGTAGGATGATATTAGCAAGTTAAGAACTAGGTAAGAAGGGAGGGTAAGTCATATGGTCTCGTCCACCATTGTAAAGTCTTCGGATTTTGTTCTGAGTGAGTTGGCAAAACATTAGAGAGTTTTGTGCAGAGAAGTGACATTATGTGACTTGTGTTTTGAGAACGTCATCATGTTTTGAGAAAGACTATGAAGAGGCAAGGATAGACACAGGGAAATCAGTTAAAAGGCTATTTCAGTAATCAAGAAAGAGACGGTGGTGGCTTAGTCCAGCATGGTAGCAGTGTAGTTGGGGAGAAGTTATCAGATTCCAGATATATTTCAAAGACGGAGACAACATATTTTCCTGAAAGATTGGATGTGGAGTGTAGAAGAAAAAAGAGTCATGAAGGCCTCCTAGGTTGTTGCTTTGAGCAAAATTGAGCCATCAGCTAAAATGTACGAGTTACAAGTATAGGTTTTGGGTATGAATAACTCTTCAGTTTGGGGCCCATTAAATTTGAGATAATCTACTTCCCAGGAGGATATATTTTGAAAGCAATTGAATATATAAGTCTTAAGTTTAAGAGATATCTGGACTAGAGATAAAAATTTGGAAGTTTATATTTAGATGTTTTTTAAAACCCACCAAAGACTTTGAGTGTTGGGTAGGTGTGATGGCTCATACCTATAACCCATATACTTTGGGAGGCTGAGGGTGGGAGGATTGTTTGAGCTCAGGAATATGAAGTAACAGTGACCTGTGATGGCGCCACTGCATTCCAGTGTGGGTGATAGGAAAAAGACGTTTCTTTAAAAAAAAAAAAAAAAGGGAGTGTAGAGAGAAAAGAAAGCACCATCAAGACTTGAACCTTCTAAGAAATATCAGAGAAAAGGAGGAACCAGCAAAGGCAACTAGAAGTAACTACTGATGTTGAGAAAAAACAAAAATCCTCAGTATTGTTGAAATGATGTGGTATCTTGGAAGTTAAGTAAAGAATGCATACCATGAGAGAGTGACCAAATGAACCATGTCAAAGCTGCTGATTGGCTTAGCACTTTATCACAGTGGTTATGGCACCAGCCACATATACTGAGCATGGTGGGTTTGAACCCAGCCCGGGCCAACTAAACAACTGCAGCAAAAAAATAGCTGGGCGTTGTGGCGGGTGCCTTTAGTCCTAGTTACTTGGGAGGCTGAGGTAAGAGAATTGCTTAAGCCCAAGAGTTAGAGGTTGCTGTGAGCTGTGACGCGGCACTCTACCCAGGGCAATATAGTGAGACTCTGTCTCAAAAAAAAAGAAGAAGCTGCTGATTTATCAGGATGAAGTCTTAGAATTGGTCATTAGATTTAGCAACTTGGTGCTTATTTGTGACTTTGACAAGTAGTTATGATAGAAAGGTATAGACCAAAGCCCACCTAAAGTGGTTTAAGGGCAAATGGGAGGAAATACGTAGGAAGAAAGAGTATGCTTGGGGAGTTGAGTAATGGAGAATAGCTGGTGAAAGAAGGGGAATCAAGAGATTTTTTTTCTGTTTAAGATGGGAAAGAAAACTGCCCAATGGGATCCAGTTAGGCAAAGGAAAGCTTAGTGATACTGGAGAAAGCAGGAAGAATTACAAGAGCAATGTCCTTGGATTACATTGTTGAAAAAGGATGACATGTACTGCACTGATGGAGGGAATGACTTAAGAGTATTCTATAGTAAAAGTGAAGAAAAAAAAAAGAAGTGAATGAACATACTGGACATTGAGCATTTATAAGATAATAAGTCCCTGGCAGTTTTTTCCCAATTGTTTCGTTTGTTTCAGTGTAGTAACCAAAAAGATCAGTAGATGTGAATGAGTATCGGTGTGGGAAGTATGACAAGAAAGAAGAAAGTATAAAATACGATATTCAAGAAAGTGGGAGAGTGACTAGACCAGACATATAAGATTGTCAAGTAGATTTAAGGGCCGGATTGATGTTTGTGATTATGAATTTAAAATAGAATCAGTCGGTGGCCCCTGTAGCTCAGTGGGTTGGGCACTGGCCACATACACTGAGGTTGTTGGGTTTGAACCTGGCCCCGGCCAGCTAAAACAACAATGACAACTGGGGGTGGGGGGGGGAAGCTGGGCGTTGTGGCAGAATCAGTCAATGTGATTTTATATATTATATATTTATATATTTATTGAAGGATACTCGATTGCATTAATGCCGACATAGAGTAATTGGAGAGTTGGGATTTCACTAGCATTATGGTTTTGTCAAACTAAAGTGAAGGAGAAGAGAGCTCAAGACATTGAAGATAGTGTATTCAAGGGAGTGATTGTAATAACTGAAAACATTACAGTAATAATGACAGTTATTACATAGCTAAGAATTGAGGTTGAGTAGTTAGGAAATAGAGGCTATAAGTAGGTGTCATGTGGGATAGTACGAATAGGGTGGGACCAATGGATTGGAGATCTTCATGGGGATGGGAATTGTTGGAGTTAAGCTGTTAGATGGACTAAGCCAGAAAGTTAAAGTGCTTATGTCAAAATTATGGGAAATTGAAATTGTGGGAAGATTATAATTACTGGGTCTAATAGGTTACCATGGATATGAGTAGCTGAGATAAGATAGTGAACAAGACCCATCATCGAAGAAGTATAGGTATTGAGAGGCCAGGGTATTGTAAATATTATCTGTGCCTACATTAAAATCATTAAGAATTAAGACAGGAGAATCTTGGAGGGAAGTTCAGTAAACCAGGAGCTAAAATTGTCTAGCAGCAAGATAGGGTGGCCTGAGAGTCAGTGGTTTACAGCAATAATGAGAGGTAGTGAGAGATATAACCTAATACAATGAAAATCAATGCCGACAGATGTGGGAGTGGGAATGTGGAGATGGCAGTGGGGTTCACCATCTCACTTCCAGGGTTAGTTGTCTAAGCCTGTGGGAGGTCAGGTCACCACTGGAGAGCTGCAGGGGAAGCTGTGCTTTCAGAGGGGAGCTGGGTTTCACTAGAGCAGGGATTGGCAAAGTACAGCCCACAGAACAAATCTGACCCATTGCCAGTTTTCTGCAGGGCTTATGGGCTAAGAGCAGTTTTTGTATTTCTTGATGATCAAAAAAAAAGTCAAGGCTGGGCGCCATAGCTCAGTAGTTAGAGTGCTGGCCCTGCAAGCAGGGAACAGTGAGTTAGGAGCTTGCCTGGGCCTCATGAAGGGGGAAGAAAAATCAACAGAAGAATAATATATTATAAATGAGAAATTATATGAAGTTCAGATTTCAATATTTATAAAGTTTTATTAGGACATTGCCAAACTTTTTTAAGTGCATTATTATCTATGGGCTGCTTTTGTGCTGTAACATCTGGGTTAAGTAGCTACAACAGGGATCACACTGCTGCTCAGCACAGTCTGTTACTGTGAGTCTGTTCCCAGTCACACTGCAGTTGCAGCTTGACTATTTTGAGTGCTATATGCATCACTGTAACACATTTTAGTTTTTAAATTACCAGCACATACTCATTGTGTCAAAATAAGAAGAGAAAAGTGTACTTCAGATATCCTTTCCAGGCACAGTGGAGTAGTGTGGGTTATTTTATCAAGCTAAATGGCAGAAGATAATTTCTGTTATGCAGTGATGGTATAGCTACACTAAGAGTACAGTGTACATTGGACGTTACCACGCCAACCGTCATTATAATCTTCCCAACTAATAAGACAGCAGCAGTTGGAAAAATAGAAAATTTAAATGGGCATATCTCATCCTACTAGAATTTCTTCACAAAACTAAAGGAAAATGAGGCTGAAATGTTAATTGTTAGCCAAGCAGAGAAACCTGTTCACTGGAGGGGGTGTGATTGCTGCAGCCAAACAAATGTGGCAGGGGTCCTCAAACTTTTTAAACAGGGGGCCAGTTCACTGTCCCTCAGACCATTGGAGGGCCGGACTATAGTTTTAAAAAAAAACTATGAACAAATTCCTATGCACACTGCATGTATTTTATTTTGAAGTAAAAAAACAAAACGGGAACAAATACAATCACACGGCCTCCTGTGGCCCACGGGCCATAGTTTGAGGACCCCTGAAAAAACTTGCTTAAATCCATTAGTCTTTGGGCAAGTACAGCTGCTTGAAGAATTGAGGACACTGGAGGCAACATCAGTAGTCAATTAAAATACAAGACAATATTGAGTCCTTTTCCTTGACGCTTGCTTATTTGAGAAATCAACTCTGACTTTGAAGTGATTGAAGAATCAGCTCTTGTGTGTAGTCTGCCCTTACAGACTCTGGAAAGCTTGGTCTTTTTTTTTAAGAGACAGAGTTTCACTTTATGGCCCTCGGTAGAGTGCCGTGGCATCACACAGCTCACAGCAACCTCCAACTCCTGGGCTTAGGCGATTCTCCTGCCTCAGCCTCCCGAGTAGCTGGGACTACAGGCGCCTGCCACAACGCCTGGCTATTTTTTTGTTGCAGTTTGGCCGGGGCCGGGTTTGAACCCGCCACCCTCGGTATATGGGGCTGGTGCCCTGCTCACTGAGCCACAGGCGCTGCCCGAAAGCTTGGTCTTTTTATAGTTAATGCTTACTTATTATTTCTCTCCCCATGATTTCTGTACCGAATTTTCAAAATATCTATCATATAGTGGATTCCAAGTGAATATTTGTCTTAAATATATCTTCCTTGATTCTTATCTCTTCCTCACATATGGTAACTCAACAAGTTTTTTTTTTTTATGTTCCCTCCCAATTTGTCTTTTGCTCTCTGTTTTTCTTAGTGGCACTAGGAAATGATTTCAGAAAATAGCTACCACTCAGCTTCCTGTGCTTAATATTCTGCCTTGTTTTTATTATTTATGTCCTATCTTGGTGTTTTGGTATTAATTGGGATTATAAGATTTATATTTACAATTAATTTTAGTTGTAAATCTGAGGATACTATGGTTATGAAGAATGAAAAAAAAATGAGTAGCCATTGTATTACTATGTGTTGGAATGCCCTGTGCTGCCTAAATGTGTATAAGAGGTCCCAGAGATTGTTCAGATTTGCAGGGGTAGGAATTTGCTGATAAGGGATGAGGAAGGAATTGACTAAGCTGGGATTGTCACTAATTATGACACAAAACACAGAATTGGGGTTAAGAAAGCCATGTGCCAAATAAAGTAAGTGGGACTGTTCTTACGGATACTCTTGACTGTCCCAGAGACTCCAGCCAAGACCCAGCCCCACTTTCTCATGTGTGGAATATGGAGATGGGATAACATCTACTCATCTAAGATTGATTTGCAAAACATCTTCCAGTATATGCCTTGGTTTCTTTTCTTTTTTTCTTTTCTTGTTTTAAAGAAAGGACTTCAGTCTTCATTCAGACTAGTGCGCAGTCGTAGCTTACTGCAGCTTCAAACTGCTGGGCTCAAGCAATCCTCCTACCTCAGCCCCCTGAGTAACGGGGACTACATATATGCACCAATGTGCCCAGCTAATATTTGTATTTTTTTGCAGAGATAGGAGTCTTGGTGTGCTTCTCAGTCTGGTCTCAAACTCCTACCAGACTGAGAAACAAAGCAAGACTGCTATTTCTACAAAAAATACATATACATTGTTTTTTTTATCTCAAATTCAAGCAGGCTGGCCATATGCATTTTTTTTTTTTTAAATCTCAAAGGAGCCATATTCCTTGGAAGAGTAGTCTATAATAGTATCCCCAAGGAGTGGATCTGCTAACATTACTGCTTTATAGTAATGAAGACCCTGATATTGGGGTATATAGGAATAAATATTCCTGAGTGTTTGGGAAACTAAATTATACTGGTTAGACTTTACCATTAAATTCTTGAACTCTGGCTTGGCGCCTGTAGCTCAAGCAGCTAAGGTGCCAGCCACATACACCTGAGCTGGTGGGTTCGAATCCAGCCTGGGCCCGCCAAACAACAATGACGACTGCAACCAAAAAATAGTCGGGCATTGTGGTGGGTGCCTGTAGTCCCAGCTACTTGGGAGGCTGAGGCAAGGGAATCGCTTGAGCCCAGAAGTTGGAGGTTGCTGTGAGCTGTGATGCCACGGCACTCTACCCAGGGCGACAGCTTGAGGCTCTGTCTCAAAAAAGATTCTTGAACCCTTGGTGAGAGGAGCTGGTTAAACAAGAGCCATAGAAACTCTGAGTTTGAGTTAAACCATAAAACTAGAGGCACTTAACACTTGGCGTGTAAATCTATATTAGTGCAGACGAAAGCCAATGATTTTTTGGATTTCAAATGACTTTTCTGCAGTCTTCCTTAAGATGTTGCAGCCTATTTCTGGCTCTAAACTTGTAACTAGTGCCAAGGATCCTTTCTCAGCCCCACAAGCTGTTATACAGCCTGGACATAAAGTTCATGTGCAGTTTAAAATGTTTTAACATAGTAAATTGTACAAACTTTATGTCCACCCTGTGTAACACATTATCTTGATTCAGACTTTACTGAATTTCATCTAAAATATTATAGTACTCTTAATACTAAAATATTACAGTACTCCCTACATCCAGTTTTGCCCTTATTGAATTCATCTTTTACATATTGCCCAGAGTAGTTTAATTGAATATAAGTTCGACTCTGTTGTTTGATCTGTCTTAATTTCTTTTCGTGGCTTCCTGCCCATAGTACTGATTTTCAAATTGTGCTTCTCAGTTGCCAGCAAAATTCCACCAGACTTTTCAGGGACTGTATTATGGAAGTTCATAAAGTAGATGAGTCTCTAGCCTTTCCCTGACACCTTTGACACCCTCCCCTCCCCAAGCAGAGCAGTTTCTTTGCTCTGTTTTACACATTGAGCTGTTTTAAACGCTTTTTTGTTTCTTTGTTTGTTTGCTTCTGAGACAGAGTCTCACTGTGTCACCCTTGGTAGAGTGTTACAGCTCACAGCAACCTCAAACTCTGGGGCTCAAGTGATTCTCTTGCCTCAGCCTCCTGAGTAACTGGGACTATAGGCTCACATCACAATGCCCAGCTATTTTTAGAAACAGGTCTCACTGTTGCTCAGGCTGGTCTCAAACTCCTGAGCTCAAGCAGTCCACTGCCTCAGCCTCCCAGAGAGCTAGGATTATAGGCATGAGCCCCTACTTTAATGTGAACAAGATTTTTGATAAATAGTAATTTATACTTCTGGCCTACAGGTGAAATTCAAGCTCCTTAACTAATTTAAGGGGCTCTCCAGCCTCTTCTTCCAGGCTTGGCTACAAATGTATACTCTAGCAATGTAGAAAGAACTTGTTATACACAGTTCCACTGTGCTTTATGTTGCGCATCTTCCTATGATGTTTACTCTTTCATTCTTTCTGGCCTGGCCAACTGCTACTCTTCATTTTAGAGTTGTTTCATGTGTTAGCATCTCCAGAAAGCCTTTCTAGCCATCTCCTACCCAGACAAGCGTAGTTAGGTATCTGCCTCAGTACTCCAAAACTCTATGCTTATTTCCCTTGACGCATTTTCTCTGAATTATTCTTTTCAGTGGTTGTTTCTGTTTGATTTGCTATAGTTTGAACTACTTAAGAGCAGTAACTGTTGTAAAGTTATCTTTATATGTATCTCTACTGATTACTATATAGCTTGATGTATGGTAGATGTAATTATTTTTGCAGTGAATTAATTTATTGTCTATATCTTTCTGGTGCATCTTGCGGTGGATATGTAACTAAAGTTAAATGTGCCTTTGTTATCCCTGTGTGGAAATTTGTTCTCTATTGCATGTGTTTATTGGTCACAGTGTACACAAACATTTGAGTTTAAATGTGCACTTAAAAAGAAAGACAAGAATGTTAATGCAACTTTCGTTACTAACTAGAACTTAAGTTTAATAGCTGGTCTGTATTTTGTGCAACTCTGAAATGTGAAGCTTTTTCCATGTAATCTCATGCCAGTGTTGACCCATGTGAATTAAAATAGCCCTGTTTTAATCTATGACCAAATTAGGAATTAGAATATCTATCCAGTGGGGATTTTTAAATTATTGTAGTTTGTGGCTTGACAGGTTTATATAAATAATTATAGTGATTTTTCACTGTGCATTTTAAATCCAGGCTTGAATTGAAAAATGAAATGATGAAAATATTAAGATTGCCAGTTGGAAAACTTACTGTGATTCTTTAGCATATTCGCCTTTACTATCTTAAATTAATTAAATCTTTTTTAAAGGATCATCGAAACTGACCTAAAATAAAGAAAATATTATTCTGTTAATCTAAAATATTCATCAAGTTTCTTAAACTCAAACTTGATATGTACCTAAAATACCAGGAACAAATTAGCTAATTACTTGCAGTTTTTGTTTGTAGTGTGACATTTGTTTTAAAAGCATTCTGTTAAGTCAGATTTTAATAAAAGCTTTTATTAGCTAGAACGAAGTTCTTCTAGAATTTATTTTTTAAAAATCTCAGCACAGGCTCAGCACCCGTAGCTCAGTGGTTACGGTGCCAGTAATCATACCCTGGGGCTGGCGGGTTCAAGCCTGGCCTGGGCCTGCTAAACAACAATGACAACTGCAACAAAAAAATAGCTGGGTGTTGTGGCAGACACTTGTAGTCCCAGCTACTTGGGAGGCTGAGGCAAGAGAATCGCTTAAGCCCAAGAGTTTAAGGTTGCTATGAGCTGTGATGCTACGGCACGCTACTGAGCGCAACATGGTGAGACTCTGTCTCAAATAAATAAATAAATAAATAAAAATAAAAAATAAAAATCTCAGCACATTGTATTTTTCTCTATTTTATAACTTCAGGTTTAACTACATATCAAATAATCCTTCATGAAGTTTTTTTGTTTTTTATTGTATTTCTCAAGAACTAGAATGTAAAGTAAATAATCTTAGTTATAATGCTTTTTAGTCATTTAAAATTATAAACTTTTCTTTTCATACAGATAAAGATACAATAAATAAAATTAGAGATTTACGAATGAAAGCTGAAGATTATGAAGTAGTAAAGGTGATTGGTAGAGGTGCATTTGGAGAAGTTCAATTGGTAAGTTATTTTAATGAGATTTTAAAAGAAAAATTTTATTAAATTTTTAAAAATCCACTTGTGTGTTTTATTTATTATTTGGCAAAGTATTGTTTTTATAGAATTCTTACTTTACACCGCTCTAGACATTCTTGTCTAAGTGTATGAAAGCCCAAGGTCAAATCCAGCAACAGTAGGAAAGGCTTTCCCTAGGCCTTCATGGGTAGAGAAGAGGTCTCAAGCACCAGAAAAGAAATCTTTGCTCCTAATTTAGACTATGTAAAATGCTATACCATACCACAGCATCAGTAGGCTTTATAAAGAGGAAGCAGCATAAACTGCGGGGGGATAGAGAGAAGTATACTATGATACAGGAAATAAAATAATTACTTATTTCTAGTAATCGAGATTAGCTAATTGGAACAAATAGAAGAGAAGAAATAAAAGTAGCTAAAACAATAATGTTAAATTATTTAATAAGTATTAGAATCATTAAATAAGTTCTGTGAAACAGTGAGCTGTAAGTGTTCATAAAAGGTTCATTTTTTTCAATTTTCAAGGTAAGGCATAAGTCCACCAGGAAGGTATATGCTATGAAGCTTCTTAGCAAATTTGAAATGATTAAGAGATCTGATTCTGCTTTTTTCTGGGAAGAAAGAGACATCATGGCTTTTGCTAACAGTCCCTGGGTTGTTCAGGTATGATTTTGCCACTATTTCATTATTGCTTTATTACCTTGTAACTAAATATATCTGAAAAGCTGTAGTATGTGTTTTAAAACAGTAAAAGCAAATGTATTGGCAGTTACAAAATTATCTAATATATCATTTTTTAAGTCATAAAGTTTAATTTTATTGATTCAGGTCTAGAATGAAAGACCAAAGCAAAATAATTATGTTTCTGTAGAATTTAAATACAGAAAACATAATTTAAATGTAGAATTTAAGTATAGAATTTTAAATTCTATATTTTAAATACAAATGATATAGAAAATTAAAATAAACAACTTTGATTTGAGGGAAGGCATTATTAAACATTTAACTTTAAATACTTTCATTTAATATTGAAATTTTAAGTTTTTTTCTAAACATGAGATTCTCTTATTTAAGTATCTACTCATCTTTCATTGTGGAGAGGAGGGAGTGGGGGAAATGAAGGGAAAGTGAGAGGAAACTGAGTTAAGCAAGGTCACCATATAATACTGCGTTGGTGGGAGGGGTGGGGAAAGGAAGAGCAGAGAGAGGGAAGGAGTGAGGCGGTGGGGTCTTGGTGTGTACCACACCTTTTGGTGGCAAGACACGATTGTAAGAGGGTCTTTACCTAACAGATGTAATCAGTGTAACCTGGTTTCTTGTACCCTCAATGAATCCCCAATAATAAATAAGGAATAATAATAATAATACTGAGTTGGCCTTAGGTTTTCAGTAGAAAGAAAAATACACTAGAAGGGCGGCGCCTGTGGCTCAAGGAGTAGGGCGCCGGTCCCATATGCCGGAGGTGGCGGGTTCAAACCTAGCCCCGGCCAAAAACCAAAAAAAAAAAAGAAAAATACACCAGAAGTCAGTCGTGGGTCCTTGCCTTGACTGCTATGGGTCTGTCTATGAAGCTGTGGCTAAATTATTGAACATCTATGGGTCACAGTTTCCCCACTCATAAATGTGGTAGTTGTCTTTGGTTATTTTTAGTTGTGGAGGTACCTTGGATAAAGTCATAGGGTCAAGTAGAATTTTTGGTAGATTGTAATTCTGGGTTTTCTACCTCTTTAGTGACAGTAGCTCTGTGTTTTTATCTATCTTATATAATGTGAAAGATTTCATATGGAGGAAGTGACCTCTGCTAGACCATTCCTAATTTTCTAACATGTATTTTATGATTGATTGATTGCTTGATTGATTGATTTAGTATATAATGAAGATCATTCTAAAGAGGTACTCTAGTAACTAGAATAAAAAGGATCTGGAAAATGTTGAAGATTTATGTAATAACACTTCTTAAACTTTTAATGTCTACTGTTCTTATCAGGCTCAGTAGTATTGACATTTTGGGCCAGATAATTCTTTGTTGTTGAGGGCTGTCCTGTGCATTATTTCATTTACTGGTATGCTCACTTAGGATGTTTGGCCCTATTCTTAGCGCCTACCTAGGACATGCCAGCAACCAACTTTCCCCACCCCACACACTGGTTGTGACAACTGAACATTTGTTCAGAGGTTGGTAAATGTCCTTTGGTAGTAGGTTTAGGCAGTGGGGGAATAGTATCGCTTTTGATAAACAGCTACTAATACATGAATGTGCATTTTCAGAAAGTTAAAAGATGTGTTACATAATTGTTACTTTCAAGAGTTAAATTTACTATTTAGGTACTCAGTGCTTTGTTTCTATGGATACACTGTCTATGAATAGGTAAACTGCCACCAAATTAACAATGTTTCTTTTATTAGGAGCCCAAATGAGAAATTTTACACTTTAATTTGGGATGGTCATGAAATACTGATTAGTTTCTTACCCTTCCCCCACACCCCAAAATATATTTTTAAAATTAAAATCACTAAATCTGGAAAATGAAAAAAAAAAAAATTTTTTTTTTTTTTTTTTTTTTTTTTTTTCTGGAGACAGAGCCTCAAGCTGTCGCACTAGGTAGAATGCTGTGGCATCACAGCTCACAGCAACCTCCAACTCCTGGGCTCAAGCAATTCTCCTGCTTCCGCCTCCCAAGTAGCTGGGACTACAGGTGCCTGCCACAATGCTGGGCTATTTTTTGGTTGCAGCCATCATTGTTGTTTGGCAGGCCCGGGCTGGATTCAAACCCACCAGCTCAGGTGTATGTGGCTGGCGCCTTAGCTGTTTGAGCCACAGGTGCTGAGCCTGGAAACTGAAATTATTAAACAGTATTAAGAAAATGAAACATGAAGACTTAAAAAAAAGTCGATACCATTTTCTGTAGGGCTTATTTTACTTTAATTCTCAGCTCCTCATAGTTACTTTAAAAGTTCTTTTATAAATTTGCTCTTCTTTTTACTTCAGCTCTGATCACATAAAACAGGGTGTGCCAAAGTTCTCCATAAAAAAGAAAACTTTAACTGATATTTTTTATCATATTTAATAATTTTTTTTTGTTTTTTTTTGGTTTTTGGCCGGGGCTAGGTTTGAACCCGCCACCTCCGGCATATGGGACTGGCGCCCTACTTCTTGAGCCACAGGCACCGCATCATGTAGAGAAATATTTTATAGTAAATATTTTGTTAATAAAAGTACATTTAGCTGTAGTTTCTCATTTTCCCTATGTATGTGTATAGGGCAACTTTTGGGACTTACTGGATAACAGAGGATGTCTAAAAATTGTATACACATTTAAGAAAGGAAATGACTGGGCGGCGCCTGTGGCTCAGTCGGTAAGGCGCCGGCCCCATATACCAAGGGTGGCGGGTTCAAACCCACCCCGGCCAAACTGCAACCAAAAAATAGCCGGGCGTTGTGGCGGGTGCCTGTAGTCCCAGCTACTCGGGAGGCTGAGGCAAGAGAATGGCTTAAGCCCAGGAGTTGGAGATTGCTGTGAGCTGTGTGAGGCCACGGCACTCTACTGAGGGCCATAAAGTAAGACTCTGTCTCTACATAAAAAAAGAAAAGAAAGGAAATGACTATATTAAAATTTAATACACAAGTCACGTTTGGCTTCTGTAATTATAAAAGATAAAATATACAGAATCACAAATATTGCTATATAGTGAGCATTGCAATTTTAATACAGTTTTTCCCTTTCTTAAAATGTTTGTGCATTTTTTTTGGCGCCCTCTGTATTTGCCTGATATTCTTGCCAATTTCATTTTAGTGAATTTTACTTTTCCTACTTGGACTCTAGCCAAGGCCCTCTTTCTACTTTCTTGTTAGCTGTTACGGCTCCTCCTTTGGCTTTTGTTATTTTTTTGAGCATTTATTAATTTAAGTGCTTTTTTTTTTCTTTCAGTTTTTGGCCGGGGCTGGGTTAGAACCTGCCACCTCTGGCATATGGGGCCAGCACCCTACTCCGTTGAGCCACAGGCACTGCCCAAGTGCTTTCTATATTCAAGAATCTTTAACAACTCTAAATGATAATTAATTCCTATTAGATACACCTCCACTAAACTTTTAATGTCTACTGTTCTTATCAGGCTCAGTAGTATTGACATTTTGGGCCAGATAATTCTTTGTTGTTGAGGGCTGTCCTATGCATTATTTCATTTACTGGTATGCTCACTTTCAATAATTAGTGTTTACTAATTAGTGTTTATTAATTCATGTTTTTATCCTTTATACATTTATTATGCACTTGCTAACTGCCAGGCATCTGTATGCTTAACTGATTAACAAGTATAAAAGTTAAGGTATAATCCTTTACACTCTCTAGAAAGGATTATATTCACAGGTACACAGGGAGGTTAAACAAACTACCAAAGCCCACACAGCTAAGGAACACTGAAAATTTATCATAGCCAGCTTGAGAATTGTGGTCTTGATGTAAATTTAAGAGTAGACTCCACTAACGTACAAGTTAGAAGTCTAGTATTTTGGCTAGGTGCAGGGGCTCATGCCTATAATCCTAGCACTTTGGGAGACTGAGGCAGTAGGATTGCTTAAAATCAGGAGTTGAAGACCAGCCTGAGCAAAAGTGAAACCCCATCTCTACAAAAAATTAGAAAAATTAGCTAGGCATAGTGGTGGGTGCCTGTAGTCACAACTATTCAGGAGGCTGAGGCAGGAGAATCACTTGAGCCTAGGAGTTTAGGTTACAGTGAGCTGTGATTACACCACTGCACTCTATCCCAGATGACAGAATGAGACCCTGTCTCAAAAAGAAAAAAAACAATCTTTCTGTGCTTAGGAGATTTATATGTTCTTTATTGAAAACGCTGAAATTTCTAAAAAATTAAAATAGTATAGAAAGTTATTTGGATGGCGCCTGTGGCTCAGTGGGTAGGGTGCCATATAGCAAAGGTGGCGAGTTCGAGCCCAGCCCCAGCCAAACTGCAACAAAATATAGCCAGGCGTTGTGACGGGCACCTGTAGTCCCAGCTGCTCTGGAGGCTGAGGCAAGAGAATTGCCTAAGCCCAGGCCCAGGGGTTGGAGGTTGCTGTGAGCTGTGACACCAGGGCACTCTATCGAGTGCTATAAAGTGTGAGACTCTGTCTCTAAAAAAAAGCAACGAAAGCTATGAAGAAAAACATGTCTCCCTCATCTGACTCTTCAGAGTAACAGTTTATGGTCTTTTTGCATATATAAGGGTCTCTGTGGTACTTGGTTGCCTTTTTTTTTAAAGAAATGTACTTGTAACTACTGTTCTGCGGTTTATTTTATTTAAATCTTATATTACTATTTTTGATACTTTTAAGATGAAAGTTTTGTTTCATATTAACAAATTTGTTTGTTTCTTGTATTTGTATAGCTTTTCTACGCATTCCAAGATGATCGTTATCTCTACATGGTGATGGAGTACATGCCTGGTGGAGATCTTGTAAATTTAATGAGCAACTATGATGTACCTGAAAAATGGGCACGTTTCTATACTGCAGAAGTAGTTCTTGCATTGGATGCAATTCATTCCATGGGTTTTATCCATAGGTAATGACAAAAATGCTTAAAATTGTCTCATTTGTTGAAGGAAGTACTTGAAATAAACTGTATGTGAGTAACATTTCCTACTCTAAATCTACCCATTTTCAACCTGTATGACATACGAGTGGGATTTCAGAATTTAAAACCTTGAAGTTCTTGTTTTAGCCTTTCAATTTAATGTTGATATGTTTTCTTCAATATCCCTCATCAGATTATATACTTTTTGTATGGTACTCTGAAAAGTAGAAATTGTTAAATAGTTTTCTAAGGTATGTGTCAGAGTGTTAAAACTTTGATCCTAACAGTTTAATTAGTTAGTGGATAGATCATATGTATTCATTAGAATAGTTTTCATTTGTTCTGCACGTACTGCTTAAATCCTGTGTGCAATTGCTATGTCTGTGTGTCAGGGATCAAAAATAACAGTGACTTAGACCATGTCCTGTGGTTATTTATGTGCTGATCTATTTCTTATGTGTCAATTACCTTTTATGTCTGAAGGTTATATTTTTGATGGTTAATCTGTCTCAAATGATTTGATTTTCCTTCTGGAAGAATCAAACTCTACTTAAAAGAAAGAGAAATAGATGTGTCTTTTTCTGGGGATTAACATACAAGGGAGTTTCCTGATGAAATTCAATTTATAGATAGGAGTAGAAAATATGGTGGATCAAGAGTCCTTCCTTATCTACATGGGGTGAGGATACCTGAAATAAATGACCCAGTCTTTACAGTGTGTCTAATCTGTTTCAGAAATACTCCACTGTTTTTTTCTCCTCAGAGATGTGAAGCCTGATAACATGCTGCTGGATAAATCTGGACATTTGAAGTTAGCAGATTTTGGTACTTGTATGAAGATGAATAAGGTAATTAATTAATGGGAATTTAGTTTTTGGTAATTCAAGATAGATGCTTCTTTAGAAAATGCTGTAAGAATTTACTAACCATATCTGGACTTGTCCAGAATTGATGTGACCTTATTTGTTAAACTAGATACCATGGTTTCAATGTTGTATTAGTAACTTGTTAGAGATTTATTTTTTCCTCTCTATTTAGGGTAAACGTGGGTTGCCAGATTTACTAAATCCTTCCTAACAACTCTGTAATATACACTACTGGTAACTAGGAATGGAATTAGCTTAAATGTCGCTAAATACTTTTGCCATTGTTAAAATTAGACTCTCATAAAAATTGGATTTCAGAATGTGTGGGATTTTTTAGTATTTTACTTACCTTATGTTAATCTGCAAATGATTTTACTACTTGTTTTAGGATTTGGTCTTAAAAGAAAGCTGTCCTTACTATTTGTATAATAACTTCTGTACACAGCTGAGGAAGCAAGTATACTGCTTTATGTTCTGTTGAAACAGTTTATAGTCTTTGAAACTTATCACAAAGCAGTAGTGAGGAGGCTACATTTAATATTTTAAAAGAAAATTTGTTGGTTAGAAGCATTGCATGAGAACTTTTGTGTGAACATTTAATTATAATTCTGTAGCATTAATACCAGCTAAAATGCATAACGTGTAAATATTTTTTTCTTTTTGGTGGGAGGTGGTTTAAAATGCATTTTCAGACTAGCATGGTAGCACATGCATATAAAATCTCAACATTTTGGGAGGCCAAGGTAGAAGGACTGCTTGAGGCCAGGAGTTCAAGACCAGCCTGGGCAACATAGTGAGACCATGTCTCAAAAAAAAAAAATTAGCTGTGCATGGTGGTGCACATCTTCTTTCCCAGCTATTTAGGAGGCTGAAGTGGGAGAATCACTTGAGCTTAGGAGCTTGAGGCTGCAGTGAGCTACTATAATACACTGCTGCATTCCAAACTGGGCAGTAAGTTTAGAACCCTGTGACTAAATTTAAATATAATTTAAAGATGGTAGTGCCTGTGGCTCAAGCGGGTAAGGCACCAGCCACATATATCAGCGCTGGCAGGTTCGAATCCAGCCTGGGCCTGCCAAACAATGACAACTACAACCAAAAAATAGCTGGGTGTTGTGGGGGTGCCTGTAGTTCAGCTACTTGGGAGGCTGAGGCAAGAGAATCGCTTAAGCCCAGGAGTTGGAGATTGCTGTGAGCTGTGATGCCACATCACTCTACCCAGGACAACAACTTGAGGCTCTGTCTCCAAAAAAAAAAAAAAAAAAAAGGCGCCTGTGGCTCAAAGGAGTAGGGTGCTGGCCCCGTATGCCGGAGGTGGCAGGTTCAAACCCAGCCCCCGGCCAAAAACTACCAAAAAAAAAAAAAAATATATATATATATAATTTAAAGAATATATTAAGAATTAATGGTAATATATTAATTATACATTAGTAATATATTAAAATAATAAAATGCATATCTGATAGGAATTCAGCATGCTTAGCACTGTTAGATTTTTTTCCCATACATGTTCCCCCATTTTATATTTGTATAGTTAACTTTTGCATGTTTTTTTCATAGTTTCAAGTATAGTTGAATAGCTATTTTAGTCAAAAAATGATGAAGTCAGCATTTATATTAATAAGTTATATAAAATTCCCCATCCTATCAGCCCCTTGATTTATTTGCTTTGGCTTATATACTTGTTTTCTGCAGTTAAAATGAGATCATTATATTGGCACAACTGGGGGAATAATAAATGGTGACAATATGTCTTTCTAGTGGTTGTTATTACAAAATAAAAACCAATGATCGTGCATTATATAGTATATATTATGAATATTGTATAACAGCATGCACATATGATTAAGCTGTGATTGCTTCTGTCAAGTTTGCATTAAGTTTTGATATGATGTGAAATTTTATAGCCCAAAGATTTGGACTTCTACAAATTATATTAAGAAAAAAATCAATTTAAATAATTGGGAGTTTATATCCTAATTCATAATTTTACCTGCCATTCTTTTTAGGAAGGTATGGTACGATGTGATACAGCAGTTGGAACACCTGATTATATTTCCCCAGAAGTATTGAAATCCCAAGGTGGCGATGGTTATTATGGAAGAGAATGTGACTGGTGGTCTGTTGGGGTATTTTTATATGAGATGCTTGTAGGTAAGTAGAGGAGGATTTTTTGTCTCTTTGAGTTCACCTCAAAACTCATCAGTTGTCTTCTTATATAAAATTCATTACATTAAGCAATGATAATTTTTGTAGGAAACAAAAATGATCTAAACCTGCTTTATATGTGCTCTAAAGCTGTTTAGAGGGTTAGAGCAACTTTGTGATGTTTTCTTTTTTTTATATTAAGTATGTTTTCAGTTTAACACATAATTTTTTTAACAGATAACTTTGACTTTCTTTGAAACAGATTTTTTCATATGTATTTTGCTTTTGTTTTCTCTATCAATTATTCAGGTGATACACCATTTTATGCAGATTCTCTGGTTGGGACTTATAGTAAGATTATGAACCATAAAAATTCACTTACCTTCCCTGATGACAATGACATATCAAAAGAAGCAAAAAATCTTATTTGTGCCTTCCTTACTGACAGGTAAATAATTTTATCACTGAATTTCTATTAATTCTAAGGACATCCCATCTTGTTGCTCAGATTTTAAGGTCTGTATAGAATCTTCTGCCTATGAATATTTAGAATTTAATAATTTTGAAAATTATTCATGACAATAAACCTGATACAATTTTATGATATTCTGGATGTCTTTTCTGGATCTCAGCGTGCTCATCATACCTAAGAAATTGGTAGTAAAACAGTCTTGGGCTTGGTGCCTGTAGCACAGTGGTTAAAGCGCCAGCCAACACACCAAAGGTGGCAGGTTCGTACCTGGCCCGGGCCTGCTAAACAACAACAAAATATAGCTGGGCTTTGTAGCAGGCGCTTGTAGTCCCATCTACTTTGGGAGGCTGAGGCAAGAGAATCACTTAAGCCCAAGAGTTTGAGGTTGCTGTGAGCTGTGACGTTATGGTACTCTACTGAGGGCAACATAATGAGACTATCCCCCCCAACCCCCCAAAAAAAGTCTTGGCTGATGTCCAAACCAGAAGATTGTTTTTCTTTTGTTGTAGAATTTTTAACTTAGCTAGTTATAAAAATGATAGTGTATTTTATTGAGTTCTAAAAGCTTTTTTAAACATGTTAACATCTCTAAAATCAGATTTTATCTCATAATCAATGATACATATTAATTTAATGGAGAGCTTTTATTTTCTAGTGATACAAAAATGATACATCTAATTTATGCTGTTTTAGATTTGATAATTTACAATATATGCTTGTTGAAATAACAAATAGTATAAAGCTATAAGAAAATATATGTGTATGCATATATATACACACACACACAGAGTTGTATTTTCTACCTCCTTTCTTTTAGACACAGTCTTTTTTTCTATCTTCAGATTCAGCAATCATTTTTCTAAATGTAGATGGAATATACATGTATATATATATTTTTTTTTTTAATGTATATGTTTTGAAACAAAAATGGTATACTATATGTATCCTGGTGGTTTACTTTTGAAATATAAAACTGAATTTGTAAGATTATACTTCCTATTTATGATTGTATATTGTTTATTTTAAAAGTAGGGAGGCCTAGTAATTTTAAATATATTTCAATTTGAGATCTACTTTAATTAAAATTAACTTTATCTTCCTTCATTATGTCCTTTTGAGTTTGAAAGGAAATATAATTTTTGAAACTTTTACATTTTAATATAAAGAACTATATTATGCTGTGTATTCGTGCTAGGAATATAGAAGTGAGGAAGATACATGGCTCCTTTTCTGAAAGACCTAGCCCTTTGGGGAAATTAGACTTGCAAATCAGACATTTATAGTACAGAGAGATAATTACCAAGAGATAAGTACTATGTGCTGGAGAGATTTTCTAATCTAGTCTGGAAGAATACACAAAAGCTTTTTAGAGAAAGTAACACATCTAATTTATCTTTTAACTTAGAAAATTTAGAATTCAGAGTATTCTCATTATTTATAATCACTGCTAGAGAACAAAAGGTGCTGAGTTCTTCTTTCCAATTCAGCTAAAGTCACATTTAAAAAATCTTTATGCTCACCAAAAAGAAACCAGGGATCAATAACTTGCCCATTGCTCTGAATTGTGTCAAGAATTATTTGTTTGGCTTGGCGCCCATAGCACAGTGATTACAGCACCAGCCACATACACTGAAGCAGGCGGGTTTGAACCCAGCCTGGGGCAGCTAAAAACAACATTGACAACTGCAACAAAAAAATAGCCATGAGCTACTTGGAAGCCTGAGGCAAGAGAATCACTTAAGCCCAAGAGTTTGAGGTCGCTGTGAGCTGTGACACCTCGGCATTCTACCATAGTGAGACTCTGTCTCAAACAAAAAAAAAAAAAAAAAAAAAGAATTAGTTGTTAATGGTTTTTGATTGGTCAAAAATATTTAATAGATTATAAAATGGAAATTTAAAATATGTTTCTAGAGTTTTTGGTAGCATCTAGTGTTGCTACCAAAGTTAAAGGTTAGGAAAAAAAGAAATGTAACTTTACCACTGTGAGAAAGAAACTGTCAGGAAAATGCTTGCTTTATTATGCTAATGAAACAAGGTGATGATTCATGTGTTTTCCTTGTTAATATAAAAAAGTCAGCACGGCGCCTGTAGCTCAAGTGGCTAAAGTGCCAGCCACATACGCCAGAGCTGGCGGGTTGGAATCCATCCTTGGCCTGCCAAACAACAATGACAACTACAACCAACAAATAGCTGGGCTTTGTGGTGGGCGCCTGTAGTCCCAGCTACTTGGGAGGCTGAGGCAAGAGAATTGCTTGAGCTCAGGAGTTGGAGGTTGCTGTGAGCTGTGATGTCACAGCACTCTATCCAGGGCCAAAGCTTGAGGATGTGTCTCAAACAAAAAGTCATAGAGTATCAGCAAATCTATGGTTTTATATATTATTTCTTTAGTATTCTTTTAAAATTTTTCTTTAATGTTCTCTTCAACATATTTTCTATTTGAGAATAGAAATATTTTCTATTTGAAAATAATGCTGACAATGAATATAATTTCAAGGGTGACTTAGAACTGTATTTGTTATCCTACACAGATTTAGCATTCTGTCACAAATAAACTGGACAGGTTATAAAACATAGTAAGAAATGATTAATTATTTTTCTCCTCTCTATTCAGAGAAGTGAGATTAGGGCGAAATGGTGTAGAAGAAATCAAACGACATCTCTTCTTCAAAAATGATCAGTGGGCTTGGGAAACACTTCGAGACAGTAAGTTTTTTTTTTCTTGCACATTGCAGTAAATATTTGAAAGTAGTTGTGGTAAATAATCTGAAATTGCCTTGCATAGTATTTGTGCATATCTAATGAAAATCAAAGGCACACAGGTACTTTGTATGGAAATTGTCTTAGCCCAATTAAAGAGAGGCTATTTGATAATATTGGGGAAATTGTACTGCTGCTTCTCTTACTCCTACTGAAGATACCAAGATGGGCCAGATGCAGCGGCCCCTGCCTATCATCTTAGTGCTCTGGGAGGCTGAGGCCAGGAGCCTGAGCAAGAGCAATAACTTGTCTCTCAAAAAAAAAAAAAAAAAATGGAAAAGTTCCCTGGACACGGTGGTGCTCGTCTGTAGTCCCAGCTCCTTAGGAGGTGGAGGCAGGAGGATCACTTGAGTCCAGGAGTTTTAGGTTGCAGTGAGCTATGATGATACCACTATACTCTAGCTGGGAGTCAGAGGAAGACCCTGGCTAAAAAAAAAGATTCCAAGATGGAACAGAATATAAATGCAATGGATTTAGGTTTGCAGTCATAATTTGATTTTTGATATTTGTCAAATTGTTTAAGACTTATCTCATTATGGGAGATTCAAATTAAAAATTTTGTGAAAAGACAAGTTATTCTCTTGTTTTCATTAAAACCTAAAACATGAAAAAATTGTGTTATTAATAAATGTCAGAATTCACTTTAATTCTCTTTATACAGCAACAGGAAATTGTAGTATTTTTGATTCCATTAGGCTTTGGAACTTATAATTTAGAAATACTAAAATACGTAATATACAAGAAATTAATTTTCAGTTTAGAACATTTTCTTATTTTTTGAAGAAAAATTAAAATTAAGGCGATTCACAGAAAGAAAACTTTGTGCGACATGGCTGAATCAAAGTTAAGATATCACCAAAGATTCCCATCATCTTTGTAGAGTTGGGAGGTAAAGAGTTCATTTTTCTCCTGTTTGAAGTCTCTTTTTCCTATTTATTTATCAGAGAAGGGATATTGTAATTTGATGTGGTAGCAATAGTATTGAACATTAATAATGGACATGAACTCAGCTATGTAGTTTTAGAAACTTTTAATGTATTAGTTATTTGTCAACTGCCTATCTAGTTGAGACAGTAAAGGACAGTTCATTTATGAGAGAAAAAAAATCTTGTGAATTCTGCTGAAATAGAGTATGTAAATTTGCTAATGTGTTAGTGAAGTAACTCTACTTACCAGATGTTTTAAAAGAACAGTTATGTTGCCTTCAAGTACAGTACATTCATTGTACTAAGGTGTAAAATTGTCTAAGAAGGGAAAGGGGGAAATAAATTCTTCTGGAAATTTAAGAAATTATACCACAACAAAGAAGGTCATTGAATGGCCAGCTGTCTGGAGAAGCTACAGGAGCAGCCGGATGTTAAGAGAATTTATTAACTAGTAAATAAAGGACTTCCTCCTTTTCAGAAATATATGTGACATGATTATTTTCTTCATGCTGTAATTAGAGAAATTATTGCAAGACAGAGAGATGGGGTCAGTGCCTGTAGCTTAGGGGCTAGGGCGCCAGCCACATACACCAGAGCTGGTGGGGTCAAATCCAGCCCAGGCGTGCCAAACAACAATGACAACCAAAAATAGCAGGGCATTGTGGTGGGTGCCTGTAGTCCCAGCTACTTGGGAGTCTGAGGCAAGAGAATCACTTAAGCCTAAGAGTTTGAGGTTGCTGTGCTGTGATGCCACAGCACTCTACCGACATAGTGAGACTTTGTCTCAGGAAAAAACAAAAACAAAAAACAAAGAGATGAACAGGGATTGAGACAAATGGTTACATGGAAAAGCTTTGTTTTTCTTTTCCTTTCCTTTCCTTTCTTTTCCTTTTCCTTTTCCTTTTTCTTTTCTTTTTTCTTCCTTCCTCCCTCCCTCCCTTCCTGTCACCTTCTGTACAATGCCATAGCATCATAGCTCACAGCAACCTCAAACTCTTGGGCTCAAGAGAATCTCTTCTGCCTCCCAAGTAACTAGGACTACAGGCGCCTGCCACAATGCCCAGCTATTTTTAGAGAGGAGGTCTCACTCTGGCTCAGGCTGGTCTCAAACCTGTGAGCACAGACAGTCCCACCTGCCTTGGCCTCCTGGAGTGCTGGTATTACAGGCATGAGCCACCACGCCTGGCCAAAAGCTTTGTTTTTCTATTCAGATTACATTCTTAGTAAAGTTTAAGAAGACTGAAAACATACAAATATGATCGTAAATATGAAAAATTTTTTAATGGGATTGAAGTATATTTTGTATTGCATTAAGTTCTTTTTCAAACAAAGTTAGGCAATGTAAATAATACATAATAACCACATAGTAAATCACCTTGAAACATAAGGAGAATGTATTTTCTTTTATATGTTGAAAATGATTTAATTAGAAGAAGAGGTAACAAATATATTTTGAACACCTATTATGTGCTGAACATTTTTCTGATTCAGTTACTGGGAAAAAGTGATCAAACAAAAGTTTTTTTCCCTTATGGAGCTCAAAAAATTAGAGTCTAAAACAATGGCATTTTTTTATATTGCTGAACCTCTTTCATACTGCTTTTATTTGTGAAAAAAGCAAGTGAAATACTTCATTGACCTAAATTAAGCAAATTTTATTTATATTTTAAAGATACTCTGTTAATATCTTTATGTGATGTTATTAGTATTATCATTTCTCTATGTTTTTAAGAGCTATATCGTTATCTGTGTTATAGTATATTTAGATTTGGCATACTTGTAAACATTTTGGTAGGTTTTTCCTGATTCTAATAGTTCTCTTTGTGGTTATTGAAATAAAAGAAAGAAAAATTGAATTCTTAGAACTTACTGTTCTTTTCTGCCCTTACCCTCTTCCTATCCCTTCACTTCCCACCCCTAAAATACCAAGAATTCTTTTATTCTGAACTGACTCTCTAACCTGCTAAATTTTAAAAAATTATTTAACAGTTGTTAATTTTTTTTAATTTTGTTGACATTCCATTTTCTTTAGCAAAATTGCTTTCTTATACAAACAGTTTTGGGGAGGTAGTTTTACTACTCACATGTTCCCAAGTTACAGAGGCAATTAGTCTTCACTTCATGTTCCTTGGTGGTATCAGAAGAGGATACAGAATATAGCTTGGTTTCTGGTAGAAGTTCATGAGCTTCCTGATCTTGTTCACCCTCAGTTTAGAGCCACACTGGTTAGAAAGTCACTGTTGTAGGTGTAGTCATTCATTTAGTGACTTTTCCAAACTATTTTTGCAAAGTCTGTGCTCCTTGTCATATACTAAGTCTCCATTCTGTTATCTTAGCCAGGAACAGAGATTACTTTAAATTCCAAAAAGTTAGCAGCCTCTTTCTTTATTAAATGCTTTCCTCCTTTTTATAAATTTTTTTTTTTTTTTTTTTGTAGAGACAGAGTCTCACTGTACCGCCCTCGGGTAGAGTGCTGTGGCCTCACACAGCTCACAGCAACCTCTAACTCCTGGGCTTAAGCGATTCTCTTGCCTCAGCCTCCCGAGCAGCTGGGACTACAGGCACCCGCCACAATGCCCGGCTACTTTTTATAAATTTTTTATTAGATTCCAAAATTCTCAAGAGGTTGTTTCTGATAGTTTTTGCCAGTTAAGTAGTTGCTTCAGTAGAGATATGGGTTGTTAGAATTCCCTAACCTGCTTTTGGTGACATTAACTGGATTCTTTTTTATGGAACAATATTCTTAGGTGATTAGTTACTTAATCAGAGCTAATTTGTTAATAAGTTGAATACCTTATATATTAGTGATAATTCAATAGTGCTGCCTTTATTCTTATTATTTATGAGTTCTGAAGTGATTGCCGTTATATGGCACTGTGTAAACGCTACATGTCTTAATTTCAAAGCAGAAATAATTAATTTTACAAATCTTCCAGGATTTCCTTCACTTGTATCTCAGAACTTAAACAGATAGAACTGGTCTCATTTAAAAACTAGGAGGCTTGGCACCCAAAGCACAGTGGTTATGGTGCCAGCCACATGCACCGAGGCTGATGGGTTCGAGCCTGGCCTTGGGCCTGCTAAACAACAATGACAATGTTGTGGCATTGTGGTGGGTGCCTATAGTCCCAGATACTTGGGAGGCTGAGGCAAGAGAATCACTTAAGCCCAAGAGTTTGAGATTGCTGTGAGCTGTAACACCATGGCACTCTACCAGGGGTGACATGGTGAGACTGTCTCAGAAAAAAAATCAAATAAAAATTAAAAGTACTATGAAATAATATGTCATCTTTAAAACAAACAGGTCCCTTAGAAACATCAAGAGAAAATACAGCTCTACTGTACAACACTACTCTGCTTCTCTTGAAAATCTTCCTTATATGATAATTTTAAAGCAGGCAGTTGCCCAGATAAATCTTTTTGTGAGGTTGTCCTGAACATAGGAGTATATTTACCAGCATCCCTGGATTCATTAGGTGCTGACTGAGAACCACTGGTTTAAAATGAAATTTATGCCAAGTACTTTCCAAGGAGCAGCAATCTTTATTTCCCCCTCATTTTACAAATTAGGCAGTTAGTGTTAGGAAACAGTATTGCCTAGTTACACAGTCCCCGTGGCCAGTAAGGAAAGGGAATGTTAGCAAAGCTGTTTTATTACTCTGTCCTTACTATTGTTAATAGTATTGCAGCTTCATTGAGCTAAATGTGTTTTGTTCTGTGAACAGTTCAGTATATCTGAGATAGTACTACAATATGTATTTCTTGCCTAAAATACTCAGATGATTAAAAAGACAAATGATTCCTTTATATAAGGAGATTGAGTATAAAACTAGTGGAGCTGTTTTTGTTTGTTTGCTCATCTTCATCTTTTTCTATAAAGGAACATGAGATGTTTGTGTTGAAAATAATTTTTCAGTATTTTAATCCTAGTAAGTCAGTGATGTTTTATTGTGCTGTAGTATCTTTAAACTGAAAAAACATTTCTCTCAAAATTTATTTTAAATGTATTCCTTCTAACGTATTCAAGCTCCAAAAGAAGATAGTAGTGTTAGTATCGTATAGTATCTTTTCCTGTGTCATGAATATTTAGACATTGTCACATATTGATAAGACTTTTTTCCATCAAGACTATAATTCTTGAAGATGTTGTATCCATGTTTTGTATCCCTACTCGTTTTTCCCGATAATTATATCATAAATGCCTCACTCAGTTGATCCTTAATCACTTAATTCTGGGGGTAGTTAGTCTGAAAATATAATTCAAAATATTTTGATCCTTATGGCTTTAGCTTATGGAGATGTTGAAGTGAGGGAGAGGAGTATTGATCATTCTAAGTGAGTAACATTATTTCAGTTCCAAATTATTATATCCAGGAAACTAAAGAAGTAACCTTGATTTCTAGTTTGCTATAAAGCAGATTAAACTAAAGAAACCATAAGCAGTTCCCAGGTTACTTATGACCCAATTTACGGCATTCTCTACTTACGAACGGGCTCCAAAGCTCCCCTAAGGATGATGAATAATTAAATGAATAATTCAGGGAGTAGTTTCTTCCACGTATATGTAAGCAAATCCACATGGCATGAGTGACTTGTGGCTGCAACATCTTTATGCTACCAGCTAGTCTCATTGTTTATATGGTCACTTATACACAGCATCACTTTTAACATTTTAATTTGATTTTGTGGGTCTGTGTTTACCCTTATGACCATCTTCCAAAGTGAAATTCCATTGCAAGTCCTGAACCTGTAGTGAAGAGAAAGTTGATTACAAACAACTTTGTAAACAACAGTAGAAATAGTAAGTAAGCATTCAGTGAAAGGCCGGATGTCATCATTGATTGAGAAGGCATTAGGCATTAGTAGTGCAACTAACTGTTGGAATAATTGTAAGGATAAAGTGAGAATAATGGAACATGTGAAAGGCAGTGCTCCAGTGAAAGCATCAATTATTACTAAGATTTCATGGTATTACTAATGGATTAATTATTAAAATGGAAAGGTTATTATTGGTTTGATTAGAAGATCAGAATAAGTGTAACATTCTTACTAGCCTTATATTGATGCAGCATTAGAGGACAGTTCACCTTTAACATTCTTTTTTGAGATTTTTCCTGTATTCTATCTAAAAGTTTTGTATGAGTTTGTTTTTGTACTCCATTTGTTTGAATTAAAAGGAAGAGCACAATAGTTTTTATAACATTATTACATGGGTATTCTAATTATTATTATTACTATAGCATTACACCATATTATTTTTACCATGATTATTATTACCATATATGCACTGTTCATCAGAGATTTGAGTTACATACAAATTTGACCTAAAGATGTTCTCAGGAACCTGGGGGATGCCTTTACTGTATTTGAAACTAACCAACTTTTCAAAGTATGGTTTGTTATGGTATAGCTTCTAAAAAGTCATTTCTGTAATCCCAAGTGCTTTTGTGTATTAGATACTTTGGTGTATCTCAAACAAACTTTAATAATACTTGATTTTTAATATACAAGTTATATTTGAGGTATAGATAATTACACGGTAATTTTTTTCTAGAATTACAAAATGATCAATATCATAATGTTTAATTCTACTAAAGCTTAGTATAATGGGATTCAACTCCTATGGAATTTGTGGTTTGCAAGCTGTTCATAAGAGAAAACATCACTAGTTGATATAAAATTTGTGCTTCATTACTTCATTTTATTTGTATATTAAATTTGAAATGAACCTAATTTTGCTTCTGTTTTTAGCTGTAGCACCAGTCGTACCTGATTTAAGTAGTGACATTGATACTAGTAATTTTGATGACTTGGAAGAAGATAAAGGAGATGAAGAAACATTTCCTATTCCTAAAGCTTTTGTTGGCAATCAGCTACCTTTTGTAGGATTTACATATTATAGCAATCGTAGGTAAGTGTTCTAAGCTGTGATTTTAGGAATAGGTCTGATTTTGTCACATTCATATTGTTTTCTTCAGGATTTCTAAATCATTTTAAAGTAAGCTTACTGGTGTATAAAGATGTATCTTACAATAATGCTATTTTCCATTGATGCTTGATATTTCTAGTATTTCATATTTAATTTTTTTCAGATTCACCCACATTTAGGATATTGTTTTTAAAAATTGTTTTGCTAAATTATATACTATATATTCTCATGTTATGGCAATTAATAGCACAAAAGATACTATTAATGTTGATGCTTTGGCCAATATTATCTAAAGAGTTACAGTTTATAATACTATTTTAGTAGAACATATGAACATTGCTAGCATTATCGTCACTGTATTGGTGCTATCAAAGTTCCATAATTTTTAGCTCTTGGAAAATTAAATTATTCCTCTCCAAACCCATTTTAATGAATTTACCATATGTTATAACACATAGTGTATACACTGTGAGTTTGAACAAATGCATTTAACCTTTTATGCCTCCTTTTCTTCAAAACTAAGGATGCTGCTGCTGCTGCTACTACTTGCCTTATAGGGCTGTTGTAAGAGTTAAGTAAATCAAAACACAGGAAAGCATTCAGAACAGTGTTTTGTGTGTAGTAAGCTATCAGTGTTAGCTATTATCATTAATATGAGCTAATGTTAGCTTTAGTCTTTTCAAATGTACTTGAGATACAAGTTAAACATTCAACATTGTTTTAGTGTGCTAAGCATTCACTCATTCCTTCAACAGATCTATTTGATAACTTACTCTTTGTCAGGTATATACTAAGCACCAAGGTGCATGGAGAAGGATGAATAAGATATAGTACCTTCTCTTGAGATGTTTATATCCTAGTGAGGAAATGGATAAATTATACAACATAGAGTGGTAAGTACTAGATAGTAGAAATCTAAACAAAGTGCTAGACCTGTATAATACAGTAAATATAATACAGTAAGCAACACTTACTGGATATGTTAAATCTACTTACTTTTTTTTGAGACAGAGCCTCAAGTTGTTGCCCTGGGTAGGGTACTGTGGCATCACACCTCCAACTCCTGGGCTTAAGTGATTCTCTTGCCTCAGCCTCCCAAGTAGCTGGGACTACAGGCACCTGCCACAATGCCTGGCTGGTTTTTTGTTGGAATTGTCATTGTTATTTGGCAGGCCTGGGCTGAATTTGAACCTGTCAGCTCTGGTATATGTGGCTGGGGCTTTAGCCGCTTGAACTACAGTGCCAAGGCACTATTATTTTTTAATTACTTGAAAAATACGTATTTCCAATTAAATTATACTCCATTAGAGTGGTATTAGATAATTGATTTGTTGGGAGTAATTATTAAATTTGAGGTTATTATAGCTACACTTACGTTTATGTGAAGGGTCTTGTCATTTCAGTATAAGTGCATTTTTTATAAGAACAATTCAGGTCAAGTTTAAAAACACAAAGGGAATTTAATTCTGCTTTTTGAAACTTCTCCAATAATCCACTGTGAAGTAGTATTAAATACTTTTTGTTACATCATCATCCATCTAGCTACCTGGATGATGATGTTTTGACCCATTGAAAAGTCCAATATTTTAATCTTTTTTTTTTTTTTTCTCCTTAACATTTCATGACTATAATAGTGTAGCTACTTTATATTGCCATACATACATAGAAGAGCTTCAGGGTAGTTTTTGCTGAAGCATCCTTTCATTTTTTGTGTTTTTATCAGTTAATTTTTGGCTTGGTTTCTGAAACACTGATGAGGACATAAACAACCCCCAGCATTTTTAGATTTTCTGTAGTAGAATCTAGCTGTTAATTATTTTATCTATTTTTATTTAGGTTAAATTAACATTAATTATACTTATAATTGTCCTGCACTCGATTATGTTCTCTGGTTTTTCCTTGAGTTCGTGTTTCATATCCTGAACTAATAGCTAAGTTTCTTAAAAATTGAATTATACTGTATAATGTGACAGCATTATTAACTAATGTATGTAATATTGTTTAAGTAATTGCTTATTACATGAATGGAAAAAGGTATGGTTGCTTTTAAGAATTAAAGAATCAGCAAAATATTGGTTAGCCTTGCTGTAACATGTAAGTATAATTTTGAACATACTGGTATGAAATTCTTTAGAAAACTTCTGAAATTCTTATCCCTGAAATCCAAACATGCTTTTAGCTAACAAGGAGATCTTCATTGCCTAAGTACAGCTGAATTATACATTATTTGTACGATGGCCTTAGACTTTTACCTACATTCCTAATGGGCTCTTTTTTTCATAAAACGTTACCTAAATGACCAGATTCTATGTAAATGCAACAATATAATATGCAAAAGGACCTTGAAAGAAAATAGAAACTGGAATGGATATATACAGGTAGCATTCTTACATTTCCCTTGCTGCATTCAGAGAATTGTATATTACTAATTTTGCCAAAGGCTAAATGTCAATTTCATTTATATATCAAGTTTAGACAATAGCTTAGAGAGCACATAGTCTGATCTAATTAGATTACATTGGCTTTGCGGTATGTGTATAAACAATCTCACATTGAATTTCTGGGATGGTTAATGGGATTAAATTGCACTACATGTAGAATTTGCCATTTACACAGGTCCCTTCCTCTATAAACCTGCGTAACCCCTATTATTGTCTCCCAGTTATTTGACTCTCCATTGGAGTGGAATACTTTTTAAAGGAAGACCTAAGAAATGACGTATTTGTACCTATTTCTTTTAGAACATCATTATACTTTGTAGGTTTAATGCTACTTAAAGAATACTTGATTATCTTCTGTTATTCACTATTAATTGTCTAGTGTGTTAACAACTGCCCCTTAGCAGCTGTGAGATGTGCTGTAACTGTTTGATCTCTTTTGAGAGAGCTCTGCTGGTTAATCAGGCTGCTGACTACAGTGGTGGTGATGGTAGAAGTAGCAATTGAGGTAATTGTAGCATGGTGGCAATAGTGGTAGCTTACATAACATTTGGTAGCTTTGAACATTTTTTTCACATATGTGATCTATTTAGATGAGAATTTAATGAGATGTCTAAAATTCACTAACAGCTTTTATGTATATATAATTCTAACTTCTCACTGAATTTAAAGAACTCTGCAAGGTTTAGAGTCCTAAAAGATTAGCAGGATATCGCCCAAACTTTGGTATTGTTCTTTCAACCACTCAGGCAAGAATGCTTATGTTTTATTTACACGGAAGGACAATGTAATGGTTTGTTGAAGGACAGTCGAGTGCAGGGCAGGTGCACAAGTCTATGTAAGTCAGTATTTCCTTATCTGTGATTCTTAAATCCAAAAAGCTCTGAAAACTAATGTTTTTATTTACTTGTTTGGTGGCAAAACCTGTTGTAATGTGCTCTTACAGCCAAAAAACCTGATATAAACTAACTTGAAACTATTTATATTTTTTATTTATCCTACTTGGTATGAATATTCATATGTTTGCTGCAGGAATTCTAAGCCCTATGATTACAGGCAGCTACTCCAGACCCAACTGGGGGTTTTATTTTAATATGTGTAACTGAATTACATTTGAATTACGTTTCTACATATCTGAATTACGTTTCTACAATAATTATGAACCTTTACTTAATTTTTAACAAGCAGGGGTCCTATAATACTGAACACATAAGAAGGTGCCCCCTCAAACACACACACTCACACAACACACACACATATATACACACACACATACACATTTTAGGAAAGGAAAAACTGTACTAAAATTGTAACACTCAATATATACTGATAACAAAATGCATACAAGTTGCATTGAACACTTCTTGTAATTGCAGAAGTCAAACATGACGTGAGCATTACAAATTTAAAAATACAGGTTTTAACTTTTTGACAACCTCTGTATAATAGGATGTTACATTTGTCATTGGTTTTTATTGGTAATTAAAGAGCTTTTTTGTTTGTTTTCTTTTTAAACTTTTCTTTCCCCCAGATATTTATCTTCAGCAAATCCTAATGATAACAGAACTAGCTCGAATGTGGATAAAAGCTTGGTAGGTGTTTTCTTATTGTTTGTTTTTAAGAAATTGTTTTGTAGATTGTGTATTTGTGTGCATGATATTGAGTAAAAGTATGTGATGCTTGCAAAGAAGCAATTAGTGAACTTAGATTTTTATGGCACTTTTATATACTGTCTCCTCTCAGTCTGATTTTTTCACTAGTGTCAAATGGAATAATATGTAGGAATAGTTAGTAAGCTTTAAATTGCTGCACAGAAGCCAGGCTCCGTGGCTCCCGCCTGTAATCCCATCACTCTGGAGGCCGAGGCAGGTGGATCACCTGAGCTCATGAGTTTGAGACCAGCCTTAGCTAGATTGAGACCCTGTCTCTAAAAATAGCCAGGCATTGTGGTGGGTGCCTGTAGTCCCAACTACTAGGGAGGCTGAGGCAAGGGGATCACTTGAGCCCAAGACTATGAGGCTGCTGTGAGCTGTGATGCCCCAGCACTCTACTGAGGGTGCCAAAGTGAAACTCTGTCTCCAAAAAATAAAAAATAAATTGCTATACAGATTGATAGGGGTCATCTTTTTAATCTTTGAAATTAGGAATATATGACAAATCAGTGCATCATTAAGAGTCTTGCCAAGAAAACAGGTAACATTCAAAAGATTTATATGAAAAGAGTTTCTTTTGTATGTGTGGTTAAATGACATGTGGTAAATAACATGAAATTACCATTTTAAACATTTTTAAATATACAGTTCAGTGCCGTTAAGCATTTTTCACATAGTTTTGCAGCTGTCACCACCATTCAACTCTAGAACTTTTTCATCATCCTCTCCTAAAAATCCATACCCTTAACCAATAGCTCCTCATTTCACCACACTCCCAAAAGTCCTAGTAGCCACCATTCTACTTTCTGGCTCAATGAATTTGACTGTTCTAGGTCCTGCATGCAAACTGAATCATACAATATTTGTCCTTATGTGATTGGCTTATTTCATTTAACATGTCTTCAAAGTTTATGTTATAGTATGTGTCAGAGCTTCCTTTCTTTTTAAGGCTGAATAATATTCTGTTGCACATACATACCTTTTCATGCATCTGTTAAATGAGAGTTTACTGATGAGATGATTAATATAACTGTAATTGTCAGTAAAGGGTAACAATAAAGGGTGGCGCCTGTGGCTCAGTGAGTAGGGCACTGGCCCCATATACCGAGGGTGGCGGGTTCAAACCCGGCCCCGGCCAAACTGCAACAGGAAATAGCCAGGTGTTGTGGCAGGTGCCTGTAGTCCCAGCTAACTGGGAGGCTGAGGCAAGGGAATCGCCTAAGCTCAGGAGTTGGAGGTTGCTTTGAGCTGTGACGCCATGGCACTCTACTGAGGGTGATAAAGTGAGACTCTGTCTCTACAAAGAAAAAAAAAAGTAACAAGAAAGGTGCTAAAACACCCATTGACTAATGATAGTCAGAAGCCACTGCCCCTATACTGAAGGGGCAAGGAGAGAAAATCTTGTTACCATAGCTCAGAGAAAGCCTGGCAACACAGAAGAGGAACATAGAACACTGTCAGAACCACAGCAGAGACAGTGTGGGGGTACCCGTGAAGGCAGCACTGGAGAACCACAGTGAAGTGGGAAGGGCAGGGGAGTAGTGAATGTTTCCTTTCTCTACCTTCTGATTTCTCAGTGGTGTCTCTTCTGAACTGATGCTAACCTTAAAATCATAGGGCAACAGAACCAAGATGATGCTATGTGTAGGTTTTAGGGCAAGGAAGAACAGAGGATGGGTCCTCAAGGCTAGAAGAGAATGGGGGGAATGGAGAATAATAGTAAGCATCATAGTCAGCATCATCTAATTTATCCACTGAGAAGTAAATTACTCTAGGAAATAAATTTTAGTTTTGAATTTTTTCTATTGTTTATACAGCTCTTGTTCATGAGATAATCTTACTTGCTAACATTGGAGAAGATCCTTTTTGTGTTGACCAGGATGTTCCTAAAAAAAATCAGTTTCTTAAGAGCATTTTTTTAAACTTTTCATGTGCTATAGACTACATATATTTTTATTATTATTATTTTTTTATTGTTGGGGATTCATTGAGGGTACAATAAGCCAGGTTACACTGATTGCAATTGTTAGGTAAAGTCCCTCTTGCAATCATGTCTTGCCCCCGGAAGGTGTGGCACACACCAAGGCCCCACCCCCTCTCTTCTTCCTTCTCTCTGCTTTTCCTCCCCCCCCCCCCGTAACCTTAATTGTCATTAATTGTCCTCATATCAAAATTGTATAGACTACATATTTTTAATAGAGAAGAAAAGATGGTAGCAGACATTTTTTAAAAGCTGATATAATTCTTTTTCCTTGATATATTTACTGTTAAATGTAAGAGAACATGTGATGGAAGGGAAAGTGAGAAAAGGGGGAAAGAATTTGTTGAGTACTTGTTAGGTCATCTTTCTCTTTTAAGTTTGATCCCAGTAGAAATATTTAGCAAGTTACATAGCTACAAGGGCTTAGAAATCTTTAAAAATAAAGCATCTTTGGGCGGCACCTGCGGCTCAGTCGGTAAGGCGCCGGCCCCATATACCGAGGGTGGCGGGTTCAAACCCGGCCCCGGCCAAACTGCAACCAAAAAAATAGCTGGGCGTTGTGGCGGGTGCCTGTAGTCCCAGCTACCGGGAGGCTGAGGGAAGAGAATGCTTAAGCCCAGTAGTTGGAGGTTGCTGTGAGCTGTGTGAGGCCACGGCACTCTACCAAGGGCCATAAAGTGAGACTCTGTCTCTACAAAAAAAAAAAAAAATAAATAAAGCATCTTTGATCTAGGGAAGGTAACAAGGAGTTGCTGTAACCCAGCTCTCGCTGAATTACTTCTCTATAGGATTAGAGGTATATTAGGACTTGAAAAATACTCAAAAGGATTTGTATTTTCTTTGGATTGATTCTGTTCAGTGATGATTAGCAATAAGTTTCTGCCAGTGGCAGCTGTGTTTTATCTTTTCTCTGTTAAGATCATAGGGGAGGCGAAAGACTGTTTATTTTTTTTTTTTTTTTTATTTTTTTTTTTTTTGTAGAGACAGAGTCTCACTTTATGGCCCTCGGTAGAGTGCCGTGTATGTTCAGTATTATGTATAGTATATTTACCTAGCATTAAGTGAAAAAAATCACCTAATTTTCAACTATTCCTGGAAAACCTTTTAGCAGAGATGCTAATAACAACTGTACAGTTGCCAAATACAATGAATAATTGTCAGTCCATAACATTTTTCTTCTTGGCTGATTATTCCTTCTTCTTTGGAACTTCAAGCTTTTGTAACGCTTTTATGTTCTTCCTTTTTTTCTTTCTGCCTTTGTAATTTTATTTATTTTTCAGTCTTCTTTGCAGGATCTTTTTCTGCTCAATTATTAAATGTTTCCCAGAGTTCTGTGGGTAATCTCATGTATGTCCAGGTTGCTCCTTGGACCTCCAGGCCTGACTTTTTATCTTTCTCCCCATATTCCTCTGAAGTTCCTCATAGTAGGCCAAAGCTAGCTCACTATTCCCTCTCCATACCCTCTCCAGCAGTTATTTTTGCATTGTCTGTCTTTCACAAGCGTGCTATATCTGTTCTAATCTCTAATTCGTTTCCAGGTCATAATTTCTGCTTTCTAATTGACACTTTTATTCATTTCTGCCTGTTCATTTCTACCACCTCTGCCTTACCTTAGATCCATATTCTATTTTGCCTGAATTGTTTCAATAGCTTTTTAACTGGTTGCTTTTCTTAGAATTTTACTGCCCTCTAATCTAGTCCAGGGGTCCTCAAACTTTTTAAACAGGGGGCCAGTTCACTGTCCCTCAGACCATTGGAGGGCCGGACTATAGTTAAAAAAAAGAAACTATGAACAAATTCCTATGCACACATCTTATTTTGAAGTAAAAAAACAAAATGGGAACAAATACAATATTTAAAATGAAGAACAAGTAAAGTTAAATCAACAAACTTACCAGTATATCAATGGGAACTATGGGCCTGCTTTGGGCTAATGAGATGGTCAAGGTCCGGTTCCATATTTGTCACTGCTAGTCATAACAAGTGATGCAAGTGTGCATCCGTTAGTCTAGATCTGGTTGGAGATTTCAGATGTTTCATTCTGGAAAAAGTCTGTTCACAGATGTAAGTGCTACCAAAGATGGTTGCCATTTTGAGTGCATGGTTCCTGAGATTAGAATATGTCTCAGAGGGGAGAGATGCATAGAAATTAGGAAGGCTGCTTGACTTGAATGAATCTTTCAGAGAGTCACAATTCTGCAGTTCAGCCAGTTCCATTTGGTAAATCGTCTCCACATTTTCAATGTCAATAGAAAATGGGTTACGGAAAAGCTGTATGTCCTGTTCATGGAGATGAAGCTCTTTCAATCTAAATTGGAACTCCTTTTGCAACTTTTCCAGTGAATCCACACGTTTTATTTGGGAATGCAATCAATGGATTTTCTCCTAACAGATTTTGAGTTGTGGGGAGATGGCAGAAAATTTCCTCTTTCACTTGTTTGATCAGGAGGCCTAATTTTACTTCAAATGCTTTCACATGTGATTGCATATCACAGATGAGCTTCCCCTTTCCTTGAAGTTGCACATTGAAACTGTTGATTAGCTCTGTTACATCTGTCAGAAAGGCAGGGTGCCATTTCCATTCTGCATCATTGAGCTGTGGTACTTGTTTTTTGAAAGCAGAAAAGCTGTAATCTGTGGAAGTAGGTCATAGAAATGTTTCAAAACTCTCCCTCGACTCAGCCAGTGGACTTCTGTGTGGTACGGAACATCTTCACAGGCAACATTTAGCTCAGACAGAAATTCCTAAAATTGTCTGTGGTTTAGTGTATTACCTCTAATGAAGTTAATACAAGATACCACAGTTTTCATAACAGAGTCCCACTTCAGTAATTTACTACACAGAGCTTGTTGGTGGATGAGGGAGTGTATGGCTATTGGATGAGAATGGTTATGTTTGTCCATCTCTTGGTTAATGCAAGCAATTACTCCTTTTTTAGACCCCCACCATGCTAGGAGCACCATCACTTCTCACACTGGCTAGTTTTGCCCAGTCCAGCTCCAAACTATTCATAGTTTGGCAAACCTTTTCATAAATATCCTCTCCTGTAGTTGTTCCTTTGATTCTTTGCAGTGCAGCAAGCTCTTCTGTGACTTCAAAATAGTCATTCGTACCACAAATAAAAATTAGAAGTTGTGCAGAATCACGAGCATCATTACTTTCGTCAAGTGCCAAGGAAAAATAGGAAAGGTTTTTTGCGGAGTTTTGCAAATGCTGATGCAAATTGTCTCCCATTTCTTCAATCCTTCGTGTAATTGAGGGTCCTGAAAGACTCACTGTACTAAATAAATCGGCCTTCTCTGGACACATCTGTTTGGCAACAGAAAAAAGGCATTCTTTAACAAATTCTCCCTCCACAAATGGTCTGCCAGTGCACGCTATTATCTTGGCGACTTGAAAACTTGCTCACAGTAATGAAGTATTTAGCTGTTTCTGCTTCACAAAAGTATTTTGCTGAGTTGTCAATGTATATTTCAGTTTTAATATTTTATCTTTTCTCACTTCTCCAACCAAACTATCATATTTTTCTGGCATATCAAACATACAGCTCTTTCCTTGTACTGCATGAAAAAGTAATCATAAGTCCACTGTTCTTTGAATATCCTACACTCCAAGTCAATTTTTCTCTTTCTTGATATCATTGTTTCCTAGGGATTCCAAATTACTATTAGTAAAATACATACATATATATATGTAAAATACATACATATATTATGTATGTATACATATATACATACATATGTATTATGTATTAGTAAAATACATACATATATATACATATATATATATATACAGTGCTACAAAAACAATATACCAGCAGTAACTTTGCCCACACAGAGACATATAGACTGCACTGCCCATCAATGCAGTCTGAGCAGTGCCCATCAATGCAGTCTGATCGGTGTCCATCAGTGCAGCCACATCATTTCAGCCTTGCCAGTGCCCATATGGTGGAACTCCACTTTTACCTCAGGCTCATACGGGTGCGGTGCGGGCACAGTTACAGAGCTGGTTCCTCCACCACCTTTCCAGTTCACACTACCCTTGCGAACCGCACTGTGATCTGTGAACTCGCACAGGAATCTGATCTCATGGGTGAGAAGACCCATGTGATCGGATTCCACTGCAGGAAAAAAGAAGGCACGTATGCCTTTTTTCTTCAGAATCTAATGCGAGTTCAGCTGTACAAGCATATGGCTGAACTCGCACTGCTCAGAGATCGCAACAGTGTGAACCGGGGCTTACACAGCACACAACATACAACATCATACACGACTGAATAGCAATCAGAATATAAATGCACTTATTGGCAATTAAATTGGGTTTCCTACTCCTCGGCTGTCTGCAGAGCCAGATTAAGTTCCCATGGGGCCCTAGGCAGATTACCAGTTTGGGGCCCCCATGCGATAACACTGAGCACTGACCATTTGCATTAACACTGACCACTGACTGCGATAACACTGACTGCTGACAGTTTGCATTAATACTGCGCACTAACAATTTGCATTAACACTGAGCACTGACTATTTGCATTACCTCTGAGCTCTGACCATTTGCATTACCTCTGAGCACTGACAATTTGCATTAGCACTGAGCTCTGACTATTTGCGTTATCACTGTGATGCAACCCCCCTAGAAACTACCCCCAACCAACTAACCAACTTAAAAAAAAAAGGCTTTCCTAACTTCAAAAAAAGGTGCCCCTTATCTATAAAAAAAAAACAAAAAGAACAAAAAAAAAACCTAACTTCAGAAAAAAAAGGCCCCCTTAACTGTAAAAAAAAGGCTTTACTAACTGCAAAATAAAAAAAAAAGACCTCCTAACTTCAAAAAAAAAAAAAGAAAATCCTAACTTGTTCTTACCTCAGTCCTTAGGCAGCAGCAGACTCTACATAGGCAACCTGGTGACTCCTCTGATTACACCAGAGACTGAGAGGAGTCGTCGAGAGACAGAGAGAAGGAGTGGAGTCGGAGAGTGGGAGGGGAATTGGAGAGTGTGGGGCACATTCCACACATGCGCACTGCAGCCAGGGACAAGTCGGCTACTAAGCAGGACAGGCAGCTGTGGCAAAAACACCCAGCGGGCCGGATAAATGTCCTCGGTGGGCCGCATGTGGCCCGCGGGCCGCAGTTTGAGGACCCCTGATCTAGTCACTTAATTATTATTGGAGTGATTCTTCTGAGATCCCAATATTAGGTCATTTAAAATGATCAGTTTCAATTTCCCAACTCCTTTTTTCTTTTTTGAGACAGTCTCACTATGTCACCCTCGGTAGAGTGCTGTAACATCGCAGCTCACAGCAACCTCAAACTCTTGGGCTTCAGCAATTCTCTTGCCTCAGCCTCCCAAGTAGCTGGGACTACAGGTGCCCAGCACAACGCCTGGCTATTTTTTTGTTGCAGTTGTCATCTTTGTTTAGCTGGCCTGGGTCCAGTTCGAACCCGCCAGCCTCAGTGCACGTGGCTGGCGCTGTAACCACTGTGGTATGGGTGCCAAGCCCCTACTCCTATTTTTGTATACAAGGAACATGATTTCACTTAACCTTTTTAGGTGTAATGTGAATTGTTTTCCCTATATATTCTGTATTCTGCTTATTGCTTAATTTCCTCTCATTTCACAATATATCCTATTTTTTTCTGTCTCCTTTCTTTTGGATTAATTGTTCATTCTAGGCAAAATGTCTTTCTTCTATCACTTTTCTCTGCTTAGTAAATTTCTCTCATCTTGGTAAATTTCTCCTATCTCTCACCTTCTCTGCTTGGTGAATTTCTCACCTCACGCATTGTATGCTTTTGGCAAAATTAAAAGTGACCCCCTCTATCCTTCAGAACAATTTGTATATAATCGTATTATCATTTACCACATTGTATTCTAATATTTTGTGTATGGGTCTTTGGGACATTATAGATTCTTTTCACCCTCACATATCCCTTTTCCCCCTCTGTTTAACTGTTGCTTAATGAGAACAGGGAAAAATTTTTTCATTTTTGTATAACTAATGCTTAACCCAATCCCCCACATATTGTAGATATTGAGAAAATACTTACTAAATTTAAAATAGAAAAGAAAAAGGTAAGATTAAACTAAATAATTATTTTCTAAAAAGGAATAAAATATTAACACAAACTTGCTATTTTTAATTTCTCTGTAAATTCTCTTAGTAGAATGAGTTTCTTGGGTTTCTTTTTAATTAAAGCAGGAAAGTTTGCAAAAAACAATCTATAAGCTGGAAGAACAGCTACATAATGAAATGCAATTAAAAGATGAAATGGAGCAGAAGTGCAGGTGAGAATTTACTTTACTTATGTTTTTCATGTTAAAAGTTGTATGTAGCAGATGCTTATTTTAAAGCTTATACTCTGCAAATACTTGAAAGTAGATGGAAGATGAGGATAAAGGTTACTATTAAGGAAGAGTAAGTTGACAAGTAATATTCATGTTGGCATTGGTCATAGATGGCGTGGCGTTGGTCATGTTTCCTCATAGCATTTAAAGTACATTTGCTCCTTGCAGTATTCTTAAACAAACAAACAAAAAAAAGCTATATGCTAATTTACTTAGTTGCCTGATTCATTGCTTTTTCTCTCTTCGTTTAATTATGTAACAGAAGAGGCAAATTATTTTACATTAAATAAGGTGCTTTCTGAAAGTCAAATATTAAAATATAAATACAAACAAGTAAAATGTCAAATATTAAAATTTACTAAATTTTTGTTGCAGCCATTTTAATTTCCACTGTGATTCTCTAGATCAGTAACTCTGAATAGTTTTCCTGTGGGTATGATTCCAATAACAGCATACTTATTTGTAAAATACAGGGTAGTCAAGATTATTTTAAATAACCTGGCATAATCCTGAGTTAATTATAAACAATTATTTTTTATAATTATGGTCTTAGTGAATAGTATTGAGTAATTAAAATGCAAAGGTAACAAAGAGATTAAGTATTCAACAAATAGAATTGGAAAAAAATGGCTGTTTTATGCCTGGGGCAGTTGGAGGGGGTAGTAGGAAAAAACTTACCACTTTAGGCTACTCCTGATAGATGATATAGGAAAGTGTATAATACAAACTTAAAAAAAAAAAGGTCTTGGATATAAGCAAATCATTAACTGGTTCCTGGATTTAGAAGGAATTTCTAAGTATAAAATATGGAAATAAATGGAAGAACAAGGTATAGACTATTATATGAATAATAAAAAAATTTCTACACCCAAGAAATGTTTTAAACAGAATTAAAAGCAAATGGGGTTGACAAACTGGTTCATTGGTGGTAGGGATCAGTTGAGGAAGAAATAAGAATTGCCAGAGTGGCTAATAATCATATGAAAATGTGTAACCTTAAGGAAATAAAATAGGAGACTTTTAAAAATTATATATTGAATTGGTAAATTGTGAGGTTTTTTTTTTTTTTTTTTTAAGAGACAGAGTCTTACTTTGTTGCCCTAGGTAGAGTCCTGTGGCATCACAGCTCACAGCAACCTCCAGCTCCTGGGCCTAGGCAATTCTCCTGCCTCAGCCTCCCGAGTAGCTGGGACTATAGGCACCCGCCACAACGCCCGGCTATATTTTTGTTGCAGTTTTGGCCGGGGTTGGGTTTGAACCCGCCACCCTCAGTATATGGGGCCGGCAGCGTACTTACTGAGCCACAGGCACCACCCAAGTTGTGTTTTTAAATAAAAACTTGGTGCTAGGAATTGTGGAATGATTTTTATTTAGTTGGATGTACTTTCTTATGAAAGTTCAAATATTTGACAAATTCTTTCTGAATTTGCACTGGAGCTTTGTTTGGAACCCTGTATCTCACAAAAATTTAGCTCTCTGTTTTTTAAAGTTTGGCTTTCCCTATCCTCCTTCTAGCCTCTCTCCACGCAGCAGCTGGCTTAACACTTAAGCCCAAGAGTTAAAATAAGCAGGCAGACTAAAAACAAATTTTTGTCTAGAAGTTCATCACGACCATCACCACCAAAATTGAGTTAGGACTGATCTAGCTAGTCTAATTCTCTGGATTAAAATTTTTGTTACATTCATTTACTTGACAAAAATTGTAGTTAATGTGTCAGGTAATGTGCTTGCCCCCCACATAGTACAAAATGAAATGTAACCTCAGTCCACATGGAACTTGTAATTTAGCAAAGAAGACAGATAATTATCAATAAAAGCTAGAGAGAATAATAAAATGATACAGGAATATATCCAGAGATTTATTTTTTTAGTCGTATTTTTTTAGAGATCAGAAAAAGCTAGAACTAGAAGGGTCAATAGGAATTATTTAAAGTAGAAGGAAGTGTTAGGTTCTGGGAATGGGTATCTGTGAGATAAGGTAAAAGCTTGACTAGCCAGTAAGATGCAAGAGAATAAAAACCCTGTGGTAAGGCTGAGAAGGTTTCGGTGTGTAGATCTCAGAGTACTTTCCGGGGGCAAGCTAAGAAATTTGGAATTTGTTCCAGACGTGATTAAAAGTTATTAAACTGGCTCGCCGCCCACAGCACAGTGGTTACAGCGCTAGCCAAGTACACCTAGGGGGCGGGTTGGAACCTGGCCTGGGCCAGCTAAACAATTGCAACAAAAAATAGCCAGGTGTTGTGGTGGGTGCCTGTAGTACCAGCTACTTGGGAGGCTGAGGCAAGAGAATCACGTATACCCAAGAGTTTGAGGTTGCTGTGAGCTGTGACTCCAGGGCACTCTACCGAGGGTGACATATTAAGACTCTGTCTCAAAAAAAAAAAGTTATTAAACTAAAAATATAAAGTATATCAAGTAAAAAATATGTATCAAATTTGCTGTTTTAAAAAGAACGTCCTGGTAAATTGGTGGCCCTTGGCATTTATTCAGCTAAGTAGAAGTAGAAGAGGAAGACGAGTCAAGCATGTTTCCTAGGTGATGTCACTTACTTGGGGACTGTAAAGGACAAGCAGATTTATATTGGGGTAGGATTGTGGAGCAGAGGAAATAAATTCATTTTTGGAGATGGTGAGTGAAGCTTTTGATGAGACATCCATGTGAAGACTTTTATGTACAGGTTTGGAGGTCAGAATTACATTTTGAACCAAAGAAAAATTGTAATGGAGATAATACACTTTAAATTTATCTCAAATTTTTGCTTAAGTTGCCAAGAGGTACATTTACTGACTTGATCTATGCCACCTTTCCCTTCATTTACTTAATCTAGTATTAAAGGTTAAATAGCTAATTTTTGTGTAGTAATAAGGATTGCATGAGGAAGCTTAGGGATCTGTAACTTGAGATCCCTAAACTTCCCAAAAGGTCCATGGACAGAATTCAAGGTCCTGAAACTTGAATGAGAAAAAGTGAATATTTTCTCTAACTTAAACTGAAATTTAGCATTTCCTTCAATTCTGAACGCTGGCAACAATCCACAGTTATTAACAGTAGCTTTGAGTTTTTTTATTACCAATAGAAATTACAGTTATTTTCTTATATTACAGTTATCTCTTTTATGCTCATCACAACTTTGAAATTACTGCCACTAGATCTTGTGATTTAATATATTAATAAGGATATTACTGGATCATATTTTTTAAAACCTTATTACTATATCTCAATATAATTGGCTTATTTTTCTGCTTTTTAAAATATTATCTGAGAAAAGGCTTTGCCAGACTGCCAGAGAGCTCCATGGTACAAAAAAAGGTTAATAAACACTAGTTAAAATGGAAAAGTAAGGAATATTAGTGTTCAACTCTGGGCAATAGGGAAATGAATATATTTTCTAATCTGTATTACTTTTGTTTTTACAGAACTTCAAATATAAAACTAGACACAATAATGAAAGAATTGGATGAAGAGGTACTTTTTGTTTCCTAATCAGAAGTTTTCCCTTTTGAGATTTTTCCTCCTTTCAAATTATTTTATTTCCTGAGAAAATTGCATTTGAACTATATAGGCTGAAATACAAAACAGAACCATAGAATTATGATGAAAGCCTCACATTAGAGCTGCATATTCAAGTGGTAAAGATTAGCTTATTGTTTAGTTTCCTTTGTATAATTTTACTGCAACCATGTTGAAAGTTTAGTACAAATATTTCAGTTCAGTGGTTCTTGATAGTTGAAAGGGTAGAAAAAAGCAAGAGATCATAAATTAAATCTGGAACTTCTCACAAAGAGACAGACAAATAGAAAAGAATACACTTTAAAATACTTTAAAAGGACCGACACTGATATAATCTCATGATCAAGTGGGAAATATATTGATTTTAGAATTATTCATCTTTTCTATGGTTACCTACCAAAATTTTTTATCAGGGAAACAGCATATATGATTCAGATGTTTGCAAACATGAAGTATATTTTGATTCCTCTTAGATAACTTTTAGATACCTTTCTACTGTGTGTATGAAGAGTCCTCTGAAAAATACATTCTCTGTGGCCTTCCTCTAATATATTGCTTCTTGTGTCCTTTTTAGATTTAATCTCTGATAGTTATTATGCTGTTTGAATTTTTTTTTATTCCCTGAAGCAGTAGTATCTGTCAATGGTTTGCTTTCTTCCCTTTGTAGCTTTGGAGATGCATATAGTCATCCATGAAGATTTAGATAGCATTTTACCAATTTGCCATTGGTCATGATGTACTTAACTGTAGCACTGTGTATTTGACTGTAAGTGTTTAAGGAATTCTTTCTGCATGTCCTCCACTTTTTATAAAACACAGATAATATTCAAATGTGTTAGATTCAAGTTACTCAAGTCTTTCCGAGTGCAAATTACAAAGACAGATTTAGTGATAAAAAATTAGAATAGTACCAACTCTAGAAAGGTAAAGTACTTTTCCCTATTCTTCCCACTAAGTGCAACTAAAAACCTGAGACATTAAAAATAAATTAAACAGATTTTGAAACATGGATAAGAGAACACAGAAATGAATACTCAGGGTTTTTGTCTTTTCTTTTATTCCTACATATATCCTAGACTGGGTGTTGGAGGAGGCCAGCAACCTGGAAACACAAAAGCCCAAAGAAAAGCTCCTTTCCCTAGACCAAGGAACAACAAAGGAAAAATGTAGCCCACTTGGCAGCAGCAAATGCTAAAGTAGGACACCTAGACTTTCTCCTCTGCCATGCTGTAACACCTAACCTCTAATCAAAGTGGTGTTAGAGAAGGCCCGGTAAAGGAATTGTCATTTCCTTGGGTTAATAGCAGACCTCTCCCCTCTCACCAGTGTAGCAGAGGCCATGAAGGGAGTCTAGACTTCCACCTGCCAGTAACGGGGCTCCCTTCCCTCTGCCTGCATGGCTGGTATCAGAAGAGGCATAGGAGGGAGTCAGTACTTTTACACTGAAAATAGCAAGCCCCTTTCCACAATGCAATGTTTGTTGACACCACGTAAGGAGCATTAGCAAGTTTCCTCCTCACTCCCCAGCCATGGTATGGAGACATAAGGGGGTGCCAGAACTCCTTCTTCCACCTGGCAGAAATGAGGCAGCACCACCTTAGTTCTACCAGAAAACAGCATTTAAATAAGATTCAGAATATTGTAAGATAATGTACAAAATGTCTGGTTTTGAAGAGAAAGTTACTCAGAATGAGAATTAGGAATGAGAAAAGACAATGAACAGTAACAATAAACACTGAGATGACACAGATAATTAGGGTTGTCTGGCAAGGATAGTCTCAGCAGCAGAATGAATAATGCAGAGGAAAAATAAAATCAGAGAACTTGAAGACAGAACAATGGAAATTACCCCATCTAAACAACAGAGAAAAAGTGGTTGAGGGAAAAAAAATGACAGTGCTTCAGGCACCTGTACAACTGTATCAATAAAGCTCTAATATTCTGTCATTGAAATTGCTGAAGGAGGGCGGCGCCTGTGGCTCAGTCGGTAAGGCGCCGGCCCCATATACTGAGGGTGGCGGGTTTAAACCCGGCCCCAGCTGAACTGCAACCAAAAAATAGCCGGGCGTTGTGGCGGGCGCCTGTAGTCCCAGCTACTCGGGAGGCTGAGGCAAGAGAATCGCTTAAGCCCAGGAGTTGGGGGTTGCTGTGAGCTGTGTGAGGCCACGGCACTCTACCGAGGGCCATAAAGTGAGACTCTGTCTCTACAAAAAAAAAAAGAAATTGCTGAAGGAGAAAAGGGGGTGGGAAGAAATGATGGCTAAAAAATGCCACAGATTTGGCAAAAAGCACAAGACACAAATCAGTAAGTTTAGTGAGCCTCAAAAAAGAATAAACCCAAAGATATCCACACCAAGCCACAATTGTCAGACTTCTCAAAACTAATGACAAAGAAGAAATCTTAAATACAGCAAGAAGCACCTTACCTAGAGGGAAAAAGCATTGTAAATGACAGCATATTTCTTATCAGAAACTGCACATTTTTCAGCTGCTATAAACACTTCAGAAATAATCAATCTAGAATTCTAATGTTCAATGAAATATTCTTCCTAAATAAAAAGAAAATGATGACATTCTCAGCTGAGGGAAAACTAATCTCTAAATAGAAAGTGGTAAAAGAAGGGATCTTAAATTATCAGGAAAAAAAGAAGGAAAACCGTAAAATATGAGTACTTACGGTACACTTTGCTTCTCTTCACATTTTTTATATTTGACAGTTGAAGCAGAGTTTATAACATTGTCTGCTATGGTTCTCTATGAATATAGAATAAATATTTAAGATAATTACAAACAGGAGGGTAATAATGAGTCATAAAGAAAGGTAAGGCTTTTTATACTTTCCTCAAACTGATAAGATGTCAACATCAGTATGCTATGATGTGCTATGTATATATAATAAAACTAGAGCAGCCACTGACAAAGCAATGCAGGGAGATTACATTCAGACAGCACAGGTAGGTCAAAGGGGATTCTAAAAAACGTTCAGGTAACCCACTCAGAGGCAGAAAAGAGAAAATGAAGAAGCAACAGAAGTCAGACTAAAAAATAAAAAGGCAGGCAGAGGGCAGTGCCTGTGGCTCATTAAGTAGGGCACCAGCCCCACATACCGAGGGTGGTGGGTTCGAACCTGGCTCTGGCCAAACTGTATCAAAAAAATAGCCGGGCATTGTGACCCCTGTGGTCCCAGCTACTCGGGAGGCTGAGGCAAGAGACAGAGACCCTGTCTCAATTAAAAAAAAAAAAAAGTCATATATGAGTGCCCAGATCCAGAACAAAAATAAAATAAATTATATTGTATGGTTCCATTTAAATAACATTCTGGGGCGGCACCTGTGGCTCAGTCAGTAAGGCGCCGGCCCCATATACCGAGGGTGGCGGGTTCAAACCCGGCCCCGGCCAAACTGCAACCAAAAAATAGCCGGACGTTGTGGCAGGCACCTCTAGTCCCAGCTACTTGGGAGGCTGAGGCAAGAGAATCGCTTAAGCCCAGGAGTTGGAGGTTGCTGTGAGCTGTGTGAGGCCATGGCACTCTACCCAGGGCCATAAAGTGAGACTCTGTCTCTACAAAAAAAAATAAATAAATGAATAAATAACATTCTGAAAAAGACAAATTTTAGACATGAAGGACCACTGATTGGCCTAGAGTGTGGGTGAAAGATGAAAGAACAGGAATGAGTGTGGCGCTAAGTGGTGACTGGAAAGAGATCATTGTGATGAACAGTTCTTCATCTTGATTATGGTGGTGCTTACTTGAATCTACACATGTGGTAAAATGACAGAACTATACATACTTCATGTCAATTTGTTGATTTTGTTAGTGTATTATAAATAATGTAACAATTGGGGGAAACGGTGGAAGGGTACACAGGACCTCTTTGTACTATCTTTGCAACTTGTATGAATGTGTAATTCTTTAACAGTTTTGTATTTTTAATTTTTTTAATTGCCTAAAAGAAGACAATCTTAGAATTTGAAATAATCTTGAATGATATATGTAAAATTTTTGTTTAAAGATGGAAAAGCCCAGAAAAACACATACCATAAAACAGGTTTTCCCAATACTTAGAGTCTTAAAGATAAAAATGAAGCATCAGAAACAAGATATGCTGGTAGGGGTAACTCAGAGGCAGAAGATAATTTTTTTTTAACTAGTATAAATTTGAGTTATAGTCCTTTTCTCCCCTGTGGTTTCTTTTTCTAAAATAATTATTTCCTTGATTACTTTTTAATACATATGAGTAGTTAGATATATAGAACATCTTAGAAAGTATTAGCAAGTTGTTGAGACAGCGAGAGGATTAAGGGAGACATAGAAGAACTGGTAAATTCACTGCACACTCTGTACTATTTGATACCGTTTGAGTTTGAATCACTTTATAAGTATATAATTATTATCTGATCCTTTCATGTTTTATGCCTTAAATTTAGGATTGGTAATAAACCACTATATTTGTAGTATAATACCATCTGTTTGTCTTAAACTAAGAAAACAACTTTCAATTTAAGATGGGAAGATTCATTGGGTTGTATTTTAAATTCATAGATTTAAAAGGCTTTGAAAATTTTACATATCTAGTTCAAATAAGGAGTTTTTCACTGTCTCGTGAGAGCCAAGCTACTTCTGTTTTTAAAAAGTTGTTAGTCAGGCATAGTGGCTGACGTTTATAATCCCAGCACTTTGGGAGGCCAAAGCCAGAGGATAACTTGAGTCCAGGAATTCAAGACTAGCCTGGGCAATATCCAACATAGTGAGACTCTGTCTCTACAAAAAAAAAAATTTTTTTTTTTTTTTTTTTTTTTGTGGATTTTGGCCGGGGCTAGGTTTGAACCCACCATCTCCGGCATACGGGACCAGCGCCCTACTCCTTGAGCCGCAGGCGCTGCCCACTACAAAAAATTTTAAATAATTACCTGAGCATGGTGGGGTATTCTTATCAGGAGGCTAAAGTGGGGATATCAATTGAGTGCAGGCATTGGAGGCTGCAGTGGGCTGTGATAGTGCCACTGCATTCCAGGCTGGACAATAGAGTGAGACCCTGTCTCTCAAAACAAAAGTAGTCACTATTAGAAGTTGCAATCTAGTTTTGTTAAAAAAAAAAAATCCATCTTAAATATTTGTCTGTATCTTTTTGTTGTTCTTTGTTTCTAAGAACAAAGTACTCTCTTGAATAAGTGAGAAGAGTTCTAATTGCAGTGGTAACTTTTAACATTATAATTTCAGGGAAATCAAAGAAGAAATCTAGAATCTACAGTGTCCCAAATAGAGAAGGAAAAAATGTTACTACAGCATAGAATTAATGAATACCAAAGAAAAGCTGAGCAGGAAAATGAAAAGAGGAGAAATGTAGAAAATGAAGGTAAATTATTACTTTTTAAAAATGCTGTAATTTCTTACACTATTCTTGAGTTCTTTGTCATGGGTTGTCTCAAATTTATTGCCCATGATATATGTATAAAGCCACAATTCTAAAATACTTCATAAGTGAAATAACCTAGATCCCAAGTTAAATTTATAACATATTAAAGTCAGTAGTAAGTAGTGTTTAGCTAGAATACTTTGTCATCATTGTTTACATATTGGAATCTCCTGGGAAACTTTAAAGAATACCCATGCCTAAACTTATAAAAGAATCTCTAAAAGTGCCTTTAAATGATAGAAACAAAGTATAGATGATTTGTGTTTAAAGTAGAAGTGGTTTGTGTATGTATACTTCTATTAAACACCTGTACGAGAAGCAGAGTCAAGAGACAGGAGACACAGAAGGACCAGAAGACAAACACAAGGAGAAAGACTCGTTCTCTTCTACCTCCAATTGGAACCTTTTAAATTATGTATTATTGGGCGGCTCCTGTGGCTCAGTGAGTAGGGTGCAGGCCCCATATGCCGAGGGTGGTGGGTTCAAACCCAGCCCCGGCCAAACTGCAACAACAAAAAAATAGCCGGGCGTTGTGGCGGGCACCTGTAATCCTAGCTACTCGGGAGGCTGAGGCAAGAGAATCGCGTAAGCCCAAGAGTTAGAGGTTGCTGTGAGCCGTGTGACACCATGGCACTCTACCCGAGGGCGGTACAGTGAGACTCTGTCTCTACAAAAAAAAAATAAAATAAATTATGTATTATTATTAAAGTACTGAACTCCGTAAGTAATTCTACTATTCAAAAATACATAATATTAAAACTAGCTTTACAATATAACACTAATAGATTTATCTTATATAAAGAGAATAAAAGAATTTGGAATGAGAGATGAATGACAACAAATTCATTTTTGCAGTCTATATTATAAAATTATGCTCTACTTTTTGATGAATTTAAAATGTAAGTATGTCTAAGCTTGGAATTTGGTTGTGGCAGTGGACCTAATGTGGCTGACTATTATGACCTAATACATATCACTGAATGTCATTTTTTAAAAGGAGTTTTTATATCCTGTAAGGAAACTTTATAATTTCTACATATTATTTCTTCATTTTCTAGTTTCTACATTAAAGGATCAATTGGAAGACTTAAAGAAAGTAAGTCAGAATTCACAGCTTGCTAATGAGAAGCTGGCACAATTACAAAAACAGGTAAGTTTTTCAAATGAGGTATCTTTATTTAAAAGTATATTTAATGAAAACAAGTTTGGTTGTATCTTGGTCAGAAACCTATGTCTTGCTTTCTATTTTAAATAGCTAGAAGAAGCCAATGACTTACTTAGAACAGAATCGGACACAGCAGTAAGATTAAGGAAGAGTCACACAGAGATGAGCAAGTCAATTAGTCAGCTAGAGTCCCTGAACAGAGAATTGCAAGAGAGAAATAGAATTTTAGAGACTTCGAAATCACAAACGGACAAGGATTATTACCAGCTACAAGCTGTATTAGAAGCTGAACGAAGAGACAGGGGTCATGATTCTGAGATGATTGGAGACCTTCAAGGTAATATTTTTCCTTCTTGTGGTAAAATGTATATCACTTGAAATTCCCTGTTGTAACTACTTTGAAATGTACAGTGCATTGGGTATTAAACACCTTCACGTTGTTGTGCAACCATCACAACTATCCACCTCTAGAACTTTTTCATCATCCCACACTGAAACTCTGTACCTTTAAACAACAGCTCTTCATTTTCCCCTCCCCTAATCCTAGATTACTACCATTCTACTTTTCTTTATGAACTTATATACTATAGGTTCCTGATACAAGTGAAATCATACAATGTTTGTTCTTTTGTATCTGGCTTGCTTCACCTGCTTAGTGTCTTCAAGATTCATCCACCTCGTAGCATATGTCTTTACTTTTTAAGGCTCAGTAATATTTCATTGTGTATGTATACCACATTTGGTTTATCTACTCTTCTGTCAATGGAAAGTAATTTTTCTAATTTGTTTTTTTAATTACAGGTGAAAACATCCCCCAAATAACATAAAATTCACCATCTTAATTATTTTTAAGTGTAAGGATACATTTTTGATCATACTGCTTTCATAAAGAAAATGACTTTGGTGAAACTAGAAATGGTTAGCGTTCTTTCTCTTTCAGGGTAATGTCTACATCTGTATCACATTGTAATTCTTCACTCTCACAGGCATCCCTGTGAGGAGGTAATGTGGATATTCGTTCAATTTTATAGCTAAATTAACTGAAAATTTAATTTAAAAATGTGTCTAATTCATAAAGGTCTTCTTCAAAGTGCAACTAATCCAGTCAAAGAGGATTATCACTATTAAAACCTAGGAATGCCTCATACATTGTTGGTAGAAATAGAAGCTCAATTGCCAAGATAGAATCTCATTACAAATGAAAACTTAGGTACTTGGGAAGGTTAGGACTAGAGATGTTGACAGTCTTTGTGAATCTAAAAGGCAAAGGTTGAGTAGAACAATGAATAAAAGAGTAATTTTTTTTTCTTTCTTTCTTTCTTTTCTTTTTTCTTTTTTTTTTTTTTGAGACAGAGTCTCAAGCTATCACCCTGGATAGAGTGCCATGGCATCACAGCCCACAGCAACCTCCAACTCTTGGGCTTAGGCAATTCTCTTGCCTCAGCCTTCCTAACAGCTGGGACTACAGGAGCCTGCCACAACACCAGGCTATTTTTTGGTTGTAGTTGTCATTGTTGTTTGGCTGGCCTGGGCTGGATTCGAACCCACCAACTCTAGTGTAAGTGGCTGGCACCCTAGCCATTTGAGCTACAGGCGCTGAGCCAGGAGTAATTTTCAAATGGTAATGAAATTCAGTTTGTTCTCAAAAGACGCCTGGCTTTATGCATTTGTCCCATATTTTTCTATTTTCTGTTTCTTTTAGCAGCAGCATCCATGCTACCTAATCAAAACAGGTAATGTATGGAAGTTGCCAGATTTCTCCGGAAAAATTGGATGGAGGGGTTCTATTTTAACCCTAATCTCAGATGGGAACATAGTTTGGGTCCCATGGGGCTTGATGATTAGCTATAATTTTGTGGAGAGAGGTCAGGGTCAGTTTTTGTGACTAAGGAAACAGAAATTAAGATCTCTATTGGTTCTTAGCTGAGGAGTATTGCATAATCTTATCTCTCAGGGACCAAGCTGAAAATAGATCTTAGTATAACCAAGAGAGTATCTTCTTTATATGAAGTTTTGGAAAACTTCATTCTTGGCTTCCTTAAATTGTTTTTCTAGGCCTGTTTAAACAGCTTTTTAGCTGTATAAAAATCTCATCACCTCCCTTCTTTATCTATAAACCAAGGAGACTAGGTTACTTCTGGAAAACCTTCCAATTCTAAAATTCTTTTAAGTTTGTGATCTTCCGTGTATGACAGGTTTAAACTGCTTGTTTCCATGACAGAGGCCATTGTCCATGTCCTTATCAACAATGGCTCTTAGCTGAATTTATTTTGAGATATCAGTGAAAATTAAGGAAAATTTATAGCATGGGGGTTTTTTTTGTTAATTTTTTCTTTTTCTATGTTTCCTTTATTACTTTTGAACTTAAATGTAAATCAAAGCTCATATGCACTAAAATAATACATACAACTTCTGTGAGCTTCAGCATACATATAAAGTTGCATTGTGGCAAAAAAAAGTTATAATTTTTACATTAATCTTTTCTGGTCTTTCAGGTCCCTCAAGTATAAATTTAGTTTGAGATGCTAGGTTTCTGGTGGTCATGATTGTTATTCCCTAATTGAATATCCTCTGTGCACACTAGTGGGGCAGAATCTTCTTCTTAAGTATGAGAAATGACTTCCAAACATAATTGAATTATTTACCAGTAAATATTTCAGGCTGCATTTGATCTCTATTGCATAGTCTTTACTTTTTATAACCCTTTCAAATGATATTAACCATTATTAGCTTTAGGTCTGTACAGAAACAGATTGCAGGCCTGAAGTTTGCCAATACCAAGGCTAGCTGTGTCAGTAAGGCTGCAATTACACAGAAAACTTCCAAAAGTTCAGGCCATAGAAGCTTAACAAAAATGAGAAAAATGTCATGGAGGAATGAAAATTTTAACTGAGTGATAAGCTTTCATCTAGAAAGTTTATCATTCTTCAGAAAAAGTGCAAGAAGACAAATTTTATAATTTAACTATTTTTAAAATTCTTTTTAACAATATTGTTTTATTGGTTTTCTTTAGTGTTTTATTTTGGAAAATTTCAGACATTTATCAGAGTAGAATACAGGTTGAATATTCCTGATCCAAAATGATTGGGACTAGAAGCATTTCAGATTTTGGATTTTGAAATATCTGCACTATACATATATATAATTACTAGTTGAGTGTCCCAAATCTAAAATGCTCCAGTTAGCATTTCTTGTTGAGTGTCATGTCAGTGTTCAAAAGGTTTCAGATTTTGGAATATTTGAGATTTTAGATTTTTGGATTAAGAATGTTCAACCTGTACTACAATGATTCCCATGTACTTATCACCCAACTTCAAAAATCTTAATCTGATAGCCAGTCTGTTTCATTTTATGTTCCCACCTGCCCTCCTCAATAATCTGATATTGAATTATTTTGAGACAGATCTCAGATAGCAAGCATATCAATAATTTGTAAATATTTTAGTATCTCTTAAAGGTAAAGATTTTCTTTAAACACAACCACAATATCATTATTAAAGATAAAAAAAAAAAAGTTGACATTTGGGCGGCGCCTGTGGCTCAGTGAGTAGGGTGCCGGCCCCATATGCCCAGGGTGACAGGTTCAAACCCAGCCCCAGCCAAACTGCAACAAAAAAATAGCCGGGCGTTGTGGCAGGCGCCTGTAGTCCCAGCTACTTGGGAGGCTGAGGCAAGAGAATCGCTGAAGCCCGAGAGTTGGAGGTTGCTGTGAGCCGTGTGACGCCACGGCACTCTACCGAGGGCCATAAAGTGAGACTCTGTCTCTACAAAAAAAAAAAAAAAAGTTGACATTTATTACTGTAAAATATCTAATCAGTGCTCAGGTCCTTCCTATAATCTCATAATTTGTTATTGTTGTGCATTTATTTTATATGAATTAAAATCCAAAGTCTAAAAGTTGAATTTTATTAATATGTTCCTTGAAATTTTTTTAACCTATATGTTCCTCCCTGCTTTTTTGTTCTTTATAATTGTTGTTACTGTTATTTGTGATCGGAGAAACCAAGTGTTTTGTCCTGTATCTCCCATTCTGAATTGTTGATTTCATCTGCTGATGTCATTTTAACATGTTGCTGTATGCTTTGTAATACTTTAAACTGAAAGTTAGATACAGAACATTGATCTATTTTAGGTAGGACTTTGGCAAGAATACTTGTAAATAGTATTGTTTAGACACCAGGAGTCATATGGAGTCTGGCTATTTTGTGATGTTAGCAGCCACTGATTATCATTGCCTAGATCATTTGCTTCTTTAGGAGTTGGCAATGATGATCATCTATTTGTATCATTTCCCCTTCATTAACCAGAATACTAACATAAAGAGAAACTTTTTCTCAATTATACAATTTCCTTCAGGTACAACTTACAGAAGAAAATTGAGTACTTGATTCTTTATCAATTTACAGAACAGCGAGTTATATGGCATTTACCCAGTATCTTCCAAAGTAATGAGTGAATTTTTAAACTATTTTTATGAACTCGTGAATGTGCCACCATGTCTAGCTTTTTTTTTTTTTTTTTGGAGACAGAGCCTCAAGCTGTCACCTTGGGTAGAGTGCTGTGGCATCACAGCTCACAGTGACCTCCAACTCCTGGGCTCAAGAGATTCTCCTGCCTCCACCTCCCAAGTAGCTGGGACTACAGGCGCCTGCCACAATGCCCGGCTATTTTTTGGTTGCAGCCGTCATTATTGTTTGGCTGGTCCAGGCTGGATTCGAACCCGCCAGCTCAGGTGTATGTGGCTGGCACCTTAGCCGCTTGAGCCACAGGCGCCAAGCCATTTTGTTTGTTTGTTTGTTTTTTTAATTTTTGTACAAATAAGGTCTTACTATTGCCCAGGCTGGTCTTAAACTTCCAGTCTCAAGTGAACCTCCTCCATCCCTGGCTTCCCAAAAGTACACTAGGATTGCAGGCATGAGCTACTGTGCCTGATCCACATTTAGATTTAAGTCAGTTTTTTTTTGTTTGTTTGGCTGAAACTTCGTATATATGCATATACTAAAATACAATAAATAGAAAATATATGTCTAAAGGCATTTTCACAGCATGAACACCACCATGTTAAGAAGAATCCAGCATTGAACATTACCAGCAACCCAGAAGTCCCCTGCGCTTCTTCTCAGTCACTATCCTCTTTCCATCTTCTAAATATTCACTGTCATGAATATTTACACTATAGTATCTACACTGCACTACATTTACACAAACTATACTACAAAGTAGTTTGGCTTATTTCTGAACGTTTTATAAGTGGAATCATGCAATGAATACTCCTTCATGTCTGGTTTATTTCATTCATCATATTTGTGAGGGTCATCTATATTGTTGTACAGGCAGTCCACAAGTTACAAACATCCAACTGAAGTATGACTCATACTTATGAACAGAGGCTATTACAGATAATAGGTAAATGTGCCTGTTCCATCCTACATACAAATTCAATTTAAGGTCAGACCTGTAGAACTCATTCACCACCTTGGACTGCCTGTGTATGATGGTAGCTTATGCTCCCTGTTTATCTCACTTACTATGTATAATCACTGCAGTTTACTTATCAGTCATTCTGTGGGGAATAGAGATTCTGATTATTTCCATTTGGGGGCTATTTTGAATAGTGCAGATATTTCTTGTATGTGTTTTTTTAAATACTTATGTATGTGCTTTCTATTGGGTCTATACCTAGTACCCAGGAGTGGCAGGGTCACTGTATATTGTGTTTATTGTGTAAACTACAAAGAAAACGCTTAATAAATTTTATTTTGGGCCAGCTGTGGTTTTTCATGCCTATAATCCTAGCCCTCTGGGAGGCTGAGGTAAGTAGATAGCTTGAGCTCATAAGTTCAAGACCAGCCTTGGCAAAAGTAAGACCCCGGCCTCTACTAAAAATAGAAAAACTGAAGCAAGAGGATCGTTTGAGCTTAAGAGTTGGAGGTTGCTATGACGGCCAGTGCACTCTACCCAGGGCGACAGCTTGAGACTCTGTCTCAAAAAAAGAGGAAATTTAATACATTTTAAAAAAAACTAAATGGTAACCTTGAACAAAAGCCTTATTTCAGTGACTATATACTTGAACTTTTTTCTCACTTGGTAGCTCGAATTACATCTTTGCAAGAGGAGGTGAAGCATCTCAAACATAATCTTGAAAGAGTGGAAGGAGAAAGAAAAGATGCTCAGGACATGCTTAATCATTCAGAAAAGGTAAATGGTTTAACGTACCAATTGTAAGTAGTGTTCACTAGTTATTGATGATAGCAGGTGGTTTTATAAAATAGCATTCATTCTTAATGTTTATAGTTGCATTGCTAAAAGTTTTTATGTTTTTTGGTTGGTTGGTATGTGGAGATATAGACGTGTGTTTTATTTAGGACTTTGGTTTTGTGTTATTTTTCTTTGTTTTTACCCTAGCAATCATTAGATGCTTAATGTTAACAGGTCATCACAAATTGTTTTGGCTTTGGAAATACCTTTTCTAAAAGAATGTTTCCCCTTTTTCTTGTAAACGAGTAAGGTGAAGGTACCGATCCTTGCCATAAGGCCTTATGGAAAAGGAAAACAAGGGCTTAATATATGAGGTAGGACAGTATATGCCAGTGCCTAGTCTACCCTTCAAAGCAATTTTAGAACTCTTTTTCTGGAATGGCTATCAGAGTTGTTGTCATATAACTTAATTGTCCAGCAATTAAGTTCATGAACTCATCCTAGAAAAAGTTCTCTGAAGTGTGGACTACATACTACATCAGTGCATAGCTTGCCAGGGGGAATATTTCAAGGTGACCATAGTGATATTTAGCAGTGAGGTATGTAGCACTCTAGGATAAGTTTGAGAACTTAGTTGTCCAGCCTTATATTGGTATTATATAGACCAAGTAGACCAGGCATGCTTGTTTAGTTCAGTTGGTAAGAGTTTGCAAAATAGAAAAGTACATAAAATGATTGACCTTTGCATTTAGAATAAAAAATTTCATTAGTTATCCTCTGTTACATACTGTGCTAAGAAAAGGACTGAATAGATAATAAACAGTTCTAACTCTGACTTTTCCAGTGCCTCCCTGAAATGTTAGAGGTTCAGTAAAGTTTCAGATAAAATCATAGAAAAGCCACTATTAGTCTTGTCCTTTAGACATGATTTGTGACAATTAAAATAGTTTTGTGATAGCCTAGCTGGTGTAAATAGGGACACAGGATAAAAGAAGGAAGCGTAGAAGAGGTACCAAAACGGAAACGGGAAACATTTTGTGGGGTTTTCTTTTGTCAAAGTAAATGTCGCTATAGATGCACATGTTGATAAGGATGTTTTATTATTTTCTTAAAGTGGTGGCAAAAATAAGATAAACTGAAGAATTGTCCTATACATAACCACAAGCACAACCTTGCTCTGCCATCGCCATAGTTAATGATTGAAATGAGAAGGGAGGGGTGAAGTTTGCTGTCAGTTATGTATGTTCATTGTGATTTTTAAAGTATGATATTTATTTCTTATTGGACATTAAATGTAAGCTTTAATAACATGCCTCTCACACTGTTTATTGTATGATTCTTACTCTCATTTCACAGGAAAAGAATAATTTAGAGATAGATTTAAACTATAGACTTAAATCATTACAACAGCGGTTTGAACAAGAGGTAAATGAACACAAGGTAACCAAAGCTCGTTTAACTGACAAACATCAATCTATTGAAGAGGCAAAGTCTGTTGCAATGTGTGGTAAGTGTTGGTTTTAATGTTTTTTTATGAGATTAATTTGAAATAATAACTTTTGATTTAAAAAAGTTCTTTTGAATCAAAGCTTCATTTTATAGGAGTATAACATAGGCATCTTTTCCCTAGAGTATAATTTTTTTTAATTATACACTTTCACCTTAGTCCCTCACCCTGCTACCTTTTATTCCCTACAAAGGTTTATGGAATATCTCTTTTCTCCCAGTTTTTCAGCCCTTGCCTGGTTTGTCTTCCTGATCCATTTGGAATTGTTAATTGTTAATTTATCTGCTTTCTTATTCTGTATCCTTATTTTTTTTTTATTCCTCTGTATTTCTACTATATTATGTCTTGAGGCTCAGCACCCATAGCTCAGTGTTATGGCAGCAGCCACCTACCCCAGGGCTGGCAGGATCGAGCCCAGCCCCATCCTGCTAAACAACAATTACAAAAAAAAAAAAAAGGCCAGGCGTCGTGGCAGGCGCCTGTAGTCCCAGCTACTTGGGAGGCTGAGGCAAGAGAATCGCTTAAGCCCAAGAGTTTGAGGTTGCTGTGAGCTGTGATGCCACGGCACTCCACCAAGGGCAATATAATAAGACTCTGTCTCAAAAAAAAAAAATTATGCCTTGAAACAAACCTAGTTCAGACCAATCAGCCACTTTTTTTCACTTTAAATAGCGGAGTGTTGGTCCATTGTATTATTTCTGACCTCAGTTGGGCTGAGTTATTTTTATCTCAGCAGTTTATTCTTACTTGTATTTATCTTCTCAAGCTTCCTATGCCATTTCTTAATCTCTCCATCTTTACATGAAATTTCCTCCTGTTTCACAAAAAAATAACAACAGGATAAGTGTTAGTTCTTTTACCAGTCTGTCCTCCTGCTTTACCCATCTTCATTACTTTTCCTGTCATCTTAGAGGAGGATGATCCTTTTCCTGTCCTGGCTAATATATCCTAGCTGTACTTAAATCCATTTTTCTCTTATCTCACCCTAACTTACTTTTTTCCTCTTTATTTGCAACCTTTTCTTCTCCACTGCCTTCTTTGTTGTTGTAAATGTGTATAAGTCTCTCCCACCTTAAAAACAAATGGATAAACCCTTGCAGCAAACTGTGATCCTTACCAGTTATCACTGTTTTATTTATTTACTGAATAAATAGCCAAGCTTCTAAAAAAAGGTGTTTTTTCTTCACCATCTGCTCCCTTTTAACCTGCTAATCTGAGTGTGACAGTTGGTACCTTAAGTCCTGTTTGTTAAAAGGAAAACTAATAATCTTACCCATCAAGCCTGCTCGTATTCTTTATTCTCACCAATCTGGTTAATAATTGGCCATAGAGGTTTTATGAGCCCAGGCTTTGGAACAGGTAAATCTACATTGCCCCTTAACAATTGTATTTATTATGTTTTTTTTTTTTTTTTTTTTTTTTTTATTGTTGGGGATTCATTGAGGGTACAATAAGCCAGTTACACTGATTGCAATTGTTAGGTAAAGTCCCTCTTGCAATCATGTCTTGCCCCCATAAAGTGTGACACACACTAAGGCCCCACCCTCCTCCCTCCATCCCTCTTTCTGCTTCCCCCCCCCATAAACTTAATTGTCATTAATTGTCCTCATATCAAGATTGAGTACATAGGATTCATGCTTCTCCATTCTTGTGATGCTTTACTAAGAATAATGTCTTCCACTTCCATCCAGGTTAATACGAAGGATGTAAAGTCTCCATTTTTTTTTTTAATGGCTGAATAGTATTCCATGGTATACATATACCAGAGCTTGTTAATCCATTCCTGGGTTGGTGGGCATTTAGGCTGTTTCCACATTTTGGCGATTGTAAATTGAGCTGCAATAAACAGTCTAGTACAAGTGTCCTTATGATAAAAGGATTTTTTTCCTTCTGGGTAGATGCCCAGTAATGGGATTGCAGGATCAAATGGGAGGTCTAGCTTGAGTGCTTTGAGGTTTCTCCATACTTCCTTCCAGAAAGGTTGTACTAGTTTGCAGTCCCACCAGCAGTGTAAAAGTGTTCCCTTCTCTCCACATCCACGCCAGCATCTGCAGTTTTGAGATTTTGAGATGTGGGCCATTCTCACTGGGGTTAGATGATATCTCAGGGTTGTTTTGATTTGCATTTCTCTAATATATAGAGATGATGAACATTTTTTCATATGTTTGTTAGCCATTCGTCTGTCATCTTTAGAGAAAGTTCTATTCATGTCTCTTGCCCATTGATATAAGGGATTGTTGACTTTTTTCATGTGGATTAATTTGAGTTCTCTATAGATCCTGGTTATCAAGCTTTTGTCTGATTGAAAATATGCAAATATCCTTTCCCATTGTGTAGGTTGTCTCTTTGCTTTGGTTATTGTCTCCTTAGCTGTACAGAAGCTTTTCAGTTTAATGAAGTCCCATTTGTTTATTTTTGATGTTGTTGCCATTGCCATGGCAGTCTTCTTCATGAAGTCTTCCCCCAGGCCAATATCTTCCAGTGTTTTTCCTATGCTTTCTTTGAGGATTTTTATTGTTTCATGCCTTAAATTTAAGTCCTTTATCCATCTTGAATCAATTTTTGTGAGTGGGGAAAGGTGTGGGTCCAGTTTCAGTCTTTTACATGTAGATATCCAGTTCTCCCAACACCATTTGTTGAATAGGGAGTCTTTCCCCCAAGGTAAGTTCTTGTTTGGTTTATCAAAGATTAGGTGGTTGTAAGATGTTAGTTTCATTTCTTGGTGTTCAATTCGATTCCAAGTGTCTATGTCTCTGTTTTTGTGCCAGTACCATGCTGTCTTGAGCACTATGGCTTTGTAGTACAGACTAAAATCTGGTATGCTGACGCCCCCAGCTTTATTTTTGTTACTAAGAACTGCCTTAGCTATACGGGGTTTTTTCCGGTTCCATACAAAACGCAGAATCATTTTTTCCAAATCTTGAAAGTACGATGTAGATACTTTGATAGGAATGGCATTGAATAGGTAGATAGCTTTGGGAAGTATAGACATTTTAACAATGTTGATTCTTCCCATCCATGAGCATGGTATGTTCTTCCATTTGTTAATATCCTCTGCTATTTCCTTTCTGAGGATTTCATAGTTTTCTTTATAGAGGTCCTTCACCTCCTTCGTTAGGTATATTCCTAGGTATTTCATTTTCTTTGAAACTATGGTGAAGGGAGTTGTGTCCTTAATTAGCTTCTCATCTTGACTGTTATTGGTGTATACAAAAGCTACTGACTTGTGGACATTGATTTTATATCCTGAAACATTACTGTATTTTTTGATGACTTCTAGGAGTCTTGTGGTTGAGTCTTTGGGGTTCTCTAAGTATAAGATCATGTCGTCAGCAAAGAGGGAGAGTTTGACCTCCTCTGCTCCCATTTGGATTCCCTTTATTTCCTTGTCTTGCCTAATTGTATTGGCTAGAACTTCCAGCACTACGTTGAATAGTAAAGGTGACAGTATTTATTATGTTTTTTAAAGTTAGATGAGAAAATGGTTGGGATGTTCCTGTGCATACAAAGCTTTCAGTAAATGGTGGATATTATCATGGCTCTGGGTGATGGTATAGGTACTACTTACTATCCAGGACCCTAAGCCAGAAACCTGGTATAGCTTATCAGTTACATGACCATGGAAAAGTTAACCTTGTCCTAATGTTTACCCACATAACCTCTCAGAACCTTCATTATCATATCTCACAAGAGGAACCTCTGTGTAGACTAGTATACTGCTGTGGAATTTTGTTCGTCTGAGTTGCTTAGAGTTTTGCTGATAGCCTGAAGTGTCTTTAAAGTTCTAGAACAAAAAAGGTATAGATTAATTAGCACAACGATATTTTCTTGCTTTTGCCTGACCTACTCCCATTTTCCTCCTTTGTTATTCCACTGTCTTTCCATCTATATGCTTCACTTTCTGTTCTGAAAATGGTGCTGAATAATCTCTCATATCATTGGCCCAGGGCTGGGTTTAGAAGGTTTCATTTTATTTTATTTATTTATTTATTTATTATTATTATTAATATTTTTTTTTTGCAGTTTTTGGCTGGGGCTGGGTTTGAACCTGCCACCTCCAGCATATGGGGCCGGTGCCCTACCCCTTTGAGCCACAGGCGTCGCTCATATTTCAGGACTCCTTTACTTTAGAAACTCGTACTATGCAAATAACTCAAATAACATGAGAACTTCTATAATTAATAGCTCTGTTAGAGTCTCAGGATCAAAACAATGGAGAGATTTGAAACCAATTTACAGCCCATGTAAATTTAAATATATTAAAGTTCTCTTTCTTTAAATATATATAACTTTTTGCTTTCACAGAGATGGAAAAAAAGCTGAAAGAAGAGAGAGAAACTCGAGAGAAAGCTGAAAATAGGGTTGTTCAGATTGAGAAACAATGTTCCATGTTAGATGTTGATCTGAAACAATCTCAGCAGAAGCTAGAGCATTTGACTGAAAATAAAGAAAGGATGGAGGATGAAGTAAGAAAAATAGAACTGATTTTGTTTATTTTTAAAAGAGAAACTACCATGTTATGAATGAAGAGTTATTTGTAATTTAAATACCATGGAGGAGATTTGAAATAACTCACATGTATCTATGTTCAGTACTATATGATCATCCTACATACAGAATTCTTATCTTCAAATAATTATTGAATGTTCATTCTGTAGGGACTATACCATTTTGTACTTTGATAGTCAATTGTACTGAAGTGTCAGAGGGCCTCCCCAGAAGAAACTGACCATCTGCTTTAAAAAAACAAAAAAACCCCCAAAAAACAGCTTTTATCGTTAACTGTCCTATAATCCTAAAGAAAAAAGTATTTGCTCTTAGATTTTTTTTCTTTTTTTGAGACAGAGTCTCACTTTGTCACCCTGGGTAGAATGCCATGACATCATAGCTCACAGCAACATCATACTCTTGGACCCAAGCTATCCTCTTGCCTCAGCCTCCCCAGTAGCTGGGACTACAGAGACCAACCGTAACACCCATCTAGTTTTCTCTTTTTAGTAGAGACAGGGTCTTGCTTTGCTCATGCTGGTCTCAAACTCCTAAGCTTAGGCAATCTACCAGCCTTGGGCTCTCAGCATACTAGGATTACAAGTGTGAGCCACTGAGCCTGGCCTGCTCTTCTGTTTTTTAAACAGTGCAGTCTTTTCTAGGTTAGATTGATAGAAAGCACAGGATACACATATACAACAATAAAATGATATTATATCCTGTAGTTACTTGATGTATTTTAGAATTTATTTCTAAAACTGAATGTAGGCGTGGCGCCCGTAGCTCAGTGGTTAGGGTGCCGGCTACATACACAGGGACTGGTGGGTTTGAACCCAGCCCAGGCCTGCTAAGCAACAATGATAACTTCAACAACATAAAAAAAGTAGCCGGGCATTGTGGTGGGCGCCTGTAGTCCCAGCTACTTGGGAGACTGAGGCAAGAGAATCGCTTAAGCCCAAGAGTTTGAGGTTGCTATGAGCTGTGATGCCACAGCACTCTACCAAGGGCAACATAGTGAGACTCTTGTCACAAAAAAAATAATAATAAATAAAATTGAATGTAGAAAGGCCTCATAAGGAAAGGTAGGTTGCTACCGATTTTAGAGGTTGAATAAGACCTCAAAAGGTGGTAGTTTGAGACCGAGAGCTTGTCTTGGTAAAAGAAATATTATCAGTAAAGGTATGGGTAAGAGTGAGTACTAGATGGGTAAGAAAATGGATAAGTAAGGGACAAAACAGAACTTGATCTGACCAGAGAAGAGACATGTTGAGTAGTTGTGGGATAAACCTGAGGGTCAAAGTATTGCTGTTCTTTAAAACTTGCATGAGAGCCATAGGTGGAAACATTCTTTTAGGAAAATTAATCTGGCAGTGGTATATAGAATGTACTAGAAAGGAGAAAGTTTAGAGATATCTGTAAGAAGCAGCATGCAGGAGGAATGTACGTTGAAAAAATGAAAGATCATTTTAAAAACACAATTTTTTCACCATCTTTGATTTGCCTGGTTCTGGGCTAGGAATTGGGATTACTAAGGCAAGTAAGATATAGGTATGGTCTTGACTTTATTGGAAAGCCAAGAGAGAGAGATACTAAAATAATTACAAGCATGACAAATAATTAAAAGGAAGTACAGATGCTGTAGGAGTGTGTGACTAATCACATCCAGGAGATAAGGAAAGCCTTGCTGAGGGTATGACATTTAAGTTAAAACTGAATAGCTTGTACAAGAACTCTGAGAGTTTATTGGATTTGAGGATCTGAAGAAGGTGATCAGATTATAGAGAATAGACAATGATAGGATTACAGAAGTAGAAAGCAGATCATGAAGGGCATTGTAAACCACTGTAAGAATTTTGAATTCTTTGGTCCCAGCACCTAATGACCACTTGGTCAATGTTTGTTGAATTGAATTAAATATACATTCCGTTTGTTTTGTAAGATTTGGAGGGTTGTAGACTAGAGTACATAAACCTTACCCCATTGTAACGCTCCCCCTAACGTGACTTTGTCTAATAGCAGTGGAGTCTCATTATGTTGCCCAAGCCTGGAATGCAGTGGTATATTCATAGATGACCAGCCTTCTGAAGAGATGGGACCAATAGCCAGAAGCCACTGTACCTAGCTTAAAATAGCTTTTTTTGTTTTTGTTTTGTTTGAGACAGAGTCTTACTCTGTGCCTTGGGTAGAGTATTGTAGCATCATAGCTCACAGCAACTTCAAAGTCTTGGGTTCAAGCGATCCTATTGCCTCAGCCTCCCAAGTAGCTGGGACTACAGGCACCCACCACCACGCCTGGCTAGCTTTTTTATTTTTAGTAGAGACAAGGTCTTGCTCTTTTTCAGGCTAATCTAAAACTCCTGAGCTCAAGGGATCTACCCGCCTCTGTCTCTCAGAGTGCTAAGATTACAGGCATGAGCTACCAGCCCTAAAATAGCTTTTATGGTCACTTTGTATGAACTCCAAAATTTCCATGCTGGTCAGGGTAGAAAGAAACCAGATTTTTTTCCTAAACTCATTTCTGAAATTTGTTAATTAATTAGATGCAACAGTAAATCTCAAATAACGTGTAATAAATTATTAAAGAAATTTAAGATCCCAATTATTTTTCTCACTTGCAGGTTAAGAATCTAACCCTACAACTGGAGCAGGAATCAAATAAGCGGCTGTTGTTACAAAATGAATTGAAGACTCAAGCATTTGAGGCAGACAATTTAAAGGTTTTACAAAAGCAGATGAAACAGGAAATAAATACTTTATTGGAAGCAAAGAGGTTGTTAGAATTTGAGTTAGCTCAGCTTACAAAGTAAGCCTTGGGAATCACGTTATTTCTTTCTTTTTTGTGTTTGGCAGTGGCCTATGTGTTAAATATTTTGTATGTGTACAGATTATGTACTTAGAGTTTGTGAAAGAAAGAAAAAAGCATTTAAAACTAAAAGAATTTATTTGCAAAGAAGGTTTAAAAGGGAGTTCAGGTTTTGGAAAGACTGGCTAACTAAATAAAAAATACATGTCTTTAAAGGGAAACAAAAAGGAGATCTGACTTTTTATGTTTAGGATAAAAAACACAATTTTATCCTATGATTTTCATATCCACACAAATCATCATGTTTCTTCAGATTAGAATTATAAAAATCAGAGATAAATTTCTTTTTATTAAGGCAATAATACCCTACAGAAAATGTTCAGTGTTTCTTTCTTTCTTTTTTTTTTTTTTAAGACAGACTTTCTGTTGCCCAGGCTAGGGTGCTATGACCTCAGCCTATCAGCCTAGCTCAGAGCAACCTCAAACTCCTGGGGGTTTTTTGTTTGTTTTGTTTTGTTTTTAATTTTTTTTTTTTTTTTTAATTTCAGTTTGCTTGTTCATTCTTTTTTGTTTGAAGTACTCATTTTTTGTTGATTTTCTTCTTCCTCTGGTGGTGCTGGCTGTTTTTGATGATGTTAGTAGAGACAGGGTCTTACTCTGGCTCACTGCTGCTCATACTGGTCTTGAACCTCTGAGCTCAGACAATCCATTCGCCTCGGCCTCCCACAGCGCCGGGACTACAGGCGTGAGCCACCAGGCCCAGCCAAACTCCTGGGTTTAAGTGATCCTCCTGCCTGAGCCTCCTGAGTAGCTGGGACTATAGGTGCCTGCCACAACACCTGGCTAATTTTTCTATTTTTAGTAGAGACAAGGTCTTGCTCAGGCTGGTCTGCAACTCCTGAACTCAAGTGATCCTCCCACCTCAGCCTCCCAGAGTGCTAGGATGACATGTGTGAGCCAGCATCGCCCAGCTGAACTTCCTTTTTTAAGAGACTAGAATTAGGCGTGGTGATGCTATATTGTGTTTTGTTTTGTTTCTTTGGTTCATCTCAGAATGTAAAGTGTATTTTTTATTCTGTTACTCTTGAGATGTGATATGCCCTGCTTACATGAAACATGTAGAAAGCTAGGTGTCAGTATTGCTTTCAGAATTTATGTAAGGACATATATACTTCAGAAATTTACTATCGAAGATGGGCACTTCTTACACTAAGTTGTATTTCTTCCAAATTTGTTTGATAATAAATTCAGTTGCCAGCTTTATTTACGACTTAGTGATTCTTGGATAAAATTGTCAGTTTTGATTAAGTTGGATTTATATTGATGAAATTCTTTTCCCCTTTTAGAGCCACCATTTTTAACAAGTAATATGTTTTATATTTTTCTTCTCCCAAAATAACTTGCTCATCAGTTATTATGTACTTTTTATCAGCCATCTGCCTTTTTAGTCACTGAAAATACAAACCTATTACTATCTAATATGAAAGCCTAGTGGCTGCTGATAAATTATTAATCCTTGAAAATCTGTATCTTTGGGATGCATTGTATTTCTCTTTTTGAGTTTGTTCGCTCTATGAGTTTGTTCTCTTTGTTTGGTGTGTATTATATACATGTAGTTGTCTCTATCTACCGTCTTCCTCATTTGTCAATTGATTGTTCTGGCTTTTCCTTCCTATTGAAGTATGCTTTTCAAAACCAACATTATTTTAGTAACTTTAGCAAACTAAGAATAATATGAAGTCTAGTATAAATAGGAACATTTATTTCTTATTTTTCTTTTATCTGAAGACAATATAGAGGAAACGAAGGACAAATGCGAGAACTACAAGATCAGCTTGAAGCCGAGCAGTATTTCTCGGTAAGTGAGAATCATTTTTTTTTTTTTTTCAATGAATCATTCAAGATGATTCATTTAAAAAAGTGACTTCTTTTTCATTGAAAAAGAATCATTCACCTATGAAGCTAGTGTATGGTGCCTCATGATCATATTAATGTACACAGCTATGATTTAATAAAAAAATAAATAAATAAAAATTAAAAAAAAAGAATCATTCACATAAAAGGATCTAAATAAATTACAGTGACTTTCTATTTTTTGTCTATTTTCCTTGTTAGCATCTTAGGCTATCATTGGTGTATGTTTTTTATTTTATTTTATTTTTTGAGACAGAGTCTCAGTATGTCACCCTTGGTAGAGTGCCATGGCATTACAGCTCACAGCAACCTCCAACTCTTGGACTTAAGTGATTCTCTTGCCTCCAGCCTCCCAAGTAGCTGGGACTACAGGCGCCCACCACAACACCCAGCTATTTTTTCTTATTGTTGCCATCGTCATTGTTGTTTAGCTGGCTGGGCCGGGTTCGAACCCGCCAGCCTTAATTAAAAAAAAATTGAGGGTGGTGCCTGTGGCTCAAGGAGTGGGGCGCCAGCCCCATATACCAGAGGTGGCAGTTTCAAACCCGGCCCCAGCCAAAAACTGCAAAAAAAAAAAAAAAAAATTGATGTTGAAATTCTTTCCCTGAGTGCATATTAACCTTAATTATTCAAAGTGCATACTACTAACTCCTGCAAGGTAGTCTGTAGTATTCTGTACACTTACTGTTCGTATACTTCCACAGGGTGACCATCCAGTGCTTTTAGATGTTTGGATGGATGTCAAATGCTTGTGATGGTTCCCGGGATTCTTGATTTTGCCTCTAGAAAATAAAATAAAAACCTGACCCTATCTCGTGATTGTTGATTGCTTATGATAATTGGGTTACATTATATTTAATTTGATAAGCTGTTAAGAAGCAAATGTGTGATTTGTCTTTAATCAGGGTTTTATATCAGATTACTTCTTTAATTCCTTTAATTACTTAAATAAGTTTCAGTATTTGAAGTCAGACAGAAGAGATGAGAACCTGGTTTCAAAAGCCAAAATGGACTGTTTAATTTTAGAAATTATAAATACTTGAACTAGAACAAGTCCTTACTCTTTCTTCATTTTCATTCCCTTAGAAATGTATTTTCCCCTAGAAAAGTACTGTTTCTTAGAGGGATAATTAAGTGCACAGTATAAAAATAGTTCTTCCCAGGTATTCACAGACCCTTGCTGTTTTTTTGTTTTTCATTCCATCTTTTAAACTAAAAAGGGTGGTTTGAAAAGAAAAACTTATAGATATCAGAACTAAAAGTTTATTGTACAACTTCAGCAACTTACACAATGAGTCTGATCTGCTAACAGAGTTGACAAAAGCCTAGTGAATTAATTAAGAACCATCATACTGTGAGGAGCATATGTCATTGGTAATGTTAACAGAATATCTGTTCAATCTTAATTTGTGTATACTCCTTCTACCTCATCTCCAACCACACACTTTATCCCGCTCACCCAAAAGGGAAGTGATTTTTCTAACATGGTTCATTTCAAGGATTGATCTAATCTTTAAATTCTTAGTATGGGCTGAGTTTCTTTTTTTATTTGGTTGGTTTGTTTTTGAGATGGAATCTCACGTTGTTGCCTTCGGTAGAGTTCTATGGCATCAGAGCTCACAGCAACCTCACTCTTGGGCTCAGGTGATTCTCTTCCCTTAGCCTCCCGAGTATCTGGGACTACAGGCATCCACCACAACACCCGGCCATTTTTAGAGACAGGGTCTTGCTTTTGCTCAGGCTGGTATCAAATCTGTGAGCTCAGGCAGTCCATCCGCCTTGGCCTCCCAAAGTGCTAGGATTACAGGCAGGAGCCACTGCAGTCGGCCCTGGCTGAGTTTCTTTATAATACTTTCTTGAGTAATTAGAATTATTATATACTTCATTAAGATATAATTTCTATATAATACATTATGCCTATTTTAAGCATACAGGTCAATACATTCTGACAGATGTGTACACCTGTGTGACCACACTACAATCAATATGTAGAACATTTTCTTTAGGAAAAAAAGTTCCTTTGCATCCCTTTGGAGTCAATCTTACCCAGCAATGACTATTTGGCTGTCACTATTGATTATTTTCACCTGTTCTAGAACTTCATATGCATGGAATCACACAATATATACTCCTTCTTTAGTATCTGGTTTGTTTGACTTGGCATATTTTTTAAAATGTATCATGTTGCATTTATCTGTAGTTTGCTCCTTTTTATTTCTAAGTAGTGTAGCTTTGTCACAATTTTTTTAACCTAGGAGTTGATGGATATTTGGATTGCTTATAATTTGGAGCTGCTGTGAACAATGCCACAGTGAAAATTAACGCACAGGGCCAGGTGCAGTGGCTCACACCTGTAATCCTAGCACTCTGGGAGGCCAAGGCAGGTGGATTCCCTGAGCTCACAGGTTCAAGACCAGCCGGAACCAAGTGGGAGTGCCCCATCTCGAAAAAATAGCCAGGCATTGTTGCAGGTGCCTGTAGTCCCAGCTACTTGAGAGGCTGAGACAAGAAAATTGCTTGAGGCTCAGTGCCAATAGCACAGTGGTTATGGCGCCAGCCACATACACCAAGGCTGGCGAGTTCAAACCTGGCCCAGGCCAGCTAAACAACAATAACAACTACAACAAAAAAATAGCCAGGCATTGTGGCGGGCACCTGTAGTCTCAGCTATTTGGGAGGCTGAGGCAAGAGAATCGCTTAAACCCAGGAGTATGAGGTTGCTGTGAGCTCTGATGCCAGGGTACTCTACCGAGGGTGACAAAGTGAGACTCTGTCTTCAAAAAAAAGAAGAGAAAAAAAAAAGGGAGAGAGAAGAAAAGAAAATTAATGCATAAGACTGTGTATGGAAATTTATTTGCATTGGTCACGAATAAATACTTGGGAGTAGAGGTGTTGGATCTAATGGTGATTTCTAATAAACTGCCATGCCATGTTTTAACCTACCATAAGCAGTTATTTATCATTTCTTTTACAGACACTTTATAAAACCCAAGTAAAAGAACTTAAAGAAGAAATTGAAGAAAAAAACAGAGAAAATTTAAAGAAAATACAGGAACTGCAAAATGAAAAGTATGTCCATTTTTTTTTAGAACAAGAATCAATACAATAGGCATTCTTAAGTGTGAAACAGTGAGCTGTGCCATTTTTCTGGTGGGACTGGTATAGCACAATTCATTGGGCTAATTCAGAACGAGTCAGACTGAAATTTACCTTGATGGTAAAGAAACAGTGTAATAAATCAGCACTAGCAATGGCACAGACGTTCATTAAACTGACAAAAATGTTTTGGCAATTAATTGTTTTCAAGGGTCTTTATCCTCTATTTGTATATAAATAATTTACACAAAAATTATTGTATATAAGTAATTCATGTTGTATTTTCAGATCATTATTTCTAAATCAGATAAAGGTTTATAGCCGGGCACTGTGGCTCATGCCTGTAATCCTAGCACCCTGGGAAGCCGAGGTGGGTAGATAGCCTGAGCTTATAGGTTGGAGGCCAGCCTGAGTCAGAGGGAGACCTCGTCTCTAAAAATAGCCGAGGGTTGTGGCAGGAACCTGTAGTCCTAGCTACCTGGGAAGCTGACGCAAGAGAATGTGAACTGTGATGCCATGGCACTCAGTATACTGACGGTGACAAAGTGAGACTCTGTTTCAAAAAAAAAAAAAAAAGGTATATAAAAATACCTAAAGGTCCTCCTCCTAGTATTATCATGTAGGTTGATTTTCATTACATGTGTTTAGGGCCTTAGAAGGAAAAAACCCTTTAAAGCTACTTAAATATAACAACCACATTTTAGAGTGCAGCTGACTGGCCTGTAGAGATTGATACAGGAGCTAGATAGTGTTAGAACAGACACTGCAATTAGTGCTCTGACATTGTTATATTCTCTTTACATTTAACCATCTTTGAAAGAAATTTAAAACTATTTAAATATTATAGAAGCAAAAACAGAAAACAGCAAAACAATGCAGTTTTATGAGTTACATTAACAAGTATCATCGTAACTATCATGCATGAATGAGAAAGAACCTTGTTATGCATTTCAGAAGCCCATTGCATCCTGCCTTTTAATTGTGCCTTCTTTCTTCCCACCAAAAGAGTAATCACTATCCCGACGTTTATTTGTTGAAGAAACTGGATCTTTTGTCCTTCAGTTTTGATTTTGGTGATCTCATTTCCATAGTTAGTTGAACATTTCCCCACTCCCTTTCTCTATGTTTCCTGAAGATCAGTAGTTAAATCTAGAGTTATTCTGTCCAAATATGGTAGCCACTAGCCATATTGTAGTCAACCAATTAAATTTAAATTTTAATTCATTTACATAAAATTAAAACTTTAATTCCTCAGCCATATTTCAGGTATTCAATAGTCCCATTTGATTAGTGTCTACTGTATTAGATAGCACAGATACAGAACATTGTAAAAAGTCATTATTGGACATTCCTGATCTGGTGGCTTAAAGAGATTCAAATTTCATTTTTAGAAGGAAGAAAACAACTTCATGGGCTCAGCGCCCATATCTGAGTGGTTAGGTTTCCAGCCACATACACAGACTCTGACGGGTTCGAACCCATCCCTGGCCTGCTAAACAACAATGACAACTGCAACAAAAAAATAGCCAGGCATTGTGGTGGGTGCCTATAGTCCCAGCTACTTGGGAGTCTAGGCAAGAAAATCGCTTAGGCCCAAGAGTTTGAGGTTGCTGTGAGCTGTGATGCCACGGCACTCTACTGAGCGCAACATAGTGAGACTGTTTCAAAAAAAACTACTTCATGTATATAATTTTATTTTTGAGACAGAGTTTCATATTGTCACCTTGGGTAGAGTGCCCTGGCCTCTTAACTACAGTAACCTCAAACTCTTGGGCTCAAGTGGTCCTCTTGCCTCAGCCTCCCAAGTAGCTGGGATTACAGGTGCCCCCCACAACACCAGGCTAGTTTTTATTTTATTTATTTATTTGTTACTCCCTTCTATACTAACGAGGAGCCAGGCTACTTTTTAGAGATGAGGTCTTGCTCTTGCTCAGGCTGGTCTGGAACTATTGAACTCCCAAGCTCAGGCCATCCTCCCACCTTGGCCTCCCAGAGTGCTACAATTATAGGCATGAGCCACTGAGCCTAATGTCTGGTTGCTTCTCTTTGTTGTTAAGAACCATTGACACTTAGTCTTAGATCCTTAGTAGGTAAGGTGTTACAAAATGGAGATATTTTATTTTTATTGTTTTTTCTTCATTTTTTTATTAGAATATATAACTTTTATTTTAAATTTGTTTAAGAGACAAGGTCAGTGTCCATAACTCAGTGAGTAGGATGCCAGCCACATACACTGAGGCTAATGGGTTTGAACTCGGCCCAGGCCTGCTAAACAACAATGACAACTGCAACAAAAAAATAGCCAGGCATTGTGGTACGCACCTGTAGTCCCAGCTACACGGGAGGCTGAGGTAAGAGAATCGCTTTAGCCCAAGAGTTTGAGGTTGCTGTGAGTTGTGATGCCACAGCACTCTACTGAGGGTGACATAGTGACACTCTGTCTCAAAAAAGAAAAAAAAAGAGAGAGAGAGACAGTCTTGGCCTGTTGCCCAGGCTAGTTTTGAATTCCTGATGTTAAGCAATTCTCCTACCTTACCCTCCCAAAGTTCTAGAATTACAAGCGTGAGCACCCAGCCTTTCTGCTACTTTTTATGTTTGCTTTCTTTCTTTCTTTTTTTTTTTTTTATAGCCCTGAGAAGAACATTAACAGCTTCTGTCCCTGGTAATATCTACACCTCAGTCTATCTTATACATAGGGATATGTGTTGTTAGTGAGCTGTCTACTAACCAACCTCTTTTTTTTTTTAATTGCCCGAAACACTGGTTTTTGCTCAGTTCTTATCCTTATTTTCTCTATGCATTTTGCTTGAGGCCATTTTTTCCCATGTTACATAGTATCTGTGACATTGCACTATCCTAAATTTATCCCTCTCTTTTTTAATTTTTTTTGACTTTAAAAAAAATTTTTTTATTTAATCATAGCTGTGTACATTAGTGCAATCAAGGGATACAATGTGCTGGTTTCTCTTTTTTTTTTTTTTTTTTTTGTAGAGACAGAGTCTCACTTTATGGCCCTCGGTAGAGTGCCATGGCATCACACAGCTCACAGCAACCTCCAACTCCTGGGCTTAAGCGATTCTCTTGCCTCAGCCTCCCGAGTAGCTGGGACTACAGGCACCCACCACAACGCCCAGCTATTTTTTGGTTGTAGTTCAGCTGGGGCCGGGTTTGAACCCACCACCCTCGGTATATGGGGCCGGCACCTTACCGACTGAGCCACAGGCACCGCCCAATGTGCTGGTTTCATATACAATCTGAAATATTCTCTTTTTTTTTTTTTTGAGACAGAGCCTCAAGCTGTTGCCCTGGGTAAAGTGCCGTGGCATCATAGCTCACAGCAACCTCAAACTCCTGGGCTCAAGCGAGTCTCCTGTCTCTGCCTCCCAAGTAGCTGGGACTACAGGTGCCCGCCACAACGCCTGCTATTTTTTGGTTGCAGCCATCATTGTTGTTTGGCAGGCCAGGGCTGGATTCGAACCCGCCAGCTCAGGTGTATATGGCTGGCACCTTAGCCGCTTGAGCCAAAGGTGCTGAGCCACAATCTGAAATATTCTCATCAAACTGTTCAATGTAGCCTTCTTTCTTTCTTTTTTTTTTTTTTTTTTTTTTTGTCGTTGTTGTTGTTGTTGCAGTTTTTGGCCAGGGCTGGGGTTTGAACCCGCCACCTCCAGTATATGGGGCTGGCACCCTACTCCTTGAGCCACAGGTGCCTCCCCCTGCTGCTTTTTATAGAAAACTTACTTGTAAAGTGGCATACCAGGTATCAGATGTCCTCTTTCCCTATTCTTTCTTTTTTGTTTGTTTGGGGTTTTTTTGGCAGGGGCTGGGCTTGAACCCCCCACCTCCAGCATATGGGGCCGGTCCCCTACTCCTTTGAGCCACAGGTGCTGCCCTCCCTATTCTTTTTTTTTTTTTTTTTTTTAGCCGGGGCTGGGTTTGAACCCGCCACCTCTGGCATATGGGACAGGCGCCCTACTCCTTGAGCCACAGGCGCCACCCAAGCCGTCCCTATTCTTTCTTGAGCTTACTCCAGTTGGACTTTTGCATTCATCACTCTAATAAAATGACTCACCACTAGGTTACTGGGTTCTTCCTAATAGTTAAAGACAATAGTTAGTTCTAGGTCCTCAATTAATAGCAGCAAATTTCTTTACTTGGCTTCTGCAATACTACACCTTATTTTTCTCTAACTGAACTAGCTACTCTCTTTTGAGTTCTTTGCTCCTTTGTTCCTTCTCATATCTAAGATCATTACAGTTTAGAGGGCCCAAGGGATTACTTCCTGGTTCTCATCTGGCCTCATGGTTCTAAATAGCATCAAGGTACAAGTACATTCTCCCTTGAATTCCCGGGTAGTATATCCAGCTGTCTATTGGACATCTCTACTTGAGTGTTCAGTAAGCATCTCATGCTTATCAAGTCTGGAGAAAAGTCCTGATTCCCTCATTTTGCCAGCCTGCTCGTCCCTTCTTCCCCATTTCAGAAATTATCAATTCTGTTATTCCCAGTTGTTTTAAGTCTAAAATTCAAAGTCATCTTAGAGTCTTTTTTTAAATCTTTGTATGCAATCTTAACAAATTTTCTCTAAAATTTTTAGTTGTATCTAAAAATTATACATTGAATCTGACCACTTCTTACCTCTGTGCCATTTGCTGACTTGGTCCAAGCTGCCATTGTCTCCAGTCTTTATCTCTCAGTAGCCTCCTAACTGGTATCCCTGCTTCTACCATTGTCCTCCTACTGTCTGATCTTAATACATAAAGGATGATCTTTTTAAAACATCAAAGTACCAGAAAAAAACCCAAAAGTCCTTCATTGTCTTAGAAAACCCTACAATGTCTGTTGTTTTCTTCCTTCATCTTCCTTACAACATTTCTCACAACTTCCCCCTATCTCTCACTATAACTCATCTTTATTCAGACCAACCTTGGGGCATTTGTTCCTTGATTTTCCCTCTCCCTAAAACACTGTATTCCCAGATACCTGCATGGTTCACTTCCTTTGTGTCTCTTCTTTGTTTGTTTGTTTGTTTGTTTTTTGTAGAGACAGAGTCTCACTGTACTGCCCTCGGGTAGAATGCCATGAGGTCACATGGCTCACAGCAACCTCTAACTCTTGGGCTTATGTGATTCTCTTGCCTCAGCCTCCGGAGCAGCTGGGACTACAGGCGCCCGCCACAACGCCCGGCTATTTTTTTGTTGCAGTTTGGCCGGGGCTGGGTTTGAACCCGCCACTGCCTGCATATGGGGCCGGTGCCCTACTCACTGAGCCACAGGCACCTCTTCTTTAATGTCATCTTAGCAGAGAGGCCTCTTTGATTTCCCTGTAATAAAATATCAGCCACATTCATGGTTTTTCTACCTTTCATCTTTTTTTGTTTGTTTTGAGACAGAGTTTCACTTTGTTGCCCTTGGTAGAGTGCCCTGACAGCTCACAGGTGTCATAGCTCACAGCAACCTCAAACTCTTTGAGTTCAAGTGATACTCTTGCCTCAGCCTTCTGAGTAGCTAGGAGTACAGGCGCCTGCCACAACACTCAGCTGTTTTTAGAGATGGGGTCTCACTCTGGCTCAGGATGGTTTCAAACCTGTGAGGCAAACCACTCCGCTCGGCCTCCCAGAGTGCTGGGCTTTCAGGCGTGAGCCACCGCGCCCGGCCCTACCTTTTGTCTTTTATCATTCTCTGTGGCATACTTTATATTACTTGTTCATTTCTTAAATTGTCTCATGCTCCCTGTGGGCAGGAACTTTGTTACTGCTAAGATCCTTAATTCCTAGAGCAGTATTTGGCACAAAGGAAATATTCAAATGAATAGTTTTTGGGTGAAAGGACTGAATATTCCTTTTCTGTGGTTACTATATGTCCCCTTCTTTAGCTCAAGGCAGAAAATTTTATTTGTAATACTTCCTTACTAGGAAATAGAAGGTGAGTTTTTGAGCACCTACTATATACAGGGTGTACAGTGGTGATTGTTGGATAAAATAGCTTATCCAAAAGATGCAAGCTCATCGAATGTCAGAACTAGAAGGCACCTCACAGATAATTTAGTTTAAGCCTCTAATTTATAGATTTGATTCATCTGGGAACTTGCCCAGCATCCCTAAAGAAGAGAATAAATATCTAGCCCGGCCAGACAGTGACTTTTCCAGTGTGCTATGCTGCCTTCCATTTCAACATCCACAATAAATTCATTTCAAAATAGACTGTTTGCAGGGCAGCACTTGTGGCTCAAAGGAGTAGGGCGCCAGCACCATATGCTGGAGGTGGCGGGTTCAAACCCAGCCCTGGCCAAAAACTGCAAAAAAAAAAAATTGACTGTTTGCCATTGCTTTATTACCTTTACTTAGTTAAGCACAAAGCATATAGAAGATCAAATAGTTCTAGGGCAGCGCCTGTGGCTCAGTCGGTAAGGCGCCGGCCCCATATACCGAGGGTGGCGGGTTCAAACCTGGCCCCGGCCAAACTGCAACCAAAAAATAGCCAGGCGTTGTGGCGGGCGCCTGTAGTCCCAGCTACTCGGGAGGCTGAAGCAAGAGAATCGCTTAAGCCCAGGAGTTGGAGGTTGCTGTGAGCTGTGTGAGGCCACGGCACTCTACCGAGGGCCATGAAGTGAGACTCTGTCTCTACAAAAAAAAAAAAAAAAGAAGAAGAAGATCAAATAGTTCTTTACATTAGTATAATTTTTTATTAAGATTTTATTTTATTTTATTTCTTTTTTAGAGACAGAGTCTCACTTTGTCACCTTTGGTAGAGTGCCATGGCGTCACAGCTCATAGCAACCTTCAGCTCTTGGGCTTAGGCAATTCTCTTGCCTTAGCCTTCTGAGTAGCTGGGACTACAGGTGTCCGCCACAACGCTCGGCCATTTTTTTTGTTGCAGTTTGGCCGGTGCTGGGTTTGAACCCACCCCCCTCTGTACATGGGGCCACTGAGCCACAAGCACCACCCACATTGGTATAATTTTTTAAGTGTGAGAGGTTGAAGTCATTACTTTTATAGAAAGTCTGCAGTGGATTCAAAGTTTTTTTATTTTATTTTATTTTTTTTATTGAGACAGTCACACTTTGTAAAACCCTCAGTAGAGCGCTATGGCATCATAGCTCACGGCAACCTCAAACTCTTGGGCTCAAGTGATTCTCTTGCCTCAGCCTCCCTAGTAGCTAGGACTACAGGTGCCCACCATAACATAACGCCCGGCTATTTTGTTGTTGTTGTTGTTGGGCAGGCCTGGGTTCTAACCCACCAGCCCTGGAACATGTGACCAGCACCCTAACGACTGAACTATGGGCGCCCAGCCTCAAAGTTTATTTTAAGCAATAAAATATTTAGGTTTTATTAATAATTTGAAGATAATTGTGTTTTTAAGTATATGATTAATTTGGAAGAATGAACTAAATTTGTTTATATTAATTTCTTTTAAAAATCCATTGCAGAGAAACTCTTGCAACTCAGTTGGACCTAGCAGAAACAAAAGCCGAGTCAGAGCAGTTGGCTCGAGGGCTTCTAGAAGAGCAGTATTTCGAATTGACCCAAGAGAGCAAGAAAGCTGCCTCAAGAAATAGACAAGAGATTACAGATAAAGACCATACTGTTAGTCGGGTAAGTGTGATGATGAGATGTTATGTAACTTGATTTAAAATAGATCACATCTTAAAGTGTTAGGGTGAATATGTATATACGTGTATTTACTTCTACTTTATACATAATAGTTATTCTGTATTCATCTATAAAACAGCTGATATAATCTAAGACAGTTCTTTTTTTTTTTTTTTCTAAGACAGTTCTTAATGATTAAAATTCTTATTTAGGCTCAGCATCCATTGCACAGTGGTTACGGGTTCAAACCTGGCCTAGGCCAGCTAAAACAACAGTGACTACAACAACAACAACAACAACAACAACAACAACAAAAAATAGCCGGGCTCAGTGCCTGTGGCTCAAGCAGCTAAGGCGCCAGCCACAAACACCTGCACTGGTGGGTTCGAATCCAGCCTGGGCCCACCAAACTACAATGACAGCTGCAACCAAAAAATAGCCAGGTGCTGTGGTGGGTGCCTGTAGCCCAGCTTCTTGGGAAGCTGAGGCTGAGGCAAGAGAATTGCTTAAACCCAAGAGTTTGAGGTATGCCACAGTACTCTACCAAGGGCAAAATAGTGAGACTTTGTCTAAAAAAAAATTTTTTTTTATTCAATACATTGAACTTTTTTCCTTTCTGGCTATAAATGTTATTAGTTATATTTTATGTGAAGAAATGCTTAGCTTAAATTCATGTATTGCAACTGATCTTATGAGCCAGAATTCTGTGAAACTCAGAGCAACTATTTTGGGATGAGAAATTCTTTGGATAATCTACAAATCCATTATAAGAAATCCAATACTCCAGATGACTGCCAGATGAAGTGTATATATACATGTATGCCACCATCGAGTGCTCTGGTATAGACAGGCTCAGGTTCAAATCCTAGTGTTGGCTCTAAGAAGTTTTATTGTCTTGGCAAAGTCACTTGAACTTCTCTAAGCTTTAGATTGTTCATGTATAAAACAGTAGTACTATCCCACATGATTGTTATCAGGATTAAATGAAATAATACAGATAGAATGATTAATAAATATATCACTAAAAGCAAACAATAAATATTTTATTGTCATTTGCATCATCATTCAGATGAAGAAACTGAGGCCCAGGAAGATCATGACTTGGGTCATAGTAAACTAATTGCAGAGCTGGAACTCAATACAAATTCTCTGTTGTCCAGCCTAGTTCTTTCCCCCCCTTTTATTAATATCATATATGTTAGGTTTTTTAAATATCTAGGTTTATAATATATATTAATAAAAGGGGAGATTTCACTGAAATAGTTCGGGGAAGCTATTAACTTTTTTTTTTTTTTTTTTTCAGTTTTTGAACCTGCCACCTCCAGCATATGAGGCTGGTGCCCTACTCCTTTGAGTCACAGGCACTGCCCAAAGCTATTAATATTTTTTTTAATTTTGGACTTAATTATATCCACTTTATTTATTTATTTATTTTATTAATTTTATTTTTTTGCAGTTTTGGCCAGGGCTGGGTTTGAACCCGCCACCTCTGGCATATGGGGCTGGTGCCCTACACCTTTGAGCCACAGGCACCGCCCATATCCACATTTTTTTAATTAGAAATGAGGCTTTTTTTTGTTTTGTTTTGTTTTGTTTTTAGAGAGACAGAGTCTCACTTTATCGCCTTCAGTAGAGTGCTGTGGTGTCACAGCTCATAGCAACTTCCAACTCCTGGACTTAGGTGATTCTCTTGCCTCAGCCTCCCGAGTAGCTGGGACTATAGGCGCCCGCCACAACACCTGGCTAGAAATGAGGCATTTTCTTTTTTTTTTTTTTTTGTAGAGACAGAGTCTCACTTTATGGCCCTCGGTAGAGTGCCATGGCCTCACACAGCTCACAGCAACCTCCAACTCCTGGGCTTAAGCGATTCTCTTGCCTCAGCCTCCCGAGTAGCTGGGACTACAGGCACCCGCCACAACACCCGGCTATTTTTTGGTTGTAGTTTGGCCGGGGCCGGGTTTGAACCCGCCACCCTCGGTATATGGGGCCGGCGCCTTACCAACTGAGCCACAGGCGCCGCCCCAAAATGAGGCATTTTCTATAGTTTAGTAATGTCTTACGTGTCTTGCTCAGTAGAAAATGTAAAGTTTCATTTTAAAGAATATTGCTTTTAATATGAAGATAGTCATGATTCTATACCTTAAACCTTTGTGTGGTTTGTTCAGCTTGAAGAAACGAACAGCATGCTAACCAAAGACATTGAATTATTAAGAAAAGAAAATGAAGAGCTAACTGAGAAAATGAAGAGGGCAGAGGAGGGTATGTGGTTATTTTAAATCATCATGTTAAAACCAATTTAGTGATTAATCTTTAGCAATTTTTGTCTTATGTGTTAGGTTTTTTAAATATCTATTTTTGTGTATTAAATAGCTTCTGTAGCCTTAAGAGTTATCTTAATGAGATTACTGAAAGTTAACTATGTAGTATATACTAATTTAAATAATTAAGGACATTGATATTTGGGATGGAGAAATTGGAACCTGTGGCCTGAAGGCCACATGGTAACCTCCAGATCCTCCAGTGCAGCCCCTCGACCAAATCCAGACTTCACAGAAAAAAAATCTCTTTGTTAAAAGTATTTGTTCTGTGAAATTTTCATTCAGTCAAAAGGTCCCACAAAAGATCCAGAAGGCCACAGGTTCCCCACCCCTGAGCTATACAGTAACATTTTATGTTATTTGTTGACAGAGTGTAAGTTGAAGAAGGAGGAGGAAATCAGTAATCTTAAAGCTGCCTATGAAAAGAATATCAATACCGAACGAACCCTTAAAACCCAGGTATACATGCTTTCAGCTTTTTCCATGTTTTTGTATTTGAGTATCATATCTTTAAAGTTAATAATTGCTGTTTGTGCACATTTTCCTAAAACCGAGATTTATAGGTTCATGTTTGTCATTAGAACAAATGTAAATTCTTCCCCTCTTAACTATGGAAAATGTATTTTGTGAAATAGGAATTTGATTAAGAAAGCTATCACTTGTCTAGTAAGGTTGCACAGTTATACAAAGTAAGGACATAGGAGCCAAGGCATAGAAACCTTACTTGCTAGTACTATGGCCTAACTTAATGAGATTTAAATTGGATGGCTACTGTATAGATCTTTACTAATGGTATTATAATATTTGCATAGGCTGTTAACAAGCTGGCAGAAATAATGAACCGAAAAGATTTTAAAATTGATAGAAAGAAAGCTAATACACAAGATTTGAGAAAGAAAGAAAAGGAAAATCGAAAGCTACAACTGGAACTCAACCAAGAAAGAGAAAAATTCAACCAGATGGTAGTGAAACATCAGAAGGAACTGAATGAGATGCAAGCGGTAAGGCTTCTGTGTGCATGTGCGATTGATTTCTTAAGTTGTTATCACTGTATTTACCTATTATCTGTAACATTAAAACTTCTATCTTGTTTAGATTGGATTTTCTCATATAAAAAACACATATTTTATGCTCGGCCCCTATAGCTCAAGCAGCTAATACGCCAGCCACATACACCAGAACTGGTGGATTCGAATCCAGCCTGGGCCTGCCAAACAGCAATGACAGCTACAACCAAAAAATGGCCAGGCGTCGTGGTGGGTGCCTGTAGTCCCAGCTACTTGGGAGGCTGAGGCAAGAGAATCGCTTGAGTCCCGGAGTTGGAGGTTGCTGTGAGCTGCGATGCCACGGCACTCTACCCAGGGTGACAGCTTGAGGCTCTGTCTCAAAAACAAAAACAAACCAAAAAAACACACAGTTTATACTTTTCACAGTTTGGTCATTATTACTTCTAATATGAACCATGTTCGTGTAAAATTAAAGAGGCATTCTGTTGCCTATTACATCTTGAGTAATTTTTACTCATTGTTAGCTGCTTGATTGCAGGCCCTGTTTTGGCAGAGACAACCAAGGGTTTTGCCTGTTGGGTTCAGATTGAAATATGAATATGGCTGTTATAATATTGACATAATTGGGATAGAAGTTATGATATATTTTAGATTAGTTATTTTTCTAGGCAAGACTCACTTTTCTGAAATCAAAATATTAAGCATAATTCCATCATTTATAGTTTTACCATCCCGAGAAGTTTCTTATACCTTTTAGCCTATGTCCACACACTGTCCAGGTAATGGACACATTTACAACTTTGACTCAAACTACATATAACCAATTCATTTAACCCAAACTCTTCTATCCCCATTAGATTCTGAAATTTAAAATGTAAAAATAAAAATAAACTATTTCATTTGAAGAAAGAAAAGCATTTTCTATTGTTTTGACTTTTGGGGATGTCCCTTAAGTTTATAAATAAAAACTCCTTTAAAACAAGGAGAAAAGGAGTTTATCTAAGTAATGATTACTGAGAAAGTACTTACATTTCTATAATGGGTCAAAATCTGTGGTGGTAAACATTCACCAAGTTTACAGTAAATTTTAGGTATTAGCAACTTCTTTCTTCTTTTTTTTTTTTTGGCAGTTTTTGGCGAGGGCCGGGTTTGGACCTGCCACCTCTGGTATATGGGGCCAGCACCCTACTCCTTTGAGCCACAGGCACCGCCCAAGCAATTTCAATTACTTGTTTATATTTCAGTTAATGCTTAATGTTGGAAAATATTTGAGCCTGAATACTTATATTATCTTGATATTATTCAAAAATAGCAATTGGTAGAAGAATGTACGCATAGGAATGAGCTTCAGATGCAGTTGGCTAGCAAAGAGAGCGATATTGAGCAATTACGAGCTAAACTTTTGGACCTTTCGGATTCTACAAGTGTTGCTAGTTTTCCTAGTGCTGATGAAACTGATGGAAACCTTCCAGGTAAGAATAATTCTATTACATCATTCAAGTTTGCTTAAAGAGACATAGAAATTAGTGTGTATTTCTTTCCTTTGATTTTCTGTCATTTTGCCCATATAATTTTTTTTCTTGTTAAATCATAGCTGTGTGCCCATATAATTTTAAAAAATAATTCTGATTTCTGATAGTCAAGGCCTAATGATGATTATATACTTAGTGTGTTTGATAGAATAAAAACAGTTATAAACGAGCTTAGGCTATTAAAGTAGACCTGAGAAAATGTACCTGAATAGAAACCTAAAGAGGTTTATGAATTTATTGTGAGCAGCAGGTGTTTAAAGTTTTATGAATTCCTGTGCCAAAACTAAGAACATACTTTATTATCACAACTGCAGCAGCTGTATACAGAAACCTATCTAATGGAGTAGTGATAAATTTAATCAGACTTTGTTAAGTTTGGAGAAATAGGTAAAAAGGAGTTGGGTAAGGTAAGGTAAAAGGAGGCAGGTGAGTTCAAACCCAGCCCCAGCCTGCTAAACAACAATGACAACTGCAACAACAACAACAACAAAAAATAGCCAGGCGTTGTGGCAGGCTCCTATAGTCCCAGCTACTCAAGAGGCTGAGGCAAGAGAATCACTTAAATCCAGGAGTTTGGGATTGCTATGAGCTGTGACACCACAGCACTCTCCAAGGGCGACATACTAAGACTCTGTTTCAAAAAAAACTTACATGTTATACATTCTTAGTTCAAGCTTTAATAGATATTACTTGTTTTTGAGAATTTTGATACATGAAACTTGATACATCACTTCAAAAAAATGAATGATCGGGGTGGCACCTGTGGCTCAAAGTAGGGCGCAGGCCCCATATGCTGGAGGTGGCGGGTTCAAGCCCAGCCCCGGCCAAAAACTGCAAAAAAATGAATGATCTGTTTCTTGCTCAAGAAAATGGGACTCCAGGTGGGCACAGTAGCTCACGCCTATAATCCCAGCACGTGGGAGGCTGAGGCTCCCAGATTTGAGACCAGCCTGAGCCAGAGTGAGACCTCATCTCTAAAAAAAATAGTCGGGGGTTGTGGCGGGTGCTTGTAGTCCCAACTACTTGGGAGGCTGAATCAATAGAATTGCTTGAGCCCAAGAGTTTGAAGTTGCTGTGAGTTATGACACCATGGCACTCTACCAGGGGTGACAAAGTGAGACCCTGTCTCAAAAAAAAAAAAAAAGTGGGACTCCACTATCACATAGAGGATGAAGACTTTAAAAAAAAAAAAAAAAGTGGGTCTTGGGCGGCACCTGTGGCTCAAAGGAGTAGGGTGCCGGCCCCATATGCCGGAGGTGGCGGGTTCAAACCCAGCCCCAGCCAAAAACTGCATATAATAGCCGGGCGTTGTGGCGGGCGCCTGTAGTCCCAGCTACTTGGGAGGCTGAGGCAAGAGAATCACTTAAGCCCAGGAGTTGGAGGTTGCTGTGAGCTGTGTGAGGCCATGGCACTCTACCGAGGGCCATAAAGTGAGACCCTGTCTCTACAAAAAAAAACTGCATATAAATAATAAATAAAAAAAAAAAGTGGGTCTCAAAGTAAGAAGTGAATTTAACTGCTGTGTGTATACCATATGATTCCTGCCCTCATTTTTTGATGGCTTTGCTAGTCCAAAATCAGGTATCTGAGAAAGAAAGGACAGGGAAGGAATATTTTGTATTCTAATGGCCAAGGAATTCTTTCTGTTTTTCTATTTTTGGCTCTCTGAAACTGCCTGCCTCTTGAAAAATGTGTAATTACACACATGATTCATTACTGAGGATCACTTTGGATTTAACAAGAACTTCTAGCTTCAGCTGTTATTTAAACATCTTTCTAAAGTTAGACTTACTCATCAATAAGAATATGACTTTTGGAGGTGTTTGGCTACATTCCTTCAATTGTTGAACTGAAACTGTAGTTTAATTCCTACTGCATTGCCCAACTCCTTTTACCTGTTTCTCCAAACTTAATAAAGTCTGATTAAATTTATCACTACTGCATTAGATAGACTTCTGTATACAGCTGCTGTGGTTGTGATCATGAAGTATATTCTTAGTTTTAACACAAGAACATATAAAACTTTAAACAGCTGCTACTCACAAAACCACAGTTTTCTCTAGCGAGAGGTGTAGCAGCAGCTTTGACTTTCACCATGGAGTTAGGCTGCTCAAAATAAATTCAAGATACTCCTGGAGTTATCTACTAAAGGGATTTTAACTTATTTAGTATCTTGATCAGGCTTTCCCCCCTTTATTCTGCCCACTACCCTTTAACTTTGTTTATAATGTTTTCTCTGCATTGGGTTAAACATTTTAGAGACTGGTACATTACTGGTGTATACTATTTAGAACACTTAAATTGAAAAATGAGTTGGTGAGACCACTAACAAAGAATAAGGTGATGAGTTTATCACCTGGCTTATTCAGGGAGGCTAAACTTAGACTAGGATTGTCAGATGGGTTGATTGGCAGACTTAGAGTAGGAATACATTTACATTTCAGAAATCTGTCCCAATAAATTGACTTAGGAGTCATTCAGCAAAGAGATTTAAAAATATTTCTACTGGCTGCATTCTATGTATGTTGCTTAGAATATCGGTGTGCTTTTAGGGATTTTATGTTTAAGGTTTTAAAGCCTAAACCAAGTAAGAAAGGAAAAAAAAAGATGGCCATTCCCCATTAGTATAAAATAAGGCAAATAGGATTCTTCTTTTCCTATTACTGTGTTCTCAGTCTAGAAACTGCAAAATCTCAACAGTGCTGAATCTTGACTTTCATGTTGGAAGTCAGAATTAATGGATAATCTTTATCAGTGTTATTTATCTCTCTTCGTGTCAGATATTTTGCTAGTAAATTGAAAGTCTCAAAAATGGCCCCTAACAAAGTTAAGGCTTTGTAGTCATATCTAGGAAGAATTCTTGAAGAATTTTGATACTCCTTAAAGACTAAAAAAGGAAGGACTTTGAACAGATTAAGTTTACTCATGGTTAAAATAATGGCTTTTTGAAATATGGTCATATTTTTAGTTTAATGGGTTTTTTTAAGTAGTTGGGTGAACTGATACTGTGACTTCTTTTTTTTTTTTTTTTTTTTTTTTTTTTTTTGAGACAGAGCCTCAAGCTGTTGTCCTGGGTAGAGCGCTGTGGCATCACAACTCACAGTAACCTCCAACTCCTGGGCTTAAGCGATTCTCTTGCCTCAGCCTCCCAAGTAGCTGGGATGACCCGCCACAATGCCTGGCTATTTTTTGGTTGCAGCCGTCATTGTTGTTTGGCAGGCCCAGGCTGGATTCGAACCCGCCAGCTCAGGTGTATGTGGGTGGTGTCTTAGCTGCTTGAGCCTCAGGCACTGAGCCAATACTGTGACTTCTAATATTTCTATTAGACATCATCAGTTAGAATAAGATTCTGATTTAATTATCTCTCACATCTAGAGATCTGCCTGGAATCTTTTCAGGGGGTATCTTGTCATGATCAGTTAAGTCTCTGCTTTGAATTTTGCAAATTTAAAAATCTTATTTTGAGGCCACAGTGGCTCATGTCTGTAATTCTAGCACTCTGAGAGACCAAGGCAGGTCTCTTGAGCACAGGAGTTGGAGACCACCCTGAGCAAGAGCAAGACACAGTCTCCACTAAAAACAGAAAAGCTATCCGAGGATTGTGGCAGGCACCTGTAGTCCCAGCTACTCAGGAGACTAAGACAAGAGGATCATTTGAGCCCAGGAGTTTGAGATTGCTGTGACAATAGTGAGACTCTGTCTCAAAAAAAAAAAAAAGAAAGAAAGAAAAAAAGTTAGGCGGCACCTGTAGGGCGCCGGCACCATATACTGAGGGTGGCAGGTTTGAACCCAGCCCCAGCCAAACTGCAACAAAAAATAGCCCGGTGGGTGTTGTGGCGGGTGCTTGTAGTCCCAGCTACTTGGGAGGCTGAGGCAAGAGAATTGCCTAAGCCCAAGACCTGGAGGTTGCTGTGAGCTGTGATGTTACAGCACTCTACAAGGGTGACAAAGTGAGACTCTGTCTCCAAAAAAAAAAAGAGGAAGACAGGGTGGCGCCTGTGGCTCAGTGAGTAGGGCGCCAGCCCCATATGCCGAGGGTGGCGGGTTCAAACCCAGCCCTGGCCAAACTGCAACAAAAAGATAGCCGGGCGTTATGGCGGGCACCTGTAGTCCCAGCTGCTCGGGAGGCTGAGGCAAGAGAATCGCGTAAGCCCAAGAGTTAGAGGTTGCTGTGAGCTGTGTGATGTCATGGCACTCTACCTGAGGGTGGTACAGTGAGACTCTGTCTCTACAAAAAAAAAAAGAGGAAGAAAAAAGTTGAGAGAACAAAAGGTTCATTTTGGACTGAAGTTATCTCACTGTTTCCCCTTTTAACAACTACAGAGAATTAACATAAGCAAAGGTGTGGAGACATTAAGTACATGGTGGAAATCGAGTGAATAACCCCAATTCATTTAACTGCAAAGTTTGTTCAGGCATAAAATAGTGTTATACTATACAAACAAGCTTAGAAATTACAGGGTGTCCCAAAGGTTGTGCATAGAGTCACCATACATAGGAAAAATGGGAAATTGTAGATAAAGGTACCTTACTTATCTACAATTTCCTATGTATGACGATTCTGTGTGCAGCCTTTGGGACACCCTGTAAAATGCCTGAGTTTCAACCCTAGAGCTTTGACAGGTACTGATAGAGTAGCCTTGGATAAGTTAGTTGACTTTGCCAAGCCTTGATCTCTTCATAATAGAACATATCCTACATTCCTAAGGATATAAATATCCTGTATTGGTGGGATTATACATAGGTTAAATATGAGATGTTATATATAAAGCATTTGGTAAATAATAAATGTTCAGTAAATGTTACCTATTGTTACTATTAGTGCATGACTAAGCTTTATAGCTTTGAAATTATGTACAGAGGAACACCATATATTCCCATTAAATTATGATTTGAACCATAGTATAATCAGTCACATTATAATATCATCCTTTCAAATTAGTTACTTTTCTAGTCTTTGGTTTCAAGCATAGTAAGATTGATACAGAAAGCATTTAAAGTGAATGAATTGTCTTACCTACAATCTAATGTATAATAACTATGTCTAGTGTAGTCATCTTTATCCCCAGATATTTCTGATAAATATTAGTTACATTTAAATAAGAATAATAATTATAAAATGTCTTGATGAAAATAATCAGAGAATATCTGGGATGCACAAACTAGTTGAAATATTACCAGTTGACCAGCTGAATTACGTGTTCTTTTATTGTTTATTAAATTGTAGTATCACAAACTTAAAAGTCTTTATTTCTCATCAGTTTGAGAAGGATTATAATTGGACTTACCACTACCATTAAGTGCCCCCCCCCCAACCAAATTTGGATAATTTCATTAAAATTGTTGTGGATATTTTACCAAAAAGTTTATCAGAATGTTATACTGAGAAAACAAATAAAATGCTTGTCTCTTATCTTTATATCTAGTTGATTCTGCCTGCATTCCTTATTTATTTATCTTCTATTCTTATCTTCTGTGAGTAATAGGACACTTCAGTACTTTTGCTTGCTCTTTCTTGTGTAAATCATGGCTCTGATTTGTTCTACTTGCTGCATAATTTTTCTTTTCTTTTTCTTTCTTTTTGCTAAGTATTTTTATATGAACATTAAATATTTAAAGTCCTCTTTGTCATATCCCATTTAAGCTGCAATCCATTCCAGTCTTGCCTGGCTCTTAAGGGTATTGTTACTTCATACTTTTGTAATTGAGTACTAAATGTTAATTTTTTATGGGTAAAGTGGCTTGGAATTTTTTTCTGCAATATTTGTATGGCCATTAAAGTTTCTTTGTGTGATTAAAGCATGGAAGAGCAAATTTTAGCACTTATTCATTTGTGTTCAATTGCCTGTTGCTGCATGCTGTCAGACAACTTGTAATAGTTTTTCTTGTTGTTACAATTTAAGACTATTACATTTTTTTTCCTCCTAGAATCAAGAATTGAAGGTTGGCTTTCTGTACCAAATAGAGGAAATATCAAACGATATGGCTGGAAAAAACAGGTACCATATGCCTAATTCTTTCCTACATGATTTTTTAAATGTATTTTACTTTGAAACATACAAACTATATTAACTGCTTTTTTATGAGCATTGATTTTAGGTTAATACAGTATAATCTAAACATAAATGGCAAATATTACACTTATCACTTTAAACCAAGTTAATGGTGCTCTTGTAACTTCCCTCTTTTTTCTCATTTCAGTATGTTGTAGTTAGCAGCAAAAAAATTTTGTTCTACAATGATGAACAAGATAAGGAACAATCCAATCCGTCTATGGTCTTGGACATAGAGTAAGTTATCTTTGATTTAATTTTGAGGTAGTTGAGTGTGAACTTTTGATAATTATTTTTAGATTTGCAGTTTATATTTTGTGTTATTTAAATAACATTATCTTTCCTTTTTTCTTATTTTTTTTTTTTTGAAACAGGGTCTCACTCTGTCATCTAGGTTAGAGTGCAATGGCAGCATCATAGCTATCTGTAACCTTCAACTCCTGGACTCAAGGCAGGAGTTTTTCTAGAACTTAACTTAAGGCCAAGGTGGGAGGCTCACTTGAGACTAGCAGTTCAAGACCAGCCTGGGTAACACAGTAAGACCACTATCTCTATCCAAAAAATTAAAAAATTAGCTAAAAGCGGTGGTGCAAACTTGTAGTTCTAGCAACTTCTGGAAGCTCAGGCAAGAGGATGACTTGAGCCCAGGAATTTGAGGTTACAGTAAGCTATGATCACACCACTGCACTCCTGCCTGGGTAACAAAGAGAGACCCTATCCCTATGAAGAAAGAAAGAAAAAATGTAGTTAAGCCTATGATTGTTGCCTCTGTGCTGAATGTGTATGAACTTTTTTCTTATCATTATTTCCCAAACCATACGGCATAACATCTGTTTACATAGTACTTAAATTGTATTAAATATTATAAGTAATCTAATTTAAATTATATGGGAGGATGTGTATAGGTCATATGCAGATACTATGCCATTTCATATGGGACTTGAGCATCATTGATTTTGGTATCCTTGGGGAGCTTAAAATCAGTCCCCCACAGATACCCAAGGATGACTATGTAATGTCATCGCCAAATGATGATAATTTTACTTCCTTCTTTCTAATAAAAAAGAATTTTTCACATACATAGATTCATATGACCACCACGACAGTCAAAATACAGACCATTATATCACAAGGCTCCCAATACTACCCTTTTACAGCCACAGGCAGCTCCTTCCTACGTTCCTCCCTGATCCATGGCAACATTTTTATGTGTTCTCTGTCTCTATACTTTTGTCACTTCAAGGATGTTATATAAACGGAATCAAATATGTGTAACTTTTGCAATTAGCTTTCTTTCACCCAGCATATCTCCCTTGAAATCAATCCAATTTGTAATTTTTTTAGTTTTCATTTTTGGGTAGTAGTCTATGTTATGGGTGTATCATACTTTTATAGGGTGGCTGTGTAATTTTATATTTCTGTCAGCAGTGTTGCATGTGATTTAGTTTCTCTAAATCTTCACCAGCATTTGATGTTATTATTATTTTTAAAATCTGATAGATGTGTATATATCTGCGATTTACTTTTTCCGCATTATAATACATAGTGTCTCTACATGTCACTTCATATGGTTCTATAGATATAATTAAATAAATAATACTATTCTTTAAAAAAAATCTGATAGATGTAAAGTAACACTCTCTGTAGTTTTAATTTGTATTTCCCTAATGATCAATGTTGTTGAACATCTTTTTTTGTACTTACTGTCATCTTTATGTCCTCTTCAGACAATGTCTGTCCTTTGGTATATATGAGTTTTCTTAAAGGCCTATGTTTATTTTCATTTTAGTAAATTGTTTCATGTTCGACCTGTAACCCAAGGAGATGTGTATAGAGCTGAAACTGAAGAAATTCCTAAAATATTCCAGGTAAAAATCTGAAATCATAATTTCAAGTTATTTTTTACCTAAGTACTAAGTCCTTTTCTGACGTAAATGTAAAATATAAAAATGCTTTTATATATTTGAAAATTTTATGTACGGATTTAAGATTGTATTATCTTATTCCTTTCACCGCTCCTGAATGCAGATACTATATGCAAATGAAGGTGAATGTAGAAAAGATGTAGAGATGGAACCAGTACAACAAGCAGAGAAAACCAGTTTCCAAAATCACAAAGGCCATGAGTTCATTCCTACCCTCTACCATTTTCCTGCCAATTGTGAAGCCTGTGCCAAACCTCTCTGGCATGTTTTTAAGCCACCCCCAGCCCTAGAGTGTCGAAGATGCCATGTGAAGTGCCACAGAGATCACTTAGATAAAAAAGAAGATTTAATTTCTCCATGTAAAGGTAAGGAAAGATGATTATTTTTACAACTTATAACAAACTTAGTTTCAAGTCCCAGTGAAATAAATAATTTCAAGTGTAATTATCTATACCAAGTTGAAAATAGGTTATAAGAAAGAATACTTTGGCCCATCACAGTAGCTTATACCTGTGATCCCAGTGATTTGGTATGCTGAGGTGGAAGAATCTCTTAAGGCTTGTAGTTCAAGGTTGCAGTGACCTGTGATCACTCCAGCCTGAACAATACAGAAGACCCCCTTACTCATAAAAAACAAAGTAGTAATATTTTTTATTTTTAGACAGTCTCACTATGTGGCCCTGGATTGAGTGCCATGGTGTCACAGCAACCTCCAACTCTTGGGCTCAACCGATTCTCTTGCCTCAGCCTCCCAAGTAGCTGGGACTACAGGCGCTTGCCAGAATGCCCAGCTATTTTTTAGTTGCAGTTGTCACTGTTGTTTGGCAGGCCCAGGCCGATTCGAACCTGCCAGCTCCAGTGCATGTGGCTGGTGCTCTAGCTGCTGAGCCATAGGCGCCAAGCCAAAAGTAGTAATATTTTGGCACTGGTGGAGCAATATACTTCTGTTATTTCACAGCTGCAGATTTAACTTTGAAAATAATGTTTTTAAAGAGAATCTTTCCCTTAAAAAATAATTAGGCCACTAAGAAATTATTCTAAAGTTGGGGAGAAGAGTGATAGGTGAAGGGCTGGGCGCAGTGGCTCATGCCTGTAATCCTAGCACTCTGGAAGGCCAAAGCAGGTGGATTGCCTGAGCTCAGGAATTCGAGACCAGCCTGAGCAAGAGCAAGAGCCCCTCTCTAAAAATAGCTGGGCATTGGGCGGCGCCTGTAGCTCAAAGGAGTAGCGCACTGGCCCCATATGCCAGAGGTGGCGGTTTCAAACCCAGCCCTGGCCAAAACTGCAAAAAAAAAAAAAAAAATAGCTGGGCATTGTGGTGGGCACCTGTACTCCTGGCTACTCCAGAGGCTGAGGCAAGAGGATTGCTTGAAACCAAGAGTTTGAGGTTACTGTGAGCTATGATGCCTTGGCAATCTACCGTGGGGTAACAGAGTGAAACGCTATCTCCCAAAAAAAAAAAGAGTAGTGAGTACTTGTTATCTTTTTGTTTGGCTTTCACTACCTGGACCAGCATGGTATATTATAGACAAAATGTCTTCCAGTTTAATGGAGGTAATGTGAGGGAACTGTAGCTATTTTAGGATAAGGAATTTATGTTCTTTAAATACATTTATCTGTTTTACTTACACAGTTTTTATTTCTGATTTTGATTTCTCTTTTTACGTTATGATTAATATTTTCTTTTTAAATTTCAGCCTTAATTAAATTAAGGATAAAGAAAGGCTATCCAACCTTAACTAAGCATAGTAAATCTTTTTTTTTTTTTTTTTTGTAGAGACAGAGTCTCACTTTATGGCCCTCGGTAGAGTGCCGTGGCCTCATACAGCTCACAGCAACCTCCAACTCTTGGGCTTAAGCAATTCTCTTGCCTCAGCCTCCCGAGCAGCTGGGACTACAGGCGCCTGCCACAACGCCCGGCTATTTTTGGTTGCAGTATTGGCCGGGGCCGGCCTGAACCCGCCACCCTCAGTATATGGGGCCGGCGCCTTACCAGCTGAGCCACAGGCGCCACCCCATAGTAAATCTTTTAAAACTTTAAGAACTTGAAAAATTGCTGGGTGTAGTGGCTCACGCCTGTAATCCTAGCACTCTGGGAGGCCAAGGTGGGTGGACAGCTGGAGCTCATGAGTTCGAGACCAGCCTGAGCAAAAAGCGAGACCCTGTCTCTGCAAAAAAAAAAAAAAAGGTAGAAAAACTGAGGCAAGAGGATCCCTTGAGCCCAAGAGTTGGAGGTTGCTGTGAGCTGTGATGCCATGGTACTCTACCCAGGGCAACAGCTTGAGACTCTTCTCTCAAAAAAAAAAAAAAAAAACTTAAAAAATTGTACATTTGATAGAGTTTTAAAAAAAAATTATATGACTTTAATTGTGCTTTTTTTTTTAATGTAGTAAGTTATGATGTAACATCAGCAAGAGATATGCTGCTGTTAGCATGTTCTCAGGATGAACAAAAAAAATGGGTAACACATTTAGTAAAGAAAATCCCTAAGAATCCACCATCTGGTTTTGTTCGTGCCTCCCCTCGAACTCTTTCTACAAGATCTACTGCAAATCAGTCTTTCCGAAAAGTGGTCAAAAATACATCTGGAAAAAGCAGGTAAGGATTGAATTGTTAACCTTTTTAACAATGTGAAAATGATTAGATGACATTTATTAAAATTGGAAATTTAGGGTGGCGCCTGTGGCTCAGTGAGTAGGGCGCCGGCCCCATGTACCGAGGGTGGCGGGTTCAAACCTGGCCTTGGCCAAACTGCAACCAAAACATAGCCGGGCATTGTAGTGAGCGCCTGTAGTCCCAACTGCTCGGTAAACTGAGACAAGAGAATCGCGTAAGCCCAAAAGCTGGAGGTTGCTGTGAGCCGTGTGACGTCATGGCACTCTACCGAGGGCGATAAAGTGAGACTGTCTCTAAAAAAAAAAAAAATTGGAAATTTAATTGTTTTCAACACAGAGGATACCATTTATACCTAATTCATAGATGAGCTTAACTGGTTCCTGTCAGAAATTAAGAATATTAATAAATATAATGTGATATTTATTTATTTCAGTGTTGAATTTTATTGTCACACTTGGCGTAAATGCCATATATTGAGCTCTTAATGTTTTAACCAACTTGTAGGTAATCTTTTTAATGCTTTGTATAAAACTTGTTATCTTTTCTTTATTTTTAACTTTGATCTTTATTTTTAACTATGTTGGCATAGTTTTTCTAGAAGTCAGTATTATTTATATTATCAGTGATTATATTATTACAAATAAACTGCCCAGTTAAGTCTTATTTTTGCGGGGGCAAGGGTCGGAGGTTAACTTTCTGACGGAATATTTTTCTAAAAATATATACGGTGGCTCGCACCTGAAATCCAGCACTCTGGAAGGCCAAGGTGGGAGGATCACTTGAGCTCAGAAGTTTTCGACCAGCCTGAGCGCAGCAAAACCTTATCCCTACTAAAAATAGAAAAATTAGGGTTTTGTGGCAGGGCCTGTAATCCCAGCTATGTGGAAAACTGAGGCAGGATGATCACTTGAGCCCATAAGTTTGAGGTTGCTGTGAGCTAGACTTAGGCCATAGCACTCTAGCCTGGGCAACAGAGTGAGACTCTGTCTCCAAAAAAAAAAAAAATAAATAAAAAATATATGCTATGATACACATTTACAATTAAACCATTTCTTGGAGAGAATTTATGAAATCTCATTCAGTTCTCATTTTATAGATGGCTGAATGAAGCTCAGAGAATAAAGCAGTTTACATCAGGTCATGCAGATTATTAAGAGAGCTATTGGAAAGTGGAAGCTGAGACCAAATACTGATTCTCCTCATTTCCTGTTGTCAGTAACCAAGTCTAATTCTGTGAAATAAACTCCTATCCTTTCCTTCTTCTTTTATTTATTTTTTGAGACAGAACCTCAAGTTGTCACCCTGGGTAGAATGCTGTGACATCATAGCTCACAGCAACCTCCAACTCCTGGGCTCAAGTGATTCTCCTGCCTCCACCTCCCAAGTAGCTGGGAATACAGGCCTCTGCCACAACGCCTGGCTACTTTTTGGTTGCAGCCATCATTGTTGTTTGGAGGGCCTGGGCTGGATTGGAACCCGCCTGCTTGGGTATATGTGGCTGGTGCCTTAGCCGCTTGAGCCACAGGTGCTGAGCCTTTATTAAAATTTGTTTTTATTTATTAATTTATTTTTTTAGAGACAGAGTCTCAGTTTATCACCCTCAGTAGAGTGCCATGGCGTCACACAGCTCACAGTAACCTCCAACTCCTGGGCTTAGGCGATTCTCTTGCCTCAGCCTCCTGAGTAGCTGGGACTACAGGCGACCACCACAATGCCCAGCTATTTTTTTTGTTGCAGTTTAGCCAGGGCTAGGTTTGAATGGGCCACCCTAGGATATGGGGTCGGTGCCCTGCCCACTGAACCACCAGCACCGCCCCCTTTCCTTCTTTTACCTTCTTCAGCCACCATACTACCGTGTATCACCATTCCTGATTTAATTTTGTACGATGGTACATCAACCTTCCCCTGGACATAGGGTATAAGCTGGATCTAAAATGAATAAAATAGGATAATAGCTGAGTAAGAAAATGTGTTTGAAAAAGAATAGAAACAAGCCGGGCGCGGTGGCTTACCCCTGTAATCCCAGCACTGTGGGAGGCTGACCCGGGAGGATTGCTTGAGCTCAGGAGTTCCCCAAGCAAGAGTGAGACTCCAACTCATGGAAAAAAAATGGAAAAACCCAGCCGGGTGGCGTAGCAAGCGCCTGTAATCCCAGCGGCTTCTGAGGCTGAGGCAGCAGGATGCCCACAGCCTGAGTCTGAGGTTGCAGTGAGCTACAATGCCATTGCAGTCTTCTCAGGGCATAGGGTAGAACTCTGTCTCAACAACAACAACAAAGAGTAGAAACAAAGAAGGGATAATACTAGGTATATTTTTCCTTTTCCCCATTTTCCAAATTTTGTGTAATTTTTAATTATTATATCTAAAGATAATATGTATTGGGTGGCGCCTGTGGCTCAGTGGGTAGGGCACCAGCCTGTATACTGAGGGTGGCGGTTCGAACCCGGCCACAGCCAAACTGCAACGAAAAATAGCCGGGTGTTGTGGCAGGTGCCTGTAGTCCCAGCTACTCAGGAGGCTGAGGCAAGAGAATCGCCTAAGCCCAGGAGTTGGAGATTGCTGTGAGCTGTGACCTCACGGCACTCTGCCAAGGGCGATAAAGTAAGACTCTGTCTCAAAAAAAAAAAAAATAATAATATGTATTTACCTTTCCTTTCCATTTTTGTTTCTTGTATTTTAAAACTGAATGCATTTCTGGAATTACAGGGTTTTTGGTTTTTTTCTTTTCCCAGCAGTTAACCAGGCAACCTAGTGCCTTGTGGAATCGTGTGGAAAGCTACCTGAAAAACCAGGCTTCTTTAACCATGCAAAGCAGACAGGCTATTTCTTTGACACAAATATCACAGGCTTCAGGGTTAAGATTGCTGTTATTCTGTTCTTGCTTTGGCACAACACACTGAGGGTTTTTTCTTTTTTATTGCGGGTTTGCCTACAGGTAGATTAGATTAATTATTACTATGTAATGCAAGTACAATTGGGGGGAAGCTTAGGTAAATATATTTTTTTTAAAAAGGTGCTGCCTTTTTGAATTTCTAAGAAAATGCCTGTCAATCGTGATAGAACAGAGTTTTCCTCATATGAGTGAGAGGAAGGGACTTTCACTTTCAAGTGGAATGGCCATCACTATCAAGATCAGCTCATGGAAAGAGTAATGAAAATATCTCAAAATGAGACAAACTGAAGTTTTTTTAAATGACTTAAATTTTTGTGCTCTTGCAAGACTCTACAAAACTATTTTAGGAAAGCAGTGGTATCACTTGAACTTCAGTGCCCTCACTGTAGAATTGAAAAGCCTTACTATTGATTGCCCATGGAGGACTGGATGGAGAAATTAAGTATCTTACATTATGCTTTACAAAATTCTGTGTATGTTTCAGCAAGTTGGGGGCGTGGGAGAAGACAAAAAAAAATTACATTTAATCTATGCATTTTGCCAAGCCATATTGAGTTATTTTACTACTAGAGATATTAGGAACTAACTGTGCAAAAGAACCAACTTTAAAAGCATTTTGTGGGGTACATCATTTCTATAATTGTATAATGTGTTTCTTTGTGGTTTTAAGTGATAAAGACATTAAGTTAACAAACATATAAGAAATGTATGCACTGTTTGAAATGTAAATTATTCTTAGAACACTTTCAATGGGAATTGCATTGCCCTTTTAGTGCCTTAAATTTGAGAGAATTATTTTACTGCCATAAGTAAGTATAGAAATTTCAAAAAACATATTTTCAAAAAATTATGTGTGTCAGTGGTTTTTTTCATTGATAATTGGTTTAATTTAAAATATTTAGAGGTTTGTTGGACTTTCATAAATTGAGTACAATCTTTGCATCGAACTACCTGCTATAAGGACTTTATAAAACTATCTGCAAAAAATGTAGAAGTTTGCACCAATACAAAAAGAAAATTATGGCAATACATTCGTGATGTTTTCCAGTTAACATAGGAATTACCAGATAAATACTGTTAAACTCTTGTCTCATGACAAGAGCTAATTCATGTGGGCAGTATGATTTATTGTTTCTTTTTTAACCAAATACCTCCTCAGTAATTTATAATGGCTTTGCAGTAATGTGTGTCAAATAAGAAGCACTGGAAAACTGATCGTCTCTAGGATGATATGCATGTTTCGAGTGGTATGAAAGCCGCACTGATGGATATGTAATAATAAACATATCTGTTATTAATATGCTAATGACTCTGTGCTCATTTAATGAGAAATAAAAGTAATTTATGGATGGATATCTTTATTGATGACTGCTATGGTGTTTTCTCATGTCTGGAATGAATAGAAAGCTTACTAAATATTAGTCTGTAACTGTATACAAATGTTTGTTAAATTCTATGACTAGATGAAAGTATATTTTTGAAAAATAAAACCTGGTCTTGGGCTCTAAAAGGAGTGACTAGTCCCAATAAAACATTGGCTAATGTCTGTTGGGAAACAATTCTCCGTGGTTTTCTAGCCTTTCTTCACATCATGTTAATAGAGACTCTGTCAACTTTAGTTCTGGACTGTCTTTTCCAAGGATATATGAAGTGTGAATAGCCTCGGAAGAAGATAGTGTCTCTCTTGATAGGAGGGCAGATTTGTTTACTGTCCATATATAATAGAGATAATGTCTCTCACCAGGGTAAAAAGATTATAAAAGATTTGGGTCCCCTAAACCTCAGGTTCCTCACCTGTGATTCAAACCCATTGTGTCCTCCTTGGGCCATTCTGCATTGCCCACCTAGAACCTGGGGGAAGAACTGACAGGAACATGAAGCTCACTATGCTACTTGCTGTGCTGTGAGTAATGAAGTCATTTGAGTCTGACCCAGGGGTCTCATGTCTTCTGTAGGATCCATGAAACTGACAAGCTAACTGATAGCTTGCAAATAGGATAAAATTTCATCACAGTTTCTGACAGCCTGCTTATAACATTCTTAGAACTATCCACCCCCAAACCTAAATTAGCACACCAACATTGTGAGGATCTGGGGAGTGCTGTGATCAGGTAGCCACACTATCACTGGTGGCATTCCACACTTGGCCCATCTGCTATGGCCCACCCTAGATGTTTTCTACTATTCCTTTGTTCCTAAGTGTAAGAATTTTGTATACTGCCTCAGAAAAATCACTTTCATGACCCTTTCATTAGCACAGCCTGGCTCTCACATCTGCCTTGTATAGATGCATCTGCTTGGCCAAAAGTAAATCACATCCAGAATCCTAGCTGTAAGAAAGTCTGGGAAATGTAGCTTCCAGCTTCCTCTCCACTTTATTACAAGAGCACCCACTAGGAGTGTGGAAAGGAGGTTTAGTGTTAAGCCAGCCCAATCCACCCTCACCTGCAAGCTTCAGCTGAGACCAGGGATTCAAACTGTGGGCAAGAAAAAAGAACAGCCACTGTCATTATTCACTGATTGGTTCACATAATCCAACTGTGATCACTAGTCATCATTTGAGGTTTCAGTTTAAACTCAAACCTCAGTTTAACCTGACCACCCTTCATTTAAAGTATTCAGGAGGCTGAGGCAGAAGGATCCCTCGAGCCGAGAAGTTCAGTGTTACAGTGAGCTATGATTGCACCACTGCACTCCAACCTGGACAAAAAGTAAGATGCTATATCAACAAAAGAAGCAAAAGGGGCCAGGGCTGGTGGCTCATGACTGTAATCCCAGCACTTGGGAGGTCGAGATGGATGGATCACCTGAGCTCACAAGTTCAAGACCAGCCTGAGCCAGGGTGAGACACACACCCGGTCTCTAAAAAATAGCCAAGCATTGTGGTGTGCGCCTGTAGTTCAGCTACTTGGAAGGCTGAGGCAAGAGGACTTTGAGCCCAGGAGTTTAAGGTTGCTGTAAACTATTGATACAGGATTCCACCACTCAGGGCTAGACAGGGAGCCTCCCCTCTCCACCCCCACCCCCCCCCCACCCCATTCTCTAGGCCCAAGTGAGCTCAGAGGTCAGACCTCCATTTCCAGGCACAAGCAGACTGCCTTTTTTTGGGTCACACCCTCTGGGCTCTGATAAGATCATGAACAAAGCAGCCTGTGATGGTTTTTTGGGTGGTTCCACCTTGAGAAGGAGCACACCCTAATCCTTTCTCAGGAACAAAGACTGTAAAGGATCTGATAACCTCACCCTAGTGAAGGAGGAACTACATTCATTTGTTAATGCACTCACTCACTTTGAAAAGATGTTTTTCCATCTATCAACTCCTGGCCACGTGTGATAAAGAGCCCACTTGGAGACTCCCAAGAGAGTTCTTCAGTTCTTTTCCCCTTCCAGAAGCTCTGGTGCTTTTTACTTCTGTATTATTTTCTAACTTCTAATAAAAGTCCTATCCTACCACTGATCTGTGGTCCTTGGGTTCATTCTTCGAATCCCGGAGACCCAGGACCTACTGAAGAGTGAAATTCCGGTATCACTATGATGCCACGGCACTCTACCAAGGGTGACTGAGACTCTGGCTCAAAAAAAAAGTAGGCTCGCCTGTAGCTCAGCAGCTAGGATGCCGGCCACATACATGGGAGGGTTGGAATCCGGCCAGGGCCTGCCAAACAACAATGATGACTACAACGAAAAAGAAATAGCCAGGTGTTGTGGCGGGTGCCTGTAGTCCCAGCTACTTGGGAGGGTGAGGCAAAAGAATCACCTAAGTCCAGGAGTTGGAGGTTGCTGTGAAGTGTGACACCATGGCACTCTACCAAGAGCAATTAAAAAATAAGAAGAAAGAAAACAAAATTATTAGCAGCTATCAGGATGATAATTAAAGACAACTTTTTTTTTTTTTTTTTTTTTTTTTTTTTGCAGTTTATGGCCGGGGCTGGGTTTCCCAGAAACCTCCAATTCCTGAACTTAGGCCATTCTCTTGCCTTAGCCTCCCCAGTAGCTGGGACTACAGGCGCCCGCCACGATGCCTGGCTATTGTTTTGTTGCAGTTTGGCTGGGGCCGGTTTGAACCCGCCACCCTCGGTATATGGGGGCAGCACCCTACCCACTGAGTCACAGGTGCCGCCCCCGTGACTTTAATTGTAAAGACACTTTGGGGCTTTTTCTGGACACAGTTACTGATAGCCCTCCTGATCCACAATACCCTCAAGGGGGCCAACGTTGGGATCATCTGTTACTGTATTTGTGTTATTTTGCATCTGATTAAATGTTTTTCTCTCTGTATCTTTGCCTACTATAAATGTGTGATGAGTTCATGCTACCAAACTTAGAAAACCAAGAGACATTGTTTCCATACCTTGATAGTGAAAGAAAATAACTTCCCCCCCACCCCCGGCTGGGCACCGTGGCTCACGCATGTAAACCTAGCACTTGGGAAGGCCGAGGCAGTTAAAACTCCTCAGCTCAGGAGTTCAAGACCAGGCTGAGCAAGAGCAAGACCCTGTGTCTACTAAAAAATAGAAAAACTTGCCGTGTGTTGTGGTGGGTGCCTGTAATCCCAGTTACTCTTGAGGCTGAGGCAAGAGGATCGCTCAAATCCAGGAGTTTGAGGTTGCTGTGAGCTATGATACCAAGGCAAGGCCACAGAGTGAGGTTCCATCTTAAAACAAAAAAAAATTTCCTCCCTTAAATAATAGGTTACAGTATGTGAAATATACTAAAATCTAACAAGGGTTGAGTCAGCATTCAAATTCAGGAGTGTGTTTTCCCCCAAGCTTTTAACTTTCACATGCCATCTGGAAAATTGGGATTTGTAGTTGTGTGCACTAGAACAGAGTATTAAACATTTCAAATTCTCAGTTTCCTCATGTGTAAATTAGGGAAGGTGAGTATCTAGGAATGGGGAGAATTAAAATAATTTTTATAACTGAAAGTTATGTTTTGACTTTGAGACTTTTTTGACAGTTTAAAGATCTTGGCGTATCTCAAAGTCATAATGAATGTAGTAAAGGAAATAAGAATTTTCTTTACTTCCAGTAATTTTATACATTGACCCAGGCAAATAAGCTACTTTATTCAATTTAACAAATAAATTATTCTACATACTAGCAGAACCATATTTATAGGATAAAATAACATAAATATTACTCTATTCACAAGCTTTGAATTATACAATGTTTTCCTAAACATTTTTATTTCTCCCCTTGCATATCTAAATAAATAGGATAGCTTGGGCAATAACTATTTTTTTTTTTTGAGACAGAGTCTCACTATGTCACCCCAGGTAGAATGCCGTGGCGTTTTAATTCTCATAGGACAATTGGTTAATACTTGGCTAAAGAGAGATCTTTTGTATGTCAGGCTTTCCATACAAAAATCCGAGTTACATACGCTTTGGAGATAACCCGTTAGAAGACATTCCAGCAGTTACTATTGGTTACTAAGGAATTGGTCAGGTAGATATGGTATTTAGAGGGAAGACGTTGACTTTTTACTTTATTCTTTTTTTTTTTTTTGAGACAGAGTCTCACTTTGTCACCCTCAGTAGAGTGCTGTGGTGTCATAGCTGACAGCAAGCTCAAACTCTTGGCCTCAACTCGGGGCCTGTGGCTCAAGCAACTAAGGTGCCAGCCATACACCTGAGCTGGCGGGTTTGAATCCAGCCCGGGCCATCAAACAACAATGATGGCTGCAACCAAAAAATAGCCAGCTATTGTGGCAGGCACCTGTAGTCCCAGCTACTTGGGAGTCTGAAGCAGGAGAATCGCTTAAGCCCAGGAGGTGGAAGTTGCTGCGATCTGTGATGCCATAGCACTCTACCCAGGGTAACAGCATGAGGCTCTGTCTCCAAAAAAAAAAAAAAAACTCTTGGGCTCAAGGGATTCTCTTGTCTTACCCTTATGAGTAGCTGGGACTACATGGGCCCACCACAAACTCCGGCTAGTTTTAGAGACAGAGTCTCACTCTTGCTCAGGCTGGTCTCAAACTCGTGAGTTCAAGCAATACACCTCAGCCTCCCAGAGTGCTAGGATTATAGGCATGAGCCATGGCTCCCAGCACTTTAATACTCTTTTGCATTTAATTTAGTGTAATAAACACAGATATTGTTCAAAAAATAACACTAAAAGAATAAACGATTTTGCAGTAAATTTGCCTAGAGCATTGAGAGCAGCTTTTTTTTTTTGTAGAGGCGGAGTCTCACTTTATGGCCCTTGGTAGAGTGCCGTGGCCTCACCCAGCTCACAGCAACCTCCAACTCCTGGGCCCAAGCGATTCTCTTGCCTCAGCCTCCCGAGTAGCTGGGACTACAGGCACCCGCCACAACGCCCGGCTATTTTTTGTTTGCAGATTTGGCCGGGGCCAGGTTTGAACCGCCACCCTTGGTATATGGGGCCGGCGCCCTACCAACTAAGCCACAGGCGCCGCCCAAGAGCAGCTTTTTTATATAGGTATTATTTATCAAGAAACTGATTTGAGGGCAGTGCCTGTGGCTCAAGGAGTAGGGCGCCAGTCCCGTATGCTGGAGGTGGCGGGTTCAAACCCAGCCCCAGCCAAAAAACCACAAAAAAGAAACTGATTTGAGGGGCCAGGCACAGTGGCTCACACCTGTAATACTAGCACTCTGTGAGGCTGAGGTGGGTGGATTGCCGGAGCTCAGGCGTTCTAGACCAGACTGAGCAAGAGTGAGACCCCATCTCTAAAAATAGCAGGGTGTTGTGGTGGGTGCCTATAGTCCCAGCTACTTGGGAGGCTGAGGCAAGAGGATCTCTTGAGACCAAGAAGTTGGAGGTTGCTGTGAGCCGTGATGCCATAGTACTCTACCAATGGTGACAAACAAAAACTGATTTGAGCAGTAAGCATTATAAAAACAAAGAACAACTGTGATTAAGATTTGTAGTGCGGGTTTGGGGTCTGTAGCACAGTGGTTACGGTGCCAGCCCATACACCAGGGCTGGCAGGGTCAAACCCAGCCTGGGCCAGCTAAACAACAATGACAACTGCAAAAAAAATAGCCGGGTGTTGTGGCGGGCGCCTGTAGTCCCAGCTACTTGGAAGGCGGAGGCAAGAGAATCGCTTAAGCCCTAGAGTTTGAGGTTGCTGTGAGCTGTGACGCCACGGCACCGTACCAAGGGGGACATAGCGACACTCTGTGTCGGAAAAAAAAAAAAATAAAGAATTTGGACAATGTATAAACCTTCCAGAAAAGAGTCACCATTCTAGATGTCATTAAGAACAATCACAGGGGCTGGGCGCAGTGACTCACACCAGTAATCCTCACACTTTGAGAGACCAAGGAGAGTGTGTTGCTTGAGTTCAGGAGTTTGAGACTAGCTGAGCAAGTGCGAGACCCCATCTCTACTAAAAATAGAAAAAGTAGCTGGGTGTTGTGGCAGGTGTCTCTAATCCCAGCTACTTAACAGGCTGAGGCAAGAGGCTCTTTTGAGCCCAGAGTTTGAGGTTGCTGCGAGCTATTACACTATGGCACTCTACCCTGGGGTGACAGACTCCTTGTCTCAAAAAATAAAAAAATTAACAAAGAATAGCTTAGTTGATAAAACCATAGGAGGCGGTACCATAGGTTTCAGGAAATTGACCACAATTTTGGAAAAATTTCTACTGTGGATAAAATGCTGTCAAACAGCATTGTATGTTACAGATAAATCTTTCCTAAAAGGAAGAATCAGGCTTAGCGCCTGTAGCTCAGTGAGTAGGGCACTGGCCACATACACTGAGGCTGGCGGGTTCAAGTCCAACCTGGGCCTGCTAAACAACAATGACACCTGCAACGAAAAATAGCCAGGCGTTGTGGTGGGCACCTGTAGTCCCAGCTACTGGGTAGGCTAAGGCAAGAGAATTGCTTAAGCCCAAGAGTTGGAGGTTGCTGTGAGCTGTGATTCCACCACACTCTGTGGAAGGCGACATAGAGAAACTCTGTCTCAAAAAAAAAAAAAAAAAAAAAAATAGAACCTTCTGGAGAAGGAACTGGTCAACTCCCTGTGAGGAGACCCTAATTTTAAAGACAAAGGATAGTGTACTCTCAAAGTCAATAGAGGGCAGACTACTCCAATAAGGAATAGCAGCCCCCCAGTGTGACCGTCTATCCTTTATACTAATCCCTAATGATATGTTTTTTTGTTTTTTTCTCTTGAGACAGAGTCTCATGTAGAGGAACGGACACCATGCTTGCATAGGATAGTTACTGATTCTTATCACATTAAAAGGAATGCTGAGCACAGGACAGTCTCCTGGCAAGCCTAGAGACGGTTTGTGACTTGGGGGCAATCCCCCGAGTAACTCAGTGTTCCAGAACGAGATAAGATCGGTCATTCACTAGTGAGCATGTGTTAAACATTGATGCTTAGTATCTTCATGAAGGTTGTGAGGAAAGAGCACGAGGCGATGTTTATGCATGCAGCCCTCATATGTAATGCCCTTAACTCTCCACACCTGTTGTGTATAACCTTAATAAATAGCCCTTGCGGAGGAGGCTCTGGGCTACCTGCACTTAAGGTTAGCCCGCCTCCCACAAGCTTGTACTTCTAAATTGTGTCATGCTTGGTTCCTTCCTGCAGCAACTGAGACCAGGGCCTTAGGGGTCGTGACAGTCTCAAGCTGTCACACTGGGGTAGGGCCACGGTGTCACAGCTCACAGCAACCTCAAACTCTTGGGCTTAGGCGATTCTCTTGCCTCAGCCTCCCATGTGGCTGGGACTACAGGTGCCTGCCACAAGGCCTGGCTATATTTTTTTTTTTTCTAAGAAAAAGAAAGTTTTTTTTTTTTTTTGTAGAGACAGAGTTTCACTTTATGACCCTTGGTAGAGTGTCATGGCATCATACAGCTCACAGCAACCTCCAACTCCTGGGCTTAAGCGATTCTCTTGCCTCAGCCTCCCGAGCAGCTGGGACTACAGGCGCCCGCCACAACGCCCGGCTATTTTTTGGTTGCAGTTCAGCCGGGGCCGGGTTTGAACCCGCCACCCTCGGTATATGGGGCCGGCGCCCTACCGACTGAGCCACAGGCGCCGCCCCGAAAAAGAAAGTTTTTATTAGGCCAGCATGTGTTTGTCGGTGTCATAGTTCAGAATCACTCATCCTTAGAATATAGCATAATTTTCCACTTTTTAAAAATTCAAAACTCCTTTTTGCCTTTCTGGCATAAGGAACCATTCTTTTTTTTTTCTTTGCAGTTTTTGGTCAGGGCTGGGTTTGAACCCGCCACCTCCAGCATATAGGGCCAGCACCCTACCCCTTTGAGCCACGCTGCCCCTGGCTATTTTTTGATTGTTGTTTGGCGGCCTGGCTGGATTCCAACCCACCAGCTCTGGTGTACTTGGCTGGCGCCCTAGCCACTTGAGCTGTAGGCACTGAGCCTCCCTAATATGTTAAGCTGGGGGTAGAAAGAATATCCATGAATTTTCTGGGAAAGAGCAGAGAGTTCCCCAAAGTGGGAAACTTCCCCTTTCCTGATCTTGTAGAGTTATCTTCCAGGATTATCGTGGTATTTGTAAACTGTTATTGTGCTGGTTGGTATGATTTTTTTTTTTTTTCCAGTTTTGGCTGGGGCCAGTTTGAACCCACTACCTCTGGTATTTGGGGCTGGTGCCCTACTCCTTGAGCCATAGGCGCCACCCAGTTGGTATGATTTTTGAAATTGAGGAGGATCCTAAGGTTCTGTGGGAACCCAACCTGAGGCGAACTGGGAATCAGGAGCATATGAAAGTTTTTCTGGCCCTTCCTCAGGGGAGAAAGTATATGATACAAATATGAATAAGCAAGAAAATACCTCGACTATTATGGCAGCTGAGATCAAATAATTGGAAGACCGGTTGAGTAGTCTCACAGTTGGGAATGTTAACATAGATTACCCAACAGTGCCCTCAGCACCTCCCTACGTAGATGAATCACCTGTGACTTATCAAGGCTGGATTAGAGGGGTGCAGGTCCAGTGACCTTATTTTTATTTATTTATTATTTTTTTGTAGAGACAGAGTTTCGCTTTATTGCCCTCGGTAGAGTGCCGTGGTGTCACACAGCTCACAGCAACCTCCAACTCCTGGGCTTAGGTGATTCTCTTGCCTCAGCCTCCCGAGTAGCTGGGACTACAGGCGCCCGCCACAACACCTGTTTTGTTGCAGTTTGGCCAGGGCCCGGTTTGAACCCACCACCCTCGGGATATGGGGCCGGCACCCTACCCACTGAGTCACAGGGGCCGCCCCCATGACTTTAGTTGTAAAGACACTCTGGGGCTTTTTCTGGGCACACTTACTGTTATCCCTCCTGATCCATAATACCCTCAAGGGGGCCAATGTTTTCATCACCAGATGATCACTTTTACGTTTTCTTTTTTCTTTTTCAACAAGTATTTGATCATTTTATTCACAAAATATAAGCAAGACTTACATCCTTTTCTGGTCAAACTGTTCACTTCAAATAATTTATTTTATTTATTTATTTTTTTGTAGAGACAGAGTCTCACTTTATAGCCCTCGGTACAGTGCCGTGGCATCACACAGCTCACAGCAACCTCCAACTCCTGGGCTTAAGTGATTCTCTTGCCCCAGCCTCCCGAGTAGCTGGGACTACAGGCGCCTGCCACAACGCCCGGCTATTTTTTGGTTGCAGTTCAGCCGGGGCCGGGTTTGAACCCGCCACCCTCGGTATATGGGGCCGGCGCCTTTACCGACTGAGCCACAGGCGCTGCCCCCACTTCAAATAATTTTAAAGGAAGATCCTTGAGATGTATCAATTATAAAACAAGTTATAAACAAAACATTTCAAAATTTACAAATACAAATCAGTCCTTAATACAAGAATTCTCTACAAAGTTCACCGATCAATGTAAAAAATAATCTGTTTCGGCGGCGCCGGTGGCTCAGTCAGTAAGGCGCCAGCCCCATATACCGAGGGTGGCGGGTTCAAACCCGGCCCCGGCCAAACTGCAACCAAAAATAGCCGGGCGTTGCGGCGGGCGCCTGTAGTCCCAGCTACTTGGGAGGCTGAGGCAAGAGAATCGCTTAAGCCCAGGAGTTGGAGGTTGCTGTGAACTGTGTGAGGCCACGGCACTCTACCGAGGACCATAAAGTGAGACTCTGTCTTTACAAAAAAAAAAAAAAGTAAAAGAAGAAAAATAATCTGTTTCAACCTTACATAAGGCATGCCCAGTTTATGCCCTTTTGTAGAATTGTTTTTGCTTTGTAGGAGACTTTTCTCTTTGCCCATCCTGACTTTTCCTTGAGTCTCTGGAATGTTCGGCGTAGATTTTCCCCAGTCCCTCTCTGCACCATTTTGATACCTATCTTCATCATTTCTAGAGCCTGCATGTTTTCTGTCTGTTTCCCTTGACTTTGATCTATCTCTTCTTCTAAAATTTTCACTGTTCTTATTTCAATGTCTGTGCTTCTCATTTTCAGAAGAAGAATTTCTTCTCTCTCCTCTTTTCTTTTTGTGATCACCACATTCGTTCTCCAAATCTCTGTGCATTTCTTGATCTCCGTCAGTCACAGCTCCACTGTCATTATTTCGCTCAGGGGGAACACTTCTGTCATGCACTTTGTTATGGGGTCTCTCCCATTTGAATCTCTTGAATTTCCATCCCTCTGTTTTTCTGCCCATTTGTCTCTCTCAGTCCTTGTTTCCTGGTGCCTGTGTTCTAATCTTCTTTCTTCATGTTTTCTACCATTTGTTTGCTGGCTCCTGATCAATTTATCTACTTCTTTACTTATGGTCTTCCCATATCTCTTCTTCCTTATATCTTTAGCTAAGGCAGAGCTGTGACTGCTGGTTGATGAAGAATCATTCTCTTCACTGGAAGATTCTGAGCTGCTATGGCTGCTGGTCAGAATCAGAGTCGGAGGAGTCAAACTCTGAAGAGGAGGACGCTGAAAGAGGAAGAGGAAGGGGAGCATTTATCTTTCTCAACATCTGGTTTCTGGGCCACGATGGCGTATTTTTGAGATGCTCACGCAGTTCGTCCATTAAACCCCCAAGACCTATCGAGGAAGTAAAGAAGTTGATGGCAAACTGAGTCTTTCTTGGATTATCTCAGGGTAATAATCCTTCGAAGAATGGCTGTAGAGTTTCATTCTTTAATCTCCCATGAAGTTTAGGGAGACCCATGTATTCACATAGTTCCTGAAAAAATACTTTGACAAATATTCGACTGGAGGATGTGGTGGTTTCTTCGCTCGGTTTTATACATTCAACAACACTCCATGGAAGGGAATCAGTGTATAAAAGGTGAGCAAACATCTTAGCAACATTTCTCAATCGGTTTGTTTCCAAGCGATGGATGGTATCATATTGTTCTTTGAATATACTTTCAAAGGATTCCATGTACTTTTTTTTAGCATACAAAATCTCCCAGCTAATAAGCCAAAAAATTTCTCTTATGTCCTTTGCTGAGCACAACAATCCAGGATCATGCTGCAGAGTTCTTTGGTTTGACTTTCAGGGAATTCCATGTTCAGCAATTTGTGAGCACATTCTTCAAAATCTACACTTGACCAAATAGCAAGATATATTGTATGACGAAATGAGACCAGACCACTTTCTGTTTTGTCGTGAATAGTCACTTTTGGTCCTTCTTCATCTTCTTCTCCCTCCTCTTCCTCCTCTTCTTCCTCACTACTTCCAGCATCTTGGTCTGTGTTTGAATCACTGTCTCCTTCATCATGAATTTCCTTCTTAATAGTTTTATACTTCTCTTCATTCTCCATAAAATTAGGATCCATCTGGAACACATTAAGAACCTCTTCTGGATTGTAGTTATCCTCCGAAGGGAGCATATGGGTGAACTGATCATCTTCCTCCACTAAGTCAAGTCCTTCTAGGATAACGGGGTGGTCCTTGAATCCATCCATTCATACAAGCGAACATCACTTCAATCATATATTGAACGCTCTTATCAATTTCAGACTCATGCAGAATGTTTCAAGGTGTTCGAATATAGCATTGATTCCTCTTGGTGACACTTGTGTTAATTTCAGGCCACATTCCTTGTCTTGAGTCATCACAGCTCCTTTTCTAATTCTGACCTCTGCCTTCCTTTTTATAAGGGTCCTTGTGATGATTGGCCCCACCCATATGATCTCATTTTAAGAACCATAACTTAATCACATCAGCAAGTCCTTTTTTTTTTTTGTAGAGACAGAGTCTCACTTTATCACCCTCTGTAGAGTGCCGTGGCATCACACAGCTCACAGCAACCTCCAACTCATGGGTTTAGGCGATTCTCTTGCTTCTGCCTTCTGAGTAGCTGGGACTACAGGTGTCTGCCACAATGACTGGCTATTTTTTTGTTGCTGTTGGAACAAGGTCAGGTTTGAACCCACCACCCTCAGGATATGGGGCTGGCACCCTACTCACTGAGCCACAGGCGCTGCCCCAAGTTCTTGTTTCAAGGGTAACATATTCAAAGATTCAGGAGATTAGGGCAAGAATGTATTTTTGGAAGCATTATTCTGTCTACCAGCAACTACCAAAAACAAACAAACAACAACAACAAAAAAACCCAAAACAAGAAAAACAAATATCACTCAATTTTCTTATAAAATCTGTAGTTTTAATATTTTTATATTTCTCTCTCTACTAAATTATAAAGTCTAGATGGAAAAAGACAAACCTTAAGTAATTTGGGACCATATGTATGTATGTGTGTGTTTATATATTATCAATGCAGCAGAACAGTACTTTGCTTAAAATGGTGTTCAATAAATACTTCCTAATTGAATGCATAAGTTTGTTTTAGGTCAACAGGTGATGTGAATTATATTAGGTTTGGGAAGTGTTCTGGAATGGAGGACTTCCAGGGCTACAACCAATTCTGTGTAGCCTGGTGCCGTGAGAGTGGCAAGAGAAGACTCCAGCCATCTCTGGCCGGTGGGTTTTGCCCAGAGGCTTGTTTTGGTGACACAGGAAGCCGATGAGAGACTTCTGGACCCCACGAGGAGGACAGAAGCAGTGGAAAATCTGGCAAGTAGTAGGTGGTTTTATTTGGTTGGAAGCCTCAGCTGTACCCATAGCAACAGCAAGACTGCAAGCAGGAGAAGCCTTACCTGTGGGTTGTTTTGGTTTTCTTGGACTTGGGCACTCGATTGGGGATGCCTTGGGGGATCTTGGGCTGGTGTGTGCAGACAACTTTGGGCATTATCTGGGGCCCTAGTCTGAGAAGCTGAGCCAGGAAGGAGCTAATATCGTTCAGCTGTGGGCTGCCCCTGCATGTTGCAGTGTGGGGATCATCCAGGAGACCCTGGGCAAATAATCTAGTGACTGAGCTGCCTAAAGGCAGGGACTGAAACACTAGGGAAGTGCGGAGATCCAAGTGTGGCAGATTCACAGCCTTGGCCCTCAGGGGCACAGTGGGAGTCTGGACTTGGCACACTGGATAAGCACACAGCCACACCAGGAGAGATCTCAGGGGTAAGTACTTTCCTTGGAAAGCTTCTGCTTGGCCAAGGTTCATAGTTTGGAGTGTCTTTTAAGTGGGCAGAGGAGACTTTTGGGCTCCCAAGCCTGAGGGGTCTGAGAGATCAGCAGAGGCCTCCAGTCTCCGTCTTGTACAGCTGTATCAACATTGTGATTAACATCTTATATCTCAGATAATCACCTGTTGCCTGGACAATATTCAGCAAGATACATATACTGTTTGGATCTTTGGTTTTTGGGTTTTGGCGGGGGCCGGGGGAGGTGTGTGTTCTTCTTTTGTGATTAACATCTTATATCTCAGATAATCACCTGTTGCCTGGACAATATTCAGCAAGATACATATACTGTTTGGATCTTTGGTTTTTGGGTTTTGGCGGGGGGTGTGTGTGTGTGTGTGTTCTTTTTTTGATTGCTTGTTTTCTTAATTTCAACATTTTTCCTTGGCATTTTTCTTGTTTTCTTCCCCCCGCCCACTGTCCTAGTTTAAATATAATCTTCCATTTTTGCCTTCTTTAACAATTAAAATTTCATTTTTGCCAGTGTTTCTGCCCCTATTATTTGTTTTGTTTCCCCCCAATAATTACTCCATAAGTGTTCTTGTTTGTTTGTTTTGGTTTGATTTATAGTATTTTTGGCTTTCCTCTCTACCTGCTGGAGGTGGGGTACTGTGTCTGATCCAGCTGGCAAAGAGCTATTGACCTCAAGGGAATCACCCAACCCAGCAGCCCCAGAGATTGGGGGTCTTCAAGGTTGGGTCATGGTACCCTACTATACACCCATATTACTCCTGTTTCTTTCTTTCGGTGCCTTTCTTCTTTTTGTCAGTATTTCCTTTTACTCACCCCTCGTCTTTCTCTTTTTTCTTTCTTTTTAAAATCTTTTTTCCCTTCTTGCTCTTCAATTTTCTTATCCTTCTGGTCCCGTACCAAAAGAACTCATTAAAACTTTAAAGAGCAAGAAGAAGTGAAAGGATAATTAGGTAAGGAAACAGATCCAAGAAAGCACTCATGAAGAAGAATCAGCAGAGAAATCCTGGCAACATGAAATACCAGTCCAGATCTCTTCTAGGGATTGCGAGGTAGCTATAGCAGAGGACTCCTCCTATAAAAAAATGTTAGCAATGACAGAAGGGGAATTTAAAATACAGATGATGAAAACAATGAAGGAAATTACTGAGAAAGTGGGAAATAACCAAAAGGAAATCCAAAAACAGAATCAAATAAGAGATGAACAATACAAAGAATATAGAAAGGATATAACAGAGCTGAAGGAACTGAAGCAGTCAATTAGGGAACTTAAGGATGCAATAGAAAGTATCAACAACAGGTTAGACCATGCAGAAGAAAGAATCTCAGAGGTAGAGGATAAAGCTCTCGAGATAACTCAGATAGTTAAAGAGGCAGAAAAGAAGAGAAAGAAAGGAGAACGTTCGCTGATAGAATTATGGGACTCTATGAAACGTTCAAACATACAAGTTATAGGTATCCCAGAAGGGGAAGAAGAATGCCCCAGAGGAATGGAAGTCATTCTAGAGAATATTATAAATGAAAATTTCCCTAATATCACCAAAGATTCTGACATATTCCTTTCAGAGTTATATTGGTCCCCTGGTTGCCTCAATTCAAATAGAGCTTCTCTAAGGAACATTGTGATGAATTTCTCTAAAGTCAAGACAAAAGTAAAGATTTTGCAAGCTGCCAGGAGTAAGCGCCAACTGACCTACAGGGGCAAATCCAGCAGGATGACCGTGGACTTCTCTAATGAAACTTTTCAGGCCAGAAGACAATGGTCATCTCTCTTTAATCTACTTAAACAGAACAACTTCCAGCCCAGAATTCTATATCCTGCTAAACTAAGCTTTAAAATTGATGGAGAAATCAAATCTTTTATTGATATGCAAACATTGAGAAAATTTGCCACAACAAGAGCAACTTTACAGGAAATATTTCAACCTGTTCTACACACTGACCATCACAATGGACCTTCACCAAAGTAAACACCCAGAAATTAAAGGACAGAACCTAGTTTCCACAATGATGCAAAAGACAAAACTAAGCAATGGACTTTCACAAAATAATATGAATAGAATGCTACCACACTTACCAATTATCCCAATAAATGTCAATGGCTTGAATTCCCCACTGAAGAGGCACAGATTGGCTGACTGGATTAAAAAACACAAGCCATCTATTTGCTGTCTACCGGAAACACACCTCATGTCAAAAGACAAATTAAAACTCAGAGTTAAAGGTTGGAAGTCAATTTTTCAGGCAAATGGAATTCAGAAGAAAAGAGGGGTTGCAATCTTATTTTCAGATTCATGTGGATTTAAAGCAACTAAAGTCAAAAAAGACAATGATAGTCACTTCATATTGGTCAAGGGAAAAATACAACAAGAAGACATTTAAATTCTAAATATTTATGCACCCAATTTAAAGGCTTCCAGATTCTTGAAACAGACCTTGCTTAGTTTGAGCAATATGATATCCTATAATACCATAACAGGGGACTTAGCCAATAGATTTCAGCTTATCATCAAAAAAGTCATACATCATGATCAAGTAGGTTTCATCCCAGGGATGCAAGGCTGGTTTAATATACACAAGTCTATAAACATTATTCACCGTATCAACAGAAGTAAAACCAAAGACTATATGATACTCTCAATAGAAGCAGAAAAAGTATTTAATAAGATCCAGCATCCTTTTCTAATTAGAACACTGAAGAGTGTAACTTGGCTTATTGTACCCTCAATGAATCCCCAACAATAAAAAAAAAAAAGAACACTGAAGAGTATAGGCATAGGTGGCACCTTTCTTAAACTGATCGAAGCTATCTAAGACAAACCCATAGCTAAAATTTTACTGAAGGGAGTAAAACTGAAAGCTTTTCCTCTTAGAACTGGAACCAGACAAGGTTGTCCTCTGTCACCTTTACTATTCAACATAGTGCTGGAAGTTCTAGCCAATACAATTAGGCAAGACAAGAAAATAAAGGGGGGCGGCACCTGTGGCTCAAGGAGTAGGGCGCTGGTCCCATATGCCGTAGGTGGTGGGTTCAAATCCAGCCCGGCCAAAAACCACAAAAAAAAAAAAAGAAAAAGAAAATAAAGTACATCCAAATGGGAGAAGAGGTCAAACTCTCTCTCTTTGCTGACGACATAATCTTATACTCAGAGAACCCCAAAGACTCAACCACAAGACTCCTGGAAGTCATTTAAAAATACAGTAATGTTTCAGGATATAAAATCAATGTCCACAAGTCAGTTGCTTTTGTATATGCCAACAACAGCCAAGATGAGAGGTTAATTAAAGACACAACTCCCTTCATGATAGCCCCAAAGAAAATGAAATACTTAGGAACATACTTAACAAAGGATGTTAAGGACCTCTATAAAGAAAATTATGTAAACTTAAGAAAGGAAATAGCAGAGGACTTTAACAAATGGAAGAACACACCATGCTCATGGTTGGGAAGAATCAACATTGTTAAAATGTCTATACTTCCCAGAGCAATTTACCGATTCAATGCCATCCTTATTAAAATACCAACATCCTACTTTCAAGTCTTGGAAAAAATGATTCTGCATTTTGTATGGAACCATAAAAAACCCTGTATAGCTAAGGCAGTTCTTAGTAATAAAAACAAAGCTGGGGGTATCACCATACCAGATTTTAGGCTGTGTTACAAGGCCATAGTGGTCAAGACAGCATGGTACTACCACAAAAATAGAGGCATAGGCATAGATATTTGGAATCGAATAGAAAACCAGGAAATGAAGCCAACAACTTACAGCCACCTAATCTTTGATAAACCAAACAAGAGCGTCCACTGGGGGAAAGACTCCCTATTCAGTAGATGGTGCTGGGAGAATTGGATATCCACATGTAAAAGACTGAAACTGGACCCACACCTTTCTCCACTCACAAAAATTGATTCAAGATGGATAAAGGACTTAAATATATGGCATGAAACAATAAAAATCCTCAAAGAAAGAATAGGAAAAACACTGGAAGATATCAGCCTGAGGAAAGACTTTATGAGGAAGACTGCCATGGCAATAGCAACAACAGCAATAATAAACAAATGGGACTTAATTAAACTGAAAAGCTTCTGTACAGCCAAGGAGACAACAACCAAAGCAAATAGACAACCTACCCAATGGGAAAGGATATTTGCATATTTGAATCACACAAATGCTTAATAACCAGGATCTATCCAGCACTTCAATTAATCCACAAGAAAAAAACCAACCATCCCATACATCAATGGGGAAGAGAGATGAATAGAATCTTCTCTAAAGACAATAGATGAATGGCTAGCAATGATATGAAAAAATGCTCATCATCCCTAATTATTAGAGAAATGCAAATTAAACCACCCTGAGATATCACCTAACCTCAGTGAGAATGCCTATATCACAAAATCTCAAAACTGCGGATGCTGGCGCAGATGTGGAAAGAAAGGAACACTTTTACACTGCTGGTGGGACTGCAAACTAATACAATCTTTTTGGAAAGAAGTATGGAGAAACCTCAAAGAACTCAACCTAGACCTCCTGTTTGATCCTGAAATCCCATTACTGGGCATCTATCCAGAAGGAAGAAAAACGTTTTATTCTTGTTAAAGGACTTTTTTTGTTTTTTTTTGAGACAGAGCCTCAAGCTGTCACCCTGGGTAGAGTACTGTGGCATCATAGCTCACAGCAACCTCCAACTCCTGGGCTCAAGCGATTCTCCTACCTCTGCCTCCCAAGTAGCTGGGACTACAGGCACCTGCCACAATGCCTGGCTATTTTTTGGTTGCAGCCCCATCATTGTTGTTTGACAGGCTTGGTCTGGATTCGAACCTGCCAGCTTAGGCATATGTGAGTGTCTTAGCCGCTTGAGCCACAGGTGAGCCAGAAAAACCTTTTATTATAAAGACACTTGTACTAGCCTGTTTATCACAGCTCAATTTACAATTGGTAAAATGTAGAAACAGCCTAAATGCCCTTTAACCCAGGAATGGATTGGCAAGCTATGGTATATTTATACCATGGAATACTATTCAGCCATTAAAAGAGATGGAGATTTTGCAGCATTTGTACTAACCTGGATGGAGGTGGAACACATTATTCTTAGTGAAACATCACAGGAATGGAGAAGTATAAATCCTATGTATTCAACTTTGATATGAGGACAATCAATGGCAATTAATGACACAGTGGGGCATGGGGGTAGGGGAGAGCAGACAGAGAAGGAGGGAGTGGGTGAGGGAAAGGAAAAGAAAAACAAAGAAAAGAAAACAGTGACTAATTCTCACATAAATTGGATTTAATTTTGGTCCAAAGTACATTACTTAAACATTAATTTCTAATTCAACTTGTTAATATTTTTAGGATATTGCATCCTCATTTATAAGTGAAATAGGTTTGTAATTTCCCCTTTACAATAATATACTTTTTCTAATTTCATTATTTATTTATTTGTTTATTTATTTTGAGACAGAGCCTCAAGCTGTCACCCTGGGTAGAGTGCCATGGCATCACAGCTCACAGCAACCTCCAACTCCTGGGCTTAAGCGATTCTCCTGTGTCCACCTCCCAAGTAGCTGGGATGACAGGCATCTGCCACAACGCCTGGCTATTTTTTGGTTGCAGCTGCCATTGTTGTTTGGCAGGTCTGCGCTGGATTCTGTTAAGACCAAATTCCGCCACTGAGAGATCACCAGACACACATGCAAAAAGCAAAGGAGTGACTTTATTCAAGCATGCTTGGGCCGTACCTCCGGCAGGACTCTGCTCGGAGGGGATGACCCCAAGGTAGAAATGATGGTGGGTTTTACACTCTTTGTCATGATGCAGTTTGGGTTTCCCCGGGGGAAACCGGGACCAAGTTTGGGGGTTGGTCGATGCAGGGACACTGAGGTAACTTAGGAGGTTTAGGATTGGCTGGCTCTATCCGGCACTGGCCCTACCTGGAGGCTGTGAGAACAACGGAGTGCATGTTGGATTGGCTGGCTCCGTCTGGAATTGACCCCGCTGGAGGCTGTGGCTGGGGCACCAGGGCCAACTTTCACCCAGGGGGCAGCTGCTGAGAATCTCTCAGCCCCTGGTGAAAGACTGACTCCGCCCCCCACCTTCCTCACCCTGCTAACTAGCCTTTTTATCTTCTCTCTCTCTTATATCCACTATGTCTCCCACTGCCCTTAACATCTCTGGGTGGGAGTTAGTTAACATTGTAGTGTTGCAGTCAAAACCCTCTCTTTCCAGCAATTAAAGAGTTACTACAAAGTTTGTTAAAAACTATTTTTTCTGGCTGCAAAAAAAATGTGGTTGCTATGTTACAAGTAGTTTTGAGATAAGGTGCTGGCATTCTGCAGAAGACCCAAGGTCAATTACTCATTTAGAACTAGAGAAAAAAGGGTGGCGCCTGTGGCTCAAGGAGTAGGGTGCTGGTCCTATATGCTGGAGGTGGCAGGTTCAAACCTAGCCCCGGCCAAAAAAAAGAACTAGAGAAAAAAAAGGTCTTCTTAAACTGTAGCCATTTTTCTCCCCCTTCTCCGCCCCTCCGCAGGGTTAGGATTTGCCCCCGGTCCCTTCAATTCGAACCCACCAGCTCAGATGTATGTGGCTGACACCTTAGCCATAGGTGCCGAGCCTCTTTTTCCAATTTTAATATCAGGTGTATCCAGATTAATCATTAATCATTAGAATGATTTTGAAGTATTTCTTCTTTTTCTATTGTCTATAAGATTTGGAATGATCTGTTTTTTGAAATTATCTTTTATTTTATTTTATTTTATTTTTTTATTTTTTTTTGTAGAGACAGAGTCTCACTTTATGGCCCTCGGTAGTGTGCCATGGCCTCACACAGCTCACAGCAACCTCCAACTCCTGGGCTTAAGCAATTCTCTTGCCTCAGCCTCCCGAGTAGCTGGGACTACAGGCGCCAGCCACAATGCCCGGCTATTTTTTGGTTGCAGTTTGGCCGGGGCTGGGCCTGAACCCGTCACCCTCAGTATATGGGGCCGGCGCCCTACCAGCTGAGCCACAGGCACCGCCCGAAATTATCTTTTATTTTTATTTATAAGTATTAGTTGTCTATTTTTTGAGACTTTGAAAAAAAATAAGAAGTTAACTGATGACTCCATACTGAACCTCAGAGTTAAAGCCTTCTATAATAGACATACTCGTATTTGACAATGTGAATGTTACTTTCTTTACATTATTATTATTATTATTGTCCAATAAAAAAATAGAAAGGCTTACTTAACCAGAATATATTAAAAAAAAAATTCTTCACTTAGGTTAGATGTTTTCTTTGGAATGAGAGATCGCTTGGAAAAGCCTAGCACATGGAAATTTCCAGATTGCCTTTCTTCTTTGTGATGAATAGTGACTTTAAGAAGATAGAAAATGTCACTCAAAGGAGATACTATATCACTTTTTATCCTACCACTCAGGCTGTCTGTCACCACATGCCATATTGCCCAGCCCACCTTATCTGTTCCTATGACCCAGACAGATGTCCTCTGCTCTATTCTAGCTAGTCTCCTTCCTGTCCTCCAGATGCCTAGCTGTTAGATGGTATAATACTTTTTTCCACGTTTTATGATAGATTCTGAGCTCTCTGGGTGGATGAGTAGCCAATCCATAAATAATCACGGAAGTAATGAAGTGGACTGCTTTGGGGTTTTACATTGTCTATTTCTTTAGAACCATCTGGTTCCATTTGCCTCCTACCTGCTTCAATTTCTTTCTTCTCCAAATTCCTATCACCAATACCCTTAATCTATTCATTCGGCAAATATATAGAACATCTACTCCCTGCTGGGTCTGTGCCAAGCCTTGGGGGCACAGAGATAAACAAGATAGAATACACTCACTGTCCAGTTACGAAGCAGGTACTACTCAGGTAATGACCCAAGGATAATTATTAAAGTGCTTCTGAGTATGTCATAATTCTGAATTCTCTAACTGAAGTAATCCGAAAATATTTTTAAGAAAGTAAAAGAAGTGATCATAATCTAGATGGAAAGATAAAATATAAGTGCTTTGTATAAAAGACAGCAACTACTGTTAAAAAATGGTAAATAGGAAATGTTAAAACATGTTAAATATTAAAAGATAATAATTAAATGTTGAATGCTGGGTGGCACCTGTGGCTCAAAGGAGTAGGGTGCCGGCCCCATATGCTGGAGGTTGCGGGTTCAAACCCAGCCCTGGCCAACAACTGCAAAAAAAAAAAAATGTTGAATGCTGCAAAAAGCAATTGCTTAAAGAGCAGAAGAAAGTTCCTAGCTTGTATCATGGAGGTGAGACATGAGTTAAGGGGAGAGGATGTGGGAAGAACATTGTAGGGCCTGGACATAGAAGGCAAAAAAGCTCAGCGTATTCAAGCATCACTGAATTTAATCTAGTACGTATAGTATAGGTAGGGAAATCTCAGACATAAGCCAGAATCAGTTTGTGTCCAACTGTGGATATTTTTTTTGTTTTTTTTTTGTAGAGACAGAGTCTCACTGTACCGCCCTCGGGTAGAGTGCTATGGCGTCACACGGCTCACAGCAACCTCTAACTCTTGGGCCTACGCGATTCTCTTACCTCAGCCTCCTGAGCAGCTGGGACTACAGGCGCCCGCCACAACGCCTGGTTATTTTTTTGTTGCAGTTTGGCCGGGGCTGGGTTTGAACCCACCACCCTCGGCATATGGGGCCACCCTCGGCATATGGGGCCGGCGCCCTACTCACTGAGCCACAGGCGCCGCCCGGATATTTTTGTTTTTGAAAGAAACATTTTAGCTGGGCACAGTGGCTCACACCTGTAATCCTAGCACTCTGGGAGGCCAAGGTGGGTGGATTGCTTGAGCTCAGGAGTTCAAGACCAGTTGAGCAAGAATGAGACCCTATCTCTACTAAAGATAGAAAAATGAGCCAGGCATTTATGGCAGGTGCCTGTAGTCCCAGCTACTTGATGTTGCTGTGAGCTATGATGCCACAACACTCTACCAAGAGTGACAAAGTGAGACTCTGTCTGAAAAATAAAAAAGAAACATTTGTTTATTTTTTGTGACAGAGTCTCACTTTGTTACCCTTGGTAGAGTGCCATGGTGTCATAGTTCACAGCAACCTCAAGCTTTTAGACTCAAAAGATTCTCTTGCCTGATTCTTCCCTTCAGGAAAGATTTATCTGTAACATACAATGCTGTTTGACAGCATTTTATCCGCAATAGAAATTTTTCCAAAATTGTGGTCAATTTCCTCAAACCTGCCTCCTATGGTTTTATCAACTAAGATTTCTTTGTTCTTTTTTTTTTTTGAGACAGAGTCTGTCACCCCAGGGTAGAGTGCCATGGTGTAATAGCTCACAGCAACCTCAAACTCCTGGGCTCAAAAGAGCCTCTTGCCTCAGCCTCCAAAGTAGCTGGGCCTAGAGACACCTGCCACAACACCCAGCTACTTTTCTATTTTTAGTAGAGATGGGGTCTCCCTCTTGCTCAGCTATTCTTGAACTCCTGAGTTCAAGCAATCCACCCTTCTTGGTCTCTCAAAGTGCTAGGATTACAGGTGTGAGCCACTGTGCCCAGTCCCTGTGAATGTTCTTAATGATATCTAGAATGGTGACTCTTTTCTGGAAGGTTTATACTTCGTCCAAAAAAAATTTTTTTTTGAGACAGAGTGTCACTATGTTGCCCTTGGCAGAGTGTTGTGGCAACCCAGCTCATAGCAAACTGAAACTCTGGGGCTTAAGCGATTCTCTTGCCTCAGCCTCCCTAGTAGCTGGGACTACAGGAGCCCACCATGATGCCTGGCTATTTTTTTTCTTGTTGTTGCAGTTGTCATTGCTGTTTAGCAGGTCGGTGTATGTGGCTGGCACCGTAACCACTGTGCTACGTGCACTGAGCCTTTGTCCAAATTCTTTATAGCTGCCATAGAAAGTGATTCTTTAACCTAACAAAAATGAGTTTCTCAAATAATAAGACTTGGGAGTTGAAATTACTCCTTGACCAACAGTCTACGGAATGCTTGTTGTGTTAGCAGGCATGAAAACAACATTCATCTTGCATATCTCCATCAGAGCTTTTGAGGGACTAGGTGCATTTCCACAAATAGTAACATTTTGAAAGGAATCTCTTTTCTGAGTAGTGGATCTGAATATTGGGCTTAAAATATTCAGTAAACCATGCTGTAAACAGATATGCTGTCACCTAGGTTTTCTTAGTCTATTTATAAGGGCAGAGTATCTAAAGCATAATTCTTAAAGGCCCTAGGATTTTCAGAATGGTGAGCACTGAGTTCAACTTAAAGTCACCATAAAAAGACTTAGAAAGTATCAGCCTAGGGCAGTGCCTGTGGCTCAGTGAGTAGGGTCCTGGCCCCATATACTGAGGGTCGAGGGTTCGAACCCAGTCCCGGCCAAAACTGCAACAAAGAAATAGCCGGGTGTTCTGGCGGGCGCCTATAGTCCCAGCTACTTGGGAGGCTGAGGCAAGAGAATCGCCTAAGCCCAAGAGCTGGAGGTTGCTGTGAGCTGTGATGTCACTACACTCTACTGAGGGTGACTAAGTGAGACTCTGTCTCCGAAAAAATAAATCAATCAATAAAATAAATAAAAAATAAAATAAAATAAAAAGAGAGCCAGCTCGACCGTTGTATCAGCCTAAAAAGAGAGCCAGCCTGTCCTTTGTATCAGCCTGAAACCAGCCTGTCCTTCGAAGCCCGCTATTGACTTCTTTCTAACTATGAAAGTCCTAGTTGGCATGTTCTTTCAATATATGGCTTTTGTCTGCATTAAAAATAAGTGTAGCCACCTTCATCAACGATCTTCTAAATAATTGGCTATTGTTAGAGGCAAGGTCTAATTCTGGCTCAGGCTGGTCTCTAATTCATAAACTCAGGCAATCCACCCATCTTGGCCTCCTAGAGTGCAAGGATTATGGATGTGAGCCACTGTTCCTGGTTTCTTTCCTAGTTTTTTATTGAAAATGAGAGACATGAAACTCTTCCTTTGACTCAAATACTTAGAGGTCACTGTAGGATTTTTTTTTTTTTTTTTGTAGAGACAGAGTTTCACTTTATTGCCCTTGGTAGAGTGCCGTGGCATCACACAGCTCACAGCAACCTCCAACTCCTGGGCTTAGGCAATTCTCCTGCCTCAGCCTCCCGAGTAGCTGGGACTACAGGCGCCCGGCTATTTTTTTGTTGCAGTTTGGCTGGGGCTGGGCTTGAACCCGCCACCCTCGGTATATGGGGCCGGCGCCCTGCTCACTGAGCCTCAGGCGCCGCCCCACTGTAGGATTATTAACTGGCCTAATTTCAACATTGTTATGTCTCAGGAAATAGCTTGCCTGAAGGGAAGGCGAGAAATGGGGGAATGGCCAGTTGGTAGAGAAGTCAAAATATACATGTTTATCAAAATATACACTGTCTTGTATTGGCATAGTTCATGGCACTCCTAAAACAATTAAAATGGTAAATTGAAGATACTGATCACAGAATACCATGACTTAACAATGATGAAAAAGTTGGAAATACTGGCCTGGCCTGGTGGCTCTCCCCTGTAATACTGGCATTCTGGGAGGCTGAGGTTGGTGGATTACTTGAGCTCAGGAGTTCCCGACCAGCCTAAGCAACAGGGGAGACTCCATCTCTAATAGAAAAACTAGCCGGGCCTTCTGGCTGGTGCCTGGAATCCCACCTATTCGGGAGGCTGAGGCAAGAGGATCTCTTGAGTCTAAGAATTTGAGGTTGCTGGCTCAGCACCTGCAGCACAGTGGTTAGCACAGTGGCCACATACACTGAGGCTGGCAGGTTCAAACCCAGCCTCGGCCAGCTAAACAACAATGACAAGTGCAACAGAAAAATAGCCAGCATTGTGGTGGGTGCCTGTAATTCCAGCTACTGAGTCAAGAGAATCTCTTAAGCCCTAGAGTTTGAGGTTGCTGTGAGCTGTGATGTCACAGCACTCTACCAAGGGTGACATAGTGAGACTCTGTCTTTAAAAAAAAAAAAAGAAAGAAAGAAAGAAAAAAAGGAAAAGAAAAAAAAAAAGAATGAGGTTGCTGTGAGCTATGACGCCACAGCATTGCTACCCCAGGGACAGAGACTCTGTCTCAAAAAAAAATAAAAAGTTGAAAATACTGTAAAAATTACCAACATGTGACACAGAGACATCAAGTTAGCATGTTTCTGGAACAATTGCGCGTATGGGCTTGTTCTGTACAGAGTTAGCACAGACCTACAATTTGTTTAAAAAAAAAAAAATACCTGTGACATGCAATAAAACCAGGCGTGCAGGTATAGTTAAGGCAACTGATGCTTGCAAGTCGGTCAACTACCCTGTTTCCCCAAAAATAGTGTCTTATTTTAAGGTGTGCTCCCAAAGATGCGCTAGGTCTTATTTTCAGGGGATGTACCTTTCCTGTAAGTAGGTCTTATTTTCGGAGGGTGTCTTATTTTCGGGGAAACAGGGTAGTAACAGAATTCTAACCAGGTCTAACTCTGACCACTAATTTATGCACGTAAAGTCTGTGTTCAATAATTTTTAATCTCAGTAAATTTGAAATAGTAAGGCCTCAACTCTGCTACTGGGTATATTAACAAGAAAAGAACATTTAGCAGTACTAATCCATCGTTTTGATAAAGGGAGGACATCACATTTTTAAAAAGACAGCAGGCAGGATTCCAGGCCCTCTCACTCGTCGCCTTACGGGGGCGCTCCAGAACCGCCCGACCAGTCGGCACAGGGCAGCAGGCGACCAGCGCGCACGCGCGCACCCGCAGAGGCGGCCGCCGCGTCTCTGCTCGCCTGGCACCGCCTCCTTCCCCTCCCCTCCGTCTCTTCGCTTTCCTTGCCCTGCTGGGGCCCTCGACTCTGCGCCTCCTCCCTCTGTTAGCCCAGCAGCTCGGCGGACGAACTGCGTGTTGCTGCGTCATCGGCAGTGGCCGGTTTGAATGAGACTCGTCGCACTGAAGCAGCAGCCAGCTCCGTGCCTGTGCCTCGGCCGCCGCTACACCTTCTTCTGGTACCCTGCCCGTCACCGCCCTCTCCGGGCCCAGCCTCCCGCGCCCCCGCCGCCGCCCGCGCCCCGCCATGCCGCTCTACTCTGGTGAGTGCCCTCCTCGCCCCTCGCGCGCCTCTGGGCCGACGCTAGGCCTGCGCGTAGGCCTGGCCCGCAGAGGCGGCAGCGGGTACGGTGCAGGGTGGCCGCGGCGTGCAGACAACCCCACCACCTTCCTCTCTTTGCTGGGTCGGAGCCTGCGACGCGGCATGGGAGCGCTGTCCCCCTAGGTCGCCGGCGTGTGAGGTGGTGTGGGAGGGGGATGGAGGTGGGGAGCATCTGGAAGTCGTGACTCTGCAGAATAGTTTCTGTCGCTATCCTAGTGTGCCGCGAGAAGCGAGGGTGTGTCCAGGACGCCGGGACCAGGCTGGAGGTGCAGCGAGCACTGGTCCTTTGGGCTTCTCAGTGGTGGCTGTGGAAGGGAGGGCCCCGAGGTATTAGGTCAGCCTTCAGGCTTCTTGAGGTTGCCCTCGGCCGCTGCCCTTCGCTTACCCCTGCTGCCTTTAGCTTGATCCGCTCCCCTTTTGTTCCACGTTCTGTTCTGTTCCGAGGCAGATTGCGAACCTTTTGTCTCTTTTTATTTTTTTGCTTCATTTTCGTTTCATCAGACATCAAATTGGATTTCTGTATCCTAGCTTTGAGAGGTGGATAAATGCAAATATCCACGGGTGTCACTTCTTGATTGGCGTTTGACAAGGGTGGTTTGCTTGATGGCGGTTCAGGGTATTGGCCAGGGATCACATCTTGTCTTAATGGACCTTGCTATTTCCTAGTCTTATTCAAAATGGCACCCAAAATGTGTGTGGTGGCTTCCTCTGGCTGTGGTTGTGGGTGAAATTCATTAACTATTCATGACTCTTTGTCACAATTTCTTTATGGAAGATTCAGCATTTTCAGTGAATAATGTGAATCAAGAATAATGTTTAATCTTAAAGTGGGTTCTTGATCGTCTAGAATGTTAAATTGAATTTTTAAATAATTGCCCTACTTGCTTAAACTGTAGCAATTAACAGTGGAATGGTTCTTGACATATTCCATTTGTACAGTATAGAATTTAAAGTATTAAATAAAGGAGATAAATGCTGTATGCTAATGCTTAACTACACTAGTGGGTTCACAGACATACAACAAAACCAATCCTTTTATTCTCTCAAAAAATGCCAGTACTCACAAAAGTTTCATTTTACAAAATTGAATTTTTTTTTCTTTTGAGACAGAGTCTCATTATGTCACCCTTGGTAGAGTGCCATGGTGTCACGGCTCACAGCAATCTCAGACTCTTGGGCTTAAGCAATTCTCTTGTCTCTGCCTCCCAAGTAGCTGGGACTACAGGTGCCCGCCAGCTGTTTTTTGGTGGTAATTCTCATTATTGTTTGGCAGGCTGTGGCTGGGTTTGAACCCACCAGCTCTGGTGTATGTGGCTGGTGCCCTAGCTGCTGAGCTACATGTGCTGAGCCCATTTATTTTATTTTATTTTATTTTTTTGAGATGAGAGTTTCACTTTGTTGCTCTCAATAGAGTGCCGTGACAACCTCAAACTCTTGGGTTTAAGCTATTCTCTTGTCTCAGCCTCCCAAGTAGCTGGGACTATAGGCACCTGCCACAACACCAGGCTATTTTTAGAGATGGAATCTTGCTCTGGCTTAGGGTGGTCTCAAACACCTGAGCTCGGACAATCCACCCACCTCTGCCTCCCAGAGTGCTGGGATTATAGGGGTGATCTATCATACTGAGCCTCAAAATTGAATTTTATCTTAAATATTTAATTAGATTTGTTCTTCCTTCCCAAAATGAGAATTGAAATGGATTTTTGAGGTTTCTCTTTCCTTGACATTCCCATATTGAGAATCTTTATTTTCAGGCTTAGCAAAAGCTTTATATTAAAATGCAGAGAACATTTTAGGTACTATTTCTTAAGTTTCAGTAGAAAATTAAATATCCAGAGTCGTCTTCTTTTATTATTATTTTTTTAGAGACAGAGTCTTACTTTATCGCTCTCAGTAGAGTGCCTTGCGTCACAGCTCACAGCAACCTTCAACTCTTGGGCTTAGGTGATTCTCTTGCCTTAGCCTCCTGAGTAGCTGGGACTACAGGCATCCGCCACAACGCCTGACTATTTTTTTGTTGCAGTTTGGTTGGGGCTGGGTTTGAACTTGCCACTCTCGGTATATGGGGCCGGTGCCTTACCCACTGAGCCACAGGCGGCATCCTTATTATTTTTTTCCTGAGACAGAGTCTCACCCTTTTTCCCTGGGAAGAGTGCCTTGACATCATAGCTCACAGCACCTACGAGGCTCCTAGGCTCAAGAGATCCACTTGCCTCAGGCTCTTGAGTAACTGCGATTACAAGTACCCACCATATCTAGCTAGTTTTCCCTTTATTTTATTTTATTTATTTATTTATTTTTTAGTAGAGATGGAGTCTCCCTGTTGCTCAGGCTGGTCTTGAACTCCTGAGCTCAAGCAATCTTCCTCCCAAAGTGCTAGGATTATAGTCGTGAGCCACTTAGCCCTGCTAAATATCCAGATTCTTTCTTTTTGTTTTTTTGTTTTTGGAGACAGGGTCTCAGTTTGTCACCCTGAGAATAGGGTAGAATGCGGTGGAGTCATAGCTCACAGCAACCTCAAACTCTTGGGCTTAAAGATTCTCTTTGTCTCAGCCTCCTGAGTTGCTGGTACTACAGGTGCCTGCCACAGTACCCAGCTATTTTTAGAGATGGTTCTCACTCTGGCTCAGGATGGTCTTGAACCTGTGAGCTCAGGCAATCCACCTGCCTCGGACTCCCAGAGTGGTAGGATTATAGGCATGAGCCACCATACCCAGCATTATCCAGATTCTTAAATGGTTAAGGATAAGTGCAATTAAAAATTACTGAACCCAGATGCAGTGGTGGATGCCTGTAGTCTCAGCTACCTAAGGAGCAGAGGTGGTAAGGTCACTTGAGCCCAGGCGTTTGAGGCTAGCCTGCGCCAAGAGCAAGACCCTGTCTCTAAAAATAAATACAAAAATAAATAAAGAAAAAGTAATAACTTTACACTTTTTTAAAAAATTTGAGACTGGGCGGCGCCTGTGGCTCAGTGAGTAGGGCGCTGGCCCCATACACCAAGGGTGGCAGGTTCAAACCTGGCCCCGGCCAAACTGCAAAAAAAAATAGCTGGGCATTGTGTTGGGCGCCTGTAGTCCCAGCTACTTGGGAGGCTGAGGCAACAGAATTGCCTAAGCTCAAGAGCTGGAGGTTGCTGTGAGATGTGATGCCATAGCATTCTACCGAGGGTGACAAAGTGAGACTGTCTCTAAAAAAAAATAAAAAATAAAAAAATTCGAGACTATGTCTTTCTCTGTGGCTCAGACTGGAGTCCAGTGCCATGATCATAGCTCACTGTAGCCTTGAACTCCTGGCCTCAAGTGCTCCTGCTTTAGCCTTCTGAGTAGTTGGAACTTAGGTGTGTGCCACTCAGCCAGCTACTTTTTACATATTTTTGTGGAGACAGGCTCTCTCTATGTTGCCCAGGTTTTGATTTCAAACTCCTCCCCTTAGGAATTGTTCCTTCTTCAGCCTCTCAAAGTGTTGAGATTACAGGCCATAAAAAGTTATTGAACAGCCAGGTGCAGTGGCTCATGTCTGTAATCCCAGCACTCTGGGAATCCGAGGTGGGTGTATTGCTGGAGCTGACAAGTTCAAGACCAGCCTGAGCAAGAGTGAGACCCTGTCTCTTAAAAAAAAAAAAATAGCCGAGTGTTGTGGTGGGTGCCTGTAGTCCCTGCTACTTGGGAGGCTGAGGCAAGAGAATCGCTTGAGCCCAAGAGTTTGAGGTTGCTGTGAGCTGTGATGTCACGGCACTCTACCGAGGGAGACAAAGTAAGACTCTGTCTCCAAAAAAAAAAGTTATTGAACACCTACCGTGTGCCTGGTACAGAGCAATGCTACGGTTTTATTAATGTAGATGTTGCTTTGTTTTAATCTTCAACATAATCCTGTGATACTGGTGTAGTTCCTGTTTTATGGATAAGCAAAAAATTTTAAATAACTTGCTCAAGGTGACACAGGTAAATAAATTTCAGATAGGTTTTCTCTCCTTTATATCTTCTTTTTTTCTTTTTAAAAGAGACATAGTGTTGCTTTGTTGCCCGGGCTAGTCCAGCGACGTGATTGTAGCTTACTACATCCTCTAACTCTTGGGCTCCAGCGATCTTCCCACCTCAGCTTTCCCTGTTCCTTGGATTTCAGGCATGGGCCCATGTCTGGCTTAGTCTCATCCTTTATTTCTAGTACTATTTTGGTTTAGTTCTGTATCATCTTTAGCTTGTGCTATTTTAATGTGTCTAGCTTATCTCATAGATAACAGTTGTATCTACTTCAAGTTCAGTTTCCCTACTGACTGGGAAATTATTAATCTAATAATACTCAAACCAGATCAAAGTGGTTCTTATGAAAATTTATCAGAGTTTACACATTGTCTATAACATAAGGCCCATATGTATGTTTTAGCATGACTTGTCTTGATCATTAGCCAGCATTAGTTTTATCTATTGCTACTTCCATTCACTCTGGGAATTACTTGTGTCTCAAAATAGTCCATGCTGCTTTATGCTGTTGAACATTTTTCTTTTCTAGGAATAGTTTTTTTCAACCTAGTTTCTGGCTAACATCTTTGAGACTCAAAGTTGATAGTGATAACTCAAACGTTAACACGTCCTCTAGGAAATCGTTCCTCACTCATGATGCATTCCACTGTGTTCCTGTAGCCTTTACAATACCCATATTGTTTTTTTTTTTTTGCAGTTTTTGGCCAGGGCTGGGTTTGAACCTGTCACCTCTGGCATATGGGGCCAGCGCCCTACTCCTTTGAGCCACAGGAGCCGCCCCAACAATGCCCATATTGTTAATTATTGTAATCTTTTTCTCTCTTCTCTTCATTATTAGATAATAAGTTTATGAAGAGTCTTCCTAATACTTGGTACTGTGTTTGTCATTAAATGAGTGCTCAACACATTCACCGAACTGGTCAAAGAATTGGGATTTGGAGTCAGGGTCAGGTTTTCAAGTTTTGACTTCAGAAGCTGAAATAAGAAAACTATTAGTGGCTCGGCACCTATAGCTCAGCAGCTAGGGCACCAGCCACATACACCAGAGCTGGCGAGTTCAAGCCCAGCCCGGTCCTGCCAAACAACAGAGACAACTACAACCAAAAAATAGCCGGGCGTTGTGGCAGGTGCCTGTAGTCCCAGCTACTTGGAAGGCTGAGGCAAGAGAATCGCTTAAGCCCAAGAGTTTGAGGTTGCTGTGAGCTATGAGGCCACGGCATTCTAGCGAGGGTGACATAGACTCTGTCTCAACTTCCCCCCCCCCCGCTCCCCCAAAAAAACTATTAGTTGGGCGGTGCCTGTGGCTCAGTCAGTAAGGCGCCGGCCCCATATACCGAGGGTGGCGGGTTCAAACCCGGCCCCGGCCAAACTGCAACCAAAAAAATAGCTGGGTGTTGTGGCGGGCACCTGTAGTCCCAGCTACTCAGGAGGCTGAGGCAAGAGAATCACTTAAGCCCAGGAGTTGAAGGTTGCTGTGAGCTGTGTGAGGCCATGGCACTCTACCGAGGGCCATAAAGTGAGACTCTGTCTCTACAAAAAAAAAAACTATTAGTTATGAGATTCTGTTTATTTATATATTTATTTTTGAAACAAGAGTCTCAAGGTGTCACCCAGGGTACAGTGCTGTGGCGTCATTGCTCACAGTAACCTCCAACTCAGGCTCAAGCAATCCTCTTGCCTCAGTTTTTCTATTTTTAGTAGAGACGGGGGTCTTGCTTTTGCTCAGGCTGGTTTCAAACTCATGAGCTCAAGCAATCCACCTGTCTTGGCCTCCGACAGTGCTAGGATTGTAGGCATGAGCCACCACACTGGGTCAGATTCTCATTCTTTAGAAGATAAAAGTTTTCAGTAGGAACACCATATATCCTTGAGTTTATTTTTCTTTTACTTGTTCTAAAAATTAGCTATTTTATAAGGTGGGTTGAAATTTTTTTATTGTGGTAAAATATATGCAACAAAATTAACCATTTTGAAATGTACAGTTCTGTAGCATTAAGTACATTCACACTGTGCAACTATTACTACCATCTACCTCCAGAATTTTTTTATTTTTTTAGACAGAGTCTCACTATGTCACCCTTGGTAGAGTTCTGTGCCATCACAGCTCACAGCAACCTCAAACTCTTGGGTTTAAGTGATTCTCTTGACTCAGCCTCCCAAGTAGCTGGGACTACAGGTGCCCGCCATGACGCCTGGCTATTTTTTGGTTGCAGTTGTCATTGTTGTTTGGCAGGCCCAGGCCAGATTCGAACCCGCCAGCCTCAGTCTGTGGCAGCACCCTACTCACTAAGCTACAGGCACCAAGCCTACCTCCAGAATTTTTTCATGTTCCCAAACTGATATTCTATACCCCATTAAACAGAATCTCTTGGTGTCTGTCTTTCTGGACACTAGCAACTGCTGTTCTCCTTTTGTGTCTTAAGTTTGATGGTACCTCTAGGTACCTCTAGGTACCTCATATCTGGAATCATATAGTATTTGTCCTCTTGAGACTGGTTTATTTTTCACTCATATATGTTGTAGTATGTGTGAGAATTTTTTTCCTTTCTAAGGCAGGCTGAATGATCTTCCATTATGTATAGGTACCCCATTTTGTTTATCCTTCACTATGTGGTGAATGTTTGGCTATTGTGAATAATGCTGCTATGAATGTGGGTGTATGGATATCTGTTTGAGTCTCTGCTTCTTGTTTTTTTTTTTTTTTTTTTTTTTTTTTGAGATAGTTACCCTTGGTAGAGTGACATGCCAGTGTCATGGCTCACAACAACCTCAAACTCCTGGGCTCAAGTGATTCTCTTGCCTGCCTCAGCCTCCAGAGTAGCTGGGACTATAGGTGCTCACCATGATGCCTGGCTATTTTTAGAGATGGAGGTCTCACTCTTGCTTAGGCTGGTCTTGAACTCCTGAGCTCAGGCCATTCACCTGCCTCAGGTTCCCAGAGTGCTAGGATTACAGGTGTGAGCCACCACATGGGTGCTGAGCTGAGTAGAGCTTTCAGTTCTTCAGGGTATATACTCAGAAATGGATTTGCTGGATTATATGATAATTTTATTTTTCGTTTTTTTGAGGAAATACCCTATTGTTTTCCACACTGGCTGTAACATTTTACATACCCACCAGCAGTATACAAAATGTTCCAGTTTCTCTACATCCTCACCAATACTCATCATTTTCTGTTAATTTTTTTTTTTTTACAGTAGCTATGCTAATGACTGTGAAGTAGAAATTCTATTCATGGGCGGCGCCTGTGGTTCAGTCCGTAAGGCGCCGGCCCCATATCCAGAGGGTGGCGGGTTCAAGCCTGGCCCCGGCTGAAACCAAAAAAAAAATAGCTGGGCGTTGTGGCGGGCGCCTGTAGTCCCAGCTACTCGGGAGGCTGAGACAAGAGAATCACTTAGGCCCAGGAGTTGGAGGTTGCTGTGAGCTGTGTGATGCCATGGCACTCTACTGAGGGCCATAAACTGAGACTCTGTCTCTACAAAAAAAAAGAAAAAAAAAAAGAAATTCTATTCATGTATTTTAAGAGTTCAACTTTTTATTGACCGTGTTATAAAAGAGATTTAGTCAAAAGACCAAAGTCCATGTTCCCATCAGACTCCCCAGATCCTTTGCAGCAGCAGTGGAGGGGCAGGATGTCCTGCTGGGGCAGCACCAGCTGCTGGAGTAGGTCCATCAGCCTCAACGTTGCAGGTGAGGTTCCTGATGTTGACATTGGCCAGGGCCTTTGTGAACAAGCCAGGCCAAAAGGGTTCAATGTTTAACAGCTGCTTTAATGAGAGCATTGATCTTCTCTTCTCTGATGGTCACCTCACCCTCTTGCAGAATGAGGGCCAAGCGGATGGAGCCAAACTCAGAGACAGAGGTCATGGTGCAGGCAAGTACATTGCTGGCACTGGTGGGTGCGGTACTAGTTGCCTGATAAAGTGAGAGCCTCATGTGGGTTCTCGCATCCTTGGAAGGAATGAGTGCTTTAATGGTGTCTGAGGAAAGGGTAGATTTCTATGTTTTTTCTTTTCTTTTTCTTTTTTTTTTTTTTTGAGACAGAGCTTCAAGCTGTCACCCTGGGTAGAGTGCTGTGGCATCACAGCTCACAGCAACCTCCAACTCCTAGGCTCAAGTGATTCTCCTGCCTCCACCTCCCAAGTAGCTGGGACTACAGGCGCCTGTCACAACGCCTGGCTATTTTTTGGTTGCAGCCGTCAATGTTGTTTGGCGACCTAGCCTGGATGCCAACCTGCCAGCTCAGGTGTATGTGGCTAGCGCCTTAGCTGCTTGACTCACAGGCACCGAGCTGATTTCTGTGTTTTTTCCATGATTTAGCTATACTTTTGGATTCTTCTTAATGTTTGAGCAACTCTTTACAATTCTCCCATACTTTTCTTATGATTCAGAATCTATATTCCTTAACCTGTTTATTTTTCAAGAATTTTAATATTTTATTTCTCTTTTTATAGAGACCATGTTGTTTAGGCTGGTCTCAAACTCTTGCCCTCACTCTCCTGTTTCAGCCTTCCAAAGTGTTTGGATTCTGGGTATGAGCCAGTGCTCCTGGGCCTTCCAAGAAATTTTTTTTCTTCTCTTAAGCTATGTTTCTTACTTTTCTCCCTTTCTCTTCTTCTAGTAGCTTGTACTGATTTGAAAGATTCTTTAATTAAACTCATTGTGGGCTGCTCTTGGTGGCTCACGCCTGTGCTTATGCCTGTAATACAAGCCCTTTGGGAGGCTGAGGAGAGGATTGCTTTAAAAGCAAGTGCAAGACCTCTCAACTAGCTGGGCGTCAATGGCAGGCGCCTGTAGTCCCAGCTACTCGGGAGACCCGGACAAGAGAATATTTGGAGCCCAAGAGTTTGAGGTTGCTGTGAGCTATGATGACACACTGACACTCTAGCCAGGGTGACAGAGTGAGACTCTGTAAATGAATAAAATAATTAAACACGTTGTGAAGGCTGTGAACCACATTCTGGGAAATAGTTTGGCATAATGGCGTGATCATCATTTTACAGAGATTGTTGGAGTGAGATGCAGAAGACGTGGATATTTACGAACCAGTTTTGTGACATTAACAGATCAACATTTTTTAAATTTGAGACAGTCTCAAGCTGTTGCTGAGGGTGGAGTGTTGTGATGTCATAGCTCACAGCAACTTCCAACTTGGCTCAAGTGATCTCTTGCTTCAGTTTTTTTTACTTTTAGTAGAGACAGGGTCTTGCTTTTTTGCTCAGTGTGGTCTCGAACTTGTGAGCTCAAGCAGTCCACCTGCCTCAGTCTCTCAGAGTACTAGGGTTATGGGTGTGAGCCTCTGTGCCTGGCCCGGATCAACTTTTTTTTTTTGTAGAGACAGAGTCTCACTTTATTGCTCTCGGTAGAGTGCCGTGGTGTCACACAGCTCATAGCAATCTCTAATTCTTGGGCTTAGGCGATTCTCTTGTCTCAGTCTCTGGAGTAGCTGGGACTACAGGTGTCCGCCACAACACCTGGCTATGTTTTTGTTGCAATTTGGCCCGGGCCGGGTTTGAACCCGCCACCCTCAGTATATGGGGCCCGTGCCCTACCCACTGAGCCACAGGTGCCGCCAGTTAGATTAGATTCATTAAAATTTTATTCCAGACCTACTACATGTATGTCATCATTGATTAGGTATTATGGGCATGGAAAAATGAATGACACACTTGGACTCTCGAGAACTAGTCTAATAGCTGATCCTCTAAGGGTCTTCTGAATCTTAAGTTTTGTTATAAATGACAGTAAATTGTGATTTTTGTTGCAGTTACTGTAAAATGGGGAAAGGAGAAATATGAAGGTGTAGAATTAAATACTGATGAACCTCCAATGGTGTTCAAGGCTCAGCTTTTTGCACTAACTGGAGTCCAGCCGGCCAGACAGAAAGTTATGGTGAAAGGAGGAACTTTGAAGGTAAAATACAGCCATATTTTCATTTGACAGTGTTATGTTATTAGTGAATTAACATCAGATAATGTGTTTTGTGTTATGTAGCATTTTGAGGTATTGTTCATATGGTGAGAGTATTTATGAGATTAAAACTATCTTTTTCATATTAGCAGAAGGGAGGAACATAGTCATTTGATAATACTATAGAATATTATAAAGGCATCATTTAAAAATTTCCTTTAAAATGTGTGGTATCAGTGGATGTGTCTGGGGGGGTCAGGAAAATGGGACATTTTACAGTTATCTGTATTGTTTGAACTTTTTTTCCTATAAGGATGTATGAAAAATATTTTATTTTTTAAGACTAATATAAAATCTATTTGTATTTCCTTGGTGATCTTCTGTTAAAGGGAGGGAAAATTTTATCTCTTTTTAAAAATATGGAGCAAGACAGGTGCATTTTTTTTTAGAACTAGTACAGAATATATTTTTTACACACATTTGAATGTTAAAATTCAAAGCCCTTTAACATCTTTACCAAAGCTCCGGTTCTAGAATACTGAATAACTGTTAATTTTTTCCTTTTGTCTTTTATTGCATTTTACTCATGAAAGAAGATACCCTTTCTCTTAAGATAATTATTATCTAACATTTTAACTCCTACCTGGAGATGGGAGACAAAAATCTTTTAAAAATAGAGGAATCCTAATTTTTTTTAAATTTCACTTCCTTTGGGATGATTATAGTTGAGTCCATGCTTATTATCATCATTGATGAAGAGCCACAGAAAGATGAGAAGTTAATTTACCTTATTGTTTATAATACTATATGAACATAATTTTTTTTTAAATTGAGACAGAGTTTCACTTTGTCACCTCCATAGAGTGCTGTGGCGTCCCAGCTCATAGCAACCTCAAACTCTTGGGTTCAAGTGATTCTCTTGCCTCAGCCTCCCAAGTAGCTGAGACTACAGGAGCCTGCTACAACGCCTGGCTATGTTTTTGTTTTTTTTTTTTTACTAGGCCTGGGCTGGGTTCGAACTCACTAGCCCTGGAGCATGTGGCGGGTGCCCTAACCACTGAGCTATGGGTGCCCAGCATATATGAATATAATTTAAAAGTATTTTCTTTTTTTTTTTTTTTTTGCAGTTTTTGGCTGGGGCTGGGTTTGAACCCGCAACCTCTGGCATATGGGGCTGGCGCCCTACTCCTTTGAGCCACAGGTGCTGCCCTTAAAAGTATTTTCTTTAGTGGTTAGATATGAAATACTAACGAGCTATAGTTAGTTTTAGAGAGATGGAGTGGCTACCTCTGTCTGCTGGGCAGTAAAACACATGTTGGTGAGAAAACTTGTTTATTCCCATAAGTTGTAGTATGAGCCTTTGGCCTTTAGTGAACTTGATAACTTGATTTGTCCTGAACTATGTGCCAGTATACTATGGATAATTATAGAAAAATGGTAATTGGGCGGCACCCGTGGCTCAGTGAGTAGGGCACTGGCCCCATTTACCGAGGGTGGTGGGTTCAAACCCAGCCACGGCCAAACTGCAGCAAAAAAATAGCCGGGCGTTGTGGTGGGCACCTGTAGTCCCAGTTACTTGGGAGGCTGTGGCAAGAGAATCACCTAAGCCCAAGAGCTGGAAGTTGCTGTGAGCTGTGATGCTATGGCACTCTACTGAGGGTGACAAAGTGAGACTCTGTCTCTAAAAAAAAAAAGAAAAAGAAAAATGGTAATTAAATGAAATCCTAACTGCTAATGTATGTTTTATTCATATTTTATAAATGAGGAAACTGAACACTAGAGAGGTTTAAGTAAAAATAGTGAGGCACCAAAAGAGTGTGCAGTTCACAAGTCAAGCATATCTGAGTTCAGTTTCCAGCTTTGTGTGACCTTGGGTAAGTGATCTGAGGGCACATTTATAGTTATTATTCTTTATGATTAGCATTAATAGCCCGTTAGGAAGTTACTGTTTGACCTTAAAGCAGAGTGTCCAAAGACAGAATTAGTGGTACCAATGGGGGGGAGGGGAAGGAATATTGAATACTTGGTACCCTCTGTAAAAAATAATATGGAACTGACTTTATCTTGTGAAAGTGAAGGCTTAGCTGCAGTAAGTTAAAATATCTGTGGACCAGGTAGCACCTGTGGCTCAGTGAGTAGGGTGCCAGCCCCATATACTGAGGGTGGCAGGTTCGAACCCAGCCCCAGCCAAACAGCAACAAAAAAATAGCTGGGTGTTGTGGTGGGTGCCTGTAGTCCCAGCTACTCGGGAAGCTGAGGCAAGAGAATCGCTTAAGCCCAAGCATTGGAGGTTGCTGTGAGCTGTGACACGACACTCTACCAAGGGCGATAAAGTGGGACTCTGTCTCAAAAAAAAAAAAAAAATCTGTGGACCAAGCGTGGCATTTAAAAAAAAATCTTGAATTTTGTTACTTGCTTCATAGTTGTGAAATTAGTTAATTGCTTCATAGTTGTGAAACTTAGAACTGGAAGCATTTTTGGATGTGCAAATATTACTAAGAGTTGTTTTGGGAAGCCTGATCTACTCTTCTGATATGATTTAATAGCATTTGTGTTCTCAAGGGTCTGGTATAATTTTTAATAGCACTTGCATTCTCAAGAGTCTCCTAGTTTGGATGTAGACCTTATTTCATCAATTACTGTTTATTCTTGTCATATGAGCTAGTTATAAATTATCTTTGCTGGTTACAGACATGCAGAAAGAATCTGTCATTTGTCATCAGTCAGGTGTTTATTTGTGCTTGCTAAAAGTGTTTTATGTACTGTAAGCACTTTTTAGTACTTGGTGCTGGCAAGTTTACTATCTTTTAGATTGTGTTATTGTATGTAGTTTAAGTGATTATTAGACATAGTGGTTTTAGGACTGCATGTGTTTAAAATTTTTTTTGATGGTAATTATAAATAAAATTTGCATATAGAATAAATTTTATCCTATTTTGAAGTAGCTTAAAATTAGTTGATTATTAGATTATATTCAAATTGTGCAGAGATGGTTAAATGTTTTTTATTTGTCTTTGAAACAGGATGATGATTGGGGAAACATTAAAATAAAAAATGTAAGTATTAATTTATAAACACTTATTATGATGGAGTAACCTTATGATACTAAAATCAGTTCCAAAGGATTGTTTTCTCATATGTGTATTCAATTCTGGCACCATTATTGAAAATGCTTTTTCTTTCTTTTCTTTTTTTTTTTTTTGGTAAGGATTAAGCTGACATTTATCCAAAAAAATAAAAAAGTATATAAATGGGGAATAAGCCTTTGAAAGGATGCTTAAAATTACTAACCTTTAGAATAATGAAAAGAAAAATCACAGTAAGATATACACACCTATGAAAATGACCACAATAAAACAAAGAGAAAATAAAGGTGTTGAGGATTTGGAGAAATTGGTACCTTTGATGAGAAAAATGATGTATCCCCGATGATAAAGAGTATGGAGGTTCCTCAAAATTATCATAAGATATAACAATCCTACTTTGAGTATGTATCCAAAACATGCAGCATAGGCCCTGGAGTTGACATTTGTATACCCCTGTTCATTGTGGCATTAGTCATAAGAGCTAAAAGAAGAAACAAAAATATAGTATGTGCATACAGTAGACTATTATTCTGCTTAAAAAAAAGGAAACTATAGTCACAGGCAATGATAAAGACAAACTTTGAGAATTATGTTAACTGAAATTAGTAACAAAGTGAGAATTTATAAGTCCATTTATATGAGATACTTTAAGGAGACAAACTCAAAAAACCAGAAAAGTACAAACGTCTTTGTCAAGGTCTGGAAAGAGTGAAACAGGCAGCTTTTTAATGGGTATTGAGTTTTAGTTCTGCAGTATGTAAAAGTTCTAGAGGTCCTTTGCATAAAATTATGGCTATACCTAACACTACTGACATTTACAATTAAAAAGGCTGGTGGTTTTTTCATTCTTAGAGGTGGTGAATTTTATATTTATATATTATATTACAATTAAAAATTTAAAAAGTGATAATTAAAAGATAGATTTAAAAAGCTTTCCAATGGCTTGGCGCCTGTGGCTCAAGCGGCTAAGGCGCCAGCCACATACACCTGAACTGGCGGGTTCAAATCTAGCCCGGGCCCGCCAAACAACAACAGCTGCAACCAAAAAATAGCCGGGCGTTGTGGCAGGCACCTGTAGTCCCAGCTACTTGGGAGGCGGAGACAGGAGACTTGCTTGAGCCCAGGAGTTTGAGGTTGCTGTGAGCTATAATGCCACAGCATTCTTCCAGGGCAACAGCTTGAGGCTCTGTCTCAAAAAAAAAAAAAATAAAATAAAATAAAAAGCTTTCCAAAATTACCTTTAAATCCAAAGTTTTTAAAGAAAATATAAGTTCATCAATAAGCACATGTTGAAATTAAGACTGTTGCCATGATTACTCACCTATGCAGGGTAAAACTATTGGCATTTTGCCAATAGGAGAAATATAAGATAAACCATGAACAAAGTTGGCTTAGTATTTATAGAGACAAATATATATAATTTGTGGTAGACCTATGCCTGATCCACGTTTAAATTAAATGCTACATTGTTTTCAGGTGTATATACAAAGTTGTAAATACTTATTTAAAATTATAATAAATAGGTAAAACCAAAAACTCAATAAACTGATGTCGGGAAATGTAATTCCTAAAAGAAACGCAGTAATATAGTACTGCAAAACAAGAATAAAAGAAACATTTACCCATAAAACTCTTTTTGCAACACTGATATACCATTAAATATTTTTTCTGGATAACTACAGTGTTCCACTGTGACCGTGCACTCACAGGGAGCAGGAATTTTGAATCATTGACATGCTTTGTATGGTAGTAAAATTTTCATAGAAAATGCATTACATGATGGCCAGTCCTGGTGTCACCGTGATTTCCAGGGCCCAGCAAAGGGACAAAGTTTCCAGAGCCCTGAAGTCAAGTGATAACACATCAAAATATGGACTTATTTTCTACTCCACCTTCATTGGCCAAGCAGCTGCCAAGAACAAAAGCTGTGTCTCCCAATACCTGGCAAAAAAATGTAGTATTACTTCACAAATCGATTGCTTTTCTGAGGTGCCCACTGGCTATTTGGGGAGAAGCTTCGAGAACAAGTTGAGGAATGGCTGTTGTATGAGACTGGAGAGATCCCCAAAAGAATCTGGATGTCCTGAAGGAGGCAGTGGTTCAGTGAGAGGAAGCAGCTGCTGAGATTACCAGGAAACTGGGTGTTTGACTACAGTCTCGTGCCTCTTCACATTCCATGGCTCCTGCATTTGCCCCAAACAGGAGATCATGTCTGACTTAGAGGCAGCAAGACCCAGGGAGACCAGATGTCTATAGTTCTCTAACATCATATACCTATACAAATTCTGTTGAGCAGGATCCATGTACACCCACTCCTCCAGAGAGAATTCTATGGCCACATCCCTGAATGTTAAGGGTCCCATTTCCCAGCTTCCATGGTGTCCTGGTGTTCTTCCTATGGGATCTTCCAGTGCTCGCAGGTCCAGGGTGACAGAGGCTGTGGCAGAGAAACCTGGTCCCTTCTGGAAATGGCACAGTGGTGGAGAGACCACAGTTCAGTACTCGGCAGAAAAGACTGAAAATGCTTTTCTTTGTTCATTGCCTTGTGTGGGGTCTTTATTGAAAATCCGTTGTAGGTCTGTGATCTAATTGATTAAAGTTATGCTAGTGCCACATGGTCTTGATTAGTAAAGCTTTAGAATAAGTCTTGAAATAAGGTAGTAAAAATTCTCCAACATTGTCTTCTGCTTACAGAATATTTTAGCTTACAATCTTAGAATAGGCTGTTAATTTCTACAAATTGACTCTTGGTGGATTTTGTTTGAGATTATATTGAATCTGTAGATCATTTGGGAGAGTGAGCAGCTTATCAATATTGAGCACTAAAATCCTGGAACATGGTATACTTCCTTATGTAGTTCTTTATTTTCTCTTAACAGCATTGTAGTTTTTCAGTATTGACAAGTTAACTTTGTTTCTTTCTTTCTTTTCTTTTTTTTTTTTGCATTTTTTTTGCCAGGGGCTGGGTTTGAACCCTCTACCTCTGGCATATGGGGCTGGTGCCCTACCCCTTTGAACCACAGGCGCCGTTTTTCAGTATTGAGTCTTATATATTTTTTGTTAGATTCCTGGCACTTAGTTTCTTTGCTTTTGAAAGCATTAAAAAAAAAAATTTTTTTTTTCCAGTATTTATGGCTAGAATGTGAAAATACTATTGATTTTTTTCTAACTTTATTTTTATCTTGTGACTTTGAAATTAATTCACTTACTAGTTGCAGTAGTTTTTTTCAGTAGGTTCCAGTGGGTTTTCTGTGTGCATAAGCATATTATCTGCAAATAACAATTTTACTTCTCCTTTTGCAATTTATATTTTTGAGACAGAGTCTCACTCTGACACCCCAGGCTAGAGTGCCATGGGGTCAGCCTAGCTCACAGCAACCTCAGACTCCTTGGTTCAAGTGATCCTCCTGCCTCAGGCTCCCAAGTAGCTGAGACTACAGGTGCCTGCCACAATGCCCAGCTAATCTTACTATTGTTAGTAGAGATGAAGTCTTACTCTTGCTCAGTCTTGAACTCCTGAGCTGAAGGGATCCTCCTGCCTCTGTCTTTGGGTATTAGGATTACAGGTGTGAGCCACTGTCTCCCTTTCCAATTTTTATGACTTCTAGTTTTCTTAAGCTTTATTGAAGTATAATTGATAAACAAATGACTTATAAGGTTTTTTTTTTTTTTGGTTTTTGGCCGGGGCTAGGTTTGAACCCGCCACCTCCAGCATATGGGACCGGCGCCCTACTCCTTGAGCCACAGGCGCCACCCGACTTATAAGGTTTTTTTAATGTGATATCTTTTCCTAGTTCACTAAGCCTTAAAATTATGAAAGGTTGTTGATTTTTTTTTTTTTTTTTTTTTTTTGGTGTGTGTGTGGTTTTTGGCCGGGGCTGGGTTTGAATCTGCCACCTCCAGCACATGGGACCGGCGCCCCATTCCTTTGAGTGGTGCCGCCTAGGTTGTTGAATTTCTAAGTGCTTTTTGTTTTTTTCTGTTTCTACTTGTTAAAATGATCACTTTTTTTTTTTTTTATACTGTGGTTCGTCTCACTGGTTTTAAAGTCTTTTATTTTATTTTTATTTTTTGGAGGCAAAGTCTCATTCTGTTGCCCAGACTACAGTATGGTAGCCTGATCATAGTTCACTGTGATTTGAACCTTGAATTGCTGGGCTCAAGCAATCTTTTCATCTCAGCTTCCTGAGAAGCTGAGACTACAGGCATGCACCACCATGCCCAGCAAGTTTTTTTTTTTTGATACAGTCTTATTATGTCACCCTCCGTAGAGTGCTGTGGCATCATATCTCACAGCAACCTCAAACTCTAGGGCTTAACTGATTCTCTTGCCTCAGCCTCCCACGTAGCTAGGACTATAGGCACCTACTGCAACTCTCAGCTATTTTTTTTCTTTTTTTGAGACAGTCTCACTACTGTTGGTAGAGTGCTGAACTCTTGGGCTTAAGTGATTCTCTTGCCTCAGCCACCCAAGTAGCTGTGACTACAGGCGCCTGCCACAACGCCTGGCTATTTTTGGTTGCAGTTGTTATTGTTGTTTAGCTGGCCTGGGTGAGGCTCAAACCCGCCAGACTCAGTGTATGTGGCTGGCGCCCTACTCACTGAGCTATGGGCGCTGAGCCTATTTTTGTTGTTGTTGTTGCAGTTGTCATTGTTGTTTAGCAGGCCCGGGCCGGGTTCAAACTCGCCTGCTTTGGTGTATGTGGCTGGCACCCTGACCACTGAGCTACAGGTGCTGGGCCATGCCCAGCGAATTTTTTTTTTTTTTTTAGAGACAGAGTCTTACTTTGTTACCCTGGGTAGAGTGCTGCGGCATCACAGCTCACAGCAACCTCCAGCTATTGGGCTTAGGTGATTCTCTTGGCTCAGCCTCCCGAGTAGCTGGGAGTACAGGCGCCTGCCACAATGCCTGGCTATTTTTTTGTTGCAGTTTGGGCTGGGACTGGGTTTGAACCCTCCACCCTCGGTATATGGGGCTGGTGCCCTACTCATTGAGCCACAGGTGCTGCCTCAAATTTTTTTTTAGGGATGGAATCTTGCTACGTTGCCCAGGCTGGTCTGGAACCTGGAACTCCTGGCTTCAAGTGATCTCTTGCCTTGGCCTCCCAAAGTGCTGAAATTATATGGGTGAGCCACCATATAAATCCCTTTGTACTCTTAATAAGGCTTGAGCTATGAGCTAGCTGTGTAGGCACATGTTGTTTTATTGTGCATTGCTTTATTGTGCTTCACAGATTCTGCAGTTTTTACACATTGGTTAGTGGCAAGCCTGCTGCGAACAAGTCTATTGCTGCCATTTTCCAACAGCATGTGGCCACTTCACATTTCTTTGTGACATTTTGGTAATTCTTCAAATATTTCAGACCTTTTTATTATGTCTGCTGTGGTGGTCTGTGATCAGAGACTTGATGTTACTATTGGTTTTGGGGCACTATGAATCATCTCCATATACAATGACCAACTAAATAAATGTCCATGTGTTCTGACTGCTCCATTTACTGCCTGTTCCCCTATTCTGTCTCTCTCATCAGGCCTCTGTATTTCCTGAGACAGGACAGTACTGGAATTAGGCCAGTTAATACCTCTGCAGTGATCTCTAATGTTAAGCGAAAGGATTTGCATTTTTCTCACTTTCAATCAAAAGTTAGAAATGATTAAGCTTAGTGAGGAAGGCATGTTGAAAGCTGAGATAGGTCAAAAGCTAGAACACTTGTGTTAATCAGTTAGCCAAGTTGTGAGGATAAAGAAAAAGTTCTTGAAAAGAAATTAAAAGTTCTATTCCAGTGATAAAGGAAAACAGCCTTATCGTTGATATGGAGGGAGTTTGAGTTGCCTGGACAGATCTAACCAGATAGAGCATTCCCTTCAGCCAAAGTCTACTCCAATCCAGAGCAAGCCCCTAACTAATGCCCTTCCATTCTGTGAAGGCCAAGAGAAGTGAGGAGGCTAGCAAGGTTGGTTGTTCAGTTTTAAGGAAAAAAACCATGTCCATAACATGAAAGTGTAGGGTGAAGTGGCAAGTGTTGATCTAGAAGCCACAGCCAGTTACGTGGAAACTCTAGCTAAGATCATTGATGAAGATGGCCACGCTTATTTGTAATGCAAACAAAAGTCATATATAGGAAGAATATGCCAACTAGGACTTTCATAGCTAGAGAGAAGTCAGTGGCTCGCTTCAAAGGACAGACCGGCTCTCGTACAGCTGGTGACTTTAAGTTGAACTCAGTGCTCAGTTACCATTCTGAAAATCCTAGGGTCGTTAAGAATGATGCTGTAGATCAGGCGTCCTCAAACTACGGCCCGTGGGCCACACATGAAGCGGTGTGAATTGTACTTGTTCCCGTTTTGTTTTTTTTTACTTCAAAATAAGATATGTGCAGTGTGCATAGGAATTTGTTCATATATATATTTTTTAAACTATAGTCTGGCCTTCCAACGGTCTGAGGGACAGTGAATTGGCCCCCTGTTTAAAAAGTTTGAGGACGCCTGCTATAGGTACTCTGCCTGTACTCTATAAATGGAATAAGAAAGCCTAGGTGACAGCATATCTCTTTACAGCATGGTTCACTGAATATTTAAGCCCATTGCTCAGGAGAAAAGATTCTTTTCAAAATGTTACTATTTGTGGACAACACACCTGGTCACCCAAGATGCAGCATAGAGATAAGCAAGATAAATGTTGTTTTTATGCCTGCTGACATAGCCTCCATTCCGTAGCCTATGGATCAAGGAGTAATTTCAGTTCTCAAGTCCTGCTATTTCAGAGATGCATTTTGTCAGGTTATAGCAGCCATAGATAGTGTTTCATCAATGAATTGGACAAAGTAAACCAAGATTCACCAGAAACAATTGACCATTCTAGATGCCATTGAGAACATTCATAGCAGAAGATCAAAATTATCAACAGGAGTTTAGAAGAAACTGATGCCAGCCCTTGTGGATGACTTTGAGAGGATCAAGACTTGAAGCAACTGCAGATATGTCACGACTAGAATTAGAAGTGGAGCCTGAACATAGGACTGAAATGGTGCAGTCTCATCATAAAACTTGAACAGATGAGGAGTGTCTGCTTATAGATGAGCAAAGAAAGTGGTTTGAGGTGGACTGTACTCCTGTTGAAGGTGCTGTGAGCATTGTTGAAATGTCAACAAAGGACTTAGAATATTACATAAACTTAGTTGATAAAGCAGCATGTGGCAGATTTGAGAGAATTGACTCCAATTTTGAAAGAAGTTCTGTGGATAAAATGCTGTCAAACAGCATTGTGTGCTACAGATTTAATCTCTTATAAAAGAAGAGTCAAACAATTTGGCCAGTTTCATTGTTGTCTTATTTCAAGAAATAGCCACAGCCACACTAACCATCAGCAAATACCACCCTGATGAGTCAGCAGCCATCAACATTGAGGAAAGATGAAAAATTGCTGAAGGCTCAGAGGATCGTTAGTCTATTTGAACAATAAAGTTATTTTTTCACTGAGGTATATACCCTGTTTCCCCGAAAATAAGACAGTGTCTTATTTTAAGGTGTGCTCCCAAAGATGCGCTAGGTCTTATTTTCAGGGGACGTCTTATCTTTCCTGTAAGTAGGTCTTATTTTCAGAGGATGTCTTATTTTCGAGGAAACAGGGTAGATTGCTTTCTTTGATGTAATGCTGTTGCACAGGTGACTACAGTATTAGTATAAACATAACTTTGTACTGGGAAACCAAGAAATTTGTGTGACTCACTTTATTTGTGATATTTGCTTTCTTTTGGCCTAGAACCAAACCTGCAACATTTCCAAGGTATGCCTATATTTTAGTCTTCATAATATTGTTTTGTTGGGAAGAAGTTAATTTTGTTGAAGATTAATTTATTAGTGTATTAAAGGGCTTTTTACTATGTGTGTTTTATCTAATCTTCACCTATGTCATGTTTAGAAGAGTTTTTTTCTGTTCTTGTTTTCTTTTTTTGTGAGACCAGAGTCTTGCTCTGTCACCCCATCTAGAGTGCAGTAAGTTCATCATAATTTAGGGCAACCTCAAACTCCTGGGCTCAAGTGATCCCCTTTCCTCAGCCTCCTGAGTAGCTGGGACTATAGGCCTGTGCCACCACCACTGGCTAATTTTTTTCTATTTTTGTTAGAGCCTGGGTTTCGCTGTTCAGGTTAGTCTTCAATGATTGAGCTTGACCTCAAGTGATGCATCTTAGCCTCCTAGAGTGCTAAGATTTTTTTTTTTTTTTTATTAAATCATAACTGTATACATTGATATGATCATGGGGTATCATACACTCGCTTCATAAACCATTTGACACATTTTTATCACAGTGGTTAACATAGCCTTTCCGGCGTTATCTCAGTTACTGTGCCAAAACATTTACATTCTACCTTTACCAAGTGAGTGCTAAGATTATACGTGTGTTTCTTCTGCTTTTAAAAATGTTACAAGTTTTACCTTTTATATTTAATCATACCATCCTTTTTTTTTTTTAAATTAAATCATAACTATGTACACTAATACAATCATGGGCACCACACACTGGTTTTATAGACCATTTGACGTATTTTCATCACACTGGTTAACATAGCCTTCCTGGCATTTTCTTAGTTATGGTGTTAAGACATTTTACATTCTACATTTAGTAAGTTTCACATGTACCCTTGTAAGATGCACTGTGGGTGTAGTCCCACCAATTACCCTATCTCTGCCCATCCTCCCCCTCCCTTTTCCCTTTCCCCATATTCTTAGGTTATATTTGGGTTATAGCTTTCATATGAAAGATATCAATTAGTTTCATGGTAGGGCTGAGTACATTGGATACTTTTTCTTCCATTCTTGAGATACTTTACTAAGAAGAATATGTTCCAGCTCCATCCATGTAAACATGAAAGAGGTAAAGTCTCCATCTTTCTTTAAGGCTGCATAATATTCCATGGTGTACATATACCATAATTTATTAATCCATTTGTGGGTTGATAGGCACTTGGGCTTCTTCCATGACAGCAATCATGAATTGGGCTGCAATAAACATTCTGGTACAAATATCTTTGTTATAATGTGATTTTTGGTCTTCTGGGTATATGCCTAGTAGAGGAACTGTAGGACTGAATGGCAGATCTATTTTTAGATCTCTAAGTGTTCTCCAGACATCTTTCCAAAAGGAATATATTAATTTGCATTCCCACCAGCAGTGTAGAAGTGTTCCCTTTTCTCCACATCCACACCAACATCTCTGGTCTTGGGATTTTGTGATACGGGCTAATCTTACTGGAGTTAGATGATATTTCAAAATAGTTTTAATTTGCATTTCTCTGATGATTAACAATGATGAGCATTTTTTCATATGTCTGTAGGCCGTGTGCCTGTCTTCTTAGAGAAGTTTCTCTTCGAGTCCTTTGCCCAGCCTGGGTTGGGATCACTTGTTCTTTTCTTGCTAATATGTTTGAGTTCTCTGTGGATTCTGGTCATTAAACCTTTGTCAGAGACATAAGCTGCAAATATCTTCTCCCATTCTGAGGGCTGTATGCTTGCTTTACTTACTGTGTTCTTGGCTGTGCAGAAGCTTTTTAGTTTGATCAGGTCCCAGTAGTGTATTTTTTTTTTTCTTTTTTTTTGTTGAGACAGGGTCCCACCCTATGCCCCTGAGCAGAGTGCAGTGGGCGTGGTAGCTCACCACAACCTCAGACTCGGGCTGCGGGCACCCCTCTGCCTCAGCCTCCGGAAGCCGCTGCGATTACAGGCTTTTTCCATTTTTTTCACGAGTCGGGGTCTCACTGTTGCTCAGGCGAGTCACGAACTCCTGAGCTCAAGCGATTCTCCCTTCTCAGCCTCCCACAGTGCTGGGATTACAGGCGTGAGCCACCGCGCCCGGCCCAGTAGTGTATTTTTGAAGCTGCTTCAATTGCCCGGGGGGTCCTCCTCATAAAATATTCGCCCAGGCCGATTTCTTCAAGAGTTTTCCCTGCACTTTCTTCAAGTATTTTTATAGTTTCATGTCTTAAGTTTAAATCTTTAATCCAGTGAGAGTCTATCTTAGTTAATAGTGAAAGGTGTGGGTCCAGTTTCAGTCTTTTACAGGTCGCCAGGCAGTTTACCCAGCACCATTTGTTAAATAGGGAATCTTTTCCCCACTGAATGTGTTTAATTGGCTTGTCAAAGATCAAATAACGGTAAGTAGCTGGGTTCATCTCTTGGTTCTCTATTCTGTTCCATACATCTGCCTCTCTGTTTTTGTGCAAGTACCATGCTGTTTTGAACACTATCGATTTATAGTATAGTCCGAGGTCTGGTAGCGTGATTCCTCCTGCTTTGTTTTTATTTCTGAGTAATGTCTTGGCTACTCTAGGTTTTTTCTGATTCTATATAAAATGAAGTATTATTTTTTTGAGATCTTTAAAGTGTGACAGTGGTGCTTTAATAGGGATTGCATTAAAATTGTATATTGCTTTGGGTAGTATGGACATTTTAACAATGTTGATTCTTCCCAGCCACGAGCATGATATGTTTTTCCTTTTTTTTTTTTTTTTGCAGTTTTTGGCTGAGGCTGGGTTTAAACCCGCCACCTCCAGCATATGGGCCTGGTGCCCTACCACTTTGAGCCGGAGGTGCTGCCCTCATAGTTCTCTTTATAGAGATCTTTCACGTCCTTTGTTAGATAAACTCCCAAATATTTCATCTTCTTTGGCACTACTGTGAATGGAATAGAGTACTTGACTGTTTTTTCAGCTTGACTATTGTTAGTATGAAGGCTACCAATTTATGAATGTTGATTTTGTAATCTGGGACGCTGCTGTATTCCTTGATCACTTCTAAGCGTTTTGTAGTAGAATCCCTGGTGTTTTCCAGATATACAGTCATATCATCTGTGAAGAGTGAAAGTTTGATCTCTTCTGACCCTATATGGATACCCTTGATGGCCTTTTCTTCCCTAATTGCGATGGCTAAAACTTCCATTACAATGTTAAAGAGCAATGGAGACAATGGGCAACCTTGCCTGGTTTCTGTTCTGAGTGGAAATGATTTCAGTTTAACTCCTTTCAGTACAATATTGGCTGTGGGTTTGCTGTAGATGGCTTCTATCAGTTTAAGAAATGTCCCTTTTATACCAGTTTTCTTAAGTGTTCTGATATTATCAAAAGCTTTTTCTGCATCGATTGAGATAATCAAATGGTCTTTGTTTTTTAATTTATGTGGTGAATTATATTTATAGATTTACATATATTGAACCAGCCTTGAGAACCTGGGATAGAACCCACTTGGTCATGATGTATAATTTGTTTGATACGTTGCTGGATTCTGTTTGTTAGGATCTTGTTGAATGTTTTTGCACCAATATTCATTAGGGATATTGGTCTATAATTATCTTTTATTGTTGGGTCTTTTTCTGGTTTGGGGATCAAGGTGATGTTTGCTTCATAGAACGTGTTGGGTAGTATTCATTCTTTTTCTAGATTTTGGAAAAGGTTGAGTAATATAGGTACTAGTTCCTCTTTAAAGGTTTGGTAGAATTCTGATGTGAAGCCATCTGGTCCCGGGCTTTTCTTTTTAGGGAGATTTTGTATAGTTGATGGTGTTTCAGAAGTTGATATAGGCCTGTTCAACATTTCCACTTGATTCTGGCTAAGTCTTGGAAGGTGACATGCTTCCAAGTATTGGTCAGTTTCCTTCAGATTTTCATATTTCTGAGAATAAAGTTTCTTGTAATATTCATTAAGGATTTTTTGAATTTCTGAGGCGTCTTGTTATTTTGTCTTTGTCATTTCTGAATGATGAAATTAGAGATTTTACTCTCCTTTTCCTGGTTAGGTTAGCCAAAGATTTATCTATTTTATTGACCTTTTCAAAAAACCAGGTTTTTGATTTATTGATCTGTTGTATAATCCTTTTGTTTTCAATTTCATTTAATTCTGCTCTAATTTCGGTTATTTCTTTTCTTCTACTGGGTTTGGGGTTGGAATGTTCTTCCTTTTCCAGTTGCTTGAGATGTCCTGTTAAGTTGTTAACTTCCTCTCTTTCCGTTCTCTTGAGGAAGGCTTGCAGTGCTATAAATTTCCCTCTTAGGACTGCCTTTGCGGTATACCAGAGGTTCTGATAATTCGTGTCTTCATTGTTGTTTTGTTCCAAAAATTTGGCAGTTTCGTTCTTAATCTCATCTCTGACCTAGCTATCATTCACCATAAAGTTATTTAACTTCCATGTTTTTGTATGAGTATGCAGATTCCTGTTGTTACTGAGTTCAACTTGTGTTCCATGGTGGTCCGAGAAGATGCAAGGAATAATTTCTATTCCTTTACATTTACTGAGGTTAGACTTCTGACCTAAGATTTGATTGATTTTGGAGTATGTTCCATGGGATGATGAGAAGTATGTGTATTCAGTTTTGTTGGGATGAAATGTTCTGTAGATGTCTGCTAAATCCAAATGCTGGATGGTTAGGTTTAAATCTAAAATTTCTTTGCTCAGCTTCTTATTGGAGGATCAATCCAACACTGCCAAAGGAGTGTTGAAATCTCCAACTATTATGGAGCTGGAGGAAATCAAGTTGCTCATGTCTGTTAGAGTTTCTCTTATAAATTAAGGCTCATTCTGGTTGGGTGCATAAATATTAATAATTGAAATCTCATCATATTGAGAATTAGCCTTAACAAATGTGATGTGACCATTATCCATCCTTCCTTTTGTTGGTTTAAAGCCTATTGTATCTGCAAATAGAATTGCAACACCTGCTTTTTTCTGATTTCCATTTGCCTGAAATATAGACGACCATCCCTTCACCCTTAGCCTATATTTATCTTTTAAGGTAAGATGAGATTCTTGTATGCAGCAGATATCTGGCCTGAGTTTTTGTATCCAGTCAGCCAACCTGTCCCTCTTTAGAGGACAATTTAAGCCATTCAGATTAATGGAGAACATTGATAAGCCTGGTAGAATTTGGGTATCGAGTTTTTCAAAAGTCCAGTGGACATTTTAATCCTTTCCCCACTGTGGAAGTTGGAGCGTGTTTACTTTTGTGGTGGAAGATTGCGCTGGTCATTATAGAGGATAGGTCTGAGAATATCCTGAAGAGCTGGTTTAGTTATGGCAAATTTTTTCAACATGTGAATGTCATTAAAGTATTTCATTTCTCCATCATAAATGAAACTCAGTTTTGCTATATACAGGATCCGGGGTTGAAAGTTATTCTGTTTTAGGAGATTAAAAGTAGATGACCATCCTCTTCTGGCTTGAAAGGTTTCGGTAGAGAGATCTGCAGCCATTCTAATATTTTTCCCTTTGTAGGTTATGGTTTTCTTACGATTGGCTGCTTTCAGAATTTTGTCCTTCATATTAACTTTAGTGAAGTTAATTATGGTGTGCCTGGGGGATGTCTTATTCGGGTTGAATCGTGCTGGGGTTCTGAAATTGTCTGCTATCTGAATTTCAGAATCTCTTGGCATGTCTGGAAAATTCTCTTTCATAATTTCATGAAGAAGAGCTTCTGTGCCTTGCGAAGCCACTTCATCTCTTTCAGGGATTGCTATAAGGCAAATATTTGTTTTCTTCGAATTAGCCCAGAGCTCTCTGAGAGAACGATCCGTTTTTGTTCTCCATTTCTCTTCCTCCTTGAGAGTTTGGGAATGTTCAAAGCTTTGTCTTCAATGTCAGAAATCCTTTCTTCTGCTCGCTCCACTCTGTTACTGAGGGATTGTTCTGTATTTTTCAGTTCTATGAGGGCTGCAAATTTTTGTCTCAATGTGTCAAAATCTTCGGTGATTTTGTCTTTAAATTCATTGAATTCTTGAAACAACTTTTGAAATGCTCCTGGAATTTCTAATTCCAACTTTTCCTACATTCTATTAATATTGTTTGTAATCCAAGATCTGATTTGATTTCTGACACATCTTGGCCATCTGTTTATGAATGGGATCTTCAGTTACATCTGCCATATCTTTCCTCGGGGGAGTTGATCTACTCTGGTTATTCACGTTACTGGAGTTTTTCTGCTGATTCTGCTCCATGATTATTTTACACCATTTGACTAGGTGTTCAGATAAAGAGAAGTTGGGTTGGGGGCTCCAGAAGTAGTGATTAACTAGCCCTTTGTCCAAAAGCTGGGACTGGTGTCCATAGCTTTTCCCCTGGAGCTTTGACAAGGACTCGTACAGTGCTACAGCCTGAGAAACTGGGGACCTGCTTGGTGTGGTGGGGATAAGTGGCTCTGTCTTGTTTTCAGCTGGTCTCTGTCCTACCCTAGTGAATCATTTACTCTGGGTCGAAGTCTCAGCTGTGGAGAAATACCAGCAATTAAGTCACCCTGCCTCCTACAGGCAACAATTAGAAAAGGAAAATCAAACCTTGCCACAACCACACACCCAGGATACCAAGTGGATAGTCCTTGGGTGATTGACGCAGTTCAAGAGGTTCAAATCAATTATCTCAGTCAGCACCTGTCTCAGGTGGGAGAGTTCAAAGGGTCTGACAACTAGATTGCAGGGGTCTGCTGGCAACTCAAGTATGACTCCCTCTGGTGTTCCGTGAGGTCAGGAGGCCCCACCCAGCAAACAGATTAGGCTGGGAAGGTTGATGCCTCCTTCCCCACCTTGCACCTCTGTCATACTGAGTCACTGATAACCCTGCAGGGCTGTGACCCAGTTCCCTCCAATGAGCAGATGCTCCAGGGGTTTGCACCTGCCTGAATCACAGGGAGATCTATGTCTCCTCAGCTAGGCCGCTGCTCTCTGCCACTTTCCGGCAGGGGGAGGGGAGGCCTGACAACCTCTGGTGCTTAATGGAGGCTGGTGCGATTCACTCAGTTCCAGTCCCACCCCTGATTGATGTTGCTGACAGACAGAACGACTTTGCAGATTTTGTTTCTGTCCTGGCTATATTCCCCTGGAGATCAGACACTGTTTGAGTTCACTGAAACTGCAATTCAGGCTTGGTCTCTGCCGCTGCCCAGTCTTGGCTACAGTTTGTATTGGGGCGGCAGGGGTTGCTGTCAGTTCCAGCCTCTGCCGCCCTCCTTTGTCTCAGCTATGATCCCCTGAGGGCCAGGTGTGTCTTAGGCTCAGTAAAGTGATCCTCTGGGTCAGCCCTGCCCTGAGAGTCTGTGGTCTCTGCGAGTGTGTGTATTCTAGTCCCTGTATTCTGCCCAGGCCAGTACTGCCTCAGGCAAACCCTTTTCTCACAGGGCCTGTGTTTCTGTCCCAGATCTGTTCTGCCAGTGTCTGCCACCAGAGAAGATGCCCAGCCTCCTGTTTGCCCAGAGAGACAGGGGATGTAACTCTGGAACATCCAGGGGTGAGCCCTATTGTTGCCCCTCAGGCTGCTGCTCTGCGCCTCGGGCTACTGCCGCTCCTGTATGGTACCCTTTCAGATGACTGTCCTCTCCTTAGTCCTGTGCCGCAGAATCAGCCCTGACCAGCAGCAGTCCATGCCCTGTCCACACCTCTCGAGAAAATACCCAAGAATCTGGACTCCTGAGGGACCAGGCCTCCAGACCTCAGAGTGAGAGTGGAGGGGAGTGCTGGCAGCTCAGAATTGTAGGTAGAGAATATATACAGTTATATACAGTTTTATGCCTGGCAGGAGAGCGCCATGGCACCCTAGTAGAGGAAGTAGGTCCAGTTTTTAGAGGGTCTCTCCCATGTGATAAAATGGGAGGACTTTTGAACTCTCCTCGCTTGTTTGTGTGGCGTTTGTGAGCTGTTCTCATGGGGAAGGGGACTCCCGTCTGCTTGATGATGGATTTCGTACCTTTTGTTTGTATCCTTGGGGTTGCAGTTCGCCTCAGCAGGGTTGATGTGCGTTCTTCAACCTTCCCTCTTGGCTTCGCTCTAATCCACCAGGTCACTTGCTAAACTTCTGTCCTTTAACTCTCCTTCTGGATAGGAGCCTCTGTGGAAAGCTGGCTTCAGTCATCCATCTTGTCTCCCCAGGTATGCTATCCTTTTTGAGGAAAATTTTTTGTGTTATAAAGTAATGGTTGAAGATTTTTTTCATGAATATTCAGTTGTGTGTGTACTGTTTTTGAAAAAACTATTATCCATTCTATCTCAGCGTCTTGTTGAAAGCAGCTGACTGTATACATGTGGGTCTAGTTTTGGATTCTCTTCCCTTATGTTAATTTGTATGTGTATCTTTACATCTATACCTATTCATACTGTTTTTTCATATTTTTTTATTTCATTGAGAGGGAGTCTTGCTGTGTTGCCCAGGCTGGCCTTGAACTCCTGGGTTCAAGTAATTTTCCTGCCTCAGCTTCCTTAGTAGCTGGGACTACAGGTGCATGCATCCTTCCCGGCTGCTCTCTATTTTGATGATTTAAACCTTGAAATCAGGGGCAGTGCCTGTGGCTCAGTGAGTAGGGTGCCAGCCCCATATACTGAGCGTGGCGGGTTCAAACCCGGCCCTGGTCGAACGCAACAAAAAAAAAAATAGCTGGGCGTTATAGCGGGCCCCTGTAGTCCCAGCTACTTGGGAGGCTGAGGCAAGAGAATTGCCTAAGCCCAAGAGTTGGAGGTTGCTGTGAGCTGTGTTACACTGTGGCACTCTACCGAAGGCAATAAAGTGAGACTCTGTCTCTACCAAAAAATAACTGGATTGGTTGTTCTAGGTCCTTGGTATGTTTATTTCACATACTAGATTCAGCTTGTCATTTTCTTTTTCTTTTTGCAGTTTTTGGCCAGGGCTGGGTTTGAACCTGCCACTTCCTGCATATGGGAACAGTGCCTTACTCCTTTGAGCTACAGGTGCTGCCCAGCTTCTCATTTTCTTTTTCTTTGTTTTTTTGTAGAGACAGAGTTTCACTTTATGGCCCTAGGTAGAGTGCCAAGGTGTCACACAGCTCACAGCAACCTCCAACTCCTGGGCTTAAGCGATTCTCTTGCCTCAGCCTACCGAGTAGCTGGGACTAAGCTTCTCATTTTCTACAAAAGAGACTGCTGGGATTTTAATTGGCACTGTGTTGAATATATATGTCAATCTAGGTCAACTTCCTATTGTGTCTTTTAATCTACAGACGTGAGAAATTTTATAGTTACACCATAACAGTGTCCACTGTAGGATGTTAAACGTTTTGAAAGCTATACATATTATACTTTTTTTTTTTTTTTTTTGAGACACAGTCTCAAGCTGTTGCCTTGGGTAGAGTGGTGTTATAGCTCACAGCAACCTCCAACTCAGGATCAAGCTATCCTCTTGCCTCAGTTTTTCAATTTTTAGTAGAGATGGGGTTTTGCTTTTTTGCTCAGGCTGGTCTCGAACTCGTGAGCCCAAGCAATCCACCTGCCTCAGCCTCTCAGAGTGTTAGGATTTCAGGCGTGAGCCACCATGCTTGGCCATATATGATAGTTTTTAAAACTGTGCAAAATTTTTACAAATCCAGGGGCTACAAATAATATACATATATCATGTGGCGGCGAAGTCTGGGGTTTTACTGTACCTATCACCCAAATATTGTACATTTTACGCAGTAGGTAATTTTTTATCCCTCAACCCCCGTCCATCCTCCCGTCTTTTAGATTCTTCAGTGTCTGTTATTCTGCTCTGTATGGCCATGCATGCCCACTGTTTGGCTCTTGAGAACATGCGGTATTTGTTTTACTGTTTTCCAAGATCAGACGAGATCGGGCGTGTTCAGGGTGGTGTTGCCGTAGACTGTTTTACTGTTTTCAAGTTACTTCACTGAGGACAGTTGTCTGTAGTTTATCCAAGTTCCTGCTTAGGACATTATTTCATTCTTTTTTATGGCTGAGTAGTTTTCCATGAGGGTGTGTGTGTATGTACTATATAAGTGATATTTTTCAGATGTCATTTTCCAATTTGTATTAATAGAATTAATTTTTGAAGCAAGAAAAGAACAAGTGATCCCATCCCAGGCTGGGCAAGGGACTTCAAGAGAAACTTCTCTGAAGAAGACAGGCACATGGCCTACAGACATATGAAAAAATGCTCATTATCCTTAATCATCAGAGAAATGCAAATCAAAGCTACTTTGAGATATCATCTAACTCCAGTAAAATTAGTCCATATCACAAAATCCCAAGACCAGAGATGTTGGCGTGGATGTGGAGAAAAGGGAACACTTCTACACTGCTGGTGGGAATGCAAATTAATATATTCCTTTTGGAAAGATGTCTGGAGAACACTTAGAGATCTAAAAATAGATCTGCCATTCAGTCCTACAGTTCCTCTACTAGGCATATACCCAGAAGACCAAAAATCACATTATAACAAAGATATTTGTACCAGAATGTTTATTGCAGCCCAATTCATGATTGCTGTCATGGAAGAAGCCCAAGTGCCTATCAACCCACAAATGGATTAATAAATTATGGTATATGTACACCATGGAATATTATGCAGCCTTAAAGAAAGATGGAGACTTTACCTCTTTCATGTTTACATGGATGGAGCTGGAACATATTCTTCTTAGTAAAGTATCTCAAGAATGGAAGAAAAAGTATCCAATGTACTCAGCCCTACTATGAAACTAATTTATGGCTTTCATATGGAAGCTATAACCCAGTTATAATCTAAGAATATGGGGAATGGGGAGAAGGAGGGGGGAGGATGGACGGAGGGAGGGTGATTGGTGGGATTACACCTACGGTGCATCTTACAAGGGTACATGTGAAACTTAGTAAATGTAGAATATAAATGTCTTAACACAATAACTAAGAAAATGCCGGGAAGGCTATGTTAACCAGTGTGATGAAAATATGTCAAATGGTCTATAAAACCAGTGTATGGTGCCCCATGATCGCATTAATGTACAGAGCTATGATTTAATAAAAAAAAGAAATAAAAATATAATTATTTTTTGTGTGTTTACTTTGTATCCTGTGACTTTGCTGATGTCACCTTAATTTCTTTTATTTTCTTTCTTTCTTTTTTTTATAGAGACAGAGTTTCACTTTATCACCCACAATAGAGTGCCGTGGCGTGACACAGTTCACAGCAACCTCCAACTCCTGGGCTTAGGCGATTCCCTTGCCTCAGTCTCCCAAGTAGCTGGGACTACAGGTGCCTGCCACAACGCCCAGATATTTTTTTGATGTGGTTTGGCCGGGGCCAGGTTTGAACCCGCCACCTTCGGTGTATGGGGCCGGCGCCCTGCCCACTGAGCCACAGGCGCCGCCCGTCACATTAATTTCTTAGGATATTATAGGTGTACATGTCATCTGCAAATAAGGACAGTTTTATTTCTACCTTTGTGTTTGATTTCTCTTTTTTTTCCCATGGTTTATTTCACTGGTTAGGACTTTCAACACAATGGTGAGTAGGTGAGTAGGTTGATGGTGGTCATTGTTGCCTTTTGCCTGATCCTGAAGGTGACCGTAGGGATGAACCTTACAGTCATAGCTGGAGTCATCAGGATGAGGAAGTTCTGTTCTATTTGTAGTTTGCTGAGAGTTTTCATCATAAATGGGAGTTAAATGTTGTCAGATGCTTCTGTATGTTTTCAAGTGATCGTTTTTTCCTCTTCTTTAAACCATTTAATGTGGTAATACTGCAGTGACTGTTTTGAGTATTAAATGTATCTTATATTTTTGGGACAAACACTACTTGGTCATTATGTTGTATCCTTTCTTATGAGGTCTGACAATTATAAGTTCTTGAACTCATTCTAGAAAAAGTGCTGCGTACCTCATTGCTGTATCACTATGGTCACTTTCGTGCTACTCCCCTTGGGAAGCTATGCCCTGATGCAGTGCTTAGCTCACCCTTCAGAGCAGTTTTGGAACTCTTTCTGGAATGGCCATCAGATCTGTTAGCAGGCAGCACACAAAAGAAACTCACAACAATCATGAATGCACTCTGTAAGACAAGGGCACATTAACACACGGGCATGAGACAGTGATGATGAAACTTAGTTGCCTGTACAGTGCTACCAACACAACTGCAGGAGGCAAATTGGTGGACTTAATTGTTACTTAGTGTCTTTGAACTTAATGTCTTTGATAAATGCAGAACTATTCAGATGTCACACTCTCTTTTTTATCATTTTTGCTAACATGCATCTTTTGAGGAATTAGCTCATAAATTGAGTTGCTGTTGTTGATTATCATAGTATACTGTAATTATTTTTTAATCCTGGAATCTGTAGTGCTGTTTTCTTTGACCTTGGGATCGGTGCATTGTTATTTCACTCTCATTTTCTTCATTATTTAGCCAGAGGTTTATCAGTTTCATTGATTTTCCCCACCCCACACTAGCTTTTGCTTGTTTATTTAGTACCTTATTTTTCTTCTTTGCTTTATTTCTTCCTTTCCATTTTGGTTTTAGTTTTTACTTTTTCTAGCTTCTTAAGGTAGATACTTACCGAGTATATTAATTTTGAGCCTTTTTTGTTTTCACTTTATCTTCTTTGTCCATGTTTGAATTGTGTTTGGATTTTCCTACTGATTTGTTTTTGAGTGCTTAGCATACAATGGCATAAGCACTCAAAACTAGCATAAAAACTGGCATAAAAAACTAGCACAAACTAGTTTTTTCTCTAGTTTATCATTTTCAGTTTTGATTGTGGCAGTGTTTTATGGGAGTTTGTTAAGGTTTATGTAGCTGGCTCAGTGCCTGTAGCTCAACCAGCTAAGGCACCAGCCACATATACCAGAGCTGGCAGGTTTGAATCCAGCCCGGGCCTGTCAACAGTGACAACTACAACCGAAAAATAGCTGGGCGTTGTGGCGGGCACCTGTAGTCCCAGCTACTTAGGAGGGAGGCTGAGGCAAGAGAATCACTTAAGCCCAGGAACTGGAGGTTGCTGTGAGCTGTGAAGCCACTGCACTCTACCCAGCGTGGACAGCCTGAGGCTCTGTCTCAAAAAAAAAAAAAAAGGGTGGCGCCGGCCCCATATACTGAGGGTGGTGGGTTCAAAGCCGGCCCCGGCTGAATTGCAACCAAAAAAATAGCTGGGTGTTCTGGCGGGCGCCTGTAGTCCCAGCTACTCGGGAGGCTGAGGCAAGAGAATCACTTAAGCCCAGGAGTTGGAGGTTGCTGTGAGCTGTGATGCCACAGCACTCTACCCAGGGCCATAAAGTGAGACTCTGTCTCTACAAAAAAAAAAAAAAAGTTATGTAGCTAGTGACATCAGTCTACTTTATATTTTATGTCAACTTTAGTAAATCTTATACACCACTGCAAACATTTTTTGATTTACTTATTTTTATAATTGCTTTATTTATTTGTTTCTTAGGCATTTCTCTTGCCTTAGCCTCCTGAGTAGCTGGGACTACAGATGCCCACCACAATGCCTGGCTACTTAATTGTTTTATATTTTAAGATTAAAAAAAAAAATTTTTTTTTTTTTTTTTTTTTTTGAGACAGAGTCTCACTTTGTCGCCCTCAGTAGAGTGCTGTGGCTCCCGCCACAATGCCTGGCTGTTTTTAGAGAAGAGGTCTTGCCTCTGGCTCAATCAGGTCTCGAACTCCTGAGCTCATGAAATCCACCCACCTTGTCCTCCCCCAGTGCTAGGATTACAGGCATGAGCCATTGTGCCCTGCAAGATTTAAATTTTTACTCCTTAATTTATTTTGGTTATGGGGTGGCATGAAGCGGGGAATTGATAGTAATTTTTTTCCTAAATAATTGTATGGTTTTCCTTAATACAAGATCTCACAGTTAAGTTCACTAATTTATTCTAGAAAAAGTGCTGCATACCTCATTGCTGAATATTGCTATGGTCACCTTTAAAGTACTCCCCTGGGAAGCTATTCATGGATGCCAATGTCTAGTCCACCCTTCAAAGCAAATTTGGGACTCCTTTTCTGAATGACCATCAGAACCATTGTCTGACAATTAAGTTTGCAAATTTGCTACCATGCACTTATGTTGGAGCAGGGTGCAGACTACTTGGTAAGGTTTCATAGTCTTGGTATGTCTGTGTCTTGTAGTTATGTTTGTGTCAATCTGTGGTGGTGTCTTACTGAGAAGTATTCATTATTGTGTGTTGACGTGTGCCATGTGATGATAGCTGTGGTGGCCATTCCAAAAAAGGGTTCCAGAATTGCTCTGAAGTGTATTCTAGGTGCTGTCGGTGAAGAGCTTCCAAAGGGAAGTGCCTTGAAGGTGACTGTAGTGATATTTAGCAGGGAGGTAAGGACAAGTTTATGAACTTAATTGTCAGACCTTGTATTTTTCATTACATAATCTATTTTCTCATTAATTTTTAGCAGCATTGTTTTAGTCTCTTCATCTTTTCTGAAATTTCTCAATTATAGTCATGGTTATAAATCTGTTATATGAATGAATCATTTTGTAAGGTTTCATACAAGAATTTTGTTAAATGTATGTAATAACTCAGAATAATCTCTTTACAGTAATTTTTCCCATTTAGAAACCTGTCATGTCCTTTAATTTTAGGTGTTTTGTTGTTGTTTTAACATCTGTAAGTAAAGCTTTCTCATTTTCTTATTTCTTGTTATTTACTTTTAAGTATTTGCTGGTATTTCTTTTTTCTACTGTGTTTTCTAACTGGTTATTGCTAATAATAAATTCTTTAAATATTTGGTACTTGAGACAGTTGTCTTTGGAAAAAGATTCTTTAGTGATGGCTTACTACTGCTTTGCTATTATCTTATAAAATGTCTTTGTGAAAATAAAAGCTGCTAGATTGAAGTCATTAGATTTCAGCATGGTATTAAGGCTCAGAGTTTGTCGACCTTACTAATTTCCTAATTTTAGTCATCATCCCAACCCTTTTTTATCCCTTCTGGCTACCCTTTTTCCTCTCCTTTAATCTCCACTTCTGGCCCTCCCTTTTTCTTTCTCATGTGTTCATGTCTTCCCATTAACATTGAGTTGTGAATATGATCGTATTTGCAGATTGTGAGATTTAGGATGACAGTGACTTTCCTGTTCCGTTGTATGCAGTGTTTTACACGTGTATTGAATTTAAGTGTTTACTTAGGTTAATATATAGAATTATAAAATTTGATATTTTGAACGAATTGTTTTGATGTTTTACAACAACAGATTTTAGTGCTCTGAGAATATTTATATTCAAATGTGAACAATTGTTGTTACCAGTTAGGTATTCGCAGAAAGAATCTTATTAGTGGTTAGTTTATGTTAACTAAATAATTTACGAGGTTTGTACCTTGGTAAAAGGTGAGCTTTGTTTCTCATAAAAGGTAGCACAGCTCCGGCCAGAAGCCACATGCATATGCCTCAAAGAAGAGATGATAGGAAGTAGGATTTTATACTGATTGGGGTGGTCAGAGGTGCACATTCAACAAGGAATAGGAGGAGCCATGGCGGTTTATGAGGGGAAAAGTCACACACGTGTAATTGTGCTTTAGTTTTCCTATCCCATCATGGCTGGGGATTCAACTCTAATGTGTTTTTGGGGTCCCTTTGGATGAGGGAGGTCCATTCAGTTAGCAGAGGGGTTAGGATTTTTAGTTCATGTTTGTTATGGGGAGAAATGATGTCACTAAATGTTAATGATTATTTGAAAAATTCCTTCCCATCCAGTATTGCAAACATTTTCGGTTTTTGAAATGGTAATATTTATTTTTGACTCATTTTCATTCAAGTATAATTTATACAGAGTAAAATTCTCTTCCTTTTGGTGTACAGTTTGTTAAATGTGGGTAATTTTATAGAGTCTTGTAACCACTGCCACAGTCAAGATGTAGAAGTTTCATCAAATGTTTCCTGTGCTGCTTTGCAGGTGGGCAGGCCACCCCTGTCCTAAATCAGCCACTTAGTACTTTATTTTTAGTAGTATATTCAGTGGGTTTTAGTAGTATATTTAGTAGTAAAGCCTTCACTGCATTCTAATTTTAGAAGATGTCCATTACTAGGAATGAAACTCAAACCCATTTGAAGTTGTTCTCTCTTTGTACCACCAGCCTGAGGCAACCGCTGATAGATTTTCTGTAGACTTACCCTTTTGGGCAAACAGAATCATGTAATATGTGTTTTTTTTATATCTGGCTTCTTTCATTGGACATAAACAATATCAAGTTTTAAGAATATTCACGAAATTACTTTTTTTTAACACAGGGAATGACTGTACTAATGATGGGGTCAGCAGATGCTCTTCCTGAAGAACCCTTAGCTAAAACTGTCTTTGTAGAAGACATGACAGAAGAACAGTTGGCATCCGCTGTAAGACATACCAGTCCTATGGGTGATCACTACTTTTTCAAGGACAATTATTAATCTGTCTTGTAGAAAGTACCATCTAAATGTTTTTGAAGGTTTTTTTTTTTCTTTTTGAGACAGCGTCTCACTTTGTCGCCCAGGCTAGAGTGCCAGGGTGTCATCATAGCTCACAGCAACTTCAAACTCTTGGGCTCAAGTGATCCTTTTGCCTCAGCCTCCTGAGTAGCTGGTACTACAAGTGCCCACTGTAAAGACTAACTAGTTTTTCTATTTTTTTAAGTAGAGATGGAGGTCTCATTCTTGCTCAGGCTGGTCTCGAATTCCTGAGCTCAAGCAATCCACCTGCCTTGACCTGCCAGAGTGCTAGGATTTTACAGGCATGAGCCATTGCGCTGGGCTGTTTTTTGAAGGTTTCATTGTTATCAAAACCACAAGGAGGTTTGGTCCAGTGTCTGGCTGTGACTATAATTTTATAGATGAAGGTTGTTCTAACATGCACACACTGATATAAAGTCAGTTAATATCTCTAATAAATGTATGGTAGATAACTATTGTGTTTACTATTTTTGTGATAAAATAGGATCAAAGAGTAGTTTAAATGCTGGGATATTTAAATTCTTAAAAATCCTCTATGTTAAATACATACATTTTTTTCCCCCTGAATTTAAATGTAGAATTAGTTTATAAGCTGGCTAACGTGTTTCAAATGTTATATTTTTTAAATTTATTTTATTTTATTTCTTTTTTTTTGTTTGTTTTGAGACAGAGTCTCAAGTTGTCGCCCTTGGTAGAGTGCTGTGGCATCACAGGTCATAGCAACCTCAAACTCTTGGGCTTAAGTGATTCTCTTGCCTCAGCCTCCTGAGTAGCTGGGATTACAGGCGCCTGCCACAACGCCTGGCTATGTGTTTTTGATTTTTTAAAGTATTTCTATTTATTTTGCTTCCCTATTCTCATGGTAAGCCTACAAAAGAGGCAGGACTGATAGGATTGTTCTCTTATTATTTATTTTTTTTTTTTGAGACAGTCTTTGTCACCCTGACTAGTGTACAGTATCATGATAGCATTTCTCGTAGGTTGCTTATAGCAACCTCAAACTCCTGGGTTCAAGTGATCCTCCTACTTCAGCCTTCCAAGTAGCTGAGACTATAGGCGCCTGGCTAATGTTTTAATTTTTTGTGGAGGTGGGATCTTGCTACGTTGACCCGTGGTGGTCCTGAATCGGTCTTAATTTTTCTGCCTTCAAAATACTAGAATTACTACAGATGTGAGGCCACCATACCTGGCTTGTTTTTAAGAAGGGAAATAAAACACAGTATGATATAAGTAAGAATTTGCCAGCATGAGATAAGTAAGCATTTTCATTGGGGAAGGGGAAATAAAACATTACTTTGGGATGAAGATGGAATATAAATTGGTACTTGATCTAAAATATGAACTTTTTTTGTGATTTGTATATGCCATGTCCTTTCTTTGCCAGATGGAATTACCATGTGGATTGACAAACCTTGGTAACACTTGTTACATGAATGCTACAGTTCAATGTATTCGTTCTGTGCCTGAACTCAAAGATGCCCTTAAAAGGTAAGATAGAAATCTATTAAGTCTTCCTTGGATAAGGGAGATTCACATTTGAGTGAGTACTGTTCTTTTGTATTCTTTTTTGCATTTTTATTGAGATGTAATTCATTTATTATACAATTCACTGTTTTAAAATGTTTAATGGTTTTTTATAATATTCACAATGTGGAACCATCACTGCAATCAAATTTTGGAACATTTTTTTTTTGCAGTTTTTGGCCAGGGCTGGGTTTGAACCTGCCACCTCCAGCATATGGGGCCGGCACCCTACTCCTTGGAGCCACAGGCACCACCCAATTTTGGAACATTTTCTGCCCTATCCAAAAAAACACTTCGTACTCATTCCTGTGCTCTGTAACCTACCTCCAGCCCATGCCTAGCAAAACATTTTTCCTACTTTACCTTTTCTTTTTTTTTTTTTTTTTTTTTTTTTGCAGTTTTGGCCAGAGCTGGGTTTGAACCTGCCACCTCCGGCATATGGGGCCAGCTCCCTACTCCTTTGAGCCACAGGCGCCGCCTTTTCTTTTTTGATACATAGTCTCACTCTGTTGCCCAGGCTAGAGTGCCGTGGCCTCAGCCTAGCTCACAGCAACCTTAGACTTCTCGGTTCAAATGATTCTCCTGCCTCAGACCCCCTAATAGCTGGTATTATAGGCGTCTGCCATACATCCAGTTAATTTTTTTTTATTATTTTTTAAAATGTATTATTATTTTATTATTATTAAATCATAGCTGTGTACATTAATGCGAGCATGGGGCACCATACCCTGGTTATAGACCGTTTGACACATTTTCATCACACTGGTTAACATAGCCTTCCTGGCATTTTCTTAGTTACTGTGTTAAGACATTTATATTCTACATTTACTAAGTTTCACATGTACCATTGTAAGATGCACCGCAGGTGTAATCCCACCAATCACCCTCCCCCCTCCCTCTTCCCCTTCCTCTCCCCCTTCCCCTTATTCTTAGGTTATAACTGGGTTATAGATTTCATGTGAAAGCCATAAATTAGTTTCCTATTAGGGCTGAGTACATTGGATACTTCTTCTTCCATTCTTGAGATACTTTACTAAGAAGAATATGTTCCAGCTCCATCCATGTAAACATGAAAGAGGTAAAGTCTCCCAAGACCAGAGATGTTGGCGTGGATGTGGAGAAAAGGGAACACTTCTACACTGCTGGTGGGAATGCAAATTAATACGTTCCTTTTGGAAAGATGTTGGAGAACACTTAGAGATCTAAAAATAGATCTGCCATTCAATCCTATAATTCCTCTACCCAGAAGACCAAAAATCACATTATAAGAAAGATATTTATACCAGAATGTTTATTGCAGCCCAATTCATAATTTCTAAGACATGGAAAAAGCCCAAGTGCCCATCGATCCACAAATGGATTAATAAATTTGTGGTGTATGTACACCATGGAATATTATGCAGCCTTAAAGAAAGATGGAGACTTTTTTTTTTTTTTTTTTTTGAGACAGAGTCTATCACCCTGGGGTAGAGTGTCATGGCATCATTATAGTCACAGCAACTTCAAACTCTTGGGCTCAAGCGATCCTCTTGCCTCAGCCTCCCGATTGCCGGGACAACAAGTACCCACCACAATGCCCAGCTATAATTTTTTTTTTTTTTTTTGTGATTTTTGGCCGGGGCTGGGTTTGAACCTGCCACCTCCAGCATATGGGACTGGCACCCTACTCCTTGAGCCACAGGCACCGCCCCCCCAGCTATAATTTTTTAATTATTTTTAGGAGAGACCATGTCTTGCTGTTGCTCAAGTGATCTTGAACTCCTGAGCTCAAGGGATCTTCCCAGAGTGCTAAGAATATAGGCATCAGCCACCACACCCTACCTACTTTCTATCTTATCGGTTTCCCCATGCTAAGCATTTCATATAAATGGGATCATAATATGTGGTGTTTTTGCTGTAACGTGTAATATCTTAAAAGGTAAGATAGAAGTCTATTAAGTTTTTGTACTTAATATTTTCAATATTTATTCATTTCATGGCACGTATCAATACTTCATTCCTTTCTTATGGCTGAATAACATTTCATTGTATGGACATACCACATCTTGTTTATATCTTGATTGAAATTTGGATTGTTTCTGCTTTTTGGATATTATAAGTAATACTGCTATGAACATTCATGTTTTTGTGTGAACAAATTATTTTCATTTCTGTGTTATGTACCTAGGAGTGGATTGCTTATTATCATATGGTAACTGTACATTTAACTTTTTGAGGAATTGCCAAATGTTTTTTCAAAGTACCTATATCATTTTACATTCTCACCAACAATGGACAAGGGTTCCAGTTTCTCCATCTCAGTGCTAATACTTGATATTGTCTTATTATCTTTCTTTGATTATGGCCGTCTAGGGGTATGAAGTGTATCTCTTGATGTTTCTTATTTACATTTTCCTGATGACCACTGATGTTGAGCATCTTTTCATGTGCATATTGGCCATTTGTATGTCTTCTTTGGAGAAATGTCTGCTTAAATTCTTTTTTTTTATTGTTAAATCATAGCCATGTACATTAGTGCAATCAAGGGGTACAATGTGCTGGTTTCATATACAATCTGAAATGTTCTCATCAAACTGTTCAACGTAGCCTTCATGGCATTTTCTTAGTTATTATATGTGGACATTTGTATTCTGCCTTCAGTAAGTTTCGCCTGTACCCGTTCTAGGATTAACCATAGGTGTGACCCCACCCATTACCCTCCCTCCACCCTAACCTCCCCCCTCCCTTCCCCTTCCTTGGCCCTTTCCTCATAGTCTTGTGCTATATGCTTAAATTCTTTACTTGTACGTTAGATGGGTTATTTGTCCTCGTTATTTTGTTGTTTTTTATTTGTTCTGGATACAAGTTCCTTATGGGATGGATAATTTGAATAATTTGCAGATCTTCCATTCTGTGAGCTTATTTAATTATTTTTCAAATAGAGACCAGGTTCTCAACTCTTCTACCTAGGCTGGAGCACAGTGGCCTACTGTATAAACTCATATTCTCTGGCTCATTGAAGCCTTCTGCCTCAGCCTCCCAAGTAGCTGGGCCTATAGGTATGTGCCATCATGCCCTGCTAATTTTTAAATTTTTTGTGTACAGACAGGGTCTTACTTTGTTACCCAGGCTGGTCTCAAAGTCCTGGTCTCAAGTAATCCTCCTGGCTTGGCTTCCCAAAGTGCTGGGGTTACTGGTGTGAGCCATGGTATTTGGCCTGTTTACTTTATTGATGATATGTCTGTAACATAAAAGTTTTTAATTTTGATGTAGTTTTAATTTTTTCTTTTATCACCTGTACTTTTTGTGTCATATGTAAGAAACCATTGTATAATTCTAGGTCACAAAGACTTACTACTTTTTTTTTTTTTTTTGAGACAGAATCTTATGTCGCCCTCAGTAGCATGCGGTGACATCATAGCTCACAGTAACCTCAAACTCTTGGGCTTAAGTGATTCTCTTGCCTCAGACTCCCAAGTAGCTGGGACTACAGGCGCCCACCACAACACCCAGCTATTTTTTTTTTGTTATAAGAAACTTATCACAAAGGAAAAGCAATATCTAAAGGAATAATGGCCAAGACTATCCCAGGGCTGAGTTCGAACCCTCTAGCCCCAGTGTATGTGGCTGGTGCCCTAGCCACTGAGCTACAGGCACCCAGCCTACTGTCTTGTTTTTTAAGAATTACAAAAGAAGGTCTGTGACATTGTGATTAATCTTGTGTTGGAAGTAGGTGTTCTGGGCCTTATTCTTTTGGGTGTGAATATTTAATCAGACAAGACACAATATCTATCTTTAAGACACTTTTAGTCTTAAGAGAAAGACTGTGAAGTAAATGCATACTGTTTCATGAATCTGCCTTGATGGAAAATACAGGATGCTGTGGAATATTTAAGGGGGTGCCTACAAAACATGTGTCTAAGGGAGAGCTTGGAGAAGACTTAGGAATTGGTCTGTCTGTGGGGTAGGTATTAACACAGCCTGGGTGAAAGGTAGAGGAAGTGTGAGAGTGGACTAGAGGAGGAGAGTGAAGCCAACAGACTCAGTGAGACTGGAGCGCTGCTCGGAGCAGGGTGCTATGGAGATGTGGTACGTGGGAGGTTAGCAGGGGCCAGCCAGAGATCGTGGAGTCATTTTTATGGTGTGTGGACTTTGTTTTGAGGGCACAGGGGAATACTGGCAGATTGTGAGCAGAGTGCTGACATTTGTGTTATCCTCAGGATTCTGGGTAGCTAAGATTACTATTATTTTGTTCTTTAATATGTTTTTCATTTTTATTCCAGCTTACAAAAATTGCCTGGTAGAATCTTACTGTGTTTTTTAAGAGTCTAAGTGTGGGTTTTCTTTTTTGTATGATTTAGTGCTCAGTGAACACTTTAGTCTGAAGACTCTTGTCTTAAACTCTGGGACAGTCTTGGCTATTATTTCTTTAGATAATTGCTTTTCCTTATGATAAGTTTCTTATAAATATTAGAATTTCTAGATGCTTTTCATGTATTCGCACTAAATTTTTATGAGCTGTGCTCAGTTCTAACTTACATTTCACTGATTCATGTCTACTTTGTTCATATATCTGCTACTTATTTACTGTGACCACCTGTTGTTTTTTGTAAGCTTGTTATTAATTTTTGGATGTCTCTGAGGCGGTGAAGTGTTTTTCTTGTTTGGTCCTTTTATACTGTATTCTCTTCTGTCCTAATCGCACAGCATCCACATGAGCACCTGGCAGGGGCGGCTTTGTGGGCAGCACCCCGAGAAGCTGCTAGCTGAGCTGTCTTTGTCTTCTAAGATTTCCTCTTTACTTTTGCTTCTGGGATGCTTTTTAGATTTAAGTTTTTATTCCAAGGAGAGTACTCTTTCATGTTTTAGAAAGAGTTTGTGTAAGTGGGGGAGATTTTTTTTTTTTTTTTTTTTTTGGCCGGGGCTGGGCTTGAACCCGCCACCTCCGGCATATGGGACCGGCGCCCTACACGTTGAGCCACAGGCGCCGCCCAAGTGGGGGAGATTTAATCTTGTGTGATTCTATTTTCTTGAAGGCAAAAGAAATATTTTTGAATTCTAAATTTTCTCGAGAGAAAATTGTACTTACTAATATAAGTGAATTAAGATGAGATGGGGTGTTATGTCTTTGGTAAGATGGCACTACTGATAAAATAGGAATGAAAAGAACAGAGAAAAATCCCATCCTGAAATGCTGAGGATCATACAGATATTTAGGAGAACTTTTATGTGGTAGGTTCTAGAGAGTGAGGTGTTTAAACATAAAGAGTAGAAGGTAAGTCTGTTCACTCAAGAGAAATAGGCTGGATTAGCATAAGAGGCAGTGAGGGCAAAGAGCTGTGGCTACAGATAAAGTCTAGTTGGCTTGAAGCTGCCTGATGGTGGAATGTCAGCATAAGGCTGGAGTTAGGTTCTTCATTTACAACCTAGAGTAAAAATTATGTGGAATAAAAATCGCTGTTAAATTCTATAAATTACTCATAAAGACAGTATTACATGACCATATTTTGTGTTGTATTGGAGATTTGTGTTGTATTGAGCCCTGGTCTCTTGATATGTACAACATAACTGGTTTTTCTGTTAGCAGTTATTAGAATGCTGTTTTTCTTTCATTGAGCACCAGTTGAAGCGGTTAGCTTGTACTTGAAAACCACACAATATGAAAATACATACCTTTTAAACACTAAATTTCACTCAGTACAGTGAGATGGAGATGCTCATATTATGAGAAGCACACAAGAAGTGAGACACTAAGGGAACAGTTGCTCTCCTCAAGCTGTCTCCCTGGGTAGAGGGCCCTGGCATCACAGCTCACAGCAGCCTCCAACTCCTGGGTTCAAGGGATTCTCCTGCCTCCGCCTCCCAAGTAGCTGGGATTATAGGCGCCTGCCCACAACGCCTCCTATTTTTTGGTTGCAGCCGTTATTGTTGTTTGGTGGGCCCAGGCCGGATTTGAACCCGCCAGCTCAGGTGTATATGGCTGGCGCCTTAGCCGCTTGAGCCACAGGCGCCAAGCCTTAAGTGTATGATTTTTTATTTGTTTTCGATCTAATGCTTATTTCTTCCTAATTATTTCTGAGATTGTTTTCTTTTCATTGTAATTAATAGACATTTTTGTTTTGCACTATTTTCAGGAAATGTTTGTTTTATATGAGTTAGACGAGGGGAAAGAACCTGAAGTAGATTTTGTCTAAACTCCCTTTTTAGCATTCCCCCCCCCCATAAAATGCTTAGAGGAGCAAGACCAGAAGAGTACACCATGGAATATTATGCAGCCTTAAAGAAAGATGGAGACTTTACCTCTTTCATGTTTACATGGATGGAGCTGGAACATACTCTTCTTAGTAAAGTGTCTCAAGAATGGAAGAAAAAGTACCCAATGTACTCACCCTTATTATGAAACTAATGTAGGACCTCCACATGAAAGCTATAACCCAGTTACAACCTAAGAATAGGGGGAAGGGGGAAAGGGAGGGGAGGGAGGGGAGAGGTAGGTGGAGGGAGGGGGATTAATGGGATTACACCTGCGGTGCATCTTACAAGGGTATATGTGAATCCTAGTAAATGTGGAATGTAAAGGTCTTAGCAAAATAACTAAGAAAATGCCACGAAAGCTATGTTGACTAGCGTGACGAAAATGTGTCAGACGGTCTATGAACCAAGTGTATGGTGCCCCATGATCATACTAATGTACACAGCTATGATTTAATAAAAAAAAAAAAAAGAATAGGGAAAAAAATAGTAAGATGGTAATAATCTCAGAAACTTTCTGTGGAGGGTATCATAATAAGTCCTTTTAACTGGTTTCTTCTGTTATTTATGTTTGCTTTATGGGCTCTTCGCCCGTTGCTCCTACATCAGGGCTGGCAGATTCGAACCCGGCCCAGGCCTGCTAAACAACAATGACAACAATAACAAAAAATAGCTGGGTGTTATGGCAGGCACCTGTAGTCCCAGCTACTTGGGAGGCTGAAGCAAGAGAATCACTTAAGCCCAAGAGTTTGAGGTTACTGTAAGCTGTGATGGCCACAGCACTCCACCCAGGGCGACGTAGTGAGACTCTGTCTCAGAATAAAATAGAATAGAAAAGAATAAAATAAGTAAAATAAATTTGCTTTATTGTTCTAGGTATGCAGGTGCCTTGCGAGCTTCAGGGGAAATGTCTTCAGCCCAGTATATTACTGCAGGTCAGTATGTTAAATATACCATTGTTTAGTAGGGGGCATACATTTTATTTTTCATTCACAATTTGGTACTTTTTTTATTTATAAAATGTATTTTGTAAGACATCTTAAGATTGGAGTATACTTTATACTTAATATTAAACAGCTTGAAACCTATGATCAAAATTATAAACCAGTAATGCCTGTCCTTTTTGAAAAATAATCTTTGGATGTGGGAGATTAAATTATGATTTTGGTTTCAGTTTCTGTGGTATAATGTCTCTTTGGGAATTACTTTGGGGATAGCAAGAGACAGATATTATCATAGTTGATGTGATCATTTTAGAAGAGAGTATTAGTGGATTTTAGTATGAAGAAATCTGCGTGAGGAGAAACAGAAATCTTAAAGGTTAGAAATAATTTGTTTCATTGCACGAGATCATATTTCCCTTACCCAATTTCAGACATTTTTACAAATGAATACTATAAAATTGTTGGGCTAGGTTGATAGGAGTTTTATAGCTATGCTTTTTTTTTTTTTTCCTTCCTAACAGCTTTATTGACATATAATTCATATCCATAGCCTTGGCGTCCCAAAGTGCTGGGATTAAAGGCATGAGTTACCATGCCCAGCCCCAGTATTGGTTATTAAAAAATTCTTTTTCTTCAGGATTCAGTTGTAGGATCCGATACTGAATTTAGTTGTTATCACATCTCATTAGTCCTTTTTAATCTAGATTTTGTTTCTTGGTTTTTTTCTTTCAAGCTAATGAAATAAGTACTTGATACTAAATCTTAAATCATCTGGGTTTTTTTGTTGTTGGTGGTGTTTGTTTTTATGTATCTTAAAGTATTAAAATTAAAGTATTAAAATTTAGGCTTTTATTTTATAAACAATTAACTTGGTTGTGATGCCTAAATTTCAGCCTTTCCTCCAAAATACTTTTTAAACCTTATATTTAGTTTTGTTGTTCAGGAACATTTTCTTGAGCCTTGCTTTTTGCTGAGCCGCTGCAGGATTTTCTGGGTTGAGTCTATATTATAAGGACAGATGACATTTCACATTTTGGTTATTAACAAAGCAAAACAAGTTGGGATAAGTTTTTCAGTACATAAAGGACGGGCAGGGTGTGATAACTGGAGTATTTGCGTGAGAGTATTAGCTGGTGGGAGGGGATAAATATGGGGAAGGTTTTGAAGAAGGCACATCTGTTTTGGGTCTTAGCCGTTCCATAGAGGCAGGAACTGTGTTTAAGCTGCCGGATTTTGGTATCCAGTTCAGTAGACGGGAACCAGCTTTAGAGGGAGTTAAGCTGGGAGTGGTGACCTGATGGCCTGAGAGTGGCAGAACAGTAACTTAATGCCTGCTTGATTCCTAGACAGAGGGGTGTTCTGTGTTGAAGTAATGCCCTCTTGCTTTGTTTGGGAAGACAAAGGCTGACAAGGGGAAGGAGGGAGAGTTAAGCTCAGAAGTTGTTCATAGCTAGTGATTGCATTATAAAGTTTTGTGGTGAGTTCTTAAGATTTAAAAATGAATATTTTTCTCTCATTAAGGAGTCCAATAATTGCAAAAGGATAAATATATTTAAAAATAGTTAAGCAGGATTTTTATTCATATTAAGAATTAATTTATAGTAGCAGGTATTAAGTATGTCATTGTTTTACTGAGGCAATCTTTTTGTGTTTAAGCCCTTAGAGATTTGTTTGATTCCATGGATAAAACTTCTTCTAGTATCCCTCCCATCATTCTACTGCAGTTTTTGCACATGGCTTTCCCACAGTTTGCGGAGAAAGGTGAACAAGGACAGTATCTTCAGCAGGTAATCAGGGCAAGATGTTTTTGTCAGTAAAACTAGGCTTTCTATACTTAACGTACTTACTGGAACATACTTGGAAATACAGATAGCACTCTGTTCCAGTTCATACCACCATTATCTCTTGCCCAGGGTCGTGCTGTAGTCTGTTAACTGATCATCTTCTGCTTTTTCCCTCTGCAATGTCTCTCCACACAGCCCTCAGTGTCCTCTTTAAACTGTAGGTAGGATTATGTTGGTCCCTTGTTCAGTAACCCCTGGTGATTTTTCTGCCCTAGTCCCAAATCCTCTAGCCGCCGACTCCCTCTCTGAGCTCATCGCTGCCGTGTTCTCCCCTTGCCTGCCTCCCTGCAGCCAGCCTGGCTTCCGTGCTCTTCCTAAAACGCTTCAAGTGGCCTCTTCCTGCAGGGCCTTTCCTCCTGTTCCTTTGACTGTTAGGTAATTATAGGGGTGGTTCCTTGACATCCCTCAGGTCTCACGGCAAGGTGAGACTTCAGGCTTCAGCCTTCCCTGACCGCCTTCCTGAGTTAGCTCCTTTCCCTTCCCCTGATCACTTTCTGTTCCCCTGCTGCTGATTTTCTCTCATAACCCTTCTCTCTGAATGAATTTCTATTTTCACTGCTGTGTGTTCCTTATGTCTAGAACAGTGTTTAGCATGAGTAGCAGATGAGAAACTATCTGTTAGATGAATGAGTAGTTTGTAATTTTTTTTTTTTTGAAAATCATATAAATAATACCTGATTTGAGTTAGTATTTTTAAAGAAGAAAACAGCTTTCTTCTCTATGGAAACAGCAGTTATTTTGGAAGGATTTTATAGACCAGAGACTGTCACTGCAGGATTACTTCCAGTGTAATTTTTTAATCGTAGGATGCTAATGAATGCTGGGTACAAATGATGCGAGTATTGCAACAGAAATTAGAAGCCATAGAAGATGATTCTGTGAAAGAGGTAATTGAAATATGTTTGTGATTGTAGACTTTTAATGTACCTTGAGGTTTCTGTTTACCCCCCTGTCCCCACAAAAGCTTGAAATATAATCATCTTAATAGTTTGGTATTGATTTGACTACTTTACATGCTTACTGTGCAGTTGAAATTTGAAAGCTTGTGTTTGACATTTGAATTTAATGTAAAAAGCTTAAACGTGTTATTAAACTGAATTGTGTAGAAGGAAATATACATTAATATCTGTATAAAATAAAATTGGAATTTGTATTTCTTTTTCTTCCTACAGACAGATTCTTCTTCTGCATCAGCAGTGACACCTTCTAAAAAGAAGAGTTTAATTGATCAGTTCTTTGGTGTTGAATTTGAAACTACGTATCCTTTATGAGCCAAGATTTATATAGACCAGTGTTTCTCAACCTTTTTAATCTCATGGCACATTTGAACCTATGTCTAAAAAAAGAATATACTGCTTTGAACTACTTGTGAAAATAATTTCATTAATGATTTTAAAAAATGTTCATGGGACACCAGTTTGCTGCTACAAACTGGTTGAAAATCATTGGTATATTGGGCGACACCTGTAGCTCAGTGGGTAGGGCACCAGCAACTTACACAGAGGCTGGCAGGTTCAAACCCATCCTGGCCAGCTAAAATCGACAATGACAACTGCAACTAAGAAATAACCAGGCATTGAGGCGGGTGCCTGTAGTCCCAGCTCCTTAGGAGGCTGAGGCAAGAGAATTGCTTAAGCCCAAGAGTTCGAGGTTGCTCTAACCTGTGATGCCACGGCACTCTACCGCGGGTGACATATTGAGACTTTATCTCAAAAAAAAAAAAAAGAAAATCACTGGTATAGACTGTATTCATAACTTACTAATGGAAGTGAAGGTGTGCATAGTGTATAGTTGACTGATTTGTGTGGTGGATACACCAGAAGAAAAATTCTTCAGAAGTTTTTATACCTAGAAAATATAATAGGAATTTGGAAGAATACACCCATTTGAGTGACTTTGAAGGTTAAATAAGATATTAATTTTTTAATACTATTTTAAATAAACTGAAGGATTTTGTTTTTGTTTTGTTTTGAGACAATCTCATTTTACCTCCTTGGGTAGAGTGCTGTGGCGTCATAGCTCACAGCAACCTCAAACTCTTGGGCTCAAGTGATCCTCATGCCTCAGCCTTCCAAGTAGCTGGGACTACTGGAGCCTACCACAACGCCCAGCTCTTTTTAGAGACGGGGTCTCACTTTTAATTAGGCTGATCTTGAACTTCTGCACTCAAGCAGTCCACCCACCTTCGCTCTCAGAGTCCTAGAATTACAAGCGTGAGCCACCATGCCTGGCCTTATTGTTTTTTTTCATAAGAACACTTTTTTTTCTTTTTTGAGACAGAGCCTCAAGCTGTCGCCCTGGGTAGAGTGCTATGTTATCATAGTTCACAGCAACCTCCAACTTCCTGGCTCAAGTGATTCTCCTGCCTCCGCCTTCCAAGTAGTTGGGATGACAGCACCTGCCACAACGCCTGGCTATTTTTTTTTTTTTTATTGCAGTCGTCATTGTTGTTTGGCGAGCCCGGGCTGGATTGGAACCTGCCAGCTCAGGTGTATGTGGCTGGCGCCTTAGCTGCTTGAGCCACAGGCACCGAGCCAGATTAATAAATCTTGAATTCAGGGAATTCAAGATTTATATATTCTTTTCTAGGTCGTGGATGAATAAAATTAGAAATTAGATTTCTATTTATGTGCCTTTGGGTTGTTAAGACCGTTTTAGTAATGAAACCAAACTAAATACCAGCTTCCATTTTGTTTAGAATTTACTTAAGTTTATCTTTAATACATACACGTTCAGTACTTTTTTGTAGAGTTGTGGGTAGTCAAATGAGTTTTCTTAAGTATGTTAAAATGAATCTCTGTTGGGAAAGAAAATGTTTTAAATATCAGTGAATGATACTAATAACTTTAATACCATTAAGACAACATTATATTCAGGATTATATAATAGATTGAATATCTGTTGGCATATTCCTTATCTGACTTTATGAAGCATGAAATGCACAGAATCTGAAGAAGAAGAAGTCACCAAAGGAAAGGAGAATCAACTTCAACTTAGCTGTTTTATCAATCAGGAAGTCAAGTATCTTTTTACAGGACTTAAATTGGTAAGGATATTATAATTGTTATGATTTGCAATCGCGTATTTATGAATGTGCCTCCTCACAGTGAGCATCAGTGCTCACTGTGCTTCAGTGGTCATTTGCAGACGTGTGTAGAGCAGCACAGATTGCACTGCCTGACACGTGATCGCAGCTGTGGTCAGACAAGGCAGTGCCGTCTGGTGTTACACACCTCTCCTGCTGCAAACAAGTATCATCTTAGCAGTAATTTTAGTGCTACGTTTTTTCATTTTTGTGCTTTCTTTGGTGACCTTGCTGTTTAAAATGATTCCCAAGCATAGTACTGAAGTACTGTCTTTTCTTTCTAAATGCAAGAAAGCTGTGCTGTGTGTTAGGAAAACACATGAGAGTAGCTTCATTTGGGCGTGAATTGGCTGCAAGTTTGTTAATGAATTAACTCTGTAACTGCATATGAACTAAGGCGACTTTAAACAGAGATGCATGTAAAACAAGGGAATGTGTTGAATAGCTGATGAAATATTGTGACTAGAGGTTTGTAGGAACGTAACTCTGTATTTCCCCTAGGAGCACTGGTTGAATATTCATTAAATCAGTCCTCATGGTAACTTTGTAGAAAATAACTACTGTGAATAACAAAAATCAACTGTATAGTTGGAAATCAAACAAACTTTAACTAACTTCATTTCATAAACAAAAGCATTTGCCTGGTTGTGTAGCCTAATAAATATTGGGAGACTTTTTACTAACCAATATGGATATTTCTTTGTTGCACTTGCCACACTGAAAAGTGGCAGCTAAAGCTTTATGCTGAGCCTCTTAGAGCACTAAAGAAATGCTGAGTTAATCTATGCTTACGTTTTCTTACATGAAAATGATAGTAACTAGAGAGTCATGTGGACTCTAGTTAAAAGAGAATTCACATAAAGCCATGACTGCTTCGTCTCTGCTTTTAACCATTTAAAGGTGATCATATAGCGTTATCTAAACCAGAACACTTTGGAAAATAAATGAGAATGTATTATTGATGATGTATAAAGTGGGATTGTGCTATGCAAATCAGGGTATAGAGTTCTGCTATCGTGCTCCCTGGCAGTTGAGGCCCTAGAATTTACCTTAATTTGTGTGGCAGAGCCAAAACTCGAACTTGCTTCTCTCAGTATTCAGTCTAGTGCCATACTAAAGAAAGTACAGTCACATAAAATGTAGACTTCTACTCTTCTAATGAGCAAATTGATAAAATGTAACAGTTTTGTGTGTTACCTCATTAATTGGGTTTGATTTGGGGTCTGTGCCTATCTCTTAAAGGAGCTATCAGTTTGAACTATTCTCTTTTCATAGTTTTTATTTTTATTGATTGATTAAGACAGAGTCTCACTCTGTCACCTTGGGGTAGAGTGTCATGGCATTATAGCTCACAGCAACCTTAGTCTCTTGGGCTCAAGTGATCTTCTTGCCTCAGCCTCCCAAGTTGCTGGGTCTATAGGCACCTACCACCATGCCCGTCTGTTTTTATTTTTATATTTATTTTTTTTTGAGACATAGTTTCAGTATGTCACCCTTGGTAGAGTGCCCTGGCGTCACAGCTTACAGCAACCGCCAACTCTTGGGCTTAAGTGATTCTCTTGTCTTCGCCTCCCAAGAGCTGGGACTACAGGCGTCTGTGACAATGTCTATTTTTTGGTTGTAGTTGTTGTTTGGCAGTCTTGGGCTGGGTTCGAACCGTCCAGCTCTGGTGTGTGTGGCTGGCTCCCTAGCCACTGAGCTACAGGTGCCAAGCCAGCTTTTTTTTTTTTTTTTTTTTTTTGAAAGAGACAGAGTCTTGCTCTTGCTAGTCTCAAACTCCTGAGTTCAAGCAATCCTCCCACCTCGGCCTCCCAGAGTATTAGGATTACAGACGTAAGCCACTGCACCCACCTCTTTTCATAGTTTTTAAATTGTAGTTTGCATGATTCTACTGATTTCAAAGGCACTGATAATTGGGATTGTTTATTTAAAAAATTAGCCATTGTAACATCTAGATATTTGAAGAAGGGCCCAGAGGGCAGAAATTAAAAACAAGTTTGTCTGTACTCTTTGCATCTCTTTTACCATAACCAGTAAGGACGGGTTTATGAAGGAGAGTAGTGCCACAGAGTCGGTGAAATAGGAGGAGACCTTCTAGTAGGTCTTCTGTGCAGAGAACCTGCTTGGGCAGGAGGTGGAGTTGGGAGGCATTGAGGCGAGGCAGGGATTATATTCATAAGCAAGATGATTTGCTATCAGAGATCTCATCTATAGTTTGGGGTGACTCTGGCAAGAGGAAGAATTGGTAAATGAAGACGTGTAGGAAGGAGAGACTGATGCTCTTTGCTTTGTGATACTAAGTGGAGAGTTTACGGTGAGGTGATGTGGATATGAGCACAGTGACTTTCTAGAGAAATTCATTTGAAAGTACACATGTACCAGCTAACCACAGAGTTCAGTCATATAAATTGTGATGTGTGGGTTTCATGGCATCAAAAAATGAAGTATAAATGTTAATTGCAGAGTGTAGAGTTGAATGCTTTGCAGAGACTCTACAGGATGATTATTTTCTTCACAATTTTATAAAATCATGGGAAAAATGCTATGTTTTGCTGTGTAACGTGTGCTCCTGTACATAGTGTGCACCCACATGTCTCCCCTGCCCACCGGCCAAACTTTTAAGAAAACACCCCTCAAGAAAGTGGCCTGCTCTCAGCTGGGAGAGACCCATCTGGGAAGGGCTTCCCTAGTGCAAATCCACTGCCCTCCCATAGCCATCTACTCTGTGAAGGCTGCCCCTTTTCTCTCTCCTGGGCACCCTTCCCTGCCTGTCACATTGAGAGTGCCACCGAGATAGGCACCATGTGTCCACTGTGTGTCTGATGAGGTTAGAGGTTCTTGGGCCCTCTAGGCAAGCTGGCAACCAAGCAGGACTTCGCAGGATTCCTGGTGCTCTCTGCACAGCCCGGCCTTGGGTCTCAGCCCTCACCCCTCATGGCCAAGGCCCCTTTTCTTTTTTTCTTCTTACGTCTTTCCAAGATCTTGGGGCCCCTCTTCTTAATCACAGCACTGGGCAAATCCTCTCAGGTGCCTCAGCACACTCTGCAGTCAAAGCATTTGGCATTCATCAGCTCTCAGATGTCCCTACCAACCAACCCAAGCTTCTTCAGAGGCATATTTTTTTACAACATTAGAAATAGTAGAAATTATTTCTTGAACATAGTTTTATGTCATAGTTTATAAACATAGCCAAATAGTTTCTCAGGTTTTCTACGTGTACTAACTTATGTAATTCTAATAACAGCACTGCAAAGTAGATACTATTGTGACCTTTTAGAAGTGATGCCTGGGGCTATTCCTGTGGCTCAAAGGAGTAGGGTGCCTGCCCCATATGCCGGAGGTGGTGGGTTCAAATCCAGCCCTGGCCAAAAACTGCAAAAAAAATAGAAGTGATGCCTGGAGGGGATAAATACCTTTTCTAGTGTCTCACAGGCTGTAAGAAGTAGAAAGGTGATTGTTGGCTGGGCGCAGTGGCTCACACCTGCAATCCTAGCATTCTGGGAGGCTTAGGTGGGTGGATTGCTTAGTTCACGAGTTCAAGACCAGCCTGAGCAAGACTGAGACCCTGTCTCTACTAAAAATAGAAAAACCTGAGGCAAGAGGATCCCTTGAGCCCAAGAGTAGGAAGTTGCTGTGAACACTCTACCCAGGCCAGGGGGACAGCTTGAGACTGTGTCTCAAAAAAAAAAAAAAAAAGTGATCATGATGGTTAAGATTTAATTTCACATCTATTAGATTAACAGTAGTTTTCTGTGTTATGACTCTTCTCAAACTTAACAATAATTTTTGGTGGAACATTTTTATACCTAAAGCATAGGAATAAGTTTTCTACATTGTCTTAATATTCCTTTAGTATGAATATTCTGATAATACCAAAACAAGAATGACAGAAGGCTTTCTTATGTTATATAAAATGCAATATAGATTTTCTGAGCATCATTTGGGTCATAACTTGAAGACTTCAAACATTATTTACATTCAGGAGTTCACACTGGTATAAATTATTTGATACTTTATCAGAATTGAACAATGTCTAAAAGTCTTTCTGTGTTACTCATATTGCTTCTCAATGCTATGCATCCATTGATGTGTGTTGTCTATTAGGTTGTGTTAATTTTTAAGGAATTAGAGGTATGATTCTATATTGTAGAAAAAAATTCTTTGAAACTAATGTTTGAGTCAGGTGTGATTGCTCATCCCTATAATCCTAGCCCTCTAGGCAGCTAACGTGGGAGGTTCGCTTGAGCTCAGGAGTTCCAGAACAGCGTGAGAAAGAATGAGACTCCCCATCTTTATAAAAAATAGAAAAACTAGCAAAGTGTGTTGGTGCACACCTGTAGTCCCAGCTACTTGGGAGGCGGAGGCAAGAGGATTGCTTGAGCCCAGCAGTTTGAGGTTGCCGAGAGCTGTGGTAATGCCACTACTCTAGCTCTGGGCTGACACAGTAAGACTCTGCCTCCAAACAAACAAACAAAACTAATGTTTGATCTTTTGCTAATGTTCTTTTTTAGCGACTTCAGGAAGAAATCACCAAACAGTCTCCAACGTTGCAAAGAAATGCTTTGTACATCAAATCTGTAAGTTGTATAGTTCTTTTGAAATTGAATTCCATTTCATTGATATTTCCAGTTAACTAGTTTTACTTAGTCTTTGTTTATACCACTAAGGAATTTAATAAATTGTGTGATATTTGGATGTGAAAGGATTTCTTTCCACTTTTCTCTCTGCAGTCCAAGATCAGTCGGCTACCTGCTTACTTGACCATTCAGATGGTTCGCTTTTTTTATAAGGAGAAGGAGTCTGTGAATGCCAAAGTTTTAAAGGTTAGTAATGAACTTCAGTTTGTTTATAATTCTTTGAAGGCAATCTCTGACTTATAATGGGGTTTCTTTATTCCTTTGGAGAGTTAAGCTTTCTTTGAAGTGTATAGAGGAGTTAAAAACATTAGACAAGTGATTTTTAAGCAAGAATGTATGTTGGAATTGTTTTTTGTGGAGGAGGGGGACCAACTCTAACTCTGTCACCTGGGGTAGAGTGCCGTAGTATCATAGCTCCCAGCCACCCCAAAATCCTGGGCTCGGGCATGCTTCATGCCTCAGCTTCCTAAGTAGCTGGGACTACAGGCGCCTGCCCCAGTGCCCAGCTAGTTTTCCTATTTTTAGTACAGATGGGGTTTTGTTGTTGCTCAGGCTGGTCTTAAACTCCTGAGCTCAAGCAATCCACCTGCCTCAGCCTCCCAGAGTGCTAGGATTATAGGCAGGAGCCACTGCACCTGGCCTGTTATACTTTCTAATTGTACTTGGCACCTGGCTTCTCCCTTTCAGCCCCAAACATCTAATTAAGTATTGGGTGGAGCCTAGTGTATTACATATTTTGGAAGATTAAGAAATTGTTCTGATGGATCTTTTGTACACTACAGAAATACTGCCCCAGACCAGCTCCTCAGTTTCAAAGATACTGATTTGGGTTTGGGGATGAGAGTAGGTAGGGAGGAGGCACTATGACACACTGCTCTGTTGTAGGTGGTACCTTTCTTCTAGGTAAAAGGAGAGAGGGTTAAATTATTGGTGCCCAAAGAGTACTTAAATTGAAATGTCTTAGGGGTGGGCATGGTGGCTCAGGTCTGTAATCCTAGCATGCCGGGAGGCCGAGCTGGGTAGATTGCTTTGGCTCATGAGTTCGAGACCAGCCTGAGCAACCTCATCTCTAAAAATACCTGGGCGATGTGTTGGGTACCTATAGTCCCAGCTACTTGGGAGGCTGAGTGAGACAAGAGAATTGCTTGAGCCCAGCAGTTTGAGGTTGCTGTGAGCTGTGACACCATAGCACTCTACTGAGGGTCACAAAGTGAGACTCTGTCTCAAAAAAAAAAAAAAAAAAAAGAAAAAAATTGTAATGTCTTGATTTAGGAACCAGCCTAATGATTCGTTTGTGTGGTGCTATAGCTCTATTGCATATTTATTTATTTATTTTGAGACAGAGTCTCATTTTGTCACCCTCATGGCGTCACAGCTCACAGAAACCTCAAACTCTTGGGCTCAAGCAATTCTCTTGTTTCAACCTCCCAAGTAGCTGGGACTACTGGTGCCCACCACAACTCCAGGCTGGTTTTAGAGGCGAGAGCTCCCTCTCACTCAGGCTGGCCTTGAACTCTCCTCGGCCTCCCAGCGTGGTAGGGTTACAGGCATGAGCCACTGGGCCCGGCCTTTGTTGCATGTTTACTTATTCATAGTACATTTTCCAGTATCCTTAGTGTTATATGGGAAGGTTAAATTTAGTTTAAATATCTGTAAGTGTTTACTTTAGATATTTATTAATATATTATTGAACTTTACACATATAGCACAATTATTTCTGTGTAAAATTATATTTAAAATGGGAAAAAAATTTGTAAACTCGTTTTGGGGATACATTATTTTCACAGGAACTTGTCTAGTATTTTGGAAATATTTCTTCTGTCATGTAAATTTTGCTACTTCCACTGTGCTCAGTTCTATGAGTGTGGAATATTTCATGGAAAAACATGTTTGAAAATTTCCTGCCTTCAAGTTATTCTTGAAAACTTGTCGCATGTTTATACACTAAGAGGTTTCAACTGCAGATTTCCAAGTGATTTTCTTAGACTTTATTTTCAACTTTATTTTTTATTATGAAATTATTACTTTAAACATGTGATAGGTATTTTAATAACAAATATGTTTATACATATTTCTTCTTTTTGGTTTGCACATAGGATGTTAAATTTCCTCTTATGTTGGATGTGTATGAACTGTGTACACCAGAACTTCAGGAGAAAATGGTCTCTTTTCGATCAAAATTCAAGGATTTAGAAGATAAAAAAGTGAATCAGCAGCCAGATGCAGTAGGTTCTTATTGCTGACTTCATGCTCTTAATATCTAATCTCTGCTTGGTGCTCAGCAGTACTTTGCATAGTTAATTTGCTAGTAAAAATAGGTGAAGCCATATTCTAATTGGCACGTGCACACATCTTACATATATTGGTGCAAGCTTTTAAAGTTTTAGGAATATTTTACATGAGAAATAGGAGCTTTATGTACGATGAGTGAGCCCTTTATGGTAGAGTTAATGTTTTCTTTCCCTCTGTAATCTGTAGCTCATGTTCCTTTTATATTATCTTCTGAAAGCACTTTTTTTTTTTTTTTGTTTTTGGCTGGGGCTGGATTTGAACCAGCCACCTCCTGCATATGGGGCTGGTACCCTACTCCGTTGAGCCACAGGCGCCGGCCCATGAAAGCATTTTATATAAAATTTTATCTAGCATTTTCAATGTGTTATTATTTTCCTAGTGTGTGTGTGTGTATATATATATGTATATATATATAATTTTTTTTTTTTTTTTTTTTTTAAAGAGATAGGGTCTAGAGTATAGTAGTGTGTTTATAGCTCACTGCAGCCTTGAACTCCTGAGCTTAAGTGCTCTTCCTGCCTGAGCCTTCCGAGTACCTGGAATATAGGCAAATACCCACTTCACCCAGCTAATTTTAAAAAAAGTTTTCTGGCTGGGTGTGGTGGCTCATGCCTATAATCCTAGCACTCTGGGAGGCCGAGATGGGTGGATTGTCTGAGCTCAGGAGTTCGAGACCAGCTTGAGCAAGAGTGAGACCGTGTCTCTTTAAAAGAAAAAAAAAATTGCCAGGTATTGTGGTGGTGTACAAGTCTTATGCTTCTTTGTTTAAATTTACTGCTAAAGTAGTTTCTAATTTTGTAAATGCATTGTTAGTTTCATTTTCAGATGTTCATAACTAGTGTATATAAATATAACCAATTTTTATGTAGTAGTTTTATATACTGAATTTATTTATTAGGTTATTTTTCCCCTCTTATTTTTTGGAAGAGATTATATAGAATTATAGAATTGGTGTTAATTTTTTTTTTTTTTTTTAGATATTTGGTAGAATCATTTGGAACAGTTTATGTCTGGAGATTTCATTATTAGAAGTTATAAAATTATAAATTCAATTTCTGTCATGGTTATAGAGCTTATTGAAAGGATCTGTTTCATACTTGTTTTGGTAGTTTGGCTTTTTGTAGAATTGATCCATTTCATTTAGCTTATTTGTGTGTAGTTGTTAGACGTCTGCAGGGTGAGATCTATTTTATTTCATTCCTGATATTGGTAATTTTTATCTTTTTTTTCCTTTGCTTAAGGATTGTAAATTTTACTGATCTTTCCAAAGAACTCTGTTTTTCTGTTTGTAATTTTATTTTTATTTATTTATTTATTTATTTTCTTGAGACAGAGTCTCACTATGTTGCCCTTGGTAAAGTGCTGTGACATCACAGCTTACAGTAACCTCCAACTCTTGGGTTTAAGTGATTCTCTTGCCTCAGCCTCCCAAGTAGCTGGGACTACAGGTGCCCGCCACAACGCCCGGCTAGTTTTTGGTTGCAGTTGTCATTGTTGTTTGGCAGGCCCAGGCCAGGCTTGAACCCGCCAGCTGGGGTGTATGTGGCCAGCTCCCTTACTCACTGAGCTACGGGCACTGAGCCTAGATGTTTCATCTTACATAAAAAAGTATGGTTAACGTGATTGCCATTTTTTGTTGTGGAGTCCTTTGACTTCTTGCTTTCCCAGCTATCTTCAAACTGCTGGCATTGTCTTAATTACCATTATCGTTTTTAAGAGCTTTATATCTTATGCCTAGATAAGTTTAACTTTTTTTTTCTTTTTTTGAGACAGTTTCAAACTCTTGCCCTGGATAGAGTGCTATGATATCACAGCTCGCAGCAACCTCAAACTCTTGGGCTTAAGCAATTCTCTTGCCTCAGTCTCCCAAGTAGCTGGGACTACAGGTGCCCACCATAACGCCCGGCTAGTTTTTGGTTGCAGTTGTCATTGTTGTTTAGCAGGCCCGGGCCGGGTTCGAACCCACCACCCTTGGTCTATGTGGCTGGCACCTTGCCAGCTGAGCTATGGGCACTGCCAAGTTTAACTTTTTCATATTTATACATTGAAATGAATTGAGGCAGTGAAATTGTGCCTCTCTTAATGTAGTTAGTCTGCTGAATAAATATTTTGGTTAATTTGGGCTGAACTGACAGGTGGCCAGGACTTATGGGATTTAATATAAATTGCAGTGATTTAACTTTTTATTTTTTTAAGCTATTTTTTTTGTTTTCACCTATGAGGTTAGACAATATTTTGATAAAATCAGGGAATTGAGTTTTCCTTTTCTTCCTTAGGGCACCATTCAGGGGTCCTCAAACTTTTTTAACAGGGGGCCAGTTCACTGTCCCTCAGACTGTTGGAGGGCCTGACTATAGTTTAAAAAAAAAAAAAAAAACTATGAACAAATTCCTATGCATACTGCACATATCTTATTTTGAAGTAAAAAAACAAACCGGGAACAAATACAATCACACTGCCTCATGTGGCCCGCGGGCCGTAATTTGAGGACCCCTGTACTTCTCTATTCATTGGTATGGCCTACGGTTGGAAGTTGGTCATAACATCCAAGGGATCTGTTACTGTGCTATAACAAAATTATATATTGTTAAACTGTAGTTATGGCATTTTAGTAATTTGTCTCTTTGCTTTACATTGTAGATATAAATATTTGTGAAATTGAACACTAAGAATACAAATTTTATTTCCAAAATCATGACTTAAAACTATTTTCTCTCTTAGAGTGATAAAAAGAGTAGTCCCCAGAAAGAAGTAAAGTATGAACCCTTTTCTTTTGCTGATGGTAAGTAAAATTTTCTTTCAACTGAGTTATTGTATGTGTGGGGTTTTTAAGGTAAAACGACTATTTTGCCACATATCTTTTTTCTACTATGCTTTTTTTTTTTTTTAATTCAGGCTGCTTGAATCATTTACCTTAATATGCCATACAGTAAAATCACTTTTTTCATTCTATGAGATATTTCTTAAAACATCAATCACAAAGCCTTAATTCTGATTGGACAGTAATATCTTATTGGATTCTAATGAAGTAATACTTTGGTAATGTGAGTTATTCTTTTTATTTTTTGAGACAAAGTCTCACTTGTCACCCTCTGTAGAGTGCTATGTGATCACAGCTCACAGCAACCTCAAACTCTTGGGCTCAAGTGATTCTCTTGTCTCAGCCTCCTTAGTAGCTGGGACTACAGGCCTGGCTATTTTTTTTTTCTGGCTCGGGCTGGTCTTGAACCCGTGAGCTCAGGCAATCCACCTGTCTCGGCCACCCAGAGTAGTAGGATTATAGGCGTGAGGCACCGCACCAGCCCTTAGAGTTATTCTTGATTGTTACCTCACTTGAGAAAGCACATTGTCTAATGTTAATGATTTATGTCTTTCTTTAGATATCGGCTCTAATAATTGTGGATACTATGATTTACAAGCAGTGCTAACACACCAGGGAAGGTCTAGTTCTTCGGGTCATTATGTGTCATGGGTAAAAAGGAAACAAGGTAAAGAGTCTATTTTCTTCCCAAATGTTAAAAAATGTATTTATTATAAATTTTATATCATTGTTTTTAAACTTTTTGGTCTCCATAAAAAGGAGGTCTTTTAGGGAAGTCTCTCACTTTATCTTCATAATTATTGAGGCCCCAAAGAACTTTGTTAATGAGGTTTGTGTCCCCTGCCCCACAAAAGTGTTTTATTTTTAAGACTACTTTAAGACAGGGTCCAGGGTGGCCTCCTGGGCTTACACAACCCTCAGTTATACCTGCCTTCCCAGAAGGCTTTGTAGGGCAGCTGGTAGGGCATAGGGCAGATGAACCCAGGCCAGAGCTGAGGGGAGGGCAGTGGGGAGGGTCAGCAGGCTGGGGGAGGACGGATGAATGCATCCTTCCAAGTGGAAACAAGCTGCTCTTAGGGTGCTTTCCTCAGAGAAGCTTGTAACTCTCAATTTCTTTTTTTTGATAGTTGACAAATTTTCTTTGTTTTTTATCTGCATGACTGTAAAAAACAAATAGTGCTATTGGCCACTTTGGTAGAAACTTGGTGTTCTATCCAAAGGATAACATCCTTCGGACAGGTTTTATTTCCAGCATGACATGACAGCAGCAGCTTCTTCACACAGCAGCGTACCCCAAATGTTCGCCTTCACTGCTTACAGTCTGTCCATCTTCCTCCGCACAACAGCAGCCTCATAGAGCTCTGTGAAAGTAGCCCCCAGCTTATATCTCTTACTTACTAATTAGAAATCCAAACTGAGAAATTTAAAAAATTAATTATTTTTTTGAGACAGAGTCTCATTTTGTCACCCTTGGTAGAGTGCTATGGCATCACAGCTCACAGCAACCTCAAACTCTTGGGCTTTTAAGTGATTCTATTGCCTCAGTCTCCCAAGTAGCTGGGACTACAGGCACCTGCCACAATGCCCGGCTATTTTTAGAGATGAAGTCTTACTCTGGCTCAGGCTGGTCTTAAACCTGTGAGCTCAGGCAATCCACCCACCTCAGGCTCCCAGCATGCTACAATTACACGTGTGAGCCACCGTGCCCAGCAAATTAATGAATTTAAAAATGACATTAATGAACACGTTGCATATTAATGTAAATAACATTTTTAAATTGGCATTTTCCAAAACAAGGAATGGTTATTTACATTTTTATACATAATGTTTCTTTCCCCCGGCTCCCCGCTAAAAGACAGCTGGATTCTTCTATCAGTTTCTGCATTTAGTCTATTATATTATCACACTTTACGTAGCCTCTGGAAAATTTCAAAAGTCCTCTCAAGAGAAAGAAGGTAGAAAAGGAAAATAATGTTTTAGATAGTGTTATTGAAATAGTTGTAACCTCAAGACCCTGCAGCAGTCTGGAGCCTGAGCCACGGTGTAGGCAGAGAGTGCTGCCGGGGGGGAAACCACTCAGGACCTGTTCTGCAGTAGAACTCTGAAGAGAGTCATGTATAATATTAATTTTTTCTTCTTGTTATTTAGATGAATGGATTAAGTTTGATGATGATAAGGTCAGCATTGTAACACCGGAAGATATCTTGCGGCTCTCTGGTGGTGGAGACTGGCACATAGCTTATGTTCTACTGTATGGGCCTCGCAGAGTTGAAATAATGGAAGAGGAAAGTGAACAGTAATCTTCATTGTAACTATTTATGCTTAGGTGTGAAATAAATACTATTTGTTGATCATTTTGGTAATCCAGAAGTTTAAAGAATGACATTTTAGGTGGTTTTATTTTTCCCCTCATATGGAACAAGAGGGCAGAAGTAGACCACTTCACCTAGAAAATGACATAAAAGAAAACTGTCTTTGGATTGCTGCCTTGTATAAAGGTGACAAGAAGACATTTTCTAAGTTTATTGCATTAATTTAAAAAAATGAATTGAAATGCCTTTCAACCATTACCTTCTGTGATAAATTTTCTCACTTTTCAGTCCAAGGTTCAGCAATTGGATGTTTATTGCACACCTATTACCTATTTGTTGTTCTCGCATGGTTCACACCACCATTCAGTAGCTGTCCATCCTTTGCCTTATCTAATAAAAATTTTTCCAGGAAGGTGGAAAAGGAAGTGTTCCTCTCGTTGTGTTACTCAGTGCTGCTGTCCGTCCCATGGAGACATGGGCACAATCAAGTATTTGTCCAGCCTTACTGTTGCTGGCTTTTCATGACTTTAAAATAGTGGTCAATAATAGCATAGCACATTGATTATACATTTATTATTGTCTCTCTGATGTACTAGGGGCTGTACATTTAACTTCAGAATGGTTTTGTAGTAATCTTAAAAAAATGTTGACAAGCTCTGGGTGTTTATTTTTAGAAAATGAGGATATTTAATAAAAAAAAGAGGGATTAATAGCTTTTGACCTCAAGTCTTTTGTTTTTTGAGTGTTGGAGTTTGGCTGAAGATTCAGATATGTTTAATACTACATAATTTCTGCAAATGGTCGATATTACTGTGCTGTTAACCATTGATTGAAAAATACCATCTTTGCCTGCCCGTATTATGTTTAAAATGAAATACAAAGTTGTAAAATTAGTAGACTTTGCTGAATGCAGTGATGTTATCTCAAGATTCATTCCTTGGCTTAGTTGTTTTTCCTAATTCTCAAAATCTTAACGTCCATTTCGAAATTTAACATTAGTGATTTTAAAGTAATTGTGAAAAACACCAAGTGTATGAGATATTTAAATATGATAGAGGTTTCTTACATTTTAATACATTCTAATTATCTTTGTTTCAGAGATTGCTAGTGAAAGGATAAAGAATGGATTTTAGCTTGTTTGATTTTCTTTGCGTTATTCATAGAAATAAAGTTTGGGGATTATCATGACATCTCATCTTTGCTTAGGTTGCTTTAATGCTCTGCAGAGTGTAACACTGGTGACTATTAGATTCCTAGAGAATAATGGCCATTTTCCTCTCAAATCTAATATGATGTAATCTGAGAACACTAGGCGAGAGAAAATTAGCATTTCAGGGAAACTTCTTTGTAAATATCTTCCTCATCTAACTTAGTTGGCAGTCAGCACTGTTGGGTGGGGGTATGCAGGCTACAGTGGGGAAGAAGTGTAGTGATTCCTTTATGTTTGTATGCCACTTTGCAAATTCTTTATTAACTGTCTCATTTGGTTAGAGCAATTTTATGAGGACATGAATTTAGAAATTAGAATTTTCTGATTTGCTGGAGCCTTGTATGGAATGTATTAGAATTTTAAAAATTGTAATTCCTTGTCATTATAAAAAACTTGATTTCATCTTATTTGGTCTAAAAATATTATTCCAAAGAGATTTTTTAAGTAGAAATGGGATTTATGCCAGTGTTGTTTTAAACTTAGTAGGACTTCAGCCTTGCGTGTAAGGTATTGAGAAGGGAGAGTAGGCCAAAAAATGTCTTGGTTCCAGAATGTGCCTTATATGCTGTGCCACTAACACTGAGGCCATTTTAACATTAGAGCTGTGCTACGTCCACAGCTTGACTAATTAGTGAAGTTAGGCCCAAGCAAGAACATTTATACCGTAATACACACTCAGTAGCCCTTGTTCAGGATTAAAAACAATGATTATCTAAGAGTCCTAAAGGGAAATGCTCATGTGAGAACAGGAAAAGTAGATGGTGTTCTCTTTAGCCACTACTCTATAGAGCCTTGCTGTGTCTAGGGTGCTTTCACACACATTTGAACTTCACAGTAATCCCTGAGGTAATTGGAAGTCTTGAGAGGTCAATAAATTTTGTAAGGCTAGATAGAAGAATGAGGTTTTCTTTTAAAGTTGGGGGTCGGCAAACATTTCTGCAGCAGTGGGCCAAGCAACTTCTCTTTTAGGCTTTGTAGGCTATAAAGTATCTGTTGTGACTACTTAGCTTTGGTGTTTTAGTACATCTGGAGCCAGAGACAGCAGGAGTGAGCAGAGCTGGGAGGGGCCAATAAAATTTGAATCACAAAACCCTGGCAAGCAGACCATCATCTGCCGATCCTCTGCTTTAAAGCTGAAAAAGAATAGCACTTGTGGTCTCAGAAAGTGTTATTCTGGTAACTATTAACAGCATGCAGGAAAGTAATTTGGTATAGAAAATTAACATCCCTTAATATTGCTTACTTTAACTTCATTCTAATTACATTTAATTTATTTAATAAAAAATATTTGTGATCTTGAGGTCACTTCATTATAGGCCATTTTCCCATACCTCTCATCTTCCCCAAACTCTGGCTTGAGCCAATATGTGTTCTGTTGTTCTTGGAGCACAAGTCAATTGTACAATAACTGTTATAAAAATGTTTATTGTTTACCAAAACCAGTGGACCTCTTATCAAATGCTGCTTGGTAACAAAATCTTATCACAGTTTTAATAAAAAAAAAAGAAAGAAAGAAGCTAACTATTTGTCTCATTGTCATTAGTTAGACTTTCTGCAAGGTCATTTAGTCCAGACTTATTCAGTGCACTGATCAGATTCTCGGGTGTTGCATGTACTCCTTCTTGATCTTGCCAGGCAACTAGGAGCTGCTTAGCTCTCATCTTCATGTCTTCACTATCACACTCAATCTGCCTAATTTCTGAGTCTTTCATTTCCAAATAGGGAGCCAGAATCTTCCAATGTTCACCAAGCTTGTTGGCAAAAACTTCTATCTGTTCCCCTGTTACAGGTTTGTCTCGCCGAACATCAGGACCTGGAAAACAATAAGTTATGATTGCATGTGTCCTTATACTTCACACACAAGTATATAGCAGACCTGGAATGCTGTGGGCCAGCGGATTATTAATCACTTTCATAAGCTTTATTTTAAAGGGAGATAATTCTTTTTTACAGTCTCCATAAGTTGACTACTGCTCTTACAATCATGATCAAAGCTGTAATACAGTTGTTACCTCTATTACAATTATGAAGACATTCCCCCAAATCAAACCACTCCCTCTATAATCCCCAATAAGTTAACAGAGGTACTGGTCACCTTCAAATGTATCTTCCTTTTTAAAGTACCATTATTGCATTTTATGCAATATTTTTACAGTTTTTATGCAGTGTAACAGAGCTGAGATAAAATGGTAGCTGAGAAGTAGACCAAATTAAATAATGTACTTCTCAATAAAGAACCCCAATCTTTTCCAACTTTGTAAAATAGGTAAAAATTCAATTCTTACTTTCATGTTCTTTCAGTAAAGCATCATTGTCTTCCTCATCTTCATCCTCACCTGTTTTTATTTCTTCAGAAGGAGGCTAAAAATGAGAAAAGAGAATGTTTTTCTCATTTCTCAGAATGCCAACCTCTGAAGTAAGACAGCTGGAGATTTTTTTGTTTAGATACGAGTGGCTGTGAAATTCTGAGTACAGGACTCCAGACCTTTATCAGCAACATTAAATGCCTGGTAAGGGTCCTAAGGGCCAGCCTTAATCTGCAGGAGGGGCAGGGGAAGCCCTCAACCTGACAGGTAGGGAGGTGGGGAGAAAGCACATTTGCAAACAGCTAACAAAGACAGCACAAGGAGCAACAGTGTCATTAAAAATTTCTGAGTAATACCAGATTTTCAGGCACACATTATTGTAGCAATACCATTTTAGAAAATGGTGCTGGGAAAGAGAACAGGGTAGAAAGGCCAAGTTTCCTACTGCTATCAGAGATCCTGTCTTTCATAAGGACAGTAATAATGCAATGGCAAGCAGGGAAAAGTCATGTCTGAGTTTGGATAATAATTTACACGAAGTCCTGTTTGCGTTAAATTATGTGCTGTATAGAAAATTGTTACTTACTAAATTATGTGTACAAATGTATTTTTCCCTCTAAAACATGGGAATTTGTGGATCACTTTTTTGCATGTTAAACTCTAAATTTAGCTCTTTGCTCAAATAATGATAGTAATTTTAAAGACATTGTTAACTGAAAGATATGAAAATAATCTGTATTACTTACTGGTAATTCCTTGGCTAGCTTTATTACCATGTTTTCAAGATACTCTGGCAAACTTTTAAACTGCTGATTAGTTGGCTGGAAGAAGTGAGGGCTTCTCCGTGCTAAAAGCCTCAGGGCTCTCCAACCATAATTTGAATTGTTCACAGCCCTATAAAGAGAGATGGCATTCTTACAGAACTAGAAAACTATGTTATGTTTCTTCTTACTATAATTCTGCCATGTGAAATTCTATACTTGAGGTAAAATATGATTCTTTTCATTCTAATCCTATTCCTAAATATGTGTGTAGCCCACTTACAAATCATACATCAGAGTGACCACGTAACTAATCACAGAAGCCAACAGGCTGGAGAGGTAGGCTCATGTGCAGCAAACATTTTAAAAGTTTACATTCATTTAATTTTAACAAGTCAATGAGTTTGTATGTCCAGTACTGGCTAGAGGCTGTATTTATACAACAGGAATCATCCATCTATTTGGAAAAAAATAAACTCATAATAGATGCTTGTGTTCAGTGAGTTGATATCTATACTTGTAATGTCATCTGCAGATGTGAGTTTCAGAATATTTTATAAATTAAACATTGACTTTTGATCATGTTAATGAATGTTTGTGTTTCAATTTTATATAACTCTAATTCACTTAATACCAACCTCAATGAATAAAAATGGCTCAAATACTAAACAAGAAACATCTAGTAGCCACTACAGGAAGCAGTGATGTCAGGAACAGACTCCATGAACTGGAGCCTAATGAAGCACAGAAGTGACAGGCTGTAATAGGGTAAGAAGTAGAAACCTCAGAGAAACTCTGAAGATGATACTCCAGAAACAGGTAATGCTTTTGAAGAATCTTCACACATGTTAAACTCCATTTCTTAGTGTTTGGGAGTCTCTCCTACCCCCTTAATTCACCGATTAGCTATCTAGTTTATTTGGTTGTTTTATTTTTTTTTAGAGACAGTCTCACTTTGTCGCCCTTGGTAGAGTACTGTGGCATCACACTGCTCACAGCAACCTCCAACTCCTGGGCTTAGGCAATTCTCTTGCCTCAGCCTCCGAGTACCTGGGAATACAGGCACCTGACACAACGCTTGGCTATTTTTTTGTTGTTGTTGATGCAATTTGGCCAGGGCCAGGTTCGAACCTACTACCCTTGGTATATGGGGCTGGCGCCCTACTCACAACCACCTTACACTCCTATGCTTAAGTAATCTTCCTATCGCAGACTCCCAAATAGCTAAGACAAGAGGTGTGTGCTACCATGCCTAATTGTTCTATTTTTAGGAGATATGGGGTCTCACTTTGCTCAGGCTAGTCTAGAACTCCTGACCTCATGTGATCCTATCACCTTGGCCTCCCAGAGTGCTAGGATTATATGCGTGAGCCACCAGGCCAGGCAGTCATCTCCTGTAAATGGGCCTAAATCAGCTTGGGATGTCCTGGTACCACTGAAAACTTAACCAAACTGCCCCCAGACACTGAGGACTCACCCCAAGTGAAGGCTTGCTATGAGGTTTTGCCTAAACAATTAAGAGCCATCTTCTCTGACAGATCTCTGAAATAATTTGATTCTTTTAACCATTTTCAAAATTACCCATCAGTTTATTTTCTTACTCTCCATGGATCCATACCATTCAAGGTCTTAAACCAATCCTAGAGAACTGTCACTTTAAGAAAAATCCACCTAGTCCTATGTAACAATAATGTACGTTCAACACTTTTGAGCCAGACGCCTGGGTTGTGGTGACACACAGATGTGCAGCCTCTCGAGCCAGAATTATTTTCCTAGCTCTGCCTTCACTAGCAGCTGGGATGTCAGTAAATTATGTACCCTCTGTGTCTGAGTTTCCTGAACTATAAAGTGGTGTAAAGTAAGTACGCAGACAGCACCTGACACACAGCTATGTGTGAGACCAGTTTAGGAACTGCACCCAGAACAGAGAAGGGCTTGGGCTGGGGGCTGGGGGCAGGAGGGGCATGCTGGCCAGGGGACTGAAGTAAGAGAGCAATCACAGGAAGACCTCGGTGGAAAGTGGTTCATGGAGTAAACAGTAAACACAAAGGTCCGGAAACGAAAGACCTTTTAGGTGAAGAGAAATGGCCCACGTGTTTAAAGCAGAGAAAATGAGCAAAGAGGAGGCATGGCGGGAGGTGGACGTGAGCTCCACCGAGGAGGCCCTCGCTGTGAAGTTCACAGCAGGAGACTAGACTTACGCATAAAGATCACTGGCTAACATAGGAGCACTGACCACAGTTATAGACCAGGTAAGAGGTCACAGAAACTAACAATTCTAGTCACACTAGTCAGGATTATTGAGCTACCTATGTGCCATCCATGGTTCAAAGTCAGTCATCTTATTTAATCCTCAGGGTAGCCTGTGGGATAGGTACTGTAACTGTTTAACAGATTAGAAAAGGGACATGGACCGAGTTGTCCTCGTCAGTAAGTGGTGCAGGGGATCAGAACCTATGCGTTCTGACAGGAGGTTCCTTTGCCTCTAAATCACTACCCTATAAATGTCTATTTAAAACCATGAGACTCTGTGGTATCACCAGAAGGTTCCAGATAAAGAAGCTGACACTGAGTCCTGAAGGTACTCCAGCATTTGAGAGCTGAGGATGAGAAATGAGGCACTGGAGACGGAGTGGAGGGGGTGTTGAGGGGAAGGGCAGACAGCAGGAGGGTGGAGCTTCACACCTGCCAAGAAAAAGCACCGTAGGGCAGGCCACCGGGCAAATGCCGCTGAGAGGGTGCAAAGAGAACAGGTGACCTTGCTAAGAGCTGATTCAGTGGGGAGAAAAGACTCCAGCTGGAGTGGGCTGACCAGATAATGGGAGGTAAAGCAATGAGAGTCCTAGTTATAATAGGTGGTAGAGATGTGTACTTTGAAGGAGATAGTGAGGAGAGGTACTTGCTGGAGGGAGATGTGGAATAGAGGGATTTTTTTTTCTTATGTTTTGAAACAAGGGTGATTTCAAGTCATGCTTGTTAGTAGGAATAATCTTGAAATCGGGTGTGTAGTAACATAGACTTGGAACATAAACTCATCTAGGAGGAAACTACTACCATTATTAACTGGCTCGCTTGATGAGCTTTCTAGTATATATACAAAATTCCTAAGAAAAAGTATTGGAGAAAATGAAAATCAGCTCACAAAAAATATTACTTACTTATATTCATTTTCAACCATGTTTTCAGGGTCTGCCTGTTCAATGGCTTCTTCAAAGAACTCCTCCAAAGTTGGCATGTATTCCCTGGGTGTTATAAAATTACTAGTGAGGATCATGTTATGTTCTTAACAATAATTAGTGAAAAATGCTAGCAATTAAACTTTCTAATGATACCCATACTTTAGTTAACAGATTACTTAACAACTCAGATTCTTACGGAGGTAAAACACACAAATCTAAAATCAAGAAGGGCAATAAAGAAGAGGTAGTCTAAAACTCCGTAATACTATGTATTTGCTATATATTGTATACGATGCAATATCCATTCTATATTACAGTGTATGAATATGCTCCTACTCACAGAAGGCGGCCAGGGATTTCACAGCATTTCAATTTCGCCATTCTTTTTTCTTCCTTTTTTTTTTGTGTTTGAGACAGAGTCTCATTATGTTGCCCTCGGTACAGTGCCATGGAGTCATAGCTCACAGCAACCTCAAACTCTTGGGCTTATGCAATTCTCTCGCCTCAGCCTCCGCAGTAGCTGGAACTACAGGTGCCCACCACAACACCCAGCTGTTTTTTGTTGCCGTTGTCATTGTTGTTTAGCTGGCCTGGGCCGGGTTTGAACCTGCCTTGGTGTATGTGCCTGGCACTGTAACCACTGTGCTACAGGCACCAAGCCCATTCTTTTTTCTTCTAACTAGAATTAACTGAACAAAAACAAATAACCAGGCCATAATGAGATTTTTCAAGAGTTCAACTTTTACATTTTAATTGTCACCATGGTAGCATGGTTGGTTCTTATGTTTTTTTTTTTCTTGTAGAGACAGAGCCCTCGGTAGAGTGCCATAGCATCACACAGCTCACAGCAACCTCCACCTTAGGGGATTCTCTCGAGTAGCTGGGACTACAGGCAGTTTGAACCTGCCACCCTTGGTATATGGGGCTGGTGCCCCACCCACTCGTATGGTTGGTTCTTTTTTTTTTTTTTTTTTGACAGAGCCTCATGCTGTCGCCCTGGGTAGAGTGCTGTGGCATCACAGCTCACAGCAACCTCCAACTCCTGGGCTCAAGCGATTCTCCTGCCTCCGCCTTCCAAGTAGCTGGGACTACAGGTGCCCGCCACAACGCCCGGCTATTTTTTGGTGCAGCTGTCATTGTTGTTTGGCGGGCCCGGGCTGGATTGGAACCTGCCATCTCAGGTGTATGTGGCTGGTGCCTTAGCAGCTTGAGCCACAGGCGCCTAACTGCATGGTTGGTTCTTAATAAGCATCTTTCTTGAATTTGTTTCACAGAGCCAAATAAAGAAATGAGATCCAAGGATCGAATCAGAAGACATCTTTGATTACGACTAGAAAAATGGCCTCTCTAAAGAAAACTTGAATTTCAATCTCATGACTTAACATTTAATAACAATAACATGCTCCCTAATCAATAAACACTATTGGCTTGTGAGGTTTCTTGTGAGTTTATCATCACTCTTCACTTCACACGACAAAACAGAATTCACAATAAAACCCAGCCCGAGCTATCATCACAAATGTTTTGGAACCATTTGCTAGTTTTTAAATTATTATAGATTTTAAGCAATCAGGATTAATGTAACGTGTTTGTATTTACCTCCCAAGCTTTTACCATGTTTGCTTCAGATTTTTACAATTTTTTTGTTTTTATAAGATATTAAGGATTTTTAGAGGGTCCAAAGTTGTGTGAAGGAGAATATTATTTTGTTAAATGTGTCAATATCCAGCAGGTGCATGGTATTCAGTGCACCACACAGCCACAGCTCATGGGGGTGCAGTTACTCTCCCCCATCCCTGCACAAAGAGATTTCAGCAAACAGCATCCATCACACTTAGACTTCTTCTGGCCAATGTCTGGTTTCTGGTGTAACCACCTCTTGCAATGCCCCGGTCTCTCCAACTTTCCCCAAAACATCTTAGAAGTTTCAGAAAGCACCCTTGTGATTTCTGATCCAGCCCCAACTTCCTCCAGAGAGCAAGCTGGGAGCCGGCCCAGGAGTAAACAGCAGCTTTCCCCAGCCTGCCTCCAGACGGTAAGTCCAAGAGTCCCCGCTGTGGCAGATGTGTCACCCACCACTAGTTTGTTTATGCAGTTGGAGGCCCTGGGGAGGTGGCCTGCTTCAGATTTTTAAAAGCACTACAAATACAACCAAGGCTCCCTGTGTATTCCTCCTCAATTCATTCTCCTTTCTCCTCTCTCCCTAGAGGTACCGGTTATCCAGAATTCCCTGTGCCTTAAAAACAACAAAAACTCCCCACAAAATTAAAAAAGCCCCCAAGAATATATTGTTCTGAAACTTATCAAACTTTTGTTTTTTTGGAGATGGGTTGTTACTCCTGCCCTGGCATTGTCACAGCTCACAGCAACCTCAAACTCCTGAGCTCAAGTGATCCTCCTGCCTCAGCCTCTTGAGTAGCTGGGGCTACAGGTACCCACCATGATGCCTGGCTAATTTTTTCTATTTTTAGTAGAGACAGGGTCAGACTGCTCTCAAACTCTGGACCTCAAGTGATCCTCCCTCCTAGGCCTCCCAGAGTGCTAGGATTACACATGTGAATCACTGTGCTTAACCCTCCTCAAACTTTCTATTAATATTAGTAGAATCCTGCCTATATCGTTGTGCAATTTGATTTTCTGAAGTATGCCCATGTGGTACAGTGGTTTTCATCCATTTATTTTATAATGTTTTATATATATATATATAGTATTCCACTTTATGAACATGAAACAAGTTACACATATCCTATTCAGAGATATTTAGGTTGTTTTTCTACTTTTTTGTTTTGAGACAGAGTCTCACTATGTTGCCCATGGTAGAGTGCTGTAGCATCACAGCTCACGGCAACCTCAAACTCTTGGGCTTAAGAGATTCTCTTGCCTCAGCCTCCTAAGTAGCTGGGACTACAGGCATCTGCCACAACGCCCAGCTATTTTTTGTTTATTTATTTAGCAGGCCCAGGCTGGATTCAAACCTACCAGCCCCAGTGCATCCTAACCACTGAGCTTCGGGCACCCAGCCTGTTTTCTTACTTTTTGCTCTCACAATGGAAATAAACATTCTTATACCTGTACCCTTGTGGATGAACCAATTTCTTTCTTTTTATTTTTTTCCTTTCAAGTCTGATTTATTTAGACACCACAAAGCTGAGGGCTTTGGCTGCGCTCAACACCCTACACAGCTTTGTGCAGGGTCTTATAAGAATCAAAGAAAGCCTTCATCATGGCCTGGGCTGCTCTCAGCACCTCCTGCTCCTGTGCGTAGGGCCCCATGCTGTCCCACGCCAGCTTCACCCGGTGTGCCTCCGTCCTGGGCAGGTAGTCAGCAAACTGCTCGCCGGGCGCTGCTGCTAGGTGCTCTTCCATCCTCAGCGCTGCTATCCTCCGAGCTGTCCTCCTTCCTAATCTCGGCCTGGTCGCTGTCCTCACCAGAGTCTGTCTCCTCTAGCCATTCCTGAATGTCTGGGTCCATCTCCACCAAAGCCTTCCACTCCTCCATCTTGTGCAGGTCGAGGCAGTATAAGTCGCTGAGGGTGACCTGGTGGTGTCCTGCCTCAAACATGCCCCTGTAGACATACAGCACCCCGTGCTTCACTGCCAGCATGGAGCTGGAGCGTGGGCTCGGCTCCACCACGGGGCCTCTGGCTTCCTCAGGACTGTCTTCATCCTCAGGCAGGGGCTGTCCAGAGAGCAGTGGGTCGACGAGCACATACTCGATGGTGACCACTGTCCCGTCCTCTGATGCCACCTCTGTGACCACCTCCAAGGGCAGCATGCTGGCTGCCCCACATGCTGGCTCATCGGCTTCTGCAGGCCCAGCCTTCCTGCCCCACCGGTGACGTCTCTTCCCCATCCTGGGTCCCTTTAGCTGTGCTGCGAACCAGCGTGAACCAATTTCTTTAGGCACCACAGACTTCAAATTTCCATTGCAACCCACAATAAGAAATTCATTTTCTGGCTGGGTGCAGTGGCTTGTGCCTGTAATCCCAACACTCTGGGAGGCCAAGGCGGGTGGCTTGCTTGAGCTCAGGAGTCCAGACCAGCCTGAGCAAGAGTAAGATCCCTTCTCAGCGAAAAGTTGAAAAACTAGCCAGGTGTTGTGGCTGGCACCTATAGTCCCAGCTACTTGGCAGGAGGATCACTTGAGCCCCAGAGTTTGAGGTTGCTGTGAGTGATGATGATGCCATGGCACTTCACCCAGAAAAAAAAATTTTTTCTATTGTAACCCGATACATATATGCAAATATTTGCACATTATAGAAGCTAATATTTCACAAAAGTTTACTGAAAAAATGCGGCTGAAATTACACAGACTTCACAAACCACCAATGATTCTCAACCTGAAGTTTTAAAAACACTATTTTTATATCGATATTCCTAGGAGTGGAGAGGCTGGGTCTTAGGGTATAACCACCTTTTACATTGCCAAATTATTTTTTATAGTGGCTGTTAATATTTAGATTACCACCAGGAATGCCAGGAAATTATTTTTATCCATAATTCTTTTTTAAAGAGTCTTACTTTGTCACCCTCAGTAGAGTGTCATGGCATCACAGTTTACAGCAAACTCAAACTCTCAGTTTGGCTCAGCGTCCGTAGCTCAGTGACTAGGGCGCTGGCCACATACACCTAGGCTGGCTGGTTTGAGCCTGGCCCGACCAGCTAAACAATGATAACTGCAACCAAAAAACAGCCAGGTGTTGTGCTGGGCGCCTGTAGTCCCAGCTACTCACGAGGCTTAGGCAAGAGAATCACTTACGCCCAAGAGTTTGAGGTTGCTGTGAGGACGACATAATGAAACTGTCTCAAAAAAACAAAAACAAAAACAAAGAACTCTTGGCTCAAGGTATTGTACTCCTCTGGCTTCAGCCTCCCATATCTACAGTACTTTAAAATTACTGAATCTCTTGGCTATGAAATTGCCCGATGTAGTTGTTTTTTTTTTTTTGAGACAGAGTTTCACTTTGTCGCCCTCGGTAGAGTGCCGTGGTGTCACAGCTCACTGCAAACTCAAACTCTTGGTCTCAAGTGATTCTTTTGCCTCAACCTCTCAAGTAGTTGGGACTACAGGCACCCGCCACAACGCCCACCTATTTTTTTTGTTGCGGTTGTCACTGTTGTTTAGCTGGCCCGGGCTGGATTCGAACCCTTCTGCCTCGGTGTATGTGGCTGTTGCCATAACCACTGTGCAATGGGCGCCTAGCCCTATATTTTATTTTTTTTAAAAATATAAATATAAATTCCCTTCTTTGTTCTACTAAGATTCTCAAGGTCTCACCATGTAGTACTTTCTATGTTTTCTAATTTCTAATTATCATCTGTTTTCTAACTTTTGTTATTATTTCTTCTTTGATTCAAGAGTTATGCAGAAGTGTGTTTAAAAAAATTTTAAGCACTTTTATAAGTTTTTATTATTCATGTATAATTCACATACATTTGTGGTTTCTGTAAAACCAAACCTGTAATTATCTTGCAAAATTGTGAATGTATTTCAGTTTTTTTTCCTCCTAGATTTATTAAATACTGGGAAAGGAATATCAAAATTCTTCTATAAAATCAGTCAGTTTTTACTTCTGTCAAATTTCTGAGACTACGTTCTCAGGAAATAAGGCTTATTAAAATGCCTGTATGTTTCTGATACTTTTTACATAATGATTGCCTTTATTTTTAATGATGCTTTTCCTTTTTAAGACTTTTCTGTCTGATATTAATATATCTATGCCTATTTTGTTTATTTTTTTTTGAGACGGAGTCTCAAGCTGTCGCCTTGGGTAGAGTGCTGTGGCATCATAGCTCACAGCAACCTCCAACTCCTGGGCTCAAGTGATTCTCTTGCCTCAGCCTCCCAAGCAGCTGGGACTATAGGTGCCTGCCACAACGCCCGGTATAGCTGTGCCTATTTTTTATTTTTTTGGTTTCAATGTAGATGTGTTTCTTGTAAATAACATATAGACGAACTTTTAAAATACATACGTATAATGCCAATTTCTATCTCTGAGCCAAAAGTCCTTTTACATCTATTATAGACTTAAACTGTACTGTTTTATGCTGTTACTTGTTTCTTCTTCTGTGTCTTCTCTTCTCCTATTTGTTTACTTGAATTTTCTACCTTTACCTTTTTATCCCTCAATTCATTTAAAAATCAGTATTCTATTTCTTCGACATACTCAACAAGCCTGCCTGACTTTAGCCCAGCTAGTCTTTATCTCTACCTTAATCCACAGCATTCTCTAATTCTCACCACCTCTTCCTGTCTTACATGTTGCTTTTAGCAATTATGTTAGTTCTACCTTTAAAAATAATCCCTCATAAATAGTCAATACTATTTTATATAGTGAATTCTTTTTTATTTTTTGAGAGACAGAGTTTCATTTTGTCGCCCTCGGTAGAGTGCTGTGGAGTTACAGCTCACAGCAACCTCAAACTCTTGGGCTTAAGTGATTCTCTTGTCTCAGCCTCCTTAGTAGCTGGGAGTACAGGTGCCCGCCACAAAGCGCGCTGGCTATTTGATACAGACAGGGTTTCGCTCTGGCTCAGGCTGGTCTCAAACCTGTGAGCTCAGGGGATCCACCCACCTTGGCCTCCCAAGTGCTAGGATTACAGGTGTGAGCCACTGTGTCTGGCCACATACAGTGAATTCTTTTTTGTTGTTGTTGTTATAGTTTGGCTGGGGCCGGGTTCTAACCCACCACCCTTGGTATATGGGGCTGGCGCCCTACTCACTGAGCCACAGGCTTCGCCCACAGTGAATTCTTAATAAGACTTAGGAATTCTTCATGTTTACCAATCTTTCTTGCAACTTCCTCCTTTATACTGGGTTCAATTTCCTTCTGTGACAGCTTTTATACTAGGGGACTGTTAATTATAGTTTCTCACATTTTAGTCTGAAAATTACTATTTCTCAATCACTCTAATGACGACACTGTCTGACTTCTTATAGTATTCTGATTTAATACTATCACTCAACATTTTGAAACTTTCATCCCACCATTTCTGGATTCTTTATTTTTTTTACAGTTTTTGGCCAGGGCTGGGTTTGAACCCACCACCTCCGGCATATGGGGCCGGTACCCTAACCCTTTGAGCCATAGGCACCGCCCTCATCCCACCATTTCTGATGGCTGTCTTGTCCTTCATGTTGGTTGTTAGTTTCACTTTGCTCCTTTGGGGCTGTTTTCCTCTCTGGTGCCTTTAATTTCATTTATAGAGATACGGCTTTATTTGCTCATCCTCTTTAAGGCCTATGCTTGTTGAACTAAGAATCTGTACCAATCCTCTGTCATCATCCCCATCACCTCATTCCCGTTCTCTGTTGTTGGCTTCTGCCGTGACGTGTTTACTGCACCTCTTCATTCCATTGGTCTTAAGGAATATTTTCTAACTCTTCATCCTTCCGTATTGTTTTTGGGTGATTTCCTAATCATTAATTAACTCATTATTACCTTAACTATATCTAGTTTGCTATTTAACTTAACCTATTTTATAATTTCAATGACTATATTTCTCATTTCTAGAAGTATTATTTTTTCAAATTTGCCTGGACTCTTCTGATAGTGTCATGTTCCTTTCTTTAATTTTCAATTCCTTATTTTGCCTTTAACTTCCTGAAATATAGTTATTTTATGTGATAATTTTATTATCCAAAGTGGCTAACTTTGGTAGCTTATCTGCTGACTCTTACGTGGATTTGTTTCCTTGAATGTTTTCTAAGTTTGGACAGTAAAATTATCTTTGGATTTTTATCTAAGGGAAACTTGTGTAGTTTGGGTTGAAGGTGCGATTTCCAGATAGATATTTTTATCACCAGCCTGGGACTTTGTCATTCGCTGTATTAGCTTGAGGGTTCCTTTATACTGCTGGTAGTGTAAATTTAATCTGCAAGACTGCATGAGAGCAGACTTGTTTTAATTTCTTAGGGAATACTTTTCCTTTTCACCTACACCTCAGTAGAAATAAACAAGCTTCCTTATTTCCTGTGTTAGTGCAGGCCCCCCTTCTTTTATAGATGGTATTGTGCTTAAACAATTTCAGCTTTATTCAGGGAAGCTTACTCACAAATTTATCCAGACCTAAGACCTCACCTTCTGTTCTTTTGTGACTATAAAAACTCAAGTTCCTTGGTTCTCAAAACTGAGAATCAGCCAGGTGCAGGGGCTCACACCTATCTATAATCCTAGCACTCTGGGCCAAGGTGGGAGGATTGCTTGAGCTCAGGAGTTTGAGACTAGCTTGAGCAAGAGCAACACCCCATCTCTACTAAAAACAGAAAATATTACCTAGATGTAGTGGCAGGTGCCCATAGTCCCAGCTACTCGGGAGGCTGAGGCAGGAGGATCACTTGAATCCAGGAGTTTGTGGTTGCTGTAAGCTAGGCTGATAACACAGCACTCCAGCCTGGGCAACAGAGTGAGACTGGGTCTCAAAAACAACAACAACAAAAAACAAAAAAAACAAAAAACCAAACAAAAATACCCCTGAGAATCATCTGCACTGCCCCCCAACTACATGTAACCCCATCAATTTACAGGCTTACTCTTCTGGTTTGTAGTTTCATTTGTAAATATTTTCTTATGATTTTTAAAATTATCTCATCACATTTCTAGGTGTTTTATGGTGGGAAGCCATATTCTGCTATGCCTAAAGTTCAACCACAATAAACTTTTAAATTCTTTTAAAATCTAATGATAGGTTAGAGAAGGCTCTATTTTACTTAATATTTGAGAAAAGTAATATTTCATTTGAAAATTTTTCAACTTGCCTTGTCTCTGATTTACAGGCTTCCATATTGTCAGGACAGAGATTCCAAAGCCTTGTTAACTCCTCACTACAAAATAGACAAAAGTAAATACATTGTTTATAAACACCATTCTCATGTGCCTTAAACCTAAATAGAAAAACAATATAATGCAAACAGCGGATTTGGGGCTGACGACAGTATGAGTTTTACTTTTACCCTTCATAATCTTGGGTACTCAACACATTTTCTATATGAGAATAATCATAATGATATGATAATCATAATCATTAATCATGATAATGAATGATAATCACATGACCATTAGCTTTTTCTATAAACATTCAAGCAGAATATAAAACAATATTTCACTGGATGGTAGCAGAACTTAAGAATTATGGTACCTTATGGCAACTAGAAGTGAGCTACTTCAATCTAAATAGCAATGCTATTGTCTCTGAAATAGGAAAAACAGCATGTCCCAGAGCCATGATTTTTAAAGCTGGAGACAAAATGAAGGTTTACCGAGTTGCATGAAACTACATTATGGGCAGTGCGGACTGAAGGGTGTTTGCTTAGTGCCTATGTGTGTGCCAAACACAAATTCAATTATATTTGTATATAAAAAACTAGATAGTTCTTACAGTAACACCTTTAAAATATAAAAGTAACTAGGAACATCCCACATACGAAGACAAGTTCACCTACTTTCCCATCAGAAGTTTTTTGCTGGGCCCTTTCCCTAGGAAGTCCTCTGGTGCTGTTCTCTTCCGTACGACTCTTGTAGGCTTGGTATCTGATGCTCTGCGGTGAACAAAACATAAGCTATTTTTGGAATTACAAATAGCAGAAATGGAAAAATGTTTAATGTAACAGAAAATTTAGTTATTATTTTCTTCCTGAATACAAAAGCTTCATGTTATGATAAAACACTCTTCAGATATGTTAAAAATGCCACATTAACAAGGTGAAGTACAAGAAGTAGATATACAGCATTTTTAAAAATAATTAATATATTTTTTTCTGGGACCTTATGAGAATCTTGAGGTAAAAAGTACAAATAGAAGTAATCAAAGTGGTTGTACTCTTACAGAGTTCAACTTAGATATATATATTTAGGGGGGGACACAGTCTCATTCTGTACCCTGAGTACAGTGCCAGGGCATTATAGCTCACGGCAACCTCAAACTCCTGGGATCAAGTGACTCTCTTGCCTCAGCCTCCCGCTATAAGGCTCAGCCGTGTTTAGTAGAGATGGGATCTCACTCTTGCTCAGGCTGGTCTTGAACTCCTGAGCTCGAGCAATTCACCTGCCTTGGCCTCCCAGAGTGCTAGAATTATAGATGTAAGCCACCGTATCCAGCTCTCAACTTACACTTATATGAAATATGTATAATACCATAGTTTGCTGTGTACAATGTGCACTTTTTGCCCCAATTTTTGAGAGAAAAATAAGGATGAGCATTATATGGGTAGTAAGGTTTGGGAACAGGAGAGCCCAATGGACCTCCCAGACCACTGTGCCCTTGTGCCTGGGCCTGCGGGCATATGAGGTTCCAGTCCAGGAGTACACAGGATCTGGTGGCTGTGGGCTGAGCAGCCTCCACTGAAAGCTGCCATCAGCCCTGGGGCAGGGCTGGTGAGTCAGGCTGTAGCTGTGTGGGGCAAAGGCTGAGGTCTGAGACCCAGCCATGTAGGGGGCACAGGCAGTGTGCACAGGCCCCAGGGACCCACCTAGCTGTTTGTGGGCCAAGAGGCTTCAGAAGCTCCTGCCCTGCCAGCTATGCACATGGGCATCTCGGCCGTGACCCCTGATGTAGTAGAGAGGAAAGGGTTCCTGAAAGAGAGGGCAGGAACAGACTTCACAGAGCGCATGGCTGTGGGAGGATAGTGCAATCTGCATGTACTCCAAGGAAGCCTTAACCCTCCTCAGATGTGTCTTTGCCACCGAGAGCTGGCCACTATCTTGAGGGGTGTTCTACCCAAATTTGGGCTAAAATCATGGGTGTGCACTATACAAGGGAGCCCATTATACACAAAATATAGGTATACACATCCGTAAATGATACAATCACATCAAACTATATTTGAAATGTCTTTCTTATATTTCTTGTGTTGTATATAAACTTACCTTTCTTTCACAAAACTTGGGCAGCCTTCATTTTTCCATGAGTTCCAGTTTTCTTCAGTGTTTAATATATGCTGAGAAAAACAACAATTATATTTACATAATGGAATCCTCTGAATTTGTATTTATTTCTAACAAGACTGTGTGAATATAAGACACATACCTCTACCATCTTTGAAAATCTTTCTCCATCAGGGGGGTTTTCAGATAGTAGCTGTGATTAGAAAGAATATACTAAGCTTTCAACAACTTTCTGCATCATAGGAGTGGTTTGTAGGCAGAGAACCAAGGAAGTGTTTGTGGTCTTGTACCTGAGCTTAACTTTATCCTTATTTTCCTATTTGGGGCTGAAACAAAGAGAATTCTAAATTTCCATTTTTCAATCATGGGTTTGTTGCATGTTGAACTTACTTGATACACTGATTTTGTGGTATCTTCAATCCAAAGTGACTGTTCGTCAGTTAAAACATAGTTTGAACTAGGGAACAAAGCAATGAAAGCATGTTTGAGTTACAACAATGTATATTCAATTTAAAAGTATAAGAAACACAAGGTGTGTAACATACTATAATGTCCAAAATTACCAAGTTAAGAGTATATACAAATGAGAAGTGTCTGAGAAAATTCTTGTACTTCATTCTCAAGATAAGAGGGTTACAACTGAAGACAGGAAGGTATGTGGGAGAACAAAACATTCAGTTACTTGATCAGATTTCAAACTATACAGCAGTAAATATTTCCTAAAATAAGTTTAAGGTGAGATGAAAATCTCGAGATAATTAATATTGTCATACGTGTGTCACTGTAAACATTTTAAGATACACAAAAATCAACAAATGTAAAATCTGTGCAGACAGAAACAAATGAAACCCTCCCAGCCACACCAATAAGCTGAGCAAGTTGAAACTTGCAGGGGTGAATCAGAAAGGATGCTGCCAACCATGTTTCTTGGAAGTAAGATAATAGACCACAACCCAGTCTTTCTTAAAACTTTTGTAGTGACCCATGCATTCCTATATATGATGCACATTCAGAATGGCATGCTGCATTCCTTTAAAAATGCAGTGAAAAAACCCAAAACCTGAGAAAAGGCTGTATGTAGGCAAACCTACATTGTTAACAGCTACTATTAACTGAGCTTTCACCATGAACTTGTGCTTGATAGCCACCAAGTTCTCAGGGACTCCCCTGTGCTAGGATCTGAGCACTTTACATGCATTATTCATTGAACTCTTGTAACTACACACACAGATTCAACAGAAACCATAGTGAGTCAATGATTTTCCAAAGGCCACAAAGCTTGTATTCAAACCTAGACCCACCCTCTAAAATAGTTAGAAGTATAAGGAATAACGTGTTTTGAGTGTTTACCACGTGCTACTACCCATCACAAATTTAAAAGGGCTACAACACTAAAGGCAGCAAGGACACTGGGATTCAAACTGAGCCAGTAGTAAAGTCATGTTATTCACACCACTGATACCACATTGCTTTGCATATTTAACAAAAATATTGTCAAGTGGTGATGGGCTTTACTTCATTATGGACAGGGCAAGAGGAAACGTTCCGCCCCCTTGTGACGAGGTTTTATGAAATCCCAAAGAACTGGAACTCCTATTTGCTTCATGATTTCCTTTGCATCTTTTACTTCAAATGTCCTAACAGCTCCATACCTTACGAGAGAAGTGTTATTGGCTTAGTATGCAAATCAGCTTTGGAGAAGGTCTGACTGAGGTGAGAAGGGAACGATGAAAGTCTGGAGTGGAGAACTCCACCCACCAATAAAAACGAGAACACCCAGGAGACCCTGGAGCTCAGCAGAAAAGATTCACACTGACAGTTAAAAGACTTTTTCTTTCTTTTTTGTTTTTTTGTGAGACAGAGCCTCAAGTTGTTGCTGTGGCATCACAGCTCACAGCAACCTCCAGCTCCTGGGCTCAAGCGATTCTCCTGCCTCCGCCTCCCAAGTAGCTGGGACTACAGGCACCTACCACAACGCCTGGCTATTTTTTGGTTGCAGCTGTCATAGTTGTTTGGCAATCCCAGACTGGATTCAAACCCGCCAGCTCAGGTGTATGTGGCTGGCGCCTTAGCCACTTAAGCCACAGGCGCTGAGCCAAAAGCCTTTTTCTTAAAACAAATATTCTAATATCTAAAAGCCCCCAATTAGCTATGCCTACTACAATAGAAGTACTTTAAGGAAGTGACACTAATATATATAACAAACCCAATACATAAGATAAATATGACAAGCCCTTTTCTGCTGCTGTTTATAAATCGCTTACTACCCACATTAACTTACCTTTTGAATTTGACTTGCCCCTTGAGATACTGGAATAAAATGAGATACTGCAACAGGATGTGTCGACGAAAGTTACTGTCACTCAGCTGTAAATCCATCAACTACTCAAAAAGCAAGCACACACACAAAGAAACAACACATTAAAATCAAGTTTTGCCAAAAGGAACAATTTAGGCTACTACAGAAATGGAAGACTTCAATTCAATTGAACAAAACATTTGTTGAGAGCTCACTGCCTGTGAGGCATTACTGCACGAGCCTACACCCCGAGCAGCAAAGACTTCATTTAGATTTCCTGACCATTTATGCCACAAAGATATTCATGTTGGTGGACAACAATGTTCTGCCTATGATCCTGACATTAGGATAAAATAACGTAGAAATGTAAGCAGGGCACCATGGCATGCATTTATAGCCCCTGACACTTGGAAGACTGAGGCCAGAGGACCATTTACACCCAGGAGATTGAGACCAGCCCAGAAACACAGTGAGACCTCATCTCAAAAAATCATTAAGCTTGTGTGCAGGAGGTCAAGACCATCTTGGGCAACACAGCAAAACCCTATCTCTAAATTAAAAAAATAAAAAAGTGTGACTGCCACTTTCCCACGTATAAAGAAATAATGATTAAAGGCAAGGTTCTTATGGATAAACAGCACAATATCAAAGGCGATCACTCTTTTGGGTAGCTCTACAAAGTGCCTGCACAGAGGTGGTACTCAGTAACGTCCAAGACAGCCATGGAGGTGAAGAATCATCTGTAAATTCAATGGGCGTATAGAGAAAACTGCATCCTACTTCACTGATCACAGAATGTCGATCAGAAAGGACTTGAAGGTCACTGATGAGGAAGCTCTTCTCCAACAACCCTCCTGTCTAGCCGTTTCTACGGTAAGAATGGCCTCTGGTGATGAAGGAAAGTCTGATTATGTCCACAGAGCACTTAAAGAAAGCTGAAGTCTACATCCAAGCTCATGCGGGTTCTTGTCTTCAAGAACTACTGCAACAAAGTGAAGCCACTTCTTTCTCCATGAATCGCCAGCAAGACAGCTGAAAGCCCCCGTGATTGTTCAGTTCGCTGTCCCAAGTCCCAGTGGCCCTGCTTCCTGAAGCATAGTTCCATCTGCGACTGCAGGCAACACCCACGAGCCTTTCATTCACTAGCAACCCCTTCCATGCTGCTGTCTCTTCTTTAACAAGCCCTGCGATTAAGTATGATCAGCCTTCCAGTCAGGTTTCCATCATCTTTAAGGACTGAATATTTGATTCTGTTATTTATCATTTTAACTATCCCATCCCAAATTGGCAATGTGAATGACAGGCCGTCAGTCCTTCTTTATTCCTACTCCTGGCAACTTGACCGTCTCCACTCTGGCTCTCAGTTCCTCGACTCAACTCCACTGACAGTTCAAACCTTCTGCTTTGGCTGCCTTCTACTGCGTGATTAGTCTCAGCTATCCCTGCTCCAAAATCTTTTAACTCACAATCCAATCTCACCACCACCTCTGTCCCTCCCGGGTCTCTCACTCACTTGCTCCCAATATACTCTGGAGATGGTAAGTCCTTTGAACTGTCTATTTCACGTCTATTAGTCTTATCTTGTTTATATTTCAATCCTATTTTAGTCTAGATAAGGGGTTAGCAATTTTTTTGCTAAAGGGCCAAATAGTAAGTATTTTTAGGTTTTGTAAACCAAGAGTCATATTATGGGTATTTATAGGTACTGATGTAAAGATCTAGGATGTACAAAAAAACCCCAAACAAGCGAATCCATCTCAACCTATGCATGAATTAGCAGCAAGGTCTGACATAACTATTCCAACAACATTGGGCCATTTGAAACAAATCAGCAAGGTGAAGAAGTTGGATAGATGGGTTCCACAGGAATGAAATGAGCATCAGAAGAGAAATTGTCTCGAAGTTTGCCTTTCTTTGCTGTCATGACATAAAAGTGAACCATTTCTACAGCATGTTGTTAAGTGTGATGAAAAATGGATTAATTTGGACAATCACAAGTGTTCAGCATAATGGTCAGATAAAGATGAAATGCTGAAACACAGTCCAAAACTGAATATTTATCAAAAAAGCTAATGGTCTGTTTGGTGGTCCAGTGCTGGTATCATCCACCACAGCTTCATTAAACCTGGTCAGTCAATCACAGTGGGTGGCTCCTGCAACCAGCTGGACACAGTGAGGAGGACGCTTGCAGTGAAGCAGCCAAGACTGGTTGACAGAGACAGGCCAATCCTCTTGTAAGAGAACATGTCATGTAAACAATGCTGCTTAAACTACAGAAGCTGGACTTGAAAACTTTGTCATCTCTGTCATCTACTGTATTCACTAGACCTTGTGCCAACTAACTACCACTTCTTTCAGGGTTTGGACTACTTGCAAGGAAAATATTCAATTCTCAACAAGCTGGAAAATGCCTTTCATGATTTCATAGCCACCTGGTCTCCAGGCTTCCTCGCTGCTGGCATAAACGAACTACCGTTAAGATGGCAAAACTGTGTCAATAGTTTAGGTGCATACTTTGATTAACTGTACCGCTTCTTGTTTTGAATATAATAAACATTTAATGACCTCTGCCTACAATCAGGAGAAAAATTCATTAGATTGGACATCATTTAATTTCTTGGCCCCCTAAAGTACACATGCACTCACTTTTCCCCCTCATTTCCACTGTCACAACAAATATCCCTAACAACTGAGTCCCATCAATTAACTACCCTGCTCACTGCATGTACACCCCGTTCTTTCCCTCTCTCAAAGACGTCCCGCACCCTCCTCTTACCTCTAACAACAAAGCTTCTCGAAAGAAGTGACTACATGAACTGTTTCTAATTCATCCCACATGCTACTATAATTTGGCTTTTTGTTCACCAATTTACTGAAAACATTTTTACCACGATCACCAAGACTTATTAAATCCCATGAACACTCTTTTCATAATCTTCATCTGACTTGATATGCTTGGCTTCCATGAGATCAGAGTTTTCCATTTTTCTCTGACCTTACTGGTTACTCTTCAGGCTTCCTCTCCTCTCCTCCCTTCCTGGTTTTCTTCAGAAGTCAGCTCAGTACTTTCTTTTCTTCCCAACCTACACTTTTCTCCTTAGCTTATCTCATATACCATACAGCTTTAATTACCATGAACAAGCTGGTAACTCCCAAATCTACACTCTCAACCTACACTTCACTCCTAATCTCCAGACTTGTGTACTCAACATGTCTTGAACGTTCACCTGACACTTGATCAAATTTCATGAACACAATAAAACTCATCAATTTTCCCCACAAACCCTGTTCTTCTCCTGTGTTGGCTAATTGAAGGAGAGGGTCCACCATCTGAGCAACTGTAGGAAGGCTTCCTGGAGAGAACAATATCTAAACTATAAAAAGGAAGAAACCTAAAGGTGTCAAGGAAGTGGGAAGGAAGACGCAGAAGGAGGAAAGGAAGACAATCACACAGACCTGGAGCCAAGTAAGAGACCAGTTCCTTCCAAGAATCTAAGTACACAGTTCAGTAAGTCTGGAGTAGAGAAGTGAACTCCTGGCTTGAAGAGATAAACCAAAGGGCTAGGCAATGTTTACTAACTCTTCACCTATCTTGGTCTTTAAGTCCCCTTTACCACATTTTATTTTTTTTTTAATGTTAGAAGATGAAAAATTTTTCTTGATAGAAACAACAGATTGAGGGCAGCGCCTGTGGCTCAGTGAGTAGGGTGCCGGCCCCATATGCCAAGGGTGGCTGGTTCAAACCCAGCCCCGGCCAAACTGCAACAAAAAAATAGCCGGGTGCTGTCGCGGGGCGCCTGTGGTCCCAGCTGCTCGGGAGGCTGAGGCAAGAGAATCGCTTAAGCCCAGGAGCTGGAGGTTGCTGTGAGCTGGAGGTTGCTGTGAGCTGTGAGGTTGCAGTGATGCCACGGCACTCTACCAAGGGGCATAAAGTGAGACTCTGTCTCTACAAAAAAAAAAAAAATTAACAACAGATTGAAAATAGGACTTGACTGGGTATGGTGGCTCATACTTTTAATCCCAGCACTTTGGGAGGCTGAGGTGGGAGAATCACTTGAGCCTAGGAGCTTAAGACCAACCAGGGGCTCGGCGCCTGTGGCTCAAGCGGCTAAGGTGCCAGCCACATACACCTGAGCTGGCGGGTTCAAATCCAGCCCAGACCTGCCAAACAACAATGACAATTGGAACCAAAAAATGGCTGGGTGTTGTGGCAGGCACCTGTAATCCCAGCTGCTTGGGAGGCAGAGGCAGGAGAATTGCTTAAGCCCAGGAGTTGGAGGTTGCTGTGAACTGTGATGCCACAGCACTCTACCCAGGGCGACAGCTTGGGACTCTGTCTCAAAAAAAAAAAAAAAAAAAAAAAAAAGACCAACCAGGGGATCTGTCTCTACCAAAAAAATTTTTTAAACTCATACTTAATTGTACCCTTTCATAATATATACTTTTTAGTTATTGCTCTTATTTATTTATTTAGACAGAGTCTCACTTTGTTATCCTGAGTAGAATACTGTGATGTCATAGCTCACAGCAACCTTAACTCTTGGACTCAAGTGATCCTCCGGCTTTAGCCTCTGGGGCTATTTTTAGAGATGGGATCTAGTTTTTGCTCAGGCTGGTCTTGAACTCCTGAGCTCAAGCAATCCACCTGCCTTGGCCTCCCAGAGTACTGGGATTACAAGCGTAAGCCACACTGCACCTAGACATTTTTCTTTATTTTTAAAATTACATCATTTACACCATGTCATGGATGACACATTTCTTTGTAAATTTCTTTGTGTCTTAACAAAGGGCCTTTTATTGTCCTTAGCTTTATTTAACTAGAGATGGGGGTCTCACTATGTTGCCCAGCCACTCCTGGGCTCAAGCGGTCCTCCTGCTTCAGCCTCCTAAGACTACAGGCACACACCATTGCACCCAGCTATTCTCCGTAGCTTTTACTGCACATCTTAGCTCAGGAAGAAAGACACTGAGCCAGCTAAGAGACTGGCCCACATGAAGAACCTTAAGTACATGGTTCAATAAGCCAGGTGTGGAGTTATGAACTCCTGAAAAGACTCAGGCTATTTTTTCATTAATCCTATGCGCCTTCTGTCACTCAATTTTACATTAAACAACAATCCTGATAAAACTGAAGTAAAACTCTTCCACTTCTATCAATTTAACAAAATACTTTTTAAAAATCTGTGCTAGAAAACAAAATATTCAGAACATTCTCATTAAGTAAAATCTCACCAACTACTGTCATTCACACATGAGCTGAGATCAAATTTTTAAATATTTATTTATTTTTTAATTTTTGAGACAGTCTCACTTTCTCACCCTGGGTAGAGGCCAGAGCAACCTCAGACTCTTGAGCTTAAACAATTCTCTTGCCTCAGTCTCCCAAGTAGCTGGGACTATAAGCACCTGCCACAACGCCTAGCTAATTTTAGAGACCAACTCTCAGTCTGGTCTCAAACCCGTGAACTCAGGCAATCCACCTGCCTCGGCTTCCCAGAGTGCTAGGATTACAGATGTGAGCCATGGTGCCTGGCCTTAAGTTTTCTTTTTTTTTGAGACAGAGCCTCAAGCTGTCACTCTGGGTAGAGTGCTGTGGCTCACAGCAACCTCCAACTCCTGGGCTCAAGCGATTCTCCTGCCTCTGCCGCCCAAGTAGCTGGGACTACAGGTGCCCGCCACAGTGCCTGGCTGGCCTAAAGTTTTAAAGTTTTAAATTTTTAGGTGCAAAGAGGGAAAGGGAGGAGGAAGGGAGACTGGTACAATGTAAGGGCATATGGCACACCTCCTTGGACTTTACCTAACGAACATAAACAATGTAACCTATCTATACCCGCATAATAATGTGAAATTTAAGAAAACACCATAATAGCAATGAAAAAAAGGAAAAAAATTTTTCATTTTTAAATTATGCAAAATTTCAAATTTCAAAAAGGTATAGATAAGTAAGACAACATTCATATACCTGTACCAAGTTAACAGCAAAAATCGTAGCATTTTCACTTGTTCCACAATTGTTAAATGAATTAAAGAAGCTGCTAAAGCTCCATCTATGATCTCCCTAGTCCTACTCCTCTCCCTCCCTCTGCTGTGGTGACCTCTACCGTGTATTTAGTGGTCAGGATTCCTAGGCATATTTTATACTATACTATATACATACAGGCATCTATAAATAATATACAGATATACTTTGCATGTTTTCACCTCAATACTCTATACTATACACATTATTGGGCAATCTCCTATTTTTACATAATACTATGTTTGAAATTTACCCATGCTAATACATTCAGCTCTAGTTCAGGAGTTAGCAAATTTTTTCTGTTAGACCAATCAGCCCTCATATTAATTTGAATAGTTTTTTTAAAAAGTACCCTTATATTAATTTGGTAAAAGTTTAATTTGAATAAAGTTAAAAAAAGTACCCTCAAAACAAACAAACAAAAAAACATACCCTCACATTAATTTGAATAAAGTTTAAAAGAAAAAAGACCAGCCAGAAATAATTTAGTTTTTGTGGACTGTGTGGGTCTCTGTCACTATTCATCTCTGCTGTTACAGTGCCAAAGCAGAGGTAATCTGTAAATGAGTGAGTGTGGTGGTGTTCCAATACAACGTCTTCACAAAAACAGACAGTAAGCCAGACTCTCCAACTCAAGTTCTAATCCATCCATTTTCAGTGCTTTACAGATAGAGCTCTATTGTGTAACATTATCATAATTTATCAACCAGTCTCCTGCTTACAAACATTGATGTTGTTTCTAAACTTTCCCTTATTTTCACATGTTTACAAACAGTGCAGTGAGTCATTTATATATTTCCTTGTGCATGTGGGTTATTTTCTAGTGGTCATATTTACGAACAAATGTTTTAACTTCACTAGTTATTTTATTTATACTTCAACTAATAGTGTATAAAAGTCCTCATTTTCCCACACCTTTGCCAATATCATTATTGTCAGGCTTTTAAATGTTTGCCGGTTTGTTAAGTGTAAAATGGCTATCTCATTATTTTACTTCCACTAAAGATATTTATATCTTTTATTATAAGTGTATCAGCTATTCAAATTCATACCTCTGTAAATTACTTGCTCCTATTATTTTACAGTTTTCCATTTGGTTGTCTTTTATTAACGGAATATTCTGCACACTCATCTTTTCTAATTATACAGGGTGGCCAATATCTTCCTCTAATCTATGGATTGTTTTTCACTTCAGCTATGGCATCTTTTATTATTAAAGACTATTACATTTTAATATTAACTCTTAACTAAATATTAATCTCTTTTGTCATTTGTTTTTCTGTGGCACAAAAAAACTTTCCTTACTCCAGATTTATGTATTGTATTTCATATTTTTTTCTAAATACTCAAGAGTTTGCTCTTCTCAGACTTAATTAACTTAGCATTGATGCTGATCTTTGTGCACGTACTGCTGTGTGGACTGAACTTTAATTTTTCCATATGGACAATGAGTTGTCAAAGCAACAAAGAATAATCCATCCTTTACTCATTTATTTGTAATGGCACTTCTTTTGTATATCAGCTTTTCTATAATTTAGGCTATTGTTGTAGGTTTTTTCCTTTTTTATGTCAGTACTAATAATTACTTAATATTACAGGTTTATGGATCTTAATAATTGACAGGATAACCATTCCCACCTTTAAATTTTTCTTAGTTACTCTTGGCTTTGCTTTTCCACAAAAGCTTTATGATCAACTTTTTTTTCTTTTTTGAGACCGAATCTCACTATGTCACCCTTGGTAGAGTGCCATGGCATCATAGCTCATAGCAACCTCAAACTCTTGGGCTTAAGTTATTCTCTAGCCTCAGCCTCCCAGGTAGCTGAGACTACAGGTGCCTGCCACAACACCTGGCTATTTTTTTTTTTTTTTGTAGAGACAGAGTCTCACTGTACCACCCTCGGGTAGAGTGCTGTGGCGTCACACGGCTCACAGCAACCCCCAACTCTTGGGCTTACGCGATTCTCTTGCCTCAGCCTCCCGAGCAGCTGGGACTACAGGCGCCCGCCACAACACCCGGCTATTTTTTTGTTGCATTTTGGCCGGGGCTGGGTTTGAACCCGCCACCCTACTCACTGAGCCACAGGCATCGCCCACCTGGCTATTTTTTTTTGCTACAGTTGTCATTGTTGTTTACCTGGCCTGGGTGGGGTTCAAACCCGGCTCCCTCTGTGTATGTGGCTGGCGCTGTAACCACTGTACTATGGGTGCCGAGCCTATGATCAACTTTTTGGCCTTAAAAAAAACATTTCGGGTAGGGCGTCGGCCCCATATGCCGGAGGTGGCGGGTTCAAACTCAGCCCTGGCCAGAAACTGCAAAAAAAAACAAAAAACAAAAACAAAACCATTTGGATATTGATTCAAAATAAGCTGAGTCAATGAAACAACTGGGGAGAAGTGGCACTGGTCCTCCTATTTATAAATGTAGTCAACCTCAGATTCTTGGGCGTAAGAGATTCTCTTGCCTCAGCCTTCCACGTAGCTGGGACTATAGCCACCTGCCATGGTGGCTGGCTATTTTTTTTGCTGTAGTTGTCGTTGTTTAGCAGGCCCGGGCTGGATTCTCTTACAATCTTACTAAGGCCTCATTAGTTCAAAGTTTACTGGTTCTCTTGGATTTCCTTCATAGATATTTATATTGCCTTCAAATGGGGACAGTTTGGTCTTTTTTTTCCAATACTTAAAACTCATTTCTTTTTTTTTCTTACTGAAATGGTTAGGTCCTCTAGCATAGTGCTGAACCAAAATATAGTGAGTGAACATCCATGTCTTGTTCTTGAATTTAATGGAAACACTTTTTAAAATTTGATCACCACATGTGACATTTGCAATAGGCTTATCAAACCCCTTAATCACCTCAGAGAAAATTCCCTTCTACTTCTGATTTGTTTTTATAATGAATATTAGATTTTATTAAATTTTCTTGGCTTCTAAGATGATCAAACAGTTTTTAAAAATCTTTAATCTGTTAAGTTGACACTGCAGTCGTCTTTCTGATGCTGAATCACACTTTAACATTCCCAGGATAAATCCCATTTAAACTCTACTTTAAAAAAAAAGTAACTACTTCATTTGACTTAGGAGCTTTAAAAACAGTTTTTTTTTTTCATTTCAATTTATAAGTGAGCTTGAAAAATACCCTTTTGTTTATTTTGTCCATTTTGGGATTTTACTTAAAAGTTATCATCTTATATAGACTCGGCGCCCGTAGCTCCGTCAGCCACATACACTAGAGCTGGCAGGTTAGAATCCAGCCTGGGCCTGCCAAACAATGAGAACTAGGATCAAACAATAGCCAGGCATTGTGGCAGGTGCCTGTAGTCCCAGATTACTTGGGAGGCTGAGGCAAGAGAATCACTTAAGCCCAAGAGTTTGAGGTTGCTGTGAGCTGTGACACCACAGCACTCCACCCAGGGCGACACAGTGAGACTCTGTTTCAAAAAAAAAAAAATCTTACATAATGAACTAGCCACATTACCTCTTTTTCTTATTCCTGAAAACTCAGATTTATAATATGAATGATCTATTATTTTAAGTGTTGATAATATGTGTCTAAAAACCTCTGGGCTTGATATCATTCAAAAAGCAGAAAGTGTCATTTTGACTGCCTTTCTTTCTTTCAAGACTCTCATTCTGTTGTCCAGGCTGGAGTGCAGTGTCATCACAGCTCACTGAAAGCACAAACTTCTGGGCTCAAGCAATCCTCCTAAGTAGCTGGGACTACAGGCATATACCAAAATCACTGGCTAATTTTTCTATCTGTTGTAGGGATGAGGTCTCATTAAGTTGCTTAGGCTGTTCTAGAACTCCTGGTCTCAAGCAGCCCTCCCACGCTGGCCTTCCAAAGTGCTTGGATTATAGGTGTGAGCTGCTATGTCTAGCTGCTATTATTTTTTGGAAAAGGTTATTGTTCAGGGCTTGGTGCCAGTAGCTCAGCGAGTAGGGTGCTGGCCACATACACCAAGGCTGGCAGGTTCGAGTCTGGCCCAGGCCTGCTTAAACAACGACAACTGAAACAAAAAAATAGCCAGGTGTTGTAGTTGGTGCCTGTAGTCCCAGCTACTCCAGAGGCTGAGGCCAGAGAATCGCCCGGCGGATCTCAACCTGTGGGTCGCAACCCCTTCTGAACAATGAAAATACAGTGAGGCATTAGGAAGGTTGAGAACCAGTGGCTTAAGCTCAAGACTTAGAGGTTGTTGTGAGCTGTGACGTCACAGCACTCTACCGAGGGCAACACAGTGAAACTATGTCTCGAAAAATAAAAAAAATAAATAAAACGTTATTATTCAATTTTCTATTTTTTATATTTTGGTAATTAAATTTTTCCACAGAATTCCCATTTCATTAACTTTTAAAAGTTATTAGAAGTTGTTTGGAATATACTCTCTAATACATTTCAAATATCTCTATATTTTTAATTATGCCCATTTTTATTGCTAATATCGTTTACTGGTATCTTTTCATTTTTTTTCCTTGCTCAGACTTACTTCAGATTTTTTATAGTATTTCCTTTTCAGAGACAGCTTTTGTGTTTGCTGATGTGTTCTATAATTTCTTCATTCTATTTCATTAATTTGTACTATTATTACTTCTATTTTCTTGAGATTTATTCTATACTTTTTCTACCTTTTTGCATTGAACGCTCAGTCTATTTGTCCTTCTTTTTTGATTTCATTAATTCATATAAAGCTATAATTTTCCCTTTATGTCTCACTTTACTTGTAACCCATACCTCTGACATATAATCTCTGTAATTACAATTTTGGTACCTAATACATTTATAACAAATTTGGAATTTCCATTATGGTACCTTAACTCCTAGGGAATGAATTTTTTTTTTTAGAGACAGTCTCACTTTATCGCCTTTGGTAGACTGCCGTAGTATCACAGCTCACAGCAACCTCAAACTCTTGGGCTTAAGTGATTCTCTTGCCTCAGCCTCCCGAGTAGCTGGGACTACAGGCGCCCACCACAACACCCAGCTATTTTTTGTTGCTGTTGTCATTGTTGTTTAGCAGGCCTGGGCCGGGCTCAAACCCACCAGCCTCTGCCTATGTGGCCCACGCCCTACTCACTGAGCTATGGGTACTGAGCTAGGAATGAATTTTTATGTTTCCATACCTTTGCCTCTTTCTAAGCTATACTTTTTGTAGTTCTAATTTTATAGATCTAATTTAATTACACTGTAGCCAAACAATGTACTCTATATATGTAATCTGGAAAATTTGCTAAGACCTCCTTTATGAACTAGTATGTAGTCAAATTTTGTGAATGTTCCACTGAGACACAAAAAGAATATATTGCCTCTACTTGTCTTGTACAGGTTTCCACATTTATTACATCAAGCTCATTATTGATTAAAATCTTCTATATACTTACTAATCCTTAGTTTGCCTGACCCATAAGTCTTTAATTGAAGCATTTAAAAATATCCCACTATAACTGCAGATATGCAAACTTCTCATAATTTTTTAAGTTTTTGCTTAGCATATATTGGGGACATACTACTAAGTAGATGATATAAGTTCATGAAGTTTATAACTTATTGGAAGTTTGTTCATTTATTATGTAGCGTGTTTTATCCTAGTTATTCCTTTTGCCTTTTATTTTATTTGGTATCTCCTTAGCTTTCTTTTTAAATTGTTTAAAGGCTCCACTGAGTACTTAATATAATCCTGGATAAGGTGTTAAAAATATCTCTGGACAATTAAGAAATCAAGCCCAAACTTCAAAAGTTTTTAATGAACTGATCTGGGAAAAAAACATAGGTTCCATAGTGATTATGTTCACAATTCAGAGCCATAATTAAACTTCTAATTTTCACAATTGGATTAAGTGTTACTAAATTAGGGTTTAGAGAACTAAACTGTGAAATAGCTTTCTATTTGGAATAAGTACTTTCTATATATCTTACTCAACTCAATTATACAACATTTGGTTTCTAAAAAAAAAAGGAATACATAAAACAATTATATAAAAGCAAGTCAACTACAAATTTAAAAAGTATTTCTATTTTCCAATAATTCTATTTTCTTTTTTGTTAGGGATAGGGTCTCAATGTGTCATTCAGGCTGGGGTACAGTGGTGCCATTACACTTCACTGCAACTCTGAACTTCTTCCTCCAGAGTAGGTAGGACCACAGGTGTGTTCCACCATGCCCAGCTAATGTTTTGTTTTGAGCCAGGTTGCTCAGGCTGGTCTAGAACTCCAGAGCTCAAAAAGTTCTCTCAGCCTTCCAAAGTGCTGGAATTACAAGCATAAGCCACTGTGCCTGGCCATTTTGCAATAATTCTTTAAATACTTTCTTTCAAAAAAAGTTCTCAAGAAAACGAAAAACCTATTTTAGCTGGGTTTCAGTCTCCTTACTGAATTACAAAGATAAAGACGTGTGTGCTGAAGCCAGGAAGTGCCAGGTCTCAACCCTTTTCTTTAGCAGAAAGGTAACTGAAAGATAACAATCACAAATTAAAAGATTTTAAGAAACTCTCTGTACTAATACAGTTATTCAGGCAATTGTGTCACTGTGTGAACATCAGAGTCTATTTCCACAGACCTAGATGTACAGCCTACAGCTCCCAGGCTACACACCGGCATAGCACATTACAATACTCTGGGCAATTGTAAAACAACGGTAAGTATTTGTGTATCTAAACATAGAAAAGGTACAGTAAAAAATACAATATTATAATCATAAGAGAACATCATTGTATAAGGGGGTCTGTCATTGAAAAGTTATGTGGTACATCATTTTTAATAAGAGGACTATAATACCTCAGTAAAAAATAAATACCAAAAATTTAAATTTGACCCCTTTTTCCTTAATACCCCTAATTAATGTGAAATATATGTGAAATATAAACTCTTTGTTTAATGTGCAGTTTTAAGGTTTTAGGTTTAAAAGATGCCTTTATGCCTCTTCTCTGATTTAACCAGAGTAAAAAACTGTAGTCAATGTAAGACTTCTTTTCTGCTTACAAAATACTAAATTAAATGGAACTACTTTAAGTTATGAGATAAATGTGTTGTTAATTAATACACAGAATTACTGAAATATAAATATGGGTGAACAACTAAATCAATATTCCTTTTTTTTTCTTTTGAGACAAGAGTTTTACTTTGTCGCCCTCAGTAGAGTGCCATGGTGTCACAGCTCACAGAAACCTCAAACTCTTAGGCTCATGCATTTCTCTTGTCTCAGCCTCCCAAGTAGCCTCCCAAAACATTAAAACTCAGCCTCCCAAAACATTAAAACTCAGACACAGAAAAAATATAAGTACCTACCCTCTGTATGATTCATAAGTATTTTTAACCTAAGTATCTTTGATCATATATAAACATGTTTGTTCTTTATAATATTTAAATTAAGACAATGAAATAAATTAGTTAATGTAACTCTGCTCTACGAGGGCAAGATAGTGTAACTCTGTCTCCAAAAAAAAAAAGTTACCAATTACTTAACGTTTAACAGAGAAGGGAGCCTGATAATTCAGAGAGAAACAAAAAAATTTTTGACCCTGGGTAAGTAGTCTTTTCTGGAAGGTAATAAAATGTGTTTTGCCCTCTATATTCTGTCGAGTAGTTACCAGAATATGGTACTACTATATTCAGAGTCAGTAGTTACTGCCCTCATCAGAGAACATTTTCTTTTCAAAAGTCTGTAAACATTTATAAGCAATGACTTCATTATGTCCACATACTATTGTAAAAATGGTGAGAGATTTCCTTTCTATAGGACTGGACACTCTTAACAGTCCTTCTGCTGTAGCTATTACTAATTTCTATTGCTTTGGCTAACAAGGTTGGGCCACTTATTAGTCTATCTTCACTTTCAATCTTCTTACACCAAATGACCAGTCATGTCTGTGAAGCCTTTCAGACTGTCCTCCAGATTTAGGCTCCAAATTCAGAGGCTACTTTGGCAGGGTGACGTCAGCATACTGATTGTCTTCAGTCTCTCTGAGATGGCTGCTACTTGGTAGGATCAAAAACTTTCTTACCTTGCTTTCATAACCAGGGCTTACTGCAGAGTTAATTCTAAAAATAGGAATCATGAGTATACTCTAAATTTTCTAATATGCTCAACAATAGTTACAGAGGTATTCTTTTGTTAGGGCCACAGAGTACAAAGTATCCAAAGAAAGAGGGTAACTTGACTCATGCCTTCTGCCCTGAGGACCATTTCAAGTCAATTTGATTTATATTAAAAAATTTCAATCATATGGCTCGGCGTCCATAGCACAGTGGTTACAGTGCTAGGCACATACACCAAGGGTGAAAGAGTTTTATTTTATTTACCTTTTCAGGATGGGTAGAAAGCATGCCAAGACTGATAAAATTGCCAGTGAAACACTTGAAATAACGAAGTCTGTGAAGCCCTAATGATTCAATGCCTTTACTGGCCACAGAACTAGGATTCAGCAAACATCAAAATGGAATTCCGAAAAAGAAACTAAGCCTAGAGTTTGTACATAATTCAACTAAAATGTCTGAAAAGATTGCCTACATCTTGTATGACAGAGATGCAGAGTAATCAGCAGCTGTGGTCCTTTCCCTCATGAAGTATGTAGTATTAACAGTAGGCTAAAAAGGTTTCTGTTACTTCCCCAGTGGCCACACAAAGCACAACATCAATGTACTATAAATGTATAAATGACACCGCATTCGATTTTTTACAAAGCAAGAATCTAATGACAGCTGTGAGAAGCCCTACCAGTTGGCAGCTGACTCAGATGAATGGTGTCAAGACTTAAAGCCTGATAACTGATTTACATCTTTAAATCAAGATTCATCAATGGAAAACAATCACTCTAATCTTAGTGAGGACTGCTAATATGGTTTTAAGTAAGTAAAAGGTCATCTACCTTGGATTTATAAGAAAATATCAGCCTCACTCATTTAACAGATTTTTACTGTTTAATTATTTTCTTTTTCTCCCTGGGCACATGGACCAATGATCTACTTTCTATTTAACTTTCAGACCATGGTAACAACCTGCAGGGAACTTCATAGTAGAATCCTACCTGGAGGGCTGGCTCTATCTCTGAGAACTCAAAAGATAAAAAAACACATTTCTTTAACCATGTTTAAAACTCATAGTACTTAAATGTTTTTTCATGTTGGTTTTACTTTTATGCTGTATAGTATTGAGGGAGGAATCCCCAGTGCCTTTACTAGGTATGGTAAGTTGGACAATTAGAGGTGAAATTCTCTCTTAAAATTTCTCAGTATGACGTTGAACTATCCTTAAAGGTACTTCTCTACCCATTAAAAAAATAAAACAGAAGTTCAGGTGCAGTGGCTCATGCCTGTAATCCTAGCACGTTGGGAGGCTGAGGTGGGAAGAATGCTTGAGGCCAGGAGTTCAAGACCAGCCTAAGCAAGCACAAGACCCTATCTCTACAAAAAGTAGGAAATTTAGCCCGGCATGGTGGTGTGTGGCTACAGTCCCAGCTAGTTGGGAGGCTGAGGCAGGAGGATCACTCAAGCTCAAAAGTTTGAGATGGCAGTAAACTATGATTACATCACTGCATTCTAGCCTGGGCAACAGAGCAAGACTCTGAAAAAATAAAAATAAAAAAGTGCAAATGCACACAAAGATGGTGCCAAAAAAGTATACATTTTTTTTTATTTTTTATTTTTATAGAGACAGAGTTTCACTTTATGGCCCTAGGTAGAGTGCCATGGCATCACATAGCTCACAGCAACCTCCAACTCTTGGGCTTAAGTGATTCTCTTGCCTCAGCCTCCCGAGTAGCTGAGACTACAGGCGCCCGCCACAACACCCGGCTATTTTTTTTGTTGTTGCAGTTCGGCCGGGGCCGGGTTTGAACCCACCACCCTCGGTATATGGGGCCGGCACCAAGTATACATTTTTTAAGAAAGGGAAAAACTGTTAATACTCAAGGTATACTTACGACATTTGCTACTTTGTATATTGCATCTTGTATCTCTTGTAATTGCAGAAGTCAAACGTGACTCGAGTATTACAATTTTAATAGTATTTTCCTTTTTAAAAATGCATGTACATTTTTTTTTGGCATCCTCTGTGTGTACACACACACACATTTCAGTAGTACGTATAGCAAATGATATCCCTGGGTTATGTGCTACGCCATGAAGGGAACTATATTCTATACAGCACCAAAAAGTGGCCCTTGAATATTATAATGTCCCTTTGTTTCCAGGGAAAACTTTTTTTTTTTTTTTTTGTAGAGACAGAGTCTCACTGTACCGCCCTCGGGTAGAGTGCCATGACGTCACACAGCTCACAGCAACCTCTAACTCTTGGGCTTACATGATTCTCTTGCCTCAGCCTCCTGAGCAGCTGGGACTAGGGGCGCCCGCCACAACGCCCGGGTATTTTTTTGTTGCAGTTTGGCCGGGGCTGGGTTTGAACCCGCCACCCTCGGCATATGGGGCTGGCGCCCTACTCACTGAGCCACAGGCGCCAGGGAAAACTTTTAAGCAAGAAGGTACAATAACTTACAAAGACACCTATTTTATTTGTGGAATTCATGCCTACATGTAGTTACCCCAAGACTGGCCTGTCTCTAACCTTGTCATGCATCATCTCCTAACTCTCCCTAAGGAAAAGTCCAAATCTCTCAGTAAAACACAGTGCTTCCAGGTAGGAATAATGCCACTACCTGGAGTCCCAGGCTCTCCTACAGTGATGAAAGATCTAACCATGTAGATCACTTCTTAAACCTGCCTCCAGTGAAATGATAGGCTATAGAATTATGCTCCAAATAATCATAGCTTTAGATTTCACTTTAGCTACTTCTTACTGGCAAGAAATAAGGCACCTATATCCCTCAAAAAAAAACAAAAAAAGTTTTTCCATGATTTATCAAATCTACATCAAAAGAAAGTTCAAAGTAACATTAGACTATAAATTGGCATGTATCTAGGTGGGATGGCTTTTTGGGGGGAACCCTGGGATTGAAATACCATGTAAGGTATTTTAAGGTATAGAGATACTGGAAGGCTTCTTTCTCAGGGGAGCAGTAAAGCTTATAAAAAAAAAATGCTACATAATTTTGACGCTATTATGTAAAACACCACAAATATTTTCACTTGGATATTATGTAGTAAACACTGGAAATACATCAGAAACATATGAAGAATGTACAAAAAGGGCTCAAAATTTATGATAAAGTTGTTGCTTAAGAGACAAAAAGGGAAGTAAAAATGCAAAACTACATGCCTTATACTCTCTTTGGTACAATCTCTGTGCTTTTTCTGTTTCACACTCTAAGTTTTAAACTTCTCAAAGCTGCTTTTACCTTCCTCATGGCATTAACTGATGGAATTCCAGTGCTTAACCCTGAAAGTCTATGCTCTCCTAACTGCTGAAAGTAGGTTCACAAGGTGCAGAAGAAGAAACACCATCAGAAAGCCAAGTCTGATAAAGTAAATGGAGAATAACACAAAGCATCAATCTCACACTCCAATATGGAGATTTCTCTGAAAATGTCTCATCCTGATGTTTTCTATTAAAAATGTCCTTAGAAATGTTATTTGTACAAAAAGAAATATTTTAAGACATTCAGAAAACTGAAATGTCCCAAGAAATGTGACCCATAACACAACTCTGTACTGATAGTTTAATTTTATAAACTATTTATCTTGATAATATTAATAAAGTTGATACCTCAGCTTTCTGAAAGGTATATGTCTTTGGAAAGGTTGTTTGTTAAGCAAAGAGAACAACTCTGGCATTGTCTTTCCCTCTTCCACAAAGAGTTCATATATTTGTTGCATTTGAATTAACAAATATAGCTGGAATTTTAAAAATCCAAATTGATAATGTCTAATTAGGTAAATTAAATCAATTTATATATTTATTATTACTAATGTATTCAGAATAATTTCTTCCTTTCTTTGTGTTCCTTTTCCCCTCCCTCCTGCTATCTTTGGGATTTTTTATTATTATTATTTTCTTTGAAACAGAGTCTCATCTCAAGCTGTCACCCTTGGTAGAGTGCTGTGGCGTCATAGCTCACAGCAAACTCAAACTCTTGGGCTTAAGCGATTCTCTTGCCTCAGCCTCCCAAGTAGCTGGGAGTATAGGCACCGCCACAATGTTGTAGTTGTCGTTGTTTGGCAGGCTGGGGCTGGATTCGAACCCGACAGCTCCAGTGTATGTGGCTGGCGCCCTAGCCACTTGAGCTATAGGTGCTGAGCCTATCTTTGGGATTTATTAAAAAATAGCTTGGGCGGCGCCTGTGGCTCAAGGAGTAGGGCGCCGGTCCCATATGCCGGAGGTGCCGGTTTCAAACCCAGCCCCGGCCAAAAATCACAAAAAAAAAAAAAAAATAGCTTAGGTTCCTCCCTGCCTCCCTTTTTCATCTCTTTGCTGTTTGAGAGCAAGAGGTTGGTTTTCTTTTGGTAGTTACTCTTTTAATTTATATAAAAACTTTAAAGTTACTCAGCATTCCTTTCTTACCCCTGAACAATATATGAAGTTAATTCACTTTTTTTTTGAGACAGTCTCACTTGGTCACTCTCAGTAGAGTGCTGTAGTGGCTTAGCTCACAGCAACCTAACAACTCTTGGATTCAAGCCAATCCCAGCTACTTTTTAGAGACAGGGTCTCACTCTTGCTCAGACTGGTTTCAAACTTGTGAGCTCAGGCAAGCCACCTGCCTCAGCCTTCCAGGTGCTGGGATTATAAGTGTGAGCCATGGCGCCCGGCTAGGAAGTTAAGTCATTAAACATCTCTGCCTTTCCCTCCCATAATTGCTGTCATCTAGTTAAGTCCCACATTAATAAAAATTTGTTCAATTAAAAAAAATTTTTAAATTGCTTGTTAGGACTTTTTCACTTTTATCGTTAACAGTAAATTTACTAACCATATTCTTCAATTTTTGTGCTCACCACTCCTTTCTGTATCCCACTCCTTTCTTATGAGTTCAATTTCCTTCTTCCTGAAGAATATCCTTTAGTAGTTTTTTTCAAAGTGAGGGTCTTAGAGTGATAAGTTTTCACAGTCTTTGAATAAAAATGTCTTTCAGCCTTGAGTACATTTAGCAGGGCATGAAATTCTAGATTGAAAGGTCTTTTTTTTTTTTTCTTAGCACTTTAATATTTCTCCACTGTCTTCTGATATTGATGTTTGATATCTGTTAGAAATCTGCTAATAGTCAAATAGTTGTTCCTTCCCAGTATATTTATTATTTTTATCCAATAATATTTTGTTATTATTTGTATCCCCAGAGTTGCAGCATGATGTACTGAAGTATGGATTTATCTTTCTTCTGCATGGTGGTTGTAGCACACTTTTAAACTGAAGATTTGGAACTTCTTTCAATTCTCTGCAATAGTTTCTCTATCATTCCCCCCATTTTGTTCGTGGGAAATCCTGTTAGACAGATGTTGGATATGCTTGCTCTATGCTCCAGGGCTCTTAATTGCTCCTTCACTTAAAAAAAAAAGACAACTGTCTCTTCATGCTGCATTCTGGGTGAAGTTCTCATCACTGTCTTCACTTCATTAGTTCTCTTTCATCTATGTCCAATCTATAGCTAATTCTGTGTGCTATGCTTTGGTTTCAGATTATGATTTTTCATTTCCAAGACTCCCAGTTAGTTGTCATAATCAGTAGTCCTATTTTCTTTTTGACTGCTTCTGTTTCATGATTTTTTGCTCTTGTTCAATGGATGCTCTCTCATCAATTATCTTTTTGAGTATACAAAACATAATAAAGTGTTGGCCATGCTGTGTATCTCATCTGGAAAAAATGTATGTATATCCCAATAGTTGGTTTTGCTGGTGATCTTTCTATTAGATTTTCTTTATGGATTTTAGAAATTTTAATTTACCAAAGAGTTTTAAATGGGAGCCTTTTTTTTTTTTTTTTTTTTGTAGAGACAGAGTCTCACTTTATGGCCCTCGGTAGAGTGCCGTGGCCTCACACAGCTCACAGCAACCTCCAACTCCTGGGCTTACGCGATTCTCTTGCCTCAGCCTCCCGAGTAGCTGGGACTACAGGCACCCGCCACAACGCCCGGCTATTTTTTTGTTGTTGCAGTTTTGGCCAGGGCCGGGTTTGAACCCGCCACCCTCGGCATATGAGGCCGGCGCCCTACTCACTGAGCCACAGGCGCCGCCCCTAAATGGGAGCCTTTTCTTTGGGGATATTTGTGTTCTTCCCCTTCTTCACCTGTCTGTGCACACCCTTCCCTGTCTACCACTTTTGCATTTGTTCTGCTAGCAACACTGGGCCCAAATCTGGAAAAAATCTTATGATGACTTTATGGAGCAGCTGTTTTGTGAGCATACTGGTTTATCACATACCTAGTCACTGAGCAAGCAAATGGATGCAAGGCTGTGTCTTTGTTATCCCTAGGCTCACAACTTCCTTTAAAACCATAGCCCTTGGCAGAAGATTGGCAATATGTATATTTTTAATTTTAGTTTCTTTTCAAAAGTGGGTAATGTTCCACCCCAGTCCCTGACTTCAAGCAGTGAATCTGGCTCTGGCCCCTTGTCCCACACGAAGCACATTTGGTCTCTGTTACTTGTGGCCAAACTCCTGGGTGCCACTTGCTTTGGATAGAGACCAGCAGGCCAAGGCTTCAGTTTTGCCCACTTCTTGGCATTTCTGGTCCATGAAGATATTTATCTTGTTTCTGGAAGCCCAGCTTTCTCTTTTGGTTTTCTCTTTTTATATTTTATCTGCTGTTGCTATGTTTTTGGAGCAAAGGGAGTGAGTTGAGACATAGACTCAATGTGGCATCTGGACTAGAAAATTTACACAATCCTGTAACCATTCTATTTGAACAAAATTTACTTCTTAAAAACACATAAACAAAATTAACAGGGAACTTTTACAAAATATTATTTTCATAAATACAAATTAAATCCTAACTTGAAGTTTTAAAACTTCAGAGTAATGAAACTGCATTTGTTTCAAAATACACCTACAAAACAGACTTAATGTAGAACAACCTCTTTCACCTCTGAAATCAAATTAGTTCTACTTGTGCAATGAAGAAATGAGACTCTAGCTTTAACCAAAAGTAAAGTAAAAAACATTTCTATTCAACTTTCCTGAAAATGGCAATCAGCTAAGTAGAAATAAAATAAAGTCATTTCTTACTATGCTTAGAGAAAAAGAAAGATGTCTACCTTTTCACTTGTTAAAAATTTTGCAAAATATACATGCTCTCCTCCTGTTTTCAGTTCTTCCATCTTTTTTCTTGAGGCCTGAGTATCGTCTAATTTATAACTTTTAAAAACAGCCAAAACTTCCTCAGAATACTGCAAAATAAAAATATTAGTTTTATTTGACAATGTTGCTCAAAAATTAATTAGCATTCTATATCAAAATATCTAGAATTTACTCCCAGTAAATCAAATACATACATTAAACAAGGAAAATTATGATGGCAAAATGGGAAGTAAAATCTATTTTTGTATGAAATTTCATGGTATTGTAAAAGTAGGAATAAATTTTCCATTCCTAAACAAATACGACTGTAAGAGGTAGAGAAAGAAATGCTTTGAGAACATAAAGAAATTTACCAGGGAATCAACAGTTTAACCAGCTGTGAAAATTTTCAAGCATTTCTTAAAGACTGTGACCAAATAAAACAATGTTGCCAAACTCTGGCCAACTGGAAGATAATTTCAGCTGATTTCACACTTAACAGTTAATGTGAATTCGGATGGTATCCCCCACCCACAAAAAACTGCATATAAAATAGACTATTAAAAATAGCACAGAATATGCACCCATGTTACTTTAAGAGCTACCAATTTATCTTGGATTTTGACCACATCAGGAAAGAACAGAAAAATAAAGAGAATGAATTCTTCTAAGATAGCAGTTAGAGCACTTTTTCTGTAAAGGACCAGATAATAGATATTTTAGGCTTTGTGTCCCACAGAGTCTCAGTTGCAACTACTCAGGTATGACATAATAGCACAAAAACAGCCATAGCTAAATGAACGGTAATGTTTGTATTTTAGTAAATAATAAAGCAATAGGTTGGATTTGCTCAAGGTTGTAGTCTGAGGATCCCTATTTTAACAGGATAACTGAAATAATTTTGTGCAAAGACAGAATGTATTCTGCAAAAATTATCAATTTAAATTGGCAACACTGATATATTAAAAAATATTACTATATAAAAAAACTCAAGGCTGTAATCATTAACTTTTAAATCTCCATGTCACTTTTAAGCTACTACACAAAATCAGTGGTTTACTTATTCACTTATAATTTAGCTTCCATATATCATGAAATAAATGTAAAAATGTTAAAAGGAAGAATTATACAGTGTAAAGCATGATGGACATGAGTTAAAACTTAGCTATGCTATTAGTTATAAAACACTGGGCTTTTGATAGAGTGTGATTGCTAACTCACCTTAAGAAAAGTTTTCCACGAAATCTTCTCATAGCACTGCACAGGGTTCCTAAAGTAATCCTGAAGTGACCAGAATTTTCGATATAGGTTGTAATCAATTGGAATGGAGCTAGTAAAATAAATGTTGTATTAAATATAATGTTATATTTTTATATAATATATACATTATTTAAATTCTTTTTCAAATATCTAAATGTTCTTAACTTTTCTTGAGTCACAAACCCTTTCAGAAACTGATAAAAGTTACGGTATCTTTCCTCAGAAAAGTATACAATCATAAATACTGACATAAATTTCTATAAACAATTTTAGGAAACTCAGACTCCAATACATCCTCCTCATCTATTCTGATGGAGCTCCCGAGTTTTGACACATTGTTATTCAGAATTAAACACTGTTATTTTCAAACATCTCTTCCTGCAAATGCTGGTGTGTGGAAACAAGGGAATGCTTACACACCATTGATGGAGTTGCAAATTAAAACAGCCTCTTTGTTAAGAAGAATGGAGAATTTCCAAAGGGCTAAAGATAGGCCTTCCATTTGATCCTGCAATCTTATTACTAGATATCTACCCAGAAGGAAAAAAAAAATCATTTTACCATAACGACATTTGCACTATAATGTTTATCACAGCTCAATTTACAATTGCCAAGATGTGGAAACAACTCAAGCGCCCATCTACACACAAATGGATAGATAAAAGTATGGTGTATGTATAGACCATGGAATATATTCAGCTATAAAGAGAGCGGGAGACTTTATATCTTTTGTATTTATCTGGATGGATTTGGAGAACATTCTCCTAAGTAAAGTATCACAAGAATGGAAAAGCAAGTATCCAATGTACTCCATACTAATATGAAGCCAGCAGATGAACAACTACATGCCCACACAAGAGAAAAACACAATTAAATTCAAGGGGTGGTGGAGAGGGCTTGGTGTGCTCTCACCTAATGGGTACAATACAGGGGTATACAGCACATCTCCTGGGTGAAGGGCTCAACTACAACTTGGGACTTTACCTAACAAACACAAACAATGTAATCTAATCATCTGTACCTTTATAGTAATCTGAAAAAAAAAAAAGCCTTTTCCTTGATAGTTATGCTACCCTCCAGTAGATGCTTTCTTTTCCTTCATGGTAAAATAAAACTTCTTCAAAGTTGTCTGTAACCCATCACCATTTAATGACCTTCTATTCATTCTTTAACCCACTGAAATTTGCCTTCCTCCTTCACTATTCCACAGAAACTTTTGGATTTTCCATTTATCCACACAAGGCAAATGTAACTTTATTGTTTTTGCAAATAACAAATTAGAAGCAAAACTTACTACTTAAATTAGAACATCTTTGAACTATTTTAACTAGAATACTATTTAAAACTTGATATATTTTTTTAAATGTTGAATTATTTTATAGATCCTTACACATTGGATTTTTTTTTAAATGCAAAAGTTTTTACTGATGTATTTGAGTCTGAAATTGACTTCAGATTGTGGGTACATTTATTCTGCTTTGTAAATTACAGTGCCTAAGACTGCTGCTCACAAAGTAATTCCCCATTTTCTTCCTCCATTCCAAAACAGCGATTTTAACAAAGGCAAATAAATGCTGGGTCTTGTTTAAGTGATTTTCCTACAGCTGGGACTAGTTTACATCTATAATCAGTAAGGCTATTCCTCTCTCGGCTGAATTGTCTATACAGGCTTCACAGAGTTTAAGTAGACAAAACTGCATTGGGCAGAGTGTCTTGAGGAGGACACTATTTACACTACAGGTGACCTCTGTCTTAGAACCTACTTGCCCTTATGTTGCTCGGGCAAGAATCTAAAAAAAATGGACGTGAAAAAAATTAAGTCTCTAGAAAAATAACTATGGCTATATAATAATAGTTACTGGACAATGAACAGACGATGTGCTAAGTGCTTTACATTTACCAGTACCAATAACATAAACAACTATGGTAATAACAACTTTTTTTTGAGACAGAGCCTCAAGCTGTCTCCCTGGGTAGAGTGCTGTGGCATCACAGCTCACAGCAACCTCCAACTCCTGGGCTTAAGCGATTCTTCTGCCTCAGCCTCCCAAGTAGCTGGACTATAGGCACCTGCCACAACGCCCGGCTACTTTTTGGTTGCAGCCGTCATTGTTGTTTGGCAGGCCCGGGCTGGATTCAAACCCGCCAGCTCAGGTGTATGTGGCTGGTGCCGAGCCGTAATAACAACTATTAAGTGCCTTACTATTTGACCCTTTCTCATCATCACTTTATTTAATCCTCTCAACAACTATAGAGGGAAGGTAGCATCACTACATTTGCAAGATGTTGACACTGAGATGTAGGAAGGTTAAGTAATATGCTCAAGGTCACAGGACTAGGAAGTATGGGGTTAAACCTTCTAATGCTTCTTCTAATGTGTGTTTGAATTTGAAGTCTGGATGTTAAGAATACATTTCACTATTTAGTCATAGCAATCCTCTCTTTATCTGACAGTAATAATGGAAATTCTTTCAATCACAAATGATGATTATAACTGTCATCACTTCAGACACATGGAATCCTGCTGGTGACAGAAATTTTTCTGTAATAATTTCCTTTTTCTCTTCTTCATTGCTTCTAACCAGCACTAGAAAGAAATTATGGCAGGTCTCGGTTTCCTTCAACATCATCTCTTTTGTTGACAAGAAAAAAATCAATTGCTGGCTGGGGCCACCATCTATGTGGGGTTTGTATGTCTGTATGGGTTTTCTCTGGGTACCCCAGTTCCCTCCCATAAGATGCGCACATTAGATTAACTGCTCATCTAAATGTCTAAATGGTCCCAGAATGAGTAAGGGTGGGAGTATTTGTGAAACAACTGGGTAAATAATTGTGTTTATTAATCTTATATTTTTTTTTGGGGGGGGGAGACAGGGTCTCACTCTGTCACCTAGTCTAGAATGCAGTGACATGAAGACAGCTCATTGTACCCCGGAATTCCTGGGCTCAAATGATCCACACCTCAGCCTCCTGAGTAGCTAGGACTTCAGATATATGCCACAACATCTGGTTAATTCTTTGAATTTTTTGTAAAGACAGGGTTTTGCTATAATTCCCAGGCTGGTCTAGACTCCTGGCCTCAAGTGATCTCTTGCCTTGGGCTCCCAAAGCACTGGGATAACAGTCATGAACTACTACACCCAGCCACGCTTTTATTAATCTTTTTAAAATATATGTCTAACTTACATTTATTTCAATGGTTAATGTTGTAAGTATTTTAGTTTTTATTTAGAAGTTTGGTGATGTTTTTGTGATCAGAAATAAGCCATAGGAACTTAACTCCTGATTCTATCAATTACCAGTGGTTCTCAATCTTCCTAATGCTGCAATCCTTCAACACCGTCATGACCCACAGTTTGAACTGCTGACTCAGACTATGGCAAAACTGGTTTTGTCCGATGTCGTTTCATTTAAAGTTAGTTTCTAAGAGCCTATAGACAATGTTATGTGAGGACTTACTGTATTTTGACAGAAAGCACAAGGCTATAGAGGATAAGAAACAACATTAAGGGTAAGGAGGGGCTGGGCTTGGTCACTCATGCCCACAATCCCAACACTTTGGAAGGCCAAAGTGGGAGGACTGCTTGAGACCAAGAGTTCTAGACCAGCCTGGGCAACACAGCAAGAGGATGTCTTTACAAAAAATTAAAAAATCGGCAGAGTGTGGTGTCACATGATATTCCAAAGGCTGAGGTAGGAGGATACTTGAACTCAGGAGATCAAAGTTACAGTGAGATATGATTGTGCCAGTGTACTCTAGCCTGGGAGACAGCAAGACCCTGTCTCCAGGAAAAAAAAAGAGAGAGAGAGAGAGAACAAGCAAGGAAAGAAGGAGGAAAAGAAGGGAGGGTTAGGAAGATTTTTTTGGGGGGGTTGCCCCTGGTAGAATGCTGTGGCATCATAGCTCACAGCAGCCTTAGATTCTTGGGCTCTAGGAATTCTCTTGCCTTAGCCTCCCAAGTAGCTGGGACTATAAGTGCCCACCATAAAGCCTGTTTTTTTTTTTTTTGAGACAGGGTCTTGTTCTAGCTCTAGCTGGTCTTAAACTTGTGAGCTTAGGTGATCCACCCCACCATGACCTTCCAGAGTGCTAGGATTACAGATATGAGTCACTGCACCAGCCTGCAAAGGAGGTTTCTTATCCCTTCTACTTCATTAAAAGTCAGCCCAGTACACACACACACACACACACACACACACACACACACAGGGTCCACAAATTTAAGGGAAGGGATGAGGAGGAACTTCTAAGGTCGCCTGTGGTTAGCTTTTCAAATGCTGGGAATATGCATAAGGTAGGCTGTGTAAACAATGAACCATCTGCATGTAATTTAGAAACCAGCAGGTATAGCCCATGCGTGATTTTAGGATTTATTCTTTTAAGTAATACACGTGCAAGTTACAAACACAAGAAATCTGTATGCGTAGTTTCCTTCCTCCTTGTTTATATCCTCATACCAGAGAGGATACTTGGTGAATCATTAAGGGATAAGCTCTGAAAACTCACCAAGTTGTTGGAGCTTCATCATCTCCCATTTCCCCTTCTTCTACATCCATTCCTTCTTCTCTATCCTCAGTGTGCTAAATTGAAAAAAAAGTGTAGCTTATCATGAAGCAATCATCAGGCAGAAGATAAATGCTGGAATAATAGACCATTCACACAATCCTAGACAACCATTGCTAGAGAAGTCTAGTCACTATCTATTTTCTGGACCTCTAGTTAATCTTTATAGTAACTGGAATTCGACATGACCAGGTTCCAGGAACTCAAGAGCCCTATGACAATGACATAATACAGTCATGAAGACAACAGAAAGTTTTAAACCAGTATTTCTCAAAACATGGGCAGTAGATTCTCTCTGGGAATAAAGGGTCTGTTGGAAATACATACAATAACAAAGAGAATTCAGGAGGAGCTACTGCCTGGAGACCACAGATGGAAGCTAGAGCCATGCCACCAGCCAGACAGTAGGATGAATGTGGGGGGCACACAGTGAAGTAAACCCCAACACTCAAGTGACAAATAGCTGGGGCATCTCGCTGGCCGACATCATCTTGGCGTATGTGGTTCTACTCAGCATTCCTGTTGTCTGGACCCTGACCAACATCGTCCTACATATGGTGAAAGGGACACCTTTTGAGACCCCTGACCAAGGAAAGGCTCAGCTACTGACACACTGGGAGAAGATGGACTCAGGGCTCCGATTTGTCTCTTCCCGCGAGTCCCTCAGCATCGCTCCTATTGTGCTCTCCCTCCTGGCCGGTTTCTACCCCAGGTAGGCTGCTGCTCACTTCCTCATCAACACAGCCTCACTGCTCAGTGTACTGCTGCCCAAGCTGCCCAGTTCCACAGGGTGGGGTCTGTGTCTTTGGTGTCAACAAATACTGAGGGATGGGGCTGGGACAGTTCCACAAGCACAGGAAAGTACTGAACAGGGGCTATAATACCCTTCCCTTCTTTTCCATACTTTCTTCTGTATCTTGATAGCCTGAGAACTATACAACCTTTCTCAAATTTCTAGGATGAAAAGAGATTGGAAAATGGGGCTCTTGGCCCAGTTCTGCTAGGGGCAAGTTTTTTCCAATTATTAAAGGCAAATGAGGTAAGGGCCAAATTATTCTCCTCTATAGCAGGAAGCTATGTTGGGGCAGCTAGTTTGGTGAACACATTTTCCCCTCCCTATCTTCTTCCCTTACTGCTCTGTTTTGCTATGTACTTTCCTTATAATAAAGATATAATTTTTTTTTTTTTTTGCAGTTTTTGGCCAGGGCTGGGTTTGAACCCGCCATCTCAGGCATATGGGGCCGGCGCCCTACTCCGTTGAGCCACAGGTGCCGCCCAATAAAGATATAATTTTTTCTAAGAAAAGAGAATTCAATAGTAAAATGGACAAATGACATGATCAGGCAAGTCGCAGAAGAGAAATATATTCCAATCAACATATATTAAGTCCCTCAAATTCAATAATAATCGAAACAATGTAAATTAAAACAAAGAAGACCTATTTTTAAGGAATAAATATGTGCATCAATTAAGCAAAGTTTTTTTTTTTTTTTTTTAAGAGATGGAGTCTTATTTTATCGCCCTCAGTAGAGTGCCGTGGTGTCACAGTTCATAGCAAGTTCCAACTCCCGGGCTTATGCGATTCTCTTGCCTCAGCCTCCCAAGAGTAGCTGGGACTACAGGTGCCCACCACAACGCCCAACTATTTTTTTGTTGCAGTTTGGCTGGGGCCGGGTTCGAACCTGCCACCCTTTGTACATGGGGCTGGCACCCTACCCACTGAGCTACAGGCGCCACTCAATTAAGCAAAGATTTTAAAATATTATAATTCCCAGTGTGGTGTGAGGCTATGGGAAAATGGGCAGGCATTCTCCATGTGCTACTTGTGGCAGTGTAAATAGGTACAATATTTTTAAGAAGTTACTCGGCAATAGTTATCAAAATTTGAGATATGTATATATTTTCACCTAGCAATTTTACTTATCAGAATTTGTCCTAAGGAGACACTTGCATAATTTAGCAATGATATATAATACTATTCACTGCATCACTGTTAATCGTTTTTCACTATTACAAACTATCCAAATGTCCACTGACAGAAATATGTATCCACTTGAAGAGTTATCATAAGCCACGAAAAAACTGAGACAAATGTCAATGTACTGATGCAGAAATACATCAGTTAAAAGAAAAAAGTGAATTTCAGAACAGTATCATTATATGACCTAATTTTTGGAAAAAACAACATATGTTTGTATATATACACAAAAAGTATGCTTAGAGAATGTTATGACTAGTTACAGAAATGTTTACATATAGAAGTAATATGTATTCTGTGTAAAAAAATCTAAACGATATTTAAAACAAAGTATAGCTACTCTATAATCTACCTTATGATTAATACTAATAAAATATAAAGTACAGATATCTTACTGTACAAAAAGTACAGTTACTTCATATATCACCACTATTTCCCTTGGATTATGGGGCAGCTATATTTTCTATTCTAAACATTGTTTGAATGTTTTATACAGAATACATATTATAGTCGAAACTCTGTAAACTGTCCACCCAAGGGACTATAACAAACTGGTCAATATAAGTCAGTAGACTTACTGTTCTGAGAGACACGTGTCCACTCTGAAAGTGAGGTGGACTTAAGAAGGTAGTCAATGTAGGGAGGTGACCAACTATGCAGGTTCTACTGTACTTCTATAAACTGGAAATAAAGGTTTTCACATGGTTGATGACTTAGAGGCCCATTCATATGGGTTATCTCAATAATAAGCTCATAATGTGTTCTGTGGGAAGATTTCACATCAGTCTCACCTTTTGACCCAGTGTGCTTTCCTGCTCATTGGTATTGAAAACAGTGACATTTTCCAGATTAAACTGACTCTGCAAGTTAAGACCTATGGAAAAAAACAAAGATTTTCAAAGCAAATCCACTGACATCTAAACTTTTGTATGAATATAACTTTGTGTCATGACCAAAATAAATAAAATGCTAAATTTATAATTAAATAAAAGATGAGTCAGAATTAACACCATAATTGATTTTCAAATCCTTTCAAAAATTCACTTCCTAGTACAAGAGTACCATATTTTATTGTACTTTATAGACTTTTTTTTTTTTTTTTTTTGAGAAAGAGTCTTACTACATTGTCCTCTGTAGAGTACCATAGTGTCCTAGCTCACAACAACCTCAAATTCTTGGGCTTAAGTGATTCTCTTACCTCAGCCTCCCAAGTAGCTGGGACTACAGGCACCTGCCACACGCCTGGCTATTTTTTGGGTTATAGTTGTCATTGTTGTTTAGTGGGCCTGGGCCGGGCTCAAACCTGCCAGCCTCAATGTATGTGGCCAGCATTCTACTCATTAAGCTATGGGCACCGAGCCACATGGTATGTTTTTTAAAAATTGGAAATTTGTGGCAACCCCATGTCAAGCACACCATTTTTCCCAAAGCCATGTCTCAATTTGTATTTCTGTCACAATTTGGTAATTTTTGCAATATCTCAAGCTCTTCCATTATTAGTATTATATCTATTATGATAACCAGTGATCTTTGATACTACTATTGTAATTGTCTTGGGATGCCACATACCATGCCCCTATAAAACAGCAAACATAATTGATAAATGAAGTATGTGTTCTGTTTATTCCACCAACCAGCTGTTTTGTTTCTCTCTCTTCTAAGGCTTCCGTATTCCCTATAACAACACTGAAATTAGGCCAATTACTAATCTCACAATGTCCTCTAAGAGTTCAAGTGAAAGGAAGAGTCACGAGTCTCTCACTTTTAAATTGAAAGCTAGAAATAATTAAGTTTAGTGAGGAAGGTAAATTAAAAGCCCACACAGACAAAAAGACAGGCCTCCTATGCCAAACAGCCAAGCTCTAATTGCAAAAAAAATGTTTGTGAAGTAAATTAAAAGAGCTAATGATAAGAAAGCACAACAGCCTTATTGTTAATACAAAGAAGATTTAAGTGGTCTGGATAGGAGACCAAACCAGCTACAATATTTCCTAATGCCAAAGGCTAACCCAGAGTAAGGCCATAATTCTCTTCAATTCTATAAACATTGAGAGAAATGAGAAAGCTGTAGGAGAGAAATTAGAAGTTAGAAGAGGTTGGTTCATGAGGTTTAAAGGAAAAAACCCATCTCTACAACACAAAAATGTGAGGTGAATTAGTAAAGTGTTGATGTAGATGGTACAGCAAGTTATCCAGAAGATGTAGCCAAGATCATTGATAACGGTGGGCACATTCAACAGCTCTCCAGTGTGGTGAAACAGCCTTCTACTGAAAGATGCCGTCTAGGATTTTCATAGTTAGAGAGTAGTCAGGGCTTGGCTTCAAAGAATAGGATGATTTTCTTCTTAGGGGCTAATTCAGCAGGTGACTAAGTCGAAACCAATGCTCATAAACCATTCTGAAAATCCTAGAGCCTTAAGAATTATGCCAAGTCCACTCTGCTTGTGTTCTAGAAATGAAAAAACAATGGTTGGATGATAGCACATCTGTTTATAGCATGGTTTACTAAATATTTTAAGTCCAATGTTGAGACCTCAAAAAAGATTTCTTTCAATATATTACTGCTTATTGACAGTGTACCTGGTCACTAAAAGCGCTAATGAAAACGTACAAGGACATTAATCATGCCAATTAATACAACATCCATTTTGTAGCCCATGGATCAGAGTAATTTCAAAATGGACAGTCTACTCATACCAGGAAAACCCCTTCAGCTACCAATGGCTAAAACATGAAAAACTTGAGCAACACAGTAAACAATGACACTAAAGGATTGTAACTCAGGGAATAAAATATCCATATTTATCTGGAAATAGATGAATGAATTAATAAGTAAATGAGAGAGAAGAGACAACTCTTCCTTACAGAAGAATCCAATTAATAAATGTAGAAGGAATGTGAACAAGAGAAAAATCACCATCAGGACACCCTTACTGATCACTGCAGACAATCCACTGATGGATGAATGCTAAAATTAGTAGGCAAAGGTTTAAGGGGAATGAAAATATTCGTATAGCCTCAAGGTATCTCTCCAACCAAATATTTGTTAATGAAATATGGGAGACACCACCCTATCCAAGTGATCAAGGACAACATCATCAGTAATGAGACATTTCAACGTCATGGTGACACAATGCCCTGAGAAGGGCACGCCACCTCTGTGGTCTTCTTCCCCAAACTCCATCACCTTAATCATGGGGAAAAACCCAAGAAAACCAAAACAAACAACAACGAAAAATGAGACAAACCTAAACTGAAGGACATTCTACAATATACCTACCCAGCACTATTCAAAAGTATTAAGTCATGAAAAACAGATAAAGACTGAGGACTTGTCACTGACTGGGGAGACTCAGGGCAATGTGACAACTAAACACAATGTGAGATCCTAGAACAGAAAAAAGAAAGCAGTGGTAAAACTGGCAAAATTCAAAAGGTATCTATAGGTGACAGTGAATGCTGTACCAATGCTGATTTCTCACTTTCGATAGCTAATCCACAGTTATACAAGATCCTTCCCTTTTTTTGAGACAGAGTCTTACTTTGTTGTCCTCAGTGGAGTGCCATGTGTCACAGTTCACAGCAACCTTAAACTCTTGGGCTTAAGTGATTCTCTTGCCTCAGCCTCCCTAGTAGCTAGGACTACAGGCACCTGCCAAAACCAGCTGTTTTTTTAGAGTTGAGGTCTTGCTCTGGCTTAGGCTGGTCTCAAACTCATGAGCTCAGGCAATCCACCCACCTTGGCCTCCCAGAGTGCTAGGATTATAGGTGTGAGCCTCCATGCCTAGCCTACAAGATCTTAATATTAGGTGAAGTGTATTCAGGTACTCTTTTTTTTTTTTTTTTTGGATGCAGTCTCGCTCTTTTTTTTTTTTTTTTTTTTGGCCGGGGCTGGGTTTGAACCCGCCACCTTCGGCATATGGGACCGGTGCTCTACCCCTTTGAGCCACAGGCGCCGCCCTCAGGTACTCTTTATACCAGCAATTTTCAACCAGTGTGCCATGGCTGATGTGCTGTGAGAGGATCTCAAGTGTGCTGCAAAAGTTCTTAAACATAAAATTATTTTCAAAAGAAATTCAAAGCACAGTAAACATATTCTTTTTTTTACTCTTTTTTTTGATCAGCATAATTTAAGTGTGCCATGAGACCAAAAAAGTTGAAAAACACTGCTTTGCATTATCTTTGGAAATTCTTCCTTAAGTCTAAAATTATTTCAAAGCAAAAAGTTAAAAATAAAATGCTAGATCAAGACATTAAGCTAGTGAATGATCCTGGCTGACCATTCGACATTAATTAAAATACCACCATTCTCTATTATTCATTACAGCATATGCTATAATTCTCATTTAGAGTTAAAAAATTCAGTCTTACTAAGAGTTTTAGTTCTTACAATTAGATCTATGATCCATCTTGAGTTTTTTTGTTTGTTTATTTTATGGAGTTTTTTTGTCGTTGTTGTTTTGAGATACGATCTTACCATGTTGCCCAGGCTGAAGTGCAGCAGCTAGTTTCAGGCACAATCCTAGTTCACCAGAGCCTCAAACTTCCAGCCTCAAGTGACCTGCCTCAGTCTCCTGAGTAGCTATATTCAATGGGGAAACTAATACATATTAAATGGCTTTTTGAAGGTCTTTGCACCCTAGTAGATGAAAAGAATCTACTAAATGTTAAGAGAAAAAAAGGGAAAAATTATTGTAAGAAAATATCCCAAAATACTAACCTAGTTTGTGTTATGATGGTGGGATTATGGAAAGTTTCTTTCTCAGGCGGTGCCTGTGGCTCAGTTAGTAGGGTGCCAGCCCCATATACCCAGTGTGGCGGGCGCCTATAGTCCCAGCTAATCAGGAGACTGAGGCAAGAGAACTGCCTGAGCCCAAGAGCTGGAGGTTGCTGTGCGCTGTGATGCCACAGCACTCTACTGAGGGTGACAAAACTAAAACTGTCTCTAAAAAGAAAAAAAAAAACAAACAAAAAACAAAACTTCCTTTCTCTTTGTTTTCCATATTTTCTGAAATAAGGCTGTATTCCTTTTATTTATTTATTTTTTGAGATAAGAGTCTGGCTCACTGTAGCACCAAACTCTTGGGCTCAAGTGATCCTCCTGCTTCAGCCATTCCATCAGCGAGGACTGTAGGTACATGCCACCACTCCCAGCTAACTTTTCTATTTGCAGAAATGGGGTCTCACTCTTGCTCAGGATAGTCTCAAACTTCTGTCCTCAAGCAATCCTCCTGTCTCAGCCTCTTAGACTGCTAGGATTACAGGCAGGTCTGTATTAATTACATATTTAAATGGTGACAGGTGCCCAGCACTGTTATAGGCACAGAGAATACAGACGTGAATAATGAAAACACACTGAAAAGACCCCAGATACTGTCAAATGCTAAAGAGATTTGAAATCACGTGGTAATAATGGGTTTAGATTAGGTACTCAAAGAACCTCCTTGAGGATGTGAAATTTAAACCGATTGAGCAACAGCAAAAGTCAGTAATATGACAATAATGAACAAAAGATTTACAGAAAGAGAGAAGAGTTAGCACCAAAGCTCTTAAAGGGGGGTGGCACGATCTCGATATTTTGAAGGTATAAATAAAGATGAGATGATAATTCAGTGGGGGAAAGAAGAGTCTTTTAACAAATGGTGCTTGGACAACTGATTATCTACATGCCAAAAAATAAAACTGAATCCCTACCTCATATAAAAAACATAACTCAAGGGTGGTGCCTGTGGCTCAGTGAGTAGGGCGCCGACCCCATATACTAAGGGTGGAGGGTTTGAACCTGGCCCTGGCCAAACTGCAACAAAAAATAGCCGGGTGCTGTGGTGGGTGGTGGGCACCTGTAGTCCGAGCTACTGGGGAGGCTGAGGCAAGAGAATAGCCTAAGCCCAGGAGTTGGAGGTTGCTGTGAGCTGTGTGATGCCACGGCACTCTACCGAGAGCAATAAAATGAGACTGTCTCTACAAAAAAAATAGTAATAATAGTAACTCAAAATGCTGGTGCCGTGGTGCATATCTGTAGTCTAAGATACTCAGGAGACTGAGGCATGTCACTTGAGGCCAGAAATTTGAGGCTACAGTGAACCAGGACTGTGCCTGAAACTAGCTGCTGCACTTCAGCCTGGGCAACATGGTAAGAACCCATCTCAAAACAACAACAAAAACTCCATACAATAAACTAACAAAAAAATCTCAAGATGGATCATAGACCTAATTGTAAGAACTAAAACTCTTAGGAGAAAACACAGGAGTAAATCTGGGTTAAGTAACCAGATTTTTAAGACAAGACACCAAAAGCACAAGCAACAACAACAACAAAATAGATAAATTTAAAACTTTTGTGCTACAAATTATACCCTCAAGAAAATGGAAAGACAACCCAAGAAAGGAAGAAAATATTTGTAAATTACATATCTAATAAGGGTCCACTATCCAGAATATAAAAAGTACACGTATAAACTCAACAATTAAATGGCCACCTAATTCTAAAAGTGGGCAAACGGTGTGAATAGACATTTTTTTCTAAGAAAGATATACAAATGGGCAATAAGCACAAGAAAACATGCTCAACATCATTGGTCATTAGGGAAATAAAAATCAAAACCACGGGGCGGTGCCTGTGGCTCAGTCAGTAGGGCGCCAGCCCCATATACCGAGGATGGTGAGTTCAAACCCGGCCCCGGCCAAACTGCAACCAAAAAATAGCCGGGCGTTGTGGCGGGTGCCTGTAGTCCCAGCTACTCGGGAGGCTGAGGGCAGGAGAATCGCTTAGGCCCAGGAGTTGGAGGTTGCTGTGTGAGGCCACGGCACTCTACTGAGGGCCACAAAGTGAGACTCTGTCTCTACAAAAAAAAAAAAATCAAAACCACAATGAGATATCAGTTTACACCCAGTAAGATGACTAAAATAAAACAGATAATAACATCCATTAGCAAGGATATGGTGAAACTGAAATCCACATACATTACTTACAGGATTACAAAATGGTACAGCCTCTTTGAAAAACAGTTGGACAATTCCTCAAAAATTTGAACAGAGAGTTACTATGTGACTCCAAAATTATACTCTTAAATATATACTGAAGAGAAATCAAAACTTAAGAGTTACTATATGACTGAGCAATTCTACTCTAAGTATAAACCCAAGAGAAATGAAAACAAATGTCCACACAAAAACTTACATCAATTGTTCATAGCAGCATTATTCATAATGGTCAAAAAGTGGAAATAACCCAATGTCCATCAGCTGATGAACAGATAAACAAAATGTGGTATATTCTCATAGTGGAATATTATTCGGCCATACAAAAGAATGAAATACTGAAACAGGTTACAATATAAATGAACCTTGAAGACATTATGCTAAGTTAAAAAACCACATGTTGAATTTTTCCATTTATATTCAATGCCCAGATTAAGACCTAAAAGTAGACTAGTGGCTGTTTAGGAGTCAGGGGAGATGGTAAGGACTGGCATAAGTGGGGAATGGCCGTAAGTGGGCCTGGGCTTTCTTTTAGAGGAAAAATTGTTCTAAAATTACACTGTGGTGATGACTATTCAACCCTGTGAATTAATAATAAACAGTACACTTCAAATTGGTGAGTTGTGTGATATACAAATTCACATTTCAATAAAGTTATTTAAAAAATTTATTTAAAAAAAGTTAGATTTGGGCAGGGCACAGTGGCTCACTCCTATTTTTTTTTTTTCTTTTTTTTTATTGTTGGGGATTCATTGAGGGTACAATAAGCCAGTTACACTGATTGCAATTGTTAGGTAAAGTCCCTCTTGCAATCATGTCTTGCCCCCATAAAGTGTGACACACACTAAGGCCCCACCCTCCTCCCTCCATCCCTCTTTCTGCTTCCCCCCCCCCATAAACTTAATTGTCATTAATTGTCCTCATATCAAGATTGAGTACATAGGATTCATGCTTCTCCATTCTTGTGATGCTTTACTAAGAATAATGTCTTCCACTTCCATCCAGGTTAATACGAAGGATGTAAAGTCTCCATTTTTTTTAATAGCTGAATAGTATTCCATGGTATACATATACCACAGCTTGTTAATCCATTCCTGGGTTGGTGGGCATTTAGGCTGTTTCCACATTTTGGCAATGGTAAATTGAGCTGCCATAAACAGTCTAGTACAAGTGTCCTTATGATAAAAGGATTTTTTTCCTTCTGGGTAGATGCCCAGTAATGGGATTGCAGGATCGAATGGGAGGTCTAGGTTGAGTGCTTTGAGGTTTCTCCATACTTCCTTCCAGAAAGGTTGTACTAGTTTGCAGTCCCACCAGCAGTGTAAAAGTGTTCCCTTCTCTCCACATCCACGCCAGCATCTGCAGTTTTGAGATTTTGAGATGTGGGCCATTCTCACTGGGGTTAGATGATATCTCAGGGTTGTTTTGATTTGCATTTCTCTAATATATAGAGATGATGAACATTTTTTCATATGTTTGTTAGCCATTCGTCTGTCATCTTTAGAGAAAGTTCTATTCATGTCTCTTGCCCATTGATATAAGGGATTGTTGACTTTTTTCATGTGGATTAATTTGAGTTCTCTATAGATCCTGGTTATCAAGCTTTTGTCTGATTGAAAATATGCAAATATCCTTTCCCATTGTGTAGGTTGTCTCTTTGCTTTGGTTATTGTGTCCTTAGCTGTACAGAAGCTTTTCAGTTTAATGAAGTCCCATTTGTTTATTTTTGATGTTGTTGCAATTGCCATGGCAGTCTTCTTCATGAAGTCTTCCCCCAGGCCAATATCTTCCAGTGTTTTTCCTATGCTTTCTTTGAGGATTTTTATTGTTTCATGCCTTAAATTTAAGTCCTTTATCCATCTTGAATCAATTTTTGTGAGTGGGGAAAGGTGTGGGTCCAGTTTCAGTCTTTTACATGTAGTTCTCCCAACACCATTTATTGAATAGGGAGTCTTTCCCCCAAGGTAAGTTCTTGTTTGGTTTATCAAAGATTAGGTGGTTGTAAGATGTTAGTTTCATTTCTTGGTGTTCAATTCGATTCCAAGTGTCTATGTCTCTGTTTTTGTGCCAGTACCATGCTGTCTTGAGCACTATGGCTTTGTAGTACAGACTAAAATCTGGTATGCTGACGCCCCCAGCTTTATTTTTGTTACTAAGAACTGCCTTAGCTATACGGGGTTTTTTCCGGTTCCATACAAAACGCAGAATCATTTTTTCCAAATCTTGAAAGTACGATGTAGATACTTTGATAGGAATGGCATTGAATAGGTAGATAGCTTTGGGAAGTATAGACATTTTAACAATGTTGATTCTTCCCATCCATGAGCATGGTATGTTCTTCCATTTGTTAATATCCTCTGCTATTTCCTTTCTGAGGATTTCATAGTTTTCTTTATAGAGGTCTGTCACCTCCTTCATTAGGTATATTCCTAGGTATTTCATTTTCTTTGAAACTATGGTGAAGGGAGTTGTGTCCTTAATTAGCTTCTCATCTTGACTGTTATTGGTGTATACAAAAGCTACTGACTTGTGGACATTGATTTTATATCCTGAAACATTACTGTATTTTTTGATGACTTCTAGGAGTCTTGTGGTTGAGTCTTTGGGGTTCTCTAAGTATAAGATCATGTCGTCAGCAAAGAGGGAGAGTTTGACCTCCTCTGCTCCCATTTGGATTCCCTTTATTTCCTTGTCTTGCCTAATTGTATTGGCTAGAACTTCCAGCACTACGTTGAATAGTAAAGGTGACAGAGGACAACCTTGTCTGGTTCCAGTTCTAAGAGGAAAAGCTTTCAGTTTTACTCCATTCAGTAAAATATTGGCTGTGGGTTTGTCATAGATAGCTTCAATCAGTTTTAGAAATGTGCCACCTATGCCTATACTCTTCAGTGTTCTAATTAGAAAAGGATGCTGGATTTTATCAAATGCTTTTTCTGCATCTATTGAGAGGATCATGTGATCTTTATTTTTGCCTCTGTTAATATGGTGGATAACGTTTATAGACTTGCGTATGTTAAACCAGCCTTGCATCCCTGGGATGAAGCCTACTTGATCATGATGAATGACTTTTTTGATGATAAGCTGTAATCTATTGGCTAGGATTTTGTTGAGAATTTTTGCGTCTATGTTCATGAGTGAGATTGGTCTGAAATTCTCCTTTTTGTTTGGGTCTTTTCCTGGTTTTGGTATCAGGGTGATGTTTGCTTCATAGAATGTGTTGGGGAAGATTCCTTCTTCCTCAGTTTTTTGGAATAATTTCTGCAGTACAGGAATAAGCTCTTCCTTGAAGGTTTGATAGAATTCTGGAGTGAAGCCATCTGGACCAGGGCATTTTTTAGTTGGAAGCTTTTTTATTGTTTCTTTGATCTCAGTGCTTGAAATTGGTCTGTTCAGGAGGTCTATTTCTTCCTGGCTAAGTCTAGGGAGAGGGTGTGATTCCAAATATTGATCCATTTCCTTCACATTGTCACATTTCTGGGCATAGAGTTTCTGGTAGTATTCAGAGATGATCTCTTGTATCTCTGTGGGATCAGTTGTTATTTCCCCTTTATCGTTTCTGATTGAGGTTATTAGAGATTTTACTTTTCTATTTCTAGTTAGTCTGGCTAATGGTTTATCTATTTTATTTATTTTTTCAAAAAACCAACTCCTTGTTTCATTAATTTTCTGAATGATTCTTTTGTTTTCAATTTCATTGATCTCTGATTTGATTTTGGATATTTCTTTTCTTCTACTGAGTTTAGGCTTAGATTGTTCTTCTTTTTCCAATTCCATAAGATCTCTTGTGAGATTGTTGATGTGCTCTCTTTCTGTTTTTCGAATGTAGGCATCTAAAGCGAGGAATTTTCCTCTCAAAACTGCTTTTGCAGTATCCCACAGGTTTTGGTAGCTTGTGTCTTCATTGTTGTTATGCTCAAGGAAGTTAATGATTTCCTGTTTTATTTCTTCCTTCACCCATCTGTTATTCAACAGAAGATTGTTTAATTTCCATGCCTTTGGGTGGGCTTGAGCATTTTTGTTAGAGTTGAGTTCCACCTTTAGTGCCTTATGGTCTGAAAAGATACAAGGTAAAATTTCAATTCTTCTGATTCTGTTGATATTTGTTTTGTGTCCCAGGATATGATCAATTTTGGAGAATGTTCCATAGGGTGGTGAGAAGAATGTATATTCTTTATCTTTGGGGTGGAGTGTTCTATATGCATCTATCAAGCATAGTTGTTCTAGGGTCTCATTTAAATCTCTTACATCTTTGTTTAATTTCTGTTTAGAGGATCTGTCCAGCTCTGTAAGAGGTGTGTTAAAGTCCCCTGTTATGATGGTATTATCAGATATCATATTGCTCAGACTGAGTAAGGTCTGCTTCAAGAATCTGGGAGCATTTAAATTGGGTGCATAAATATTTAGAATGGAAATGTCTTCTTGTTGTAGTTTTCCCTTGACCAATATAAAGTGACCATCTTTGTCTTTTTTGACTTTAGTTGCTTTAAATCCACATGTATCTGAAAATAAGATTGCAACTCCTCTTTTCTTCTGAATTCCGTTTGCCTGAAAAATTGTCTTCCAACCCTTGACTCGGAGCTTTAATTTGTGTTTTGAGGCCAGGTGTGTTTCTTGCAGACAGCAAATGGATGGCTTGTGTTTTTTAATCCAGTCAGCCAATCTATGTCTCTTCAGTGGGGAATTCAGGCCATTAACATTTATTGAGATAATTGATAAGTGTGGTAGTATTCTATTCGTCTTATTTGGTGAGAGTCCATTGCTTAATTTTATCTTTTGCATCAGTGTGGAGGTTAGGTTTTGTCCTTTGATTTCTGAGTTCTTACTTTGCTGCTGATCCATTGTGGTGGTCAGTGTGCAGAACAGGTTGAAGTATTTCCTGTAGAGCTGGTCTTGTTGTGGCGAATTTCCTCAATGTTTGTATATCCGTAAATGATTTGATTTCTCCGTCAATTCTGAAGCTTAGCTTAGCAGGGTACAGAATTCTGGGCTGAAAATTGTTCTGTTTAAGTAGATTAAAGGTAGATGACCATTGTCTTCTTGCTTGGAAAGTTTCATTAGAGAAGTCTGCGGTCACTCTGATGGATTTGCCCCTGTAGGTCAACTGGCGCTTACTCCTGGCAGCTTGCAGAATCTTTTCTTTTGTCTTGACTTTGGACAGGTTCATCACAATGTGTCTTGGAGAAGCTCGGTTAGACTTGAGGCGACCCGGGGTCCAATAGCCCTCTGAAAGCAGTGTGTCAGACTCTTTGGTGATGTTTGGGAAATTTTCTTTTATAATATTCTCTAGTATGGCTTCCATTCCTCTGGGGCATTCTTCTTCCCCTTCTGGAATTCCTATAACTCGTATGTTGGAACGCTTCATAAAGTCCCATAATTCTGACAGTGAACGTTCTGCTTTCTCTCTCTTCTTTTCTGCCTCTTTTACTGTCTGAGTTATCTCAAGAACTTTGTCTTCTACCTCTGAAATTCTTTCTTCTGCATGGTCTAACCTGTTGCTGATACTTTCCATTGTATCTTTAAGTTCCCTAATTGACTGTTTCAGTTCCTTCAGGTCTGCTATATCCTTTTTATATTCTTCATATCGTTCATCTCTTATTTGATTCTGTTTTTGGATTTCCTTTTGGTTATTTTCCACTTTATTAGCAATTTCCTTCATTGTTTCCATCATTTCTTTCATTGTTTTCAACATGTGTATTCTAAATTCCCTTTCTGTCATTCCTAACATTTCTATACTGGTGGAATCATCTGCAGTAGCTACCTCATGGTCCCTTGGTGGGGTTGTTCTAGACTGGTTCTTCATGTTGCCTGGAGTTTTCTGCTGATTCTTCCTCATGAGTGATTTCTTTTATCTGTTTCCTTGCCCTAATTTTCCTTTCACTTCCTCTTGCTCTTTAAGTTCTTGTGCCTGTGGACTAAGGGTTATAGGACCAGAAGGGTGAGAAGGTTGAAGAGCAAAAAAAGGGGATGAAAGAAAGGAGGACCGAGTGATAAGAAAAAAAGAAAGATAGAGAAAGGAGAGGGGGTGGGTATAAGGAATATTGACAAAAAGAAGAGAGGCACAGAAAGAGGGAGACAGGGCAATATAGGTGTACAGTAGGGTACTTTGACACAGCCTTAAAAAACCCCACCTTCTGGGGGTGCCCAGTTGCGTGGTTCCCTTGAGGTCAGCAGCTCTTTGCTAACCTGATCAGACACAGTACCCCACCTCCACCAAGTAGAGAGGAAAGACAAAAATGCTTTAAATCAAACCAAAAGAAGCAAACAGAAAACTTTACGGGGATAAAATTGGGTGAAAAACCAAATTATATCGGTAGAAACACTAGCAAAAATGAAGTTGAAGTTATTAAAAAAGGCAGCAATGGGAAATTATAATTAAACTAGGAAAATTGAGAAAGAAAAAGGGATCTGTGTGGAAAAGATTGAAATTAAAAAAACAAAAGAACATCAGCAACGTCAAAATAAACAAACAAAAAAAACAACCAAACCAAAAACAAAAAGAAGAAAAAAATACACAACCAAAAACAAAGCAGTTTGTATATGTTATTGAATATTGTCTGGGCAACACGTGGTCTTCTGGGGTATGAGATGTTAGTCACAGTTCTGATACGACTGGAGGCTGCTGATTTCTCAAACCCCAGCAGGTAGACACCCTAAATCTCTCTTCAGCCTACTTAAAAGGCACTTTGAACTTGTAAACTTGCTGAGCAGAAGCTTTCCCAGCTTTCTCGCTGGAATCGCTGCTGAAGTGGCTATGCACTTACTCAGTGTGCCAAAACCGATCTCACTCTGCCCCTGAGGGTTAGGGCTGCAAGGCGGCTCAGACCCCACCCTTAGGCTACTTGGTTGCTGGGTTACCAGCTCCCACCCGTTTCTAGCTCTGCGACCCTGAGGGCAGAGCTTGCCGGGGCAGATCACTGACAATGGATCCGTGTGACCCACCGCCAAACACTATCAGCTCCGTCTGGCTCAGCGGCTCAGATTGGGGCCCTAGACAACGGCCAAAGTTCTCCGCACTCCCGCTCAGGCCTTCCCCAAGGCAGTTCAACTCAGTGCCAAGTCCAAGGACATCAAAACAGTTCACAGGTAAGGCCTTTCTGGTTTGCAGTCTCGCTGCTACTGAACTTACAGTTGTGGGCGGGTTTAGACGGATTGAACACACGCGACCACTTGCCGGCTTTCCACTGTTTTAGTCCTCCTCTTGGGGTCCAGAAGTCTCTCGCTGACTCCCTGTATTTTCATAGGAGTGATGATAGGCAGTTCCCACCAGCCAGAGATGCCTGGAGTCCTATCTCCCCAGACTCACGGTGCCCAGATGCAAGGAAGCTGTTACTTGGCTGCCATCTTGCTCCGCCTCCCTCAAGGCCATTTTTCGGCTCACTCCTATTAATCCCAGCACTTAGGGGGCCAAGGTGGGTGGATTGACTTAGCTCACCGGTTCGAGACCAGCCTGAACCAGAGTGAGACCTCATCCGTAAAAATAGCCAGGCATTGTGGCGGGCACCTGTAGTCCCAGCCACTTTGGAGGCTGAGGCAAGAGAATTGCTTGAGCCCAAGAGTTTGAGGTCGCTGTGAGCTATGATGCCACAGCACTCTACCAAGGGAAACAAAGTGAGACTCTGTCTCAAAAAAAAAAAAAAAAAAAAAAAAAAAAAATGCATAGCTTTGCTGGGCGCAGTGGCTTATGCCTGTAATCCTAACACTCTGGGAGGCTGTGGTGGGTGGGCTGCTTGAGCTCATGAGTTTGAGACGAGCCTAAGCAAGAGTGAGAACCCGTATCTAAAAAATATCCGGGTGTCATGGTGGGCGCCTGTAGTCCCAGCTACTTGGGAGGCTGAGGCAAGAGAATCACTGAGCCCAAGAGTTTGAGGTTGCTGTGAGCTATGATGCCACAGTACTCTACCAGGGGCAAGAAAGTGAGACTCTGTCTCAAAAAGAAAAAAGAAAAAAAGCAAGATTTCCAGTAATGGAAGGCTAAATTATTCAGGTTAATTTCACCCACGAAGGACAACTAAAAACTTATATATGTTAATTCTACAAATATTTATAGAGCATACACCAAGTTCATAGAACTGTTTTAGGCAATGAAATAGAAAAATGATTTCCCTAAAAACAGTGAAAAGCTGACAAGATGGTGAGAAATACCTGATAAAAATCCAGAGGGCAAGAAAAATAAACAATGCATGATCAGCAGGCAAGCCACTCTTGCCTATAGGACATCTGCCAAATAGAAGGAATCAGTTCCAAAAGTTAAGCCACTCCTTTAGTAGCTTCCTGGAATTAAGATCATAAAAGTAAACCTCTGGGCCCATGGAAAGTAAGGAATCTAATAAACTAATAAATTCCACCACCTGCCATCTTCAAAGCTGAGAACTTGTAGGGCTACATTGTTAGGTAGGAGTAAACCAAACTGTATTCTAGCACTGAGTCTTCTGGATGATCCAGGAACAATAGGACTTCAACTGACCTGGATTAATGGAAGGCCTGGACTGGTAGCACAGCCCTTTAGAAGGTGCACGGCAGAAGCAATGAAAACCCTATCTAGAGAAAGGTATCTACCCTAGACCTCAAGATTATTTTCTCAAATATGTTCTCAAATATAACACCCAATAAAAACTAGACACACACACAAAAAAAGACATCATAAGTTAGAAATAGTAAAACAGCCCGTAGAAAGAGACCCACAAAGACTTAAAGTACTAGAAATATTAGTTATAGACAGCAAAATAAAATGCTAATGAAGTTTAAAACTAAAAAACAAGCTTGAGAATATCAGTTGGAAATAAGAAACTAAAACGTGATATAGTAGACTTTAAAAAGACCTTCTGGAAGATAAAAGTATAATACAACAATGAAAAATACAAGAAATGAATTTAAGAATTCTTCTATCAGATTATTCACAGCTAAAGAAAGAAGTAGTGAAGTAGTGAACTAGAAAATAACTCTAAAGAATTATTCAGAATATGATAGAGGGAGACTAATAGATGAAAAATAGAAAGGGTGCCAAAATAAAGTATACACATTTTAAGAATGGAAAGAATTGAATTAAAATTGTAATCTTCAGCCAGGTGCAGTGGCTCATGCCTATAATCCTAGCACTCTGGAGGGCCAAGGTGGGTGGATTGCCTGAGCTCAGGAGATCAAGATTGGGCTGATCAAGAGCAAGACAACATTTCTACTAAAAAGAGAAAAAACTAGCCAGGTGTGGTGGTACGCAACTATAGTCCAAGGTTCTCGGGAGGCTGAGGAAAGAGGATTGCTTCAGCCCAGGAGTTTAAGGTTGCTGAGAACTGTGACGCCATGGCACTCAAGCCTGGGGCAACAGAGTGAGATTCAAAGAAAAAAAAAATCATAATACTCAATACGTACTGATAACAAAAGATTAATATGAGTCATGTTAAGTACTTCTTGTAATTGCAGAAATCAAACGTGACTTGAGTATTACAAATTAAATACAGTTTGTTCCTTTTTTAAATTGTGTATACATTTTCTGGGATCCTCTGTATATGTACATACAAAGAGTAAGAGACAGAAGATACACTGAGAAGATACAATGAATGTTTAAGTTCCAGAAAAAGAGGCATGTACAATATTAGAAGAGATAAAGGCCAGATTTTTACAAATTGAATGAAAGACACTTAATCTATACATTCAAAATGCCCTCAATCTCAAGCAGAATAAATAAAAAGAAATTCATGCTTAGATGTGATAGTAAAACTGAAGAAAATCAGAGGGAAAAAACATCTTAAGCGCGGACAAGAAATTTAGATTATTGTATCTTCAAAAAGTGAGACTGACATAGGACTTGACTATACAACAATGGAAGACAGAAGACAAAGTAAAGATGATTTCCCATGAAGTGAAATCCAGTGCCAATCTAGACTCTTCTACTAAAACCATTCTCCAAGAAGAAAGGAGAAATACAGATTTTTCAGGTAAACAAAGACCTGCACTAAAGTCTAAAGGGGAAAACAGTCACAGGCGGAAAGTCACAACTACAGAAAGTGGTAAATCTATATTCACCTTGAACACATAAAAAAAGTAGGAAAGAAAAAAAACAGCACATAGAACAACAACAAAAAAAGCACATACAAACCACTGCTAACATATACTATAGATGTCACTACATACAGGCACTATTGTGGACTCTTCATGTACTTTAATTCATTTAATCTCACAATAACATACAAAGTAGGAGGTATACTAGTCTGATATTAAGGGAAAAAAATTAAAGCAAAGAGATGTTAAAATATGGCTTATCTGAACAGACTAGGGAGGGGGAAAGCTCTGAATAACTAGCAATGTTCCGTTTCTGGAGCTGGACAGTGGTTATACATAATCATACTACACATTCGCTTTATGCACTTTTCTATGAGTATTATTTCATAATAAAAATTTGTATAAAAAAGGAAAGGAAGTAAATATGGCTAAACAGTAATGAGTGAGGAAGAAAATGGAAATAAAAATAGGTACATATTATTAAATGAAATATAGACATGATCTACATATCTCAGTGTGATTTAACTGCATGTTATTATTAATATGTTTTGAACTTAAAGAATCAATGGCTTGGTTTCAGGATTACATGTATTGCACAATAGAACTAGCATCAACCATATGTAAGCAAAACAAAATAAAGTGATAATTTTCTAAATCTTCCAACTTCTTTGAACCGTCTTTCTCATTATGACAGACAGATATTAGGCAGGTTTTAAGACTTCTCCCCAGAGAATTTATTTAATGTAGAGGAGCTTACCTGATTTCTCAGATAGAGGGAAAAGCCTGGCCAAAAAGAGCTGAATTCGTCCACAGAAGACTGTATTCTGGGATTTAGATAATCTTCGTAGGAGATCTAACAATATAAGGAAATGAATGTTACATAGAAAAGATCATTCTATGTTTATTACAACCATATCTAAGTTTCTTAATCAGTTTGTTGAGAGTATTTTCTTAAAGAACAGTCTTTAAGATGGGGGTAGAAACTACTGCTGCAAAAACATAATTTAAGAAGAAAACAAATTCAGCATGAACAAGATAAACTTTACTGAATTTTTCTGGTTTTCATTATACCCAGAAGAAAAATAGTTTAAAGTGAATGATCAATTTTAATAAATCGGATTGTTACTTAAAAATGAAGATAATCAGATGCTGTGGCTCATGCCTATATCCTGGCACTGACTGGAGTAGAGGCTGAGGCAGGTAGATTGCTGGAAACCACGAGTTTTGAGACTAGCCTGGGCAAGTGATCCTACGGCCTCAGCCTTTGAGAACATTAGGATTATAGGTATGAGCCACCATACTCGGCCTCTGGCCATATATACATTTAAAGAAAAAAAAAACTCAATTAGCACAGAATTACTTACCATTGCACATACGTAGTAAATAATTTTTCCCAGCAGAATAGAATGTATTCTAAAATCAAGACAGAACTTATTACTATTCTTTAGAAGTTATTCCCACACTCTTCAATAATAAGTCACAGGAAGTAAAATGTTAAAAAATTAACATGCGCTGAGTATCTACTATGCCACTTTCACTTTCTTTTTAACAAATAACATTTTCAATGAAATAAAATATTTTCAGATAGAAAACATGACACTGTTTTAAACACGTCAAAGTATAAATTTTCAAGTTAATTTTTACTACTCAATCAAATTTTGTACTTCAAGGATTTCTCTACATGTGGTTTCCAGGCAAGCACAATATATGAATAATTCTTTCTCAGAGACAAACTTTTTGGCAATCAGCAATATTAGAAATATAAGAAAAAAAATCTACCCTCAGAACTTTGAATCTATAGAAAGATAACATTAGCAGGAAAAGAAATTAAGTTACTTACTGATTTCCAAGTAGCAACATTTTTTTCCACAAAAGTGAATATTGTATCACATTGATCCAAAGGAAGACAATCCAAAACATCTCCCAACAATACAAAAGGCGTAGATGCGGTACAAATACCTTCAAGTGGAGCACAAGCCAATTTAAACGTTTAAAAAGCTGTAGAGTAAAACAATCTTTGAAAAATAATTCTGAAGAATATCTTAGTACACTTTGTCACTCATAACAAGGCTAGGACACATTTAAGTAATTTTTGATATGTAATGATGATAATGTAATAATTCTTGACAACATCTAGAGCATTTACTATATGTCAGGCACACCAAGTGCTTTATGTACAGGAACACATTTAATCTTATAGCCCTATGAGGAAGATCACATAATTATCCTCATTTTACAGAACGGGCAACTTGAGACACAGGTTAAATAAGTTGGCCAAGATCACAGAGCCAGTAAGTGGCAGAGCTGGGATACGAACCCAGGCAGTCTGGCTCCACAGTCTCTTTTCTTCACCACTAAGCTATTCAAAAGAATATAATGCAGCCAATGGTTATCACGACTATAATAACTCGGAAAAATGCTTATGATACAATGTTAAGTAAAAAAGGCAATGAAACAATTTTTAAAAATGACTTGAGAAACTAAACCATTATACCAAAATGAGTGGTAGTTTTTAAAAGTAGAGGAATTATGACTAGTATTTTCCCTTACTTCATTTCCACATGTTCTATAATGTTGCTAAATTGTCTTTGCAATTTGTTATCAAAAAAGATAACAAAAAGGCTTAACATTGATTTCAACTATGATTTAATATTTACAGTAACAGTATTGTTTCAGGGGGAAGAATGGCAAAGTAAAAAGTTACTGTTTACCTCTCAAGTCAAAGTTATTAGAGAACAATAATAAATTAAAGATTTTTCTGGAGAAATGGTCATTTAGATCAGCAAGAAATGCTTTGATATCCCTACTCATTCTTCTATTTTAAGGTAATGGGTACTAACAAATACTCGACAGTGTTTAAGAAAAGTAGTCAATTAAGCATGTTATGGGGGCATGGGGAGGAATCTAGGGATACCACAGAAAGTTGAGAAAAAGGAAATAATACATCCAGCTCTACTCTGCATTAGTAAGATCACATCTGGAATGTGATGTGAGGGATACTGCCTAAGAGTCAGTGGGTGGAATGAAGCAGCAGATTCCAACTCAACATAAAGGAAACCTTCTGATGATCAGAACTAACAGGGTGCAAATTGTGAGCTCCATTGATGGGCATGATCCAGCAGAGGCTAGACGATCACTCCTGATGATGTTAGAGCAGAGAGGCAGGCTAAACCAGGGATGAGACTAGACTAGATGACCTCCTAAGTCTCTAATATCATTTACATTTTGTGATTTTATATATCTTACATATCTGAGAGATCTGAGAGGCACACTCTGCCTTTAATTGCAATTTAGTCTGACATTAAGTGAGCTCACATTCAATAATTACAGAAATTAAAAAAATTAACTAGATTTTACTGCCAAAGATTCTGAGTCAGCAGAACCAAAATTTAACTGCCAAAGATTCTGAGTCAGCAGAACCAAATTTTAATTGCCAGAGATTCTGAGTAAGTAGAACCAAGGTCTAGGAATCTCATTTAAAAATAGATTCGCTAATGGTTCTAATGAGCTGGCAGGTGCAGAACCACTATATGATTCACCAGAATTTTCACAATCTGTGTTCCAGCTTCTGCACCAATGTCTCTGCTTACCTTATCTTTGGCCACAGATACCCCTCATCAGTTCCGAGACACCATGCTTTGTTCATCCTTCTATGTTTTTCTCTGCCTAAAGTCTTCCTCTTCTTTGTCATATCTTTCAAAGCACAGAGTAAATTTCAGCTCATCTAGAAAATTCCCTGTTATCTTTGACTAGGCCACCTCATCTATGCTTCTGAAGCGCACTGTACATTAATCTACTGAAGCATTTGGCATACCCTAATTACCTTTGTATTATAGACTTTTAAGGGGTAGGCATTTTTATATGTTTTAAACCAGCAAAGTGTCTGACACTGAATAAACTTGCCAAATTGAATTTAAGAAAACATATTTATGGACAATTTGAAAACATGTCACATAAATAAACAATAATAATCTCTTGCAAGAAGAAATTTATCCCTAAAACAAAAATAAGCATTTAAGTTTTTATTTATAAGTCTTTATTTATAGTTTAAGTTCATAAGTACTCCTTTCTCAACCAAAAGTTCTAAATATGTAAGTTCTTATGTTAAAAAAACTTCATGTGTTAAGAACATCCTTACAAGAGTAACATATCAAATTGATTGATGAACTAAGTAAACATTGACAGGAACTGGGAGTGGCAGGGTGGGATAGTGATCTCTCAAAACTATCCCACACTGCCACTCCCCCTTTTTAACAGGCCCCTGCCTAGTTTTCTGCTGGCAGTCTCCCTTTGCGATTATTCTCCCATAGCTGCTCTTTACCATGGTATACAAACCCCTTTACAAATGACTCTAATCTACCCCTCCCTGCTTCTTTCCTAAGTGTTCTCATTATTCTCTCTCCCTCCTGCTCCACACGGTTTTCTAGCCATTCTGAACTTGGTCTTTGTATAGCTATTCCCTTCTCAGTTTCTGTCTGAAAAACTCTTCATTCCTCCTGTCGCACCTCTCATACACTTCATCATGTTTAAGTCTTTCTTGACTCCTTTAGACTCAAGTTTACAGTCACTTTTATTCTATTCTCTCCAACCATGCTTCACTCCCACTTCAGCCACAGTAAGACATGCATCTATCTGTTTCCTCTATTAGCTCCTTATGTGTGATGAATATGATTTATTAACATTTGATCTCTTAGTCCTCGTTCAGTGCCAGGCACACAGTAGAGGCTCAATAAATATTTATTGAATGAACGAAACAACTGGAGAACAAAGAAAGTGCCAAAATGTACACTGAATAGTAGAGAAGAGAAATAAGTGTAAACTAATTTTTTAAATTATTTTTTATTAAATCATTAACTTTGTACATTGATGCATTTGTGGGGTTCAGGGTACTGCTCTAACGTAAACTAATTTGATTGAGACAACTTCTTGGCAAAGGTGAGTAAGGCAGAACTTGAAGAATAAAATAAGATGGAGAGATATGGGGAGAAGAAGTTTGAAATATAGCATGTCATATCCAAGATAACTTTAAAAAAAAGAACAAAACCATACTTACCTTCAGTTACTCCCCCAATAGCAAGAGAAATAATAGCTAAAACGTTTTCACATGATGAATGATTTATCTACCAACAGAGGAGAAACAATTTAAGGGCAAGAGTTCAGACTAATTTGATAACAATAAAAACATTGAACAGATATGGAATAAAAATATTTCTTTTAGAAGATAAAATGATTTTCTAGGATGAAAATATAAAAAGAAAGCAGTAGTGTAGAGAATCAATAATTGCAGATGTGAAGTAATAAGTGACTCACTCAAAATCCAATGGTCTCAGGAAAATGATTACATTAGTGTGATTAAAGCTATAAGCTATTCAAATACAAAAGTGCTGAGGCCATAACTCAGTGGCACAGGGCAGGGGTGGGGCCGGGGGAATTAATGTACTGGCACATCAGTATGTCTGAGGGAGGATCTTAATGCCATGTAAAAGGGAGGTATCACAATAAGCAGCATTTATTGAATTTTCATTCACTGTTTTACACAACACTGAGAACGGCATTTTCCATGCTTAGAAATGAAACTGAAACTCAGAAAAGCAAAATAACTTGCCCAATGCCTCCCAATAAAAAACTAAGTCCAGAGAAAGGCAAAGAATCATTTTTGATCTAGAATTATCTCAGAGCAAGGGACACTGCATTATGGGCATCAGAAGAGAATACAGTTTTTGAAGACCCCATCTCAGTTTGACAAAGAATGAATGGTTGAAAATCTTCCTTTCATTCAGGTGCCCTACTCAATTTATTTATTGGTGAATAAATTCAGATTTTTCATGTTCTCTATGGACAATAGAGAGGCCTTATTTACAGATTCTTACTGATGACGAGGATGCCATAGGAAAATAAGAGCATGGAATCCTAGCTCCTAAGCTCAATATTTTTGGATTTTATCTTTCGTGCCATTATAGGACTTGACTGTTTACACAGCAAATTGAGAGAGCCCAGCTTCAACCTCTAGATCTTGCTAAGACCTCATGTCAACTTTTCTTATCTCACTTGGAGAGAGCTCTCTCCATTTATTAAATCAAACCCTGAAATTGCACCTGTTCTGTCAAAACTCTTATAGTATCATTACTCAGTTTTCACAAGGTAGCAAGCTTACTCTAGGGGAAAAAAAAACACAACAAATTTTAAAATATCCACTCTAAGAATAAAAGCATTTTTAAAATAACATGGTTTATTAATTTGTGAGCAAAATTTCAACAATACAGAAACAAGAAATTTCAACAATACAGAAAAAGCATACTTACAATTTCTTCTTCTAGAACACCTCTGAAAGCTTGATCAAGGGTACATTTTTTTTCATTTTCACTATTAAAAAGAAAAGGCAACCTCATTTTTTAAACAGCCCAGGGTAAATATAAAGATTTGGGCAAGTATTTTCCATAGATATCAATGCCTTACCTGCCAGGTAATTGGCTGAAGGTACTCAGTAATGGCTTGATATTTTTGTTGTTCAAGGCCTCTCTGGTAGACTTCTAGAAAAATGAACATGGCAAATAATTGGAAAAGATTTTGCTTATTATTAACTGAAAAACATATCCTTTATTGACAATATATGTTCTAACTAAAAAATGTTTATGCCTGGGAAAAATTACTTATCAGTCATTCTCCTGGGTAATCCTTATTCCAAATGTCACTTGATGCTACAGATCTTCACTTTATATACAGCAAAAGCTTCCCACATAGACTTTTCACCCTAGGTTTTTCCTCCTATTATTTTTTAAAATATCACCTTCAAGAGAGTATTCTGCATTAAAAAAAAAATACCTCCAAATGGCTCCTTATTTACACATTTCGGTTTTGAAGTTTCATAGCTCCTTCAAGGTCCTTGAGTTATCCCACTCAATCTCTACAACTTTATTTCCTATTACTCCCTAACACATCCCTTGCACTAAACTCTAAACATTTTCATCATTTTCTTTTTTGATTTTTTTCTGAAGCAGAGTCTCTTGCCCAGGCTACAGTGCCATGGCATCAGTCTATCTCACGGCAACCTCAAACTCCTGGGTTCAGGTGAGCCTGCCTCAGCTTCCCGAGTAGGTAGGATACAGGAAGTCCCCACAAGGCCAAGCTATTTTCTGTTTTTAGTAGAGACAGGGTCTTGCTCTTGTTCAGGCTGGTCTTGAATTCTTGAGCTTCAGCAATCCTGCCACAGCCTCCCAGAGTGCTAGGATTACAGGCATGAGCCACCGTGCCTGGTCTTTCATCGTTTTCTGTCAAGCTCATTCTAGTGTATTCACACATTCAGGGTGTTTTTCCCACCTGCTCATCCAAATTCTATCCATTGTCCCAGACCCACTTAAGTCCTACCTTCCCTTAGAATTTTAATCACTGCAGTTCCTGACACATAAGGGCCTGCTAATTGTCTTAAAGTAGTCATAAGTTAAAGACAAAAACATTGCAAAATCATTCATTCTGTGAAAATTCACATAAGAAAGTCATCTTATTACCTCACAGGAGTTAAATATATAGTGGAAATGTCCATTCCTGACTCTGCCACTAAGAGGCTGAATAACTTGAGGCCTATCCCTTTATCTCTTTGTGTTTATTTCTCTGGCCTTAAATGCCTTTTCCTTAAATAAGAGGTTGGCTGTAGATCCTACTACCAGCAGAAGCAGTGGTGGCATCATCTGGGAACTTGCTAGAAACACAGAATCTAAGGCCCCATTCCATAATACTGAACTAAATTCTGAATTTGGCAAGATTTCCAGGTAATCTCACCGCACACTGAAAGCACTGGAATAGATGATCTCCAATTAAATGGTCCCTTTTCAGGGCTAATGTGATCTTGAATATTCTTTTTTTAGCTGGGACTACAGGCGCCCGCCACAAGGCCCGGCTTTTTTTTTTTTTTTCTTCTGTTGTTGTTGCAATTTGGCCGGGGCCGGGTTTGAACCCACCACCCTTGGTATACGGGGCCGGCGCCCTACTCACTGAGCCACAGGTGCCGCCCTTGAACTTGAATATTCCTACAGTTACTCTCTTTTTTTTCTTCTTCCTTTCAGTTTTTGGCTGGGGCCGGGCTTGAACCCGCCACCTCCGGTATATGGGGCGGGTGCCCTACTCTTTGAGCCACAGGTGCCGCCCTCTTAACAGTTACTCTTAACAAAATTTCAATGTAGCAAAATGCATACGAAGAAAACCATTCTGACGACATAAGATACAATGCGTCAAAAAACAAACCACTGTATGAGAAAAATACCTGCAAAGGAGAAAACTGACTACAAAGAATCAATTTTCTTTCACAGAATTTTCATTCTAGCATCACTGTAACAACCTATCCAAATGGTTGATCACGCACGGGAATGTTGGTGTAAATGCTACAGACGAAAACAAACTACTCGGAACAGTGTTCTTCAAACGTACGTCACTGTGATGGGCAACAAAAAGAATAACAGGTCCGAAGTCAGAAAAACCAGTTAAGTCAGTCACTTAACTTTTGGGGCGTGTCAGTTTCAATCTCATGCGTCAAGAAAAATAAAACTTAGTCTACTTCATAATGCTAAGTGTTATAGTTACATGAGCTAACAATAAGCCGTTTCCCGCTTAAAAAGAACCTCCGTATGTATCCATTAGAGGGGAGATACTGAGGGTGAAGGGTTGGCGAGCAGACGGCCGGAACAACCACCTGGCAGTTCACAAGGCGCAGGCAGGAACCAAGTCTCCAGGCTGCAACCACTCCCACCCTGCCCCTTCCTCAGCTCCCCTGCCAGTTCCAGAGACACCTGCCCCGCTGAGCGAGCCCTGGGGCTGGACTGGACCGGAGGCAGTTTGCACATGAGCTGCCCACACCCAGCGCTAAATCTCCCAGAACGCTGGGTCCAGGACCTACCGGCGGGTGGGCGGGTGCGGACAGCGGGGGACTCACGGCAGAGGCAGGTAGTGCGACTTTCCCTGCCCCTCGGCCCCTCTGGACCGGGCCAGGAGCAGGAGCTGCGGCGGACAAACCTCCGCCTCGCTTTGAACCTCAAGGCAAAATGCGAATAATTTCAGGGAGAAGAAGGCAAAGGACAGCGCCAGGCCAGGGCCCCAACCTCCCGTCTACAGCTCACCGTAAACCGCGTCCGCGCTTCGGGCAAACTAAAGAGCGGCGGCGTCGGAGACATCTTCTCGGTTGCGCGTGCCCGCTACTGCGCTGCGGCGCCGGCTGATGACGTCAAACGGGAGCAATGAGCTTGCGGGCTACGCGCGGGGCTAGAGCGGCCTGTGAGGGCAGGGGCTGGTGAGATCGCGGATGGGAACTTTGGTGAGGGCTGAATTTGGGCGGGCATTGGGAATCCTAGTCAGCCAAACAATACTCAGTACAGGTTCTTGGGTAACCCTTGGGGTAAGAGGACTTGGGCCTCGCCCTGTACGTACTGAGCTTCGGGACAGGGAAAGGCTCAACGCGCACTTGCGCCCCGGATGTTTTCCTGGTTTGGGGAAAGCAGGTGAATGGCGGCTGATTACCGCTCAAATGGCAGTTCAAGAAGGTAACCGCTGCCTGGACTCCAAGCAGGTGGGAAAGTGTTGGCAGTAGCAGTGGCGTGGCTCGTTCTCGAAAGCTTCGGAGTTGTGTCGCGTTCCGGATTTGAGTATAAGCCCTGGATCACGGTCCCTGTAGCTCATGAGCTGTCTTCTCTGAAGTAGAAATAATACCTATTTCACAGAGCTGTTGAAAAGCTTGCTTGAGGGCGGCGCCTGTGGCTCAGTGAGGAGGACGCCGGCCCCATATACCTAAGGTGGCGGGTTCAAACCCGGCCCCGGCCAAACCGCAGCAAAAAAATAGCCAGGCATTGTGGCGGGCACCTGTAGTCTCAGCTACTCGTGAGGCTGAGGCAAGAGAATCGCCTAAAACCCAGGAGTTGGAGATTGCTGTGAGCTGTGACGCCAGCGCACTCTACCAAGGGCGATAAAGTGAGACTCTGTCTCTAAAAAAAAAAAAAAAAAGAGGGCGGCGCCTGTGGCTCAACGGAGTAGGGCGCCGACCCCGTATGCCGGAGATGGCAGGCTCAAACCCAGCCCCGGCCAAAAACTGCAAAAAAACAAAAACGAACAAAAAAAAAAAATCTCGCTTGAAATAATGACTGAAGTGTAGATTGTAAAGCAATATAGATGGTGTTTATTATTCCTGTCTTTACCGTTGGAATCAGTTAAATTTGCTGGCATGTATTGGTCTCTAATGAAACAGGAAGACAGGAGGAACGCAGTACTCGGCTCTGATTGGAAAACAGGTGGTGCTGAGTCCAGGGTAAAGGCATCCCTTGCAAAACCATGTTTCCATAACCATTTCTTTTCCTGGGAGTGGCTTGGCCAATAATGAGAAGCCGAGAAGCAAAGTGACCACCATAACTCAGCTGGAGTTAATTGTAGAGAAAAAGCACTTACCCAGACTTGGGGAACTTCCTACCAGCTTTTACTCCCTTCCGCGTGTACTTTGTTCTCTTAGACATCCCATGAAAATACAGGAACTTAAGGAAAAGATACCTGCACAGTCTTGCCTCTAAGTGGGAATTGTGTAATGAAGACTACCTAGAGCATTGCAATCTTTCTTAGAATCAACAGACTCATTCACATTTGATTGTATAATTAAATTTACAGATTGGCAAAATGATTTAATTCAGAAATAGACTTTGTTATCTGATAACTGATGAAACAGGATTATCATATTACAGATGATTATTAATGATCTGGAACACAACCAGAAATAAATACAATTACTTTTTTTATAATTTAAGTGGAAGACCTGGGGGGTTTAATGACTCATTCATTAAAGCCCAATGATTTAGAATTGTATATATCCAGCAAACATTTGTTGGGCATTTTATACACAATGGACAGTATTGGTTGAATGAAAAAATGTATGGAAATGATTAAATGAGCAAAATAATATAGCATAATGCTGTCTTGAACTCAGTGTGGTTGACATTAAAGCAGTGGTTCTCAAACTTCCTAATGCTGCCAGCCTTTAATACAGTTCCTGTGGGTCTCAACCCACAGGTTGAGAACTGCTGTATTAAAAGGAACATAACTACAGTATAAACTTTCTATTATGATTGGTTTAGAATAGATAATAGCTGTAGGGCAGAGAGATTGCTACCATCTGAGGCAGGTAACCATGCAGAAGTTAAGAGTATGAGCTGAACCTTAAAGGATTTCCACAGCTATAGGTAGGAATGGGAGAAGTAAGAAAGACATTCCAAATAGAATGACGTGAACAGAGATATGGAAAGGAGAAAACAGTGAATGCCAACTGTTTACTTTGACTTTAACTTGGGTTCTGGACAGCAATAAGGATGAAAAGTCAAGTGGGAACCATATTTAATGTTTGAGTGGGCACCCCACTCACCCGGCCCCTCCAGGACCGCTGCAAAGCAGAAAGTCCACAAGAGACAGAGCCTCAAGCTATAGCCCTGGGTAGAGTGCTGTGGCCTCACAGCTCACAGATTTAAAAATTGCTTTTACAGTTCCTGTGAAGTTGTAGCCGGCAGTATATGGGGGTAGGGGGAAGAGAAGCTCACTATTTTGCTACTAAAATGAAGGAATACCAGATAGAAAAAAGCAGCCACCTTCGGGGAGTGAAAAGGACTTAGTATTTAATAGGCACTGAGTTTCAAGTAGGGATGATGATAAAAGTTTTGGAGATAGTGGTGATGGTTGCACAACAATGTGAAAAACAATTCCGCTGAGTTCGAAACTTTACTAAATTTTATGTATATGTTACACAAGAAAAAAAAATTGTGGGGGGGGGAGGTTGAGGAACTTTTTCTCTCCAGTTATTTATTTAGCAGCTGAGTAACAATGGGGAGGGACGGCCCACCCCCGCCTCCGTGTCCCAACTCTTCCAGAATCAACATCTCTCCTCAAGCAGGGGAGGGCTTGAGGGGAGAATGCGGGGAGATGAGGCTGATAAAAACAGAGACTTTAGTCGCAGGCTGGGAGGGCAGTGGCAAGAGAGGGTGCCGGGTCACCTGCCCTTTTCTTCCACCCCCAGAAAAGCAGCATGCGGAGCCCGGAGGCTGCCGGACTGCGTGGGAGCGCCCCACTCACCCCGCCCCTCCCGGACCGCCAGCAAAGCAGAAAGTCCACTAGACAGAGCCTCAAGCTATAGCCCTTGGTAGAGTGCTGTAGCGTTACAGCTCACAGCAACCTCCAACTCCTGGGCTTAAGCGAGTCTCCCGCCTCTGCCACCCGAGTAGCTGGGACCACAGGCACCCGCCACAACGCCCGGCTAGTTTTTTGGTTGTAGTTGTTTGGCAGACCCGGGCTGGATTTGAACCCGCCAGCTCTGGTGTGTGTGGCCAGCGCCTTAGCCGCTTGAGCTACAGGCACCACCGAGAAAGAGTTTTTATGACCTTTTTACAAAAGCAATCTGGAGCTGGATAGCTTTTTTTCTTTTCTTTCTTTCTTTTTTTTGAGACAGAGTCTCAAGCTGTTGCCCTTGGTAGAGTGCCGTAGCATCACAGCTCACAGCAACCTCCAACTCCTGGCCTCTGCCTTCCAAGTAGCTGGGACTACCAGCACCCGGCACAACACCCAGCTATTTTTTGGTTGCAGCCATCGTTGTTTTGGGGGCCCAGGGTGGATTCCAACCCGCCAGCTCAGGTGTATGTGGCTGGTGCCTTAGCTGCTTGAGCCACAGGCACAGAGCCGGAAGGTGGATAGCTTAAAAAGGGCAAAGACATCACAGACATCAGTATGATTTTGGACCTGCAAAGTTATAGTCATTAAGTAAGGAGGTATTTTTTAAAAAGATGACAAGTTAATAAATCACTGTAGTAAAATATGTTAGTATTTAGATTCCATTAATAATGTGTATAATTCACAGTGTACTTAATGTGCACTATTGGATATTCTAAATATTTTGTGGTGGGCAATACACCTGTTATGCCCCTTATACACTTACAGAAGCATACACAAAGAGTTCTTGACAGAAGTAATTAGGTTGGGCATGTGGCTCACACCTGTAATCCTAGCACTCTGGGAGGCCTAGGCAAGAAGGTTGGTGAAGTCAGGAGTTTGAGACCAGCCTGAGCAAGAGGAAGACCTTGTTGCAACAAAAAATAGAAAAATTAGCTAGATGTGGTATATGCTAGTAGTCCCATTTACTCAGGAAGCTGAGACAGGAGGATCACTTGAGCCCAGGAATTAGAGGTTTCAATGAGCTACAAAGCTTGGGACTTGAACCCTGGTTAGTCTTAGTATCAAAAGAAAAAAATAATCAACAGAAGTGAGACTACTCAGGGTTCAAGTTCCAAGTTTTGTGTGCTTTATGTTATGCTGTCTAAAGTAATGCACAAGTTTTATTGTATGCTTCCTATGAGTCAAATGCTATTACTTCTACTTACAGCAATACTGTACTTACTATAGCTATAGAAAACTGGTCACATAGCTATAGAAAACTGAGGTTGGGATTTGAGCCTAGCACTAATCCCAAAGCCTTATTTTTCTCAAGTCTTGGAGACTAGCTCTCTGTCACCCAGGCTGGAGGGCACTGGCTTGATCATAGCTCACTATAGCCTATTCTGCCTCAGCCTCTCAGATATCCAGGACTATAGGTGTGTGTCTCCATGCCTGGCTAATTTATTTTTTAGAGATAGGGGCTCACTATGTTGCCCAGGATGGTCTCGAAATCCAGGACTCAAGTAATCTTCCCACCTTAGCTTCGCAAGTAGCTGGGACTATGGGCATAAGCCATTGTACCTAGCCCTATTTTTTCTCAAGTCTTAACTGTTGAATCTTTACCAAGTTATAGGTCTTATAAATTATTTCCTTACAATTGGATAAGGATGAGGACCTCATTGTAATTCATAACTTGAAAAAGTATGGTATAATATTCAGAGGGCAGACATCCAATAACATGTAACCTTTTTAGTTATATTTATTTATTTATTTTTATTTGTATTTATTTTTTTGAGACAGAGTCTCATTATGTTGCCCTCGGTAGAGTGCCATGGTGTTACAGCTCACAGCAACCTCCAACTCTTGGGCTTAAGCAATTCTCTTTCTTGCCTCAGCCTCCCAAGTAGCTGGGACTACAGGTGCCCACCACAATGCCTGGCTATTTTTTTTTTATTAAATCATAGCTGTGTACATTAATGTGATCATGGGGCACCATACACTGGTTTTATAGACCGTTTGACACATTTTCATCACACTGGTTAACATAGCCTTCCGGGCATTTTCTTAGTTATTGTGTTAAGACATTTATATTCTGCATTTACTAAGTTTCACATGTACCCTTGTAAGATGCACCGCAGGTGTAATTCTACCAATCACCCTCCCTCTGCACATCCTCCCCCCTTCTTCCCCTCCTTCTCCCCCTTCCCCCTATTCTTAGGTTATAACTGGGTTATAGCTTTCATGTGAAAGCCATAAATTAGTTTCAGAGTAGGGCTGAGTACATTGAATACTTTTTCTTCCATTCTTGAGATACTTTACTAAGAAGAATATGTTCCAGCTCCATTCATGTAAACATGAAAGAGGTAAAGTCTCCATCTTTCTTTAAGGCTGCATAATATGCCTGGCTATTTTTTTTAGTTGTAGTTGTCATTGTTTGGTAGGCCCAGGCTGGGTTCCAGAGTATGTGGCTGGTGCCCTAGCTGCTGAGCTACAGGCACCGAGCCCTTATTTATATTTATTGAGTACCTGTTTGCCCTTATTTATATTTGTTGTACAGCCGTTTTTTCTTTCTTTCTTTTTTTTGGGGGGGGGGACAGAGTCTCACTCTGTCACCCTGAGTAGAGTGCCATGGCATCATCATAGATCACAGTGACCTCAAACTCTTTCCTCTTGCCTCAGCCTCCAGATTAATAGGGACTACAGGAGCTCACCACTAAGCCTAGCTAGTTTTTCTTTTTCTTTTTCTTTCTTTCTTTTTTTTTTTTTTAGTGGACATGGGGTCTTGCTCTTGCTCAAGCTGGTCTCAAACTCCTGAGCTCAAGCGATCCATCCACCTTCACCTCTAAGAGTGTTAGGATTACAGGCGTGAGCCACCTTGCCTGGCCCCAGCAAACTTTACATAAAACTTGACAAGCTGATTATAGAATTCACATAGGCATGCAAAGGGCCTAAAAGAGCTAAAATAATCTTGAAGAAGAATAAAGTAACAGGATTTACAGCGCCAGATTATGAGACTTTATAAAGCTTATAGTAATTAAAATAATATTATCATAAGGATAGAAAAGTAAATGAAAGGAGCAGCCTGTGTCCAAAATAGGTCCAGACAATTGGTTATTTAGTTTTTTTTTTTTTTTTTTTTCTGAGACTGAATCTCACTTTGTCACCCTCGGTAGAGTGCCATGGTGTCATATCTCACAGTAAGTTCAAACTCCTGGGCTCAAGCAATTCTCTTGCCTCAGCCTTCAAAGTAGCTGGGACTATAGGTGCCCACCATAATGCCCATCTATTTTAGAGACAAGGTCTCACTGTGACTCAGGCTGGTCTTGAACCTGTAAGCTCAAGCAATCTACCCACCTTGGCCTCCTAGAGTGCTAGAATTACAGGCATGAGCCAACTCATCCAGCCCGGTTATTTAGTTTTTGACAAAGGTGCAAATAAAATCTAACATAGAAAATAAAGATCTATTTAGTGCAGGCATACTTTTTTTTACTGGACTTCACTGTATATCACAGATATTGTGTTTTTTACAAATTGAAGGTTCGTGGCAACTGTGTCAAAGGAAGTCTATTTCTGTCATTTTCCCCACAGAATGTGCTCACATCATGTCTCTGTCACATTTTTGTAGTTGTTGCAATATTTAAAACTTTCATTATGTCTATTATGGTGTTCTATGATGTGATCTTTGATGTTCTCATTGTAGTTGCTTGGGACACCATGACCCGCACCTGTGTATGACAGTGAACTTATTGTTGTTCCATCAACTGCTCCACCAGCAGCCATTTCTGTGGCTCTCCCCCTCTCCTCAGGCCTCCCTATTCCCTGAGACAAGACAATATTGAAATGAGATAATGCATAACCCTACAGTGGCCTTGAAGTATTCAAGTGAAAGGAAGAGCAGCACATCTGTCACCATAAATCAAAAGCAAGAGGTCATTGAGCTTAATGAGGAAGCCATGTTGAAAGTCAAGACAGGCTAATGCTAGGCCTCTTGTGCCGCGTTAGCCAAGTTAGAATGCAAAAGAAAAGTTCTTAAAGGAAATTAAAAGAAGTACTCCAGTGAACACACAAATGATAAGTCAATAAAACAGCCTTCTCCCTAATATAAAGAAAGCAACGGTTCCTTAAGCCAAAGCCTAATTCAGAGCAAGGCCCTCACTCTCTTCAATTCTGTGAAGGCTCAGAGAAGGCCGAGGAAGCTGTGGAAGAAAGGTCTGAAACTAGCAGAGGATGGTTCATAAAAGTGTGAGATGAAGCAGCAAGTGCTGATGTAGAAGCTACAGCAAGTTATCTAGAAGAATCAGTTAAGATCATTGATGAAGGTGGCCACACTTAACCATGGATATTCAGTGTGAACAACCTTCTGTTAGGAGAAGTTACCATCTGGGATATAGCTAGAAATAAGTGAATACCTGGCTTCAAAAGATGCACTGACTCTCTTGTTAGGGGCTAATTGAAGCCAGTGCTCATATACCATTATTATTTTTTTTTTTTGGTTTGTTTTATTTTTATTTCTTTTTATTGTTGGGAATTCATTGAGGGTACAATAAGCCAGATTACACTGATTGCATTTGTTAGGTAAAGTCCCTCTTACAATCATGTCTTGCCCCATCATATACCATTATTAAAATGTTGGGGCCCTGGGAGGAATGAGCAAGATGGCGGATGAGTAACAGCTTTCCTGCAACTGGGCACGGTGAGTCTGGGGAGATAAGACTCCAGGCATCTCTGGCTGGTGGGATCTGCCTGTAATCATTCCTTTGAGGATACAGGGAGTCAGCAAGGGACTTCTGGACCACAAGAGGAGGACAAAAACAGTGGAAAACTGTCAAGTGGTTGCATGTGTTCGATCGACCTAATCCCAAAGGCAGCCATAAGTACAAGCAGCAGTGAGACTGCAAACTTGAAAGGCCTTACCTGTGAACTGTTTCAGTGTTTTTGAACTTGGCACTCAGTTGAACTGCCTTATGGAGAGCTTGAGCAGGAGTGTGGAGAACTTTGGGCATTGTCTAGGGCCCCAGACTGAGCCACTGAGCTGGACAGAGCTAATAGTATTCGGCTGTGGGCTGCAGGGAGCCATTGTGAGAGAAATGCCCCAGCAAGCTCCGCCCTCAGGGTCACAGAGCAAGGATCGGGTGGGAGCTAGTAACCTATTGACTGAGCAGCTAAAGGTGAGGACTGAGCTGCCTTACAGCCTTAACCCTCAGGGGTAGAGTGAGACCGATTTTGGCACACTGGAGCCTCAAGCTGTTGCCTTGCGTAGAGTGCCGTGGCATCACAGCTCATAGCAACCTCAAACTCCTGGGCTTGGCACTGCCCAGACCTCCCTAATAGCTGCGCCGCGACCCCGACCCACGACCCACACCTGCCGGGCCTCCACATGCCCTGATCAGGAACTGCGGGAGCTGCAAAACCCTGCATCCTCGCTCCTGTACCCTCCCTGCCTCCACACCAGCCCACTCCTCTGGCCAGGGACTCTGGTAGCTGTGTGCCCTCTGGAGCCCTCCCTGCCTCTGCACGGAGCCCTTCTCCTGGCCAGAGACTGCTGGAGCCTTGGGCTCTCTGTGCCAAAGTCACTGGGGGCCAGACACTCCCAGAACCGTGCGCACCACCTCCTGCCCTGTAGCTGGATCTAGGTGTGTCACACTCCGGAGCTGCTTACACAACCAGAACTCCCTGGCTGGGGCAGCCCCAGAGGAACTACACAGGGTCACTCCCTACAAAGATCCAGCAACAATAGAGTGATCCCACTGGGGTCTAATCTTGGAGAGACACCTCCCCAACTCTGAGGATGGCCAGAGGCAATGGTGAAAAACAATCATGAGGTGAAATCAACAGAAAAACTCTGGCAATGTGACTAATCAGAGTAGATCAACTTCCCCAAGGATCGATGGGGCAGACACAACACAAGATCCCATGCACAAACAAATAGCTGAGATGTCAGAAATCAAATTCAGAATCTGGATAGCAAATAAGATGGAATGAGAATTCCAAGCAGTAACCCAAAAGATATCTCAAGAATTCAAAGACCAAATGACCAAAGACTTTGACACATTGAGACAAGAAGTTGCAGTCCTCAAAGATCTGAGAAACACAGTAGAATCCCTCAGTAACAGAATGGAGCAAGCAGAAGAAAGGATTTCTGACATTGAACACAAAGCTTTTGAACGCTCAAAGAGGAAGAGAAATGGAGGGCAAAAACAGATCACTCTCTCAGAGAGCTCTGGGATAATTCGAAGAAAACCAGTATTTATCTTACAGGGATCCCTGAAAGCGACAAAGTGGCTTCACAAGGCACAGAGTCTCTTCTCAATGAGATTATGAAGGAGAACTTTCCAGACATGCTAAGAGATTCTGAAATTCAGATAGCAGACAGTCTCAGAACTCCAGCACGACGCAACCCGAATAAGACATCTCCTAGACACATCATAATCAATTTCATTAAAGTTAATATGAAGGAGAAAATTCTGAAAGCAGCCAGATAAAAGAAAACCATTACCTACAAGGGGAAGAATATTAGAATAACTGCAGATCTCTCTGCTGAAACCTTTCACGAGGATGATCATCGACTTTTTTAATCTCCTAAAACAAAATAACTTTACACCCAGGATCCTGTACCCAGCTAAACTGAGTTTCATTTATGATGGAGAAATTAAATACTTCAATGACATTCACATGTTGAAGAAATTTGCCATAACTAAACCAGCTCTCTAGGATATTCTCAGACCTATCCTCCATAAAGACCAGCATAATCCTCGACCACAAAAGTAAACCCACCCAGAAAATTTTGATCAAATTCCAACTTCCACAGTCGTAAAAGGATTAAAAATGTCCACCCAACTCTCGAAAGGCTTATCAATATTCTCATAATGTGAATGGTTTAAATTGTCCTCTAAAGAGGCACAGCTTGGTGGACTGGATACAAAAACTCAAGCCAGATATCTGCTGCATACAAGAATCGCATCTTACATTAAAAGACAAACATAGACTCAAGGTGAAGGGATGGTCATCTATACTCCAGGCAAATGGAAAGCAGAAAAAAGCAGGTGTTGCAATCCTATTCACAGATGCAATAGGCCTTAAACCAACCGAAATAAGGAAGGATAAGGATGGACACTTCATATTTGTTAAAGGTAATACTCACTATGATGAGATTTCAATTATGAATATTTATGCACCCAACCAGAGCACACCTCAATTTATAAGAGAAACTCTAACAGACATGAGCAACTTGATTTCCTCCAGTTCCATAGTAATTGGTGATTTTAATACCCCTTTAGCAGTCCTGGATAGATCCTCCAAAAAGAAGCTAAGCAAAAAAATTTTACATTTAAACTTAACCATTCAACATATGGACTTAACAGACATCTACAGAACATTTCATCCCAACAAAACTGAATACACATTCTTCTCATCAGCCCACGGAACATACTCCAAATCTACCACATCCTAGGCCACAAATCTAACCTCAGCAAATTTTAAAAAATAGAAATTATTCCTTGCATCTTCTCAGACTATCGTGGAATAAAAGTTGAACTCAATAACAACAGGAACCTGCATACCCATACAAAAAAAAATGGAAGCTAAACAACCTTATGCTGAAGGATAGATGGGTTATAGACGAGATTAAGAAGGAAATCACCAAATTTTTGGAACAAAACAACAATCAAGACACGAATTATCAGAACCTCTGGGATACTGCAAAGGCAGTCCTAAAAGGGAATTTATACCACTGCAAGCCTTCCTCAAGAAAATGGAAAGAGAGGAAATTAATAATTTAATGGGACATCTCAAGCAACTGGAGAAGGAAGAACACTCCAACCCCCAAACCCAGCAGAAGAAAATTTCTAACCAAAATCAGAGCAGAATTAAATGAAATTGAAAATAGAATTATACAACAGATCAATAAATCCAAAAGTTGGTTTTTTGAAAAGATCAATAAAATAGATAAACCTTTGGCCAATCAGAAATGGTAACGATGAAATAGCAGACCCCTCAGAAATTCAAAAAATCCTTAATGAATACTACAAGAAACTCTACTCTCAGAAATATGAAAATCTGAAAGAAATCAACCAATACCTGGAAGTACGCCACCTACCGAGACTTAGCCAGAATGAAGTGGAAATATTGAACAGGCCTATATCAAGTTCTGAAATAGCATCAACTATACAAAATCTCTGTAAAAAGAAAAGCCCAGGAACAGATGGCTTTACGTCAGAATTCTACCAAACCTCTAAAGAAGAACTAGTACCTATGTTACTAAACCTCTTCCAAAATATAGAAAAAGAAGGAATATTACCCAACACATTCTACGAAGCAAACATCACCCTCATCTCCAAACCAGGGAAAGACCCAACAAGAAAAGAAAATTATAGATCAATATCACTAGTGAATATTGATGCAAATATACTCAATAAGATCTTTAACAGAATCCAACAACACATCAAAAAAATTATATACCATGACCAAGTGGGATTTATCCTAGGGTCTCAAGGCTGGTTCAATATATGTAAATCTATAAATGTAATTCAGCACATAAACAAACTAAAAAATAAAGACCATGTGATTCTTTCAATTGATGCAGAAAAAGCTTTTGATAATATCCAGCATCCCTTCATGATCAGAACACTTAAGAAAATTGGTATAGAAGGGACATTTCTTAAACTGATAGAGGCCATCTACAGCAAACCCACAGCCAATATCGTATTGAATGGAGTTAAATTGAAATCATTTCCACTTAGATCAGGAACCAGGCAAGGTTGCCCATTGTCTCCATTGCTCTTCAACATGGTAATGGAAGATTCAGCCATTGCAATTAGGGAAGAAAAGGCGATCATCAAGGTATCCATATAGGGTCAGAAGAGATCAAACTTTCACTCTTTGCAGATGCCATGATTGTATATCTGGAAAACACTAGGGATTCTACTACAAAACTTTTAGAAGTGATCAAGGAATACAGCAATGTCTCAGGCTACAAAATCACACCCATAATGCTGTAGCCTTTATATACATCAACAATAACCAAGTCGAAAAAACAGTCAAGGACTCTATTTTTTTCATAGTAGTGCCAAAGAAGATGAAATATTTTGGAGTATACCTAACAAAGGACGTGAGAGATCTCTACAAGGAGAATTATGAAACTTTAAGAAAAAAAAATGGCTGAAGATGTTAACAAATGGAAAAACTTACCATGCTCATGGTTGGGAAGAATCAACATCGTTAAAATGTCTGTACTACCCAAAGCAATATATAATTTTAATGCAATTCCTATTAAACCCCCACTGTCATATTTGAAAGATCTTGAAAAAATAATACTTTGTTTTATGTGGAGTCAGAAAAAACCTCGAATAGCCAAAACATTACTCAGCAATAAAAACAAAGAAGGAGGAATCACGCTACCAGAGACTGTGCTATAAATCAATAGTGATCAAAACAGCATGGTACTGGCACAAAAACAGAGAAGTAGATGTCTGGAACAGAATGGAGAACCAAGAGATGAATCCAGCTACTTACCATTATTTGATCTTTGACAAGCCAATTAAAAACATTCAGTGGGGAAAAGATTCCCTATTTAACAAATGGTACTGGGTGAACTGGCTGGCAACCTATAGATTGAAACTGGACCCACACATTTCACCATTAACTAAGATAGACTCTCACTGGATAAAAGATTTAAACTTAAGACATGAAACTATAAAAATACTTGAAGAAAGTGCAGGGAAAACTCTTGAAGGAATTGGCCTGGGTGAATATTTTATGAGGAGGACTCCCCAGGCAATTGAAGCAGTACCAAAAATATACTACTGGGACCTGATCAAACTAAAAAGCTGCTGCACAGCCAAGAATATTGTAAGTAAAGCAAGCAGACAGCCTCAGAATGGGAGAAAATATTTGCAGGTTATACCTCCGATAAAGGTCTAATAACCAGAATCCACAGAGAACTCAAACGTTTTAGCAAGAAAAGAACAAGTGATCCCATCTCAGGGTGGGCAAGGGCCTTGAAGAGAAACTTCTCTAAAGAAGACCGATGCATGATCTATAAACACATGAAAAAAAAGCTCATCATCCTTAATAATCAGAGAAATGCAAATCAAAACTACTTTGAGATATCACCTAACCCAGTAAGAGTAGCCCACATAACAAAGTCCCAAAACCAGAGATGTCGGCGTGGATATGGAGAAAAGGGCACACTTCTACACTGCTGGTGGGAATGCACACTAATACATTCCTTCTGGAAGGATTTTTGGAGAATACTTAGGGACCTAAAAATAGACCTGCCATTTGATCCTATAATTCCTTTACTAGGTTTATACCCAGAAGACCCCAAATCACAATATAACAAAGACATCTGTACCAGAATGTTCATTGCAGCCCAATTCATAATTGGTAAGTCATGGAAGAAGCCCAAGTGCCCATCGACCCACGAATGGACTAGCAAATTGTGGTACATGTATACCATGCAATATTATGCAGCCTTAAAGAAAGATGAAGATTTTACCTCTTTCATGTTTACATTAAAGTGTCTCAGGAATGGAAGAAAAAGTATCTCAGGAATGGAAGAAAAAGTATCCAATGTACTCAGCCCTACTATGAAGCTAAATTATAGCTTCCACATAAAGGCTATAACCCAACTATAGCACAGGATTATGGGGAAAGGGCCAAGGAAGGGGAAGGGAGGGGGGAGGTTAGAGTGGAGGGAGGGGAACGGGTGGGGCCACACCTACGGTGCATCTTAGAATGGGTACCGGCAAGAATACAAATGTCTACATACAATAACTAAGAAAATGATATGAAGGCTACGTTGAACAGTTTGATGAGAATATTTCAGACTATATATGAAACCAGGACATTGTACCCCTTGATTGCACTAATGTACACAGCTATGATTTAACAACAAAAAAATAAAATAAAATAAAATAAAAATGTTGGGGCCCTGAAGAATTATGTTAACTCTACTCCACCTGCACTCTAGAGATGGAAGAACAAAGTCTGGATGATAGCACATCCATTTATAACATGGTTTATTCAATATTTAAAACCTACTGTTGAGACCTACTGCTTAGAAAAAAAGATTTGTTTCAAAATATTTCTGCTTACTGACAATGTGCCTTGTCACCCAGGAACTCTCATGGAGATGTACAAGGAGATGAATGTTGTTTTTATGCCTGCTAACTCAACATTCATTCTGTAGCCCATGGAACAAGGAGTAACTTCAACTGTTGAGTGTTAATTATGTAAGAAAAATACATTTCATTAGGTTATAGAGCCTTATATGGGCAAAGCCAATCCTTGTGGAAAGGATTAACTATTCTAGATGCCATTAGGAACATTTGTGATTCATGGGTGGGAAGATGTGAAAATGTCAACATTAACAAGAGTTTGGAAGAAGTTGATTCCAACCCTCATAGATGACTGACAGGATCAAGACTTCAGTGGAGGAAGTAGCTGCAAGAGAAATAGAAGTGGAACCTGAAGATGTGACTGATTTTGCTGAAGTTTCATGATGAAACATGAGGAGATGAGGAGTTGCTCCTCATGGATGAACAAAGAAAGTGGTTTGTTTTATTTTTTAATTTTTATTATTATCGTTTTTTGAGACAGTCTCTATTGTCCTGTATAGAGTGTCATGGCAACATTGTCATTCACAGCAACCTCAAACTCTTAAGCTTAAGTGATCCTCTTATCTCAGCCTCCTAAGTAGCTGGGACTACAGGCACCCACTATGATACCTGGATAGTTTTTTTCTATTTTTAGTACAGAAAGGGTCTCTGCTCTTGCTCAGGCTGGTCTTGAACTCATAAGCTCAAGGGATCTACCCACCTTGGCCTCTCAGAGTGCTAGGATTACAGGCGTGAACCACACACCCAGCCAAGAAAGTGGTTTCTTGAGATAGACTCTACTCCCTGTGAAGATGCCATGAACTTTGTTGGAATACAGAAAAGAATTTAGAATATTATATAAACTTCATTAATAAAGCAGTGGCAGAATTTGGGGTCACCACATGAGGGGTCTTGGAGGAATGAAGAGGCTTGACCAGTGTCTGTATTGGGGGACTGAGGAACTCTGGGAGGAGTCCTTCTGAGTAAACCTTGGATCTGTATTTATAATCATAAAATAGAAGTGGACAAAACTGCTTGTCCAACGTTAGCACTGATTAGGGAGGACATAGAGAAGGTCAGATAGAATGTCTCCACCTTTCTTTTTGCAAAACTGCAGACCTTGAGCACAACCTCTACCTCCAGCATCAGGAGATCTTTGGAATCTAGAGAATCTTTACCATAGTTATTATTGCCATGCCTCACATAATACATTTTCTCTTGGGGCCAGTTTTCTGATCTCGTGAGCATACACAAATCACATGCCATTCCTGTGATTCTCTAGATCTTGCAAGCAGGACAAGAGTCTTATGCTAAAGATCAGGGCTCAATTTCCTCTACAGACTCCAATTTTGAAATTAGTTCTACTGTATATAAAATGCTATCAGACAGCATTACATGCTATAGAGAAATCTTTTGTGAAAGGAAGAGTCAAACTAAATTGATGTGGCAAATTTCACTGTTGTGATTTCAAGAAATTCTGCAGTCACCCCAACCTTCAGCAACCACCATCATCAAGGCCAGACTCTCCACCAGCAAAGCTGGTAAGGATTCGCTGAAGGCTCAGATGATCATTAGCAATTTTTAACAATACAATATTTATAAATTAAGGTGTGTACTTTTTTAAAGAAAGGTATGTACCTTTTTTGTCACACTACAGTATAGTGCAAGGATACTTTTATATGTTCTGGGAAACCAAAAAAATTCAATAACTTGCTTTATTGCAATATTTGCTTTACTAGGATGACTTAGAACGGAACCTTCAATCTTTCTGAGGTATGCCTTTAAATGGTGTTGAACGAACTGAATATCCACATGGGGGGAAAAATGAACCCTGATCTGTATCTGTTGTTATGCACAAGAATTACTTTGAAATGGATTGCACACCTTAATATGAAAGCTAAAAGTCTACAGCTTTAGGAAAGAAAATGGAATGTCTTTGTGAACATCTGTTAGCCAAAGATATCTTATAAATAACACAAAATACGTTTACCAAAAGAAAAATAAGATAAATTAGACTTCATCAAAATTAAAACTTGTCCTACCCAATATAAACTTACTATACTATACCAATTAAAATGCAATAGTAGTGATTTAGGGATACATACATAGACTAATGGAAAAGGATAGGGAGCACCCTAACAGACCCAAAATATGCAGAAACTTTATTGAGGTTTCATTGTGTCGTATCATAGGACAGTCAACAGGGAAATGGGAAATTATTAAGTTACTCTGGGAGTAGTGGTTATCCACATGTAAAAATATAAAACTGCATCCCTTAAATCATATACAAAATTCCAGTGGATTAAAAACATAGTTTGAAATGCAAAACTAAATCTTTGTCTTGGTTGGGTAGTGTGAGTGGCTGACACCTGTAATCCCAGAATTAAGGGAAGCCAAGGCAAGAGGATTTATTGAGGCCAGGAGTTTGAGACCAGCCTGGGCAACATAGCAAGACTTAATCTCTACAAAAAATATAAAAATTATCTGGGCATGGTGGTGCACACCTGTAGTCCCAGCTACTTAGGAGTCTGAGGTGGGAGAATCACTTGAGCCCAGGAGTTTGAGCCTGTAGGAAGCTCTGATCATGCCACCGTACTCCACTCTGGATAACAAAGATAACCTTATCTCTAAAAATAAAAAATAAATAATTAAGAAAAATATTTTAGTTATCTTGGAGTAGGGAAAGATTTCTCAAACAAAACACAAAGCATATGAAACATAAAGGAAAAGACTGATAATTTTGGCTACATTAAAATTAACTTTAGCTCATCAAAAGACACCATAATAAAAGTGAAAATACTTAGAGTGATAGAAGATATAATAAATAGTGCTTAGTGTCTAGAATATACTAAAATCTTTTACAAAAATCAGTAAGAAAATGGCAACCAAATCAGTTAAAAATGGCAAAGGACGTAAACAGGAAATTGATAGAGAAGAGGAAACATGAAAAGCCGCTTAACCCCACAAGTAACCAGGAAAATGTGCAAAACAATACACGGATATTGTTTTTTTATCTATCAGGTTGGCACAAGTTCAAAAACATGAATGTTGTTGAGGAGGGGGATCATATACTCAGCTGATGGAAATATAGTTTGATATAATTATTCAGTCTAGTAAGGTTGAAGATGTAATACCCTTCAACTCAGAATTTTCTAAATATGAGCACAAGAGGATTTCTTGCACATGCACAGGTATATATAAGGAGAGACATGTACAAGAATGTTTATTATAGTACCAGCGGTAATACCACAGAATTAGAAATACCAAATGTCAATCAATGAATAGATGAATAAATTTTAAAACACCTATTTTCTGAGTGCATCAGGAATCAAAAATGAGAGCACAGATTAACTTGTCCCAGTGGGACAAGTTCACTTATTCACTGGTTGCAATGATCACGTTTTGCTTTTATAATTTCCAACAGGAATGTGATAAGCAAAATTGTTTTTAATGAGAAAGCCATAAATAAAGAAAAAAAGTTCTGGATATTGCCAAGGAAAGAATTTTGTGGATGAAAATTTACTTTTTACCATTAAAGGATAGTCATTTAACTTATTTTGTCATATTCTATCCATAATAACATAAATCATAATGTCTTAAATTCCATTGGAATGATGCCATCTTTGAAGTAACTGGTTCTTACCACAAGAGGACAGTATTTACATGGAAATGCCTCCTTCAAAGCCATAAGAAAAGAGAAAAAAATCATTTTGTATTCCTATCTGAAGCGCATTCTAGTACCGACCTTTAACTGTCTTAGTCAATGCATATTTTACGTAAGCTATTATTATTATTTATTATTTTTAAAAACAAATCTTACATAGCCTTACATTTCAAGTTTTTTCTTTAAAAGGAGTGAGTTGTGTACAGGGGAGTTAAATGCTTTATAGACAAGAAAAAAAAACTGCGCTAGAACCAACTTATTCATCATCATCTTCCTCATCTTCCTCCTCTTCCTTCTTTTTCTTGCTTTTTTCAGCCTTGACGACTCCCTTTTTCGCTGCATCAGGCTTTCCTTTGGCTCGGTCTGCAGCAATATCCTTTTCGTATTTTTCCCTCAGCTTTGCAGCCTTCTTTTCATCAGGCTGCTTGTCATCCGCAGCAGTGTTATTCCACATCTCCCCCAGCTTCTTTGCAACATCACCAATGGATAGGCCGGGATGGTCTCCTTTGATTTTTGAGCAATACTCAGAACAGAACAAGAAAAAGGCCGAAGGAGGCCTCTTGGGTGCAGTGGGATCCTTGAACTTCTTTTTGGTTTCCCCTTTAGGAGGGATATAGGTTTTCATTTCTCTTTCATAACGGGCCTTGTCCGCCTTTGCCGTATCTTCAAATTTTCCTTTCTTTTTAGCAGACATGGTCTTCCGCCTCTCTGAGCACTTCTTAGAAAACTCTGAGAAGTTGACTGAAGCATCTGGGTGCTTCTTCTTGTGCTCCTCCCGACAAGTTTGCACAAAGAATGCGTATGATGACATTTTGCTTCCCGGCTTCTTAGGATCTCCTTTGCCCATGTTTAGTTATTTTTCCTCAGCGAGGCACAGTCACCCAGTGCCCGTCTGGCTCTCACTTGCCCCGGTGCTGTCTCCATGGAGCTCAAAGTACTGCCTTATGTAAGCTATTATTATAGAAAATGGTATCTATGTTAGAATACAGGCTTCATTTTCATTAGTTTTGAGCAACTCAGCGACTTCATGCTGCTGATGTCCAGAAGCCTGGTCTTGACTTTGGTGGTGTTTTTCTTTCAAGGAGTTCCTCTAATGGCTGTTTACGTCAGTTTAGAAAATAAGTGATACATACCAACCTCAAGAAGGATTGCTAAATTATGATTATTTCCTGGGGGTTAGTGACTGTCACTCTAGCGTAAATTATTTTATTAATACCTCTAAAAGGAAAATGAAGCACATTGCCCTCAGGGCCAGTTCTGGTTAGATTTTCCACTACACTGTTTTTAAACCCAACTCCAGATTCCTTCCACCAACTTTGTAAAAAATGTGGAAAATGGTGAAGAGTTTCCTGTTTTGAAGTTAGCTATAGACCTACACTAAATTACCAGCCTTGATGGCAACAAATTAAGAATAATAATCTACAATAGCATTTTTTCTTTTTTTTTGAGACAGAGTCTCACTTTGTCACCCTTGGTAGAATGCTGTGCCATCACAGCTCACAGCAACCTCAAACTCTTGGGCATAAGTGATTCTCTTGCTTCAGCCTCCCAAGTAGGTGGGACTACAGGTGCCCGCCACAACACCCAGCTATTTTTTATTGCATTTTCCATTGTTGTTTAGCTGGCCCAGGTTCGAACCTGCCAGCCTCGTTGTATGTGGCTGGCGCCATAACCACTGTGTTATGGGCACCAAGCCTAAAATAGCATTTTGATTCAAACATCTTCCCTACTGTGCTTAGCTTGGTACTTGAATGTCTTCCTTAATGAAAATAATCCCATCTATCCATTCCCTAGCTAAAAACTATTCAGTAGCTTCAAATATCTTTTAAGTTGAATTAACTACATTCAAAACTGTTCATAATTCCAGGCGTGGTGGCTCACACCTGTAGTCCTAACACTTTGGGAGGCTGGGGAAGGGTGGATTGCTCCAGCTCAGAAGTTTGAGATCAGCTGGAGCAAGAGTTGAGTGTTGTGGTAGGTACCTGTGGTCCCAGCTACTTGGGAGGAAAAGGAAGAGGATAACCTGAGCCCGAGTTTGAGGTTGCTGTGAACTATGATGCCACAGCACTTTATCCAGGGTGATAGTCAGACTCTGTCTCAAAAAAACAAAAACAAATGAAAAACCTGTTCATAATCTTGCCTTGCTTATGTATTGATATATTTATATTAATAAGTTAATATATGTACAAACCATGTGCCATCACCTTTCCTACTTTATATATAGACATAATTTCATTTATTTCTTACTTTTTGAGATATTATTTACAAATGAGGAAACCAAGACTCTGAGAACTTAAAAAGTCTTCGCACAGGCTAGGCGCAGTGGCTCACGCCTGTAATCCTAGGACTCTGGGAGGTCAAGGTAGGCGGATTGCCTGAGCTCAGGGGTTGGAGACCAGCCTAAGCAAGAGCAAGACCTAGTTTCTAAAACTGTCCATCATGGTGGATACCTGTAGTCCCAGCTGCTTGGGAGGCTGAGGCAAGAGGGTTGTTTGAGCCCAAGCATTTGAGGTTGTTGTGAGCTATGATGTCATGGCACTCTACTAAGGACAACAAAGTGAGACCTGTCTCAAAAAAAAAAAAAAAAAAACTCCACACAACTGAGATCTCAACTGAGGTGCATATGGCTCCAAAGTCATGACTATATACAGTCACGCACAGCATGCAAATGTCTCAGTCAACAATGAACCACGTATATGCTGGTGGCTTTTACATATATTTTCTATGTTTAGATCTGGTTAGATACTTGGATACTTACCACTGTGTTCTGGTTGCCTACAGTGCTCGGTACAGTAACATGCTTTGTATCCTGGGATCCATGGCCATAGAGGTGGGTAGTAGGCTCTGCTATCTAGTTTGTGTAAGTACACTCATAATGTGTGCACAATGACAAAACTCCCCAATGACACATTTCTCAGAACACATCTCCAGTGTTAAGCAACACTTGGGTGTCTCATCTTGCTTCTCTTCACACCCACATACTCACCAGTTGATCCTAACTACTCTTAGTTCCTTCTATGCCTGATAACTTTTGCATATACCTGTATTTTTGTTTCTTCCTGGAATACCTTTTTCCTCTGCACTAACTGGATAAATCAAATCCTTCTGGTTTTGTGATGTGTTCTTTTGTTTTGTTTTGGAGACTGAGTCTCTCTCTGTTGCTCAGGTTAGAGGGCTGTGGCATTGGCCTAGCTCACAGCAATCTCCAACTCCTGGGCTCAAGCCATCTTCCCAGCTCAGCCTCCTGAGTAGCTGAGGCTACAGGCATGCACCACCACACCTGGTTAATTTTTGTACTTTTTGTGGAGATAGGGGTCTCATTATGTAGTTCAGGCTGGTCCCTTACTCCTAGCCTCAATCAATCCTCCCACCTGGGCCTCCTACAGTGCTGGGATTACAGGTGTAAGCCACCACCATTGGCCAAATCTTCCTTGTATTTAAGACTCAGTGCACTCATTGCCTGCTATGGTTATCCCTCCCTGATCCATTCTGTTGTGTTCATTGCCCTGCTCCGAGTTACAGAGTGATAGTCTTAAGAAGTGTATCTTAAGTGATAGTCACAAGAAGTTTATTCTGTGTGCGGGGATGGGACAGAGGATTGGGGAGAATAGTGCTGATGTTACACTGGAAGACACAATGTCTGTGATATAAACAGCTATTTTTAGCTTGACCTCCAGTAAGGAAGTGAGATACTTTGCTGAGAAGAATATATTCCAGATCCATCCATGTGAACATAAAATAAGTAAAGTCTCCATCTTTTTTTAAGGCTACATAATATTCCATGGCGTACATATACCACAATTTATTAATCCATTCATGGGTCACTTGGGCTTCTTCCATGACTTAGCAATTATGAATTGGATTGCAGTAAATGTTCTGGTACAAATATCTTTGTTATAATGTGATTTTTGGTCTTCTGGGTATATACCTAGTAGAGGAATTGTAGGATTGAATGGCAGGTCTATTTTTAGATCTCTAAGCATTCTCTAAACATCTTTTTGGCTGTGGGTTTGCTATAGATGGCCTCTATCAGTTTAAGAAATGTCCCTTCCATACCTATTTTCTTAAATGTTCTGGTCATGAAAGGATTCTGGATATTATCAAAAGATTTTTCTGTATCAATTGAGAGAATCACGTGGTCTTTGTTTTTTACTTTGTTTATGTGATGAATTATATTTATAGATTTACATATATTGAACCAGCCTTGAGATCCTGGGATAAAACCCACTTGGTCATGGTGTATAATTTGTTTGAAGTTGCTGGATTCTGTTTGCTAGGATATTATTGAATATTTTTGCATCAATATTCATTAAAGATATTGGTCTATAATTTGCTTTTCTTGTTGGGTCTTTTCCTGGTTTGGGGATCAAGGTGATGTTTGCTTCATAGAATGTGTTGGGTAGTATTCCTTCTTTTTCCATATTTTGGAAAAGGTTAATTAATATAGGTACCAGTTCCTCTTTAAAGGTTTGGTAGAATTCTGATGTGAAGCCATCTAGTCCAGGGCTTTTCTTTTGGGGGAGATTTTGTATAGTTGATGCTATTTCAGAACTTGAGATAGTCCTGTTCAACATTTCCACTTCATTCTGGCTAAGTCTTGGAAGGTGGCGTGCTTCCAAGTATTGGTCTATTTCCTTCAGATTTTCATATTTCTGAGAATAGAGTTTTTTGTAATATTCATTAAGGATTTTTTGAATTTCTGAGGAGTCTGTTGTTATTTTGTCTTTACCATTTCTGACTGATGAAATTAGAGATTTTACTCTTTTTTCCTGGTTAGGTTAGCTAATGGTTTATCTATTTTATTGACCTTTTCCAAAATCCAACTTTTTGATTTATTGATCTGTTGTATAATCCTTTTGTTTTCAATTTCATTTAATTCTGCTGAAATTTTCATTATTTCTTTTGTTCTGCTGGGTTTGGGATTGGAATGTTCTTCCTTTTCCAGTTGCTTGAGATGTCCCTTTAAGTTGTTAACTTCCTCTCTTTTTTTTCTCTTGAGGAAAGCTTGTAGTGCTATAAATTTCCCTCTTAGGACTGCCTTTGCAGTATCTCAGAGGTTCTGGTAATTCATGTCTTCATTATCATTTTGTTCCAAAAATTTGGTAATTTCCTTCTTAATCTCATCTATGTCCAAGCTATCAGTCAGCATAAGGTTATTTAGTTTCCATGTTTTTGTATGAGTATGCAGATTCCTGTTGTTATTGAGTTCAACTTTTATTCCATGATGGTCCAAGAAGATGCAAGGAATAATTTCTATTCTTTTATATTCACTGAGGTTAGACTTGTGACCTAAGATGTGATCAATTTTGGAGGATGTTCCATGGGCTAATGAGAAGAATGTGTTGTATTCAGTTTTGTTAGGATGAAATGTTCTGTAGATGTCTGTTAAATCCAATTTTTGAATGGTTAAGTTTAAGTCTAAAATTTCTTTGCTTATCTTCTTATTGGAGGATCTATCCAACACTGCCAAAGGTGTGTTAAAATCTCTGACTATTATGGTGCTAGAGGAAATCACATTGCTCATGTCCGTTAGAGTCTCTCTTATAAATTGAAGTGCATTCTGGTTGGGTGCATAAATGTTAATTATTGAAATCTCATCAATGAGTGTTGCCCTTAACAAATATGAAGTGATCATTCTTATCTTTCCTTACTTTTGCTGGTTTAAAGCCTATTGTATCTGCAAATAAAATGGCAACTGCTGTTTTTTTTCTGATTTCCATTTGCCTGAGTTATAGATGACCATCCCTTCACCCTGAGTCTATGTTTAGGTAAGGTGAGATTACTTTTAAGTTAAGGTGAGATTCTTGTATGCAGCAGATGTCTGGCCTGAGTTTTTGTATCTAATCAGCCAACCTGTGCCTCTTTAGAGGGCAATCTAAGCCCTTCACATTAATTGAGAGTATTGATAAGCCTGGTAGTATTTTGGGCATCAAATTTTTCGAAAGTCCAGTGGACATTTTTAATCCTTTTGCCACTGTGGAAGTTGGAGTTTGATCAAAAGTTTCTGAGTGAGTTTATTTTGGTGGTGGAGGATTGTGCTGTTCATTATAGAGGATAGGTCTGAGAATATCCTGGAGAGCTGGTTTAGTTATGGCAAATTTCTTCAATATGTGAATGCCATTAAAGTATTTAATTTCTCCATCATAAATGAAACTCGGTTTATCTGGATACAGAAGCCTGGGTTGAAAATTATTTTGTTTTAGGAGGTTAAAGGTTGATGACCAAGCTCTTCTGGCTTGAAAAGTTTCAGCAGAGATATCTGCAGTCATTCTAATATTCTTCCCCTTGTAGGTTATGGTTTTCTTAGGTCTGGCTGCTTGGAGAATTTTCTCCTTCATATTAACTTTGGTGAAGTTAATTATAATGTGTCTGGGAGATGCTTTATTAGGACTGAGTCATGCTGGGGTCCTGAAACTGTCTGCTATCTAAATTTCAGAATCTCTTGCCATGTTTGGGAAGTTCTCCTCAATTATCTCTTGGAGTAGAGCATCTGGGCCTTTCAAAACAACTTTGTCACCTTCAGGAATTCATATAAGGAGAATGTTTGTTCTTTTGGAGTGGTCCCACAATTCTCTCAGGGAATGATCCATTTTTGCTCTCCTCTTCTCTTTCTCTTTGAGTGTTTGGGAGCATTCAAAGGCTTTGTATTCAATGTCAGAAATCCTTTCTTCTGCCTGGTCTATTCTCTTACTGAGGGATTTTACTGTATTTCTCATATCTTAGAGGGCTGCAAATTCTTTTCTCTATGTGTCAAAATCTTTGGTGATTTTGTCTTTGAATTCATTGAATTCTTGACAACTTTTGAATTGCTCCTTGAATTTCTAATTCCAACTTTACCTCCATTCTGTTAATCCTATTTGCCATCCAAATTCTAAACTTGATTTCTGACATCTCAGTCGTTTGTTTATGAATGGGATTTTCTGGTGTGTCCGCCTTGTTGTTCCTTGGGGGAGTTGATCTACTCTGATTATTCATGTTGCCAGAGTTTTTCTGCTGATTCTGCCCCATGATTATTTTTCACCATTTGGCTAGATTAGCAGGTTAGGTAAAATTGGATTGGGGGCTCCTGGAGTAGTGATTAACCAGCCCTTTGCCCAAGAGCTGGGACTGGTGATTGCAGCTTTTTCCCTACAGCTTTGCAAAGAACCCATACAGTATTACAGACTGAGACACTGGGGACCTGCTTGGTGTGGTGGGGCTAGGTGGTTCTGTCTTATATTCAGATGGTCTCTGTCCAGTCCTAGTGAATCAGTAACTCTGGGTTGAAGTCTCAGCTGTAGAGAAATACAAGCAACTAAGACACCCGTCCCCCCCAACCCCCCGGGGCAACAACTGGAAAAGGAAAATCAAACCTTCCCACAACAACACAACCAGGGTACCACCTTGGATGGTCCTCAGGTGATTGGCCCAGGTTAAGAGTTCGAAATCAATTGTCCCAGATAGCATCAAGTCTCAAGTGGGAGAATTCAAAAGGTTTCCAGCAACTAGATAGCAGGGGTCTGCTGGCAGCTCGAGTGTGGCTCAGCCAGTGTTCTGTGGAGTCAGAAGGACCCACCCAGCAAATGAGTTAGTCCAGGGAGGTTGATACCTCCTTCCCCACCTTGCACCTCTATCACACCCAGTCACTGGTAACCCTGCAGGGCTGTGGCCCAGTTCCCTCCAATGAGCAGACGCGCCAGGGTTTTGCACCTGCCTGAGTCACTGGGAGATCTATGTCTCCTCGGTCAGGCTGCCACACTCTGCCACCAGCCAGCAGGGTAGCTGATGCCTGACTACCTTGGGTGCTTAATGGAAGCTGGGGCGTGTCACCCAGTTCCAGCCCTGCTCCATATTGATGCTACTGACACTTATATTCTCATGGAATTTGTGTTTCTGTTCCACTGTATTCCACTGTAGGCCAGGTGCTGTTTGAGTTCACAGAAACTGTGGCTCAGCCCTGCCCTGTGCTGCTGCTGCTGAGCCGATTCTCATGGAGCTGGCTTCTCTGTCTCTGCTGCACTCTGTGTTGGGGTGGGCAGGGTTAGAGCTCACTAAGGGCTCTCAGTTCCTGCCCCTCCCTGAGCTGATGCTGCTGCCATGCCTGCTTTTGTCCCAGCTATACTCCATTAGGGGCCAGGTGCTTCTTGGGCTCACAAAAGCAGCAATTCTGACTCACCCCCACCATGGAGTCTGTCACCTCTGTGCGCACATATACTAGTCTCTGTCCCCATACCCCACCTGGGCAGGTACCGCCTCAGGTGTAGCCTTTGCTCATGGGGCCTGCGTTTCTGTGGCTGTCACTGGAGTAGCGACCAGGCTCCCTCTGATTGCTAAGAAACAGGAAGTGTTTCTCCAAAATATCCCCAGGGGTGTGAGCCCTATTGTTCCTGCTGTCACAGCTGCTGCTTTTGTGCTGTGCCCCGAGGCACCATTTCTCCCTCTCCCGCTTGGCTTCCTCACTCCACAGTCCATGCTTAGACCATGCTGCAGATTCAGCACGGACTTGTAACAGACCACGCCTTGTCCATACCTCTCAAGAAAATGCCCAAGAGTCTGGACTCAGAGGGGGACAGGCTTCCAGACCTCAAAGTGGGAGTGGAGGGGAGTGCTGGGAGTTCAGAATTGAGGGTAAAGTATATGTTCAGTTTTATGCCTGGTGGGAGAGTGCCATGGCACCCTAGTCCTCTCTGGGGAAGGAGATCCAGTTTTTGGCATCTCTCTCCCATGGAATAGAAAAAGAAGAGATGTGAATTCTGCTTACTTGTTTGTAGAAAGTACACTGAGAGCTGTTCTCATGGGGGAGGGGACTCCTGTCCACTTTGTGATGGGGTTTGTACCTATTATTTGTTTCCTTGGGTCGCAACTTGCCTCAGCAGGGCTGATGTGCCGCTCTTCAATCTTCTTTCTTGGCTCAGCTCCAAACCGTCAGCTTACTTGATGATCTTCTGTCCTTTACTCTCCTTCTGAACGGGAGCCTCAGCGGAAAGCTGGCTCCAGTTGGCCATCTTAAGGAAGTGATTCTTCCTTCCAAGAGAAACAAAATAAGCTCATCTTTTTTGGCCCAGGGATAAAGTGAAAGGAGAGAGAGTACTAACTAAAGCAGTTACTAAAATTTTATGACAGTTACTAAATTAGAGGGAAGTACAGGGCCAAGAGAACAAAGTCACTAGCTGGGTTATCAGATCAAATAAGAACTGTATTTAAAGACAACATTTGAAACGAATTTTAAGTCTTTCCAACCATAAAGTCCAAAAAGGCCTAGAAAGTAAGGGGCAATAATCCCTGCCCACACTACTCCAGGGAGGATTTAGGTATCCCAATGGGCTGATACAGGGAAGTAACACTCCTTTCCTAAAATTCTTTTCTTAAGGTAACTTATTCCTGTTTGAGCATGCCATGTAGGAGCAAAAATTTTGATGGCTGATGTCTCCAACATTTCATTTCTTTCTCAAAAATTAGAGCTAGACTTTCACTTAGATTTTGTAACATGGGTATTTCTTTTCTTTTTTAGCTATGGCTTCTTTCTCTTATTTTTTTTTTTTTCTTCTCATGTCATTAAGTTTTCCAGTTGCTAAGGCTCTGGAAATTTCCAGGCTAAATTATGGTTCATTTTCCCAAGAAGAGTTCTATAAAAATAGGTCCTTATTAGTTCTCATTTCAAGTATTTTATTTTCAGCATTTATTTTGGAAGTGTTATCAGAAGGGGAATGGGAATTAGCATTCACTGAAAATATGCCACATTTTAGACAACTCTTTTACATGCATTATCTCATGCCATTTCCAGCACAATCCCTATGATGTGTTAATATTATCTCCATTTTATAAATGAGGAAATAGAGATGGATAGAAATTCAATAACCTGGTGGTAAGTGGAGAAGCTGGAATTTGGGAAGCATTGAGTCTAATTTCACTATTGCAGGGTTTTCTAAATTTGAATGAGGTATAAACATTCTTTTTTAACGAAAACATTTCCACAGACCCCTTATGTTCACTAAAATTATTTGTTTCCTAAGTGAACAAGCATAAAACTAAATGTAAAGATCTAATGCTTATAGAACTAAAAGTAAATATACAAATTAAATGGGAACAAAACTTTAATAAAATTCAAGCTAATATTAATAATGAGCAGTGAATATCATCTTGTTGAAGTAAAATAGAGTCTTGCAAAATAAACATAATATTGAGTCTTCTGGCACTGGTTCTTCTCAGCTTGGCATTTCTACCTATTGTGGGATGACCCATTTTCACACTGTTGTTTTCTCCTTGAATTATTGTGCAAACACAAGTTTTTTTTTTTATAGTCCACTGTGATACAATTTAGCCTCTGCTTGGCCCAAATGATTATTTCATTATGAAATCGCCTCTGGTCTCATTTCATTAGTCCATGAGTATAAAAACGGAACTATGTTACTGGAATATCTACTTCTTGAGGGTAGGTCTTTTGTCTGCCTTCATGACTGTTGTTTTCTTGGCATCTAGAAAGTGCCTGGCACATAGTAGGTCTTCAATAAATATTTATTGACTGTGGGAGTTAGTGACTAAAGAAATACCTGGGGCTAGTACGTTACTAAATGCAAACACAGGCCCAGAACTATTGCAGCAGAAATAGATGGTTAGAGGGGCCATCCAGATGACTACAGATGTGTTTCTATTGCTGAGACAATATTTTGAGATTTGATTGTTGATTGATTGGCTTCCCTTTGTGTTTTTCCTCTATAGCCATTTCTTTTCTTCCTTCCCCAGCCATTTAAGCAGGTGCTTGGGTTCTGTGCCTAGAAGTCAGGGGAGCGATTTTATGAATAAGAAAAGCAGAGGTTGCTTACAATCTCTCTGGCCTTTTGGTGTCTGCTTAGATTTACCCAGTGGGAGGCACTGGGGCAAATTGGAGGGCTACATCTCAGTAAGGCAGTTGCTTCAACGGATGTCCCCCCTCCTACAGAGTACCCACCCCCACCCTTGCTTTGGTGTTCGGGCTCTGTGAGAGGCCATGGAATTACAAGCAAATCTGGTGATAGGGGGTGGGCAGTAGGTCTGGTGGAATAGTAGGTTAGAAATTAAGTATAATTATGCAAAACTAAGTAATATATTTTACATACACAAGTTTGCAGACTGAGATTGCTACCTTCTATGGTTTTTTTTTTTTTTTAGGTTATCATTGCAATGGAAATTCAAAACTTAAAAATTATCATAGTGAACTTGATGGACCCCATTTGGGAATCTAATTTGAGAAACACTACACTACATCATGCTAAACCTTCAGTCATACAGTTCTAAAAGATGATTCCTTGTGTGCTTGAATAAAAGCTGTGAGGAAGCAGATATAAACACTTTATTCATCCTGAGGAAAAGTTACACTCTGGGAGGCAGCAAAACATAGTGGATGAGAATAAGGAAGCTGGACTCAAAATCAGCTTTCTCCTTTGCCAGCTGTACAACTTTTGGTAACTTAATCTCTTTGTGCCTCAGTTTTCTCATTTGTAAAACAACACAAAATTTTGAGGATTAGAAAAGATAATATATGGATATAACTTGGAAAAGTACATATAATCAGCTCTCAATGAACATTTTTATTATTATTATTACTATGGTCTCAGTATTCCTTCAAGCATTCATTCATTTCATTTGTTTACTTATCACTGACACCCCCTTGTTGCCCCAGAACCCCCCAATGCACAAAAGGAGGCACACATGAAAGGATGAATAAAGCGCTTGTCTGCTTCCAAGTAGATGGTGAGATGTTCACCAAAAAATTATTTCTTCCTTTTCTTGGCATGCAGCAAGACTCCTTTTTCCTTCCCTTCCCTTCCCTTCCTTTCCTTTCCTATACAGAGTCTTACTCTGTCACCTTGGGTAGAGTGCTGTGGCATCATAGCTCACAGCAACCTCAAACTCTTGGGCTCAAACTTGGGCTCAAGCGATCCTCCTGCCTCAGCCTCCTGAGTAGCTGAAACTACAGGCATGCGCCATGACACCTGGCTAGTTGTTCTATTTTTAGTAGAGACAGGGTTTCCCTCTTTCTCAGGCTGGTCTCGAACTCCTGAGCTCAGGCAATCCACCTGCCTCTGCCTCTCAGAGTGCTAGGTTACAAGCGTGAGCTACTATGCCCAGCCAAGGCTGCATTTTTAGCCTACTTGCAGACAGTGATAGCATATAACTAAGTTCTAGCCAATGGTTTATGAGAAGTTTTACATGTCACTTCTGAGCCAGGGTTGTTAAGAGGCAGATGTTCCCTCTTCCCTTTTATTCTCACCTTTTCTTTTTAAAGACAGGGTCTCACTCTGTTGCCCAAGCTAGTGTACAGTGGCATCATCGTAGCTCACCGAAACCTCAAACTCCTGGGCTCCCATGATCCTTCTGCCTCAGCCTCCCAAAGTGCTGGGGTTACAGGTGTGACCCACCACACCTGGCACTTGTTTCCATTCTAATGTCTCCTTGTAGAAGATGACAAGATCCTAGGAAAGGCGTTACCGTGTGGGGAGCTGTCAAACAATTGGGAATATCACCCTCATACTGCATTATGGGCAAGAAATAAGCTTCTATTTGTTTTTGAGACATTATACACATTTTTGAGAGTCTCTTGTAGCAACTCGTGTTACCCGAACTCATACATGTTTCTTATAACTATAACCATGACGGAACTCATGCAAGGCATGGATGCTTTGCAACCAAGTTGCTGTGTAGGGTGGCAAAGGTGGGAAAGAAGCTAGAAAAATGGCATCCTTTTGTATAATATCTTGTCTTTTTATTGAAGCCAGACTCCTTTATGGATCCTCCTTGTTTCACCACTGTGTCTCCCATGCTGGCATTCTCCCCACCTCTCCTCCATCATTGCCTTTGTTTTTAAGGCTCCCAGGCAGCAGCCTCTTCAGCTCAACCATGAATGGCATGTGCTGGAAGTGCTGATCCCTTTTAATATCTGGGTCATGCTTTGTGTGTCTTTCTGCATTAGTGTGATTAAGAGCCCTTCCTTTGGTTCCTTTCCCGAGTGATCAATTGGTAATTTGTACAGTAGGTTGAAAGGTTGATTATACAACAGTTAACAAATAATGTGACTTATTCATCAAAGGAATTTCATAATACCCAAGGCAATTAAACTGTTTCTTTAAAAATAAGATTCATCCTGCATTCCTGCCCTCAGCCCCTGGTAACCACTGATCTAAAACTTCTGTATCTAGAGATTTGATTTTTCCGTACATTTCATATAAATAAAAACAGTATGTGGTCTTTGGAAAAAAAAAAGATTCACTGTTACTTTTTGAAAATGCTTTAAGATTCCAGGTTATTGATTTCACATCCACTTCTTGAGACAAAATACCTTACTTTTTTTCTTTTCTTTTTTTTTTTTTTTTTTGAGACAGGGTCTCACTATATCACCCTCAGTAGAGTGCCCTCACATCACAGCTCATAGCAACCTCAAACTCTTGGACTTAAATGATTCTCTTGCCTCAGCCTCCCAAGTAGCTGGGACTATAGGTGCCCACCCCAATGCCCAGCTATTTGTTGTTGTTGTTGTTGCAGTTGTCATTGTTGTTTAGCAGACCCAGGCTTGAACCCGCCAGCCTCAGTGTTATGTGGCTGGCGCTATAACCACTGAGCTATGGGTGCCGGGCCCAAATACGTTACTTTCAATCGGTACTCTTCTGGGATCCAAGGCCTACAGCTTTATTAAATGGTGAGAATAGGTGGTTCCTACACTGTTTTCTCACCATCCTCCAGCCTAGAGTATGGATTTGACAGAGACATGTCTTATGACACTCACAGTTAGGAAATCTACGTCTGCACCTAGACAGGTCTATGCAGAGTAGGCTCAAGGAATCCTTGGTTTGGAAGGTGCTCCTCGTACTTGGGGCAGCTCAGGGAATCCTGGGTGGGTCAGTTCCAGCATGGCCCTACTTCAGGCTGTCTGGAGGTCTCCCTAAGGGAGGGGATGGGTGGTGTCCAGTTCTCTCCTTTCTCCAGGGCACTGCCAGTCTGCAACCTTGGCTTTATAGGTGTAATAACACAACTAAAAACAAACCATAGGCACATTTTTACCTGGGGTTGCCAGCTGTCCTGGATTGACATTCTCACCCTGTAAGCAAGCCTGAATCTCAGAGAAATAGAAGCACTTCAGAAATATTTGGAATTTCTCTTTCTCTTTCTTTCTCTCTTTTTTAAAAAAGAGAGCCCCTAAACCAAAAGAAGCCAATACTTCTTAAATTGCTGTATACAGATTCAAGTGCCTGGGTTGCTAATATTTGCTATTAGGACTTTACATTTTAAAATAATATTCTAACTGAAAAAAAATTTACTCCTTTGGTATGTTTTCAGGAAATAAATGCTCACCATGTGAGATTTTAGAAAAAAAGGAAGGGAAATTAGTCACTCAATATTTCGAAGCATCCAGCAACTTCTAAATCCCTGGAAAAATCAACACGAGGCAGACCTTTTGCAGATTTCTTAACTTTTCTATTCTCCTAGGAATCCCAGTCATTCAGCTGGCTGGAACACAATTCGTGAGGCAGGATTGGTCCAAAGCAAATTGTGAGTTTTCATTCTTCTATAGCAATGGCTTTAAAAACTGGCAGTAATAGCCACAGCCTAAAGTGTGTCCCTGAAAACTGGGCAGAGTGGAGGCTGGCACTGCAGATATTTTTATGACCTCCTCTGTAAGGGTGTCATGTTCTGGCCAGTTGCTAGAGTAGCAGTGACCACCCACTGGGCGAGGAACCTCCAGGAGAAGCTATGCATTCTCCAGCCGAGCACCACTCTCTGGATGGGTTGCCAAGAGAATGCACGGACTTAAGCGCCAAAAAGTCTCACTCGCGTTACATATCTGTCCTGAAACTACCGTGGCAGGAAGGTTAACCAGCTGACCACCATTTACCAGCGCAATGGGAGAGAAAGATCACGGGATCTTGGTGCTAGCAAAAGTGGACTGCCACTACCTAGGCCCTCTCTTGGTGGCCCTAGCGTAGTATTGAGGGATAATTCTACAGTGGGCAGAAATGCTAGTGGTGCGCTTGGTGGCTCATGCTATGAAGAGGGAGAAGTGGCCTGAGAACAGGTTGGCTTGGACTCTGGCTTGGCTGCTTGGTCAGGTCACAGAAGGAACCAGATTGGAAAATCTGTGACAAGGACACCCGGGGGAGAGGCAGAGGATGAAACAAGGATGTGGGAACAAGTGAGTATATCTTGGTGACTTGGATTAAACTAATACCACAAGAACTCCCACTCGGGAGGAAAGCTCTCAACAGTGAGGTAGCAGGATGTCTTATTTTGTGGATATGTGTGTAAGCTGAGGACACCATTTCTGGAGCAACACCATTTCTGGACCAACCACTTGGCAGCAGATTGATTTCAATTTCAATTTGTCCTCCCTGGAACTAATAACCTACACTGCCCACGTGTCTCTGTTAGCACCACCATCCAAGGGCTCACAGGATCCCTGATCTGTGAGCATCTTATCCTGTACAACATTGTGGCAACAGGCACCTGGTCCTGAGGTCCTTTGGTCTTAGCAGCTACTTGATCAATCAGAGGTAGCCAGTCTGCTGGGAGAGTAGAAAGACAGATGACCTATAGGGTTAGGATGCTGCCTGCTGTGTGCTGCGTAGAAACAGTGGCTGCGGTGCTACCCCTGATGGCTAGCCTCGCAGGTGTAGGAGCTGGAGTGTGCCTGTAGGACTGGATCCTCTTAGTCCCTGCTCCTCGGGCTTACAGCTTTAGGTTCTACCCTCTTAGTTGTCTCGGTTGGGTTCCAAAAGGGGAAACCAGGCTGTTACTGAACCGAAGCTGTGATTCCTGCCACGTCATTTGAGGCTCTTCATGTCAGTGGACAAACTGGCAAAGGAAAAAATTTTACTACCTTGATGGATGACGTGGACCCTCATTACCAAGAGGGGCTAGGGCTGCTCCTACAGAATGGAACCCAGGGCACACAGTGGGGCATCTTTTTCGGTGCTTCCCCACTCAGGGGATGATAGTGAATGGGCAACTTCAGCAGCAGTGGCTGGGTGAGGCCAAGGCATCAAGGACCTGGGCTGGAGTTCTGAGACTCCTGGGCAGCCTCGACTGCCTGAAGGCCTGGCCAGGAGTGAGTGGAATCCAGAATGGGTGGTAGTGAGGGGAGTGAGGCCTTGTCTTGGGAACTGTTTTCCAGTGAACCTAAGAATGGCTCCAATGCCTGGCATGGGATCTGGAAGGTAAGAGGGTAGCCCTGTGTTGTGGACGATGTGACTCTCAGATGAATATGTGAATAAGGAACCTTGCACTGTGCTCTGCTCTAAAGGTGCTCCTGTTAATTCATGCATGAGAAGTGCTGAGGGATATCCAAGGAGTCTGCGTGTTACCACGTGGTGCTCCCAGCCCCTGTTCCAGAGTGGTCCTCCACATGTCCCTCCAGTAGAACCCGGGTTCTTGCGGAGAAGGCTCACACGCAGCTCTGGCAGCGCACCAAACCATCTCTCTGCCCGCCACCCCAAGCCACTGCGTTGCCAGCAGGAACTCATTATTCTGCTCTTCAAGGCAGAGCGACAGAGAGAAACACAATCCTTAGGGCTTAACCATTTTCTTTCTCCCAAATAAAAAAGCCAAGTCACACATGGCTATAATTTGGATGCAGAGTCCCTGTGACACTTTACTGTGCCACATGTAAGCCAGTTGAATGTTTTTGTAAGTGACTGCATTCAGTTTTTAAATTATCCCATGTACCTTATTCCGATAAATTACTGAAATAACCAGCAAGCATAATATCATTGCAGTGTTGACAGTGTTCTAAGGCTCAGCGAGATGAAAAATTGCCTTCTCTCCACCCCTTCATTTCTCTCTCCTGAGATCAGCTGGTTGGAGAGGAATTCTCAACACATGAGCTATTTTCTTGAAATGTAATCACAGGCCTACATGGGCCCAGTTTTTGCCTACGGCCTAGTGGGTGAACCAGAAATTTTGCAGATAGAGTCAGAAAAATCTATCAGCCTTCCACTTGGCTCCCATCATTTTTGCTTCCTCTAAGTCTTGACGTATTAATGGTCTGGCTCAGTGCTTCTCAACTCATATGTTTCTAGGTCACTCTTGAATACTAAAGTTTTTGGTGGTATACCTCAGGGAATTGAAATACTCAAAACCACAGTGAATGAGTAAGCAGCCACCATGATGACCCTGCAGCCACTGTGAGGGTCTAACACTTTCTCATGATGTCTGTAAAAGTATCCACAGTTATTGCCTCATCTAGCTGACATTTTTTCAGGCCTATGTTGTTTGAGAAGAACTTTTTGCTGCCTGCCCTTTCACTCACATGTGTAAATAAGATTTGCCTATGGTACTGGCCCTATAAAAATATATATTTTTCTCCCTTAATTACAGGAACTTGCACGTAACTTCCCTATCACCTCTGTGTTTCATCTTTTGAACTTGTCTATTAACAGCAAGTATTCAGTTTGTATCCAAAATGAAATTTATACCTTGACTAATGTTTGGCTGGAGTCAGCCATGGTTTGTGGGATGCCACAATGCTACATGTGACCTACCAGTGAAGATCTAGCTAGTGATGATTTCTGTGAAGACAGAAGCATAAGGGTTGCAAGTTATGTGTGTCAACATAAGATTATGCAAAACTTAGGTAAAACAGTGATTATATATCTATGCCAATGTCTTCCTGGAGTGTTGGTCAACAACCCTGCCTATGAACCATCTGAGCCTCCAGGGGAATATAACTGACATTACGTTGCTTGTGGTTCCAACTCTGTAAACTTGATGTCAGTGAAGATGATTGGTAAGTTGCAAATAACTGCTGCCCAGCAAAGAGGCAGCTGATTTCTGTTTGGCTAAAAAGGTTACTCTAGGCCGGGCACGGTGGCTCAGGTCTGCAATCCTAGCACTCTGGGAGGCTGAGGCAGGAGGATTGCCTGAGCTCAGGTGTTCAAGACCAGCCTGAGCAAGAGCAAGACCCTGTCTCTAGTAAAAAATAGAAAAATTAGCTGGGCATGGAGGTAGGTGCCTGTAGTTCCAGGCAAAAGGATCTCTTGAATCTAGGAGTTTGAGGTTGCTGTGAGCTAGGCTGATGCCAGGGTACTCTAGCCTGGGGCAACAGAGTGAGACTCTCTATCAAAAAAAAAAAATCAAACAAAAACAATTACTCCCTCACTTTCTGCCCAGGGTTCTGTCTTCTCTGTGGGTGGAGCCAAGCTGCTCCTACAAGAGCAGCCACTCTTGTGTCTGTCCTTTAAACAGCTTAGCCACTCACTTGGACTATGTTTTAGGCATCTCAGCTGACTAGAAACCTGTTATTTCCTGGGCTGAACTAAGGACTTTCTGAAAGAGAGAGCAATAAGGGAGAGAAGGGGGCCAGGAGCAGGGCACGCCCCTTACGAGGCAGATCCTGTGCTCGGTGCTTGCCTATGTTCAATCATTAACACCTGCAACAATTCTGTGAGACAGGTATTGATACAACCAGTTTTTGTTTGGCAAGCTCAAATTTTATAGTTAGCACATCCAGCTTTTCCTATATATCAATTTCTTCTCTAGTCGCGACAGCCCCATTTCCATAGGGAGCAGAATATTTAATTTTGTCACTTAAAGGTAACTCATTCACTTCTGGATTTAAATATAGTTAGTACAGTTTCAAACTTAATCAATGAAGACCCCCTTCTCCCCTAATTAATTAATGAAGAATTAATTAAAGAAGTCCACCCTTCTCCACGGTGGACTAAGCTTCTAGGGGGTTGACTTGTAAACCATCATGGGGGAGAGGTGTTCGGTCACACATTGGCCTCTGCTGAGTTCTGTTGAAAAGAACTTGGTCTTCATGTTTATCGTCTTCTTGGTTTCTTTTCTTTTTTTTCCTTCTGTCCCTCCCTTCCTGCCTCCCTTCCTTCCTTCCTTCCCTTTCCTTCCTTTCTTTTTTGACAGAGTCTCACTGTTGCCCTGGGTAGAGTGCTGTGGCATCATAGCTCACAGCAACCTCAAACTCTTGGGCTCAAGCGATCCTCTTGTCTCAGCCTTCTGAGTAGCTGGGACTACAGGTACCTGCCACAACTCTATTTTTAGTAGAGACAAAGTCTTGCTCTTGCTCAGGCTCATCTCAAACTCTTGAGCTCCCATGATCTACCCTCCTGGGCCTCCCAGAGTACTGGGATTAGAGGTGTGAGCCAGTGCGCCCACCCCCTCTTGGTTTCTTGTCATATTTGTGAGGCTTATAAACTCCTTATCCTCCCTGGCTCCTTTGTGACTGTGGCCTGTGCTCAGTCACATTCCTGTTCCTCTAGGGGCTTACAGAAGTCTTTTGTTTGTGGGTCTGTGAGGCCGTCCTGAAGTTCATCTGACCAGGACATTCCCTCAGCTATTGCTGGGCACCTTAGTCTCTTCAGGCTGCTGTAACAAAATACCATAATATGAGAGGCTTATAAAGAACAGAAATTTATTTCTCGCAGTTCTGGAGTCTGGGAAGTCCAAGATCAAGATGCTAGCAGATTCAGCATCTGGTGAGGGCTTGCTTCCTGGTTCCAAGATGGCAGCTTCTTGCTGTGTCCTCACATGGCAGGGGAAGGGGGGAGGAGGGAGAGAGAGGAAGCAAATCAGCTCTCGTGTCTCTTCTTTTTATTTTATTTTATTATTGTTTCAGGTTAATTTGAGAGTATAAAGAATTAGGTTACAATGTTTGCATCTGTTATGTAGAGTCCTCTTATAATTGTGTCCCACCCCCAAGAGATGTGTTATACACCCTAACATTGTGCCCGTTACGTGGGAGCACCCTCATCCCCCATCCTCCTCCCTCATGCCCCCACTTCCCACCTTGAATTGATTTGAGTTTTTCTCTTATGTGGGCATGTATTACATCATCTACTGGCTTCATATTAGTATTGAGTACATTGGATTCTTGCTTCTCCATACTTGTGATACTTTACTAAGAAAAATATGTTTCAACTCCAACCAGGTTAATACAAAAGATGTAAAGTCTCCATCTTTTTTAATGACTGAATAGTATTCCATGGTGTACATATACCACAGTTTGTTAATCCATTCCTGGGTTGGTGGGCATTCATGTTTTTTCCACATTTTGACGATTGTAAATTGAGCTGAAATAAACAATCTAGTACAAATGTTCATGCTACTGGAATTTCTTTCTTCAGTAGGTCCTTGGTCTTGGGATTCAAAGAATGAACCACAGACCACAGATCAGTGGTAAGACAGGATTTATTAGACAGAGAGGAATACAGAAGGAGTAAAAAGCACCAGAGCTTCTGGACAGAAGGACCAAAAAGCACCAGATCCTTTGGCAGAGGGAAAGACCCAACTGGGGAGTCTCTGCCTGGGCTCTTTGTCTAGGGTTATTAGGTCTTGAGAACTACACTTGGCCAGGACTGGGCAAAAGGAAACATGTTTTCAATGTTAATGAGTGTTATGGACAAACAAATGAATACAGTCTGTGCAGCTCAGGGCAGAAGGTCAGGGTGTTCCCTTCATGCAATTGCCACGTCTAGGAAAACTGGGGTCCCCTGTCCACCCTTGAATGGGGAAACCTGGTATCATTCTTATAATAAAATGATTCTTTTCTTCTTCTGGATAGGTGCCTGATAATGGGATTGCAGGATCAAATGGGAAGTCTATCATGGCTCTTCTTTTGGGGACACTGATCCCATTCATGAAAACTCCACTCCATGACCTAATCACCTCCCAAAGACCCACCGCCTGATACCATCACCTTGGGATCCAGGATTTCACTATATGAATTTTGGGTATTCATATGAATTTTGGGAGAACACAGATATTAATACTACAGCACTAGGCAACAACTCTACGGCCATGTTAGATGTGAGGCTTCTTCATAAGACTTGACTTTTGAATCACTCCTTGGATGGGCAGTGCCTGTGGCTCAAGGAGTAGGGTGCCAGTCCCATATACCAGAGGTGGCAGGTTCAAACCTAACCCTGGCCAAAAGCCACCAAAAAAAAACCATGAATCACTCCTTGGGAAGCCAAATTGTGGTCTTTTGGCTCTGGAGACCTTCTAAGGTCATCAGGCTATTTCTCTCTCCTTCTACCCAAGGTTTTTGATCCATGGAGGGGCCATTGTTCTTCTTAGAGACCTGAACTTTGGATATTACCATGCTGATCCTTCTTTCTACAATCATTGAACTCATCTTTTTTTTTTTTTTTTAAGTGGAGGATAGTGTTTTTATATCATCCTACATTCCTTCCCTCCCCTGTTCTTTAGTTCATGGTGTAAACTCACTGAGTTGTCCAGGATCCTAATCTCTAAGAAGTTCAGTACATTTGCAAATATTTCTTTCTCAAGTCCATTGCCTGCCACAACCCAAAAGCTTTGTTTCCATGTCTTGGCTTCACTCTAGGCTCTAAAATGTCTAATCAGGAATCATAGGTGAATGATAATTTTCTGTTTTTACTTCAGCCTCTGCATTTCCCCTGAGAATAGTATGTATAGAAAACTGTTTTCATTCTGGTTGTTCATTTCTTCCTAAAAATTAACATGAAAAGTTCAAGATCAGATTGAATACAGATGAGTTTAGAATTATTATTATTATGATGAATTATTTTGTCTAAATGACAAAGGAAAGGGAAAGGGCTCAAGAAAGCAGCAGGAGAAACCTTAGATAACATCTCAAGATCCCATCAATGCATTTTTGCCTGTGAGCAAACTGGGGCCTGAGAGGTCAGGAGCTGGACACTGAGAGAAAGACCAGGACCACGTTGGGGTGCAGCATGGCGGGTTGGGGACCCTGCCAGGTCTACCTGACTCCAAAACAAACACCACGGCAGCGGGGAGTTTTAAAAGGAAGGAGTTTTTTGCTTCAACAGTTTCAAATGCTGCAAAGAGGTTCAGAAAGGCTGGATGAAGACAGAGGCTTTTATGAACAGGGGTCTCTCCTCTGCCAGAGCTCTGGTTTGCCCCAGTGCTGGGCCAGGCACCATGCTGGACTTCCTCCCACTGGAACATGATTGAAGGCTCAGAAAGTCTTGATCCTGAGGCCAGATGCACCACCATGGTATTGCCGATTGTGAGGAACTCCCAAGGAGTGCTGTGTCCTAAGAACATTTTATTCTGGATGTCCAAGAGGAGAAGGTTCTAAAGACTATAACCTCAACAGGCACAGACAGTACTTGACTGTTGGATAAGATCCCTGGGGAGTAGTGGAAGATGCTAATTTGAAGAAAATCGCAAAAGAAGCTGTCAAAGTGAGTGGATAAGGGGTTTGAGTCAGGGCAGGAGGGTACCCTCAGGTTCCTATCGTGAAGAGGAGACCCACACTTTAAAGGGCTATTGACACTGGGGACAGGCTAACAATTACCATCTATGAAAGAATTCTTCCTTTTTTTTTAATTTTTGCAAACTTTTCTAAATAAGTGGCAATTTATATATAAATACATCTAAATTCATATCTAAGGAAGTTTGCAAGCCCTCTCTAGCTGTGTAAGCAGAGCCAAGCAAGCCAAGTCTTTGTCATCTTACCCTGGGAGGGCTGTCTTCTGCCTTTGTCTTGGAGGTTTTTATTCTTGTTTGTTTCTCTCCCCTACCCCAACTGCCTCCTAAATGCCCAGGGAGTGTTAAATTTCCAAGGCAAAGGGCCTCAGAGAGATCTGTCCCCTCAAGTGCCTCAAGCCCTCATGTCTTTGTGGCCTCATACTGGGGAGGGAGAGGGCAGAGCAGTTGCCATCAGTCACACCAGTGGAACAAGTGCCACTCTGAACAGCAGCTTCTCTGAACAGACTGTGTCTGAGTGGAGAGGCAGAGGGTGGGGAAAGGCTGGCTTCTCCTGGGGTGATGAACCTGTGGGTGTTGGCTTCATGTCTCTTAGAAACAAATAAGAAAAGCCTGAGCTCAGATTCAGGGAAGATCAGTTTAGGATTCCGTTTGTTACTTAGTTCATCTTGAGTCCTATTTTCTGGTGTGATTTCTAGATGCAAGGCACTGTGGCAGTAAAAACGTCCAGTAGGAGAGTTGCAGCTCCTGCCTCAGAGGCGTCCATCACCTAGAGAGGAGTGGGATGGATGCCTATGCAGGTGACCTTAATACCCTGCAGAAGGCCAGTGCCTTAAGAGAGGCATGAGAGTTTAAAACATTGTTTCTGTTGACGTTTTCATGGGAGGATGAAGCATTCAGGATGGAAATTGTAAGGAGGACTGAATTTCCTTGAGTGGAGGCGTTGGAAATGAGTGTTCCACTTGGGAAACTCTGTATTCTTGCCCCTCTATGGACAAGGCCACCTTGTTACTGGAATTTCTTTCTTTAGTAGGTCCTTGGTCTTGGGGATTTGACGAATGAACGTGTGGACCACAGATTAGTGGTAAGACAGGATTTTATGCGACAGAGAGGAACACAGAAGGAGGAGGAAGCACCAGAGCTTCTGTCAGAGGGAAAGCCCCAAGTGGGGTGACTCCACACGGGTCCTTTGTCTAGAGTTACAAGGTCTTGAGAAGTACATTCTGCCAGGACTTGGTGGATGGAAACACTTTCAATGTCAAAGAGTGTCATTAACAAATAAATGAATGCAGTCCCTCCAGCTCAGTGCCAAAGGTCAGGGTGTTCCCTTCGTGAAATTTCTCATGCCTAGGAAAACTGGGGTCCCCTGTCCAGCCTGGAATGGGGGAACCCTATCAACCTGATATTAGAAGCTGGTCCCAGTTTATTCCTTTGCTTTGTTTTTGCCCCAGGACTGCCTGAGGCCTCAGTTATGGTATGACCTTGAATATGGAAATAAAGAATGTTTTCCTAGAGGATGCTGACATTGGCCTGGGGGAAAAGGATAAGAAGTAGGTCCTAGGAAGACAGAGATGGGGGCAAAACAGGCTTTGCATGTCAAGGAAAGAAGTAAAGTGACCAAGGACTTCTTAGTGCTTCAGAAAACCAGACATAAGGGACAACCACAGTGAGAAAAGAAGGGCGTGTTCTGTGACTGTGTCGAGAGTGTGACTTGAGGGACCCACGTGGAGCTATGTCTGCAGCTGTTTGCTTCTATTTGCACATGCCAGCACCTGCCAGTCACCCAGGGGATCCAGAGGGGAAGGAACTCTCGGCACACACCTTGAATTCTCAGGAGCTCAGACCTGCACACTTGGACTCTTCTGCATTGGAGGTGGCCTTGTCTCCTGTGTGGCCACATGTAGAGGCACAAAGTTCTGGTCAGCGGGACTGGAGGGAAGCAAGGCAGGGGTGCAGCTGAGTACTAACACCCAGGGGAGCTTATGTGGTGGGCATTCCAAACTCCTTGTTCCTTCCCTGGACTATCTCGTTAAAGCCCCACAGAAGGTCAGTGGGGTGGGCCATGGAGAACTCTGTTCCAAGAAGACAGGGGTGCCAGATCTGCAGGAATTAAAGGACAAGAGGGTGCAGGGGCACTGGTGGCTGCAGGGCTGGGCATTCTTTCCAGAAGCCTGCTGGTGGTAGGGGGAAGCAAAAGGGTAGCAATTTAAAAGGGGAGAATAAAATTGTCTTAAAATATTTTTTCTCATTCTGCTTTTTTTTTTTTTTTTTTTTTTTGCAGTTTCTGGCCAGGACTGAGTTTGAACCCACCACCTCTGGCATATGGGGCCAGCGCCCTACTCATTTGAGCTACAGGCATTGCCCAAAATATTTTTTCTCTTATTAAAATTTTTTTGGAGAATGAGAAAAACTGAGGGGAAGGGGAAGAGGCTGAAGACACCAGAGAAGGGCTGGGTGAAGTGGCAGGTTCTTGGAGGAAGTGGTGGGATGGGGCCTCTCCATGGTGCAGTGAGGTGCTTCTGGAAACTGGCATAGGGGTTGGGGTGGGGATGGGGATACAGGTGGAGGAAAGTGCTGGGGTCCAGGTGACAGGGGCTTCTTCCTCCACAAAGAAGGAATGCATAGGTGAAGGTACAGAGAGATATTCAAGTGGGAGGAGGGAGTTTGAAGAGTGCATTTTAGTTGGCCTCAGCTAAATACAATGGGAGAAACAGCTGTGTAGTAAGAGTGACGGAAGCATGGAGAGTGTTATGGCTGAATCATGGTCCCTGCAAATTCATATGTTGGAGTTCTGACCTCCAACATCTTGGAATATGACTGACTGTATTTTAAGACAGGGTCTTAAAGAAGGGATTAAATTAAAATGAGGTCATGTGGCTGGGCCTGTGCCAATATAACTGTGTCTTCATAAGAAGAGATGAGGCCACAGATGCATAAAGAAAAACGCCCAGGGGAGGACATGGTGAGCAGGTAGCCATCACAAGCCAACGAAAGAGGTTTCTGGAGAAATAATCCTGCTACCACCTTGATCTTCCAGAGCTGTGAGGAAATAAATTTCTGGGGAAGCCATCCCAGCTGTGGTGCTTTGCTATGGCAGCCCTCGCAAAGTCATACAGAGAGGAACCAAAGGCTTAGGAAGTTCAGGAGAAACTGCCCAAGGCTGACATCAGGTCCATCACAGGGAGCGGGAGGAGGGTGGAATGGTCACTGAGGGGCAATTTGTGTGCAGATGAGGTCAAATATCATGAATGCAGATTGGACCCTCTCAGTATGGCTCATATGAGTCAATATGTGTGTATGTGTGTATTTATAAACACATGGTGGCTATCAAGGGCTCATTCATCCTCCATTTGGAAAGATGGAACTTGAAGATGTTTGATTAAAAGCTTGGGTGGTGTCTTAGCCAGATTGGGCTGCTATAACAAAAGTGCCATAGTCTAGGTGGCTTAAACATTTATTTGTCATAGTTTTTTTATTTTTATTTTTCATTTTTACATATACACATTTATTAGGTTTCCATTTTTTTGCCTTCACAAAATTAAAAAGGCTTAAAATTTAATAACAATGTTTAAGATAAGGACTAGAAACAAAACTGTTTGTCATAGTTTTGAGGCTAGGAAGTCTAAGACCACAGACAGATCCAGTGTCTGGTGAGGGCTCACTTCCTGGCTTGCAGGCAGCCACCTTCCTGCTGTACCCTCACAAGGCAGAGAGAGAAGGGGGAGGGAGAAAAGGAGAGAGGAAAAGAGCACTACCGTTTGTGTCTCCTTATAAAGGCATTAATCCCATTCACAAAAGCTCTACTATCATTACCTTTCCTTTAAGGGTTTGTGTGGTATTAATTTTTCCAGTGAAATCAAAATTAGATTTATATTTAGTAGTTTAATGATTTTGGGGAAGGATCATTTAAATTTTCTTTTTTTGTTAATACACTTTCACAGATTTTATAAATAGACTTTTTCAGATGTCATATTCTGGTATTTTGTTCACCAAATGTGGGGAACATGTAAAAGTGGTCACATTTACGCTTATAAATGTAGGCCCCCAAATCCCCCTCACAAGAACTAGAGGCCACTTTTGGAGAGATGCTTCTTTGGGTGAAGTGTTTCCCTCACAGGCTTTTGGCTGACGTTTGCCTTCTCTCTCCCTATCCCTTCCCCATCTCTTCTACCAGTGTGATAGCTTTGGGGTTTATTTTGCTGCAGGTCATGCAGGGAGAGGTAGAAATCCTGCATGAAGGCCGTGGTCTGTCTCCCAGTTAAGACAGGTGCATCCTGAGTGGAAACTCAGGCCCAGATAGGCAGGAGAGAGGCACTTCAGAGGGGGAAGGCTAGATGCAAAGGGGTGCTCCTGAATGGGGACTTTAAAAGTGACATCTGGAGGCAGCTTGGCACTGGAAAGGGAGGAGTCCAAGAGACTTATTTCACTGGGATCCCCGGCAATGGCAAGCTCTGGTTGTCCAGGGATGCTGGGCACCCTCTGCGCCTGTTGGCCTTTTGCACTGCACTAGCTGCTAGTGTAAAGCCTGGCAGATTTCCAACCTTATCTCTGCTGGGCCTCAGAGAATTAACAGGAAGGGATTCGGTCACATCGGGGTGTGAGTGTTGAAGGAACAGCACTTGGCTCCCTGCCCGTGATGAAGGGATCAGTCTAAGAGTGTGAAGCTCGGGGGATCATGTCAGGCCCTGTGGTCCCGGACACTGTCCTTCAAGTGCTAATCTTGGGGATTGTTTTTTTTCCTTATGAGAAGTAGCATTTTCTTACTGAGGAATAACACATATAATCCCTAATGCTTGGTATGAGATCATTTCTCAGAGTAGCGAAGGGAGGGGGACCCTCAGGAATGAGACTCCAGGGCTTGCTCAAACATTGCCACATGGAGGTGACCGTAGCCGGTCAACCATGCCTGCATTTCTTTGGTGCCAAGTGCCTTGGGCGGGAGGGTGGGGCTCCCGTTGGGAGGTGCATTTCCAACCCGTGCCTGGACACCCCACCAAGTGCAGGGCTCCTGGCTCTAGGCACCTTCTGTTCCAGGGGCCCCTCAGTGAGTTGAGATAGAGAGGAAGGAAATTGTCTGCATAAGAGAAGGAAAGCAGCAACCCCAAGCTTCAGGGCCAGTTTACCAAGGAGCCAGTTCTTAATGTAAGGCTCTGGGAAATGCAACCCGGGGGACCTGGTTGCTTGCATGGAAAATGGAAACAGGGAAGAGTAACTTCCAGGGCTCTGTGATTTTCAAACATTGTAACTCCAGAGTTGAAAAGTGAGCACATGTGGTGTTGAGCAGGTGAGTTTTCATACCCTAAAAAGAGTGTGTATTGTGGAGTCAGCTCTTCCTGATCTGCCAGATTCTGAAACTCAGGCAGGGGCGTTGGGGAGGACTTGAGTGGATTTTGAGTGCAGTGCTTTCTCCATGGAAAGAAGGAGTCTTTCAAATGGACTCAAGTTTAAAAGTAACACCTGTGCTCCTAGCTGGTCCTCTCTGTCTCTATTTCTTTCTTTTATTTTTTTTTGGTTGGGGCTGGGTTTGAACCCACCATCTCTGGCATATGGGGCTGGTGCCCTACTCCTTTGAGCCACAGGCGCCACCCCCGTCTCCATTTCTTTCTTTATCCCTTTTTTCCGGGGTCTGTTGGGGGTGTCCAACCTTTACCCACCTCTGTCCTACATTGAACCAATAAGAGCCATCTTGGGCCACACATTAAATATACACACACTACCTGCAGGCCTCAGGTTGGAGACCCCTGATAAAAAGGTGCTGGTCATTTTTCCTGTGCCTGTGGTTTCAGGGCTCTGGGTACCCTTCATCCAGTGACGCTGTAGGTATAGAGTTGGAATTGGTGAAGTTCCAGTATAAAATGGTTATCTCTTGTCAGAACTTGAATTAAATGGCATCTTACAAGACCCGAAATCCTGACTGTTTTATAAAGTGGACCCCAAACTATACATCTGGAGAAAAAGCCAGCTTCTTTTCACATGGTGTTGTCTAAAGGGAGGCACGGCAGTAGTTCTTTAGAAACAAGTTATTAGCTCCATGAAAAATCAGGTCCTGGGAGTCCTATATAACATGGTAATTGCATGTGCTGATTAAGCAAGAGGAAATGATTATTTTGTCCATTTTACTACCTGTGAACATCATGGCGGAAGATTGAAGGTCAGAAATATTTTTTTGGAAGGGATAGGAATGATAGATTTTTAATTTCTGCCTAAGAACAAAATACAATATACAAAGCCCAGAATTCAGCCATTCTGTCCCATATCCCTATGACTCATCCTCAGTTAGTTGGCCGTTTAAAGTTTAGTGTAAGTGCTAAGAAGAGATATATCTGGTGGGTTCTGCGTAGCTCCTGAGAAGTGAGCAGGGCCTGTGAAGAAACCTCTATGAGCACTGAAGCCTGCCCATCTGTCCATGAACCCATTCACGCCTCCGTCCTTCCATCCTTTCATCTGGCCATCACTCATCTGCCCCGTTAGATGCCCTAATAAAGGAAGAACTTAAAAGGATATTTGGAGGATAAATTTCTTTTATTCATTTTGGGTAGAAAAGATTGAAAGATATAAAAAGTTAAAGACTAGTGTACTGCATCAAGGTTTTCCAACTTTTTAACAACAACAGTGACTATCAGATGGAATCACACATACGTGAGATCAACTTGATGTTGTCCCGGGTAATGCTCTGGGATTCCACCTGCTCTGCAGACCCTCTCTTCCCTGCCACCCTCTCAGGATTCCCGGGGCTCTGCCAGCACAGTTCACAGCCTGCTGTACTTTCATATGAAACAAAAACTTGAGGCTGTGGTGTGGGTGCTGGATCCTGGGGAGGTTCACTGGGTTCTGGAGATTTTGGAGGACATGTCTTAGAAGGGGAGGCATGAGCTGTGCCTGAAAGGGGACTCATGTTTGGACCCATGAAGAGGAGGGTGACAACCCCTGTGGTGGGTTGGGGGCCAGGAATTAGAAGAGCAAAGGCCCTGAGGCCAGCGAGTTGGAGTGGGTGGAGGGGGGTGTCAGTCAATGGCCAAGAAAAAGGTGACTCACTTGGGCTGGATAATTGAGGAGAGTTTAATAAAGGAACAGCCAACAAAGATGTGGGAAGAATTTAGGGCAAACAATAAGGGATTGTGCAGACTTTTGGGCTGGCAGCAGCTGCAAGCTTTACTAGGGGCAAGAGGAAGTTGCGACTCCTGGAGCCAGAGAGAGGGGGAGCTGGACCATTTGCCAGGAGATGTGGTGTTGGAGATAGGTCATCCCTGGTGACCTACAGGGAGGAAGCCAGGGGAAGAAACACCCCAACTTCACTCTCTCTTTCTTGTGAGTGCTTCTCATTGTCCAAACCCAACTGGAAGCCAGAAGCCATGGGAGCCTATGACCATCTACCTCCCAAAGCCCAGAGAACAGCAGTCCCAGGTGGGGGAAGGACCCAGAGGGACCAACACAAACTGACTGCGTAGAGAGCTGCTATGTGTCAGCCCCGTCTCAGACCCTGGTAATGTCGTGTGATGACACCCCCCATCACCACAGAGTAGATACGACACTAAGGATTTGTTTATTCTCATCGTCTAGGGGGTGGCTGAGCGTGGCTGGGCTTGGCGGGGCAGCTCTGCTTCTCTCCCAGGTCTGGTTGGGAGAAATGTCATTCCCCTCCTGAGCCTGCTGCCTGGAATGTGGCTGTAGTGCAGACCCCTTCAGACCATGTGGACGAGGGTGACAGCTAAGGGACAGCCACCACACTGTAGGAGTGTGGCTCCTATACTTATAGTCAGGCGCAAGGGAAAGATGCCTCCATTTCATTTAGGCTGCTGCTTTGGTTCTTCACTTCTGCAGCCAAATCGATCCTTATTCCAAACTGAGAGGAACCTCTCCTCTGATGCCTAAAGCAGGGATGACACAGCAAGAGGTACAAATTAATATCGTTTTCAGCATTTATTGGACTAACGGAGCAGAGACAGCGTGATGTCACTTTGTTCCCATATCACCCCTCTCTGTGAGATGATCATCGTCTCCCTAGCCGTATCAGGATAAGCAATGCCAGGGCTTGCTCTTTCCAAGGGCCTAGGGGGAAAGGAGAGACGGGAAGAGAGAAAGTTACTTGCCACTTGTTTGAATACATCTCACAACTAGAAAGTAGAGAGCAGGATTCAGACATGGGCCCATTTGGCTCCAGAGCTCACGCTTCCTTCATTCTACACTAATTAGATCAGACGGCTGTGTGAGAGACCCAGCTACTCTGGAATCTAGGGTGGTTTCTCCAAACTAGACCTCTTGGACGTCCATGGCATTGGAAGGCAATAGACTCTTCCCTCTTTGAACGCTGACAGCAATGGGATTGTTCTAGTGCTTTTATCTGAAGTGTGCAAACCAGGATGCCTTTATCACCTCCCTGGTTCTGTTACCACGAGAGGGTGTTCCTGGTGGCTCATCTGATTACTTGTGCTTGAGAAGAACAAAATACAACATACAAAGCCCAGGCAGTCAGTAAGGTCACGGTTAAAGCACAGGAGACAGCATGACAGAGAGGAAGCTAAGAGGCCAGGGGTTCGAATCCCAGTTCTTGGGAAAATTAACCAGTCTGATCTTCAGTTCTCTGGATAGGAGTTGGTCCTTTGCCTCGTGGTGTGATTCAGTGGGGCAGGGGCAATGAGTGATGATTAAAGAATACAGCAAGCCCTGGAGGCAAGTGTGGGAAGACTGGCCGATGGACAATTCTCCGCTCCTGCCCATTTAATGTCCCATTTGGATAAATTGTTGGAAGGAGCCCCGGCTCTGGATGCTGACTCCTGCCCAAGTTGCACAGCAATTCCTGCTTTGCAAATCCAAGGCTAATAAGTCGTTGGAGGAGGCTAGAAGCTTGGATAAAATCCTGGACAGAGATGGGTCACTCATATACTCATTCTCTGAAAAATGCGAAACTCAGGTGAGACTGTTGAGGAATTAAAATTGGTTTTCTCAAGCCTGCTTTCTCCTGGCTGTTTGCTGGTATGCTACAGCCTTCTTTGAATATGGTATGTAGGAGGGAGGAACAAGGATGGAAGAGAGGGACAAAATGTTGGCAACAGCTGCCTTGTGATTGAAAAATAAATATGATGCCGTGCCGTTAAGAGATTCTTCGTAGGAGATGGAATTACTGTACAGAGAAATAGTTTCTTAAAGTGACTAAAAAGCTTGTTTATTTCTAAAATTGTCGAGTGTGACAGTGATAAATGAGGTGTCCTATCACACTGCATTTAGAAAGAGTTCTAATACTTTTCCCTGACTCAGGGCCATGTTATGGCAAAGAGGACAAAGCTAGTTTACTATCTAATTCTTTTACTCAATCTTCCATTCGTGTACACAGACACGTGCGCGGACACACACACACACACACACACACACACACACAACCCTCACCAACTACGAGCAACACGAAGGCTTTCATTTGTCTGCCTGGCTTCTCTCGTCCTTTCTTTTAAGATTTTGTGACCGGGCCGTGCACGGTGGCTCATGCCTGAATCCTAGCTCTCTGGGAAGCTGAGGCTTGAGCTCATGAGATGGAGACCAGCCCAAGCAAGAGCAAGACCCTGTCTCTACTAAAAGTAGAAAAACTAGCTGGGCACAGTGGCAGGTGCCTGTAGTCCCAGCTATTTGAGAGGCTGAGGCAAGAGGATGGCTTGTGCCCAAGAGTTTGAGGTTGCTGTGAGTGGTGACACCTTGGTACTCTGCTGAGGATGACAAAGTGAGACTCTGTCTTAAAAAAAAAAGAGTTTGTAACTGACCAGCTACACTCACCTTTCCCTCTCTACATTCAGTATCTCTTAGGCCTTTCTGTAGGGCATCCAGTGCAGTGCCACCCAGGGTAATGCGAGGTGCAGAGCTTTTGGCCTGGAAGGGGACTCAGATGAGAAGCGATGCTTCAGCCAAGTCTTAAAGGAGGTGCCTTCCAAGTAAAGAGGGCAGGGAAGGAGAATCCAGGTGGGGCATGGAGGTGAGAGTGAGCTTGTCAGAAGGTGCAGGTGGCTGTTTGGCTGTTCTACTCCGTAGGTGAGGGAGGCTGGGGTCGCAGCTGGAGGGAGGCTGGAGATGGGGCTGGGAACCAGGCAACCAGCATCACGGGCTTGTTGCTCCTGAAGAAATGTCCTGTAGCCAACTGGGATACTTTGGAAGATCTTAGGCTGGAGCTAAGAGGTAGGATTGACTCGGATTTGGGGACTTAAGAAAGAGGAACCTTATCAAATCTCATTATCAAAAACAGTGGGGACAGGAATGTGAGCCATGGCAGTTCTTCAACCTGATTCTCAATTTCTTTATTCTCAAGCAGGGACAATAAGTTTGCACGAGGATAACAGAGGTAAGGTTCATGGGAGTGGCATATTTTTAAAGTGTTACTGTTATATAATTTTGGGTCATGAATGAGTTAACACACTTATTAGAAAGATAAGAAAAGATGAGTTTTGTCATCTGAGGCAAAATACATACGCTTGCTACTGTTACTTGTGGCTGTCACTGTCTTAAACATGTTATCTTTTTTTTAAAAATGGGAGCAGTTGTTACTATGATGTCTGCTTCAGCTTAAACTTTGATGCAAACTGAAAGGATAAGCAGGACTGAGTTGATGAACACTAATGACAGAAGAAAGCTTTTCTTTCTTTTTGCCTATTTTACATTCATTTCTTCCAAAGCCATTTATAGAGATGAAAATGTTTTCCATCTTTCCATAGCACATAGCAAGTCAGGTGCCTGAAGCCCTCATCGTACTTCACTAAAACTCTCTTCTCCAGAAGACCGTCAGCCGCAACTGGGTGAACAGAAACCTGATGTATAGCTAAATGTTTGGAAATGTACAGGAGGCACCTCATGATGTGTGATATTCATGTTGCTGTTCGGTATGTTAGGATGGTCACTGATTCCTAAGGAAACATTTTCAAATCTTGGGTGTGTATCTGATCTCACTACTCAGTGGTGGTGTGACTACCCAGGAAATCACATCACCTCTAGAGCCCCAGGTCTTTTGAAATGGAGAGTGTAGTAAGACCCGCTTCAGAGCCCAGGGCAGTGGCTTATGCCTGTAATCCTAGCACTCTGAGAGGCTGAGGTGGGTGGATTGCCTGAGCTGAGGAGTTTGAGACCAGCCTGAGCAAGAGCAAGACTCTGTCTCTACCAGAATTAGAAAAACTAGGTGGTTTATGCCTGTAATCCTAGCACTCTGGGAGGCTGAGGCCGGTGGATTGTCTGAGGTTACATTTTTGAGACCAACTTGAGCCAGAGTGATACCTTGTCTCTAAAAATAGCCAGGTGTTGTGGCGGGCACCTGTGTCCCAACTACTAGGGAGGCTGAGGCAAGAGAATCGCTTGAGCCCAAGAGTTTGAGGTTGATGTGAGCTATGACACCACAGCACTCTACTGAGGGTAACAAAGTGGAGACTCTGTCTCAAAAAAGAAAAATAATTAGAAAAACTAGATGGGCGTTGTGGCAGGCCCCTGTAGTCCCAGCTACTTGGGTGGCTGAGGCAGGAGGATGGCTTGAGCCTAGGAGGTTGAGGTTGCTGTGAACTAGGCTGACACCACTGCACGCTAGCCAGGCATCAGAGTGACGCTTTCTCAAAAAAAAAAAAAAAAAGACCTACTTCAGAGGATTACATGAGATGAGTAGATGGAAACACTTAGTCCAGTACCTGATAAATAATAAGCACTTGGTACATTATTATTAGGGCTAGGAGAAGAACAACTTCAGTACTGACAGCCAGCTCTGGTCTACTCTGATGATGGCATCAGATATGTAATTCCAAGTTTCTTCTGAAGACAAATTTTAATCAACACTTGAACAACAGGAAGAGCATGAGAAAGTAAGTCTGTAAGTCCTTGAGCCTGAAGAGGCATTGGGGTCGAGTAGCTGCCTGCATCACAGGCTGGGTAACTCAGGCCCAGATGTCAGCATGTCCTTCCTGTCTGAACAGACCACAGACAGGCCGGCAGGGCATAAAGGTGCGGAGGAGACGCCATTCCTGGGCCGACAAGTAGCAGGAATAGGATCGTGGCCAAAGCAACACAGTCCACGTGGCTGCAGGAGTGGAAGTCAAACTCTATCTTTATTCTTTTACCATTTTATTTGGGATAGGTAGCAGCATGGCCTGGGAAGACCCTTGGGAGGGAGGAGAGAAAGTCTGTCAGATGGAAATCTTACTTTTGAGCATCAGTTATATTTAATGCCTAATTTCAGCCCTTTTCTTGTTAGATATTTCAACACCAAGTCAAGGAAGACAGGCTCAGAGGAAAGGTTCTTTGTGAGAGTTCAGTGAAGGGGCCAAAGGCTTATTCTTGCATCAAAGCATGCATGTGCCTTGAAGTTATGCTTTTGGAACCTGACTTAACAAACTTCCAGGTGGCATACAGCCGGTTCCCATCTTTCCAGCATCTTTTGCTCATGTGACACCAGACTGTCCCGACAGTATCAGTTCTGGTATGGGTCTGATACGAAGTGTAGTCTCAGCCATAAGATGGGGCTTTCTAGATAGCCAAGCACTCTGCCCTTCCGGGCAGATGCCTCTCCACCAAAATGAAGTAAAAGCACATTCTGACCTGGCCACTCCCTTTGCGTCTGGCCAGGCACACACCAGGAGCACTGGCTGGAGATGGGCTCGAGGCATAGCCCACTTCTCTGAGCCATGTATGTGCTCAGACTTGATCAATACTCGCAAAATCTATCAGGATATTTCTAGATACTTCAAGTGATCGATTCCTCTGAGGAAATGATACATTAAAAATGAGATATGTATACATAGATTCAATTTTTTAAACCACAACTGAAAAAATTCTTTGCCACGTGAGTAGAATTACATTTGACAAGAAACCCTATGAATTTTTATTAGTACCATTATTGTTTTCTTTGGCTCTGTGTATTATACTGTAAAATGACAAAAAAATAAAAAAGGAAGAAAGGAAAATTGTAAAAGGCAAATATTTTGTACAAAAATACAAAGTTTTAAAAGCTCTTGAAGTATATTTCATATTATTACTAAATGTTGTTCTATATATCTGTATGTCTGCATGTTTCTCCTCCATTTGAGATTTTAGAAATGTAAGGTACTGTTTTACACAGTATATGCTTAAGTTCTTCCTATAGCTCAACAACCAATGATAGTCTTTTTCTGATTGGAGCACTCCATACTTTGGAAGATAACATTTGCATAAATGTATGGTTATTGGCTGAGAAAAATCTATGCGATTCAGTCCATGTGCACACTAAAAATCAGCATAGCACTCTGGGGAACATGGCCGTTCCCAAGTCCTGGGGTAATGGCAGCTGGTGAGAAACAGGAGCTGTTGATTTTTTTCAGTAACTGGTTTTCAGTGCTTTTTCCCCCAATCTGGTGGTGAGAAGGTGATGCAATCAGAAAGAAGCGTCCATCGCCTTTGGGCTGTCTGAAAACATGTTCACGTCATTACATCACAGTCCATTATAATGTGGATGATGGTACTAAAAGAGAGAAATAAGGAAGGGCATTAGCTTTTCTTAAAGAAAAAAGAGAAAATACAGTTCAAAAATGGACACATATTTTTGTAGGAAAGATCGTAAAATATATTGTTCAACAATGCTTATTTTTTCCAAGCAATGTCTAAGAGTTCTCATTCAGATTGAGTAAAATCTAAGTTTCCTTTTGAAGAAGCTTATTCTGGGGGAGTCTAGTCCCTACTCAAATCCCAAATGGCCAAAAAAGGCAATAAATGACAAATCTGGGTTGTCACCATCCATTATAACCTCTTGTTTAGATATCTGTGTTTCTCCTTCTCAACTGACACAGCTATAGTAACTTCCTTATATATCTTGAGATTCCTACCTCTAGCACTTGGACCAATGCCAGACACATCAAAGATACTCAACTCGATGATCGTTTCTGGAATGCATATGTGGATAATTTGTGCCCCAGTTACTTCTGTTTACCAACTTTAAAAAAATGGCTTTACTGAAATGTAATTCACAAATCACACAGTTCACCCATTTCAAGTATATAATTCTTTAGTATATTCACAAAGTTGCGCAATTTAAAACTATCTAATTCAGTGTAGTCACAAAGTTGTATAATATAAAACTATCATCACCTCACAAAGAAACCCCTATCCATTAGAATTCATTTCCCATTTCCTCCACACCTGTTCCTCCAACTTTTAAATCTAGTTCTGATGAAGAAAACGAGGATGCCCATTCCACAGAAGGTCATGTATTAAATGAAGCTTTAGATAACTATCCTTTGAAGCCAAGATAATCTCCAAAGCCTGCTTTGGGTCATGAGCTTACAAAGAGCACAGACTATATCCTTCCAGTTTTTAGCACAGCATCTGGCCTATAGTAGGTGCTCAATAAATACACATGGACTCAAATGCTTGGCTGCTTCAAGTGGTTATGTACAGACATCTGTGAAAGACCTAGCACTGGTGCCATATTTTAAAGAACGATTGGCTAACAATATGATAAGATACTGACCCGGGCAAGAGTACTTCCTATAGTATGTTAGGCACATTTATTAGCTTACTTAAGTCCTCACAACAACCCCATGAAGAAAATACTATTATTATTGTGTGAATTCCCTGAGGTTTGTCACTTGACCAGCTAGAAAGTGGCAGGACCAGGACTGGAACCTAACTGCAGAGCCCTGACACTTACTACCTTTCCCCCTTTACTGGGATGTAAGCTCTGCAGCTCCCTCTTAAATCCCCCTACTGCTTACCTGTCTCCCTGTCTTTTTCGCAAATGAAGTTATTGATGTCTTCACACTGGAAATCGTTCCACTGCCCGGCATAAATCAACCCAGCACAGTCTTCTCCTGGCCCATGGCCATGACCCCAGTTATCTGGCTGTCCAGCTTTCCAATTTCTTGTAACAAAACAGAAATTGAGCATTATTGGGCACAGTAATGCAGTGGGCTTCTTTACTCAAGAGCAGCAGAGAAATGTAAAAAGCAAAACTGAAGCATGTTACTTGTCCTGGAATGAAAACGTATCGTTTAAAAAGCAGTATGTGCTCTGATTCAGCATACGCAGCAGCAGTTTTGCAGAGTAATGTGTAAGGCAGCAGCCTCTGCCCTGCAGGCTTGTTTTCTTTGCCACAATGAAACCAACTCTATGAGCCGCTCTGTCACCGTGCAGAGGGAGCAGATCCTTCCTTGACATAGTTAGAGGAAGGACCGTCTCATGTCTGCTGGAATGCTGACTTCTGGGCTCCCTTGTTGTCTGCATGTGCGCGAGTTTACATGTCTTGTAAGGACACGATACACACACATACAGACATACGCTCGCTCTCGTGAGAACTCAGGGCGATCTCTGTGCATTTCAGTGTCTTGCTTCTAACAAGTCAGAGGCAGGGAGAGAAAGTGGGAGGCCCTTTAAATGTTTAACCTACAATTACAACCAGTTATGGCTAAGTTGTAGATGGTTGAGTGCTCTAGAAAGAAATAGTAATTTAGTCTTACTGAAAATGACTCATACATTTCACAATTTCACGGCCTTTTGTGGGCAAGAGATTCTTAAAAACAAGTTTTCTTTAGGATGAGTCCGCTTGGGGCTTGTTAAGTTGGAAGCTGCTGCTCAGAGCAGCACTTCGCCAGCGATGACACGCTGTGCTTGATCTTATTGCCATGCGATGGATCAGATGTGCTTCTAGACTCAATTCTTGAAGGCTGAATCCTGTCTAAGAAGCATGTTCGTGTACAGAAGCTTGTGGTTACTGCTGGAGAGGATGAGCCCGCCTCTCTCGGAGGGTCTGAAGGGACATCTGTGGCGGGCTGTGTGTGTGTGTGTGCGCTTCTGGTAAATAATGACTCAGCACCCATCTGCCAGAGGGTATCCTCAGGTCACTCAAGGACAGCATCCATGCTGCCCTACATTTTTTTTCTTTGAATGAGACAGAGTCTTACTTTGTTGCCCGCAGCAGAGTGCCATGGGATCATAGCTCACAGCAACCTCAAACTCTTGGGCTCAAAGTGATTCTCTTGCCTCAGCCTCCCTGGTAGCTGGGACTATAGGCGCCCACCACAACACCTGGATATTTTTTAGAGATGGGGGTCTCACTCTTGCTCAGGCTGGTCTCGAAGTCCTGAGCTCAGGCAATCCACCTGCCTTGGCCTCCTGGAGTGCTAGGATTAGCACTGAGCTTGGCCACCTGCCCTACATCTTTTTTATGTATTTATTTATTTTTTTTGAGACAGAGTCTCACTCACAGCAACCTCAAACTCCTGGGCTCAAGCCATCCTCTTTCCCCAGCCTCCCGAGTAGCTGGGACTACAGGTGCCTGCCACAATGCCAGTGACATGTCTTGCTCAGGCTGGTCTCCTGAACTCCTGAGCTCAAACTATCTACCTGCCTAGGCTTTCCAGAGTGTTAGGATTACAGGCATGAGCCACCATGCCTGGCCTATTTGGGAATTTTTAAGTAAGTGGATCTGAAGATGGGTGCAGTAGCACATGCCTGTAACCCCAGCACTTTGGGACACCAAGGCGGGAGGAATACCTAAGGCCAAGAATTCAAGACCCATCTGTGTAACATGGTGAGACCCACTGGCCAGGTGTGGTGGTATCCATCTATAGTCCCAGATACTCAGGAGGCTGAGGTGGGAGGCTAAGCCCAGGAGTCTGAGGTTACAGTGAACTATAACTACACCATTGCATTCCAGCCTGGCCAACAGAGTGAGACCCTGTCTCCGAGGAAAATAAAGAAAAAAACGTGAATTGAGTGACCTCAACTAAATAAATCTAGTGATGAAAAAATAGAGGAAACCATCAACTGGTGAGAGTAAAAGTGGGATAATACTCACAAGGGAGAGTTAGAAAATATTCCTTCATTCCTTCACATATCCACAGAGCTCTGTGATGTGCCAGGGTCAGGCCTAGGTCTGCGTTCCCCAAACCCTGAGGACTGGTACTGGACCCGCCGCACAGCAGGAGGTGAGTGAGCGAAGCTTCCTCTGTATTTACAGTGGCTCATCCTCACTCTCATCACCGCCTGAGCCCTGCCTCCTCTCAGATCAGCAGCATTAGATTGTCACAGGAGCGCAGACCTCCTGCACACTGCACATGTGAAGGGTCTGGGTTGCACACCCCTTATGAGAATCCGTGCCTGATGATCTGACGTAAACGTAATGGGCTTGAATCCTCCCCAAACCATCCCTCTAGACCTCTGTAGAAAAGTTGCCTTCCATGGAACTCGTCCCCCAAAAGGATGGGGACCACTGATCTCAATACAGCAAGGCAGAGAACAGAGCGCTGACTCTCATGGAACATAACTAGCAGATAAGACAGATGAATTCAAAATTTCAGACTATCACAGTGATGCCAGACAGAGAAAAATTGGAAGGAAAAATACTTTCACAGATGCTCTTCGTGTTCATCCATTGACCCTGCGGGACTCCTCCGGAAATGTTGATGATGCCTAAACAGTTTGGTCTTGTGGATGTATATTTTGTTCACTGCTGCCAGTAATGTGAGGGGGGTTGATTCTAATTTTTTTTTTTTAAGAGACAGAGTCTTACTCTGTCACCCTCAGTAGAGCTACGTGGTATCACAGCTCACAGCAACCTCCAACTCCTGGGCTTAGGCGATTCTCTTGCCTCAGCCTCCCAAGTGGCTGGGACTACAGGCGCCCGCCACAACACCCAGCTATTTTTTGTTGTTGTTGTTGTTGTTGTTGCAGTTTGTCTGGCACCGGGTTCAAACCCACCACCCTCCGTATATGTGCCGGCGCCCTACTCACTGAGCCACAAGCGCTGCCCAGATTCTAATTTTCTTCATAAACTTTGAGAGCTATGATTCCTGAATGTGTAATGATGGGACATTTGATATTCTTGATTCACTAGTCAATTGGGAAATTGTATAAATATGACTCCTTAGGGTTTAGAAGACCTGCTTAACATTTTCCTTGTACATTTCCTTTTAAGTTAAGTAAATAAGAGAGACTTATGAACTAGATAATCTGGTGATAAGAAAGGAGATTATCACCTTTCTTTGTTTGTTTTTTCCAGGTCACTGGAATTTTTCACATACATTCCTGAAGGCTTTCCTTAGGACTAAAAGCAGAATGCAGCTCTGTGGCAGTGGGAGGTGACGGGTGGCCCGTGTGAATGCAGGGCGGGCAGATAGCCTGAGTGAGGCTGCAGGGGCAACTCGGCCTGGAGGCTGAGCACTAACAGTCTCCAAGCATCAATCTGAGAAAGCTAAAATCACACACAGTGACTTGTGGTAAAACCTCTCAGTCTGTGTGATTATATAGGGTGGCTATAAAGTTCGTGTACAATTTCAAATTGCACGCTATCTTAAATGGCACACGAACTTTACGCCACCCTGTATAATAAAACAGAAAAGGATGTGTCAGATAAACAGAATGCACAGACAGTCCCTGCGTTATAAATATTTGATATGTGACTCACACTTACTGAGGCTATTGCAGGTCATAGGTAAATGTACTTGTTCCAATTTACATACAAATTCAACTTAAGAACTGGCCTACAGAAACTATCTTATACCCAGAGACTACATATGTATGTTTTGGAGAGGAATGTCTGCTTAAATAGTGCCTTAACTCCATTCACAAGTAGATGCTGGAAAGAAGAATGGACTTGTCTTGTGGTTCAGCCTATCTTGGTGTACTTGAAAAGAATGTGTATATTTGCAGTTATTAGGCAACATGTGCCATAAATATCAACCAAGTCCAGTTAGTTGATAATGTACATTACATCCCTATTGATTTCTCTAATTCCTTGTTCTATCAATGACTGATGGGGGTATGTTGAAATCTTCTTTGAAGCCCTGCTCTTTGCTTTATCCACACTTAGGGGCGATGCACCTTCTTAATTTTAATGCAATAGTGGAAACCAGTGCTTTTTATCTGAGTCCAATGACAACCTCTCACCCATACTCTAGAAAAGAGCTGCAGGTCAGCACAGAGGCTGGCTCGTGGTGGGTACCCCAGGGTGATTCACTGATTGTTACCCCAGGGTTGTGGGCAAAGGGACTTCCATCTCCAGTCAGGAGGCTGGTGCTGGCCACGAATGAAGTTGTCAGTGTGAAGTGAGAATAAAGGAAAATGCGAGGATCACAAGAATGGAAAAGCAAGAATCCAATGGACGCGACGCTGACACGAAGCCAGCAGACAATCTAATTCACATGATTTCAATTCAAGTTGGGAGGAAGGGGAGGTGGCGAGAGGAGTGGGGTACACCTACTGAATGGGCATAGGGTGGGGGCGTTTGGCACACCTTTGAGAGTGGGTCATAACTACAAGAGGGACTCTACCTAACAAATTCAAGTATTTTGACCTCGTTGTACCCTCTCATTAACCCAAAATTAAAAAAAAAATTTTTAATTAAAGAAAAAAAGGAAAATGCGTGGATGTGAGAGAGTGTGTAAGACGGCCAGCTGTTTCTCGGAAAGAATGTTTACGTTTATCATCTTTTTAACGCTGAAATTTGTTGAGAGGTGATTTTTAAACACCATGTTCTGAATCAGGAAGTAAAACCTCGACTATCTCTGTCAGCCCTCCAGTCTTTCTTTTGAAACTATATTGGCACCCAGAACCAAAGCATCTGAGGACCTGTCGCAGCACCAATCCCGAGCCATCATGGACGGCAGCTCCTGCTGTCCTTGTCCTCAGCTGGACCTGTCCTGCTTCAGAAATGGCCATATGAGGCAGTGAGTCAGGCTGTAGGTTTTATGGGCATAAACCCGAGTGCGGTCTGTGTGTGCCCAAAGCCTTGGCATCTGTTCCGTGCCACTGTGGCTTTCTGTTCTAGGTAGCACCTTATTTCTCATTCTAGGACTGAGCATGAAAAATGAGGTGAGGTGAAAGAAGAGCCTGTTATCCCCTGTCTATTTGCTTCTTAGCAGTAACCAAAAAACCCTCAATCAAATTGTAAAGGGCTGCGTGTGTGTGTCTGTGCTGGGGGGAAAAAGGAAGGGGAGAGCTGTGGCATTTAATGTGCAAGGCATGGGATGGCCTATTTTTATTTCTTGGAAGAGTTTAAGGAAGATGGGTATTAATTCTTTTTTGAATGTTTGACAGAGTTCAGCCAAGAAGGCACCTGATCTTGAACTTTTCTTTATTGGGAGTGTTTTGGTTACTTCATCAAGCTCCCCATTTGTTATTGGTCTGTTCAGGCTTTCTATTTCTGCTTGATTCAGTCTAAGAAGGTCGTATTTTTCTAGGATTTTATCCATTCTCTAGGTTATTCAATTTTTTGGCATATAATTATTCATAATAGTCTGTTATGATCACCAGCTCAAGAAATCATTGCTGGTGACCAGGGAAAGGAAGAAGGATGGGTCAATACTTGGGGGCCACAGGTGCAAAAGTAGAGGGGAAAATGTGAGTTGACAGGAGAAAAGTTTGGGGTGGTTTATACTGGTGGAGACTTTTGAGAGCCTGAAGCCCAGTCCCCAGGGCCATGCAGAGAATATTCTGTCTTTTTCACAAACCTGTTGTGTTTGTGACATCCCAATCAGGATACTGTAAAATGTACACATTCTAGGTAGTATAAATCTGCAATTACTTACTAGTGTGATAATAATTATGACAATAGTAGCAATAAAACCAATACTAGTAATTATTGCTCAAGCATTTCTCATGTGCTAAGTCCTTTTTTAAATGAAAACATCTTATTCCATTTTCATAATACTGACATAGGTACTTTTACAAATAAAGTTCATTTTATAAAGGGGGACATGGAGATTCTGCCTGGGTGAATAATTCACACAGGGTCCCGTAGCTTTGAGTGCTGTTAGTCGAGGCTCAGAACCCAGATCTCCCTGACACCAGAGCATGTGCTACCCCAGCCTGACTGTGCTGCTTTTTTTCTAGTTTGTACAATGTTTATTTTTAAATGTCAAATTAAATTAGCCTTTGGTTATTGAGACCTCATAATATGCCTGCCTAATTTATTCCTGCTTTTAAAATTTGATCCTGGGGATTTTTACGTGCATATGTATTCCTCTGGGTGGAAAAATGAGAAGTGAGTCTGTGGCTGGGGCACAGAAGCCGAGCCTTTCAGGAGGCTCCAGGGTAGCTGCAGCTGGGGAATGAGTTCCTGGGAAGGTGTCTGGAGACCTCATCCTTCTCAGGTCCCAGGTCCCAGGGCTGGTACTCTCTTCCCAAACCACATCATTCTTGCTGGACTCCATGGAAGAGAACAGTTTCACCTTGGGAGAGCTGGTGTGGACAGCCATGTTCCAGCTTAATCCTTTCCAAAGGGGCCAATCCTGTTTTGTTTTGGGGGAAGGCTTAAGATTGAATTTCTTAGTGAGTCTAACCCAGACCTTTCGCGCATTTATAGCAGTGAGAAAAGTGGGAAAGATGAATCTTATTTTAGCTCCCCATATTTCTCTTAAACAAACAAAAAATCACAGCATTCCTGACATTACAAAAAAATTCTTTGCCTCCCATCCCCACCTCCTACCTCTACCTCTCCTATTTTAGATGTTAACTCCACAATAGTTCTGAGTATCCAAAGTGCATCCCTGCCATGCACGTTCCTCAGACCAGATGGGGAGTCCCCGAGGGCCAGAGAGTGCCGGAGTAGCTTTCTCTCCCCAGGACAGGTGCAGAGGAGCACACAGGTGCTCTGACAGGCCCACAGCAGACGTCCACTTGCCCTTGGCAGCAGTCTGAAGCTGACCGTCTGTGGAGCAGACTTGAAATCTTTAGAAGTTCCACCTCAACATTTGGCTACTTTTAATTTTTTTAAAGATAGATGGCTTTATTCAGGTTTTTATCTTTCTTTCTTCTTTTTTGAGACAGTCTCACTTTGTCACCCTGTGTAGAGTGCTGTAGCATCACAGCTCACAGCATCCTCAAACTCTTAGGTGCAAGTGATCTTCTTGCCTCAATCTCCCAAGTGGCTGGGACTACAGGTGTCTGCCATAACTAGTTCTTCTATTTTAAGTAGAGATGCAGTCTTGCTCTTGGTCAGGCTGGTCTCCAACTCCTGAGCTCAAGCATTCCACCAGCCTTGGCCTCCCAGAGTGCTGGGATTACAGGTATGAGCCATTGTGCCTAGCCTGATGCTGCTTTTATAGAATTGAGGTCACACTGCACTTATGGGGAGTCTTCAAGACTTTAGGGGATGGTTATCCAGCAAATGCAACCTTTTTATTGTGCATATGAATTTCTCATATGTAGGAGAGTCATACATTAGACATTCATAATCATACTCTGCCGAGACAACCTACCAGGGTCAGGAGCACCCACAAAGTTATCCTGGAGGGAAGGGGCCAGGCATCAGAAGCTCATCTGGGGTGAACACTCAGCGTATGTGCGTTGTCTGGGCTTTGTTATCTTTTGCTATAGCATCTAAAGAAAACACTTCAGCCAGAAGTACCATGCTGTGTGGTTTTATGAGAGTTGTGATTTTTTTTTTTCTTAGCAATGAAAAGTAAAAAGAAAAACCCTATCAGAGAGGCATATCAATTGTCAGCCACAGTTTCCCTAGTGGAAATACATACATCGTATTGGGTCTGACCATTGGTTTAAGAAGAGCATCTGGAACACCAAGTCATTAAGGAAGACTCCTCAAGTTTGCAGATGGAACTGCCTGTGGATTCCTACCATCTGGCCACTTGAGACTCTTTGAACTTTCTCATGAGCAGTGATTGTACTGCCTGGGACAATCTGATAGAAATTGTAGGAAATTGGACAAGAGGCGAAAACACAGAACTATTGGAAGTTTCTGAGCACTCACTTGTAGTCTGGAGACGTCCCATCCAGCCACTTCCATTCATTTTCACGTTCCAAGTCTGTGAGCCCAATCCAGTGGCTATCTCTGCCTACCATTTGTTTTTTTATCCATTGCTGAAAAACAAACCAGTGATGGTAAATTACTATTTCTCAGAACAGATGGCTGTGGGACTATTTTTTTTTTTTTTTAATTTTTAACATTCGAGAACAGAGAGGGAAATTTAAAAGAGGATGTTTGTTAGAACTTTCACACTGCTTTTTCTGTCTGCTTTTTTATTGCCCTTGTCTTGTTTTGACTGGGGGGCTTTGACATTCTCTCCTCTTACAAGTTTACAATCACTCAGACAACTCAATGACTTCCCCGCAGCCGCTTCCCTCCATCCACCCATCAACCCGCGCGTCCTAATAACAGTAATAGCCCCGGTGTTGTTGAGCACCTCTGGCTAGGCCCCACGGCAGCGTGCTGCCTACAGTGTGCCTTTAAGACTTTACAACAACCCACGTAGGAAAGATGAGAAGTGGCTGATCTGGGACAGAGCCCAGGTCTGTGTTCTGAAGTCCTCACTCCTCTGGGTGCTCATTCCAGTCAGACACAACGAGAAACATCTATTTTCAAGGTTGTGTCTGCTGCAGATACTTAGGGAAAAGGAAGGAGGCCGCTGGAACAGTGTGGCACCAAAGAAAGAGTTTTCTTTGGCCTTGTTGCTAGCAGGGCCTCAGTTTCAGTCTCAGCTCTGCATTTGCCCCATACACCATTCTGGGCCTCAGTTTTCTTATCTGTAAAATGGGTAATAATGATACTTGTGTTCTAGGGTTGTTGTGAGGTTCACAGGAGAAAATGCCTTGTGTAGTGCCTGGCACACAGTTGGTGTCTAATGAGTGGTCACTGTCATTATCATGTGTGGGCTGGCCCCTTGGTCTTCCCTGCTTTTCCTAACCACACGTCTGGCCCTCTGTACCCCACGCCGTCCCGACAGTGCTCACACAGGTGCCTCTGTCTCCACAGGTGCCTGGGGACAGCTCTCAAGCCTCTCCTCTGCATTACAGCTCTCCTGACAGCCACCCGAAGCCACCACACATCTCCAGGCTTTCTATGCTATGAATTCCAGGAGGAGGAATAAGGATGTAATTCCAAGGCCATGAATGGATGAAGCTCAACCTCATACGGTCGCCTTCCATGTTTATGTGACTAGGAATTCTTGATACCTTTGAATCCCCAACAAGTATGCAATTTCCAGGTGTAAACTGCCCTCAAATTATAGTTTTCACCAGCCAAGTTATGTGGCAGCCCTTACCTGTTCTTCTCTCGTGTTTATGAAAACGAGATGTGAAGACTTGTCTTCACAGAAAAGTTTCGCATCCTCAAAAATTTCTTTCTCAATTGAAAAATAGTAGCATTTGTCTGTGAAGTTCTTCCAGTGAGGCGGGCAGCCTAGGAATGCGAAAGTTTTAAACGCTGATTACAAAAACACAGAAAGCACTCTGCCTTACTTCAGCTACGTTGAAAAGGCTAAAGCTACGGCCCCATCGGGAGCAGCCCAGGTGTCCCTGTGTGGAGCCCGTGGCTGAGGTTCACGGACACTCTTGGAGCTGAGACTGGCTCAGAGGAGGGGACTGCACAGCACACAGTAGTCAAAACCACACGATCTGGAAAATATCTGTGACTCGGTCTTTGTTCCTCTGTGCCTGGATTAGTCTTTATAATAACAGAAATAACAAAAACAACAAGAAAAAGCAGGGCAGGCGCAGATGTGTGACGTCAGCCTGGAATCACGCAGAGCCTGTAAACACCTGGACGGGAGAACCCAAAACCCAAACTGGGCTCATGGAACACAAATGTCGCCCGAGTCCACCAAGGGAAATCGAGCAGAATTGGTCCAAGGAGATGAAGGCTTGGTTGCTAATCACACATTTGAATTTTGCCAGCGGCTTAATTATCAAAACACTAGGAGGAACCATGAGACCTTAAAAGGAAAGCTACATCTGGGCATCCACAGCAGAAAGTTCCTTCTCCACACAGATGAGGTTACCTGAGGGCGCAGCCTGTCCCTAGAGAGAGGATAGAAAGCGAGGTAGTGGGGACAATCAGCACAGGCTTCCATGAAGGAGATGTTTTGGGATGAGTTTGTCTCCTAAGGGCCTGACTCCTCCATGTACATGAGCACTAGAGAACCCATGGGGGTTGAGAGAAAAGTGCTAGCCCACTGTGGAGGCTGGTGATGGGAGCAGGGCTGCCCCTGATGCCTTCACTGGCAAGTAAATGGTGGGGAGGGGGGCGTGTACACCAGGCTCAGCCACAAGCACGGACACTGCCTGTCTCCTGTGGAGGGAGGGTTGGACTTACCGTTGGCCTCTGGTGCTGAGGTTGGCTCATTCTGCAGGGCCAGGGGTACCACGGCCCCTGATGGGCCAGGAGGGCCAGGAGGTCCCTTGGGGCCCGGCATGCCTGGCATCCCAGGTAAGCCAGGCAGCCCCCGAGGTCCAGGCACTCCAGGCTCCCCCACTGTGCCCTGTAGTCCCTGGAAGCCAGGTGGACCCTGCGGGCCGGGGAGTCCATCCTTGCCCGGTGGGCCTGGGGGCCCTGGGTCTCCACTGGGGCCCTGAGGGCCAGGCTTCCCGGGGGACCCACGAGAGCCTTTGGGGCCCTGTGAGCCTTTGGAGCCTTTGCCACCACGCTCTCCAGGGGGGCCAACGGGTCCAATCGGGCCTCTCTCACCAGCGGGACCGGGAGGGCCAGGCTCCCCCTTCTCTCCTTTCTGTCCCTTGTTGCCAGTTGGGCCAGGGGGTCCCTGGGATCCTCTGTCACCTTTCGGACCTCTGGGGCCAGGAGGACCTAAAACATAAAAAAAGTAAATCTAGCACACGAAACATACATTGAGGAAGGATCATTGGTTTGTCAAACTACTATAGGCCACTGACTTACATTGTCCCCCAAATCCACGTGTTGATGTGGAATCTAAGTGTCTTGGCACAGTAACTGAGAGAATGCCAGGAAGGCTATGTTAACCAGTGTGATGAAAGCGTGTCAAACACTCTGTGAAACCAGTGAATGATGCCCCATGATCATATCAATGTACACAGCTATAATTTAATAAAAATAAATAAATAAAAAATCAGATAACAAGTGTTAGTAAGGTTATGGAGAAATTAAACCATAATACAATGAATGTAAATTGATGCAACCCTCAAATGACTGGAGGTTCCACAAAGGACTGAACACAGAATTACCATATAACTCAGCATCTGCACTCCTACATATATACCCAAGAGAAATAAAAGGATATGTTCAAGCAAAAAAAAAAAAAAAAAAAAAAAAATCCACGTGTTGAATTCCTAACCCCAAGAACCTCAGAATGTGACTGTATTTGGAGACAGGGTCTTCACAGAGATAACCAAGTTAAAATGCAGCCGTTAGGGTGGGCCCTAATCTGGTATGACTGGTGTCCTTGACGAAGAGGGGGGAGGATGCAGACACAGGCACAGACGGGAGGGCCGAGCCACACAGAACCTCGGAAGAAGCAGTCCTGCCCTCCCCTCCCCTCCCCTCCTCTCCTCTCCTCTCCCATCCCCTCCCCTCCTCTCCTCTCCTCTCCTCTCTGTTTCAAGCTGTCCCCCTGGGTTGAGTGCTGTGGCGTTATAGCTCACAGCAACCTCCAACTCAGGCTCAAGCAATCCTTTCTTGCCTCAGTTTTTCTGTTTTTAGTAGCGACGGGGTCTCACTCAAACTCCTGAACTCAGGCAATCCACCTGCCTCAGACTCCCAGAGTGCTGGGATTACAGGGATGAACCACGGCGCCCGGCCCTGCCAACACCTTGAGCTCAGACTTCCAGCCGCCAGAGCTGTGAGGAAATGCATCTCAGCTGCTGAGGTCACCCAGTCTGTGGTGACCTGTGGTGCTGTTACGGCAGCCTGAGCAAACCAGCACAACTGCATGGCTTAAAAAAATTTTTCTTCTATAAGCACACCCTTCCTACTCCCAGCACTGAGAATGTATCTTAATGGTGCACAACTTTTATCACCCCACCGATGTCCTTCCTGTTGACATGGGCCACAGTGGGCACCTCACTATTCAGGGTGACTCTCACTACCAGGGTGGGGCTCTCTTAGTTGACAGGGCCAATTATGTCATCAACAGAAAGGTTGTGCAGCATGGGATCGGGATTTCCTCTTATTTATTTCCTCTTTTCATTAATTTGACAAATATTAAGGACCTATTCCATGGCAAGCACTGTGTTAAGTAAGGTGTTGGGGGATAAAGAAGTGAATGAGGCCAAAAATGCCATGCAGGGTTGAAAGGTACTGACCTATTGAGTCTCTCACTGCAACCAAGCCCCAGCCTATTCCTGTCACATCCCATCCTGCATTCCTGCCACCTCCACCAGTGTGGTGGGGACACTGCTGTCAGGGCTGAGTTTCACTCACTCACAGACCGGTGCAGAGGGATGGGGGTCTCTGCTGGGGAAGCTGGGTGGGGCTTTGCTGCCCAATGTGGAGGGGCCGCTCCCGACTCTCCGGGCTGGTTAGTCTAATAGTACAAATATGGAAGGTGACCCTAGAGAAAAAAATTAGGAGGCCCACTTAAATGGCAGGGGTGGGAAGGAAAGCAGATACCTTTTCATTCCCATCACCTTATAAAGAGGCCCACTTAACACGGGATTGTTTTGTTCTTGAAATTCTCAGGGGTAAGAAGGAACTTCCCGCATCTATTTCACAACCAGGATTTGTATAGGGAATGTCAGTTTTCAAGGTATTTTCACAGATACCATGTCACCTGGCCTTGCCTATGACATATTATTCCCATTGCACAGAAGGACACGCAGGCCGGGGATGCCAAGTAATTTGTTCACGGTTACTTGGCTACTAGGCACAGGTGTACCAAGGAGGATGCGACCCACATAATTTCACAGTCTGCAGTGGAGCCAGCCGTGAATTTAGGTCTTCTGACATTGAAATAAATGTGTCTTAGGGTTTCTGAGATCTTATAATTCTACATGAATAAGAGAGGCACGTTTGCTCTTTCTACAGAAGCAGAAAGCCTCGAAGTATGGGAGTGCTGGGGAGATGAAGGTTGGGTACCTGATCTGTCCTCCATCCTGTGAAGACACCCTGCTCACCTCTGCAGGAGGTTTCCCTCTGCCCTCCCCCTGCCCCCAGGCCTTGATGGATGCTCTCCATACCCTCATATTACCCCTGGCCCCAAGTCCAACCCACCCTCTCTGTCCTTGGCAGAGGCCGAGGCTCTGTCTGCACTTAGCACTTAGTCAAGGCTACTCACAGTGTTGCTCATGGATTCATTGGTAGGACCCTGCTCCAAGTCCTAAGAAGAATATACTAATGACTAGGACCAGCTTAAACATGTGCTTTCTAGTGTCATCTGCTCCATAAACGGGAGACTTTAGAAGACTTGGGGATGAAGCTGTCTCTCCCGAAACCCATCCCACTGACCTCTGCCCACAGCTCCCTTTGGCTTCTCCCTGTCTCCAGCTCTCCTGGGCTCTGGGTCCTTACTTCCATCTGCTAATCGGATGGTCAGTCTTCTCAGAATGTTCTTTCAGCACTTCTAACCCAGCATATCTACAACTGAACTTTTCATCTCTGCTGTTTGCTCTCCTTCGGTCATCACTCCTCCCACCACAGCCTCACAGCCCTCTGTTCCCACCTATTACCCCATCAGGACCCTAGTGCGGGCTCTCCCGGCTACCCCTCACCAGAAGGTGACTGTACCGACATGAGTTGATCCAGCAGGTCTCCTCTGTGTAACCTGGGGCGTCTCACAAACAGCTTAGGCCACGTGATAAAGACAGGGGAGGTAGATTCTTCACTGCCAGATCTATTTCTTTTTAAAAAGCAACTTAGTTCCTTTGTGTAGTTGAGAAACAGTGTCCTAGATATGAATACTGGGAAGGTTGATGTGCTTTCCCCCATCAAGGATATAGCCCGATGAAGGGTTCTAGTAAAAAAATACTGATAATTTAGACCGAAGCAAAATTAAAAAAAAAAACAACTTATTATATGTAGAATAACAGCAAAATAAAAAGTAACTTTTCTTCTCAACTTTTTCTATTTCATTTACGTTCTATGTTTAACCTTAGGAAATCCAAATAATGAAGAAGGTATGTTTGGAAATTCGAGAGTTTTAAAAATTTTAATTTTTATTCTTTTCAAAAATTTTTGCCAACAGTCAGTGTTTCTCAATCACTCTCATCTGGGGTAGGTGCTCTATTTGCAAGTTTAGGGAAGTGTGTTTACCTACGACCGTGAAATAGGGACTGATGGGGGGACTGTCTGCCTGTTCTGAGTTGTATTTCTTCCAGGACACCTTCCTCTGGGGTCTAACAGAGTTCCAACTCTCTCTCTTCTTCTTCTGACGTGAATCCAAGACCTCCCTTAACCTGGGGTGACAGCTTTTCATTCATTTTCTTTCTTCCTGGGATAGTTTACAGTGTCCAGCTATTTCCCTTCAAACTGGAAGTGGTTGTTGAATATCCCCACCCTCTCCACATGTACACTGTGCCTCATCTGAAGAGTGGGATCAAATGTGAATCCCACAGATAGCACCAACACCAGCAGATGCTAATTTCCAAATCATGTGAAGAAAGGCAGTGGATATTGGGAGAAGATGCAAATTTTTGCCTTTGATAATGATCTAAAATCCTACTTGTGGCTGGGTGTGGTGGCTCACACCTGTGATCTCAGCCATTTTGGGAGGCTGAGATGGGAGGATTGCTTGAGGCCAGAAGTTCAAGAACAGCCTGGGCAACAAAGTGAGATCAAGGGAATGATGAATGAATAAATAAATAAATAAAATCCTACTTGCAATGGATTTCCTAGTGAGATGAGCATAAAAACTGACTGCCCATACAAAGTACTACGTCCATCTTAAATAGGTTACCTGTGTCTCTCCTAATGAGATAAAGCTTAATATTCATGGTTGTAGATAAACTGGCAAGCACCCTTTGAGCAATCTCTTCCTTCACAGATTCCTCAGCTTTGCAAAATCCCCAGGGAGCTAGCAATCTTTCCTCTCAGATGCTAGGTTATGTAAAAATGTATTCCGTGTGCCTTATAGATAAGGGGGTTCCTATAACATACTCTGCTCACTGAGATGGGCTAGAAATTTGCTGTGTCTTTTTTCCTCTCAAAAAATCATTAAGAAAAAGCTAGAGCCATTCTAAAAGTCCACACTGAATCCTCATAAAGAGTAGATTATTAAGGCCACGGTATATTTTCCTCTGGGACCTGGCCTGTTGGTATTGCATATTAGCATCTGGATAATCTCAGGCTTTTAAGTCTTATTTGAATCTTTTATTGGGCAGTTATGGAAGTGAAAATAAAATGAAACAAAATATAAGCTATGCTTAGTGCCTTAAAAACCAAAGAAAAAAAAGAAAAATGATAGTATTTATGACCTTGTGTGGTAACAAGTTGAATTCAGAGTTGAGAAAATAATAATGCCACATGGGGAGGCACATGTCATGTCCCATGTGGAAGGACATCTGAGATTTGCTTTCAAACTGGCTGAATTTTAACTGAATGTCAAGGCCAAGTAGGTGGTTCACTGACTCAGGGCTCTGAAATGCCAGGACACCCATGCGGCTGGTAAAGCTGTCACAAGCCTCAGAAATGCCTGAATACGGCCTCTACCAGAATGCTGAGCAGCCCTGGGTTTGCACTGCCAGCAAAAGTCCCACCCCATGTTCCCCAGACTCCCTTGCTCTGGGAGCCCTGAAAACCTGAATTCTCTAAACAAGCAGTTCAAAGAAGATGGAAGGCTCTAAATCACTGTGCTGTTTCTGCTTTGGCAAACCAAATTGTAGGCCTTGAGAAGTGCCCAGCCCTGTTTCCCACCCAAGGTAAGTTTCAAATTTGTTTTCCAGCTGCTGCTTAACAGAAACTAGAGAAACTGCTTTAATTCTTACTGCCATCCAAAATCTTGGAGACTCAATGTCAAGACACACTGGTGGTAAGTTTGGAAGATAGACAAGGGAGGGGAAAAAAACCAGTGACACATGTCTCCTGCCCGATGCACTGTGTGCTGTCCCTTCCCTGTCAACCTTCCCGTGCATCTTTCAAGGTTCAGCTAAAATGCCAATCCCTTAACTGGTGTCTCTCCTGCAAATAAACTCTCCATCACTTCACCCTCCCCAACACGTTGTCTGCTCATGGTATAAGCAGAGGTTTGGGAACTAGACACACTTGAGTTTGACACTGGCAGCCACTTACTAACTGTTGGACCTTGGATAAGTTACTCAGGCTCTCTGCGCCTCAGTTTTCCTCCCCACAAATGGGGAATGCTAATAATTCCTGCCTTAAAGAGATGTACCAATGAAAGCAGATAATTTCTCCAAGTGCTTAGTGGTGTGATTGGCATGTTGGAGACGCTCCATGAATGTGGAGTGAAAAAACGAGTGGGATCAGGGCGGTGCCTGTGGCCTAAAGGAGTAGGGTGCTGGCCCCATATGCTGGAGTTTTGGCCAAACCCAGCCCTGGCCAAAAACTGCAAAAAAATAAAAATAAAAATAAAAAAAACGAGTGTGATCTAGCTGCCAGCAGCACAGAGTTGGATTCATCTCCAGGGCTGGCACCAGGAAGCCAGCAGTTACCCTGCCTGTAGGGCTGTATTTTTTGTGTTCATGAAGCTCTGTTTTGTTTTCCATTGCCATGTACCGGCTACCTCTATAGTACAAGAGAAATCTTGGACAGGAATGGAACTTATTCACACTTGCGTGTTATGCTCACCCTGTGCTAGGCACTGCACCAAGTCCTCAATATCATCTTACTGAGACCTCACAACTCAAAGGGTACACACGGATGCAGGAACTGGGGTACACAGAGGACGAGGAACTTGGTACGCAAACCAAGCCTGTCCAATTTCAGAGCTCTTGTTCTTATTCATTAAGTCTTATGCCTCTTTGCCCAGGCGTGGTGGCTCATGCCTATAATCTTAGCACTTTGGGAGTCTGAGGCCGGAGGACTGCTTGAGGCCAGACATGGCAAGACCTTACAAAATAAAAATTAGCCAGGCACAGAATTTGAGGCTGCAGTGAGCTATGATTGTGCCATTTCACTCTAACCTGGGTGACAGAGAACCTGTCTCTTTAAAAACAAAAAAACGTTTTAGTGGCAGTTTGCATGGATCTTGCCCCCGCAAGACTCAAAATCCTCTGATGTGGACTTAAGGAATCCCATGCTTATTGAACTAGGCCTGTCCAATTTCAGAGAGCAGAAATTTACCTCTCTCAAAGAGCAGAGAGGGAAACAAGATTGTGCAGAGATGGGAGCAGCCCCAGATGTGGAGCGAATGGCATGTTCAGAAGTGTGTGAGAAGTCCTCTGTACATAATTACGATAAAAATCTTCGTGTCATTTGTAACAAAAAAAATAAGGCTTTCTTAACAAGGTTTTTTGGTTGATGGATGTAGAGATCGCTGTTGCCAGGGTTCAGCGTGTAACACAACATCTATTTCCACCTCATCATCTGCCTCAGGCCAGTCAGCTTCAGCTCCCCCCTCTGAATGAGGCCAATGTCTGATGTGGCTGAACTGGTCGGTGAGCATGGGGACAGGGCTCGTTAAGTCAACAGTCAACAAGGACTTCCTGAAAAGCATCAGAGGATTTTGAGTCATGCAAACTGGCGCTAATCCGTCCTTTCCCCCGCCCTCAGGGATGAGAGCTGCACACACAGAAAGAGGAAAGGCGTTAGCGAGGAAGCTGCGTGGAAGGAAACACTTGTGCTCAGACACGGGCTCCTCCGCAGCCTCTTGGTCCCTCGCTCCTGCTCTGGAGGTGTGGGATAGACTGAGTAGCAAGGGGGCAGCTGGTAGGCTTGGGAAGTTTCTCAGATCACTCACAGACATTACAGTGAAAAAGACCAGGGGTAAATGTGACAAGGAAAAGCACATGTGGCAAAGAAAGCACCATTTGCAAATCAAGCTCAGAGGCGCTTCGGAGATACCAGTCAGAAACTTCATTCTAATAGACGTCTCCACTTAGAGAGTCTACACAGGCCTGCACCAACACCCGCCCAGCTGCTCACACTCTTCTCTTCCCTTATTCCCACAGCCGATCTGTCAGAGGGTCCCGCTGATCAGCCTCATCCAGCCACACCCCCCCCAACCCCGTGTTCCATTTCTGTCTACACTGCCCCCAGCCCCTCCAACACACAGGTGCCTCCTGGACACCTCCTCGCATCTGGGCTCACCGGATGGAGAATTCCAGGGCCCTGGGCACCAAATGAGGATGTGAAGGGGTTGGCTTGGGTTCTGAACACACCCAGCAGTACCCACGTGGCTGGGTACTGCTCACCTCGGCTGAAGGAGGCCACTCAGGACCTCCTAGAGCAGGAGTCTCTGTTGTCAGGGCCAGGGTAGGGCTGCTCTTGATCCCTTCTCTAAGACACCTCCTGAGTGAGAAGACTCACACCTCCCACGTTCATGGCTACCACTGCATTCCAGGTCCCCAACTCTGGTCTGTGTTCTCACTGCACCCCGGCCTCCACTGTCTACTCTCCTCCCAGCTCCCAGAATCACCTGGTAAAGATATAAAGCAGATCATCTCACCACCTTGGGTCAAACTCCCCCCCTCACACTTAGGACAAAATCCCCACTCCTTGATTTTCCAGGCTCCTGCTGGGGTGCTGGGTACAGGGAGGAGGGGGACACACTTTCTGTGGCCACCCTTGGAGTTAACAGGCTTTGGCTCCAGACAGCCTGATTTCTGTTTAGCTAATCCTTGTGTGTCCAAACTTGAGCAAGTTGCTGAAACCTCTCCAAGCCTTAATTTCCTCAACTATAAGCTGGAGATGATATTAGAAGCACCTGCTTCATGGGGTTCTTGTCAGCATTCACTGGGATGGTTTGTGAAAGCATTTATATGCTCATGTGCCATATTAGCTGATGAAAAGAACCACAATAGAAACATTAACTAATTTCAAGACCCAGGGTCTTGTCTTCAACTATACTTACTTAGCTGACAAGCCATGCTGTCTGTAAACAAAATATGTCAGAATTTTCCCTGTAGAAGACACACTAGCCATGAAGCTAATGGGATAATAAAGCTATGAAATGAATAGCTACCATAATAAGACCATCTAAGGTGTCACAATTCCAAAAGACATTTAGAAAGCTCTTATTTTATGAGGTTGTACCTCTGCTGCTATCTGCCCTCTGTCTGAATTTAGATCGAGACAGAATCAATCAAACATTGAAGAATTTTCTTATTGCTCGAAGACCTACCCCTTATTCAGAGTATGCCAAACACCTCCAATCTCTCTGACTTGCAACTGTCCAGCCTCTCTGGAGTTGGGGCACCCACATCACTCAAAGAAGCCATTATACTTTCAGGTAACATCTATTTTTTTAAAGAACATTCTATAAAATGAAAATTATCTCCCTTTAGCGAATACCCACTGGTCCGTGTTTCACCCACTGGTGCTCCCAGATGGAGTTGCAGATGGCTGAACTGCCTCCACCAAGCAGGCTCTCTGGTTGGGTAAAGCTCCTTTGCACTTAGTTTCTAGACCTCATCAGTCTGATCCTACTTTTCTGAGCATGCTTGTCTGTGAAAGGGCTTTCCAGAATAAACACTATGCTCCAGGGTTGGTCTTGGCATCCTGAATGGAGTCAGATGTTACTTTCCTTATTTTGGATATTGTATTTTTATGAACACACTTAAAGATCACATTCGCTTCCCTGAAAGACACATTTAACTGCTTCCAATTAACTAAAGCTATCACATTTCAAGCACACTTCCTTCAGGCCACGTTCTCCCACCAACATTTGTGTGTTTGGTCTCACCCATGTATGAACTGGATTTTTCATGTATTCCCTACTTATTTCATTTGGCTGGCACCTTGTTATTATTCCAGCCTCTCTAGATCACTTTGGATGATGACTCCATGGCCTACCTGTTAGCATATCCACAGGTCCTGGATTGTCAGTCATCTACCTCGTCCTGCTAGTCAATGACAAAGCTGTTGGACAGAGTCCTGCCACTCACCATCCAGACCAGCCTTCAGGGCCACAGGGCTCATTAACTGACCACTCTCTATACTTGGTCATTTGAATGAAGCAGCTCATGCCTTTGTAGAATCCCTTCCCTTTGAATGTGGAACCTGTGACTTGCTTCTCACCCCTAGAATCTGGTAAAGGTGATGGACCGTCACTCTCTTGAGGCTACATTATTGACAGCTTTGTCTTAGCAGACTGAGAAAGGCTCCTTTGCTGGCTCTGAAGAGGCTGCAGAAGTGGGAGTTGGCTACATGGCAAGGACCTGTGGGTGGCTTCTATGAGCTGAGGGTGGTACCTAGCTATCAGTCAGAAGGAAAATAGGAATCTTTCCCACAGCCTTTCAATGAGTCTGCAGCCTGGTGGGACACTGACAGAGGACCCACCGAAGCTGTGTCTAGACTCCTGACTCATAGAAACAAGAAGATAATAAATGGGTATTTTATTAAGCTACTGAGTTTGTGGTAATTTGTTATCTAAGCACATAAAATGAATACAAATAATAAATCCTCCAGCACTACTTCTCCACCTTGTTCTTAAGGGTGTCAGCACCAAATGCCTTGGTGAAATCCAGAAATGCCGTTTTTCATTCTCCTAGTTTAACCAATTTAAAACTGTTGACATAGGAAATAAGATTAGGTTTGCCTGACTTCTTAGTGAATTCATGACTTCAGATTCTCTGAAAGTTCATACATTGCTCTTTTAATAATCTTTTCTCAAATCTTTCTTGGTCTTGAAGACAAATTTCCTACTCTGATTGGTAAGATTGGTGTGGGAAATCCACTTTTGCCTCCTTTTTGGAAATCAGCATTGCATTTGCTTATAGCCTGTCTTCTGATGCCCTAAAATTCTTTTTATTTCCAGCTACCTAAGTACAAGGACTATCTGGTCATCTCTTGTGTACTCCAGAGTGTGAGCACAGCATCTTCCCCATAGTACTTTCAACTTAAAACCTGTAAAAATAGTTTAGGACTGGAAACTACTGTTAATATATGGTTTCTGCAATTCCTGAAAAGTAGATATAAGTGTTGGCATGGTGGCTCATGCCTGTAATCCCAGCACTTTAGGAAGTTAAGAGTTCAAGACCAGCCTGGGAAACATATCAAGACCCTCTCCCTGCAAAAAATAGAACATTAGCTGAGCATGGTGCCATACACCAGCAGTCCAAGCTACTTTGGAGGCTGAGGTGGGAGGATTGCTTGAGCCAGGAGTTCACAGTTATGGTGAGCTATGATCATACCACTGCACTCCAGCCTCAGTGACAGAGTATGACCCTGGCTTTAAAAATAAATGAAATGAAATAAAATAAGACAATCTATGTCAAAGACTTTCAAGTTATATGGATGACCTGGATGACAGTAAAACACAGATTTCATAGGCAAGTCCCATTGTTTCCCTCCTCTGTGGTCTTATAGTTACTGCGATGGCCAACCATCCATCTGTTCATGACATCTGGAAATAGGATTCCCTTAATAGGACTCCTTTAAGACCCAAAAGAATTAATCTGGTTTCAGATGAGTCCAGTTGATATCATCATTGAAATAATTCAGGCACTGAGAAAATCCAAATTAACTAATCTTTCATTCAACTAATAATTAGTGAGCACCTTTGGACATTTTCCACAAATTCTTAGTCATACCTCTTTTCGGATGTTGGCTGGACTTAGCAACTTATTTCTAAAGAACAGAATATGGTGGATGTGATGGTAAACAGGCCATAAAAGGTGTTGAGCTTCCTTCTTGTTTTGTCTCTTGGATCATTTGTTCTCGAGGACATGTTTTGAGGACACTCAAGCAATTCCCCCTGGTGAGAAGCTGAGGCCTCCTGCCCAGAGCCACGTGAAGAAGCCACATTGGAAGTTAATGACTTCAGCCCTGGCGAGTAGCTTGACTATGATCTCATGAGAAATACCTAGTCAGGACCACCTGGTTAAGCTGCTCCTGAATTCCCGATCCATAGAAACTATGAGATAACAAATATTTACTATTTTAAACTGCCAAGTTTTAGCACAATTTGTTACGCAGCAAAAGATAACTAACACAAACATAAAGTCAGAATTTTGACTTACCTTGTAGTATGGTAAAATTCTTGATGAGCTGACCATGCTTGGAGTCTACCAGCTTCATTTCTTCCATAATTACCGATAAGTTGGCCACTTCAGTGTCTAACCTCGACCTCATCATATCTTGTTGCATCCTGAGAGAAACAGAATCCAAACGGATGTTGGCCAGTGTATTATTCAAGGAGGTGAGATCATCCGTGTGTTTGGTCAGGGTATCTGTGCAAGTGGTCCTGACTTCATTCAGATTGCTGGTCAGCGTCCGCAGGTGGTGGGCTGTGTAACTGATGTTGCTAATGATGTTCACAATATCCGTCTCAAAGAGCTGGAAGCGTTCCTCCAGCTGGTTGAACTTGACGGCCGTTCTGTTCTCAGCATCCTTGTGTGAGTCCTGAAGGTCTTTCAGGTTCTGCTCGTTGGCCTGAGAGATGGTGGTGATGTTGTCCATCTGACCTGTGAAGGAGCTGAGCTGGCTGTTCATATCCTCCAGGGTGTCGTTGTTGGCTTTGGCCAAGGCAGAATTGTTGGCAGCCAGTGTCTGCAAGCTCTGCACTTTCTCCTTTAGCCAATCGGTGTCTTTCTTGGCTTGAAGGAAAACCTGCTGCAGATTTTGGAAGTCGTTCTTGATTCGCTGGATGGCCTGACTTGTGTCATCCACGGACCGCTGCAGATTGGTGATGAGGTTCCTCTGCTGCACCTGCGTCAGGTTCAGGTTGTTCAGGCTCATGATGACCACGTTATGGGAATACATTTGACTCTGCAGGTTGCCCTGCAGTGCGCTGGTATCTTGTTGCAGATTTGTGACGTAGCCATTATACGCCTGGAGGGTTTTGTTTACAGTGGTGATAAGGAAAGAGTTATTCTCCAAAGTCTCTTTCAGCTGACTCTGCCTGTCCACCAGTGCATCCCCGCTGGCCTGCAACTTCTCCAGTGTATCTTTGTTCTTGCTGGTTTTCTCTGTAATCTCACGCAGTTGCTGACGAAGGTCCAGGATGTCTGATCTGAAGGTGGAAAGTTCTGAATTGGTGCTTATAGCTTTCTTTCCAGTTTGGTCCCCTGGAATAAGAAATGTTTGTTACGTAGGTTGGTGATATGGAGAAGTGTTCAAGGCAAGGTCAAAAATCCCAAAGATTATGTATTGCAATAGATATAAAATTTGTAGTGTACGCAGATGTCTCTCTGCATTAGTAAAATAGATATGTATCTATTAAAACTGGGTCCTGGGGAATCAGAAAGGTTGCTCAGTACGAGGACTGACAAACTTGGGTGAACATTTTTCTCAAAGAGGGAGGGGGAATTGCCTGGACTCTGGGGAACTAGCTAGGCACAGTGGTTCTCAACCTTCCTAATGCCTCCTAATGCCGAGATCCTTTAATACAGTTCCTCATGTTGTGGTAACTCCCAACCATATTTTCGTTGCTACTTCATAATTGTAATTTTGTTACTGTTATGAATCGTAATGTAAATATCTGATATGCAGGATGTATTTTCATTGTTACAAAGGGGTCATGACCTATAGGTTGAGAACCGCTGAGCTAGGGTGTCGAGGAGAAGAAACCTTTTAAATTGTGGCTCAGTCGGTAAGGCGCCGGCCCCATATACCGAGGGTGGCGGGTTCAAACCCGGCCTCGGCCAAACTGCAACCAAAAAATAGCCGGGCGTTGTGGCGGGTGCCTGTAGTCCCAGCTACTTGGGAGGCTGAGGCAAGAGAATCGCTTAAGCCCAGGAGTTGGAGGTTGCTGTGAGCTGCGTGAGGCCACGGCACTCTACCGAAGGCCATAAAGTGAGACTCTGTCTCTACAAAAAAAAAAAAAAAAAAATTTACTAAAATTGTATTTTGGAAAATGAAAACATAAGCATTCTGGGAGGCTGAGATGGGTGGATTGCTCAGGAGTTTGAGACCAGCCTGAGCTAGAGCAAGATTTTGTCTCTAAAAATAGCTGGCACTGAGGCAGGTACCTATAGTCCCAGCTACTTGGGAGGCTGAGGCAAGAGAATCGCTATGCCCAAGAGGTTGAGGTTGCTGTGAACTATGATGCTATGGCACTCTACTGGGAGACAAAGTGAGACTCTGTCTCAAAAAAAAAAAAAAAAAGAGAGAGAGAGAGAAAATAAAAACAAAAATCAAGGAACAGAATAGGCTGAGCTTTATTACTTTATAAATTAATTACCATGATTCTTTTACATAGTTTAAAATATTTCACATAGCAATTTACTGAGCCTTTTATAAAAGAGTTTTTAGTAAAGGGTATTTCTGACTCTTTTCAGTCAGGATTGATCTTCAGATTTTATTTGGCCCATAATACTTTGTTAGGAAGGACAGAACTCAAAAAACTGGTCCTTCAGTTCAAAATGTAAAGTCTCTGAATTAAATCATGAGGGAAGATTCAACACACAAAAGAAAAATTCAATTTCCTTCTGGATGAATGAGATTTTATAGCAACATCTTTCTAAAAAAAACATGAGATTACAGAGAAACACTACTTTCTTTTATGCAAAATTGTGTCAGAGGATTCTGCTTAGTGGTTCACCCTTATCACAGATTACCTAATTTTTTCAGGTCACTTTCCACTGCTGTGAGCTTGTCATCGTAAGTTTGTCGAGATGTCTCCATGCCACCTGTGACATTGTCCATCTTCTCAACAACTACGATTTGGAAAGTGATGCATTAGTACACACACCTGCTCATATTTTATTTTTCAGTTTCAAAACAAGAGATCATTTCATTACAGAATAAAGGAGACAAATACAAAGTATCATTGAAATCAAATATGGAAAAACAGCTGTTCTTTTAAAAAATATAAATAACTTACTTGTTACAAAACCCAGTGGTATAATTTACTTGGTTGAAAATTGTACGTTTTTAACTCTTGATTCTGTAAAGCCTTGGACGTTTCAGAAATGATTTAAAATAAATTTTAAAATTTTTATGCATTTTAGAAGTCCTCAATCTGTGTTATTTCCTATATTAATTTCCACAGATGAAGGCAAAGCCCACTGTGATCTTTTATAAAATTTTGTCACTCATCAGCCTCCATAACATTCCTGGCAGGTGGGACTCAGTTATTATGTAGCTGGGGAGTCCGTCTCCCCATCTCAAGAACACCCAGCTCAATTCTATGCACAAGGTCTTCACAAACAGACAAAATCAAGAGCGTTTGCTACTCTCTCTTATGAGTTCCACCATGGAGCCCTGGAAATCTGCTTTTTGCTAGTCACACCTGAATCTATAGCTTATCAGTTCTCAGGTAGATGCCTAAGTGGTGTTTCTGAACAATGATTCACCGAGATGACTTTTTTTTTTCCCCAGCATTTTCTTGATTGTACTGATAGGGAAAGTTAGTGACCCAGTGCTAAATAAATTCTTTGGTTCTTATCCCTTCTCAGAAGGCAGTAATTCTCTATGGTTAAGAATTCAAGGGCGGCGCCTGTGGCTCAGTGAGTAGGGCACCGGCCCCATATGCCGAGGGTGGCGGGTTCAAACCCAGCCCCAGCCAAACTGCAACAAAAAAATAGCCGGGCATTGTGGCGGGCGCCTGTAGTCCCAGCTGCTCGGGAGGCTGAGGCAAGAGAATCGCGTAAGCCCAAGAGTTAGGGGTTGCTGTGAGCCGTGTGACGCCACGGCACTCTACCGAGGGCGGTACAGTGAGACTCTGTCTCTACAAAAAAAAAAAAAAAAAAAGAATTCAAGTTTATGTTTCTAAAATGTTTCTAATAAGAGGCTATTTCTCCAGAAGTGACTCCTGTGAGATCCAACCTCCAGTAGCCTGGGAGCAAATCTGACTGGCCTTCTTGGTACCAATAAGCTGATTTTTTAAATAAGTGTGGATCTGTATATTAATTATGAGCTAATGGATTCAATTTGCTTTATTCATCAAGTGCTGTACCCACACATGACTCTGTGAGAAGATTCTCCTGGCTCCAATCAGGAAGAAGTCAGTTCCCATGGATTTGTGTCCCTTGAGGAGCTGTGTTCGCCTTCAAGCTTCTACAGCCTGGCTGTGATGGAATGTGAGCACTGCACCAAATGTTCTCCCATCCAGGCCTTTCCACGTGTTCTCCTCTCCATCTAGAATGTTCTTCCCTGGCCTCTTCCCCAAGCTAAGTCCCAGTTACTCTGTCACTCCCTGTGGGAGCCCTTTGCTGAGGTGCGTCTTACAAAATTCTCTTGTAATTCTCTCAAGTCATTCTTTCCGTGGTAAAGGACTCACTGCACTCTGAGCTTGTTTACTGTGAGATCCTTATAGCAAGAAAAATTGCACTCAGTTTTATCTCCAGCTCTTCCAGTTCAAGGAAAATTTATTTATTATGCCATTTATTCAAGTAAGTGACAACCTGCCTGCTGACTGCCAAGGCCTGTGAAAATCAGCTCGGCTGGTCACGCAAACTTCCATAGTAACTGACCAACGTGGGGAGGTGTCAACACTGGCAGCAAATGTGCCACTGAATAATTATTTTTAGAATTACTATGAAGACACAGAGGTACAAAACCCTTAGGGTTGTTCGACGGGCACGCCTACTTCCAAAATCCCTGGAAACTCTGAAGAATGAAATATTTCTTTTATGTTTCTTAGGAAGGCTAGAACTTTTCAAAACTAAAATACAGAAAGTTTACAAGTTTAAGTTCATTTTTGCTTCTGAAATGAAAACATATGCCTCAGTCTGTCCTCAAACCACATGCAGGATCTTAAGTCCTGCCCTTTCTTTCCTGGAAGCTGAAGAAACCTCTAACTATGCTGACAGTCATTTTGTGCCCTTTCCAATTTTTCATCCATGTTAGTTTTAAAAAACACAGAACTGTCCTGGACAGATAACTCAGGTTTCATAGAACAAATACAAAAGGAATACATCAATCCAAAAAAGACCCAAAATACCTGTTAACTTTGTCTTCTATGCAGTGAGGAAACCACCTATCTTAACTAGTTAACGTGTGCTGGAGTGTGTGTGTCTGCGGTTTTAAAAAAACAGCATCTCGATATAAAGTCACAAACTTTTGGGTTGCAATGTTGGAACTTGCGTAACAATACAGGAAGGATAGAGATTGAGAATAACACTTGCTATAATAGCACACAGCATTTTCACTGGTTCTTATTCTTAATTTATTAGCACAAATCCTCAGTGGGGAACACAGTGACAGCACCAGCCTATCTTGTCCTGGCAACTCCGGTCTGTCAACACAGACCTCGGTTTGTAGATCACTTTCTGCTAAGGGACATGAAAAGGAGACATGTAAAGGTTACCAGGAGTCTGGTTCCTCATGGGCTTCCCTTTATTGGAAACTGTTTCTTTACGTAGGGCTTTTCTTCTTCTTTTTTTTTTAATAATTGGTGAGCAGAGTTTTAACAGCTCTATGCATTCTACAGAAGCATTTTTTAAAACAGCCTTTAGTAATGCCCATTTATCAAATCTTACCAGTTTCTGATTTTTTTTAAAGTAAATTTATTTCAGGTTAATGTGAGGGTACAAACAATCAGGTCAAAATATTTGAGTTTGTTAGGTAAAGTCCCTCTTGTGGTCATGTCCCACACGCAAAACACCCCCAGCCCACGCCCATTCAGTGAGAGCACCCAAACCCCCCCCCTCAGAGTTACTCCTCCTCCCCACTTGAATTGAAATGAGTTTTTCTCCTGTGTGGGCATCAGATTGTCTAGCTTCATATTAGTATTGAGTACATTGGATACTTGCTTTTCCATTCTTGTGATGCTTTACTGAGAAGAATGTGTTTCAATTCCATCCAGGATATTGCAACAGATGTGATGTCATTATCTTTTTTATGGCTGAATAGTATTCCACGGTGGGCGGGCAGAACTTTTCTTTAGAGTATTAGCGTTTCAGACATTATACCTGAAGAGCTGTCCTTCTTCAAGTACCCAAAGTGTTATTTCCTAGATACTCTGCCAGTGCCATCTTTTCTATAAAAGCACTTAGCGATGGCCCCTTGGCCCAGGCCACAAACCTCCTCTTTCCCTGTCTTGGCTCCTCTCATCCTTTAGGGTCCCCTCCATTGATTCAGGCTGGTCTATGACTTGATTCATTGCTCACTAACTCAACCTTTATTTGGCTGATAATATAGCCTCTATTTACCGAGTGCCTCCTCTTTGCCACACATATGACGCTATCATTGCAGTTAATCCTCACGACTGCAATTTAACGGATGAAGAAATTGGGGCTCAGAAATGTTCAGAGACTAAATGAGATTACCAGGCTGGAAGATCTAACTCCAAAATCCATGCTCTTTCTGCAACTTCTACAATGTGAGTTTGCCTCTCACTTAGTGCTCCCCGCCCGCCCCCAATCTGTTTTCCTCCAATAAAGAATTTCTTTGGGGGCAAGACATGATTGCAAGAGGGACTTTACCTAACAATTGCAATCAGAGTAACCTGGCTTATTGTACCCTCAATGAATCCCCAACAATAAAAAAAAATAAAAAAAAAAAAAAAGAATTTCTTAAGGGGAAAGATTATGTCTGTTTATATTCCCTCTAAAGTGATCATCACCAGATGTCTACTAAGCATTTACCACTGGGGGGGGGGCACCGTGATAGTCACTGAGGATGAGAGAGACTCAGGCCACGGCCTCAGCCCCAATGACAGGGAACAGGATAGAGCATGGAGCTCCCACCTGGTGCTCACAGTGACTGTACCAGATGATCATGGCACCGTGGGATAAATGTACCCTCTCTTTGGGGCCTGGGACTTCCCGGTAATGTCAATTACACTCTTCTGGAATTTAATAAAGGCATTTCTACATTGAACAATATTTCACGTTTTCTTACAGACATACATAAAATCTGGTAGTAGGGTATTATCCTGGATTCTAAAGAGCTCTACAGTGTGATGTGATGTGCACTTGGAAACCCCCTTACACGGTTGTGATTGCTACCTTGGTAGTGCTTAGCAGCAAAGCAGACAATCTAGACCAGAAATGTAGGGTTAAGGGAGATACTTGCTGGGAAAGGTTCAGATTTCTGTCTTTTTACCTTATCCTAATTGCCTGAAGAAGGCTGCCTGCTGGGCAGGGAAATGGAGTACGATTTTCCTGCTCAGGGAATATTCTAGAGGAAACACGACCCACTGAACTTAAGCCATGGCTCCTGCCTTGGAAGCTCCGTCACTAATGATAAAAGCTCAGGCAGAGGACGGGCCAAGCTGTAACTGCCCAAGAACACGTTTTTTGCAAAGTGGCTGCTGTGTCCCACGGTCGCTGCTGCTGTACAGAACCTCCCTGCGTGACCAAGCCATTCCCTGGCTTGTTCAGCAAATTTTCTCAAAGGAATTTCATTCTATCTTAACTTGCAGCTGTGTAAGTAACCTAAAAGGAGAAGTAAAGAACAGTTTTGAGGAAAATGGCATAAAGGCATTTCTATTCATTTCCTTTCAACTTCTCCTTCAGACAAGCACCTTATTGTGCTTCTGTCACTGACTATTCTCCTCTTTCTTTTCTTTTCTTAATGGACAGAGTTTCTCTAGACTTCAAAGGGAACGGTCTGAAGGGAGAACTGGTCTTATCTTTCTGCCTTTTACAATGTTGGGTCCCCAGAATCTTATCAGCAAGAAAGAGGAGTCGCTGTATAAGAGAAAGCACATCTGGAAAACGTCAACAATTTAGTTCACTGATGCTGTATTCACAAACCAAAAGTGCATGTTGTATTATCTTCTTTCTGTCCTCAGAGGCCTGTGGGATGGGGCACTGGAGGGCATCATGCTGCCTCCCCTTGTACCAACCGGCTCCCATTTCTCTTCTCCCTTCATCCTGGAGACTACACCCCCAGGCAGGCCAAGCCAGCCTCTAACAGTTTAGGTTTCTAGGTGGGGCTTTAAGGGGCTCCTACATGCAGACTGGCTTAGACGTCTGTATTGTTTGTCTTAATAGAAGTCATCCCTAACCCACCATTGATCCATTGATCCATCGATCCATCCATTCATCCATCTGTCCATGTATCCATCCATCCTCCCATTAATTCATTCAATAAACTTTCCTGGGCACCTACTTTTTTTTTTTTAAGACAGAGTCTCACTTTGTTGCCCTCAGTAGAGTGCCGTGGCATCACAGCTCAGAGCAACCTCCAACTCTAGGGCTTAAGCGATTCTCTTGTCTCAGCCTCCCAAGCAGCTGGGACTACAGGTGTCCGCTACAACGCCCGGCTATTTTTGTTGCAGTTGCCACTGCTGTTTTAGCTGGCTGGGGCTGGGTTTGAACCTGCCACCTTTGGTATATGGGGCTGGTGCCCTATCCACTGAGCCACAGGCACCGCCCTCCTGGGCACTTATTAAATGCCATGTGGCTACGTGCCAGGGGGAGATATAATAATAAATAGAGACAGTCTCTCTTATCTTCGTGTAAATGTATAGTTTGGGTGGGAGGTGGATAAGCTCAACAGCCCTCGTGATACAGCATGACAGAGCTCAGAGTAAATAATGGTGACCAAGACAGCAAACAGGAGGGGCCTCAGCTTTCAGGGCCTTCCTGTAGGACACAAGGCCAAGTGGGGTGTGAAGGGCAAGAAGGAGGCACTTAGGTGAGGAGAGCAGAGAAAAAGTGTCTGGGCAAATGGACCAGCACATGCAAAATCATGTCAGAGTTGCGAAGGACTTTCAGGGGGTAAAAATGCAAGAAAGATATGTAACTTAAACAAACAAACAACAACAAAAAAAAAAAAAAAGAAAAGAAAAGAAAAAAGCCCTCTCCTTTGCATCTTTCTGTATCACCCTGAAGACATAAGGTCCCAGATCTTATTTCCTAGCAGAAGTAAAAATGACAAAATGTTATATATTTGCCAAACCATTCTCATCTCTCTTATAGTAGTAAATGTCATCACTTAGTAGCAAGCCTTACAGGTGCTTATTAAATGGCTGTTTGATTTTAAGCTTCTCCTTTATCTTGGCTCACCAGGAAAAGTCATGGAGAAGTAAGGAATGACCTGAAGGATCTACCAAAGAAAGAGGGCGTCTGAATCACCGGCGATGTAGGAGCTCTCCTTTCCCTCCCTGGGTTCTCACCTTACCTCTCTGCCCAGACTTAATCATGATTTAATAACCTTCCGTAATTGTTTACTCTGTTTGCTGCTTCATCTAACATTGCAGGGTAGACTAACTCATCATAAACAGAGAAAATGATCTGGTAATTTCCCAGATTTCCCTCGCCTAAATTCATCAGTCAATATACTCTGTGATGCACTGTGTGTTTACCATGTACATGGCCTTAGACAGGGGAGTAAAGCGCCTGGGTTTGTAAATGCAATTAAGAAGCAAGGAACAGAGCTACCATCTACTGGGACCAGTGACAGAACAGGTAGTTCATTATGTCCTCTTTGCTTATCCTAATCCCCTCCAAAGGTGGCATTACTATTGCCACGTCACACATAAGAAATCAAACATCTAAGAGGTTATGATTCATTCCCAGGCTATGCAGCCACACAGAAGTCACAGCATGATGCCTGCCACACTAGCAAGCACCTTACGGAACATTCACAGTTGCATTAACAATGCTAGGATTGGGCGGCGCCTGTGGCTCAAAGGAGTAGGGCGCCGGCCCCATATACCGGAGGTGGCAGGTTCAAACCCGTCCCCAGCCAAAAACTGCAAACAAGCAAACAAACCAAAAAAAACACCAAAACAATGCTAGGATCAAGAATTCAGCTTGGACTGTCTGGCTCTGAAGCCCGTTCTCATCCTAATACGCACTGTGTTTCCTCCAGAAACCATTAAGCGCGAGGAGGAAGCGGGGAGGAATTATAAGCTGGAGAGAATTCCCTTTGGATCTTTCTCTTCCCAGGTCAGGCCTATCAGCCACCCAACAGAGGACGGACTGTGTGGGGATCCTCCACTTGCGAACCTGTCAATTCTGAGGGACGGCTCCAAGGATCCGAAGACTTCATGTCTGCCTGTGGGCTGAGACCAGACAGACGCCTCTGTGTCCCGTGTCTTTGCTGGGAAGGCTCCCCTGGCTGTTCACGTAGTTTGCGATTCTGAATCATGGCACATTTACCTGATCTCTGAGAGAGGTGTGAGGGGTTGGTGGGGGGGAACCTGAGAATTCAGGTGAAAATCCTATCCCTACCTTACACCAGACACCTTTAGGTCTAATGTTCTGTGAAGCAGAGCTGAGCTGGCAGAGCTACCTGTGTTCAGTTTCTACAGGGCAATATTTTTAGGAAGCTGTATGTAAACAATGACCACATGAAACATGCTGAAGAGAAAAATGGGAATTAGTTGGCTAATCCCTGGGTGAAGTAAGTCATATCTCTGGAGATGTGTTTTGTTTATCCTGTCAATACAGTTTTCCTATGTGCTGACTCCAGGGTTTCCATAATGCCTCATAGCAAGAGGATAGGAAAAAAAATAGAGGGAGAGGGAGTAGCTAGAAATAGGAAAAAGCAGCAAAGACAAAAACGAATCTTTATAATTCATAGAGGACCATTATTATTGTTGAAATAGACCAAAAGGAATTACTGTTTCTCCCCTTTCAGAGCCCACAGCTACAAGAAGTTCAAGACACAGAGAGGGGGTTTATCGCATTGCTAAATTTCGCCTCTGAGTTATAGGAGTAAGATATTTCAGACTCGCAAAGATGATTTTTTTTTCAAGCTTTAATTTGTGGAGGAACACTTGGTATTTGGAAGAAAAAAAGAAAGCATGCTTACCTTTATATCCCAAGATGGCTACTGTGATTGTTAGCAAGGCACACAAAATGTATAATAATATGATAGAAAACTTCAGTGCCCAGTTATTTTTACATTTGGTACATTGTGTTCCTTCCTGAATACCTGTAAGAGAAATCAAACCTCAGTAACAGTAAACGCAAACACCATTTCAAAAAGTATCTCTTTGCATTTTGGTTCAAAGGCTGTGGCTAAGGATAATTTTGATGTATTCCTTACTATGAGAAGTATTTTAAAATTAAACCCATTCACCACTTTAGCAACATAAGCACTTGAAACATATCATTATATTGTTGTAATTAGATTTAACAAGACTTAAAACATAAGCACATAACTTTGTCTCTCTTAATGATGCAGGGATGTGTTCTGAGACATACCATTAGGTGATTTTGTTGCCATGGGGGGCATTTTAGAGTTTATTTCTACAAATCTAGATGCTACAGCCTCCTGCACACCTAGGCGATGTGGTATAGTTTACTGCCTTCAGGGTACAAACCTTTATAGCTTGTTACTCTACTGAATACCACAGGCGACCATAGCACAGTGGTAAGAATTGGTGCATCTAAACACAGAAATGTTTCAGTAAGATATGGCTTTATAATTATATAGCATCTTATGTATAGTTGGTTGAGACTGTAATGTTGTTATGTGGCACATGACTGTAGTCTCAATGAAATTCTGTTATTTTAGTAAATTACTATTTAGTAAATTATTATTATTATTTTAGTAAAAATCTCTAGAAGACAAAAGATTCAAAACACCCAAATGTACTTGTTTCAGACACTAGTAGACCTATACTAATGACAACCAAACAAACCTGTGACTTGTCCCTTGTTTGGTGAGAGCCAACTGCTAAATTTGTAAGAATTTTGGGAGCTAGTTGTTAAACTGTTAGTAGCCTGAAATCAGCCCTGGAGGGAGCATTTACACCACGGAAATTGGCAAACACTACAAATTAGGACAACCCCCACCTCCTGTCACTGGGTGTAATGTACTGTGTAAACTGTAGCAAAAAATAGAAGTAATTTTATGATTAAGTGCTCAGTGTAAAACCATTTTTGTACATTACCTATATATAGAATTCAGACCCTGACCCTTATTTGTCACAGTGATTTGAATAATGACTATGGATCAATCAGAAATACCAGACATTTTTGATAAGAGGGGGTAAATTTTTACTGCTGACAGTTCCAGTTGCTGAAAAACATTCTAGTCTAAGTGGTAAACCAGCATCATTGCTGCAAATGACTCCAGAAAATAATCCATACAAGGGGAATTTCCATCTGATTGATTGGACACACAGAAGACCAAGACTGCAGACTTCCTGACGCGCAGATCCCATTGTAAGGAGCATCAGGAGCCTGCTCGCTTCCTGCCCTGTGTCCCTGTCTCACTAGTAGCGTCCCTCAGGAGCGACAGCACATAAAGGGCTGGGCTCCCATAATTGTGCTCAATAACTTTTGATGGGTAAGTCATGAGGATTAAGCCACCGTCGACGTTTCCCTCCTTTGGTCTGTAATTTTGCCCACAGTGCCCTTGTCCAGTGAAAAGATTTCTTCAGCTGTGTTTAATGTAAAATGATGAGAGAAACAGCATCTAACAATGACTTGAATTTCGCTTTCAGCGTTCAACCAATCCGTCTGGCTAAAGACACACAGGAAGGGGGTCAGCTCTGTTTCAAGATGCAGAGCAGTGCTCCTCACACTTTGGGGCGCAGCAGAATCACTTGTTAAAAGACAGCATATTGACTAAATTCAGAAGAGGCCTGAGAATGGGCATTTTTAACAAGCTTAGCTCCCAGGTGACACCAAAGCTGCTGGTTCGGGGACCACACTTGAGAACGGTGTTTCTTAGACTTTAAAGTACCTATAGATCACATTATTGGAGGACAGATTCTCATTAGGAAGTCCCAGGGAGGAGCTAAGATTCTGCATTCTTTTTTTTCTTAGTCATTGAACAGCAGTGTCTGACAGAAGAATTCTGCATTGCTAACAAGGTCTAGGGGACAGCTGGTCTGAGAACTATGCTTCATGGAGCAGGGTTTAATTTAGAGGATGGTCATGATGGATTAACTTTGGGATGGCAATACCTTGAAGGCAAAGTAGTAAAATTTCAATGATCACACAGAGAAAATCAGCTTCTTTGTTTTATAATTTTCTCATTTTTTAAACTCCTGACTTCTTTATTAGCCACTGTCTCAGCCACCTCTTATGTCCAAAACTGACCTCAGTACTAGCCATGCCAAAGCAGATCTGCGACTTCCACCAATCTTTCTCATTTCCCCCACCTTAAACACTAGAGTACTATCCCAGTCCTGCAGGTGGTTAAACTCAAAGATCAGATGAAGTCTTCCTTTCTATTTACATATCAAATTAATATCACCAGGCCCTGTTAATCTCCTACGGGTTATTTTTATCCTGGTCACCTCAGTTTTTACTGAGGTTCACTGAGTGCCTATGCGTTACCAGGTTCTGAACTAGATGCTTTACATAGCACCTCTGATCCAGAAAAGAACCCTGCAACAAGGCAGGTTAGCGAGAGCCACGCTGACATCCTATTCACATCACAGCCAAGATTCCAGCCTGTGTCAGCCTCCAACGACCACGATCACTCTAGGATCTACAGAGAACTCAAATTAATCAACAAAAGAGGCCCAACCATCCCATATATCACTGGGCAAGAGACATGAATAGAACCTTCTCTAAAGAAGACAGACAAATGGCTAACAAACATACGAAAAAATGCTCGTCATCCCTAATCATCAGAGAAATGCAAATCAAAATTACCCTCAGATATCACCTAACCCCAGTGAGAATGGCCCACATCACAAAGTCTCAAGGCTTCAGATGCTGGTGTGGATGTGGAGAGAAGGGAACACTTTTACACTGCTGGTGGGACTGCAAACTAATACAGCCTTTTTGGAAGAAAGTCTGGAGACTCCTCGATGAACTCAAATTAGACCTCCCATTCAATCCCACAATCCCATTACTAGGCATCTACCCAGACAAAAATAAAAATCCTTTTATTATAAGGACATTTGCACTATTGTGAGATCTTTTAATCTCAGGCGAAGAAGCTTCCTTTTCCATTACCCCTGGAATCTAGTGTCACCTTATACTAAAATACTGCTGTCCTCATGACATTTGCCAAAAAGGAAAAAACAAAACCTGTCAATGGCTCATCCTTAACTAAAAGATGAACACACACACACACACATGCACACAGAGACACACACCAGCTCTGAGGCTCTCTATAATCTGGTGGTTTAAAATGAAACAAAGGCCCCTTCTATCTAGTAAGGATAAAAATAGTCTTGAAATTTGGAGAGGGCCAAGTATAGGTAGACCCACAAACGTGCCACATTCCACACTGAAAAACAATCCATTTGCTTCGGTGGCAATTATAAAACACAGAAGAGTGACAGACACTGGGGAATGGATGATACTTCTGTGGGTGATGGGGGGTTTTGTTCCTTTGGGATTTTAGCACTATGGTGGGTGACTTCTTATGGTTAGAGCAGGGATCACGTGAGATAGAAGAGGCTGGGTAGAAGGTAGAGGTCACTCAGTCAAGTGTCACTGTGTTATTGATGGGAAAAGCAAGGCCCAGTGAGGGGAAGCAGGATCAGAAGCCGTGTGTGCAGACTCCAGCCCAGGTGCCTTCCCTCCCATCCTTCCCCGGATTCGCTCCCAGACAGCTGTCACTGGCTCCCATTCTGAGGAGCAGAGGCAACTCCTCACTGCCCTCCGCTGACCGCATCAGCATTTAATCAATGAGAGGCGCTGCCCGGCCTCCTTCTCCACTGGACATACTTTTTCTGTCTTGCCTCCTCCCTTCCCTGACTTATTTGTTATAAGAATTCTGTTTTATCTTTCCTCTCTGCCCTCCGCTGGGAGGACATCTGGCCAAACATACGGATGCCTACTACAAAGGGACCCTGCTGGCTCGTGTAGCTGGGGACCCCCCTCCTCCTTGAACCTAGATGGTCACAAAAAAACATTCGAGGGAGATATCCCCCTGTTACCAGTCTTTGTAGTGTTTGTTTTCTTAGCATTACTTTCCAGAGCCTGGGGACTTTGTTCCCATGGGGGATGGGGGTGACAGGGAAGGAAGGGCGAGGGGACCCAGCTGCAGAGTGCTGCGGGTGGGAGATTCCAGTGCAGGAGGTGTGGCGGGGTGGCCCCTTACCCCGAGAGATCCAGCTTCTCAAAAATCTGCCTGAATGTCACATCTGTAATTCAGCAGGCTATAGAAGGGCGCATGCCTTTCTGGTTTTCCCTCTTGAACTGGCTCTCGCTGAACACCATTCTTGGCTCGTGTTTTGAATGTATTTTCCAGTGTTTGAGTCTTTGTAATACAAAAAAAGTGTGGGGGCCTAGTAAAGCCAGAGTCCCCGTGGTTAACTCCTTGATCCTTCATTCCATGGAGGTCCAGAAGAGGCTGACAATATGGGTGCCCAAACTCAAATGTTCCCCTTGTTGTCCTATTTCCAATGACATGTTTCAAGTAACAGGAGTACAGGGTACCATGAGGCCACTGACCCGGGACCACTTAGCTGGTTGGAGGAAATCATTGAAACACTCCAGGAATGACAGTGAAAAGGGCCAGAAGAATTCACTGCCAGAGATAATTCCTTTCTGCTGTGGTTCTCTATAAAGAGCCCTCCCAAGTATTGTGGTTCAGGCTCCAATCCATCTGGTTTTCCAATCCCTCTGAAGGAAAAAAGTGTCTCTTTCACTATCATATTTTTGTGCCATGTATATTACCAAAGGTGGGCTCGCCTGTTACAATAGATATGTGTTAATCAAGCCCCTTCCTCGGTAGAAGGGGGGGCCCTGTGGGTGAGTGGGGGGCGCTTCTGGGCTGTCTTAATTACCACGAGTGTGTATGGCTCAGTGGTGTTACCATAAAGATCATGTTACCAAAGAGGAGCTTTAAAAAACTGGTAGATTGCACAATCCAGAAAACCACAAGTCTTGATCTGAGATTTGCAATGACCTTTTCATGTGGTTTTTTTATAGTTATTAATCTACTGCTTGATGGCATATATTTCCATAAACCCGTAAGAATGATTTGGCTCTAACAGGAAAACTGATGATTCAAATAAATTCCTATAATTAAGATGCCCTCAAAAGCAACAAAACAATAAGAGTTAACGTCCTGGTTAGTTGCTTCAAAGTTATGCAACATCACCAGAATAGCACATTTCCTTACTATAAAGGTCATTATAGTTAATGATGGGATATGAATTTAGTTAGTGAAAAAATAATTTTATTAGTAAGTAATGTAGTTTCCCAAATATAAAGCCCAGGCCCGAACACCTCCTTATGCCAAGTTTCCTAAAAGATGTAGAGAATCATGAAAAGGGAAGCGGGATAAGAATTGGAAATGAGATCACTTTCTGTGCAAAATAAATGAAGACTCACAGCAACTCTGTATTTCTAAAGATGCGTTCCAATTGGAAAAGTTACTTCGAATAGAGTTTTATGAGACTGTGAACTCTTCATTCTGAACTTACGTTAATGTTCTGCACATTTACTCAGGGTATCATTTTTTAATTAAAACATTTTCATGTATGTAAAAAGAAAAGGTAGTCTTTGGTTTTAGTTTTTTTTTTTCAAAGAAAGAATACGCATTGTTTATTTAAAATTTATAATTTATACCTTGTCTACTAAGAAAGAATTGTTGTAGGCAAAAACCAGATGTAATGGTCCCACACAGAATATACAGTGTCTGCCAGAATATATAGTGTCTCCAAGGAACACCATTATTTTCTCTTTGTGGTTTTTATAAGAAATCCTTTATTACATGAACTGCCCACAAATGCTTTCGATTCCGAGGAGAGGAATCCTCGCTCAGTAGGGAGCTCAACCATCACATCCCTTGTGCTCGCCCCTCCTCGCTGGCCTCCTTCCTCTTGGCCGTTCCTATTCACTTTATTCTATGGGCACAGAGTGAACTGTCAACATTTCAGCAAGCCTGACTACTTCATTATCTGGCATTACTATACAATGTCCTTCTGTGATTAGGCCCTGGGTCTTTTCATTCACAAGACTCATGAAATTGCAGCTCCAGCATGGGTCATCAATCTGTTGCATAATTGAGCCAGATGCTTACACAGACAGGTAATTGAGGAAGACCACTAGACTATTTTTAGTGGGCTGGAGTTTGTTATTACTGTGAACACAAAGAGGAATCGCTGAGGATCAAGGCCAGACCCACTCCCCTTGTTATGTATAATCTCTTTAATAATCCTGCAGAGTAGGGACTCTCACCCTAATGTCATAGATTTTAGGAAAGCTGGAGGTTAACTACCAAAGCCATTGAGTAGCTGAGATGAGAGTTGAACCCAGATATTCTTTTCCTTTTTTTCTTCTTTGTTTTCTCCTTTCCTCCCTTCCTTTCTCCCTCCTTCTTTCCTTTTCTTCCTCCTTTTTCTCTCTCTGTTTCCTTTTCTTTCTTTCATTTAACCCAAAACTGAATGAGCAATTCAGATCTTTCTCTTATTGCTTCTCCAAGATTATTTCCCTCCAGAAGTGAAAAACAAAACAGAATGATATGAAGGATGCCCAACAAGGCAACCTATAGAAGGCTGACATGGTTAGACTTGAAGTAGAAACATTCTCTCAAAACCAAGAGGGGCAGAAACATCCTTTTACATGGCCAGGGGACAGGCTTTGCTCAGACATGAGAAGTAAAATTCAGTCTCCAGTAAGTTAACTGGAACAGGCCTGAGGACCCCACAGGCTGTAATTTCTCCTTTGTTACTCAATGGTGACATACTTAAACAGAATGTTAATTCTGTCCTAAATAAATGCTCATTATCTCCAGGAGAGGTCAAGACTGGTTTGGAGGTTTGGCTGTTAAAGCTTGTCAGCTCTGTGGGGGAATATCTCCCAATGGTGATGGAATTTTTGGAGAGGGGTGGGCTAGGAACAGAAGGAAGCTTTATAATTTCAAAGCAAACTATGGGACATGCAGGGCCTTGATCAGTTTAAGTTTGAAACCATAACAAGTCGGTTTCCCCTATCAATTTTCTGTTGAAATTCTAGTGCACTGAAACAGGAGCCTCCAAAGTCATTCTCCAAAGGCTCATTCACCAATGGACTCAAACAACTGTTGGTGGTTCAAGCTTGCCGGAGTCGGGCAAAATAAGATGAGGGGGTAGAGGCAGATGAAAAGAAGGTTTATCAAATGGTGAGGAAAATTAACTTATCTCTAGTCTCTTAGCCTCACTCTTAAAAAAAAAAATGAACACAGAAGGACATTGGCAAAAAACAGTTGTTTTTCTCAAACCATCTTGACCCTGTGGCTCAGAAATCCATAGTAAGTCTCCAGCTGCTTCGGCTCCTTTAAATAGGTTCCAAGACGCTCACCAGCTAGCACCCTCTGACCATGCTGGTCCTCAGAACCTGCAGGAGCACTGGCTGTCATCTCAGCCAGTGTCTATCTCACCAGTGAGGACACTGAGGCCCAAGAACTCTCTGGCTCATGACAATTTACACACCTCCAGCTCTGGCTTCAGGACTCAGGTTCCTGCCTCCCCCAGCACACTGCCCACACCACACTCTTCCCTTGCTTTGTCCTGTTTGCTCATTTATTTGGGAAGTAAATATGTACCACCAACCATGTACCAGGTACTGGGTGAAAATGACAGACCCAAATCTCTGTTCTTACTGAACTTACGCTCCAGGGGAGGATATTTTAACAAGTAGGAAGGCGGTAAATGCTATGGAGAGAAATAAAACATGGAATAGGCAAACGACACGGAGAGGATGGGAATGGCAATTTAAAATGCAACGGCTGTAGCCGGAGTAACCAGTGAGCAAAAGCACAGGAGGGAGCCCTGGGCCCCTGTGCTGGTCGTACCCCACACCAACTGCATGGCTACCTTCCGCTATAGGTATGGAGATTTTTATTTTTCTGTACTATTACATTTACATTTCTCCAAACAAACCAGTCCTCTCTGCCCATCACGGGGCTTAACGAATACATGCCTTGAGTAGAATGCAGGTAGTGGAAGGCAGGTTCTCATGGCTCTCCTGGTCAATCTCCTTCATGAATCGGAACCTACTCCCAGGTGTGGGGGATTTCACAATCTTCTCTCCCACTTCTGTGCCCAGCCGGCCAGGTGTCCCACGAGGGACAGTGAGATCAGTGAGTCACCTGGCAGGCTGGGCGCAGAGGTGGGGATCAACATCCTGGGAGAGCAGCCCAGGGGCCTGACAGCCAAAATGCTGACACTCACGAGAGCTCCTGCCTCCCACAGTCCAGGATGAGAGCACAGGAAGCCACCGACTCAAACGGAGAGTTTTCTTTTCTCCACTGGAGGCCTGGGAGTAGGTAGACCCTCTTCCCAGGCTGGAATAGATTCCAAGGCTCTCAAAGTGGCACAGCATCCCCATACCTTGTGACTCTCAGCACTTACAAAACACAACCTGATGGGGCAAAGATGAGAAAGGCAAGCCCACAGTCCAACCCTCAGCCCGAGTGTTGCTGCTTTAAGAAGTGTCATTTTGGAGCAGCTGAAGGACTACGGTCATGATGATAATCTCAGTTAATGACAAGGTATTTGCTGTTTGTCACTAAAACAGTGCTGGGGCATGTGGAATTATGTGGCACAGCAGGTGCTGGCCAAAAAAAAAACCCCAAACAAAAAACAAAACTCTACACATCTACTATCTCTCACATCCTCACCTGATTTTTTTTTTTAACCAACAAAACTAATGTTTTGATATAAAAAGGGAGGGAGGCTTCAAGGTCAATGCCAATATCCATCAGCCTGACAGACATTCCTCATTGCTTTATGAATACATGTTTTTTTACTTTCTTGAAGACACTTAGAATTAAAGGGGCTAAAACAAGGCGAAAGATTTCACCGGCAGGGTTTCAAGACAATCATTCTATTCTGTACTGAACATAGCTTCAGTTCTGAACCGTGATGAGAAATGAATCGGTCAACTTGAAATGACCCAAAGGAGGAAAAGCTGGGAGATGAGTAATGAGGAAGATGGACCGTGAGGGCGGGATGGGGAGCGCGGCCCGCAGACTGAATGAGAAGCCTCCCGTTTACTAGCCAAATACTTGTTACCGAAACTGGACAAAGGACTGGGAGATGGAGAAATAGTTCCATGGGGCAGACAGCTCTGGTTTTAGAGGTCAAAGAAACTGGCAAGTGAAAAAGAAAACCCTTTAAACAAAATGGAAGGCACGCAATGTGTGATGGCTGGATGTCAAGTTAGTGGGAGAAGTCACCCTGAGTGGGAGAACACGTGCTTATTTCATTTTCTGTCCCTTTGTAAAGAGTTCATAAATGACAGTTAAATCCAGAGAATCATTTAAAACTGAAAAAGCGGGCAGCGCCTGTGGCTCAAGGAGTAGGGCGCTGGTCCCATATGCTGGAGGTGGTGGGTTCAAACCCAGCCCCGGCCAAAAACCAAAAATAAATAAATAAAACTGAAAAAGCTAGGTAAAAACACACCTTTCTATGTACACACCAAGTGACTTTTTTTTTTGAGACAGTAGAGAAGTTTCAGAGAAGGATTTCTAAAGCAAAATCAAAGGTACAATCCGTAGTTTCCTCCAGGGTGGGGCTGGAGCCAGCTCACACTGACTGTGACGGCCAGTTGCTTTTATCTCTGTACTCCATCATGTTTACTGACTTCATGTTATACTGGTAGCATGACATCGGTCATGTTGGGAGTATTTACACCACGGAAATCAGCAAAAAGGCCCCAAACAGGGGTTTGGCTTTCTAGAGAGCTGGTTGTTCAATATTTGCCAGTACACCACTCAACCCATGTGCAAGCGACCCATCACATTTAAACAAGTCAAACATTTAGAGTGATCACTGGAGAAGTGCAGGGTCACGGGCACAACCAAGCCCAGACACGCCAGTGATAACGAATCACTGTTGCTTCCTTCCCCCTCTAAGTTATAGAGATCTCATATAAACTCCTATTAGTGATATTTATACACATCAGATGTTTTGAATTCAAAATTTCCATAGAAACAAGGGAAATTTCAAATTCATAATCTCAGTGGGGGGTAATTTTAGGTTCCTAGTGCAACTGACAGTGTTTAGGTTCCATTCCCGGGTGTCTATTAACTTCCTTCCACAGACACAGGTTTGACTTCACTCTGACCAAACGTCCTGAATGTACATTTCCTTCTCATGTGGGAACAATGTGCAAAAGGACTGGCCTGAGCTGTCACCCACCTCGCATCAGCAAGGTGGAGTCAGAGGTGGTGAATCCACCTAACGACAGGCAGCTGTGCAGGCGCATCTGCGTTCAGATGGAGGAACCATTACAGGGAAAGGGATAACTCTCTTTACCTCCTAAAACCACGCAGGAATTAGAACCCCACCTACTGGGCAGGAAAAAAATCCAGGAGTCCAAAGGAGACCTAAACTTCATTACGTGCATGAGACGCCCAAGTGTCTGTGACAGCCAGAATGCCTGCTGAACTTGAACTCTTAGAGCAGAGAATTTGGCTGAGGCATGTCAGCTCTGGAAATGAGAATCATGGCTATCAGAGATGCAGGAAAAATAAACACAATTGCATATGGTATGAAATTCTTAGGGTAAAATCACTTCATTGTATTTCATGCTCCATGAAATGGATTGTATTTTCCAAGAAATGGCCAAGCAGATCCTCATTGGGGTTGTAAACTGGTTAAACAGGCTGAAAGAAGGCAGGGGGACGTAGCCACACTGTCCAGTCCACACTTAGCAGAGGGTGTACCCCACTGTCCCAAGGCATGTGGAATTTGGAGTTAGTGTCAGAAGCATCCACGGAGGACTCACTTACATGTTTTATTTATAACTTACAGTATATATTTGTTTACATTAATTCTTAGTAAACTATATGTAGTTTAGAACATAGTGTGAATTTACTGCTTATCATTCTTTAAAAGATCCTAGAATTAAACAGCCTTTCCCATTAAGAGGTAGTACTTGAGATGGCCACTACACAGTGGGGCCCCAGGAATGGGCTTGATGCGAGGCCCAAGGCAGTATAACTCTTCTAGAATGTACCTGAGCCACAGCCTGCCCAGGAGAAGGCAACTCCACGAAGCTCAGGTCCTACGATGACGGGGCACCAGTGTAATCTTTGCATAGACAATTTACCACCTTCACATTACGCGAGGCCCTGAGAAGGAACTGAGAGAGAAGGATTCAGTGAATCAGAAAACATCCCTTCCTCCATGAAGGATAAAATCAAGTCTGAACATCGTAGCTTTCACTATTAGGTAGGTTCCTTCCTGCCAGAAGGCAGTTGAGTTATTACAGCAAACCTATCAGGACAACCAGCCACCTGAAAATAAACCAACTGGTTGCCTTGCAACAATCTGTCACCTTCTACAGTACTTCGGGGAAACAACACCTATAGGGAAAGAACATATACTAGAGTCCAAGGAAAAATCCCAAGTACAACCATGGTTATGACAGTGCTTATAAAATTAGAAGTACTGGGCGGCGCCTGTGGCTCAAGAAGTGGAGCGCTGGCCCCATCTACCTGAGGTGATGGGTACAAACCTGGCCTGGCCAAAAAAAAAAAATTAGAAGTACTGATTTATTAGTGCCCCCAATGACAGTGTGACTAGATATTTACTAAATTTTATCCACAGGACGATGGCATAGATGTCAGTCTTCCTGGTTTCGAGCTTGTTAGAAGATCCATCTGTTTCCATTCCTGTTTTCTTCCCAGACATGCACCACAACTGGGCACGAACCATAGGAGAAAAATGTTTATCTAAGTGGAAAGGCCAGGGCTCCAGGAGGGGCCTGGGGCACAGCGAGGGCTCCTTCTATCAAAGGCTTCTGCTGCAAGGCCGAGGGTAGCATGGAAGAGATCACAGAGTCGGGGACAGAAACAATTTTTTTTTCTTTTTTTTTTTTTTTAGGAAGAGCAACAACTTGTGATTATCTAGACAGAATAGGAGAAAGGGGAGAGCTGCAGCAACAGGGAAATGAAAGTAATTAACAACAGGCCCTGTGACATAGACTGCAGGAAGGTCCCTGCCACGGGAACTTGTGTCCCCATGAGCAGGGAGACCCCGAGGTGGAGGATCCGGGCTTCACTCGCTGGAACCAAGGGATGATACGGAGTGTTTCTGTTGGTAATGAAGAACAGGTTTTAGAGGGCAGCATGAAATTAATAGCCACACAGTTACTTGGACATTTCCTATGTAACTTCCACAGTGGGGAATTCTCATTTCCAAAATGGCCAGTCTGCTTCCAATGCTAAGGTTTATATCTGCACACCTGGCCCACAGAGTAGGGATTACTGTTCCCATCCCCTGCTCAGCCAGGTGCCTCTGAGTGGCACCAAAACGGGGAACCAAATGCTGCAGTCCCACCCACTGGGCACACTGCCTACTCAGGCGTGCTAGGTTTAGACAACGAAAGCATTCTTCTTTGGGAAATGCATTTCGGAGTTCTTCCCAATCTAAACACCCCTTTCAGTTGGAAGAGACCAACTGACCCCGCCCCTTTGTCCTCCCACTCTCATGAAACACAAAATAGGTAATAGATTGAAGAGACCAAACTGACTCCATCAATTTTTTTCCTCGTCTTCGTCCTCACAGTTCATTTCACTAGTGGGTTGCTGAATGCCTTAATTTCTTCTCCCTGCGATCTACGTGCCCCCCTCTCCCCCATTTGAATTGCTCTGAGTTCCTTTCAGTCCAATCTTCCTCCTTCTGGCCAGGACTATCTGACAAGAGCAGCCTCTAGTTGGCCATCCTGCCCCTCCTCTGCCCATTAATTTTTATTGTACTGTCTCATTTCTGTAAGTCAGGTGCCACGGTCTTGACATCACTGAGTCAAAGTCTGGAGTAGATGATTCAAATCCTTGAAGTTGGTGCAAAAGTAAGGGCAAAATAGAGTTTCCTATATCATTTTGAAGGGTATACCTGAGAGAGTGTTATTTACCAATGTTAGATAACATAACTTACACAAAAGAAGGCATTTGGTGACTCAAGGGTGTACTTAGAACATTCTTGGGGCGGGGGGCACTTTATACTGTGACACAGGAAGTGTCGTGATGCCTCATGAAGAGGGATCCATGTTTAGTCTGATATTCTAGCAAGCAGTACTTCAGGCAAAGAGGTTAAACTTTCCTTTCATCTTTTAAAGGAAACAGAGATTACAGCTCCATAGCAAAAGACAATGAATCCTGCTGAGAGATCAGCACATTCAAGTTAGAGAGGAGGACAGACAACCACTCCCCCATGACTGGGACAAAGTGAGATGGCCGTGGTGGCCAGGGAAACACGGCTGCATCTGTGGTGAGAGCACTCATGGTTTTCCTCTTTTTCAGTTTCCATCTTGATTCAAAAGGAGAAATTTGTACTCCATTAAAGAACAAATACACAGACTTTGGTGTTATCATCTTATCACCGATCTTATCAAATATGAAGCTCATTCTGTTTGATTACATTCCCGAAGGTGGTACTTTTCTCCCTCCACAGTGACAGGCTGGTAAAGGCTTTTCAGTCCTGACGTGAGAAGCAGACATCTCCAGAGAGACTGAACAGTAGGGGAGAGAGCCATGCGGACACAAGGAAACTGATGCCCGCAGGACCAGAACTATTTCCTTAGCCGCAGTGATGAAGGGTTTTTACCAGTTCCTAGTGAGGATGAACTGGAACCTGATATCAAAACCCACTCTATGTCCTGTCTAGTTTATTGTATATAATTATGTACCATAAACCGTGCGTGCTTTACATTCCAGGCATGGGATCAGTCACTCTCGACAAATCCTCTGTTGATTTCTGTAAGTCCCAGCTAAGAGCCCCTTATGGGCTTATCTGAACTGGGTGGAACTATTGTGACAACTCCAGTGCCCAAGGACCCCAGAATTCTGCCTGGTGTGCTCTGTGGTACCTCTACCTGCAGGCGGCTTTCAACTAACATATATCCTGAGTATACTCCATGCCCAGGACCAAATGATGCCAATATGGGCGTCAGTGGGGATTTAGAAAGACTCATTTCTTTTTGCTGTACTGCTGTGAAGTTGCCAGACTTCCCTGTGAAGTTGTTCTCCCCGTTGCCCTTCTGAGCTTGGACCTCCTTGTGCATGTAGGCCTTGTGCCATGAAGCACCCAGGGGAACCAGGGCTTCCAGATCCCCGAGGCCTCGGTGGTTGTTTTAAGCCAGTTGGCTCACACGCCTGTGTGCAAAGCACTGCGAGAACTGGAGTTGTTTCAAAGCCAATGAGGGGCATGTGAGAATTAACGATCGAATACCGAGGCTGAGTCCCTGATGATTTGAAACCGCTGAGCAAGGTGATTTAAAACAGAACTTGAAGGACAGCACACCTTGATGTCCTCAAAAAAATACATTCCTCAGTTTCTAAGAGACCCTAATTTGTCTTCTATCTTGGACCACTATAAGTAAGATTCGTCAAATGTAGACATTACGGATCGTTAATATTGGGGAACTAAAAGGTCTCCGTTTGGAAACATGTCCATTTTTACATTGGCACGGGGTTAATGTGCTAGCACATCCAATGCTTCTAGGGTGGCCTGTGACTGGCCGGTGCGGTGGCTCATGCCTGTAATCTCTGCACTCTGGGAGGCTGAGGCAGGGGGCCTGCTTGAGCTCAGGAGTTCTAAACCAACCTGAGCAAGAGTGAGACCCTATCTCTACTAAAAATAGAAAAAAACTAGCTGGGCATGGTGGCAGGCACCTATAGTTCCAGCTACTGGGGAGGCTGAGAAAGGAGAATCACTTGAGCCCAGGTGTTTGAGGTTGCTGTGAGCTATGACACCAGGGCACTCTACCCAGGGTGACTGAGACTCTGTCTCAAAACAAAACAAAAAAAAAATGGGTGGCCTGTGACTGTGATGAAGCCATTGAAGGAACAAGTCACATGGAAGTTATGACCTCACCCTAGAAAAGCATTCATAAACACACATCTGGATATGACTTCAGGAGATCCCTGGACCTAAGGCACAGAAACTGTGATCCTGGCCTCTCGTGGGAAATATGAAGATATTCCCATTCTTTTCCACCAGAATCTATACTTGCTAGCAAGTTTTCTACCCCGTTTCCTCGAAAATAAGACATCCTCTGAAAATAAGACCTACTTACAGGAAAGATAAGACATCCCCTGAAAATAAGACCTAGCGCATCTTTGGGAGCACACCTTAAAATAAGACACTGTCTTATTTTCGGGGAAACGGGGTAGTTGCCTGTTATACTGACACACTTCATAGTATCCTCTGAGGGCATAATCCCACTTACAAACATCTCCTCCTCACCCATCTCTTTGGTTCTCTTGGTTGCCTGGCCCCAGTAACTAACTCAACACAGCGACATATCACACATCACTAGTGTGGACCCTGGGTGTCTATGCGGACAGTTAAGCAGCAGCATCATGACAATCCAGTGCAGAGCAGCAAAGGACAGAACCATCCAAAAGAAGGGAGGGGGCTGGACACAGACACATGGGAAGTTGGAGAAAGTTTATCTCTTGTTAAAATCAACAAGTACAATGGCCACTGCGGAGGCCCAGATGTCCCATTAAGAAACGTCCTACTTAGTCTCAAAAAGTTGGCAAGTGTCCTTGTGGGAACCGGCAGCAGGAACAGCAGCTGTAGAGAACCGATCAGAAGTGTCCTCACCCCATCTGGTTTCCTTGTGGTCATGTTCCTCCTCTGGTTAAGCCTCTTTGGTACATTCTCCTCTCACCATGAGAAGGAGCTGAGGTTCGCGAGGCCCCGCACTCCTGCCCTCCTCTGCCTCCCTCACTGCGCCTGGTTCAGCCGTACTGGCTTCCTCACTGTGTGCTGAACACACCAGACATACTGCCACAGGGCCTTTGCACTTGCTGTTCCTGCTGCCTAGGAGTCTCTCCCCTCATGAGGCACGTGGGCACTCTCTCTTTCTCTCTCATTTTTTTTAGGTTTTTATTCAAATGTTACCATCTCACAGACTCCTCCCCACCTTCTCCATCTGCCTTTACTGTTTTATTAATTTATATTATATTTATTTACTTATTTTGAGACAGAGTCACACTCTGTCACTCTGGATAGAGTGCCATGGCGATATCATAGCTCACAGCAACCTCAAACTCTTGGACTCAAGAGATCCCCTTGCCTCAGCCTCCTGAGTAGCTGGAACTACAGGTGCCCACCACACACCTGGCTAGTTTTTCCTATTTTTAATAGAGTTGGGGTTTCTCTCTTGCTCAGGCTGGTCTTGAACTCCTGAGCTCAGGCAATCCATCCACTTCGGCCTCCTAGAGTGCTAGGGTTACAGGTGTAAGCCACCACGCCCAGCCTGTTTTATTATTTATTTTGTTTGAGACAGGGTCTCACTATGTTGTCCAGGCTGGAGTGCAGCGAATATTCACAGGCATGATCATTGCTCGATGCATCCTTGAACTCTAGGGTGTGAGTGATCCTCCTGTCTCAGCCTCCTGAGTAGCTGGGACTATAGGGGAAGCCGCCATGTACAGCTTTGTTTTAGTTTTCTTCCCAGTGCTGATCACTATTTAACATACTATTTTACTCCTTTGGCCTCCCCAAACAAGAATGTAAGTTCTATGCTGGCACAGATCTTTGCTGGTTATACTCCTTGTTGTATGCCCAGAGGCTAGTATGAAGTTAGAACAGTACCCACGGCGCAAAATTGAGATTAAATGAATTAATAAATGCAAAACACCTGAATAGTGCGTGGCATATGCTGGTGATTTTCAACTGGTGTGCTGAGAGGGTCTTAGACATGCTGCAAAAAAACTATTTTAAGATCATTAATTAAATTATTTTTGAAAGAAGTTCAAAGCACGGTAAGTATATTCCTTCTTAACTCTTCTTTTTGGATCAACGTAATTTAAATGTGCCTCAGAAGTTTAACTATAGGTTCAAGTAAGATAAAAAGGTCTGAAAAACACTGGCATTTGCTAAGAACTATGTAAACATTTGCTGTCATCTTGATTTTGTTTTGGACTCCATGGCAAACCTAATGGGTAGGTATTACTGTATCCATTTTACAGATTGGGAGACTGAGAGCAATTTCCTTGAGGTTTCACAGAGTGGTTGGCAAAGCCAGGATTCAGACTCAGATCTGACTTCCAGTTCTCTGCTTTCATTCTCCTGGCTCTGCTTTGGAAGTCCTGGGGTAGAAGAGAGGCAGATATCCATTCATTCTGGAGCAAGCTCAAACTTGGAGAAGGCTTATCTAGCCCGGGGGTGGGATATGGGGAGTAAAGTCTCCAGAATCCAGGCCGTGTTTACTGGCAGACCTTACACTGCATGAATCTGAAATGGCGTGTGGCATTCTGTTTACTTCTTAACTTCACCAAAAAAGTGAAACAGAGCCTGCCCATTAAAAAATGTTTTCATGACCCCAGAAAATCCGTGGATTGGAGACATTTACTTTAAACAGTCATTCCACCATAACAGGAAAAGAGGTCGAGCAGAGGAGTTTATTATAACAGCTGCTTTCATACCCCAAACAAGGTTTGGCTGTTTTTGGCAGGTTGTACTGTAGTAGAGTTGGCAAGAAGCTGACAGGCTGCGTGAGTTTCCTTTCAAAAGATCATTTTGCTTCCTTAAAAAACCATGACTGGACTATCTAGTGTGAAACTGCAGATGTGTGTCCCTCCTTCACTCCTTCGTCCTCCTGGGGCTCCTACCCTACTTAGGCCTACATAGGGACTGAGTTCGCCGAGCAGAAAGAGCTTGGAACTGCAAAGACCCCCTTCAGCAGGCGTCCTCAAACTTTTTAAACAGGAGGCCAATTCACTGTCCCTCAGACCGTTGGAGGGCCGGACTATAGTTTAAAAGAAAAAACTATGAACAAATTCCTATGCACACTGCACATATCTCATTTTGAAGTAAAAAACTAAACGGGAACAAATACAATTCACAGCGCTTCATGTGGCCCGCGGGCTGCAGTTTGAGGACGCCTGCCCTTTAGAATCCAAGGTTTCTTTTATCGCCTCTTTAACCCTCCTGCAGTGTCCTCATGGCAGGGTCATCTGCAGGATTAGAGAAAGGCAAACAGAGCTCGAGTAGCCAGAAGACTTACAGGCAGCTATTCCTGGGACATAGTCATTAAGAATGACTGGGTTGGGGCTTGAGCCCCAAAGTCCTTCTTAGGGCTCTCCTGAGACATTTCATGTTTCAAAACACACGCAGCAGAGAAGGTAAGGCACCACTCTCTACCTTTGGTGCTTTTTAAGAAGTGACTTACTGCACCCCCCTTCCCTTCAAACCTACAATGTGGGCTAGAAATAGAACAGCATAGATACTAGGTCCCCCCTGTGAGTATCATTGCTCCTGGGGTCCAACAGAGGAGGACAGCAGAGGGAAAGAAGGGGACCTGGTAGCAGCCTGGAGGGCAGGGCTTCGCTGGGCTTTAAACTGGAAATCCTACAGGAAGTGAAGGCTCCTAGCTCTTAGGGCCTGGGCTGTGTGCCCTGGAAAGCCCAGCGCTCAGCGAGCAGCTGAAACTGTTTCAAGGCTAATGGCTTCCAGACGGCAGCAGAGAAGCAGCCGCACATGGGAGCCCAGGCAGGCCAGTGCCCATCAGTCAGGCTGCTGACTGAAACTCATGAAGAACTCATATGAATTAGGTCCGCAACCCCCAGCACTTTCCACCAGTGGGGAGGAGCTTTCACTGCTTGGCGCTTTTCCTGGAAGGGGTGTGTGTGGGGTGCCCTGCTCAGGGTTAGCCAGGCTGCACAGAGAGTTGCAAAGTAAAAAACAAAAACTGTCATGAATAAAAGTGGATGGTTGAAGCTATTTTAAGTTGCTCCACTGTTTAGGTAGCTGCAGGGACAGGTGTCAGGGCTTGTAGAATGTTTTTCCCGTCTTGTGAAACTGTGTAAAAGCTTCAGGTGTGTTGCTGGGTGAACCCAACAGTCAGGTGCAATTGCCACCGGTCGCACAGCCAACGTTGAGTCCCACAGGGTGTGGCAAGTGAGGGAGAAAGGAGGAGGCAAACATTAACTCCTGGCCTCTGGATCCTTACAAGGAGGCCTTTGCTCGTGATCTAGCCATAAGTATTACCAGTTGTAGGTGGTACCTAGCTCCTTACACAGAGCCTGTATGCTCCCCATGGGGGAATCTGAGTGCCACAGTGTAGGAAATCTGTGTTTGGTCTTGTCCTTTCAAGACGCTTCTTTCTGATGTCATTGTGGAAAGTTTATTTTCCCTTTTCCTTTCCAGTCCTAGTTGCTCCTCTCAATTCTCACCTGCCTTCTCCCCCACCCTGTCCTCCTTTGCCGTGCCCCCAATTCTCAGTAGTCCTTCCCATCATTCCTTCTCTCCACCAGTGTCCTCTAGCAGAAAGAATCCTGAACACCCTGGGGTGAGGATCGGGCAGGACCTGGTGGGAGTGTGTAAGGTGGATTCTGACAACCATGCTCTACCCAACAAAGCGTTCACTCTGTTTGGTAGACAGGGCTGGAGAGACTGTTCGATCTTTTTTTTTTAATCATAACACTTTATTGGGAGAAAAGGTTTTAATAAGCAGGAAGATTCACCTACTCTAAAGAAGGCCCATGTAAACTAAAAGTTTTGGAAAAGTGAAGGAAGTGGAGGAAAACACCAAGAGAAAAAGGAAGAAATAAAAGAAACAGAGAGCAGAAGAGAAAGACCCAAATTCAGAGTGATCACAGTTTCTTCCTGTCAAAGCTCAAAACACTAAAACTGTTTCTAAAATCCCACAAAGTAGCCGCCTTTTAGCGCTTCTGACAAGTGATTTAGAGAAACGTGGTCTGCTCCCAAGGGGAATCCTGAATCTCCACGCATCTCGGTTCAATCGAGAGAGCCGGTGTTGCCCAGGCGGGAAGGTGGCGATGCAGAGGTCAGACGTACAAGGGAGGAGTTCATTCATCAGGCCACCACATGAGTGTGCCCGGGACGGTGCAGGACAACGGCCATCTGGTGTAGCTTTGCTCGCAAACCCAGATTAAGAAAGCACCAGCACAAAAGCCACAAAGGAGAAGACGAAGCTGCATTTCCAGAGGAAAAGGCAAAAGATTTCTATCCACAGCTGAGGTAAGAGCTTTATTCATTTATTTATTTATTTTTGCAATGATGCAGAAAGAGTCCCACTTCCCTCTGATTCAGATTAATTTTAGCACACATGCCTCAGCGTCAGAGCCCAGCAAGTCTGGCCATGTCTTTTCCCCAGCCTGAAATTTCCCAGTAGTTCCCCACTGCCAAGAGTATAAAACAAAACCTCCCTAGCACAGCATGCTGGGCACCAGTGACAGGACCCCTACCTAACCCTTCACCGCATCTGTTCCTCAGGGCACACTCCAGAGTGCTGGCAGCTTCCAGAGGGCATCACGCTGGCTCCCCTACCCTTCATTCTGTGTGTTTCCCCTCTGCTTGGAGCACCATCCCCTGCTTGCTTGTCTGGCCAAACTCCTCCACTGTAACTCATCTCAAAACGCACACTCTTCTGTGAAGCCTGAGTTCTAAGGGCTCCCTGCCCTGCACGCCCACGGTACCTGACGTCTCCCCTGCCCCACTGGGCATCTCCCATTGTAATGGAGACAAGAGCAGCGTCTCTTCATCTCTTTGTCCCCAGTGCATAGGGCACAGGAAGTGCCCCAAACACATGTTGCTGATTCAGTGCCATATGTATACACACACATAAGTGCACACACACACACACGAATGGGTCACCACCTCCCGCATCTCTAGGGCTGTGGGTTCCAGTTAGGACCCTGCAGTGGGCTGGGTGCGACAGAATGAAGTGACCTATGGATCAGAACCAAGTGTGAAGCCTGGAAATGGCTTTGAGTGCTCAGAGGCCTCATCTGCACAGGCCTCAGCTTTCAACTCAGGCAGAGGGCACAGAGCAGGTGAAAGTGAGGGAGAGCAGAAACAGAGAGGGGTACGGGGTCTTGTACAGAGTCTCCACCTGGTCCCATCTGGCTCCGTGGGCAACCAGTCCCTGCTCAGGGGTTCTATTCTTTATATTATTTCCATAAATGTTAATTCCATCTTTAATGAGTCCTTTCCTAAAGAGCCACAGAATGTCAAAGGCTGGGATAAGAAGTCGAACCTTTCATAAATGTCAGAGCCAATGGAACAGACTCAGAGAAAGCCTTGGGAGTACAGGAAGGAACCCCTAATATTGCAAAGCAGGTAGGTGTTTATGCATGAAGAAATGTCTGAAACAGTCAATTGTACAGAGACATGCTTCTGCTCCCAAACCCCAGTTCTAAATGTCTGGCATGACACTGGAAGGAGGAAAGAGGGATATTGAAATCTTAAGCGTTCTCCCATGCTGAAATTTGGTGTAGTTTCGTTCCACTATACCAGTCCCCCTCAACACAAAGAAATGATTATATTTGAGGGGCTGGTAGACTAATTCTTCTGACCTGATCATTATATATTGCATACATGTATCAACATATCGTACTGTACCCCAGAAATATGTATAATTATTATGTGTCAATTTAAAATAATAATTAAAAAAAGAAAGTGCTGATTAAAACATAGCGATAATCTCTTTTTACCACACCTCCGTCTGGAATGTAAATTGTCATACACTTTTCAGAGGGTGATTAAAATTTTAAATGTGTATGTCCTTTGATATGGCAATTTTATTTGTGAACATAAATTCTACTAAAAAATTCAAACAGCTATACAATGATGTATGAATGGGAATTATCACTGAAACATTATTTGTAATGGAGAAAAAACAGAAACTTTTAATGTCCATCAAAAGGACAATTATTACGTAATTCACGGAGTATCTTAGCATGGAGTTCTGTGCAGTTGGTAGAACAGAGTAAATCTATATGCAATAGCATGGAGATATATCCCCATGGTTTTTATAGTTTTAAATTGCTGAATAATATTTTTAAGGTTACCTCTCCATAAGAAAATAATTACTGGATTTCTAAATGCCATGAACGCATGATTTGGGCATGTTAAACCAGCGTACAGGTCTGTGATCTCCTAGAGACTTAAAAAGAGCTACTGCCACCATGGGGGAGACAGGAGCCCCGCTGGGAATTAGGAATGTGCTGATACAGTAATCTGCGATACACCGGGATGGAGTTGGAATAGTATTTTTATTATCCCACACCAGCTACCCTGTGGGTTAAATGGTATTACAGGTGGTCAGAGGATCTGATTACCAACATAAAACATTGGGTTTAGGGCAAAATGACTTTAAATGATCAAAATCTGCCTTACAAATCATCTTTCCTGTGCTAAGTTAGGGACTACCTGTATAAATTATTCAGAGACAGTGATGGGGAAAATATCTTTACCTTTTTACTTTGCATGTACAAGGTCAAGAGTGTAGGAGCAACTCGTTCTCACAGGTGTGTGGTTTGACCTGCTACTTTACACAGTAAATTCCTCCAAGGCAGGAGGGGCGTCTTTTAAGGATTCTGTGTCTCATTACACGGAGTCTGTTTTCCTAGCCTAGCAAACACATAGAAGTAAGATTTGAAAGGCTGGAACTCTGGAGCAAACCAAATAAAATGATATTCCATGGAGATGAAATCCTTTCTTACTTTAGACTCAAGTTTCCATCCTGACATCCCACTTATTAGCACTTTTAGGCCCTCTGAGCCCCATTTCTTCATGTGTAATATTACAACCACATCAGAGGATGGTAGTGTAGGTAAATGAGATAATGCATTTACAATGAATATGGCAAATGTGGCAAAATTAGGCCAATGTATAATATAGCCCCTTCATCCTCTCTCCTTTTCTTTTTCTTTTTCATTAAATCATAGCTGTGTACATCAATATGATCATGGGGCACCATACACTTGTTTCATAGAATATTTGACACATTTTCATCTCATTAGTTGACATAGCCCTCCTGGCATTTTCTTGGTTACTTTGCCAAGATATTTACATTCCACATTTGCCAAGGCTCACATTTACCCTTGTAAGATGCACCACAGGTGTGATCCTTTCAATCCCCCTCCCTCTGCCCACCTCCGCCCTCCCTCCCCACGCTTTCCCCCTTCCCCCTGTTCTTAGGTTGTAACTTGGTTATAGCTTTCATGTGAAGGTCCTAAGTTAGTTTCATAGTAGGGGTAAATACATTGGATATTTTTTCTTCCATTCTTGAGACACTTTACTGAGAAGAATATGTTCCAGCTCCATCCATGTAAACATGAAAGAGGTAAAGTCTCCATCTTTCTTCAAGGCTGCATAGTATTCCATGGTGTACATATACCACAATTTATGAATCCATTCATGGATCGATGGGCACTTGGGTTTTTTCCATGACTTAGCAATTATGAATAGGGCTGCAATAAAGATTCTGGTACAAATATCTTTGTTATGATGTGGTTTTTGGTCTTTTGGGTATATGCCCAGCAGAGGAATTACAGGATTGAATGGCAGATCTATTTTTAGATCTCTAAGTGTTCTCCATATATCTTTCCAAAAGGAATGTATTAGTTTGCATTCCCACCAGCAGTACAAAAGTGTTCCCTTTTCTCCACATCCACGCCAACATCTCTGGTCTTGAGATTTTGTGATATAGGCTAGTCTCACTGGAGTTAGATGATATCTCAAAGTAGTTTTGATTTGCATTTCTCTGATGATTAAAGGTGATGAGCATTTTTTCATATGTCTGAAGGCTGCTCACCTGTCTTCTTCGGAGAAGTTTCTTTTCAATTCTCTTGCCCAGCCTGTGATGGTATCCCTTGTTCTTTTCTTGCTAATGCGTTTGAGTTCTCTGTGGATTCTGGTTATTAAACCTTTGTCAGAGACATAACCAGCAAATATCTTCTCCCATTCTGTGGGCTGTTTGCTTGCTTTACTTACTGTGTTCTTGGCTGTGCAGAAGCTTTTTAGTTTGATCAAGTCCCAAAAGTGTATTTTTGAAGCTGCTTCAACTCTTTCCTTTTTGATTCAAATAAAAACAAAGTAATAAAAAAATAACAAAATGTAAGCGACACACAACTGTATATATTTATGGGGTACAATGTAATGTTTCAATACACAGATACATTGTGTGATGATCAAATCAAGGTATTTAACATATCCATCACCTCAAACATTTATCGTTTCTTTTTGTGTGTGCATTGAGAACATTCAGAATCTTTTTTTTTTTTTTTTTGCAGTTTTGGCCGAGGCTGGGTTTGAACCTGCCGCCTCTGGCATATGGGGCCAGCGCCCTACTCCTTTGAGCCACAGGCACTGCCCCAAAATGCAATTCTTCTTAGGGGTGTTGCTTACAGACAGAGAACACACACTCTGGCCTGCACTTCCAGGCTGTCCGTTTATAAGGGCAGCCCCTTGGGGGGTGTCAGTGGTTTTCCAGAACCACTTGCGCCTGCAATGGGTGTGTCTGTCTAATTCTGGAGTCCAGGACTGGGCAGCTCATTGTTCTAGCACACCTGAGTCATATCATCTCACCTAGCCTTTATCAGTATTAAATGTGGATTTTTTTTAAATTAAAAAAATTGCCAAAGTATAAAATGGGATAATGGCCTAGTAGTAGCATGAGGAAAAAAGACTCAGGAGTTTAAGTGAGGAACACATTCTACCTGAGTAAATGATGTGGTGCAGCCAATATGTAGAGTGGTAGAGATGGGGAGGCAGTGGTGATGTCCCCAGAAGGAGATGTATGTGCCCCCACACCCCAGCTCCCTGCATGCTCTACCATAACATCTCAGCAAAATAAAATAAGATCTGTCCTGTGTCACCTGTGGCTCAGTGGGTAGGGCGCCAGCCCCATATACTGAGGGTGGGGGTTTCAAACCTGGCCCCAGCCAAATTGCAACAAAAAAATAGCCGGGCATTATGGTGGGCGCCTATAGTCCCAGCTACTCAGGAGTCTGAGGTAAGAGAATCGCCTAAGCCCAGGAGTTGGAGGTTGCTGTGAGCTGTGACACCACGGCACTCTACCGAGGGCGATAAAGTAAGACTCTGTCTCTACAAAAATAAATAAATTAATAATAATATCTGTCAGAAACATGATGAAACATGAGCCTAGTTATCCTGAAACTTGCATTATGACTATATTGGTTTTGAATCAATCAAAAGCAATAAAGAAAATAAATGTAAAAACAAAGAACCAAGAAATAAATATGAGTTTTAGCTTATAGACAAATCTATCCATTGAACAACAGGTAAATGCTCTTCCACACAGACCTCACCCCAGCCAGCCATCAATATCTCAGATCAGTAAAGAAAGAATCCAGAATGGTGGTTCTCAGCCATGGCTACAATTGATATACTTGAGAAGCTTCTATAAATCTTGATGCTCGGTCCATACTCCAGGTCAATTAAATCACGTGTGTGTGGGGGTGGGGGTGGGGGAGGCTAAGCACACATCCAGGTGGTTCCAATGCACAGCTAAGGCTGCGAACAGCTTCTCCTGACTTAGTCCCACTGGTACCTCCCGTTCTGGGCCATAAACGTGAGGCCCAGGATAGAGAAGAGTCTGATGTCTGAAGTAGGAACACCTGGCAGAGGACACGGAGAAGCGGAAACTCAGGGCAGTGGCGCTGTTACCTGCAAATATTTGAAGGATCGCTGGGTGTGAGCAGAACTTACTTTGTTTTCCCTGCATTGCTATCAAGTGTGGGAACTGGATTTCAGCTCAACCTAAGAACTTTCTTAAAAGGAGAACTCTTCAAGTAGGGAGTAGGTGGTGCAGACGGAAGACGAGTGACCTCCTCACTGAGCACCAGGTGCAGGAGCCAGCGTGAAACCCCAGTGGAGAGAGATTCTGCAGAAGGAGATCAGGCTGGACGCAGGGAATGGGGCTTGCTGACCTGTTAGGGCCTGCAGAACTCTGATGCCAGGTGTCTTTATTCCAGGAATTCCCTGGCTACTCATGGACTAATTACCAACTTTACAGAATGAAGAAAAAGATTTTAACTCAAGAGACCAAATGCATCATAAACTTAGCAAATGGATAAGCATGAGTGGGCTGGGACACAGGAATAATCCCGAGAAGACTGACACACCTCAGAGGTCTCTCCACAGCAGCACACATTTCGTTAGTACAACTCAGAATGCAGCAGGCAAAGCAGCCACAGTCAAGGGCCCTGCTGTGGCAGCTCTCCACAAGGATATCTGATTGAAGAAGGCTGACACTCTGGGGGAGACCCCCTGCTGTTTATATGGTTGTCTAAGTTAATTATTCCCATACTTTCAGATGAAGTGAATGGTAATCTGTCAAATAGTTGGAGCTGACTCTGTCCCTTGACAGCTGTATGAAAATACATAGTGCTGTCCTTTGGGGTATTATAAGAAAAGAGTGAGTTAAAAAAATAGCATCCACTTCTTATAAAGGCTTACAATGTTGTGCCTATATTCTAAAGTACTTTGATTAGACCCTACCCCTAAAGAAGTGGTTTGAGTGGTTTTTAAAAAGATAGAAAGAAAACAATTTTTAGTGGCCTATTATTCCCATTTCTTGAATTTGTGGCATATTTTTGTCTTGAGTTTATGTAATATGTTTCCCCATAGAGATAATGAAAATCTGGCTTCTGGCCTCTGCAGCCATTCCTAAGGATATTAACAACTGCTGCGCATGGAAAAAAAGGATGATGCTACCAGGGATATTAGTTACCAGAACACAGAGGGGTGTCTGGGTGGAAAAAGAAACTTTGCATTTCATAATGGATCTGGTGGGATGTGATTTAATCTACAAAATAAAATCTTTGGGTGAGTAATAGCATTTACCAGATGTTCCTGAAGGCCAGTCTCATTTTGGGTCAAGTCGGTCAGTGATTTGGGAATACAGGGTTTGGGTCCATAAGCCTACTGTAGGAAAGTTGGGATTATCAGGGAACCTGCTGTGGGGAGGGGCAGGGGAGAGGGCCAGGCTCTAGTTTGGCCCTTGAGGGACGATGTCCTCCAGAAACTGCAAACTCATTGAGCTTCTGGAGCTACAAGCCTTCCTTAGACTGTGTCCCTCTGAACCTCATACTCTGTACTGACTCAAACCAACGTATCTAACCTTGTTGAGCACCAGCTGTGCAAGGCACCTGAGCGGATGTGAGCCTGTAGTGAGGACGGGAACACTAAGACCTGGTCGCGGCCATCTGGGAACCCCAGAATGCTAATTCTCCGAGACCTCACCAAAGTGCTGCGTCCAGCAGCATTGGCATCAGGGGAGTCTTAGATACACAACCTCAGGCCTCTCCCCAGACCTACTGAATCTGAATCTGCACTTTAATGAGATCCCCAGGTGATAACCATGTCCTTTAAAATTGGATTAGCACTGCAGTAGGAGAGCTCGGTCTCAACCCAGTGTTCTTCAACCTTATCTCACAGCACACTTGAATTATGTTGATCAAAAAAAGTAAAAAAAAAAAAATACACTTACTGGGCTTTGAACTTCTTTTAAAAATAATTTTTTTTTTTTTTTTGTAGAGACAGAGTCTCACTGTACCGCTCAGGTAGAGTGCCGTGGCGTCACATGGCTCACAGCAACCTCTAACTCTTGGGCTTACGCGATTCTCTTGCCTCAGCCTCCCGAGTAGCTGGGACTACAGGCGCCCGCCACAACACCCGGCTATTTTTTTTTTTTTTATTTTTGTTGCAGTTTGGCGGGGCTGGGTTTGAACCGGCCACCCTCGGCATATGGGGCCGGCGCCCTACTCACTGAGCCACAGGCGCCGCCCCCTTTTAAAAATAATTTAATGATCTAATGACATGACAATTTTGTGGCACACCTAAAATTCTTTCACGGCGCACTGGTTGAAGATCACTGCTCTAACATCCATCTCTCAGATACAAAGAGGCGGCTCTGAGGCTCCGTGTGCTGGTCCAGAACTCACATTCCCTGATGCTTCATCTAGAAAAACACGCTATAGGCAGAGAATGGATCTGGGGGCCAGGGAGACCTGAATTTTGTAGCTGTGTGGCTCAGTTTCCTCACCTATGGGAACTAGGTCTCTAGGACGTCCCTAGTGGTATAACTGTGAAGATGCAATGAAATAACACACATGAAAATGCCTGAGATGCTCAAAAAATTATTTCCCAAAATTGTTTATGTTCCAACCAGCACCTTCTAAGCACCCACAGCCTCCAAAGAGGCCAGACTCGGGACTGAGGCGTTCTCCAGGTGGTGAGGAATTTTGTTGGTCAAAGCACGCAGAATACTACCGTACCTGCAGAAGGGCAAGGAGCCCACGTTGCTGCCCCTGTTCTTTACCACTGTTGTCTATGCTTTATATCGAGCCCTGGATGTTTCTGCACCTGTTTTCTAACACAGTGTCTTGTTCACGTTTGGCAGATTAATTGGCAGCATCAGCACAGTTGCCTTTTATTGCCAATAAACTTGGATCCCTAAGAGCTATGGCTTTAATTATTTGTTATTTCTTTTTCCAAGAGGGATACAGTATATCCTGAATTTTTTTTTTTTCCGGCATGTGGGGTCAGTGCCCTACCCCTTTGAGCCACAGGCGTCGCCCTATATCCTGATTTTTTTAAAAGCGTCTCTTGCATCAGGACAGGAACCTGAAGAATTCACTGAAGATGTATTATTCAGGGGTGCCTAGCAGTGTCTTAGAAAAAGCTACAAATCTGGCCGGGCGCTGTGGCGGGCGCCTGTAGTCCCAGCTACTTGGGAGGCTGAGGCAAGAGAATCACTTAAGCCAGTGGTTCTCAACCTTTCTAATGCCGTGACCCATTAATACAGTTCCTCATGTTGCGGTGACCCCCAACCATAAAATTACTCTTGTTGCTACTTCATAACTGTAATTTTGCTACTGTTATGAATCGTAATGTAAATACCTGATATCACAACCTACAGATTGAGAACCGCTGGCTTAAACTCAAGAGTTTGAGGTTGCTGTGAGCCGTGACACCACAGCATACTACCCAGGGCAACACAGCCTTTGTCAAAAAAAGAGAAAGAAAGAGAGAGAGTGAAAGAGAAGGAAGAAAGGGAGGGAGGCAGAGAGGGAGGGAAAGAAAGAAAAGAAAAAGAAAGAAAAGAGAGAAATCTCCACCAGTAAAATATTATGATTTCCCCTACTCTGCTAAGGAAATGTTTGAAGCCTTCAGTGCCACAATGTAATCTTTCAGTGATGTTTTCCTACCTAAGACTTGAGAACGGCCGAATCTCTCATAGCACCATTGACAACAGATACAACATATACGACTGTGTATTTTCATAGCTCTGAAATAATGTACTCTAAGAAAATTCAGAATCTTTGTTGACAGGATTTAAAGTTAAACAAAAATCATTTTGATGAATTTAATCTCTGTATAACCCAGTGTGTGCAATTAAAAAAAAACAAAAGCACTTCACTATCTTGTTGGGCTTATCAGAGTATTTTTCCTGTTGTGTGATAAACAGTCACATAAAGCAGAAGGCTGCTGCCTACTTTGTGTACTACCAAGAAATATTCAGTTCGGTCAAATACTAGCTCTCTCCAATATTGGAGAATCTAGGAAAATGAAAGGAACATTTAATCCATGGGGGACATAAAGGTCCGTTTTGGCCAATAATTTCAGTATCTTCCCCACAAATTATTAATAGTTTGTGGGATCGGCTATTCGGCAGATTTAAGTTTCCTTTTCTTTCACTTCCAACTTCTAGTTAAGGGGCTAATGAACTGTAAACAGTCCCACTGGACAGACAGCGGGAGGGATAAGGAACAAAAAGAACTTGGTACCGGTAATAATCCGTCTACATAATTGATCCTTGAAAAAAAATGAAGTTTAAATAGTAATTTTTAAGTCTGTTAGTCAAACCTAGTTTCCACAATGGCAAGACACAGTAAACTACTTATTATACTATTTTATTATAGTCAAATACCACCTCATTTTAAATAGAGGCCTTGTAAAGCAGAACTAGATTGATGTTTTAATCAGAGTTATCTGTATAATCTCTAACTAAATCCGCCTAATTGGATCATCTGCAATGGCTCCTGCAGCCATTAGTCTTAATTAACATGGCGCCATGGTTACCGCCATGCTGGCCAGCCTTAGAGTAGGAGCTAACATCATCATCCATCAGCCTCCTTACGAAAAGATTGACTTGCAATGTTTCTGTATGTGTGTGGGTCTCCCCAAGTGCCAACCACACATAAGTCAAGTTTGTAAACCCCAATATTAATACACTTAAGTCATTTCATTAGCTATCTGTGGCCACTCACCTCCCAGAGTTGGTACAGCACAGAAGTGGACTAAACAGACATGTGGGGGAAACAAGTGAAGGTGCTTGTGGCAGTGAAGAAGTCGATCTTTGGGGTCTTCCTGCCTCCACCACTGCACTGCTCTTCCTTCTCCTGAACATGCTTTCCCTGTCCCCAAGCGTGAATCAGCTAACCCAAAGCCCTTCCCGTGGTGCTCTCTCCCCAATTCTTCAAAGCGCCTCTTCCTCCTGCAGCAACACTCCTTCTCCTGTGGAGCGTCTAAATCAGGTATCAGAAGGAAAGCAACCTGGTTGCATTATTCACAATTTAGTGAATAGCATTAATAAGCGAACAGAGGAGCTTATTGATACCATTGAATTTATAGTCAACCAAATTTCCGCCAATGTAATTTTTCAAAGGAAGTTGGTTCAGGAAGAATAGAAAAGAATATTTAAAAATAGGATATATATATATATATATGTGTGTGTGTTTGTGTATATATATATAGTAGATATATATGTATATATTTATTACACACACAGCCATGCTATAGAATACTACGCAGCAATATATATTTTTTAAAGACAGATAACAGTACATCTTCTAAAATAGGAAACTCTCCAAGATACAGCAACAACAAACTCCTTTGGACTTCTCAAATCTAACCACAAGGTTACAAATAAGGTCATCCTGAATCTTCCTCCACTAACTCAGAATCTGATGACTGGTTTTTGTTCTAAATTTTGTTCTAACACAAGGCAAAAGAGAAGACCCTGACGGAATTTTTTCTTCTGTAGTCAATGCACAAATAAAAACAAAGCCTTGAGCCAACACCATGAACCTTATTATACAGGTGCCATCTCAGCGGGGGGCTATTCCCAGGACCTGGAAGCGCCCTGTCCAGCATGAGGCTCTGCTCCGCCCATCCCTTCTGCACTTTTCAAGAGCAGGACTCCAGTGTTCCCAAAGCCCAAAAAGGGAAGGAAGCCTGCCGCCCAAATCTTAGTTTATTACAGAAGCAGAGATGGCCTATGCCTCTCCTCCCAGGAGCTACTACTGGAAAATAGGCACGATGACAAACCTGAATTAGACTCTTTTAAAGCAAAAAACTACTCTCTGGGACTCAGGGTTTTTTTTGTTTGTTTTTTTTGTTGTTTTCATTGGATGTTCCATTAACTATTTCAATACACTGTCAATTTAAAATAATGAGGTTTATATATGTGTGTATATATATATATTTAAAGGAAAGCTTTATTTCTTGTAAAATAGTCTCAACCTGTGGTGGCTATGCTGTGGGCACAAGCCAGGAACAATGTTTTAAGGAAGTGACAAAAGGGAAGGGGATCTTAGACTAAGTGAGCTGGCTAAATATACCTACTTAACCAAGGTATAGGAGGAGTCATGTATATTTATGAACAGAAAAACCTGCATGTGTAATTGGGCTTTACACCTCCCATCCCATCATGGCTGGGAACTCAGTTTTAAGGTTTTTCTCTGAGGTTCCCTTTGCTGAAAGGGGTCCGTTCAGTTAGCAGGGTTGGGAGGTAGGCTTAGGATTTTATTTTTTGGTTCACAGCCCTAAAGATCATTCAGTAAATTATTCTTTTCTGTGCTAAAAGATTAAAGAGAGGGAGGAAATGAGTCTTTTGGTACATGCACTATAATCCCTAAGAGCTGCGAAGCCCCTGTTTTCCTAACACCCTTGACACTGCACGAGGGCAGTTTACAAAGGCAGTGGGAGGCTGCTGGCCTGTTCCTCTGCTGGGACAGACACTGTCCCCACTGCAGCAAAGCCACGTTTGTCAGGGAGTAGCCACACAAGCAGCCGTGGGCAGCTGCGTGTCCAGAGGGAAATGGTTCCACTCTTTTTTTGCTTTTCCCTTTTTTATTTTTAACCTGAATGTCTGGTTTTATTACAAAGCCACTTCTACCATGAGTTTTCCAAATGAAGGTCTGAGGTTTGGCTATCAGAGCATCTTGTCCCCACTGTCCTAACAAGCACTTTAAGTACATCTTCCAGACGCAGGCTCTGGAGATGCCCAGTGTTTTGGGCATCCTAGAGAGACCTAGGAGCCGACACATTCTCTTATTTTAGGAGTGTGTGCAGGTGCCAACTGGAATGCAGCGAGTGGTACTGTGTGTGCCCAGATAGAAAAGAAAATAGGAAAAAACATTTGGAAACATTTTGCCCGGCTCAGTTTGGGGATGAGTTGCTTTGGGAACCCTTGGCAAGTAATTGCATCCAAGTGTCCCAGTTCTTCAGTGAATATACATCTGCTGTGTTACCAGGTCCACTCACTGTACTGAGATCTGGAATCTCCTCTCTGGCTATAAATGGGGGTAGAGTTTGGTGTTATTTTGAGCACATGTGGCTCTCTGATTACAAGCACTCTTGTTGATTAGAAGGAGAATCCTGTCTTTGGGGACTCTAGTTTACAATTTAGCACACTGTGACAGGAGAACATCAATGGCAGAATTTACCTCTCTCTTACCTTTGTATTTTCAGGGTAATCCCTTCCCCCCCCAAAATAGGCCAGGTGTGGTCATTCACCCCTGTAATCCTAGCACTCTAGGGGTGCTAGATTGGCATCTTTGGGACACCAAGATGGGTGGATCACCTGAGCTCAAGAGTTGGAGACCAGCCTGAGCCAGAGAGAGACCCTGTCTCTAAAAAAATAGCTGGGCCCGTGGCAGGCGCCTCTTGTCCCAGCTACTTGGGAGGCTGAGGCAAGAGAATCGCTTAAGCCCAAGAGTTTGAGGTTGCTGTGAGCTATAATGCCACAGCACTCTACTGAGGGTAACAAAGTAAGACTCTGTCTCAAAAAAAGAAAAAGAAAAAAGTCCACTAATTCACCACTGTACACCAAGTGAACTTTTTAGATGTTCAACAAAATATCTAACCACAAGAGGTGGTAACAGTTACTTTTACTTGGGAATAATACTGAGAAAAGCAGTCTTCACAATGTACAGAGTTCAAGTTCGTCCTTGTATTTCTAATGAATAAATACCTTTGGGAATATTTTGGCCACTGAATATCAACAGGTAAGATTAAAGTTTCTACAATGTTTGTGAAACTAATCTTGCATTTTTCTGAGAACATCCACACCCATACACTCATGTGTAGCAACATTCTCTGTATGTTTGGTAAACAGAGGGTAGAAAGAACAAATCCTTGGATTACTGGATCTGAAGCTCAAGCCCAAGTATACCTGGGGCCCTTCACTGGGTCCGGGAATAGTAAGCTTGTCCTCCTATGAACAGAGCATCACTGGAGCATTCCTGCACGGATCCAGTGGATGTTTTGTTCCAAGTTCACCGCCGGGAGCCTTTGGAAATTTTCAGCAGGTACTCAGGAGCCTGGTATCTGCTGAGCATAGTTATCGTGACCTACAACTCACAATTTGTCTGGATAAATCAGTTGGGCTGGGAAGGAAGAAAAATAACAACTATAATCAAAGACCTGGGTTACAATCCTGGTTCTCCCATCCTGACGTCTACACCAACTTGATCAAGCCTTAGTTTTCCTATATGTATAATGGGGTGATCACAAGAGGCCTGCACGAGGGTTTTGCGCAATTCGAAATAGATACTGGATGGGAGGGATGGGAATGCAGTTTACAAGTTTTACAATTTTCTATAGATATGTAGTACTTGTTATTTGGCAAAATTTACACTCTTTTACCACTCCCATCTTAGATGTGACTTGGTGAATGCCACAACCATCTAAGACAAAAAACAAAGCAATCACCCCCATCCTACCTTCAGCATTTTGAACCCCAGTTTGTGTTTCACACAATTGCTTCAGCTACTAAAGAAAATCGCAGAAGATGCTCATCCTACAGATTTCCTTCTAGAACGTGAGAGCTAATATGGGCCCCCACAGGCTGGAGTTCATAGCAAGATGTACACAGTCAGGTCAGAGAATTTTACTGAATGACCTAGCCCTAACGCCAGGTCAGTTTGTGCTGAGCCACTGGATTGCACTACTGGTCCAGAATAACCAGTTACTCCTCTTCCATGATTAAACATCTTCAGAAAAAAGTTTCTTTGTTATATAAACCAAGGTTCAAAGTCCTTTGTTCTTGAGGTCTTTGCCGACAAATGGAAGCTCAAGTTTACTGCCTGCTGTCTAATACTTTTCAAGTGCCCGGTTGTAAGAAATAATATTCAGGGATGATGGCCTAAAAGATAGGAAGAACATCTATTCCTCTAGGTATCTTAAATGGTATCCACACATCAAGCCAAACTATCAAAAAGCAGCAGGCTTAGGCTGAATCCTTCTGGCCCCGTGTAGAGAGGCGTTTACTGAATTACTCTTTGGCAGGGTGCCATTGGCTTGCATTGAGGGCCATTACAAAAAACATTCCTGTAAAAATTGCTAGTGTAGGGATATTGTTGGAGATATTTCCACTGTATCCCATTTTGAGCCTTTGATGGGAATCAATGGAGAAATTTCCCTTGGCTCTTACTTCCAGAAGAAGCCTGTTTTTCTCCAGCCACTGGCTTTTTTCCCATAGGCACAGCAAACTTTGTATTTCTCATCCCGCTTTGGCATCTAGGAAGCTCAGAGTCAAATTTTCTTCCTACTTCTAATAAATGTACATGAACTATATATGAACAATGATCATGGCTTTGTATTATTTTTCTTTTCTTTTTTATTTATTTTTGTGTGTGTGTGAGATAAAGTCTCACTTTGTTGCCCTTGGTAAAACACCACCATCATAGCTCACAGCAACCTCAAACTCTTGGGCTCAAGTGATACTGTTGCCTCAGCCTCCAAAGTAGCTGGAACTACAGGTGCCCGTCACAACGCCTGCTATTTTTAGAGATGGGCTCTCACTCTTGCTCAGGCTGGTCTTGAATCCCTGAGCTCAGGCAATCTACCTGTCTTGATCTCCCAGAGGGCCAGGATTACAGTGATGAGCCACCGTGCCTGGCCTTCATTTTATATTATTTTTCATCTCTTATACCTCCTACACTTCAAACTCAAAAAAAACTTTATGTGTATTTAAAGTGTCCAACATAAAAATTTTTTCCTTATGTGTTAAGTGTTTCTATAAATTCCCCTGAATCTTTTGAGAACAAATGTATAGTTAACTCATCAGTCCTGCACACGGCATTTCCAGATCCAACCTGCATGTTCAGTCTTGTCTTTTGCACTTTCTACCAGCAATCTGTGATCCAACCACAGCGACCTTCAAAATTCCTTGAATATGCCACGCACATTCATGTTGTTCTGCTTCCGACTTTGTGAATTTCCTCTGCTGGGAATACCCTTTGGTGAGCAACATCCCGGAATAATTCATAACTCCCGCCTCTCTTGCTGTATAGCTTTTCATCCATATCATCCGTGTAGCACTTATCATGATCTATCCCAGTAGACTCTATATACATCTCTGTCCTTTGCTCGATTATAAACTCATTTTAGGCAATGCCATTTATATTTATCTTTGTAGTATTGGTTCCCAATACATAACAGGTGCTAAAAAATGCTGTATTTTGCTGTGTATAATGCGCTCCCAGGCATAACATGCACCTCTGTTTTTGGCCCAAACTTTCAGGAAAAAAAAAATCTTTCCTTTAATTTTTTTTTTTGCAGTTTTTGGCCGGGGCTGGGCTTGAACCCATCACCTCCGGCATACGAGGCTGGCGCCCTACTCCTTTGAGCCACAGGCACCGTCCTTTCCTTTAATTTTTTAATTCAAATTCAAAACATAAAGTTTGCAGTATATGAAAACAGTTTCAAGATTCTCCAATATTTTTTGTAAAAATATCAGCTAGATTGCTAGCTTCTGCCTAATGTGTACAAAAAGAAATGTCACTCTTTCTTGGCTGGAAATGCTTCAACACAACCAATGACCATATTCCAGGTACCATTTTGCATATGGATATTGTTACTGCTTTTTAGAGTTATGCTTTTAAGGCACAGCATAAATAAAAGAATTTAAAATATTTACATAGATACAGAGTCAGTACCACACAGGTACAATGCACACCCTTGTTTTTCCCTCAAAAATTTGGGCAAAAAAGTACACATTACACACAGCAAAATATGGCATCTGTAAAATTATCGAATAACTGAATACCCCTGTTCTAGCACTCACAGGAGGAATTAGGATGTGCGTCTCAGTATTCACATGGGCTTTGAGGTGGTGGTTGCTGGAGACACAGGGTGCTGTGAGCAGACCTCAATCCTCAAACTTTCTTCTAGAGACAGGAATAGTGGGATGTCTTTTTGCTATAGCATTTTCTTTATAGCATTTTATACTCAATCAAATTTTAGCTGTTTATCCACTGACGAAGTCAACACCAGAAGACTGATCAAATGAAGCCAGAGAAATATAAAACATTGCACCAGCTTCTGTTTTGTGGTTCCACAGGGTAGAGGAGAGGAGTCCAGAAAGGGCAGTGGGAAGCAGCCTGGAGCTGGGGCATGGAGAGTGTAAACACACGTAAGTTAACACTAGCAAACAATTAGCCAATCAATTTTCCAAACCCTGGGATGGGAACGAGGCTATCGCAGCCTCCCTTGTTCTTCCAGTGACAGAAGAGTGTCTCTTGTTTGTTCAAGAACTGCAAACATTGGCTGGGCACAGAGGCTCACTCCTGTAATCCTAGCACTCTGGGAGGCCAAGGTGGGAGGATCACTTGTGCTCAGGAGTTGGAGATCAGCCTAAACATCTCTATTAAAAATAGGAAAATTAGCTGGCATGGTGGCATGCACCTGTAGTCCCAGCTACTTGGGAGGCTGAGGGAGGAGGGTCACTTGAGCACAAGAGTTTGAGGCTGCAGTGAGCTATGATGATGCCATTGTATTCTCTCCCTGGGGAAACAGAGCAAGACCCTGTCTCAAAAAAAAAAAAAAAATAGAAAGAAAAAAAGAAAAAGACCCTACAAACACCAATTGGATGATGTAAGAAAACATGAAAATGGCATCAGCAGTGTCCAGTACAGTAAAGTTGTACCTTTCTACCTCCAGGGTTTCCCACTTTTGCTTCTTGCTTTTTTGGAAACTGTACAATAAAACTAATGGGATCATTACTGTTTCAACAGGAAGACCCCTGAGAACACCACTTTCATTTTACAAGTGGACAAGCTGAGGCTCTGTCAGATCCACTGACTTGTCCAAGGCTACACACTAAGTTGGCTGCAGAAGCAATATTACCAGCTTGCTGTGCTTTTCCCATAATACCGCTCTAGCTGTTGTTCTTGGTAGTTGCCAAACAAAAACTATGTACAATTAATGGGAAGCTTCTGGGAGAATCACCCAGTTTCTACATCGAAGCCAACTCAGTTAAAAAAAACCAACTTGGCATTGAAGGCCTAACTGACTCAGTTAAAGGTCTGAGCAAGTGCTTAATGAGCATAGGGACTTAAGTTGTGAAGAGATGTTATATCTTCAAGCTTGGCATCTGGGACTGGTTCTGCCCAACATCTGTTAATCCAGTTGCTGCAAGGAGACCAAGTCCTTCCAAGTGTGGAATAATGCAGCCGAGAGCAGGACTCAGCCCTCCAGCCCCAATGAATGAGCTATGCACATCACTTGGCTGCTGGCACATGGTGGGCATCAGCAAAAAGACGCTCAAGATTGTTGCAGTTGAGTTAGGAAGGCACGGGGCCCTCCCAACAGTTCACAAGTCAGCTGGGAGCATTTTTAGAAAGGCAAGAGTGTCAGGGATTTGTCGTCTGAGCTCGGGCACAGCCAGACCCTCTCATCCCATTTTGGGAGAGCTGTATGTGTCCAGAACCCCCAGGCTTGCCCAGCACAAGGGCAAAGCTCTTGAGAGGCTACAACTCAACCACTGAGAACTAGACCTTCTGGGGTTTCCGACTGCCTTTTTAAACAATAAAAACATGGACAATAATCCTTCCCAGAAAAATGTGAGGTGAAAAGTTTAATCTGAGTTCACGGTACATACATTCCAAGAGGGTACTGTACTTGGGGAAATTACTCACCTAGAGTTTATATAAGTTCTGAGGCGATTAGAGTCAGCCGACAAATTGGAGCCAGAACACATTTACATTTAAGGCTTAAAATGTAGATTCCTCTTATGGAAAGAAAGAAGGGGGGAAAAAATCACCCACCACTCAACATTTCTTGTTAAGGGATCCGGCCCCGTTAAGTGTCAGTCCGTTGACTCAAAGAGGGTGGAAGATGCCAACCCAGGTTCCCCCTCTGTCTGTCCTCTTGAAAAGCACACGTCACATCTGCTTGCTGTCAGCATTTATCTCGCAGCAGCCTGCCTCTGACTCATTTGGAAAACTCAAAGCACATGTTTATTCCAGCTGAGGAGCAGCCATTACTGCGCAGTTTACAGGCCCTCTGCGACCTGCTGCTGAGGGGTTGCCCTGGGGCCTTGGTGCTGCTACCTTTGGATTACTTTGCTACCAGCTTTGTAAATCAAGATGACACCCACTTCAGCCTCGGGGAGGGCTTCTGTCACTCCTCAGCTGGAGTCACTCTCCACATAGCTGGCCTGGGAGGGAGAGGACCCCAGCACAGGCCAGTCTGGGAAAGAGTGCCAGCAGGTAATGAATAAGAAACACAACCTGTGAGTTTCTGCAAACAAACAGCGTTTGTACAACAGCTCAAAAAGTCTCAGCCTCAAGACAAAATTGATGTGCTCTTTCTTTAAAGCCCTGCGTCTCAGGGATGGGTCTGGGTAACTGCGAGACCTTTTTCATGTTGGGCTCCCCTCCGCCACCCGATCTGACTTCCGCTGGTTTCTCTACCACTCTGAACCTCCTGACTGGGGCTTACACAACCTACTCACTGGCGAGGTGGCTTTTCTCACTCCTTGAACCCACTGTATCATACAGGGGCTATACAAGCCATATTCTGAGTTGAAAAGGAAAATTCATCAGACTTAGCATTTTTTTTTTCCTGCTGGATATTTTTTTTCTGATTTTGGCTCTATTCTGCCAAAATTCACAGCAAGGCCATGACCATGACTGTCAACACTGGTGTCTTTGTGTGAGTTAGAAAAAGGTGCCCCATCCAGGTCCATCAGCCCTTCTGGGAAATTTTCTGTGCCACAAAATCCACATAACTGAATGTAGTCACCTTAGCAAGAGCTCAGAGGTGTGTTTTGTTTTTTTTTTTGGGGGGGGCAGAAACCTTTAAAAGTGACAGAAACTCTAAGGCTTGTTTGACTTCACTGGGGAAGGCCACACTTGGATGAGGCCAAAGTTTAACCACCTTTGTCTGTGTTCTCTGAATGCTGAACTACGCAGAGGGTGGGCTGGAGAGGACAGCATGAGTGATGGACCCCACAGAGGCCCCACTAGTGCAGCTCACTGCCATCCGGCCAAGTGACTTGGAATATTGTGGAACTTGTTGCTTTGCTGAGTTTGTATCCACTCTCCCTGAGTCCTTCCCTAGTTCTGCCTATTTCTGGAAAGACAAAGAGATTTCCTGTCATCCTGATTGCTGTCCTCTGAATTCTTCCTTTCTCATCTGTGGCTTCTATCATCCTTCAGACCCTGCACGCGGGTTTATCCTCCGAGGCCACCAACTTTTGAACATCAACCCTAGTATATGCCAATCCCTACGCAGTGGGCTCCAAACATTTTGAACATAGTCCATCCCCCCAAATCCCTATTTTTTGTTAACTTATATATTATCTACACAGGCTATTCTCATTACTTAATGGTTCAATGCACAAAATATACTGTGAGTGAATGGCATTGTTCATAGTTACAGATGTGAGCATTCATCCCTATTTCTCATTCTGAAGAGAGTGCTTTTCTTTTTTTGCTCTTCCCTGGCCAACAGCATGGGAAATCAGATGAGGTCATTGTTCTTTCTACCTTGTGATCATGTCCAGCAAAGTGTCTGGGGTGGGGGGGGGGCAGCAGCAAGGACCCCCTTGCCATTTTTGTTGGCTTGGTTTTCTTGGGACCCATATTATTAGTCTACCTTTTACCGTGTTTTCTTCATAGGAGTTTTGGTAAGCCATGTGTCCATTCTGTGAATGCTAAAAGTAGAAAATAAAACTAGTCAATCCATTTAACCAGATACTAATAACCAGGCACAATATACTCTCTGCCCTTGAATTTGAGAACCTTGAGACAAAAGAGGAAAAACTGGCCCATTCATTGTGGTTAACACTGTGTTATCCAGCCAGGAAAGAAACGTAGAGGGCTTTGCAGCTTCCAGAAAAGGATAATTTCATAGTTGATTCCACATCTATGTTGTTTCTGGTTTAGAGTACATTTTTTTTTTTTTAAGAGACAGTCTCACTTTCTCACCCTCAGTAGAGTGCTGTGGCGTCACAGCTCACAGCAACCTCCAGCTCTTGGGCTTAGGTGATTCTCATGCCTCAGCCTCCTGAGTAGCTGGGACCACAGGTGCCCGCCACAACACCTGGCTATTTTTTTGTTGCAATTTAGCCAGGGCTGGGTTTGAACCTGCCACCCTCAGGATATGGGGCTGGCACTCTACTCACTGAGCCACAGGCGCCACCCTAGAGTACATTTTAAAAAGGGAAGGGAAAGGAAGGGAAGTTACAGATACTAAACATGTCCCAACATCTTGAATACTTCCAAAAGGAAGCAGGTTACTTTCTAGGTTATCCCCCCAAAAGCAAAAACCAAAGCCTGTTTCACACCTCTTTACCCCACAGGCACTTTTAAAAAAGCACGGGAGCTATAAGAAGTTGGAGAGGAACAGGCTGTTCTTCTTCCCATTACTCCAACTGCTTCTTGTTCAGCAATAATAATATTCACGGTCTTAACACCTTCGGGAAATGGATTTTGTCACCTCATTCTAGATTTGAAAAAATTAGAGCTTTTATATGCCTTTTCAATATCAAAGGTCACAATTTCTACTTTGAGAGCAATTTTGTGACTATCCACAAAAAACAAGCCCTGTCAAGATGAAAAGAACTAGAGGCAAATTCCCTTTTCACTTTTTTTTTAAAGATAGGCTCTCCCTCGGTCATCCAGGCTGGAGTGCAGCAGCCTCATCACATCTCATTATAGCCCCGAACTCTGGGGCTCAAGTGATCCTCCTGCCTCAGCCTCCTGAGTAGCTGGGACTATAGGTGCACGCCATCACACCTGGCCAATTTTTTAAATTTTTTTGTAGAGATAGGGTCTCGCCAAGCTGGTTTTGAACTCCTGGCCTCAATCCTCTAAACCTCCCCCAATCTCTCAGAATGCTAAGATTATAAGTAGGAGCCACCATACCCAGCCAGCACGCACTTCTTCGGTAAAAACACAAGATGAGTGCATTTCTCCAATGTTGCCTGTGAAGGCTTTTCAGGGGCTGTTTCTCCAAAGCTTGAAAATAATTGTCCCTCTGACCCTCCTCTTCTCCATGCATGAACCTCGCTCCGAGAGCAAGAGGCAGCTCTGTACACCCAGTGCTCCCTGATACAGGGAAAGATGGTTAATTGATCATCACAGGGTCACCCGCAGGAAAATCTCATGGTTCGGAAAAGAAGATTCTAGCTGTGGAAGGGATAAAAGAGTTAGCTTATAAAATGAAACTATCTGATCCAGTGGTGTCTACAGTGAGATTCAGAGAAGTCAGTAACTAAAGAACAAGAAGAAAACTGATGTTGAAACCATCTGAAGACCCGGGCTGAGATATCTGAAATCTCCAGGCATTTCTGGGGGAAACATGGCAGCGGACAGCTTTGGCCTCACGTTCCACATGCCTCTTTTCACGCTACTTGGAGTTGTTTATACACCGATTCTAAGTGCCTTGGACTTAAATAATACAAGAAGGAAAGAAGGAATTAAAAGCCGGTCTATATGTAGTATCCAGGCCTAAATCCTAAGCTAAACACATCCAGATTCCTCTGATCTTGTTACCAACGTAATACAACAGAGTAGGTCCAAATAACGCAAAGCATTTCAGGGCCACCCATGCACACACCAGGCTACTCTGTCAGCAGCGCAAGGAATTGTTTAAAATGCAAAACCAACAAAAAATAATACAAAACCCCCAAACCTGAAATATCATGCAGAAAACACTCAGCAGTGTCTGACGCTGAGGAGACTTTTCCTGCCAGTCTCGGGCTAACCATAGATGCTGCCGACAGACTGAACTTCAGATGACGGGGTGGGCACCGCGAGGACCCCAGACCTTGGCGTGGGTGGCCACAGGGAGCTGAGGGTGGGCCAGAAGAGCAACAGACTCCAGAGGGTTGCGTCCCCTCCCAGCTGGCAGCCCTCTGTTCCTGCCCGCTGTTTCTGCAGGCTGGAATTCTTTCTTGTCAAACCCACACGAATAGCCAACCACACTGTGCTCCCCCTGACCCGTAGTTCACTGATGCAGCCATCCGTTTAGCAAAGAGTTGTTGACCTTCTCCTAAGTGCCGGGCCCACAGGGGAAGAAAACACACTCAGTCTCTCCCCTAACGCAAAGCTTTGCTTTAAGTCTCTCTGGCAGGTGGTTTGCTTGTGGGTTTTTTTTTTTTTTTGCAGTTTTATGTTTTGGCCAGGACTGGGTTTGAACCCATCACCTCTGGTATAAGAGGCCGGCGCCCTACTCCTTTGAGCCACAGGCACCACCCGGTTTGCTTGAGTTTTAATCTGGCTTACAACACAGATGCTCTGGGGGAGAACTATACTTTGGGCTGTTACCAGCTATTAGTGCTGTGGAGATGTTAAATTTGGGGTGGATGCCCAGTGCTTGCGAGGGACTGGCCCTCACTCCCCTGTCCCCTCTATGTCCCTGGAAGGAAGTGGGTAGAGGGCAGATGTGGGGAGGACTGTGGATGAACACTTGGCAAATTTTATTTTCATCTGCTTCACAGTTTGCTCCCGACTAGCCCCAGTCATGATGGACCCCAACTCTTGGCTCAGTCCTCTGGCAACCCTTGTTAAAGGCTGGGGCAGGGATGGGTGACTGCAGAATGTAAAGAAAATCTTGGGACCTAGTTTTACCAAGGACTTTCAGCTTCATCTTAGTGTAAAGGCTTAATCCTTTCGTCCTTTTGTGATCCCAGTGCAAGTCTGCTGGTGTTGCTAGGGAGTAACGATACTTCAAGCAGACAGTGGCCAGTGAGTACCTAGGGGACAGAAAGGTTCTGACAAATTCTAATCTGGACAACCTGTGGGTATTAAGACAGTGAAACATGGAAGTGCTTTCAAAAAATAGAGCAGCACGTGGTCTAACTCATGCCAATTATGTGTTCAACAGTTTATAGGGCAAATAGATCCTTTCAGGCTGTTATAAGTTCATGAACTTGGAATGACCAGAAATGTGTACTTAACCATGTGATAAAACTTAAGGGAAAAGGAGTTCCAAGGCATGCAGGGGAAATGAGCGATGGCTCCTCTGGCCTGGAAAGGCCGATTTATTTCATGTGTGATTTGACTGTGCTTCAGCAAAATGACTTTAGCTTTAAGTGACACGTTTTCTTTCTTCTTTGTGAGGCATCCTGAAGGGTTATTTCAAACTCCTCTGCCCCCGGGCTCTTTCTTACACCCAGTAGCGTTTCAGTTGCATTTTGCAAACCCAGAGATTGTGCAGAGATCTCAGTAATACTTGGTAAGTCGCTGATGGTCAACAACTGGCAGGCTGTGGCTTTGGAATCCTGAGATGCATACTTGAATCTGTTGTGCACGTTTATGATCGTTGGAATGTGTCTTCAGTCACCACAGAAATGCCCGAGCACATGGCTGTCAGTTACACAATGGGAGACGTGACTGACTGTGTTACTAAGATGTGCATGCATGCCATTATTTATTATTGTTCTAGTAACATTTACTACTTTGGAGAGCTTGTTGTTCTCTCTTAAGAAATAACAATTTGAGTGTGTGTGTGTGTGTGTGTTTTTAAAGAAGGACCCTGAAACTTCTTTCCCTGAGTTTGGAGCAAAACAGCATCTGGGAACATATGGTCGAGCTTCCTGAGAAGTAAACTTTCCTTCCTCATTTGGTTAGGGTGCATCCATCCTCCTGAATCTAAGACTACATAAGTTAGGGGACTGTTTTTTCCTTGCGACTCATCTACATGGAAGCACCAACCTCATTACAGCGTCAGAAGGCAAGGGCTGAACGGAAGGTGGACTTTGTCCCCCACGTGAACGTCTTTTGATGGAGACCAGACGATTCTCACCCAGGACTACGCGTGCTGTTTCCCTTATTCTCTCCACTCAGAGCCTTGCTGCAGCCTCAGTATTGAGGAATCTGAAGTTAGTTATTCACGGTGAAATCAAATATTTTTATTTGCATTATAGTTCTTCAGCTCTATAACCACTCACACTGGCTGGTCTTTTAAATGATTCCTCTGTAAAATCTCCAGTAACTTTGCCACTCCAGGTAGTGTAGTTACCTTTGGCTTCCTTACAAGGATTCAATCCTTATTCTAAGGGAAACAGACCAGGATTCCAAAAGGCCAAACAGGAAGTCTTGTTAGAGCCAAGCCTCCTTAGCTGCTCATGAGAATACAATTATTATCATCAGAAAAGACACTTTCTAATTGTCACCAAGGACTTGCCTTAGGTGCTCAGCAACTGTGTTGGGCTAAAAGTTTGGGGATGTATCAGGGAGGGCCGGTGTTCACGCTGGGTCCTCCTGGCATCTCAGTGCTCTTGTTTACCAAACGGGGCTACTGGCCCTTAAGCTACGTCAAGGAAGAATGCTCACACACTGGCTTTCATATAGCTCTTGGGGGCTTGGCACTGGTCACATACATCACATGAGGCTTCATAGCAGGCTCTTCAAGGCTTTTCTCTCTGGGATTCAGGGACAAAAAGTCTGAAAACCAGCTGTTCTGGGATTCAGAAGACCCACCAGGGACACTTGGCTCCAGCAAGGGCCTCCATGCTAAGCAGAGTGACAGCCTATCAGGCACAATTAATAGACTATGAATCTAACTATGTCACTAGTGCAATCATGTTTTCTCAGCTGTAACATGAGGGTGTGGGAATACTTCAGAACCTCTTCCAGCTCCAGGGTGTAGGATTCTATAATTCTGTGACTGAGACTTACACCCAGAAGAACCTCATGGAGTAAAACTATAATGCCACCAAGTGAAAGAAGGGACTTTTAACAGCTAAACTTTACCAGATGACACAAAGGCTAGCCAGAGTATGATGAGGAGGTGACTTCTTTTGTCTCCTCTGTGCAGTTAGGAAGTTAAGTAGAGGTCTAAAAGATCCAGAAGTCTGGCCTGATGAAGTGTTTGTCCCACATGCAAGGTCTCAGCAGTAGCTGACACAGGGCTGGTCATCAACATGGCTGGCATAGTGGTCCCACCCCATCCTCCCACACCCACCTCCATCCCGGCGGCAGTGGGAGTTTGTTCTGGGCTTCCAGGCATATGTTCTGGAGCATCTTCCTGGGTGCACATAAGCAGGAAGTACATAAAATTAGGCTGAAGTGATTAAATGGTCACGGCCTCAGGGACTGCTTTTTGGGGCGGGTCTGAGGCTCTTTGAAAAGAGAGTCACTGAGTCCCTGTTCCTGACCGTGAGCCATCCCCAGTCGCTTCTTCAAGGGTTAAGTTACTGTGCACTTGAAAAGGGGTTTTCAACTCTGCCTCTGCAGTCTGAGCCACAGAAGAATGCTAATCCTAGAGAGACTTCGACTTCAGAAACGCAAACTAAGATCTGTGCATGACCAGCTTATTAAAAACCTTGAAGAAGTGCAGCAAGATCAGGAGAGGAAGGACTTAGCCTGCAGCCAACAGGTGAGTGCTTAGGGAGAGGAAATGGTAGCTAATGTCAGAACCCATGCACTGTCTTCAAGCTGTCACCCAAGAAACCCCTTTGTTGTCTTCATAAAGTCCCCAGGGTTAAAACAAACAAACAAACCCAACCCTTCCCAGGTATTGTCACAGGTATTTGCACTGGGTTAACACTAGGTGACTATAAAAGACGTAATGGTGACCCAGAGTAAAAACAAATCTGGGCCAGCAGTACCCAAGCAGCCCCTCTCCACTGCTGTGAGATGCAGTTTAGCCTGAAGCTGCCCTCTTACCCATGCGAGTTCAGCCTAATGGTTTCTCTGTACACAGAGAACCGTGAATGAATGGGGAAACAGGCTGTAACCTACTCTTGCGCCAATCACTGAATTTTGGCCAAAGGCAGCCAACTGTTCAAATCTTGTTTCAAATAAGGCAAATTCTGAGCTGTCACCAACCCAGCTGTTTCTGTCTCTCACTTCCAAGTTTTGTACATCACTGTCCTTTTTCTGCCCATCAATCTCTTCAATCACGTGGCAGCGCTAGAATCTCTCTGACCCTCTTCTGGTTCGGGGAGTGTCTTTGCTCAATTAAACTCGGTTACACTGCATTTGTCTAAGGTTGTTCATTTAACACTACACAGCCTACAGACAGCCCTGGGTGCACTAACACTGACAACACACACTTTTATTCACAAAAGTACACGAAGCCAAGTGTGCTTTGTTGGTGGCGTTTGCTTTACTATCAACATGTCCAGTTTTTTGAAACAACAGCTTTGACTGAGAACATGTACATCTAGTTTCTATGGGGAATTTCTATTGAAATGATCAATGGACGACTTCTTAGTAAAGTATCACAATAACGGAAAAGCAAGTATCTAATGTACTCAGTACTAATATGAAGCCAGTGGATGAATTAATACACAAGAGAAAAACTCAATTCGAGTTGGGGAAAGGGGGAGGAGAGAGAGGGGAGAAATGAGGAGGGAGGGAGATCGATGTGCTGTCCACAATGGGAATATAGCACACCTCCTGGGTGCAACACACAATTACAACAGGGACTTTACCTAACAAACGCAAACATTATAATTTAATCGTTTATACCAGTGGTTCTCAACCTTCCTAATGGCTGCTTAGCAACGAAAATAATTTTATGGTTGGGGGTCACCACAACATGAGGAACTGTATTAAAGGGTCGCAGCATTAGGAAGGTTGAGAACTACTGGTTTATTCCCTCATATTAATCTGAAATTAAAAAAATAATCAATGGAGTTAATTATTATTATTATTTTTTCTTTTTTTGAGACACAGCCTCAAGCCATCACCCTGGGTAGAATGCCGTAGGATCACAGCTCACAGCAACCTCTAGCTCCTGGGCTCAAGTGATTCTCCTGCCTCTGCCTCCCAAGTAGCTGGGACTACAGGCACCAGCCACAACACCCGGCTATTTTTTGGTCACAGCCGTCGTTGTTTGGTGGGCCCGGGCTGGTTTCGAACCCACCAGCTCAGGTGTATGTGGCTGACGCCTTAGCCACTTTGAGCCACAGGCACCTTAGCCACTTTGAGCCACAGGCGCTGAGCCAATGATTAACTCCAAGGGGAGTTAATTATTAAAGTTGTAGCTTCATTAGCTAATCAAAGCAGAGAGTTCAGGAAATTATCCTATTTGGGCCAAAGTAAAAGAAATGTTATCTTTTCAAATCTAAAATGTCCATACTGTTACTATAGCCAATTTCTCCCAGTCACTGGGCAAGCCTGTGATTCTCCTGAAGCCAAGTACACATGAGAGAGGGCTGTCTTATTTATTCTCGCATACCTATGGCATGGAAGGAGTCAGAAGAGGCTTTCTTTTGCTGCTTTCAAATTAGAAGAACCTGAACATATATCCAAGGCATGTTCTTTAACCCCCCAAATGTATTCCTGGTTGGTTGATTTATTTACTTGAAGGTGAAATGCAGATAGTAAAATTAAGTATGAAATAAAAATTCTTGTGGCTTCATCTTCACATATGGCACCACCAACTTGCTAATGTAATACAGTAATGAAGGCATTACTCCATGAACACTGGTGACCTCTTTTGATCCCTTGAACTCTGTCTATTCTCTTGAACTGAAATAATTCCTGTGGTTTTTTTTTTTTTTTTTTAGCAATTGTTTTTCAAAGTTTGGGAAAATGTAGCCCCTGGCCCCACCCCACCAAAAGCAAATGACAAAACTAGAATATCATCATTCCCCTGTCTGCTATTTACAAGACATTAAAATGAATTAAAATTTACTTTAACAACACAGAATTCCAAAGTGCTATTTCATATGTTTAAAGATATTATCAGTGTGATAGGAATTTATGGGGAACTAACTTATGGTGTTGGAAGCCAAGGCTTTTTTCACAAAGTCATGAACTTGGGTCACTGAGTAAAACAGAATATTCAAAAGACAGGATGGAGCCACATGCTTAAATTTAAATGGGACAGAGGATGCGGTTGTATAAATTGAATGAAAAATCAGCTACCCCAACACAGGCCTTTCAGACTGGTCCACGCATGGCCTTATGGCTGGTGGTCAATATAGATGAGTCACAGACATGCAACAGTGGGGGCTTCTGACTTCCCTCACCAGCTCTCACCCACTCCATCCTATTGTCTCTGTTACATTTTTTGGGCTTCTGACCCTTTGCCCCTGTCCACCTGTTTGGCTGCCTGCTTGCCTCTGGGACTGACATGGAGTACTCACTATCCTGGCCATGAGTGCCCTCTGCAACTAGTCTGCACCCCATATTGGTTCATCTTTCTCTTGTCTTTTTGCATAATCACCTCCTCAGTCAGTGCTGAGCTCTAAACCCAAAGTGCAGCTTTGGCCAGCTGGCCAGTACCCTGAGCACACTGACCCTAGACAAAAGAAGGGATAGTGGCACAGTGTGAGTCAGCAGTGGACGCCTTGACCCTGGGCAGCTCTTTCTGCAAGAGAACTCTTCCTGGACCATTTTAGTGAGGTGCTCCTGGACCTCACAGTGGTTTCCACTGGACAGGCACAGGCAGAGAGGCAGAGTCAGGCCTGGCATGGCTGAGGGGAACATGGGGGCAGGAATGGGAGCCTCTCAAGACAGAGCCATGTCTGCCCTGGGTCAGTGTTGTGGTGGAACCTCAGGGAGAGAGCTCCATTTTAAAGAAACTTTCTTTGATGATGTCTCTGGGGATGTAATATATAAAAAATGTTCAGACATAGCAAAGGTGTCTAGAACTTAGTTAAAAAGGAAACACGTTAGTCAGAGTTCTCCAGAAAAACAACCAATAGGAAGTGTCTATACATATATGGAACGAGGGTTACAATGAGGAACAGGGTCTGGCAAGATTCTCAGTCAGCAAGTGGAGACCCAGGAGAGTTGACAGTGTGAGTTCCAGTCTGAAAGCCGGCAGGCTTGAGACCCAAGAAGAGCCAGTGTTTCAGTTTAAGTCCAAAGGCAGTAAACAAACAAACAACAACAACAACAACAAAAAACAACCAGTGACGACCCAGCTCAAAGACAGGCAGGAAGGAGTTCCTTTTTATTGGGAAGAGGGTCAGCCTTTTTATTTTAGAATGTTCAGGTCTCAAACTGATGGAATCAGGCACACTCACATTCAGGAGGGCAATCTGTTCTAACTCTAGTCTATCAATTCAGAAGTTAATCTTATCCAGAAACACCCTTACAGACACAGATCATGTTGGACCAAATGTCTGGGTACTCCAAGATCCAGTCAAGTTATCACATAAAATTAGCCATCATGGTTCGCTGCCCGTAGCACACTGGTTATGGTGCCAGCCCCATACACCGAAGTTGGCAGGTTCAAATGCAGCCTGGGCCAGCTAAAACAACAATGACAACTGCAACAACAACAACAACAAAAATAAAACAGCTAGATGTTGTGGCAGGCACCTGTAGTCTCAGCTACTTGGGAGGCTGAGGCAAGAGAATACTTAAGCCCAAGAGTTTGAGGTTGCTGGGAGCTGTGACACCATGGCACTCTACCAAGGGCAACTTAGTGGGACTCTGTCTCAAAAAAAATTAGCCATCATAGAGAGTGATGTTGGAGATTTGAGGGAAGCAATGAGATGCAGTGTATCAATCCTGGCTGCACATCAGAATCACTTGGGGACTTTAAAAATAGCCGCTTGGGCCCCACCCCAAGCCAATTATCAGACTCTCTGGGGGAGTAGGGCCTGATATTAATGTGTTTTAAAAGCTCCCCAGGTCATTCTCCTATGCAGTTAGAATTGCAAAAATCTGTACTAGAAGGAAGGAATACAATAAGTGGCTGGATGGATGATGAACATGACTCATGCACAGAAAGAATCCAGTTGGCACTAACCTAGGAAATGAATTTTTAATACCTCTTGTTCAGAATGCAAGTGGTTTAGTCAATCTCTTTGGTTCCCAGCATGGTATGGGGACCGTGGACAGGAAAAAGCTTGGGCTTCAGGTTCAATCCCAGTTCCATCAGAACAGTTATGTGATCCTGAACCCCAGTTTCCTAATTGGGAAACTCAGTATGATGACATCTGAAAAAACATTAAAAGGTCTGCACAGTGCCTGACCCCTGGAACTGTAAATGCCAGTCTCTTCCTCTTAACTCAACAGGGACTGGGTATTATTAAACTTTGATAATCATCATACATGTAAACTCATCTATGTTTTCAATAAATAATACATCACATCCTGCACTTCCTTTGGCAGTCATTCTTTTCAATGACTATCTTGTAATAAAAACTCCTGTGGTTCATAAACAGAGAAGAAAGACGTAAGATTTTGAACTTAGAAAGGAACGAAAGCTGGATTAGGCTTGAATTATTCATAGTTGTCTCAAAGTTGAAGTCCTCCTGAGAATTTAAGTATTGCCAAATATTGAGAAAAAGAAAGAAACGGGGAAGTAAAGGGAGGGAGGAAAGAGATTTAAGATTATTTCTTCAAGTCAAATTTCAGAGACAGGAAAACGGTCTAGGCTCATTCATATGCATAGAGATTTTTAAGAAAAATTTTTGCCACCACAACATATTTCACACTAAAATAGGGCTGAAATGCCAGACTCAGAAATGACTGTGCGCCACAATTATTATCAGCTTATTCACCTTAAATGAAGCCAATGAGTTTTTACAGCTAGAGGGGAAATTAGGTATAAAAAAGTCTTCTTTTTACTATTCAACATAGTGCTGGAAGTTCTAGCCAATACAATTAGGCAAGACAAGGAAATAAAGGGAATCCAAATGGGAGCAGAGGAGGTCAAACTCTCCCTCTTTGCTGACGACATGATCTTATACTTAGAGAACCCCAAAGACTCAACCACAAGACTCCTACAAGTCATCAAAAAATACAGTAATGTTTCAGGATATAAAATCAATGTCCACAAGTCAGTAGCCTTTGTATACACCAATAACAGTCAAGATGAGAAGCTAATTAAGGACACAACTCCCTTCACCATAGTCTCAAAGAAAATGAAATACCTAGGAATATACCTAACAAAGGAGGTGACGGACCTCTATAAAGAAAACTATGAAATCCTCAGAAAGGAAATAGCAGAGGATATTAACAAATGGAAGAACATACCATGCTCATGGATGGGAAGAATCAACATTGTTAAAATGTCTATACTTCCCAAAGCAATCTACCTATTCAATGCCATTCCTATCAAAATACCAACATCATACTTTCAAGATTTGGAAAAAATGATTCTGCGTTTTGTACGGAACCGAAAAAAACCCGTATAGCTAAGGCAGTTCTCTGTAACAAAAATAAAGCTGGGGGCATCAGCATACCAGATTTTAGTCTGTACTACAAAGCCATAGTGCTCAAGACAGCATGGTACTGGCACAAAAACAGAGACATAGACACTTGGAATCGAATTGAAAACCAAGAAATGAAACTAACATTTTACAACCACCTAATCTTTGATAAACCAAACAAGAACATACCTTGGGGGAAAGACTCCCTATTCAATAAATGGTGTTGGGAGAACTGGATGTCTACATGTAAAAGACTGAAACTGGACCCACACCTTTCCCCACTCACAAAAATTGATTCAAGATGGATAAAGGACTTAAACTTAAGGCATGAAACAATAAAAATCATCCAAGAAAGCATAGGAAAAACACTGGAAGATATTGGCCTGGGGAAAGACTTCATGAAGAAGACTGCCATGGCAATTGCAACAACAACAAAAATAAACAAATGGAACTTCATGAAACTGAAAAGCTTCTGTACAGCTAAGGAGACAATAACCAAAGCAAAGAGACAACCTACACAATGGGAAAGGATATTTGCATATTTTCAATCAGACAAAAGCTTGATAACTGGGATCTATAGAGAACTCAAATTAATCCACATGAAAAAAGCCAACAATCCCATATATCAATGGGCAAGAGACATGAATAGAACTTTCTCTAAAGACGACAGATGAATGGCTAACACATGAAAAAATGTTCATCATCTCTATATATTAGAGAAATGCAAATCAAAACAACCCTGAGATATCATCTAACCCCAGTGAGAATGGCCCACATCACAAAATCTCAAAACTGCAGATGCTGGCGTGGATGTGGAGAGAAGGGAACACTTTTACAGTGCTGGTGGGACTGCAAACTAGTACAACCTTTCTAGAAGGAAGTATGGAGAAACCTCAAAGCACTCAAGCTAGACCTCCCATTTGATCCTGCAATCCCATTACTGGGCATCTACCCAGAAGGAAAAAAATCTTTTTATCATAAGGACACTTGTACTAGACTGTTTATTGCAGCTCAATTTACAATCGCCAAAATGTGGAAACAGCCTAAATACCCACCAACCCAGGAATGGATTAACAAGCTGTGGTATATGTACACCATGGAATACTATTCAGCCATTAAAAAAAATGGAGACTTTACATCCTTCATATTAACCTGGATGGAAGTGGAAGACATTATTCTTAGTAAAGCATCACAAGAATGGAGAAGCATGAATCCTATGTACTCAATTTTGATATGAAGACAATTAATGATAATTAAGGTTATGTGGGGGGGGGTAGGAAAAGCAGAAAGAGGGACGGAGGGAGGGGGGTGGGGCCTTGGTGTGTGTCACACTTTGTGGGGGCAAGACATGATTGCAAGAGGGACTTTGCCTAACAATTGCAATCAATGTAACCTGGCTTATTGTACCCTCAATGAATCCCCAACAATAATAAAAAAAAAAGTCTTCTTTTCCCAAAATGTAAGCATTCATATAAAGCAACCAGCGAGTTGCTTCACTTATGATTTTGTAGGTTTTCATTCACTCATGAACATCATTGTTTTATACCACAGGCATACTTCACCTAGCATGTTCATATTGTGACACCTTTCACTAACTGATCCCATAGATGTTTATTAATTACCGGCTGTAAGTATAGGGTTCCTCTATAACTATGCAGTTATACCTATACGTATATACATGACCACATATATAACGACCATGCTCTACCTATCTGAAAACCGACTTGCAGGTGCACACATTTCCTAGGCACGGGCATGCACAAGAAGCAGGAAGGAGCATCTGTGTCCTCCTTGAGCGGACGTGCTGACGGAGGCCCATGGTAGGCAACACCGGCTTCGAGTCCGGCTTCAGTTACTAGTGTGTGATCTGGAACACACTAATGTGACTTAATTTCTTTGAACTTCAGTTCTCACCTCTGTAAGTCAGGGTTAATAACAGGCTTCCTGTAGCGTTCTTCTGAGGATTAAGTGAAATGATGCGCCAAGTGCCAAGCACGTGGTAGGCACCTTCCCTCTGATACAAATCCTAGAAGCAAACGTTTCCTGCAGGTGCTTTGGTGCCCTCCTTGCTCGTTAAGTGGTGCAGCAAGTTCATAAAATATGGATCTTGAAAATCCAAGTTGACTAAACATGAAAGCTCCAGGACTTCCACTTCTGGAAGATGAAGAGGACCTGGCATTCCCCATCTCTCCTGCTAAGTATAACTAAAGCTCTGGACATCAGATGGGAACAAACACATGACAGGTGGACTGTGCAGGCAGCCTGGCTAGAGGTCCCTGGGCCAGGGAGCTCTTCATTTAGGAAGACCAAAAAGACAGAACAATGCACTGCTGAATTGTTCTTATTTCCACCCCAGACTTAGAGCTGAAGAAGCCATCAACCAGGAAATGCCAGAGGGCACAGGCAAAAAAATAAAAAAAATATCCCCAAAGACCCAACAAATGCCTGTGCTCTTCAGGAAAGGGGAAGCCTTGTAAGATAGAAAACTTCTACAAATAGAATCAATGAAAAATTACCTTTAAATTAAAGACAAACTATTTTGTTCTAAAATTAAACCAAATATTAACTTCTGTGTAGTAGCTGATGAAAATTCAAATGTTTTATGTGTTTGTTAAAAAGCATTAAACTGTCACTTGGAGAATATTAAGCACCGACAGTGAGCTACCTTCTAGAGGGCAACTGGCTGCCTGAAGGTCATGGCCTCTGTGGCTTTTCAGTAGCCAGTCTTCCCTTGGATACGTCACCTGCGTGCCAGAGGATCAACTGCACAACAAATTATTCACTCTCCAGGACAGTGGTCCACAATCAGTGCTGTGCTCAGTTGCCCCAGAGAGCTACTCCTATGATTCCTTATTGTTTTTATTCACCATTGTGATATTCCGTACCCTAAATATTTATCTACTGCTTAAATGAAGACCAAAAATATAGCAAAACACCTAGAAATGTTGATTGGTCTTAAAACTATGCATTTTTAAGATAGAAAACTTTATTTTTTTGCTTTCAATTGCAGCTGGCTTTCACTCTTCTCGGTTTGAAGTTTTTTTTTCTTCTTCTCCTTCTTATTTTTTTCTGTTCTTCCTTTAGCGATTCTCTTCCCTTTTCCTCCCAAGTAGCTGGGATGACAGGTGCCCGCCACAACGCCCGGCTTTTTTTTTTTGGTAGAGACGGGGTTTCACTCTGGCTCACTCCTGCTCATACTGGTCTCGAACCTCCAAGCTCAGGAAATCCACCCGCCTCGGCCTCCCACAGCACTGGGACGATAGAGGTGAGCCACCACGCCTGGCCAAGATAGAAAACTTTTAAATAATAAATGTTCTCATGAGCCAAATGCCACAAAATAAACTGTCACTCCACTTCCACCCGTGCCAGCAAATCCCAGGTGGGGAGCCTGGATTTCCCCCCTCCTGGGCCTGTAAGGAGGTGCCCCAACACCTCTAGTGGGGTATTGTCAGAGAAGACCTACCGGAGAGGGAGGATTTCCACCACTGCCCAGCCATAAGGAGGCCACTCCACTGTGCTATCACAGGAGACTGACACTTCCACCTCCGCCCACCAAAAATGCTTAATAACCAGCATTATAATAATAATGTTACCACTCAGGTATCAATAGAGGCCCCGTGGGGAATCTGGGCTCTGCCGCCACTTAAGTAGCAATGAGGTGATGTCCATGAGTAATCAAAATGTAATTCTAAAATGAGGTTCAGATAACTCATTGGAAAGCAAGAAAAGGAAAACACATGTAAGAGATAACAAAGCTAAAAAATATAATGACATATCAATAATTACCCTCAAATACAAATGGTCTAAATGAACTGATTTAAATGAAAATAGCAGAGTGGATTAAAAAAAAAAACAAAAACTCATTTCAGTCTAGGTATGGGTGCTCACACCTGTAGTCCCAGAGCTTTGGGAGGTCAAGGTGGGACGACTGCTTGAGGCCAAGAGTTTGAGACCAGTCTGGACAACACAGAAAGACCCTATCTCTACAAAACGTAAGAAACATTCTCCAGGTCTGATGATGCATGCCTGTAGTCCCAGGAGGGACTGAGGGGAGGCCGGAGGCTGGGGGGAGAGGATCACTTGAGCCTAGAAGTTTGAGGCTATCGTGAACTGTGATCTCACCACGGAATTAGTGCAACAGAGCAAGACTCTGCCTCTTTAAAAAAGAGAACAGAACAAACTCACTCCTTTCAAATATAACAATATAGGAAGGTCAAAAGTTAAAGGATGGAAGAAGATACATTGTGTCAACATTAATCAAAAGAATCAACTAAACAGTAAAAAAGCAAATGACTCATTAAAATGTGAGCAAAAACCAGGAGCAGACATTTCACTGAAGACAAATAAACACGTGGAAAGGTATCAACATCCCTAGCCAGTGGGGTAATGTAAGTGAAAGCCACAGTGATAAACCTCTCCACATCCATCAGAAGGACTAAAATGAAAACCACCAAATGCCGGAGAGGAAGCAGAGAAACTAGATCACCCATACATTGCTGGTGGGAATGTAGAAGGGTACAGCCACTCCGGAAAAGTCTGGCAGTTCCTTAAACAACTAAACATGCAAGTAATACTAGTACATGACCCGGCAATTGCACTCCTGGGCATTTATTCGAGAGAAAGGAAGGCTTATGTTCACACAAAAATCAGTATGCAAACATGCCACTGCATTTTTATTCATAATAGCCCCAAACTGGAAACAACGCAGACGTCCTTAGAGGGGTGAATGGCTAAGCAAACTGTGATACGTCCCGTGGAGTATACTACTCAAGAGGAATTAAATGCTCAGACACGCAACAGGCTTAACAAATCTCTAGAGAGTTGTGCTCAGGGGAAGGTGGGAAGAAGGAAACCAATCACAGACGTTACATACTACATGATTCCTTTTATACAACGTTCTTGAAATGACAAAATTATAGAAATGGAGAACAGATTAGTGCTTGCCAGGGGGATGAATAAGTACCCTGTTTTCCCAAAAATAAGACAGTGTCTTATTTTAAGGTGTGTTCCCAAAGATGCACTAGGTCTTATTTTCAGGGGACGTCTTATCTTTCCTGTGAGTAGGTCTTATTTTCGGAGGATGTCTTATTTTCGGGGAAACGGGGTAGGTAGAAGGGTGGGGACCTAGTGTATCTCTGCATATAAGAGAAACCTGCAGGATCTTTGTGGTAATGGATGTTTTCTGTATCTTGACTCTGTCGGTGTCAGTAAGCGGGCTGTGATATCGTTCTATAGTTTTGCCAGATGCTACCATTGGGGGAAACTGGGTCAATGGCACACAGGGTCTCTCTGTGTCATTTGTTAAACTGCATGTGAATGAAATGATTTCACAAATACAATTTGAAAATGAAATGCTCTAGAAGTAACTTGCAAACTGGTACAGAGAGTAAGCAAAAGCAAAATGAAACAGCAAACACAGATCTTTATGGATAGAAAAGGCTTTAATTACCGATTTATTTGATCTCTTAATCTGAAGTTGGGAAAGGAAAGCTCACATGTGAAGTGACTGGCCCAAGGACAGAGCTGGGCCTCTGACCCCCCAACAGGCTTGTTCCCTGACACTCAGCTGGCCGCCCACAGCAGAGAGGCATAGGTTCTTTAGAAGTGCTGATTTAGGCCGGGAGCAGGGGCTCATGCCTGTAATCCCAGCACTTGGGAGGCTGAGGTGGGTGGATTGCCAGAGCTCACAAGTTTGAGACCAACTTGAGCAAGAGTGAGACCCCATCTCTAAGAAATAGCTGCGTGTTGTGGCAGGCACCTGTAGCCCCAGCTACCTGGGAGGCTGAGGCAAGAGAGCCAAGATGCCACAGCACTTTACCCAGAGTGACCAAGTGAGACTCTGCCTCAAAAAAAAAAAAGAAGTGCTGATTTAGGTGTAATGGTATATGCGTGAGGGTGGCCAAGAGATTTCATGCATTATTTTAAATAATGTAATTACCTGTCAAGCTAGGAGGGGTCACAGGAGCTATTTCCTTGCCAAAGCACAGACTATTTCACTTGGACTATTTCACTGCTTCTCTGCACCTAATAAAACTACTGCTGTCACAAAGACTGGAGAGTAGCCTGATTTTCAAAAGTTAAATTAAAAATGCATCTGTGGAAACTTGGGACGATGCTATTATTTATAATTTCACCAGAATTATGGAATATCGTTGAGTCAAGATGATGATAAACATTTGCATGAAGATTTACAGTCTATTAACATTATTTCATTTGATCATAGCAACAGGTTTGTGTTATGCAGGAATTAACACCACTCCTGTTTTACAGATGAGGCAACTAAGGTGAATGGACAACCTGAAGTCAGAAAACTAGTGAACTGCAGACCTGGAGCCCTGCTAGACTTTGAATCCTCTGTTACTGCCGCCTCTTCCTTATATTGTGGTGATATTCTGTTCTCCCAGGCCCAGGGGTGAGATAATACCTACATCCTTGCAAAGCTAACTCCATTCCAGGTTTAAATTCCAGTCTCTACACCAGTGATTTTCAACCGGTGTGCCATGAGAGGATCTTAAATACATTGTGAAAATTCTCAAAAATCATTAGGTTGCTGTGAGTCCTGTGACGTCACGGCACTCTGCCGAGGGTGGTAAAGTGAGACTCTGTCTCTACAAAAAAAAATAATAATAATAAAATTAAAAAAAATTATTTCCAAAAGAAGTTCAAAGCACAGTAAGTATATTCTTTTTTTCACTTTTTTTTTTTGATCAACATAATTTAAGTGTGCTGCACAAGTTTAGTTTAACTACAGGTTACAGGTTCAAGTGTGCTGTGCGATTCAAAAAGGTTGAAAAATACTGCCCTAGACCAAGGTTAGGTCTAACTCCTTCATACCCATCTCCAGACCCTCTCTACACCACCAAATCATTTTGCACAAGGAGATGCTGTTTTTTTTTTTTTATGGCTCAGTGAATTACAATTTATAGTCCTCCACTAACATTTGTATCCCCGACAGTAGACACCTATTGAACTGATTTATTTGTAAAACTTGCCTCTTTTGTTATTTGTGTACACTGGGCTGTCTTATCTGGTGACTTCTCTGACATTAAAAAGGCTTTGCATTTAGATTCTAGAAGTTCTTATAAGGCACTGGCAAGCAGGTCTCTGTCACCAGAGAAAAGAAACTGGCTCTTCAGGGACTAAAAGAAATGAAATGGTTTCACAGTTTTTCTGGCTGAACACGTTTATTTGGTTGCCTATCACAATGACAGACGAACCTAATTACACTGTAATTCACATCTGTCTGTCTTCAACTGTTCCATATTCTGGCATGGAGTATGTTAGGCTTAAAATAAGTTGGCCTGAAGAAAATTCACGAGAAATGATGATCAATAGCACTAGTTCCTCATCAGACTATTGATTTATTGATTTTCTTTTTCTTTTTCTTTTGAGACAGAGTTTTATTCTGTTACCCTGGGTAGAGTGCCAGGGTAGAGCATCACAGCTCACAGCAACTTCAACCTGTTGGGCTCAAGCGATGCTCTTGTCTCAGTTTTTCATTTTTAGTTGAGACAGGGTCTCATTCTTGCTCAGGCTGGTCTCCAACTCATGAGCTTACATAGCCCTCCCCCCACCTCAGTGTCCCAAAGTGCCAGGATTACAGGTGTGAGCCACGCCCAGCCCAGACTACTGATTTTCACTACTTTCAACTAAGTTATTGTCATGCTAGTAGATGTGGGTGAAATATTTGCAGGGTGGGGAGACAACTTTTAGACTTCTTTGTTTATCGTCTCCAGTTCCTATTTTTCTTAAAGAAACAAAAACTCCAACAGATAAAAATACAAAACCAACATTTTACATGAGTTGACAATCCCTCCCCCCACCCTGGGAGAAAAAAAAACCCCTCAATTTGGGGATTGTTTTAGCAAAAAACAAAAGCAAACTAAAAGTAGTAAAGACCAACCCAGGAAGACTGCTCACATGCAAATAACTAGTGGGTGAGTGAAATTTTGCACAGAGCTGGGTTTTGTGAGATTAGATGATAGCAGAACAGTGATTTTTCAACTGGTGTGCTGGGGCACCCTGGGGTGCTGTGAGAGGATCTTGGGTGTGTTGGGAACATTTTTAAAGATCATTAAATTATTTTCAAAATAAGTTTGAACCACATTAAGTATATTCTCTTTTTATTCTTTTATTTGATCAACATAATGGAAGTTTAGCTACATGAGATAAAAAGGTTGAAGAACACTGCTGTAGAGGGAAGGAAGAGAAGAAGGATGAATCAGGTCAGAGGTTGACAGAGATACACAATGCAGAGTCATGCGATGCTGTCACCAAGTTAGGGGCTCTTGTCTGCTCTCTCAGCATTCTGGTGCAAAGTCTCAGTATTACCTCCTGGAGGAATGCCAGGGCTCATTGAAAATGGCTTCTGTGCCTTCTCTCTGGCGGGAAATCTCTTCCAGTATAAGCAGGGAGGTAACTGCAATTTTCCCTTCCCATGATGAGGCTCTGGGACTCCTCCACGGCCTTGCTGGGCTCTCTGCCATGGCACGAACACTATTCAGATCCTTCTCTTTGGGGGATCATGGGGCAGGCACCAGCTATAGGGAAATGAAGTTCTAACAGATCTCTGTAAAGTTAGAGACCTGTCTTGTCCTACATGCTGGACAGCAAGAGACGAAGTCTGACAAGCTAAGGGGAGGGGGACCTTGCAGGGAGAACAGGGAGACGAGAGGGAAGGACATTCCAGGCAGAGGGGCCAACACGTGCAAAGGTCAGAAGTGTGGCAAAGTGCTAGCAGGCTTAAAGAACTGCAGGAACTAGGAAAAGTTTCATAATTTTACCCCTACAAAGACACACAGACATGCTCTTACATGTTGCTTAATGACAGGGACACATTCTATAGAAACACATTGACTGGCGATTTCGTGGTTGTGTGAACATAACAGAGTGCACTCACACACACCTAGACAGGAGGGCCCAGCACACACTGGGCTACATGGTGTAACCTAGGGCTCCAAGGCAACAAACCTGCACAGCCTGTTTACTGTACTAAACACGGTAGGCAACTGGAACACAATGGCACATATTTGTGTATCTGAACATGTCAAAACTTAGAAAAGACAAAGTAAAAATATAACATAAAAGATAAAAAATAGTGCATTTGTGTAGGCTCCATTATAATCTTGTAGAACCATTGTCATTGGCCAAAACACCCTCATGCAGTGCGTGTGTGTGTGTGTGTGTGTGTGTCTGTGTCTGTGTATTTTTTAGCACCTGAGCCGGGCGTGGTTCTAAGGGTCACAGTGGTGGCCAATACAGACATGGTCCCTATCCATAATGACCACAGCCGAGCCACCTTCTTAAGACCATCATTAACATGCCTACCTAGTGACTTGGGCAGAGACCCGTCTTGCCCCACCTTTTGGCCAGGAAGAGACCACGATGGGACATGGGCATGGGCGAGGTACTAAAATGGCAGAGCCAGCATTAGAAACACGATTGACAGGAGAAATTTCACTCCTGAGCCCTGTTGCTGTCAGCAAGTTCCAAGAAACACTGGCCATTGCTGTAGCAACTGATGTCACATGCATCAGGAGAAATCATAACAGTATTAGTTCTCCCTGGAGACAGTCAGACGAAATTGGAACTGCCTGCAGTTAGCCTGTTGCCTTAATCATTTCCTCTAATGATGCTGGTGGCGCTGTGACTCTTTTGCCTTTCTCTAACCACGCTGGGTGACTCAGTCCCCGGAGGTCTGCCATCTTTATCCCCGAGGAGGACAGTCCCACTCTGTATGACTAAGCCAAGTGTGTGCTGCTCGAAACCTTCAAAGGCCAAGAAACCAAAGTGAAGGGCAAGTGAGAAATGACAAGATTCAGAATTCAACTTCTGGGCTTGGGTCCCTGCTCTACCAGTTGGCCCTGTGACCCACAGGCAGTGTACACAGCCTCTCTGCACCTCTGCTTCCCCGTCTGAAAGATGATGTCATTAATAATACCCCTCTCGTGGGATCGGCGTGTGCTGCAAAGTAGATAAGGGGTGTGAAGATACTCTGTGAGAGCCATGCCGACACCAAGTATGTGCCTGAAATGAACTTTTCTTCCTTCCAGGAGATAAATATCCAAAATGATGATTTTTTTTTAAAAAGTCCTGGTTGTCAGCACACTTCTGCCTATATTAAGGAGTTCAAGGAAACCAACAGTGAAAGTAAACTAACCAATTCTGGGTCCACTTCCGTCACCAGTGGCAGTCAAGTCGTGTGACCTGGGGTGAGTCCCTTAATCATTCAGAATTACAGCTTCCCCATCTACAAAATGAAGATAATGATACCAAAGAGCTGGTGGAGAGATCAGGTAATGTATTGAGAATTCTCTAGAAAATAGCCAGTAAGGCACCATACATGGGTTTATATATTTTAAGTGAGATGAAGTTATAATTTAAGACTGAATCAAAATGTTTCTATTAAAACATTGGCTGTCCTCTGGGAGGCCAAGGTAGGCGGATTCCTTGAGCTCAGGAGTTCGAGACCAGCCTGAGCAAAAGTGAGATCTTGTTCCTACTGAAAACAGAAAAATTAGCCAGGCATTGTGGCAGTGTCCGTAGTCCCAGCTACATGGGAGGCTGAGGCAAGGGTATTGCTTTTCTGTCTTAAAAAAAAAAAAAAAAGTAGTCTTGCTACATGCTCAAGAAAAGGAAGAAATGATTCTTTGGTGAACATCTTGCCATCTCCTTGGAAGCAGATGAATGCTTTGTTCATCCTTACGTGTGTACCTCCTGCTGGGCCCTGCAGTGACCACTTATGGTAGATTAAAGATAATCACAAATTCTTTGCCATTCTCCTATTGAAGGTGATGTCTATGTTCCCACATCTTGAGTCTATGGGGCAGGGTCAGGGGGTCTCTGAAAACTTAACCCACAGACTATGGCAGGAAGGATGAGATGCCATTTCTAGGCTGTGCCTTAAAAGACTAGCAGCTTCCACTTTCTTTCTTTCTTTTTTTTTTTTTTTATTAAATCATAGCTGTGCCCTTGATTGCACTAATGTACACAGCTATGCTTTAACAATAAAAAAGCCAAAGATTAAAATAAATAAAGAAAGAAATAAATCATAGCTGTGTACATTAATGCAATTATGGAGGCAATGTGCTAGTTTTATATACAATTTGAAATACTTTCATGAAACTGGTTAACACAGCCTTCATGCATTTTCTTATGTTATTGTGTTGTGCACGGCCTACAGACACATGAAAAAATGCTCATCACTCTTAATCATCAGAGAAATGCAAATCAAAACCACTTTGAGATATCATCTAACTCCAGTAAGATTAGCCCACATCACAAAATCCCAAAACCAGAGATGTTGGCGAGGATGTGGAGAAAAGGGAACACTTCTGCACTGCTGGTGGGAATGCAAACTAATACGTTCCTTTTGGAAAGATGTTTGGAGATCACTTAGGGATCTGAAAATAGACCTGCCATACAATCCTTCAATTCCTCTACTAGTTATATACCCAGAAGACCAAAAATCATGTTTTTAAAAAAGTTTAGATTCGTATTAAAGGTAGAAATGAATAGGTTACATTGTTTGCGTTTGTAGGTAAAGTCCACGTTGTCATCGAGTCCTTCACGCTGTTCACACTGGAGGTGGGCCACGTGCTCCTACCCTACCTTGTACCTGTTAGGTTGGAGCTTACCAACCCCCCTCCCCCATTTCCCACCCTTCCTTCTTGAATTTAATTGTGATTTTTCTTTGTATGGGCCTTTCACTTTCTGATGAATGTTTGCTCTTGAAGCCATTGTGAGACATCTGACTGCCCTGTGGCCACCATGCTGGGAGGAAGCCCAAGTTGGTTGCTTGGAGAGAACATGAGAGGAGAGTTTCTGGGCCACCATCACCTAGTCTAACTCTCAGCCATGGCTGTCATGCCAGCTAAGACCCAGCACCGTGCTGCAGGGGGAGCTGTACCTGCAGTGCTATATGAATTCCTAACCCAGAGAATCAGAGATACTATAATAAACTGCTTTAAGACACTAAGTTTTGGGTTCTTTCTCAACCTATTGCCATGGGTAGAATGCTGTGGCGTCATAGCTCATAGCAACCTCGAACTTGGGCTCAAGTGATTCTCTTGCCCTAGTTTTTCTATTTTTTTTTTTTTTTTTTTGTGGTTTTTGGCCGGGGCTGGGTTTGAACCCGCCACCTCCGGCATGTGGGACCGGCGCCCTACTCCTTGAGCCACAGGCGCTGCCCTAGTTTTTCTATTTTTAATAGAGATGGGGTCTTGCTTTTGCTCAGGCTGGTCTCAAACTCATGAGCTCAAGCAATCCACTTGCCTCGGCTTCCCAGAGTGCTAGGGGTGAGCCACCACACCCGGCCATAAGACACTAAGTTTAGAATGGTTTGTTTCATAGCAATAGATAACTGGAAAATCATCTAAACATTAAATGATAAAATGTTTGATGGCAATTTACAAATGTGCGTCACTAAAACAAAATTTCAGTCCCAAAGTTGCTTCTGTCTTAAAACTTTCCTCTGGCTATCTGCCAGTGGGTATCTGAGAAATTATAACACACTGGAGCCATTCCTTAGTATTTCTGAGCACATGTAAAGGAGAAAAGCCTCATTGGATTTTATAGATTAGCAACATATATATAGGCTAAATCTCTTCTGCTAAAATATAACAAAAAGGGAAAAAGACTAAAATTCTAAAAAGCTCTTAAAAAGCTTCTGGGTAAGGGGGATTCTGAATTACTCTTCCCCTCAAGGTATAGGTTAAACTCCTATGGGATAGTAAATTAGGAACTGTATAAACCAGAACATATTTGGTAAATGATTGCACAACTCCCTGAGAGGTGACTAAAAAAGGGTCAAACAAATAGGTTAAGTTCATTTGTATTACATATATTAATATTGTATTTTCTGATTAATACGATGTTTTGACATCCTAAAAAACTCTTCTATCTGGGGAAAAACTACTCCTCCCTGTCCCTAGCCAATTCTCAGAGACAGTGATTGGAACATGTCTTTGATTTGCAAACTGACCCACTCAGAGCTGCACCTCCTCTGTCTGGCCCTTAGAACCCAGGAGGCAAATGTTCCTCTGCCTTAATCATTCCAGGGCCAGGTACCAGGCAACTAGGGACCACTCCCATAGTTTATATAGCTCCAGAATGATTCAAACTAGCCTAACCTGTTTACCCTCTCTGTCTTATCTTCCTGCAGAAGGCTGTCTGCTTTAAATTATACCATGTCAGATATCTTCTGAAAATAAAGCCTATCTCTATGGCTGAGTTATGAAAATTCTAGATTAAGGTTATAAACATATACTCAGATAGAAAAACAAGACAAAATGGAATCTCTTTGCCTGCTGATACAAACCAAATATGTTTTATTAAAATAGCCCATGCTCGTAGGGCGGGGCAGATGGCCAAACATGTACAAAGGTATGACTCACTTCTCTCTTGAAATACTTTACTCTTCTCCACGATCACCAGAAGTCAAACTTCATACCTTCCGAGCTTCCAAACATGATGATTTTATTTTTCTTTCAGAAAAGCTGTAGTAAAAACAAATGAGTTGCAGCCTTTATCCCCTTACAGATCATCCACGTTTCCTCCTACATGTTTTGATGAAGCAGGAGGCAAACACGACCAATTCAAAAGAACATAGGAGAAATATGAATGTGTAATTAAAAGAATTACATGTCTGCCTTTCATGCCTTTCATTTAGAAAGTCAGTGCCTTAAATCACCTACTTTCCAGCATGAGTAATGCACAGAAAATCAGTGCCACAGCCACATTTAAAAGGACCCTGCCACCCAGACTGAGGCTGAGTGGCACTTTCTGTACTCTGTCAAAATACTTCAGTGATTCCAACAGTTGACTGCTGATGATAACCTTATCTAGACACCCCTGCCATTGGGATTTTTCTACCAGTGTCTTTCTTCAAATTGACTCCAATCTGCCATGTAAGCATTTGTAAGTGTCTCCAACTCATTTCCTAGAGAGGGAGCCAAAAAAGGGTTTCAGGCATGTGGGTCACACCAGCTAGACTGAAGGTACAAGTTCTTACCCATTTTATCAATTTTGGAACATCAATCTACAGAGAAACCCAGGCAAATTACTGGTGGATGAGTTGCTAGATTGTTGTCCCCTACCCAGGACAGCCTGACGAGGCCTTCACTCAGTCTGGCAAACCTGGACATGGCTGTGAACACAAACCTGGACATGGCTGTGAACACAAACCTGGACATGGCTGTGAACATAAAGGCTCTCAGACCCTCATGTCTGTCTAGTCCCAGGATCATCAGGGTTAGTTAGTGGCCTTCTTGCCTTTGTTCATTCAAGAGATAAGTGCACAAGAACACTTTTGATTAGGACTATATTATTTGGCAACTGCAGTTAGGTAGCTAATTTGGGACAGTTTTTAAGAGTGGAAAATAACACAGTTTGGCAATGGCAGCCCCAAACAATTCCTTTATTTTTGATGGCCTCTTCCAGTGATAGAACCATATCGTATTTTCTTTTCTCAATCCTTGGTTCACTTTCCTTATCATTAGGGAATTAATGATATATTTTATTTAAACATATCATTAATATACTATCTGCCCTCTACGAACATGGGATATTTTAATAAAACATATCCTTTAATATTTTTATTAAAACATATCCTTTGAGAGGTTACTCAAAGTCAAAGGTTTGACTGTAATTTTTATGCCATGCCATTGACTGATTCCCCTATTTAACACTGAATGAATGCTTCTTAATTGCTAGGCCACGTGTTAAAAATTAGAGATATACAAATGCATCCCCGTTAACAGAGAACTTCAATGAGAAATACAGAAGGTAAAAAATGTAGAGAGTACCCTTTCTCTCTTCCAATTTTAACTCTTCTCCTTAGAAATAACTACTACCAATAGTCTGTTTTCCATAACTTTACTTAGTATATGTGCGTGCACACACACACACACACACGTACACACTTTCTATGCACTAGGTTCTAAGGACGTACATGGAAGTGTTGGGGGAGTATATGCTCAAGTATAATATGCTACCCAGGAGGTAAAACGTGTACATTATTAAAAGTTATATGAAAGGCTCTTTTTAAATCCCCACTGATATTTCTGTTTATATAAATTCCTCAGAGTTTGCAGAAAAAAGACACAACTGGATCCATGGCCAGCCAGCCCTGAGGTTTTTGCCCTGTAACTATTCTTCTCACTCATATGTTCAAAGCAATATTTATCAGGCCCAGACCACATGCAAGGCTGTGTGCTAACTATGCATACAAAAGTGAAGATGTGGCCTTACCCTCAAGTCCAGAATACACAGGGTTAAAATTAAAATATGTACTATTTTCCAAATAAAATTCTTCAATAACCTCAAAAATCCTTTTGGCTATAAATATTTTTTTCTTCTTCGTATTGTAAAACTATCAGGTGCTGTGGTGATGTTTATTCGAATATGAGCATTCAAATTTCCCAGTATTAGCGCGTGTGGTCCCAGAAGAGCCTTAAGAAGTGATTCTTCCTAGTAGAATTGCAGATAACCTGAAAACCCAGCAAGTGAGATTTTAAGGGAAATAGGACGTTCAGTAGTTTTCCTATCATACCGACCATTCATGCCCAGGGCAGGTCTCGTGGTAAGGATGACATCGGCATACTCTGTTTTTACATTTATTTATAATTAAGGCTGGCTCAGTCAGAATGTGGCGATGCAGTCTCTGGGTCAGAAAAGAGGTAAAAAAATGCTTAGAGACTGGTTATTCCTCCCCTGGAGGTAATTATGCAGATGGAGAGAGCTGAAGATTCATCTGATGTCAAACTTTACTGCCATCTCTCTTGTCTTTGTGGAAGGCACTGTCTTGCTCAGTTCCAAATGCAAGGGAAAAGAAAATGACTTCAGAATGTGTTACAGATGGGCATTACAGATGGGCATTACAGCTGCCACTAAACTCAGGTTTTCAGAACACCATCTTCTAGAGAGAAAAATTACCGAACCAATATCCCACTGTAAATTACACTGAAGACTTAAATCAGAGCATGACCTACAAGTGACCTTTTTGCCTCACATCAGTTCAGCCAGCCTGGTGACTCCCCTGGACTCTGTCACCATGGAAGCTGCATTACAGAAGGAATGAAGGTTGCAGTGAGACTTACGTAAGCCCTAGGCCGACTCCATCCAGCCCTCTGCTCACGTTAACACTAAGCAGTATATAATTTAGAAAGGGGGAAATGCAATCATAACTTGTGCCCCCACACTGCTACGAAATTCCATGCTTTTATGTGCAGGAAGCTCCATGTTGATCTTGGCGTCCCCATGGGTTAAAAATCTTGTTTAAATGTTGCAGCCTTAGAATAGTCTTTGAGGTTTTTCCTATGTTGTTTTATAAAAGGCTTCTGCCTGATTATTTACAGATGCTGTCTCTGAGACAGCTGAAAATAGTCTCACTACGAACGTTGAAATTTGGACTCAGGCTTCCCTTACTATTTTATGGTGAACAGCTCAACAGAGCCCGGGCCTAAAGGCTGGCCTGCTAATCTGGCTTTTAAATGGGATTTCTGTCAGTGTCTCAGGCATTAAGGTTTCTGCTGATCTGACCTCAGCTGGTCAAGGAGTCATTAACCAATGCACTCGTTCAACAACCACGTTAAGCCTGCTATATGCCAGGTCTGCGACTGGGGGGTAGGAGGGCCTCGGACAAGGCTCTGCGTTTGAGGAGTCAGTCTAAGGAGGGGTTGTCAGTAAGTCAGCAAACAAGCTGAAGGCAGCGTGGATGCCATGTCACAGCTGACAGGGCGTGCTGGGGTCACCTCACAAGGTGCAGGAGGTGTGTCCTCACGACATGGAGGCAGGCTGGCCCCATTGCCCGGGCTCACACCCTCCCTTAGACATGATAAACAAGGTAGAATGTAGAGGTGCGATTTTCAGTTCAAATCATACCTCTGCCACCAGGGAGGTATGATCTATAATCTCAGATCTAAAGAGACTCATTCTTGTTCTTCCAAATCTCTGGGGAAGAGCTTGGTGCAAACTTCGTAAATGCCTTCCTAGTATTTGCCAACGTATGCAGAAGGCTCTTCCGTCTCCATTACCCAAGCCCTTGAGCTGAGGTTGAAGTGACTTGGCATTGTGCTGGCCGTGGTGGAGACCTGGAGGCAGCTTCCTGCAGGTAGTTCATGCTCCAGCTTCCCTCTTGCAGGCTGAGCAGCCCACCCCTTCCACCTGGGCTCTCAGTGTCACGTCCTGGACTCTCTCCAAACCCTCTTTATCCCTTACCAATTACAAAACCCGGGACTAGACCAGGAGAGGAGTGTCCTGGGCTACAGCTTTTCCTGCCCAATTCTTGAAAATTCCTGAGTGTCTCCGTAGGCTGGTTAAATGAGCCTCAGCACAAGACAAGCAGGGGAGACTCTGGGCTGACAGCACTGGGTGGTGGGGGAAGAGGTTGAGGAGAGTAAAATACAGTCCTTACAGGATTAATTAGGGACACACAGCCCCCATGGTCATCAACATTACCATTCCTGGCACCACTAACCTCTCTGGAGCCATCAAGCCATGTGGGTGGGAGAAGGACTTTTGGACTAATAGTCGTACCATAAATCACTCCTACCAAGTTAAAGACTTCTCCATAGGATTTACAACTTGCAGTAATAATGGCCTGGCGAGTTTAAGAACTCACTACCCCATCTCTTGTTCCATTTGCTTAAAGAAAAATGAACCCAAATCTAAGATGAGAGCAAAAATGTAACTATATCTCATCGTGGTGTGGCATTTTTTATTTTCCCAACTTCTTTCCCACATGCCACCTCATCTAATCCTCACTGCAACTTTGTGTAGCAAATTTTTAACACGTCTGATCTACAGCTAAGAAGAGGGAGGCCCAACAGTGTTGAGTGACTTGCCCAAGGGCACAGAGAAAGTGTCAGAAGTAGGACTCCTCCAAGTCCGCCTCACCTCTCTCTTTGATATCCTCACTACTATTTGCAAAATACATTATAGTTTTCTACAGCACTTCCTCTTCTTCTTCTTCTTTTTTTTTTTTGAGACAGAGTTTCCCTTTGTCACCCTGGGCAGAATGCTGTGTTGTCATAACTCATAGCAACCTCAAACTCATGGGCTCAACTGTGGTGTCATAGTTCACAGCAACCTCAAACTCATGGGCTCAAGGGATTCTCTTGCCTCAGTCTCCCAAGTAGCTGGGACTACAGATGCCACCACAATGCCCAGCTAGTTTTAAAGACAGGGTCTTGCACTTGCTCAGGCTGGTCTTGAACTCCTGAGCTCAAGCAATCTACCCGCCTTGGCCTCCAGGGGAGCTGAGATTACAGGCATGAGCCATCTCGCCCAGCCTCTACAGCATTTTTTCATATACATTATTTCATTGGTTCTCAAAACATTCTTAGGATGTAATTAAAGAACTAGTAATAAATAATAACTATGTAGGAAATAAGTGCAAAAATTAAAAAAAATTTAAAAAAAATTAAAAAAAAAATTAAAAAAAAATAAGTGCAAAAATTTTGGAAACATGCAAGAATGATTAATAGGTGTTGTTCATGGAAAACTAAGCGTTGCCTTGGATACCTTTCCGGGTTATCTAATTCTATGAGGTCTCGGGGGGGGTGGGGGTTGTGGTCTTTGAGCAATTTTACAACTCTGTTAGTTGTAGCTGAGATCAATGTAAGTGATTTTTACCCATAGACATGCAAATAAATTTTGTCCAAAAGAAGTGCTATCACTTTCCCTCTCCCTCTGTGGAAGAAGACTGACATCCACTAAGCAAATTCATCTCAGCTTTTCTGACTGACTCGGTGCGTGCCTGCTACTTGGGTTTTCCTTTGAATTGGTTGTAATGCCTTACTGATCCCCTCATTAATTATTGTGTTGAGTAACTCCTGACACATGTTCATTTGATATTTGTATGAGTCATGGTTTTGCCTTTAAAAATAATAACGCTTTAATAACGGTGAACATTTACTGAGCACTTAGCATTTATAAGCACTTTCTAAGGGCTTTATGGGCATTTCATTCCGCCTTGACCACAAGGCAGTCACTCTGACAGCTATTTTACAGATGAGGAGACAGAGATTCAGAAGGATTCAGTAATTTGCTCAAGATCGCTTCTTTCTTCCATCTCTCTGAGGCCACCGTTATTTATTTTTCCTTGGGGTCTACAAGGTCTGGAACTAAACAGCTCCTGAGGGCTGCAAGCTCCCTGAAGAAGGTGGACACGGCCTCCCTCTGCAGCAGCTGTGTGTGGCAGCCTGCAGCTCCACCCTCCATGACGGCAGGCATTCTCAGGCCTGACGCCGACATTCCCCTGATAGGCAATTTGGAGAGTATGCAATGTTTTCTGTCTCCCACATGAGTGAGTTGAGGGGAGATGGTGTCGTGGAAGACCTGCATTCTCAGCCTGGCTCGGCTACTGACAAGCTGTGTGATCCTAGGCAAATCACTTAATTTGTCTAGTTCTAGTCTGTAAAGTGAGAAAGATTCAGGGACAGCAGGGTAGGTGGGAGGACAAATTCAGCTGTGCCGGGGACAGTAGCACCGATGACCCCCACCAAGCCAAATGAGCATGCTGGGTGGGTCCCTGCCCCTTCTGTTGTCAGACCTGGGCTGCATGGGGGGTTGGGGAATCCACATTTTAAGACTGGTGAGGAGGCATTTGGAATTGGAGGTCGTCTAGTCCAGTAGGTGGATGTATGCTACATCTTACCCCAATGGCCAGAGCTGTCCCTGGGGCAGTGGCTCATGCATACAGCCCTCTTGGAAGAAAAGTAAAACTCCGTGTCTGCAGCAAAAAAGAGCCAAGGAATATTCATGCTCTCTTCACTCCCTGGAGGAAAGACTTGTCTTATTCATCTTTGTGTCTCCCCAGGGACTTGCACACCCCATAACTAGTTCTCAAATGTGCGCTGGATTGAAGTGAATGCAAGCCTCATAACTGCATGTATCAGGCAGCTACCGCCTGCCCAGCACTGTCCCAGGACGAAGGAACACTGAGCCCAGCCCGTGGGGCTCCCAGATTTCACTCACCTCTCTGGCTCATTCTGGAGGCAATCTCTTTCCCCTTCAACACTGGTGTTTAACTGTCATCTTTTTAAAACACACAACTCTACATACTGTATTTGCATGTCTGCCCCTCCGCCCCTCCCCCGAGATCCCACTTAAAGAGCTTTTCCCACTTAATACTGACTGGATGTTTCCCACAGGTCCTGCCTTGTTCTATGCACTAGGTAGACAGCAGTGACGACAACAGGGAAAGCACCTGCTCCTAAAGAGTTTACTTTGAGGTAAGAAGAGAATAGAAAAGAAAAATCAGGTCTTTGTTAAACATAGTGCTATGTGATTATTTCAAGGTACTCACTGGGTAACTAAATCAAATGGATCAAAAATACACCTTGTGGATGGCTCAAAAACCTGCTATTATGGCTTAAGAAAAGTAATTGATTAGGAATTATACGCAGGTGATAGATGTATAGGAACATGTCTGTAGGAGCTTATTATAAAGGAATTAAATAAGGCGTCAGTCTCCAAACGAAGCAGCACTCCGTTTAATTAGGTAACTATAAAGGTTATCTTTTCTTAAGACTTTAATTAAAAATTATAAGTCAATATAATTTGGAGGAATAATAATTAAGACACCGAACTATCTATAAATAGAATGTCTTTCCACGAAGATTTCATTAACTTAATGTTCGTCTTCCTTTGCTTTAAATTATATCAGGTCAAAATGAACTTGCCCAAGAGCAAATTTTCTAAGGAATGAATATAACATTTACTAAGAAACACAAAGACAGCAAAGGGGATTTCTCAAAAGTTATTCTTTTATCCAGATGGAAGACTTTACTTTAAAAATGGAAAAGGTCATAAAAGCCTACCCTTTTCTGGGTGATCATAATTTTTTTAACAGGCCTGAGTGCATATTCTTAACATACAAGTGAGACGTTTAATTCTTTAAAATACAGGGGGGAAGGATTTTTCCTAAACAGTAAGGCAGAACATTCCCCAGAGATTATGAAGTCACAAAACCTGAAACTAAAAATTTGCTTGCCTCAGGACGCTGTCAGTTAACCATCTGCTCTGTGCGCATGGCTGTAGAAAGCACGGTAACGTGTCTCCTGCCCGGTAACGATGCAGATTTCAAAGTATTTAAACTATTGTCAGAACAATGTTCACAATGCTAGACCATCTCTATAGGTGGCTGATCTGTTAGTAAACAATGCAAGCTATTTTTTCACGCAATTTTTTTTTTTTTTTCACCAACATAAGCTATCGAAGACCAGGCATCGAGTGACAGAGAAGGCAGTGCTGCTGGGTGACAGGTGCAGGTCTGAAAGGCTAGTTCCAGGCCTTCGTGAAACATCAATAAAGAACCAACAGGGAGAACTCCCACAATCTGGGAGAGTCTCCAATCACCCCATCCATCTAAACTACCTCCCTTTACTCTCTAATCCTTATTGCCCTTATTTGAATGCCCATCTCGTACCACTGCCTGGCATCGCAGGCCTATTGTGTATTTCTCTCTCTCCAAATACAGTGTCAGCAGCCTTAGGGCAGGGACCCGTTTTGCACACTTTCACATCACAGCTCCCAGAACAAGGTCTGGCATGGGGAAGTTGTTCAATAAATATTCGTTGAATGAATGACTAAACCCTTCGGAGAACTGCTGACTTCATGTCTAGATAACTTTACACATTATTTATCCCTATTTTGGAAACTTATATTTTTCTAGAGCTCGTTTCTAATTTATTAATAGTATACATTTTGAGAAATAATCTTCCTCCTTCACCTACCTGGTAAATTTGAAACTTCTAGTAAATTAGAAATCTCTAAGGTTTTTATTTGTACTAAGAATATGAGTATAAATGGACTGAGCTGAATTTATAAATCTAGCTTAGGGTAGAAGAAAGGAGTCTTTCTTTGAAAGGGATAAGTGAGTTTTAAATGATTTCCAAAATAAATAAATAAATAATTTTCAACCTCCCTTTACATCACTATAAAAAGCAATCGTCACACAGACACAACTCCAACTCAAAAGGTTTGATCATTCGAATACAGAGGAAAACTATTGCGTGTAAAGACACTGCCATGTGAAAGAACATTTTTATGACCTCAAATATAGATAATAAGTAATAAAACAGTTTTCCAGACACACTGGTTTTGTTAACCCAAGGGTCCAAAACTTTAGAATGAGTCCAAGATGATACCTACCATCAACTTCACATGTAAAATGCATGTCCACTTGGTATCTAAGTGACACGGGCACAATGACTGTGCCACCATCCTAATGGCTGGGCTGCACATTTTCTAACGACTGGCCTACTGAAGTGGGGTTTGGATCAGGCACTTCATGTTATCGTTTGCATGATATATCTCTTCTCCAGCACAAGGATTATGTCTTATTTATGTTTATTTCTTGAAACAATGTGGAGAGGCACGGAGACCCAGTTAGTGCTCAGTAAGATCACAGTTGCCTAAATGAATAACCCGTAGAATGTGGAGAAATAAGGAGAGAGAAAAGAGCAGGACATCTGAGGTGTGCATCCTGGGCAAACAGGGGTGGCATCAGTGACAGCACGAACTCATTGAATGAGAGTGAATGAGAGACCATGCGTCTGACGTACTGAGGCTGAAGTCCTGTCACACCGCTGGGTGGAGACATCCAGTAAGTAGGGCTCCCCTCCCACACCTACTGGTCCTTTATTCCCTTCAACATAAAAGGACTATGTGGAAAAGCAACGGCAGTATTATTACAGTTGAGCCTCCATAGCTGCCACCTCCCGACACCACCCACCTCCTTAAGTAGACTCAATTTTCATAGACCAGACATGCACCACATGTATGCATCTGCACAGTACTCCTGGTTCCTTATGTGATGGTCTCCATATGTCGGCCCATTTGTCACAGTCTGGTGGGTGGTCCACTGGCAGAGGTTCTACTGTTTTATTAGTAGTAGTAGTCATAGTTACAGGAAGAATAAGTGTCACCACTTACTGAACTCAGGTCATGTGCCAGGCACTGTGCTAAGGGCTATATACATTGTCACTTCTCAAACCCAAAGACATAGAAACCAGTATTATCTAGGGAGGTTAAATAAATTGTCTATGATCTTTCAAAAAGCCCACACTCTTAATCATTTTACTAAAATCCAAACCAACCCAAGACTTGAGTAGTAAATGGAAACAGAACTGCCACCATCCTTAACTTTAAATATGCAATCTATCTTCTCCATATTTCCATCTAGAGACAGTCCCTGGATTACAAGCAAGATAGATTCTGTAGGTTTGCTCTTAAGTTGAATTTGCATGTAAGTTGGAACAGGTACATTTACCTATTGCCTGCAATAGTCTCCTAGCTTCCATTGTGAGTCGAACATCAGTCAGATGTTCATAACTAGGGGACTGCCTATATGCTCTTAGGTCTGGAATTGGAGCCATAGTGAACCTGGACTTGATTATATCCATTCACTAATTTCATTAATTCATTCATTTACTAGCACATATTTATTGAATACCAGATACTGCGTTAAGAGCTAGTTCTGAAATCTACCTTAAAACTATTAAGTCCTACAGTAATAGTACCATCAGCAATAACTATAATAATAGCCAAAATATATGAAAGACAGCAAAACAGGAAAGAGAGGTAGACATTCCTACTGGGAAAGGAGACTGCTGTCCAGGAGGAATTCACACTCAGCCGCTCAGCTCAGCCCCTAACCTGGCTATAAAACTCCATTTAGTCTGGCTGTGTTTCAATATCCTTACCTAAAAATTAAAGGATAACATTGTAGCCAGTTCTTTTATATCATTTATTTTGAAAATACATGTTTGTTCCAGCCCAATTGACACGTTAGGGAACAATTTGAGCAAATCACAAATTTTGCTCTTTTGCTTATGCATGATTTCTTCTGGAAGAAACATTAAATGAATGCAGAAAACTTCACCCAGCTGGGGTGATCCACACAGGAGTACACAAAATACACACATGCTCACTGTAAACATCTGCCAGCTGCCTCCGTTCACCGTGTCCTGTGAGCCTCAGCCTTGCTCATCTGGTGTTACCACTTTCCATTTGACTTCAGACCACCCTCCTTCCATCCGTCACAAAACCTCACAAGCTGCAACTCTTCCGGTGCCCACTGCCCCAAGCAACTTTCAAGGTAAAGCACCATATTTCTTTGTGTTATTAGTAATCATTAATCATTTAACACGTGTAAAGCTGTGCTAACGTTTTCACCAGGTTCTTATCTCTTTTTTAACAAACGTCACTGATGAAGTTTGGGGTACTGTGCCCCTTACTCCACTTGTCCCATGAGCGTGTGGTTTTCATAGCACGATTTTATACAGGGGGGCGATTTTGGGCAGGCAATGTGCTGCTTTACAGCAGAACTGACTGTCCTGAGATCATTTTCAAATGTGACCTTCAGTTCTGCCTAACTTCACTCTCCTGTTCCTAGATGGAGTTTTCCCTTTGGTAGCTCTTCTAACAAAACTTAATGTGCTCAGCCACACCAACAGGAGGCTGAAGATAAAAAGTAGCACTTATTTCAATCTGAGTTTACTTTTCCTACCAGGAAAAAAAGGATCAAGTCACATCATTAAAATGATTGTTTACTTGCCACCAAATTTGCCCCGCCCTAGAGGATAATACCTACTTCTCTGCACTGAGAAATGCAGCACGTTAGAATTTCTTACCCCAATCAAGGATGCTCAGGGCTTGATCTGAAGCAGGACTGGGAGACCCAAGAAAGTAAGACAGGCTATCTGGGTGCCCCTGCTGTTTCTTCTCTGAGACTTCCCTGGTAACTGAATAACTGGTTTCTCAGAAGATGCTGCATCCTCAAGAGGCCCTGAAGTTAGGTTGTTGCTCAGCCCAAAAGCCACTCAGCTCTAGGAGCTGTCACTCACAAAAGACAACAAAGGCTTCACAAGCCTCAGCGGATCATCACATCCTGAGTTCAGAGTCTACCCTGCTTATTAAGGCTAAGAACAGACTTGCTTGTGGCAGCTAGTAATCTTCTAAATATACTAAGAGGGAGAAGAAGAAAGAAGGGGAAGGTTTAGTACTCTGCAAAGTCTACCATAAAGATCAAACTCATACCTCAAGTGGGCCATCACACAAACATTATATTATTATTAATAATATAACACTACTGGGCCAGGCGCAGTGGCTCACTGGGAAGCAGAGGTGGGTGGATCACTTGAGCTCAGGAGCTCAAGACCAGCCTGAGCATGAGTGAGACCTAGTCCCTACTAAAACAGAAAAAAAAAATAGATAGGCATTTTGGCAGGCTTCTATAGTCCCAGCTACTTTGGAGGCTGACACAAGAGAATCACTTAAGCCCAGGAGTTTGAGGTTGCTGTGAGCTATGACAACCATTGCACTCTAGCCTGGGTGACAAGAGTGAGACTCTGTCTCAAAAAATAAAAATTATAAAAAAAAACAAACTACTGAAATGTTATCCATAAATCATTATGCCATTGACTGGGAAAAAGAAATGGGAATTATTAGAATACATGCTTCCTACTTTCAACAAAATATAGTGAAAGAATACACCAACAATTGAAAAGTGGTTCAGGGTGGGGCCTTGGTGTGTGTCACACTTTCTGGGGGCAAGACATGATTGCAAGAGGGACTTTACCTAACAATTGCAATCAGTGTAACCTGGCTTATTGTACCCTCAATGAATTCCCAACAATAAAAAAAAAAGAAAAGTGGTTCAAAGCTTAATTTGAAAATTCAAGAAACAAAAAAAGGCACACAAGGATTAAGTTTGTAGATTTTTTTTTTAAAAAGCAAACTAATAATAGTTGATGTAATGTGGAAAGACAGGTAAACATGGCACCAATATTTTCATGACAAATCCCCATAATTGGGGTAACATTTGCCTCCACAATCAACAGTGAACCAGACCTGGTTTGGAGTCCATGGTTCCATCATGCCCACATCATGTAAGCAGCCACATTTGGCCCATTCTTCCTCTGCAAGGGCTCTCGGCCACTCTGCTTCATGACAGATCTTTGTCATCGTCCTGATTAGCTCAGGTCATCACCAACTCCTGCCTGATGAGATGCCATGGCCTGTCAAACTCAAATTCCCACCTCTGATAAATCCTTCTTGCTAATCACTTTTCCGGGTTATTCTCCCAGGTAAACACACAGTGGTGATCTTTTCCTTTCAGGCTCCTTCAAATGGCTTTTCATGAAAACTTCGTTCCCAGTGTACCCCAGTCATTTAGCCCAAACCACTTCTCCTTCATCTTGTGTCCTGGCCATCCACACATCCTCCAACTCAGACAAACCACTTGCCATTCCCAAAAGTGCCCTGCCAGGCCCCACCTCAAGGCCAAGGCTCAAACCTTTTGCTCAGCTTGCAAAGTGAATTCTCTCATTCCCGCCTGTCATCTCAACAACTTCCCTGATTTTTCCCAGCAGCTTTCTGGTGTTTGTTTAGTGCTTACTTTGATATCATAATTCTCTTTTTTCTTCCCCAGTTTCTTAAAGATTTTAGCACCGAACATACTCTCTTGCACATAATGAACACTCTTTTATATAATGTCCATGAAACTGTAACTGAGTTGAACTTCTTATTAGAGAGAGAATAAGAAGTTTGAAGTCTCCTTTTTATACACTTTTTGTACACTGGCTTTTTCTAATATCCTGCATTCAGAATTTTGCCCACACTTTAAAAATCCTGGATATCTAAAATCTTGATATTAGCATTATATCGAGTAGCGTTCTACACAAAAACGGAAGAAGTTCATTTGTTTTCAAAATGCACAAAGTGTTGAAAGATAATGACTGCTATTTTGATGGGTTAGCCTAAAGAATTTCCTGGAATTTGTGCCCTTGTTTCTGATAATACACAACAGAAATTTGGACTGGAATCTAGACTCCTCTTCTCCCACTCACAGCACATGTCCACAAAAGACTCTGATTGTGTTTCTGGCAGGCAGACGTTCTTAATAACTATTCACCTTTCCCCCTTTGTCTTCCATGGGTCTGTGCTGTCTCTGGAGAGAATTTAAGTCAGAATCCGTGACTAACGGGCATAGTCTGCTAGCCAGATTATTGCTACAAAACAAGTAACCTCCAGTTAGCCATCAACTCTTTTGTCATAACACTGCTGTTTGGTCAAGTTACTTGGCTTCATGAAAGAGACCTACTGAGTGATTAAAATTCTGCTCCAGTAGGCCCTGCTTTGCCAAGAATCTAACCAAAGAAAGAGGGCTCTTTCTCAGCTAGAAATTTGTTTATTTTGCAGGCAGTAAAGGAAAAAAGGGTGCGGTGGCTTCTAGAATTTAGATTTGGGGTTCTACACTGTAAATGTAGGTGTGCTCCAGAGATGTTACCTTGATCTCCTCTGTGTTCAAGTGGGACATGCAGGCCTTTCTTCCAGCCTTTCCGGAAGTCATCTGAACCAGAAGTAGGTAGCACCAGGAACAAGTGGATTTCCTTAAACCTGCCATAGACAGGTTCTGTATTGTTCTCTAGAATTTTCTGCATGTTAATCTTTCCTTCACAACCAGATGTCAAGTTTCTTGAGGCCAGTGTCCATGTTTCATATTTTATTTGTATCCTTCATCTGGTTGATAGAGTCACCAATAATGAAATACCTAACACACACTCAGTATATATCCGATGACAAATTGATTTAGCAGTAAAAAGGTAAGGAGCATCATAATTGTGTTTTTCGGAAATTTCTAGCTCCTAACTAGAAATAATCACACAATAACAGGAGCTAGGAGCTTCTAAGGTGAGAAGCAATTTTCGGAGGGGAATAAATTGGAGATGGGGGTGAAGGAGGCAGTGGAGGGAGACAGAGGCCACTGAGGAGACAGCAGAGGGTACAGCAGGCTGTCCTGGCCCAGAGCAAGGCCTCTCTTACTGGGACACTATATTTTCAGAGAACAGCTCCATTAAATATTGATGATAAGACTGTGATGGCTCAGAATTAAATTCCAATCCTGTTTTACTTTTATGGGCTATGCCACATAAAGACTGAGGGGGAACATCTGGGCGACTGGGCCACAGGGCACATGTTCACAGCTGGAAGAGATCACAGATGACCTAAGTGAAATTAGCTGCAGGGTGGCCACCTGCACGGCATTTTCATTTCTCTGAAATTCTTTCCCTTGCCCACATTGACCTGTCCCATGACTCTCCACTTAAAACTCGATTTTTTTCTTTCAAGTCTGTTTCCGTAATCTCTTCTCTCTCATAACACTCAAGTTGGTTTTCATTGTGTTGGTGGTACACGTGCACACACACGGAATGAGGACCTGGCAGCCATTTGTTCAGCTGATGGTGAGTTATCTTGCGTTAGGATATTCCTAAGTACAATTAGAAAGGACAGGAAATGACTCCAGGGCTGCCAGGTTGTATTTTGATTTGGATAAGTGGCTTGAGTCAACCCAGATGGTGATACTTCACGCAACAGTATTTGTTTTAAAAGTCTTAGGAGAAATGGTACTAATGACAATAGGTTGTGTTTCCTGAGCCCTTACCAGGTGCTAGACGCCTTTCAAAACTCTTGTATCTATTAGTTTGTTTGACGAACTGAGTTGCAAAATTGCGTCACACAAAAAAAATTCTTAACATTTCTGACAACCAATAAAATAACGAAAGTAGGATTTAAAGCGGTGACCTATCATCTTATTCCATGAATAGTTCTGAAGAAATATACTGTTTACAAATTTAAAGTCTACACACATACGTTACATGTATATAGTCAATAATAATTCAGCTCTCAACTCCTGGATCTATTTTGAGTTTAACCTTTAAAAACTTACAAAAGGAGCAAGATGACATATGTGCTTGTTTGTAATGTAAAAGCCATATTCTTGAATAAAATGTAAAAAAGGAATTAATTTGGTCCTTGAGATTACTAGTGGATATAAAAAGTAGACATGAGTGAGTGATTTCAGATGTTATAATGTCAGTGTGCCAGCATAAACCTCCCGATCGATGAATTAATAACTTACTTTTCCTAACTCTTATCTTCCAAGCTGATAGCTTAGTTTCAAATATAAAGTGGTAATATATCATGGAGCTAAAATTCATTCCAAATTTTAATATGCTCTATATTTCTGCCAACTCTTTATTATTTTAAACATATTAAAACCTTACGTGAACATTTGTCATTTTACTTTCAATACTCTAAAGACTTAACTTGTCAAGTTCAGCTGCACTTTATGGAGAAAAGTATGTCAGAGATATAATAGGACATCAAAAATCCTCATGACATGAAGTCCCAGTGACCCCACATCTACAAACTTTCAAAAGCCACAGAAGAAAGAAGAGCAGACCCAAGGTTAGGTGATAGGCCATGGTTGGTGGGAAGTTAAAGGGACAATTAAAAGGAAGGAATCATAAATAAAAGGAGCAGGAATAATGATTTGGAACAGCAACTGGCTGCCCTTAACATGCTCCTCTCGCTGCCAAGATCCAGCTTCAGCTTCTCTCTCCTTTCCCTCAGTACCTCAGCTGAGAAATCAGCAGCAGCCCATCATTCTTTGCACAAACTTTTACAACGGTACATTCCTCACTGTTTCATAACTACTTGTTTCCAGTCTGCGTCTTCCTCAAAACCATGAACTCCTTAGATATTCTTTGTTTTATTCGTGGTCCACATGCTTATCCCAACCAAAAGGGTGAAGTCTTTAGTGCTCACTATTTGTCAGATGAATGAAAACATACGTGAACACAAGAATGGAGACAGGTGTCTAGGCCAGCAAGAGAGAGAAAACCTGGACCACAGGGAGGAGGAAACCCCACTCTAACAACATACATTTTCCAAGCTTCATGGTCTCCAGAAGCCTGGCTTTTTCCTCCTTCATTTTTCTTATTGATTTAACATTTTTCATTGAGAAATAAGTTACATACCATACAATTCATCTACCTATAATCAAAAGCACAAGGAAATGTCACCTCATGCCCGTTGGAATGGCTAATGTCCCCAAATGATAAAATATCCAAAAACGATGAATGTTGTCAAGGGTGTGGAGAAAAGAAAACTCCCGGATGCTGTTGGTGGGAATGCAAACTGTACAGCCTTCATGGAAAACCACGTGGAGCTACCGTATGATACAGCAATCCCACGTCTGGGTGTGTATGCACAGGAAACAAAATCAGTATTTGAAGAGGTATCTGGACTTCCACATTCATTACGTTATTCATAATAGCCAGGCAATGGAAACAACCTAAGTGTCCATCAATAGACAAATAAATAAAGAAAATGTGGTGTGTACACAGACACACACAGCAATGTTATTCAGCCATAAAAGAAACAAATTCTGTTACGTGTGACAACAAGAAGGACACTGGCGGGCCTTAGGCTAAGTGAAATAAGCTAAACAAAGAAAGACAAATATTACAGGAGATCACTTATAAGTAGAATCTAAGAAAAAAGGACGTAAAACTCATTGAAATCGAGTAGAACAGTAGTTGCCAGGGGCTGAGGAATGGGGTAATGTTGGTCAAAGGTTACAAACTCTCAGTTATAAGAAGAATAGATTCTGGGGCTCTAACATGCAGCATGATGACTACTGTTAATACAATTGAGCACATACTTGAAATGTGCTGAGGGAGTCAGTCTTAAGCATTCTCGCCACACACACGGAAGTGGTAACTATGTGTGAAGGAATGGATGTGTTAATTAACTTGACTGTGGCAATCTTTCCCCAATGTATGTGTAAGACGTCACACTGTATAAAGTATTATTATTCATTATTATAATTCTATTTATCAGTTATACCTCATTCCATCTCCTGCACATGTAGTAATAACTCAGTTGACCTTGGCATCCTCACAGGATTGGTTCCAGGAGCCCACAGATACCAAAATCTGTAATTAGAAAATAGTACTAATTCCTTCCATTTGTATAGAGTTTTACATAAAAGCATTTTCACACACACTGATGCCCTGCATTCTTTGAGTTATTCTTTGAGTTAAGTTATTCAGATTTTATCGTCTCCATCATCCCTATCCGATACCTGAGTTTTAGAAAGGTTAAACTACTCACAATCACAGATGATTTGGGGAAATGCTGGGTTAGCCCCAGATCACAGGGGCTAGGATGGGGGTTCATTTTACAGGGCTGTGCAAACCGTCCCTCTCTCTCCATGGACGGCTATGCTGACATGACCCCAGGACCTTTTCGTCAAGGATCCTCTTTGGAGACCATTTTCAAGAATGTACTGTGGGAAACACTGGACTTAATCGTTGAGTGTTCATTTGGAAGTGCTCCTCATATTAGACAATGCTAAGTAGATACTGGTGAGCAGAGCAGACACAGTCCCTGCCCTCTGCATACTCTGGGGCACTCACAGTAATTGGCATGACAAGGACACTGACCATATGCCTGTCCCAACAATGACGGAGTCGATGCTACCTCACGCTGTGATCTGCCCTTTGCCAGTGACTATGTCCCCGTAAAAATGGCAGCAGTGTACAATTTAACAGGAAACTACCTAATAATGTCAACTTCTCTATATTTTAAATGGCCATTTTTAAACTAAAAAAAAAAATTATCTTTTTCTAAGCATTTTTTTTTTTTTGAGAAAGAGTGCCATGGTGTCAGCCTAACTCACAGCAACCTCAAAATCCTGGGTGCAAGTGATCCTCCTGCTTCAGGCTCGCAATAGCTACAGGCACCTGCCACAAGGCCCAGCTAATTTTTCTATATTTAGTAGAGACAGGGTCTTGCTCTTGCTGGTCTCCAACTCCTGAGCTCCAGTAGTCCTCCCACCTCAGCCTCCTAGAGTGCTAGGATTAGTCATGAGCCACCGTGCCAGGCCTAAAAAAGCAATTTTATTTCTGTCAATAGGTTTGAAAATAAGGGATTTTCCATACCCAGGTTTATAAGAAAAAAAAATACATCCGGAGTCAGAAGAACGATAAATCAACATCGACTGAATCACTAAATGTCGGGTAAATGAACGAGGCAAAATCTTTCTCCTTGATTTGTACACTGACTACAGAACGGGTACGTATGACAGACGTTAGGGTCTGATAAAGTGAATGTCGTCATAAAGGTGCGGAATGAGCTATAGGCAAGCACCAAAGAGGTGGCGCCCACATCTGCTGCAGGAGGGGTGGGGGGAGGTGAAGGGGCAGAGAAACACAAAGCTTCAGCTGAGCCTTGAACTAGGAGCTGAGGTTAATGGCTAAAGTCTTCCCCAGAATTACCGTTCTGATTTCTTTTACCAGCTTATTTTCTGAAAACAAGGTTCTAGACTCCAATAAAAATATATATGTTGCTTCTGATGACCATCACTGGGGACTAAAAATGATTACAGGCAGGGATTTCTGAGCCTGTGTCCAACCTTGTATTCCCCAAAGACAGGGATGTCTAAGGAGTCAGAACGAGGCATCGAGAAGTTACAAGGATGTGAAACATAGAATGGTATTCTCTTTCCTCTGCGTTGCTACGGTGGGTCTCAGATTATCATCTCCACAGTATGTCCTTCAGAGACTGGTTATAAATTGGTTGAGAACCTTTGAATCTTTCTCCTTAGCCCCAACTTCTCTCCTGAGCTCTTCGTGGATGGCCCATCTTTTCGTGGACATTTCTACTTGGAAATCTTACCATCGTCTCCCCTCCCACTTTCATTGTCTAAAGTCACATCATTTGCCCAAATCAGGCTTCTCCTTAGGACTCCTGGTATTTTAATGGCACCACTGTTCTCGTGGTAACTGTGCTGTAAGGCTCAGACATGGTGGAGTTTTCTCTGCTGTCTACCCACACTCTTCCTGCCTATCATTCTCTCTTTGGCCGCTGCCACTTTCCTAGCTTAGGTCTGTCTTGCCTACCTCAAACAAGGTTGATAGCAATAGATCACCTCACAAGCATTCCTGATGCAAATCTTTCCCTTCTTCAATCCACTTTGTATACTGCAACTGAGCTAATGCTCTGAATACAGAAGTTGTATTATGACTTCCACTAGGCGATAGGATCCAGACTTTGTAAACTCATCTCTAACGACTCCTCTTTCCCAGGACGGATAGGACACAGGCAGAAAGCTTTCTGCCTCTGGGAATTGACTGGCCATGACTTTGGTTCCAGATTCATCTCGCTTGTGAAACTTTCTCTCACCACTCTAGCCCAAAGTGACCCCTGCTTTCTCCAAACTCCTGGAAGTTTTTTATCAGCTCCTCTGAAGAATCCTAGAGGCATCCATCTCAAAGCTGTAAGCCACAAGAGGGTTCACCTGATCTAGCACCTGCCAGCAGGAGTCAGCTCTTTTTACTGATGAATCAAGGCTGCCTCAAATACATTCCTGACTGTTCCCTAGTTTTCTCTATGGGTGTTACCATGGAATGTATACAGTGTATGAAAAAACACGTATTCTCTTTCCAACTACTTCATAACCTCTTGAAAGAAAAATACTTTTCTGATTCTTCCATAGCACTTAAAACACAAGTACTCAAGTACATACTTGAGTATTTAACTGACTTTAAGTATCTTCAGATCATGGTTAAAGATGGATAATCCATTTTTTCTCAGGGCTGAAGGAAACCTAAGTTCAAATCAGAAAGAAACTTTAATTAGCTTCCTTCTTATTTTCATGCTTTTTGGTCAGTACAGTGAAACCACTCTAACTTATTGTTTAAATATCCTCTTGGGGGCTTCTATTTAAATGGTGGTTAAAATAGTTGGCTGTAGAAGTGTGGCTGTCTGTTAAGGTTTTCCTGGGAATGCGTGTTTGTTCATGAACTCTGAGGTACTCTTGACCTCAGAAACGTGCTTGCGTTCCCCAAGCCTAATGGTGCAGGACGAGGGGAAGGGGAACCAGTGGAAATCCACCGTGTGGCTGGAGCAGGAGGAGAGGGGTGGTGCTCCCATGGGAAGAGAAGGAAAGGATAAAGGCGCATGCTCTCACCACCTTCTGATCAACAACCTCATCAGAAACGAAGAAATGAGCAAGTGCCCTTCAGTACATATGTAACTATTTATAAATTATAGACATATACTATGTTGATTGATGCTATCAATAGTGTTACAACTTCAATGTCTTTCTTTTTCAGATAAAAAGTAAACACATTCATACCACACTTTGGAGATCACGGGGATAAAGTCTAGAATCCACAGCTAGAGGCTGGTCCAGTGAAGCTACTGACACAATGCAGGTTAAACCTAAAAATAATACGCCATCAGCCCAGGGAACAAAACAGAGTCTAATATAAACCCGTATTCACATTTCAGTGTAGGATATAAGAAGCCATTTTCATGAAATTAATTCACTTTGGAGAGATGTTATTCCCAGAATATCCCAGAATTCTGACACTCAGAATTATTTTTCCTCTTTCCCTCCTTTTTTCTTTTCTTTTCCTCTTTTTTTTTTTCCTCTCTCTCTCTCCCCCTCCTTCCTTTCTTTTGGAGCAATAGGGTTTTTGGTTTGTTTTGTTTGAGGGTGGAAGGACAAGGCAGAGAAGAAAGAGAAAAGCTTAGAATACAAGTGTGGAAACAAGAAAACTATCTTTACCCAAGCTGAAAGCAACTTTCATTTTTTAAAGAAGATAAATCTGTATATAAGTAAGAGAGACACATAATATTTCCATGCACCCTTAAAGCAATGCTGATGGTCAGAAATAGTATCTTCAGATCATCTCACTGGGTTTCAAACCCATGAGACCTGCAGTTTTCGAAACGGTGCCCTTGACCAACACAGGGGATGTATGTGTGCGAAGCTTTTCCAGATCTGGGAAATGCTTGGTTTTTGATATTTTCTGTCAGCTTCAACAGCTCCATAAATAAATTCTAATTATTTCTCTTTATGTATTATTTTAAAATGAAGGCCAAATCTAACTCATTGCCCTCTTCTTACAACACTCACAGTTCATTTCTTCCAGTTGAAATGGTTTTCCTACATGACGTCTGGCACTCTGAACATGTAATAAAGCCATCAAACGGGCCCAGGGCAGTGATTTTCATACGGAGAACTCGAATGAAATGAGTGCCAGAAAGTGCAATAACATGCAGTTGCTCTTTCAATGGGGCACAAAGTATGTACCGGGAAATTCCATTTAGTGAAGATTTCAGAGCACCCTGGAAAAAATATTATCAATCTCTCCCAGGTTGCAGCTACCGTTTCTCAACCTTGTTCCTTGTCACTTGCAGGTCCTGCCGACATCACAACGTGAAACCTCATTCCTCTGATTCCCAGTTATGCAGAATTATGAATTTCTGATGGGGTGTACCTGACATTTATCTTTGTTTTTAAACATGACAGTTTTATTGAAATATAATTCATATACTACAGAATATATCCATCTAAAGGATAAAATTCAATAGTTTTTATAATAGCATTTTTTTTTTCAGGGTAACAAAGAGAGATTTTACTTAGGAAGAACAAAGAGAAACTTTGGAGCACTTCCAAAGAGAGTTGGAAGTGGGTCCCTCTCCTGAAAGGGACAAGGTGAGGGAGACAGAGGCACAGGCCTGCAGGGGTATCAACACCCCATTTGAAATTGGCAGAAAGTCTTGTCCTGGCCTCTCTGCATCTCCAAGCAGTACTGTTCTTTCCTAGTGGTCACTGAAGGTCTCTTTCTAGTATTCATTGGTTACCCAGGTTATCTCATACCTACACTCCTGGTTCAGCAGACCGGGTTTTCCTCCCACCTCCTTGAAGCCCCTTTCTTAACTCCCTTGTCATTCCCTCTGAAGACATGTGGTCCCGAAATCTTTAAGGGAAAATAGACGATGACTGCTCTTAACCACTTTGTGCTGTCAAAATGTGATGCTGGCCTACCTATCAAGGACCTTCCTCAGGTTCCTTTTTCTAAAGGGGCTTTGGGGGTCAGAAGTTTCTGGTCACTTGGTCAAACGTTTTCAACAGTATTTGCTGGAATCCCTGAATCACCATCGCCATAGCGTGGAACTGCTGAAACCTGGGCTCTGATGTGGACTGTGGGGAATGCAGGGGTCCTCTGGGGGTCTTTTCCTTGGGGTTTCTGCTCCAGAAAAAGTGTTGAGGGTTTTCCTCCCAGGTTTCGCAGCACCAGAAAAGATGCTGGGGGTTAAGGGACCCAGTTTCCCAAACCCAGTTGACCTGGTTCGATTACTTGGCCAAGCTAGAACTTCAACTTACCATTCACAGTGGTAAATGAAAGCAAAAGTGAGTGGAAACTGAAAATAAAACTGGGCTGGCACAGGCAGTGTGCATAGAAAGCAAAAGTAACCTGCACCAGTTTCAGGGCAACAGAGACATTTTATTTAGGAAGAACAAAGAGAAAAGTTTAGAGCATTTCCAAAGAGATCTGGAAGCGAGTTCCTCTCAGGAAGGAGAAAAGGTGAGAGAGATACAAGAGCATATTTTAAAAGTCAGGCAACCACCACCATAATCAATTTCAGAACATCGTCATCATATCAAAAAGAAGTCCCACACCTGCTAGCAGGGCACCAGACCCAGGCAGCCACTCAATTTACTTCCTGCCTCTTTAGATTGCTCTGCTCTGGATGTTTCAGATAAAGGGAATCACAGCATGTGGCATTCTGTGCCTGGCTTCTTTCCTTAGCATAATACTTCCGAGGGTCACCCGTGTTGCAGCATAAACCAGGACTTCCTTTCCATGACTGAATAATATTCCACCGTATGGATGTACTACCTGTCATTTATCATTCCTGAGTCAGTAGACATTTGAGTTTTTTAGCTTTTCGTCTGTTATGAATAATGCTGCTATGAACATTCCTGTGTAAGTTTTTATATGGAGATATGTTTTAATTTCTATTCTGTATGTGCCTAGGAGTGGACTACCTGGGCCATAAGACAATTCTATACTAAATATCAAGGACCTGCCAGTCTGCTCTGACATTTGCCTCTCCACTATCTACAATTTGTCAATAAATTGATGAAGTAAATAAGAATGCAAAAAAAAGAATATTTTGCTATTTTTGTAAAATAATTTCCAAAGTTTTAGCACTATTTGCATAAAATAATTACCTTACTAGTAGTAAATTATTCTGTCTTACGAATCAAGTCCAGGTGATGTTAATGTACAACATAACATTTGCTCAGCTGCTCATTTGTACTACTGAGCACCCTGAAAATAAACAAAAAGGCGTTTACTTCATTCACATTTTCCATCTGCCTTCTCTCTGATGATCCTGAGTTATTCTATTTATCTTTGGAATTTAAGGGTCCTGAGATACATAAACACATCAATAGGCTTTTGAAAAAAATATACATTCAACTTTTTTTTTTTTGTTTGTTTGAGACAGAGTCTCACTATGTGGCCCTGAGTGGTCAATACCACCTTATCGGTTATTGATCATTTATACTGTTTCCTCTTTCCATGTTGAAGATGCTGACTGTTTATGGGCTCCTCTGGCTCAGATTCGAAAAGGTAATTGCATCCTGGGAATCACATGACTTTTAAGTCAGTCACATGTTGAATCTGTCCCTGTGAAAGTTTGTTCACACTTGTGCAAATGACATATACATTAGGGTTCTCCTTGGCTTATTGCCTTTGTTAACCAAGAAAAGTGGCATCTTCTAGTAAATACCTTTTCCTTTCTTTCTTCTTTTTTTTTTTTTTCGTAGAGAGAGAGTTTCACTTTATCACCCATAGTAGAGTGCCATGGTGTCACACAGCTCACAGCAACCTCCAACTCCTGGGCTTAGGTGATTCTCTTGCCTCAGCCTCCAGAGTAGCTGGGACTACTACAGGCGCCCACCACAATGTCCGGCTATTTTTTTTGTTGCAGTTTGGCTGGGACTGGGTTTGAACCTGCCACCCTTGGTATATGGGGCCGGCGCCCTACCCACTGGGCCACATATGCCGCCCTAAATGCCCTTTTCTATAGCTAATTCAGAGTCATTCATGGTTGTATCATCTAAGAGATAGGTGGACAGCACGTTCTTACGTAGGAATCTGATCTCATCAGAAATAACCAGACATCCCTCCAACTTCCTCTGGGGGGCATGAACCTTCTCTATTTCTCAAGGAGGTAGAGAACAGAAGAGCAGCCTACCACTTCTGGAAATTCATCCACAGTTCTCACATGCACTAAGCAGAGGCCACCCAGTCTGGCTGTGAATAGTATCTGACTACTTTGCCAGACCGAGTGAAACAGATCCACCAGAGAGGCGCTCCTGCAAAAACAGCAGCTCGTAACCTCAGTGTGCTCAGAGAATCCCACTTTCTCCTTCTGTGCAATTCACCCTGCATACAGACGTGACATTTACAAGAAGCAGCAGTTTCTAGTGCTTGCATCTTCTGCTAAGATGTAGGTAGCAAACACAAAGGGAGAACCATGACATTGCAGGTCCTGTCAGCTCAGATTTTACTAAGTAGAAAAAAAAGGTCGCTTATAGATCGCTTTTTCCCCCTATGGCAAAAAAGTAAGTTGACCACCCAAGGGACCACCCAAACTGGTCAACGTACTAAGGTGGTCAATGTAAGGAACGAGGTCTACTGTCCTGATCATACATGTGATACGTGTCCGGTCTGTGCAAAGAGGAGGTCAGTGCAGGGAAACTGTCAACCATGGAGAAATAATCAGACAAGGAAAAGGAACGACAACCTTCATTTTTGGTAATGGTCACTTTTAAAACTCTTTTCAAAACTAGCCAGTAGTCAGAATAAATTGTAATTTGGGGGAAGAGGGGAATCTGACTTTTGGGAATAGTATGCATGAAATTATGTATCCAAAAAGTTCAATGGGAAATGTTTTGCTCCTGTGACCGAAAAACAGTAATTGTGCTGTTTTCAAATACCCAAATGGTGGCCACAAAGTTTGTCTTTCTCTCAAGCTTGTCTGGATCCATGCCTTTGTGTCTCTCTTGAAATACTACTTTTTTGTAGTAATCTTCTTTTTTTAACCACTTTTTCACCATCATGGGATAAACAGTAGAGTTTCCAAAATGATTCAGGGAGGTTGAGGTTGAATAGATAAAACATAACTCTGGCAAAGAGTGTTCACTGCAGTCTGATCCTGGAAGCTTTGTGTTGGCAGGACACCGCTGTAGTATAACTCGGTTTGGCAAGCCTTGTAGAAAAACAGGACCCTTGACTATGATACAGTGTAAATATACTGACTTCCTAAAACCCTCAGTGGGCGTGTGGGGAGACAGTGCTTTGACCCACACTCTGCTATGTACAACCAAATTAACTTGAAAGGTAATTGTTCGGTTCTAATGCTTTTCATAATACAAAGAAAGAATAGACCCCACACCCTTGCTAAAACCTTCACAGTTACTGTCTGAATTCCTGTGGTGTACAAAGGGGAGGTGGTATTCAAAAGAACCCACTGCTGGTGGACTCTGAATAAAATGAGAAGTCTCCAAGGCCACGTACGTTGGTCAGTGGACAAAATAAGCATAAATTGGAGCAAATAAGTACGTGAAAATGTTGAAAAGGGATTTGTGAGGAGACATTTTTTGGAACAGCTCTATTTCCCTTATACGGGTACAAAGACCATTTCATGAGTTCAAACAATTTTTAAAATGACCATGCCGTTGGCTGGGCGTGGTGGCTCACACCTGTAATCCTAGCACTCTGTGAGGCTGAGGCAGGTGGACTGCCTGAGCTCACAGGTTCAAGACCAGCCTGAGCCAGAGTGAGACCCCATCTCTAAAAATAGCTGTGGGTTGTGGCAGGCACCTGTAGTTCCAGCTACTCGGGAGGCTGAGACAAGAGAGTATGACGCCACGGTACTCTACCAAGAATGACAAATTGAAACTGTCTCTAAAAAAAAAAAAAAAAAAAATCACCATGCTGTACCTAAATCTCATGACAATAAAGTAATGTCTTTTGCTCTACTGTATGGGGGAAAACATTCAATAACTTTTATCAAAAAGTTACTTTCATTGAGGGAATACTGTACATTCAGTACATTCATAAACCATAAAAAAGAATTGGTGGCTATAAACACAAAATTAAATCATTTTTCTGTTCCCAAAGAAATGACACCTGGGCAGAGGAGAAAAACTGCTGCTTATATTTCTATTTATCCTTCATGGAAATCATACTAAAACCTATCTAATTAAATATTATAATTAAAGTGTAACCAAAAGTTACACATTTCTACAGATGATTATAGCAAGTGTGTATGATTTCAGAAACCAGAGGAAAAAGTGTTAGCTAAAAAATAACTTTAGTGTAAGAGATTATCTTTGAGGCTGGGTTGAGAGAAAATAAGCTCTTCTTGTTGGTGGGAAACTAAGGGCAGACATCAAAAGTACCAGCAAGTGTTTTGAGGGGGTCTGCAACATAATGAAAAGTTCTGCAATGCTGCAGGTTGCTTCAGGGGCCACCACAAAGAGGCTTCCAATAGACAGCAAACTCTCTCTCAGAGACTCCTAAGCTGAGCTGCTCTCCTAGAGGATGGGGGTGCCCCTTGGGAGCCCCCTCAAGAGATAACTGGTGGAAGGAGAAGCAGGTGACAGCCTCCAGCAGCCTCCCCTTTGGGGTCTGCCACAGTGATTGCTCCTGCGGCCATGCTGTTCTGGGTCTGAACTGGCCAATAGTGCCCAACATAGCGCTCTCCTGACAGGCCGGCTCTGCCCCATGTCTCAGGGCAATCTGAGACCCTTCCTACTCAACTGTCCTTCCTCCCTCCTCTCTTCAAAGGTGTCAGGCCTGCATGGCAGCCTGCGGGCTCTCGGTGTCCATCTTGGCTCCCAGTCTCTTTCACAGATTCCCCCCATCAAACGTCTCACACTTATAATCCTGTCTTGGCTTCTGCTCTCCAGAGGACCCAAACTTGGGCTGCACCTACATTCTTCCAGGAGAAATGGGATGCAGGGCCATCTTAAAATGAGGATGTCTGGGCCACCTTATCAAAACAACCTGAGCTCTCCTGCTCAGACCTGGTCCCCCAGCTCTGCTGCAGAGTAGTTCATAACACCCCCATACTAACTCTGATTTAGATCTAGCCAGGAATTGGTCTATCTTTTTAAGTAGCAGATCCTACTTACAATAGGATCCCTAACAATCCCTAACAATATTTAAAAATATTGTTACTGACGGTAGTAATATTGCTAAAAAAGATTATTTCCATTGGGCTATATCTTAGAACTTGGAAAACTTTTTCACTCATTCAATTTCATTTTCTCTCTCTTTTATTCTCATGTCACTCGTGTGTTAGGTAAATCAATAGACAGAATATTTAATGAAAAAATAAGGCACAGATTGCCTTCACTTGTATTAGTAGACATTTATGTTCTATAAAGGGATAACAATGACTAATTATTAATAACAGGTCAAAATGAATGATTAAAATACAAGGACTTTTTTATTTTAAATTCCCCTGTTGGCTTCTATGACATCACACCCACCTGGTTCTCTTCCCACCTGTAGGATCATCACTTATCAGGCTGCTTCACTGGATGGGTAGATCCTCTATCCACCGATTTCATTTTTGATGTTGTTGTTGTTGTTGAGACAGAGCCTCAAGCTGTCACCTTTGGTAGAGTGCTGTGGCATCACAGCTCACAGCAACCTCCAACTCCTGGGCTTAAGCAATTCTCTTGCCTCAGCCTCCCAAGTAGCTGGGACCACAGGCGCCCGCCACAACTCCTGGCTATTTTTTGGGTGAGTTGTTATTGTTGTTTGGCAGGCCCAGGCTGGATTTGAACCCACCAACTCTGGTGTAGGTGGCTGCTGCCTTAGGCGCTGGAGCCACAGGTGACGAGCCCATCCACCCATTTCAAGTCAGAATCTCCTGTATTTCTGTCCTCGACCCTGTAGCCTGCTTGCTCCCTGTAGGAGATCACATCCATCCTCGTGTGTTCTGACCATTGCCCCTCCAGTGGACCCAGACTCATGTTGCAGTGACCACTGGACATTTCTACCTCGATGTCAGAGTACCTGTGGTCAGCTGCTAACGGCCCCCAGAGATATCAGCTCCTAATCCCTGGAATCCCTAAATGTTACCGAATTTGGGAAAAAGAGCCTTTGCGATATAATTAAGAACCTGGAGGTGGGAGGGTGATCCTGGATTATTTGGGTGGCCCCTGAATAGTGTCCTTATGACAGAGAAGCACAAAAGAAAATGCAAAGTGACCCCAGGAGCAGAGACTGGGGTAATGTGGCCAAAAGCCAAGGAATGCCAGGAGCCACCACCCGTTGCCAAAGGCAAAGAACAGATTCTATCCTGCAGCCTCTAGAGGGAACATGGTCTATTTACACCTTGATCTTGGCTCAGTGAAACTGAATTTGGACCTTTGGCCTCCAAGACTGTGAGAGAATAAATTTCTGTTGTTTTTAAGCCAGGGAGCTTGTGGTGATTTGTTACAGCAGCCACCAGGAAATGGACACAGGTATTGATTCGGACAATGGTATTAAAATGGACAATGGTATTGATTTCTTAGGGCAGCTGTAACAAAGTACAACAGACTGGGTGACTGACAACCACAGAGATGTATTCTCTCACAGGTCTGGAAGAGGGTCCAGGGTGAGGGGTTGGCAGGGGTGGTTCCTTCTGAGGGCTGCTGCGGAGAATCTGCTCGGCGCCCCTCTCCCAGCTCCTGGCAATTCCTAGCAATCTGTGGTGTCCTTGGCTTCTGCTACATCAGCCCCCATCTCCGCCTCATTTTCATAGGGTCTCCTTGTGTATGTGTGTCCTTTGTCCAAATTTCCCTTCTTTATAAGGACACAAGTCATCCTGGATTAGGGCCAACCTTACTGACCTCATTTTAACTTGATTATCTGTAAAGATTCTATTTCCAAATAAGGTCATATCCACAGGTGCTGGTGACCAGGACTTCAACATTTTGAGAGGGGGACTAAAATTCAACACATAACAACTACCCCAAATTTACACGTACAAAACAATTTATCCTCCTTAAAAAAAAGCTGCTTTCTATATTGAACTTTAAAGAAGACAGCACCGCCATTGATGGAGACAGAAGTCTTGTCGTTATCCTTGACGTCTGAACTAAACATTTGATCCTGCTTACCCCATGTCCTCAGCATTCACTGGCTCTACCAGCTGCTCTCCACCCCTTCAACAAAAGCCTTTGAATTAAGGGTGTGAGTCGCCTCATCTGCATGATTGCAATAGATTCTGATCTATTTCCCTCCAGTCTTTCCCTTCTCACATTTGCTCTCCTATCTGCTCAGCTCTTTGTGAGAACTGTGTCTCGTTCATCTCAGAATCCCAGAACGCACACACAGTGCCTGCCGTGGACAATACTCAGGGAATCCTGATCACTGAATTCTTTCAAGAAACTGCATTACATAGACAACAACAAAACTGTACCATCTGCAGTTGTCTGTAGGATTCAGAAATAAACTCCCTTATTTAAACAAATGTTATAATGATATTTCTTAGAATGGCATTTTACCAAATGTTTCCTTTTGGTAGCAGGGACATCTTGTATATTACTGTGTTTTACATGCCATTAGTTAAAGAAGTAGGCTATCCCAGAGGAAAGATGGTATCCTGACCCTGTGACTCATGGTTTCTTATCCTCCCTGGAGCATCTGTAATACTCCTCTATACCTCTGATTAGGCTTTTCATTACATACTGCTTAAACTCTTCAGTTTTTTTTTCCTTGGGGGGGGGGATTATGTCTTTTCTCCCATCTAGATCATAAGTTGCTCGAGAAAAAGAATAATGGTGCATATCTCTGAATGCCCAACTATGATAGAGTGTTAAGCAGAATAGATGAATGAATTTCATGTTAACTGAATGAATTTCATTGGCATCAGTGTTAGCTCATGTATACACTGATTAGGGAAAAAATCCTGCGATGTGCACCATTGCGCACAAGCTTGGGTTCTAAAATCAGATGGACTTGGTTTCAATTTCTGCCACCTACTGGCCTGCACCTTTGGGCAATGTATGTAACCTCTTTAAGCCTCAGTTTCCTCATTTATAAAGTGAGATTCCTCCCTGTAGCAGCTCCCTTATAGGGCTGCAGAATAAAGTGGAGATATAGCGTGCAGAGGGAGGAGGCAGCTCCTGACCCGTGGTAAGCTTTCACTAAACAGCTCACTTTCACCCTCAAGGTTTTCTATTTCTTCAAGGGCTTTGGGTGCTGCTCCTGGGAACCTCTTTTTCAGCAGCCCCATCTCTCCCTCCTCCTCACCACCTTGACCATCACCAAAGAATATTTTTTTAAACAACCTTGGAAGAAATCCTCTCATAATTTTGTGCTTCCAAGTGTTGGCTCTGGCAGGATTCTGTGGGAGGACAAAAGATCGACTGCTATTCTCCCTGACAAAACCAAAACTCTTTCCAATCAAAGATCAGATCTCCAGGACTGGCTTTCAGATTTATTTTTTGAGGTTACCATGTTCTGCCAATGTTCTTTTTTGTGTTGTATTTCTTGTCCACTGAACTTCACACCTGTTCCTCCTGCTACACAAGTGCCTAAACGCCTTGGCGACGCACCATGATTTCCAAGTGGAGCACGGAGGTAGGAAAGGTCGCTCTGACTGTCCCACCAAAGAGCACCTCTCAGGGAAACAAGGTCAGAGGTCCTGACCCAGGGGAATTCAAAGTTAATATTTTATAAGTTGAAAGAATGTAACCAAAAGACATCATTCTAAAAAGCAGCAGGAAACTAGAGTCATTTTTTATTACACACTGCCAAATCCATCATCTGATACACAGAGCACTTCTGAACAACAAAGAGAGGTCTCTGGGGTTTGGTAGTTTATTTTTCTTCTTTCTGTCCACCAGTTCAACTTCCCTTAGTAAGAAGTGACAGTGGATTTAGCAAGCGAGAATTCTGAATTTTTGTCATATGATCCTTGTTGCTGGGCTTATTTTAGAGATCACCAAAGGCAGGAGCATGGGAGAAGACCTGAGAACAAGAGCCGTTCGTGGCCAGGCTGGGCACCTCCAGAATGTGGGATTCAAGACAGGAAAGGAGAGAGGGAAGGAAGAGAAAGGAAGGGAGAAGAAGAAAAGGAAAATGAGGAGGATGAGGAGGAAAGAAGATGCAGAAATGACCAGCTCACCTCCCTTGCCCCTCAACACACACAAACAGCACACAGCTGTGTTGCTGGGAGTGGAAGCAATGGGCACACAGGATGCACGTCCGTCAGCGTGGAGCTTCCAGAACAGCAGAGTGCTAAGTTCTCCCTCCTCTTCTCAAACTTAAATAATGCCCCAGCGCTCAGGCCTCAGCCCTCATCTGCTCAGTCTGCACTCCCTTCTTACACGGTCTCACTCAATCCCCGGGCTCGATGCCAGAGACCCCCAATTTTTATCTTCAGCCACAACATCTCCACTGAGCTCTAGACTCATGAAATTATATTCCACTAGATGTACAATATGTACCTCAAACTTGACATGTTTAAGACCAATTGAAATATGCTCCTCCCTTAGGCTCCACAATGCCAAGAAATGTACCCGTTCCCCATGATGCTTTAGATCAAGCAGCTAAAAGTCACCCTCCATCCCACTCTCCCACTGACACCCGTATCAGCAAGTCCAGGCAGCTCCAGCCCCTCCTCACCTTATCGTTTTCCAGCATCTCTGGGTCTGCTATTCCAGTCAAAGATACCATGGCCTCTCATGTAGTCTAGGGGCACAATGTCCGGCAGGTCTGTTTTCCCTTGGGGAGTCAGAGTGGCTTATGTTATGCAACATGTCACTTCTTTACTTGAACCCTACAGAGCCTTACCAAGACTCCAAGAAGCTCCCCAGGGAATGCCAGGGGGTCTGGACTATTCCAGTCCCTTCAACTCTTGACACCAGCTCCTCCACCACCCTTCTACCTTCCACCCTATCCTAGCAACATCTGCCTTAGTTCTGCTCTTAGAACATTCCAGACTGTGCTCACCTTGAGGACTTCTTACTCCCCACACCCTGAGGCTCCAATGTGCTTCTTCCAAATCACAGCATCTTTCTCTCCACTCCTCTGCTGTTCCAACACCGCCTCCTCCCAGAGGCCTGTCTTCACCACTCCATCTAAAACAGCCACACATTGTCAGCACTCCCTAGCCCCCTGTCCTGTGTTTTCTCCATAGCATTTAATACTACTTGAATTTTTTATTTTATTTATTTTTATTTATTTATTATTTATTTTTTATTATTGTTTCAGGTTAATTTGAGGGCACAAAGAATTAGGTTATAATGTTTGCATTTGCTAGGTGGAGTCTCTCTTATAAATCTATCCCACTCCAAAAAGGTGTGCCATATACCCTAACACTGTGCCCATTAAGTGGGAGCACAATCACCCACTCCCTCCTCCCCTCTCCTCACTCCCTTGTTCCCCCATCCCCAACCTTGAATTGATTTGAGTTTTTCTCTTATGTGGACATGTATTGGATCTTCTACTGGCTTCATATTAGTATTGAGTACATTGGATTCTTGCTTTTCCATTCTTGTGATAATTTACTAAGAAGAATGTGTTTCAACTCTATCCAGGTTAATACAAAAGATGTAAGGTCTCTATCTGTTTTAATGGCTGAATAGTATTCCATGATATACATACTATTCATGATAGTATGTATCATGATATATTCATGTATGTATATCATGATATATTCATGTGTGTATATCATGATATATTCCATGATATACATACATTAACATAGTTTGTTAATCCACTCCTGGGTTGGTGGGCATTTAGGTTGTTTCCACATTTTGGTGATTCTAAATCGAGCTGTGATAATTTTTAAAAGTTAGTTTATTACCTTTCTTCCCATCTGCCATGAGGGTAGGAATTTTTCTATCTCTCTAGAATTCTCTCTCTCTAGAATTTCTACCTCTCTAGAATTTTTCTACTGTATTCCCTAAACAGAGTCTGGAGTATAATAGATATTCGGTAAATATCATAACAAACAAATGTTGAGCCATTGGGAATGGCTAGAAAGGGCTTCCTGTAATCAGAATTTGGAGTTTGTTTTTTTTTCAAGACAGGGTCTCAAGCTGTCGCCCTGGGTAGAGTGCTCTGGCATCATAGCTCACAGCAACTTCCAACTCTTGGGCTTAAGTGATCCTCTTGCTTCAGTTTTTCTATTTTTGGTAGAGACAGGATCTCGCTTCTGCTCAGGCTGGTCTCAAATTCGTGAGCTCAAGCAATCCACCTGCCTCAGCCTCCCAGAGGGTTAGGGTTACAGGAGTGAGCCACCGCACTCAGCCTTCTTTTCTTCTTTTTAACATTCAAGTCTTTTTTTAAAATGTCAGTTTAATATGAGGGTAGAAATGATTAAGTTACAATGTTTGCATTTGTTAGGTAGAGTCCCTGTTGTAGTTGTGTCCTGCCCCAAGGCATGTGCCCTATACCCTTACATTGTACCCACTAGATGAGAGCAGGCCTGGAGTTTTATTTTCAAAGAGATGAAGGATACATGTTGGCTGGAATCATACTTGAAGACCACCAATGTTCCTGATGTTACTCCCATCACAAGGATTCTCATCTCAGACCACACATCACCTTTAGACGAGGCTCCTCAACCACAGAGAAAAACTGCTAAAAATCACTGTGGCCCATTCCACGAATGTCTCATAGCTAAGTGGAAAGCTACGCCGGAAGATAAATAGCAATGAAAAGCACTGGGATGCTGTAATATTATAAAAACGGTACAACATATTTTAATGACACAATACTTGAATGTATCGAGCACAATCCAGGCAGGGAATGAAATCGGCCCGAGAGGCTGGCTGGGTTAAAAGGGCCTTGCAGTACATCCTATGAAGCATTTTACTACTTTTCTGAATTAAACTTAAGCACAGAATGGAGATAAACCATCTGCCTCCCACGGTGCTCTGTCTCGGAGAGGTAGTCATGATGGCAGCCCACTGTAGCTGTGCTCACTCAGCTCTCAGTAAAGACTGAGGGTAGTTTGGGGCATTAAGCTGACTTTAAGTCTCAGTGATGTAAAACACCCAGATCTCCATCTTGCACACTGCCCAGTTCTACAATCTTCATACAAAACACAAACCCCTTGCTGGTTTAAGAGTTCCAGAAAGCACCGGGGAGTCTGGGCCAATCGTGTGCTGTGAGTAACTTGTGCTCATAAACCAGGCCCACACAGGCAAAAACACTTTCCACAAGGAGGGAAAAGCTGCCCAGAAACATCCTCTGGAGAAATGCTCAATTGGCTGGGCCGTCCCTCCAGTGCTGGGAATAGCAGGATGACTTCTGAGTTACCACTGGAGGCTTCCCTCACCTCCGTTTCGAAAGGTCACAAACCCACTTGGGTTAAATGCTCTCGCAGCTTACGGGAAACCCGCTGGCAGCTGATGTGGTGTTTTCAGAAAAAACTATGTAATGTGCATGATTTCCAAAAGGCACCTTTGATTCTCCAGTGAACAGCAGCACACCGCCTGAGCTGTGGCCTGCTCACTCTTTGGAGTCTGGAGAGATTGCCTACGAGAAGCAAAGACTGTTTGGGTGGCAAGATCAGCTTTCTACCCAGAGGGCAATGATGAGAGGCAGGTGGTAAGGAAGAGCTATGCAGGCAGGCTCTCAGACTCACGACCCCAGACCAGGCTCCTTCTCCTTGGTCAAGTGCTCAGGGCTTCCGGTTCTTAAATCCAGTATTTTACTGCTTTTTGGCAGCGTTTTCATGGGCGTTTTGTTCAGATGGTGGTTTGTTCATGTTTCTGCAAGTTCTCCTTTGGCAAGGATCAGCTAGGTAATCGCTCTTCCTCTTAATTAGTCTTAATTAGATTATATGTAATAGTGTGGCGTGCACAGTGAGGCCTGCTGATCTGCAGACAAGGAGTGGCTTACCCTGTAAATTAATAGGCCTGACTGGGATTATGGAAGCTAGCTGTGTAAACGGGAACAGAGCCCTCTAAGCCAACAGTCCCTGGCCTGCTGACACAGCTGCACAGTGAACCCAGTCACTGCAGCGCCGAAGGATATTCAGTTACAGTGAAGAAATCATAACAAAGACAGGAAACAGATCAGCACACTCTGGATTTAACACCCTCCCTGGGGAGCTCTGCTGATTTCTAGGCTGCAGATGTTTTTAACCCTGCCTTGAAGAATGTCCGTGTCACATGCTTGAGCTAAAGAACGCGAGTACAGTGTTTCAGCAAAGCGTTTGTATTCAGAAAGCGGACCACAATTGCATTGATTGTGGAGCTCCCCATCTCTCTCTGGAAGGAAAGTGATGCAACTGTCACAATCTGTAAAAAATCTTTTGGTGGAGTTTACAGAAGCAATTGGAAAATGGATGCCCCCAAAGCCTGGTGATTATTTACTTAAAACTAGGTGTGAATGAAAGGAACTGGACTCTTTTCGTCCACAAAGATCTTGCTGGTCCCAACAGTTGAAAAATGTCTCAGCTGTTCCCTACTTTGGGCTCTTTCTGGCTCTCTCCACCACGTGGAGCACAGTGAAAACACGCCTCCTGCACTCAGCATTTGTAAATGTGACTGCCAACAAAAAAAAGGGATCCTTGACTGTTGAAGGAGATGGTGTATCTTACTGGCAGGGTATAGGTAGCTTTCCAAGAGTTACAGTAAGCTTGCAGAATTGAAAATGTATATATTTTTAAATTCTTCTGAGTTACATAAATATGCCTAAGACTGCATAAAGATGTGGTTTGCCTGAGGCATAGCATTTTCTTTGCGGCAAAGGGATCGACCAGACACTGCCAGGAAAAGGAAGACGAGAGTGTTTGATAAACCTCAAGCCCAAAAGTTGGAAAAAGAGAAAAACATTCAGCTCACTTGTGATCTAGTTTTGTCCCATTTGTTATTACTATACCGTTCTACGTTTCTTTAACCTATAAAGTGGGTAATTTTTTAAAGACTCCTCTCGGACCCTCTCAGGACCAGAAACTCTATCACTACTTTCCTAACTTGCCCCTTGCAACCTCTCCCTGGGGACATTCTCCCCCCTGGCTAGAGTGAGGGAGCATAATCACAGCTTACTGCAGCCTCACACTCCAGGTGATCCCCCTTCCTCAGCCTTCTGAATAAGGCTTTATAGGCACGGGTCACTATGCATGGCTAATTTTTCTTTCTTTTTTTTTTTTTTTTTTTTTTTTTTTTTTACTGAGATGGGGTCTTACTATGTTGCTCAGGCAGGTCTTGAACTCCTGTCCTCAATCAAACATTCCACTTCGGGCCCCCCGCCGCCCCCCAAAGTGCTAGGATTACAGGCGTGAGCCACCACACCTGACTAAGGACATATTTTTGCTTCTCATGTTAAAAAAGCAATGATGATTTTAACTGCTACCGAATCGAATCTCATAAACAGGCACATTTCCGGTAATTTAGAGCGACTCTCCTTTCCCCACCTGAGCTGGCGGACTTACCCAAACAACAGAAGGCATGTTCAGCTGAGAAGAGGCCTGGAGGAGTGGCAGACCTGCAGGATGCTGGCGGCCCTTCCCCCAGCCACAGCATCAGCAAACTGACTTTCCTCAGCCTTTGCTTCTGTGAATCAGTGGCTGCTCCAGACCTAGGAGTTGGTGAGAACTAATGGGGTAGCCCCAACCTCTGCGGGATAGGTCTGCCTGCTCCAAAGCCCTCCTTGTTTGGATCCCCTCCTGTCTAAACTGCTGTCTGGCAAAATTCATGATCACAGATTCTCTCTCTGTATGACCACGCTCCAAGATGTCTCTCTCCCAAATGAGGTCATTTCCCCAATTCCTCTCTGTTCCACCCCCACACCTGGTGGAGTTCTAGTTTTGCATAGCGGGTACTCAGAGAAATTGCTATCTAAACAAATAACTGACAGATAGAGCTGGGTCTAATGAGGACTTTGGACTGATTCGGGGCAGAATGTCTCTTAGGTCAGGCAGAAAAGCTCTCCTTGGCCCACCTGCTGTAAGTCTGGAAAGTCACTTATCGTGTGCTCTCCTTGGGAGTGAAGCAGCACCATCACAAAGGTCTATTTCTGAATGTAAGACCACTTGGAAGAGTCAGCACGCACAGAGCCTGGCACACATGTGTCAAATGGGCTTTTAAGTGAAATCATAAATCAGATAGCTTCCCTCACTGAGTGCGCTCTAAGGGACAGATGGTGGAGACATGGAGGGGCACAGTCACGTATAACCGGAGCAGAGAATTCGACCAATTTTGTCTACCTTAAAACTCCACTAAGGCCAGGCCCACAATAGGAGACCCCAGAACAGCTTCCTCTGCACTCCTAGTACAGCAGGTGCTCTCTACGTGACGGAATGCCTTTGTCTACCCTCTCTGCCTTCCAGAAGCTTCAATGGTGGATGTGAAGCCAGGGCCTCAATACAATCTCTTGACTCTCCCATGCCTCCCAGCTGTGTGGTAGGAGAGGATAGCAGGAAAACAATGCTTAGGACCTTCTCAAAGGAGAGCTATTGCTCATAAGGTTAACCCTGAAATCACCCTGGAAATCCAACAAGACACACATGTTCACATCAGATTGCCATCTCTTCCTTAATTATCTTTTTTTTTTTTTTTGGCTGAGGCTGGGTTTGAACCCACCACCTCCAGCATATGGGGTCAACACTCCACTCCTTTGAGCCACAGGCTCTGCCCAATTATCTTGTTTTTTAATAAACCATAATGACCTCACAAGACTTCCCAGGGGGATCGCCCTGAGGCTCTTTCTTTAAAATGGTCAAGTGATGAGTGATGATTGATTAGCCTGCCAAATTCTTCACTTAACTCATCAAGAAAAAGAAGAAGAAAATAGACTCAGCTATTTTGATCATGCTGTGAGCTCAAGTAAGCAGCATCGGTCAAACAGCAAGAATGTTTTTGACAAGAAACTTCATTTAAACACACGTGGAGTCCCTCTGCTGTCATCCAAGAATAAAATCCTGGCTGGGTTGTACCTAATTTTTATTCTTCTTCTTCCATGCTCACTTGGGATGGGCCACAAGAGAGCCCAGGATTCTTCATTTTTACTAAATATGCCTAGTTTTATGGACTTCATCTCACCTTTTGAATTCTCTACCCCCACCCCCACCAAGTTTCATTTTACGCATCAGTGAAAGCCTCAGCCAAGGGGAAAAAGTTTTCTTCCCAATGGAGTGGAACTCAGGAATGTATGTGTCTTGAGGTCTTGAGTCAAGCTAAATTATGTTATCTAGGGATGTTGCCAAAATACAGGTCTGCTCTGTTTTGAATCACGAAACCACTAGTGGTAACCTCATGTCCAGATATTTGAGATTAAAAACACCAGTACTTTATATGTGTTTTACCAAAGATGGTTGCCAAGTATGCTGTTCCTTCAACATAGGTTTCCTGACAATCTGAATATTGGCCCTCATCAAAAAGCCACGTGAGACGCCCCAGGGCCAACTCTCTCTGATTAAGTGGTATTCACACATTAGTTGAAGGATGACCCAGTGACCGACCTCCCCCAATAGTTTGCTACATGCATCTTCATTTCTTTCGGGGTCTTACATGTCCATAGGCCACTCTCCCAGGTTAAACAAGAAAGATGGGGCTCTCTCTCGGGCCCATCCCTCATCAGATGCACATGTTACTATGAGCATCAGAGAAGAGCTATATCCAGTTATCACAGGACACTTTGCTTTACTTAATGCCTTCAAGGCCATGTTTCTATTTGCTAAGGCTCTTAATTGGTTTTTAGGTAATGAACTAACTTTAGTTTTTATTTCAGATTAATATGAGCGTACATAGGATTAGGTTACATTGTTCGCGTTTGTAAGGTGAAGTTGGAGTTGGAGTTGTTCCCTTCAGCCAGTAAGTGTGCCGTATGCCCAGGCATTACACCTGTTAGGTGAGAACTTACCAACCGAACTGTCTCCCCTTCCTCACCTTCTTGATGTTCATTGAGTTTTCTCTCCTGTGGGCCTGTAGTTGTTAAACTACTACTTTCAACTTAGTATTGAGTTTATGGGGTACTAGTTTGCAGTCCATCAACAGTGCATGAATGTTCCTTGCTCTGTACATCCACGCCAGGATCTGCAGCTTTGGGAACCTTGCTGTGGGCCCTTCTCACTGGGATGAGATGATATTTCAAAATGGTTTTGATTTGCATTTCTCTGGTGATTAGGGATGATGAGCATTATTTCATATTTGTTGGCCATTTATTTGTCCTCATGAGAAAAGATTCTGTTATGACCTAACTCTGAATGAAGGCTGGTCGGTCAGTCAGTCAAGCACACTGCTGAGAGCTGACAGGCAGATCCCTGACTCACATTTCCCCTCAAACAGAAAACAGATTCCTGCTCTTTCTTAAAGTAATAAAAATATTTGTTAATAATCATCTGCGTTTACCCAAAGGATATTTAATCACTTTTTCCTCTCAGTCATTCAAAAAACAAGGCTTATAAATCATGTATAATAGCTCCATCCAACAGAAATATAATGCAAGCCACACATGCAATTTCAATTTTTCTAGTAGTAGCCACATTAAAAAAGTGAAAAGAAATAGCTATAATTACTTTTATTAATATATTTTTTAACTCAAAAGACACCATATACTATCACCTCAATATCAATATTTAATCAGTATAAAAAAACTACTATGAGGGATTTTCTTTCTTTTATACTGTCTTCCAAATCTGGGGTGAAATCTGCTGTTGAAATATAGGATATTTCAACTTGAACCAGCCACATTTTCAGGTACTTAGTGGTCATAAGGAGCTTGTGGCTACCATACTGACAAGCTCAGGTATAGTGTTACTAACCTGCACCCATACTCACTTAAACAGGAACTTAGGCAAAGAGGAAGAATAAAAAAGTTAACCAGGACTTCTTTTCCACACGATGGTAAATTGAAATGCATTGAAATGTAGAGATATCAAGATGTAAATAAATGATACCTAAATGATATCTAAAATCACTCTTAGGTTATTTCAGTTCTATCCCTTTTTAGTTATCACTCATCCCAGCCATGTACTATAGCAAAATAACCTAAGTCGTTGTTCTTTTTTCCTCCCTTTGAGGTAAAGGGAATGGGGATACTTAACATTGAAGAAGCATCACGGTCACTTTGGACACAGTCCAGCCGTCCTCAAAAGATTAAACCCGGAGTCACCATTGGACTCAGCAATTCCGCTCCTAGGTATATGCTTATACCCAGGAGACCTGAAAGCACAAGTGCACACAAAAACTTATAAATGAATGTTCATGGCAGCATCACTTATAATAGCCAAAAAGCAAAGGGAGGGCGGAGGTTGGGGTGGAGGGAAGGTAATGGGTGGGGCCACACCTACCGTGCATCTTAGATGGGTACAGGCGAAACTTACTAAATGCAGAATACAAATGTCTACATACAGTAACTAAGAAAATGCCATGAAGGCTATGTTGAACAGTTTGATGAGAATATTTCAGATTGTATATGAAAGCAGCACATTGTACCCCCTGATTGCACTAATGTACACAGCTATGATTTAACATATAAAAAAATTTAAAAAATTAAAAAAAATAAAAAATAAAAATATGTTGAAAAAAAAAGCCAAAAAGCAAAAACCTACCAACTGATGAACGGATAAATAAAATGTGGTCTGTCCAGATCACAGACTATTACTTCCATTAATAAGGAAGGCAGGCCTAGCCACAGTGTCTCATACCTATAATCTTAGCACTCTGGGAGACTGAGTCTGGAGGATCGCTTGATCTCAGGAGTTTAAGACCAGTCCGAGCAAGAACAAGACCCTGTCTCTACTAAAAATGGAAAAATTAGCTGGGCATGGTGGTGGGCGGCTGTAGTCCCAGCTACTCAAGAGCTGAGGATCATGTAAGCCCAGGAGTTTGAGGTTGTACTAAGCTACAATGATGCCACTGCACTCTACCCAGGGTGACAGAAACTGTCTCAAAAAAAAGATGGGGTGGGGGAAGAAGTATTGCTATATACCACAACACGGATATGGATGAACCTTAAAGACACATATTGTGGCCAGGCACCGTGGCTCACGCCTGTGATCCCAGCACTCTGGGAGGCCGAGGTGGGTGGATTGCTTGAGTTCATGAGTTCGAGAACAGCCTGAGCAAGAGTGAGACCTCGTCTCTACTAAGAAATAGAAAAAATGAGGCAAGAGGATAGCTTGAGCCCGAGTTGGAGGTTGCTGTGAACTAGGACACCATGGCACTCTACCCAGGGCGGCAGCTTGAGACTCTGTCTCAAAAAAAAAAAAAGACAACATATTGTATGATTCTATTGCTATGAAATGTTCAGAATAGGCAAATCCACAGTCAGAAAGCAGCTTAGTGGTTGCCAACGATCCAAGGGTCAGAGGGAGTTAGTAGGGGAAGGAAAAAGACTGGTAACCGGTACAAAGTTTCTTTCTGGGATGATGAAAATGTTCCAAATTGGTTGTGGTAATGGCTGCACAACTGTGGATACACAAAAAAACTACTGAATTGTATACTTTAAATGGGTGAATTGTATGATATGTAAACTCTTTCCCTACAAAGCTGTTATAAAAAAAAAAATAATGAATGAGGAATACTGCCTGCTGTCTGAGGCCCTCTACCCACTGGCATTTGATACCATTGTATCATGAGACTGAGCCCTGGAACCACAAGGATATGAATTTGTGAGTATTCTAGCATACAAACAATGGTTAAAACACTGAAGCCTATATGTTTCTTTTCTTTGAAAAAGACAAAGTAGAACAGACTCAGTTTAACTTCTCCCTAGCCAGAATACAGTTTCAGAAGCAAAGTGCAATATTGCAGATTTAAGCCCTCCCATGCAACAGCGGGAGATCCAGGCCTTCTGGCAGCTGTTCCCTCAGGATGGCATGGTGTGGGACTGGAAGAGATTCCCAGGCCCCAAATTTGAGAATCCAGTACATGCTCCCTCAGTTTCCACTGCACTCCTCCTGCTCAGCTCTGCCCCACTCACTACTCCCTCCTACTCAAGATCCATCCCCAAAATCAGCTTCCAACCTCAGAGCTGCCTTGCAGCCTTAGCTCCTCCAGAAAGCAATTGCTGACCCTGGCAGAGTCCTCACTGATTTACATTTCATAATCCTTTTACAATGTTTTCTTTTAGGGTGGGTCTATAGTTGTTTTGTCCCCTCACCAAATCATAAATCCAATTTTTCAAAGTTCTTACTATCTGCACCTGACGACAGACCATTAAAACATTTGTGGGCCAGATGCAGTAGCTCAGGCCTATAATCTCAGCACTTTGGGAGGCTGATGTGGGAGGAATGCTTGAGGCCAGGAGTTTGAGACCAGCCTAGGCAACACAGCAAGAACATGCCTCTGCAAAAAACTTAGAAACTAGCTGGGCGTGGTGGCACATGTCTATAGTCCCAGTTACTCAGGAGGCTGAGACAAGACTTGAGCCCAGGAATTGTCCAGTGAATTGCCCTCCAGTCTCAGTGACAAAGTGAGACTCTGTCTCTAAAGAAAATTTTAAAAACAGACATTTAGTAATAACTAACCAATCTAAAAGATCTGGATCTATTAAAATCAAGAAAGTAATAAACCACAGAGAGAGAAAGAAATAATCAGTTGCCTAATCGTCTCAATGCAAGGAAAGACATCATAAACATAAGCGCGCTGGGCATCTTTCCGAGGGGCTGGAAGCTCAGCTGGCTGGGCCGTGCAGACGGGCCACGGCTCTGCACTCTCCCCCTCCCCGCCCTTCCATTTCAGCGGGCAGATGCTGTGAGTCCACAGTTAAGAGTCGGAGACATCTTGGGGTCACAGATGTAAGTGTCTTGTCTTTCCTATCTTTTTTCTTTCTCACTTCATTCCTGTTGTCACAAGTCCATCAACAGCTTATTCACTGGTGACAGCTATGACTCTGCTCCCCTCAACTTCCACTTTCTCTTCTTTCTGCAAAAATCTATGTTGTAAATCACATGACTCCATGAAAACCCTCTCAGAGACCAGTCATTTTAATGGAATCAGGTTGAAACACTTTTGCCCAGCTTTCCAGCATGCCAGCCTGGCCCATCCCCTGCGCCTGCTCCCTGCAGCTCCCGGCAGGAAAGTTTCTGACCATTTCCCTTTCGGGGGCCTTTTCTTCCCGTCCCCACACACTCTCAACTCACTCTTGCCTCTCTGCCTGTGCTAGTCCAGAGGCCTGGGTTGCTGCCATGGCTCTCCTTTTTCTTTCCTGATGTCCTCTGGTCAGGATTTGTCTTCACCATAAATCTCTGCCTATAAACTGACTTGGACCATCTGCTATTGTCTCGTGTGAGTAACCTTCCTCCTGTTAACTTGCTGTACCAGCCTTGAGAGCAGGGACCATGACTCACTATTCTGAGTCCTCCATAGCCCCTCCTGTATCTTAGGTGCCTACTAAACACAGCACCTGATGACTAACCCTGAGTGTCCTAGCCGGGAGGTGGGGGGCTATGTGTCCGCCCCCTTAGATAGGCCCCAGTCTGAAAATAGCTCCTTAGTGCTCCTTGCTGCTAGAGATTTATCTTCCATTTCTTCTGCCTTGAGGCTCTTTCTCCCCATCCCCTTCACTGCCTGGGACCATCTCATTTTAACAACTCTCCCTTAAATAGTCATCCCTCTCCGTTGCTTTCTCTGATCAGGGATTCCCCTCCTCTCTTCAGAAGTATTAACTTCCGAATCTGGGTCCTTGATCCTCTATTTCTTTTAGGTCCTTTTCTAACTGTAGCACAGATGATTTTTTTCTCCCCTGCTAGACTGTGAGCACCATATGTACTAGCGCCACGTATCAGCAATTCAACCCCAGGGTACAGCAACAGGGCCAGGATGTAACAGGACCAAGACAGAGGCTGCCCAAGTCTACACACCCTGGCAAGGCCCGAGACTCATGCAAATGATAAGAACTCGTTTCTCATTCCTATTGCAAGTTACACCCTTTCACGGAACTAGGCTGGGGAGTCCCAGCAGGCAGAGAGAGCCAGCACCAGGACCCCGGCACTCTGAGGCTGGAGCTCTGGAGGCCCCTGCCACTCTGGGGGACCTCTATTGAAAGAAAGTTTCTCCTAGCGTCATATTCTCCCTCAATCTCCTTTAAATGTGACCCCCTTCTTACCTGCTTTCTAAGAATAAAGGGGAATTGGAAATGGGCCTAAACAAAACTATTAGGAAAAGTTTGTTACACATGCTCCTTTCTCCAACTTTTCTTCCCCGATTCTAGGTGTTAAGATCCAAAGCTTCTTGAGCCTGTCATTTCTCTGAAATGTCAATTTCTTAGAAACACAACTCACTGACCTCAGCTTGATTTTAAGGGAAGAAAGCAATCGGATTACATAACTTAACCTAAACTATAGGTGAGTGACATTTACTAACCATCATCTTTCTAAAACTTCCTAGCATATTTGTACTTCAAAAGGCCTATTACCTTAATTAAGTTTAAGCAACAAATAAAACAAATTCAAGCAGGGCTACAGTTTTGAAAGCGAAAGGACCTCCCAGTATCTTTCTGAAGGAGCAGACATGTGTGTGGACTTACCTCATTAGAGATTTCTAGGACCTTCAGAACTTCCTCAGTCTGCTCCCCTAATTGGCACTGGAAATTCTCTGACCCCCACCTACTCCCAATGGCCCTAATTTGTCTCTTTTCTCAGACCTGTGTTCTGTTTTCTACTTTTTCATACTTGAGTGTATGTGCTGTGACTTACTGCTTGGGGTCTAGCCCTCTGCCTCCGCAGAATTCAACTATAGAAAATGTTCTCAGCCCCCACACAGGCACTTTCAGGGACAGGTTACCAGACCAGGAGCTTTGAAAAGAACGAAGGCAGCATCTTAAGTAAGATGCTTATTGCAAGCACTCCAGAATCTTCCCTTCACAAATATATGTTGAGCCAAGGCATTGTCCTAGGGACAGCAGTAAACAAAACAGACACAATCTCTGTCCTCCTTCAATTTACAGGAAGGCATGTGAAAAAAATACATTTTTACTTTCACGAAGTAAATAATTGTTAAGTAGGCCGGGAGCAGCTCATTCCCTTCTTCCTACATCCTGGCCCTTAAGCACTGAAGACTGCTGTGTACCCGCCCGACAGCCTGCAGAGCTTCCTGTCCCTTCTAGCCTTCTTTCTCTTCTCCTTCATCTCATTTCCTTTCCCTTCCTTCCTTCAGTGCCTCAGAAACTCCAAATTCTTCAGCTCTCCCCAACCATGGCTCTATCGAATCCACCCAAGTGTTCAGAAAGGAAAAAAAAAAAAAAAAGCCTTTTAATTTTTCAGAATCTACCCTGACTACGTGCCTGCAATTATAAGTAGAAAAAAAAATTCTAATACTCTTTTCTTCCTTCTTCCCTTCCTTCCTCCCTTTTCTCCTTCCATTCTTCTTCTCCTCATTCTAATGCCGACCCACAATTTTCAAAGTGAGGTTAACTATTTACAAAAAGGCAGAGAGGGAGAGAAATGACCTACTCATTTCCCATCTGGGAAAACATCTAGCTCACAAGTCTGTTAAATACGTGTGTTCCCACTTTACAGAACCACAGTCTTGGAGGAAGGAAAAATGCCCCAAGACATGGAAGACCACCTGATACCCTCTTTGTGTGTGTGAGTCAAATTACTTGATCACTCATCAGAAAAAGGAAGACAGTCTCAGCTCCCCTTGGGCATCTGCTCAAGACTGGGCCCAGCTGAAGTGATTTTCCTCTGTTGATAACTGGTAGACAGACTGATGTTTTCATTCAGCATAACTTTCATTAATATGAGAAGCACAAAGACAAATTTCATAATATGATAAATATAAACAGATTACTGAATTGAGAGAGACTGCCAAATTTTCCTGGGACTATTAATGGAAACATTATGCTTTCTATTAAATTTACAGACACCTTTATTTGAATAATCACCAACTGATTTTATGAAGCCTGGAGAGAATAATATAATCTGCTGTGTTTGAGTCTAGGGATCTAGAACAGAGTCGGTTCAAAACACTTAAGCCTAAAAAATGCTTCAACACTTATAAAGTTACACGAAAAGAACAAGCAACTGAGAGGAAAACCAATCATCTTGAGATCAGTAAGATGTTGAACAAAACGAATGAGAAGAGAGTTCTCCACCCACCAATTTTTGCCAACTAAATTTTGCTTCAGATACCTGGAAAGATATATATGAAATGAGTACAAAATATGAATTTATTTTGAGTTGTTTAAGGAAGGAAAAAGAATATATTTTAAAAATCAAGTACAGTGGCAGAATAGATTCTTGAGCCTTGAGTCATATTATAGATGCAAACCCACAACATTGTCTGGTCTAAAGAAACCTTTGAAATCATCTCCTCCAACTCCCTTCATTTTGCAGAAACGTGTACTTGAGCCCCAGACAGTTTACATCATTTCGCAGAGTTCACAGAGCTAGTTCATGTGTAGCAAAGAGAGGCTATAATTCTGCTCTCCATGGTTCTAATTCAGAACTCTTTGAATCCCCACGCGGAGTACAGACATATATACGTGACAGAGAGAGAGAAAGAGTATGTATAAATTAAGTACTTAACTCTGAGGTATTTATTTTTTGAAAATCTAGTTCTCTTTCTCTCTTAAATAATGAGATTTATGGAGTACCTTTAAAGTGCTGGGCATTGGGCTAAGCACATCACTTACATTAATTAATCCTTATAATGCCCTGAAACATAGGTAGTCTTGTTTATCCATTGCTACATAACAAGAATACATAATAGCTAAGTCATCAAATTAACCAAAGTGTCCATTAACAGATGACTGCGGGCGGCGCCTGTGGCTCAGTGAATGGGGCGCCGGCCCCATATGCCGAGGGTGGCGGGTTCAAACCCAGCCCCGGCCAAACTGCAACCAAAAAATAGCCGGGCGTTGTGGTGGGCACCTGTAGTCCCAGCTGCTCGGGAGGCTGAGGCAAGAGAATCACCTAAGCCCAGGAGTTGGAGGTTGCTGTGAGCCGTGTGATGCCATGGCACTCTACCGAGGGCTGTAGAGTGAGTCTCTGCAAAAAAACCCAAAAAACAGATGACTGCATAAAGGAAGTGTGTGTTTATGTGTGTGTGTGTGTGTGTGTGTCTATACAAGTACTAGGGAGGAATACAACTCGGCCATCAAAAAGAATTAAATCATGGCCTTTGCAGCAACACAGATGGAACTAAGTGAAATAACTCACAAACAACACAGCATGTTCTCCCTTATAAGTAGTGGGTACTCATCAACATGCAGGGTAGAATAACAGGCACTGGAGACTCCAAAAAGCGGGAAGGTGGGATGGTGGGATGGTGGGAGGGGAGAGAAGGATGAAAAATTACCTGTTGGGTACAACATACGCTGTTCAGGTGCTGGGTGTGCTAAGAGCCCAGACCTCACCACTACACAATATACCTAGTTAATAAAAGTGCACTAGTATCTCCTAAATCTATAATGATAATAATAAGTAGAAGAATATTAAGATGTACTTGTTGAAGGTGGTTCTCTGGGCCCTCTGAGATCCTTACTTACAGCCTCACTGTTTGTGGAAGGAACATTTTGGACTGTGAAAGAGGAACAAATGGTGAAAGCTTCTGAACCAGCTGGTTTTATGATGCACTTGGTGGACTGTGCTGTAAACGACACTGCTGCTGTTGGTCGGCAGAGTGGCTTCACAGGGCGGCAGTTAGAAACAGCTGCGGCCCACGGCGTGTGCAGCACGTGGAGACCACTATTACCTTCTCACCTTCTTTTACGGAATTATATCAAACAGATTCTCAACCTCTTCCATGCAGCGAAGGAAAGGGGCTTTATGCATGTTCTCTTCACTCGCACCGGCGGGAAAGGTGGGAGCCCAGGGGAGGCCCAGCGCTGCTCAGAAATCACTAAAGTTTTGCCAATACTGACCTTTCAACACCACTGGGGACAGGGAGCAGGGGCGGCTCACATGCCATCTAGCATGTGGTACCCTCTATTGTGCCTTTGGAAATTTTGCGGGTGGGAGGGGAAACAATTTGTAGGGTTGGCTGATATTTTTCTTTTATGCAAATGCACTGCTGTTTGAAAAATCCATCTGCTTTTCATTACGTTTGAAATTCTCAGAGGCAAAAGGCCATGTCTCCTTTCTCTCTTGGGCACGATGTTCACCACGTTATGGACGGTTATGTCACATCATTTTCATATTGTGGGGACGAAGAAAGACATTTTCCCAAGAGTCTTGCTTGCTTGCTGCAATTTCTCAACATGTCTCACATTTCCCAAGAAAAAAGGACCACTGACGGCCAGCCTTCCCCGCCTGCATCTCCTCCGCAAACTCCCATTAACACTCACTGCTCACTACTCCCCTCGTCCCTGAGCACATGAAATCTCTCCCACCTCCACCCATTTTTCCTCTTTTTCCACTCGCACCTGCACAAGTTATATGTGAATCAGGATACCCCAGTTCCCTCACTCCCAGCACAAGATGGCAGCTTTTTGAGAAGCCTTTGATGAGTCATCACTACTAGCATGGACACTTTGAGGGAAAAAATTTTGCTTCCATAAGGACTTTCAATTAGTTTTGTTTTCTGAGAAACTGAAAAGGAAAGAATTATAAATGTGAATAAAATGGTTGCGAGCAGGGGCTTTGTGTATTCATCTTTGTACCTCAGTTCGTGGCACATGGGAGGTGCTGGGTGAATGCTTATGCAAAGTGTAAATATTCAGGTTTCCCCTCAATTATTTCCAAAAGCAATTCAACAACAGGACTTCTCTGTAACACATGTGGTAGAACAAGTGTTACAGCTTGATCTTCCCTATCACATGGCCCAGGTAAAGCCCTGATTAGGGGACATAACGAGGACTTCCTCTTCCAAACACAAAATTAGACGAGACACCCAGATGTTTTCAACAAGGGGGAAGAACGTGGTTATCTCTCACTGATTTATTCTGCTGTGGAAATCTTGAATTTAGAGTGAAGATTCAAGATCTAAAATATCAGCAAAGATTTTACTTATACATTTTTCCTCTTTTCATAGAATAATATAGACATGTTAGAAAGGTTATTTCCAGGATTAGGGATTACAGGGCAACTTCGGACATGGAGGATAAGAACGTAGTCTGGATCTCTGCCAAAACCTTTGCAGACTTCTGAATTTGATTTTCTTGTTTTCCCAACATGTCCAAATTCCTCTATCATCTGCAGCATCTGAAATAAATGGATCTGTGCGTGGAAATGTGTGCTGGGGGCAGACTGCCTGGGTTGTCTGTTACAAAAAAAAGTAACTACTGGAGTACATAAAAAAGGAAGCATGTGTCAATCAGGGCCCAATGTCAGCATTCAAAAACCTATAAAAAGAATAAAAATAAAATATCAGAAGAAGCAGAAAGTGTTTATAGTGATGACTCAGAACCGGAGAGCAATTTCACAAGTTTCATGTGGCAAGAGTTGTATTTACCAAGATTTGAGACTTTCTCGTTTTTTGGTTGTTCTTTTTTTTTTTTCTTTTTTTAGTTCCTCTTCTGGGAAAAAAAAAATCTGCTTAAAACTATAGAGAATACTCATTTCCAGAAAACAAAGTAATTTTTGTTCATTGACTCATTCATTCATTTCTCTATCATGCTAATTTATTTTCCATGTCTTCTCTTTTATAAACTGTCAAAACTAGGAACTTTCGTGTCCTCAGAGTCAGCCATCTTGTAGCTCCATTTATAACAAAATTACAACTTGAAAGTAAACTTGTAATTATTTTAGGAATAAACTGAATTTTTTAACATGTTACATGATAATTTTATAAGTGCAACAAACTAAAAATAACATAAGATTATAATTATATTGTTATGTATTGATTAATAATTATTATATAATTTAATATTATATTCAAGATATGATGACATATTTACATATCACAGATATTACTAAGTGATGAGCATTGATATAATGGTCAGAATACTCATTTTCACATCATACTCTCCACCCCAAACCATCAGCCCAAGCCCACCAGAGTGAGCCCATCCACTCTGTCCACTGCTGACTTTGGAAAGGAATGTGACTCAACGTTGGTCAATGAGATACAAGGGAAAGTCTACTGAAGGCCCTCTAGGAAAGCTTCCTTGTCCCCGAAAAGTAGACAGTGAAATAAAGCCTGGAACTGCTACACCCACCTTGTGACTGTTTATAACACATCCATTAGGTAGCTCTTTCTAGGTACAAGGAAGGTACCACTGTAAGTATTAACTCATCCAGTTCTCACAAGAACCCTGCAGGCAGCCATGAGAATCATCCCCTTCTTTATGGCTTGGATGCTGAGCCACTGAGAGGCTAATTTGTCCAAGACTTCTCGCTTGTAAGTGGCAAAGCTGGAAAATCAACCCAGGCAGTCTGCCCCCAGCACACATTCTTATAGCCAGGATGCTATGCCAGTTCTCCATGAAAACTGCTCGGCCCTCCAGGATGCTGCCTTCCTTAAAAGTGTCATTCTTTGCTAGTGGACACCAAGCCTTTAAGTTAAAAAAAAAAAAATACTGCAAGAAAACAGACTCCTCTGATATGCCCTGAACAAACAGTGGTGTGGATACGGAGCAGAGAATACAGGATTGAGGGGTGAGGGCAATAATATGCTGATGGAGGGAGGAAATAAATGGGAAGGGTCAGGGGGCACAAGGGCTGCTGGACCTCACAGGGAAGAACTGGGGCAACGCAAACAAGGGATGTTGGGATGGGAGGGTTGGAGCAGGCAGCAGTTTAGTGCAGACCTCCTATACCCCTGGCACCTCACGTATATTCTACATAGGTTTTAGATCTATACGCCCTGCAAAGAATACAGAATATGATGTTCTCGCCACTCCCATTTCACCGACCAACAAAGTGAGGCTTAGAGAGGTTGGGTAACTTGCTGGGTTCAGTGTGTGAACCCAGACTGTGATCTGACTATAAAGCTTCCTAACCACCCACTGCGTAGACTGAACAGCAAGAGCCCCAGAGGGAAAGTGAGAGAGAGAGAGACACTCTCGATCATGACTTTGCTGAGGAGTGCAGTTCTTCCTCAAAATTCATGGCCCGAGGACAGCTCTCCTTTTCCCTGGGAGCCTCCAAATGAACCACTCAAATCTTCTAAGGAAAGCTGCAGAGTTCATCAATTTTAAGTGGCATGAAGTGGCCACCAGAAGGACCTACCCCCAGCAGCCAGATCCTGGAAACAACCTAAATGTCTTCATGCTGGCTTAACAGAAAAAGAGCTAAGGAGATTTTTTTTCCTTTAATTTTTCCAAAAATAAAAACAAACCACATTCAGCTTCAACCCAATTGTTGGGAAAACAAATTATTCCCTGTCCTTTCCCTCCCACAGCTTTTACTAAGTAAGATTCATAAGTGAATGAAAACCAGGGAAGCAGGGAGGGGTGTTGCACTTACAGTGGTTGGAAAATCCAGGCTCAACTGTTCAATACGACACATATTATAAAATTGTGAAATCTAAGACTATGTGTAAACAGATGCTGATTTAGTCCAGACACGTCTACGACGACTTACTCTCCCATCGCGACCGTGGGGTGCTCTGAGAACGCCGTGTCTGCCTGCTTCTCAGCCACAGCAGAGCAGGAAGGACGCTGGGCCTGAAGTCAGTGACTGTGCCACCAACCCTGCCAGCTGCACCTGTAAATGTGGCTAATTCCCACCTCAAAGCATTTCTGGGAAAATTAAGTGAATTAATGGGTGGGAAACACAATATATTAAGATTCAAGACAGGATGCTTAATGGGCTCTCTCACGCATTCGCACAATTTCTCCCCCACATAGTTTTAAAATATCATGGTCTCGTGGGAATGTGATATTGAATATATATTTTTTTAATTGAAGAGCGAGAAAGATGAAGCAGAGAGGACCTGACCCAACCCGTGAAAAGTCTTCTCGACGGGACAAAAAGGAGTCCTGGACACTCACTGTTGGCAAGGGTGGTTGGGACTTTCGTTTGCAAAATAAAGACTGTGAAATCTCCTCGGATTATTGGAACCCAGTGATAGTCGGGGAGCTCCCATCTGCCCTGCCTGGGAACTGAGGGTAGAGGGGCCAGATAAGCTATCCTGTAAAATCCCCATCCAGCTAATTCAGCCTAGACACTCTTTTACATCGACTTCCTCAAGTGCCACTTGACACTCAGTTCTTCTAAAATCAGAAATGCCAACTCCATTAGGATTTGCACAACCACACAAATTAAAACCTCGCACTAAGTGGTGTGAGTGGCTTTGAACACCAGGGGCATCAAGTCAAACTCTGCTCCCTTGCCCTTCCCTTTCCTTCCTGTGTCAGCCCTGGGCCTCAAGCTGCACCCTTTCCACTTAGAAATGTTTGGAAAAGGTGCGGCTGAAAGGACAGCCTCGCAGTGGGCTTATTTAGTCATTCCCCACAGGAAATGATGGAAATTCCTAGCATTCCCACCGGGTAAACTCTGCTGGTGTCAGCCTTCTCAAGGGCAGTGGTGAGGGGGGTGCCTGGAGCCCTCCTAGTTGCCAGAGGTAGATGGCTTCAAATCTATACCTTCTGCAAACCCAGTGAGGATGCTGAGCTTCTAGAAAGAGTCCCAGAAGGGAGACAGGCAGCCTGCTCTCCCTTCCCCACAAGCAACAAACGAGAAGTGAGGCATCCACACATTTATTTTGGGCAGCTTCCCAAAGAGGGCTCAACATCCTTTTAGGAAAACTCTTTCAATCCTTTGGCATTGAAAGCAGAAACTCACCATGTACCCCAGAAGGAACCTTCCTTCTGGTTACCTGGCTAGGCATATATGTGCTATGATTGTTCAGAAGCCTAAGTGGTCCTCTGTGCATTGAGACATTCTGTTTCTTTAAACCTCTTGGCAAGAAACAGCTCAATGATTTAACCACAACCATTGATTCAAAGTTGGCGAATGTTTACCTCTTGGGAAGGAGGATAGCCCTGGAAGGAGGTGACAGTGAAGGTAGTGGGCAGAGCTATTCGAGGGCAGTACATATTTTTCAGGCTGCTTCAACATGCCCAGGGCTGTCACATTGTTAAAAATATAACACAACCGGTGGTGCCTGTGGCTCAAAGGGCTAGGGCGCCAGCCCCATATGCCAGAGGTGGTGGGTTCAAACCCAGCCCCGGCCAGAAATTACAAAAAAAAAAAAAAAAAAATATATATATATATATATATATATATAAAACACAACCAATCCACAACTATTTTTCAAGGAAGAAAAGGACAAAAGTTAATGCCTGGCTCCTTTGAAGCTATTGCTGTAAAGAGGCCCATGAAATTGTGGATGAACAAACACTATGTAAGGACACGTTTCTAAGATGCTCTCACTACTGACCTGAAAGGAAAAGGCATCCAATACCCCTTTATGGGCTGTCATCCTAAAGTTTTCAGTAGTTTCCTTAGAACTCTTGCACTTACTTTTAAAGACTTTATTTATTTATTTATGTATTTTTTTTTGCAGTTATTGGCTGGGGCTGGGTTTGAACCCACCACCTTAGGCATATGGGGCCAGCACCCTTCTCCTTTGAGCCACAGGCACCACCCTCTTCCACTTAGTTTTTATGCCAACCTTGAGTTCTATTCCATAGAGCATTCCTCCTTTCACTTTTTTTTGTTGTTGTTGTTACTGTTTCACAGTAGTGAGTTTTCAGATCCTTTTCTCCCTGAACCCCAGGGAAATAATTTTGTCAAAGCTTTGTTTGTCAAACACAAACAACAAATGTTCCCAGCTGCCCGCAGTTGCTCATGTAAACCCTCAAATCCACCTGTGATTTTCACAGGCTGAACCCTGTATCTCTTGCTCCTTCATCATTCCAGCTTCAGACATTTATCGTTCCATCTGATCATATTCCAAAAATAACACGAGAGAACCCACTGCGGCCAGTCTAGTGCCCACAGCCCAGCATGGGGGTACAGCAGGCTCGGGAGGGAGAGCCTGGGACGTCCAGGGTGGTGCTCACTCACTTTCTTTCCTTTTCCAAATATTCCAATGAAGGTTTCTTATAAAAATAAAAAAATAATAAAAAACAAAGCATTCTAGAGCCACAACTGATATTTTTAAAGAAAACAGTAACTGGGAAATTAGTCGAAAAATATCATTGTAATACATAACCTATATTCTATGTATAGAAAATAAAAATTAGGCCAGGTGCAGTAGCTCACACGTGTAATCCTAGCACTCTGGGAGGCTAAGGCAGGTGGATTGCCTGAGCTCACAGGTTCAAGACCAGCCTCAGCCAGAGAGAGATCCTGTCTCTAAAAACAGCCAGGCATTGTGGCAGGTGCCTGTAGTCCCAGCTACTCCAGTGGCTGAGGCAAGAGAATCTCTTAAGTCCAAGAGTTTGAGGTTGCTGTGAGCTGTGACACCACGGCACTCTACCGAGGGCAACAAAGTGAGCCTCTGTCTCAAAAAAAAAAAAAAAAGAAAAGAAAAATTAATATGCTGGTATAACTCATGTTCCAGAAAATGAAGTCTGCCAAATTGTAGCTATAGTTACATCCCAATTAGCTCTGCATACTGAGGCCAAGAAAAGCTGACTCTTACAGCCTGATTAAGCTTGAAAATGCCCACTTAATTAACCCTTCCAAGTCTTTCCTCATTGAAGCTTTTGTCAGAGGGGCACAACCATCAGACGTAACTCTATCTTTTCTTTAGACACCTGCCCAGAACTCTGGGAAAGGGGCTACCAAACTGGACATATGGAAAGGTGGAAGGAGACTAGGATGAGACCTGGCTGAGACTAGGATGCAATAATGAACCCTGAACAAACAAAGGATGACTGTACCAAACACAAGATCACACATTTTGCTCTGTGTTGAAAAGCCACACTGAGTGTGGAAAAGCACAATAATGTTCTGTAAACAGCCTTGACTTCATGTAGCAAATGCTTCTGTATAACTTGACATAAATAACTCTGGCAGCAAGCCCGCCCAATAAAAATCTGCTAAAACAACGGTCTCTGCGCCTTGGGAATAATTAACCCTTAGCTCACCTGTAGTCTAAATTCAGGTTGTGTTTATTATACTTGCATAAAGACACAGCTAAAATTAGATAATAGCGAAACACCCTTATCCAGCCTACCAAAAATAAAAGCCTACAATGTTACTATCTTCAAAAGTAAATCACACTTTTATAGCTCTCCAGGAAGAAGGTTTCACACTTTGATATACTGCGGTGGCTGTACCAGAATGTCCAGAGAGTACCACCAGCCCGGAATCTCAGCAGAGTGCTAATATAGCCTTGTGTTTTATGGTGCTGGACCTTCAAAGCACTTGTCCATCTGGTATCTCTCTCAGCTTCACCAAAGCCTTGGGAGGTACACTTACTTCCCTTGGGAGGTGTCACTCTGTTTATGGGCTGGGGCAGTATCTGAGGCCCACAGAGTTTGAGTAACTGGTTTCCAGACATAAGAGTAATTAGGGGTAGGGCCTAGCAGTTTGCCCTGTCTCTGCACAACCTCACTACCAACCTTGTATATGAAAAGAAATTGGTCTTCTTTTAATGGTTAAAGTTTAACCATACTGGAAGCAACAGGTTCTTGGGTTCTGCTGGATTCAATGACCAAATTTGGCCACTTCTTAGCAAAACCAAACAACCAATTGCCTTGTAAAGAACCAAGTCTGAGTCAGGTACAGTGGCTCATGTCTGTAATTCTAACATTTTGGGAGGCCAAGGCAGGTGGACCACCTGGGCTTAGGAGTCCAAGACCAGCCTGAGTAAGAGCCAGACCCTGCCTCTACCAAAAACAGAAAAACTAGCCAGGCATTGTGGCAGGGGCCTGTAGTTCTAGCTACTTGGGAGACTGAGGCAAGAGGATTGCTGGAACCCAGGAGTTTGAGGTTGCTGTGAGCTATGATGATGCCAGGGCACTCTACCCAGGGTGACAGAGTGAGATTATGTCTTACAAAAAAGAAAGAATGAATGAAAAAGAAAAGAAACAAGTCCAGGGTCATAGACCCCATACAAGTGGCAAGGCCACCCCAGCGGGGACAGATAGGTCGTCTAGCCCACTTTAGGGTTCCAGAGCTTCCCCCTCTAAGACAGAAGTTACATAGTCATTTCAATTTCACTGCTCAGTCTTTCCAAAACTACACTAGCCTGAGAGTTAGGAGATCCAGAATCTTCCAGCCCCAGCTCTAGCTAACTTGCTTCTTGAGCAAGGACTTAATTTATCTGGGCCTCACCTCCCTTATCTGCAAAATAAAGAGTGATCTAAATCATCCCAAAGGCTCTTCCACCCACAAAATCCTACTCTAAACCTATACTAGATGTCCATCACCTACCTAGAAGCTGAATCCAAGAAGTCTCAACATTAGGAACGCCTCTTCACAGACTACTATAAGGCTTTCCATTTCAATTTCATCCCTCTCCCCCATTTGTACCAGTTGGTATCATTCCCTTCACAACTCTCTGTTGATGTTCTCCCATATTTGTAAGTTGTTATCTCCTCTGAGTCATCCAGCTGCAATCCCTAGGCATCATTTAACCACTATAAATTAAAATCTTGCCAGCAACATACCACTTTTCATCTTTTTCACCAAATCCCCACCCATCTAGCTAATGACATGGTCATCACATTTATAAAAAACATTTTCTCCCAATGTTGCCCTTTTTAAATAATTTTTTTTTCTTGGCTTTACTCTGATGTTTCTACCGATCTCCAAAACACGCGGGCATCTCCACATGTATTTTGCCCTGTTTCGACAAGTGTGATTTTCTTCTATATTTCTGCCTTTCCCCGTTTTTTGGTTTGTTTTGTTTTCCTTTATAATTCTTGGTTTCACCCTTACTCCTCCTGCTGCCATGGGTGAATCTCCCAGGGGAAGGCAGAACAACACAGGGTACCAATCCAGAAACACGGAATAGCACAGAGAAGGAGATGGGATATGGGGAGTGGTGGGGGGGAGGAAGGACTCCTCCGGCTGCTCCTCCAGGGTCGCAACGGAGGAGCTGTGGGCTCGGTGCCACTGCGTCCCCATGTTAAAGCCCTGTACTCTCCCAGAAAGAAATGCAGAAGTGTGTATCCAGAAGGAAAAATGCTAATGCAGTGCAGGGCCAGAGCAGCTGAGGGCTGTTAACTTTCATCAAAGTCCAGCCAGGAATTTTTTTTGAGCAACAGGAAGTAGTTTCATTCTTTTGCATATTTTTTCTCTCTCTCTTTCCATGCCCCCCCACACAAACACACACACACACACACTTTTCTTCTCCATCCTTCTCCATTTCTTCTGGCCAAGACATAAAAACAGGCTGTTTGGGAAAGTCCCAGGTCCCCTGGACTGTCTTTGAAACTTTGCAGTTTCACTAACATTTCAAAGACAAATGGCAGAGCCTAAGGAGCAGAGTGGAGCGCCCAGGGCAGTAGCCCAGGAGCTGGCCCAGCAGTGTATTGGTTCCTTAGGGCTGCCATAACAGATGACCACAAACATGGAGGTGTAAACCTGGGATGTCCAACCTTTTTATTCTTAGCTGCATGTTGAGCTGCATATTAACAACACAAACACAAAGCTGATTATCAGCGGGGGGTGGGGGGGTGGGGGGAAGGTCCGTGCAATCTTTTCTTGATACCTGACACCACAGAGAAGCAAAAAGTCCTCCACAAAATCAGCATGTGACTTGCGGGCCATAAGTTGGACACCTTTGGCATAAACAGTATAAATTCCTTCTCTTAACAGAAGTCAGACCTCACCTTCAGTTAGCTGAAATAAGACTGGGAAAGACTATTCTCCCTCCAGAGCCTATGAAAAAAGAAGCCATCTCCTTGCCCTTTTGAGCTCCTAGTGACTACCCATCTTCCGTGACATGAGCACACGGCACTAATCCCGGCTCCTGGCATCGCATCACCACCTCTCTGCCGTCAGCTCTTTCTTCCTCTGCCTCCCTCTAGTAAGGACACTTGCGATGGTGCTTGGGGGCCATTTGGGTAACTGAGGAGTCCCTCCCTGTCTCAAGCTTTTTAACTTAATCACAACCACAACGTCCTTTTCACTCTCTAAGGTAAAATTCAGGTTCCAGAATCAGAGTGTTGACGTCTTTTGAAGCCATTATCAGCCTCCCCCACTGCCTCTCTGTCTAGGCAGATCCCTCTCACTCACCCACTATGTTAGGAGTAGGGGGCCTGAGCAACGGTGAGACACGAGAAAAAGGATCTTTACAAGGCAAAATAGAGAAACTCCATGTATTTTGTTCCTGCTGTGTCACAGATTTACCCTTTCCCCTGTATACTGTCTAGTAAGCTGCCTGCTTTGCATCCAGCAGGCCCATAAACACCCCGTCATTCCCCAGGCTCGGGCGCACCTCCCGTTCCACAGCCCCGCAGGGTTGTGACAAATCATCCACCTCGTACGCAGAAACTCCATTTCCAGCCGAAATCAGACCTCAGAGCCACAAATGTCACATGTGTTAAGGGTCCACCTATGGGCCTGCGACGGTCTCTGAGGGCTTGTCATTGCTTCTCAAATCGCACACGGACAAGGAACAGAGCTTTGCTAGAACTCACCAAACCGCTTGTAACCGAAGGACTGCACCTCCTCCTCCTCTGCGAAGTCGTCTGTGGAAGAAAAAGACACAATGTTAGCCCTGGTGAAGGGCACCGGGGGTCTCGCAGAGCTCAACTGTGCCAGCTATAACCTGCTCTGTTCCCACTTCTGCCCATGACACTTGTCACAGTGGCATTCCTTATGTTCCTGGAGCACAGCCGGCTTTCTGGGAAACAACACAGGGTCCCACAATGGCTCTTCCACTGCTTGGAATGTAGAAACTTTTTCTGTCTTGGTTCATGAATAAATCCACAGAGCTTAGAATGGTGCCTGTCAGCGCAGGGGATCAATGAATGTCCAACAAATGACAGAATAGCCAGTGGTTCGGGGGTAAGTCATCTTCACGTGACTCACCCTCCAGTCCCTCTCAGATGTCTGGGCTCTTGGGTCATCTCTTTCACCAACTGTCACATCTCAGGAGCCCAGCCTAACTCCTATAATGATGACCAACCCTTCCCCATCCTTCTTGGGCTAGAAAACTGCATCCAACCCATGGTTTCCCAGTAAATGCATTTCAAAAGGTGGTCCTTGCTGTGGGAATTCCTAAATGAAGAACCACCCCCAGAAACAAGAGAGATGTTATGGCAGCCAAGGTTTCTACTAAAGGACCTAAAATCTCCCTCCTAATGTGGGTGTGACATGATTCTTTACCATATGGATAAAGAACTTCTCATTTATTGGGTCTGCTGGGTTAGCACTGTGCAGACACAATTTCATGTTAACTAGGCAATAAAGGACACTTTGATGATAAGTAAGAGGAGTCAAGGCCAAGTCTTTCCCCAGAGCCCTGCCCATTATTCTTGAGCTGGCCATCAGGACTCTCCCAGGGCTCAGCCTCCTCCCTGTGCGCAACTCAGCTCAAAATTATCTACTCATCACTAACCATGAAACCAGAGACTGCCAGGCTATGGGCTTCAGAGATGAGTAAGTTATGGTTCCTCACCTCATATAGGGTAAAACAAAGCCTCTATGATAGTCTTTTTCAACCCCTGCATGGTACATGACCTGGTTAAATTTGAACCTTGAAATGTTACAGAGAACCCAAAATGTATGAACCATCCAATGTGGTGAAATTGTAGAATGTTGGTTGGTGACAATGCGTTTATAAAAACACATGTGAGGCAGGGCGTGGTGGGTCACACCTGTAATCCTAGAACACTGGGAGGCTGAGGCTGGTGGATCTCCTGAGCTCAGGAGTCCAAGACCAGCCTGAGCAAGAGTGAGATCCTGTCTCTACTAAAAATAGAAAAATACTAGCCCGTGTAGTCCCAGCTACTCAGCAGGCTGAGGCAAGAGGATGACTTGAGCCCCAGAGTTTAAGGCTGCTGTGAGCTATGATGCCACAGCACTCTACCCAGGGCAACAAAGAGAGACTCTGTTTCACAAAAAGAATGAAAGAAACCCACACGAGAGAGCAATTATTTCTAACAGAGAATAGAGAGGTATGAGATCTTTGTATTTTCCCATTGTCTCCTTACTCTAAGGACAAGGAAAAGAATCTAGAAGGCCAGATATTTATAATCAAAGTAGACTTCTTAGGTCAGAGATTCAATCTTTAGTTCTTTCTACACGGACGAAGCTGCTTCTGCTAGTGCCATTCTCACTAACCAAGTGATCGTAAGCTCAGCAAACACAGACTAAGCCCTTACTCCTGCCTGCTTTCCTCACGAATCTGTCACCTCAATGGCCTGCTCTAGACTCAGTTACTAAAAAGCCCTTATCTGCTGCAGCGTCTTGGAAATCCACTCATTTGTTTGTTCATTCATTCAATAAATACACACTTGCAGCCTGGCAGAGCTGATGAGACATGAATTTCATTACCAAAGCCACCCAGATGTTGGCCGTCCCCTCCACCACTATGCCCCCCCAGCGGCAGAGCCCACTCACACTCAGAAACTGTGGGCTGAAGATGCCACAGTGGAGAGAAGAGAGTGGGTTTGTGCTGTGCCCCCAAACAGCAAGCAGCTTATAATTTTCCACTAGACCTTTCTGTTCCTCCCCAAAGCTCAATTCGCAGGGTTACCATTATCCTGTTTGTTTGTTTGTTTTCTTTTTCCTCTCTGATGTTTTTCCCATGGCAGCATTTAGTTTGACTGACTCCTCTCTCCTTCCTGAAATTTCCCTGGGAACTTCAAAGTTCGCCTATTTTTGTTATGAAAGTAATTTAGCTCTCCCCCTGCTTCTACCGCCAAATTGGCATACTCAAAGCAACCAGGGGCTCAAGGAAACAAAGACCTTAAAGTCACCCATAAAAAGGCTGGGAAGGATCCCCTGCTTCTTGTCTTAACACTCACCCCCAAAGGACTAGGGATTCTTATAACAGCTATTAAGAATGTGCACAGTGCAAGGGTACATGTCAAAACTATTAAGAGTATAAATGTCTTAACACAACAAATAAGTAAGTGACGTGAAGGTTATGTTAACCAGTTTGATGTCAGCATTCCAAATTATAGGTCAAATCAGCACACTGTACCCTATAAATGCATTAATGTAGACAGTTATGATTTAATTAAAAGATAAATAAAATCGGGCAGTGCCTGTGGCTCAGTGGGTGAGGCGCCAGCCCTGTATACTGAGGGTGGTGGGTTCAAGCCCAGCCCCAGCCAAACTGCAACAACAACAACAACAACAACAAAAATAGCCAGGCGTTCTGGTGGGCACCTATAATTCCACCTACTCAGGAGGCTGAGGCAAGAGAATTGCTTAAGTTGGAGGTAGCTGTGAACTGTGATGCCATAGCACTCTACCGAGGGCGATAAAGTGAGACTCTGTCTCTAAAAAAAATAATAAATAAATAAATAAAATAAAAAGAAAATTTATCTGTCTTAGCCAACTCTAAAATTAGATATAAAACATATAAAAGAAAAGGGGGACAAGTAAGGTTCCCCAGATAACTTCTAACTGGAATTAATCAGGGAAGGTCTCATAGAGAAGACTGATCTTAGAGAAGACTGATCTTAAATCAATCTTTCTCCATGGCTTTTTCTTTGTGAGGGGATAGGAAGGCAGATTAGAAAATGATGCATATTCTATTCCTTTCCTGGAAATTCATAATGGTTTACAAACTATTACACACTCTAAGAAGTGCTAAGAAAAGAAAAAAATCTTGCTTTACTGTTTTCAGAAATTGACTTTAGAATACTCTTTTTCTTATCCTTTGTTTTTTGTTTCTCCTACAAAAAAGTTGATTTTAGAATACTCTTTTGTTTTTTTGTTTCCCCTGTTTTTTCTTTGTTTAAATTTCAGATTACTGTAGCCGGGCGTTGTGGCGGGCGCCTGTAGTCCCAGCTACTCGGGAGGCTGAGGCAAGAGAATCGCTTAAGCCCAGGAGTTGGAGGTTGCTGTGAGCTGTGTGAGGCCACGGCACTCCACCGAGGGCCATAAAGTGAGACTCTGTCTCTACAAAAAAAAAAAATTTTCAGATTACTGTATGATTAGGTTACATTGTTTGTATTTGTTAGGAGGAAGAGTTCGAGTTTTATTTGAGGCCTTCACCCAGGAGGTCTTTTCCTGTCATGAATAGGCGAGCAGAGTTAGGGCAGGTAAAGCTTGGTGCACACACAATTCCTTGACTTAGGTGTCCTCCAGGCCCACTCACAAATTATACCAGCTGCTCAGTTAATGAACAGCCAGTTCAGGCTAGTGGTGGTACAGCTGGGCATTTGAGGACTTGAGGAAGAGGGTGAAAGCTGATAGGACTGTGTGGTGGGGAGGACCGGATCCAGTTGCCACAGCCATAGGAGGAAGAGTGAGGAATCAGTGCTCCCAGGGACTGAACATCTCCGGCCCACTTGGGCTGACAAACAGGTTTTCATTAAGACAAACAGCCTGGGGCGGCACCTGTGGCTCAAAGGGGTAGGGCACCAACCCCACATGCCACAGGTGGTGGGTTCAAACCTGGCCCGGTCAAATCAAAACCACAATTAAAAAAAAAAAAAAAAAAAGACAAACAGCCTGGCGGTATATGCAATGTTATATTCCGTTCTCAAGACTTTTTCCTCACACTGTGTAGAGCCAAGTTCAATGTGTCCTAGATTATCTTTACAGTGTTAGGGCCTGAAAAAGTGAAGCACTCAAATAAAGAGAGTCTCCCAAGACCAATCTCCTGACAACATGCCACTTTCCCAAATCTGTCTCCGCCAGTCGAAACCACTTAACTTCTACACTCCTACATAAGCAAGGACTTGGTGAAGATCAAGATCTCAAAAAAAAAAAAAAAAAAAAGATTTGAGATCTCTAAGTCGCCCATAACTTGATCTCTGCTCTGATATCAGTGTGTCTGCAGGGAAGAAGCACCCTTAACATATTAAAAAACAAAAAGCATTTAAGATTTGTATCTATAAGCAAATACTTTCTTTTTTTTTTTATTGTTTCAGGTTAATTGAGAGGATAAAGAATTAGGTTAGAATGTTTGCACTTATTCACTTATTAGGTAAAGTCCCTCTTAGCATTGTGTGCCGCCCCCAAGAGGTGTGTCACACACCTTTACATGGTGCCCAGTAAGTGGAAGCGTACCCTTCCTCCTCTTCCCCTCTCCCTGCTCCCTCATTCCTCCACCCTCGACCTTGAATTGATTAGAGTTTTTGTCTTATGTAGGCGTGAATTAGACTGGCTACTGGCTTCATATTAGAATTGAGTACATTGGATTCGTGCTTCAGCAAATACTTTCTTAACTTTCACAGCTGGACTTTAGCATTTCCTTTTTACTTTTTCTTTTTTCTTTTCTTTCTTTCTTTTTCTTTTTTTTTTTTTTTGAGACAGTCTCACTCTGCTGTCCCAAGCTAGAGTGCCATGGCTCACAGCAACCTCGGGTTCCTGGGTCAAGTGATCTTCCTGCCTCAGCCTGAGTAGCTGGGAATACAGGCACCTGCCACCACACCTAGCTAGTTTTTCTATTTTTTAGTGGAGACAGGAACTTACTTTTGCTCCGGCTGGTCTAGAATTCCTGAGCTCAAGCAATCCTCCTGCCTCAGCATCCCAGAGTGCTAGGATTATAGTTGTGAGCCACCACACCCCCAGCCTAGCATTTTCGTTTTAATACCTATGGGCTATGCTGCATTTTCGTCATCCATTTATTTAGTTTTACTTTCCTTACTTAGTGGCATAGAGCCATGTTGGCCAGAAATTTCATGATAGAGAACATTGAACAGAATTGGGCTGCTGGCCTATTCTCTCTGCCTTGGTATCCCAGAGTACCATAAGTTCAAGGGAAGTTTAGTTTAGTTGGCTTTAAGAGTTGAGAGTCATACATACTGAAGTGTTCTAATCTATGAACCAAGTTGTGCAATAGCCCTGCTCTTAGAAGCTACCCCTCATTTTTGTACACTCCCTTTGTATGGATGTGACTGACCGCAATGAACTCTGGTCTGGTTCTGATCCCACCAGACAGAAAGCCATTTGAAAAATAAGAAACTTGTCGCAATACACCTTCAGCTACTAACACACATACAACAGCCCATGATAGGCACTCACTGATTGTTAAAACTTAGGCAAATTAGAGTGAGACATGTCTCCTTCTCTCCCACATGTCTCCCCCAGCTCAGGAATTCCCAAAGAATAGAGAGTAATCTCTTCTGAGTACCCACCATGTTTGTGAATGATAAGAGAACTGACACTAGTCATTACCCACTAAATGCCAGGTACTTCACATTTTGTTATGTTTCTCTTTTACAGATGAGAAAACTGAGGCTCAGAGAAGCTACATTAATTTGGCCCAAGGCCTTGAGGATTGTGAGTAGTGAGACCAAGAGCAAGACCCAGGTCTCTGGGACTCTGGAGTTCTATACCACGATGGTAACTGACCTGCACGTCCGAGAAACTGCGCCCTGTACTAGCAGTAGGAAAAGCCAAGAAGCAAAGATTGGACAAGTGCAGTGGCTCATGCCTATAATCCTTGCATTCTAGGAGGCTGAGGCAAGCAGAATTTGAGCTCAGGAGTTTGAGACTAGCATGAGCAGGAGCGAGACAAATTAGCTGGATGATGGGGCTGGTGCCTGTTGTCCCAGCTATTCAGGAGCCTGAGGGAGGAGGATTGCTTGAGCCCAGAAGTTTGAGGTTGTAGCCAGGGCTATGGAGTAAGACTCTATCTTTAAAAAAGGAAGCAATGACTAATACTGAAGAATCCTAAAAAAAATTAGGAATTTACGACATAATTAACTCTGAAAAAGGAATAAAAGTGAGGCTAAAATAGAAGGACTGGTTGAATATATGTTCAACAAGTAGTTACCTATAATCAAAAAGGTACACATATAATAAATGTCAAGAAGGATATAGAGATATTAGAACCTTGCACGCTGTTGGTGGGAATGCAAAATGGTGTAGTTGCTGTGGAAAACATCAAAAAGTTAAACACAGAGTTCCCATATAATCCAGCAATTCTACACATAGGTATGTGCCCAAGAGAAATGAAAATATCTGTTCACACAAAAACTTGTACATGGGCTGGGCACAGTGGCTCATGTTTGTAATACTAGCACTCTGGGAGGCCAAGGCGGGTGGATTGCTTGAGCTCATGAGCTCATGAGACCAGCCTGAGCAAAAGTGAGACCCTGTCTCTACTAAAAACAAAGGAAAAGGAGGAAAACTGAGGAAAAGGATCATTTGAGCCCAAGTTGGAGGTTGCTGTGAGCTATGACACCCCAGCACTGTACCCAGGGTACAGTGTACCCAGACAGTTTGAGACTCTGTCTGAAAAAACAACAACAAAAACTTATACATCAATGTTTGTAGCAGTATTATTTATAATAGCAGAAAAGGAGAGACAGCTAAATTTTCAACTAATAAACAGATTGTGGTATGTCCATACAATGGAATATTATTTGGCAATGAAAAAAAAAATGAAGCACTGATTCATACCACAATATGGATAAACCTTGAAAACATTGTTAAGTGAAGCAGCCAGTCACAGAAGACCGTGTATTGTATGATTCCATTTATATGAAGTGTTTACACCATGCAAATCTATAGAACAGAAAGCAAATTAATATTTGTCTAGGGCTAGAGATTTCGAGGGGAAAGGAGGAAGAACTATTAATGGGTAGGGGGCTTGGGGGGGCATGATGAAACTTATCTGAAATTAATTATAATGATAGTCGAAAAGTCCGTGGCTATACCAAAAAAAAATCATTGAATTGTACACTTTAAATGGATGGCTTTTATAATATGTGGGGGAAAAAAGAAGCAGCTGGACCCCACTCCTCTAGGCTCCCCATAGAGCAAGGTAAACTGATCCTTAACCATAGCAGGAAATTAAAAGTTTATTATTCAGAGATGTTAAAATAAAAGGTCTCCTGTCTAGTGGACACCAGGACCAGAAGATAAGGAGTCCTTACTGAAATGAGGGGAAAGGGGAAAAAGTTCATCTACTGAAATGTTCATACTCTGGGTTAACTTCTCAGTCAACCAGACTGTCCCTTCTAGGCTAAATATTAAAAGACTCTTCCTGGGGAATTTGACCAGCTCAGAAAAAAATTAATGGATCTCAAGAATATTCTAGAGGGCGGAGCAAGATGGCAGCCGAGTAACAGCTTCCTTGCATCTGGGCACCGTGAGTCTGGGGAGATAGGACTCCAGGCATCTCTGGCTGGTGGGAACTGCCTATCATCACTCCTATGAGGATACAGGGAGTCAGCGAGAGACTTCTGGACCCCAAGAGGAGGACTAAAACAGTGGAAAACCGGCAAGTGGTCGCGTGTGTTCAATCCGTCTAAACCCGCCCACAACTGTAAGTTCAGTAGCAGCGAGACTGCAAACCAGAAAGGCCTTACCTGTGAACTGTTTTGATGTCCTTGGACTTGGCACTGAGTTGAACTGCCTTGGGGAAGGCCTGAGCGGGAGTGCGGAGAACTTTGGCCGTTGTCTAGGGCCCCAGTCTGAGCCGCTGAGCCAGACGGAGCTAATAGTGTTTGGCGGTGGGTCACACGGATCCATTGTCAGTGATCTGCCCTGGCAAGCTCCGCCCTCAGGGTCGCAGAGCGAGAAATGGGTGGGAGCTGGTAACCCAGCAACCAAGTAGCCTAAGGGTGGGGGTTGAGCCGCCTTGCAGCCCTAACCCTCAGGGGCAGAGTGAGACCAGTTTTGGCACACTGAGTAAGTGGATAGCCACTTCAGCAGCGATTCCAGCGAGAAAGCTGGGAAAGCTTCTGCTCAGCAAGTTTACAAGTTCAAAGTGCCTTTTAAGTAGGCTGAAGAGAGATTTAGGGTGTCTACCTGCTGGGGTTTGAGAAATCAGCAGCCTCCAGTCGTATCAGAACTGTGACTAACATCTCATACCCCAGAAGACCACGTGTTGCCCAGACAATATTCAATAACATATACAAACTGCTTTGTTTTTGGTTGTGTATTTTTTTCTTCTTTTTGTTTTTTTTTGGTTTGGTTGTTTTTTTTTGTTTGTTTATTTTGACGTTGCTGATGTTCTTTTGTTTTTTTAATTTCAATCTTTTCCACACAGATCCCTTTTTCTTTCTCAATTTTCCTAGTTTAATTATAATTTCCCATTGCTGCCTTTTTTAATAACTTCAACTTCATTTTTGCTAGTGTTTCTACCAATATAATTTGGTTTTTCACCCAATTTTATCCCCGTAAAGTTTTCTGTTTGCTTGTTTTGGTTTGATTTATAGCATTTTTGTCTTTCCTCTCTACTTGGTGGAGGTGGGGTACTGTGTCTGATCAGGTTAGCAAAGAGCTGCTGACCTCAAGGGAACCACGCAACTGGGCACCCCCAGAAGGTGGGGTTTTTTTAAGGTTGTGTCAAAGTACCCTACTGTACACCTATATTGCCCTGTCTCCCTCTTTCTGTGCCTCTCTTCTTTTTGTCAATATTCCTTATACCCACCCCCTCTCCTTTCTCTATCTTTCTTTTTTTCTTATCACTCGGTCCTCCTTTCTTTCATCCCCTTTTTTTGCTCTTCAACCTTCTCACCCTTCTGGTCCTGTAACCCTTAGTCCACAGGCACAAGAACTTAAAGAGCAAGAGGAAGTGAAAGGAAAATTAGAGCAAGGAAACAGATAAAAGAAATCACTCATGAGGAAGAATCAGCAGAAAACCCCAGGCAACATGAAGAACCAGTCTAGAACAACCCCACCAAGGGACCATGAGGTAGCTACTGCAGAGCAGATGATTCCACCAGTATAGAAATGTTAGGAATGACAGAAAGGGAATTTAGAATACACATGTTGAAAACAATGAAAGAAATGATGGAAACAATGAAGGAAATTGCTAATAAAGTGGAAAATAACCAAAAGGAAATCCAAAAACAGAATCAAATAAGAGATGAATGATATGAAGAATATAAAAAGGATATAGCAGACCTGAAGGAACTGAAACACTCAATTAGGGAACTTAAAGATACAATGGAAAGTATCAGCAACAGGTTAGACCATGCAGAAGAAAGAATTTCAGAGGTAGAAGACAAAGTTCTTGAGATAACTCAGACAGTAAAAGAGGCAGAAAAGAAGAGAGAGAAAGCAGAACGTTCACTGTCAGAATTATGGGACTTTATGAAGCGTTCCAACATACGAGTTATAGGAATTCCAGAAGCGGAAGAAGAATGCCCCAGAGGAATGGAAGCCATACTAGAGAATATTATAAAAGAAAATTTCCCAAACATCACCAAAGAGTCTGACACACTGCTTTCAGAGGGCTATCGGACCCCAGGTCGCCTCAACTCTAACCGAGCTTCTCCAAGACACATTGTGATGAACCTGTCCAAAGTCAAGACAAAAGAAAAGATTCTGCAACCTGCCAGGAGTAAGCGCCAGTTGACCTACAGGGGCAAATCCATCAGAGTTACCGCAGACTTCTCTAATGAAACTTTCCAAGCAAGAAGACAATGGTCATCTACCTTTAACCTACTTAAACAGAACAATTTTCAGCCCAGAATTCTGTACCCTGCTAAGCTAAGCTTCAGAATTGACGGAGAAATCAAATCATTTACGGATATACAAACATTGAGGAAATTCGCCACAACAAGACCAGCTCTACAGGAAATACTTCAACCTGTTCTGCACACTGACCACCACAATGGATCAGCAGCAAAGTAAGAACTCAGAAATCAAAGGACAAAACCTAACCTCCACACTGATGCAAAAGATAAAACTAAGCAATGGACTCTCACCAAATAAGACGAATAGAATACTACCACACTTATCAATTATCTCAATAAATGTTAATGGCTTGAATTCCCCACTGAAGAGACATAGATTGGCTGACTGGATTAAAAAACACAAGCCATCCATTTGCTGTCTGCAAGAAACACACCTGGCTTCAAAAGACAAATTAAAGCTCCGAGTCAAGGGTTGGAAGACAATTTTTCAGGCAAACGGAATTCAGAAGAAAAGAGGAGTTACAATCTTATTTTCAGATACATGTGGATTTAAAGCAACTAAAGTCAAAAAAGACAAAGATGGTCACTTTATATTGGTCAAGGGAAAACTACAACAAGAAGACATTTCCATTCTAAATATTTATACACCCAATTTAAATGCTCCCAGATTCTTGAAGCAGACCTTACTCAGTCTGAGCAATATGATATCTGATAATACCATCATAACAGGGGACTTTAACACACCTCTTACAGAGCTGGACAGGTCCTCTAAACAGAAATTAAACAAAGATGTAAGAGATTTAAATGAGACCCTAGAACAACTATGCTTGATAGACGCATATAGAACACTCCACCCCAAAGATAAAGAATATACATTCTTCTCATCACCCCATGGAACATTCTCCAAAATTGATCATATCCTGGGACACAAAACAAATATCAACAGAATCAAAAGAATTGAAATTTTACCTTGTATCTTTTCAGACCATAAGGCACTAAAGGTGGAACTCAACTCTAACAAAAATGCTCAAGCCCACCCAAAGGCATGGAAATTAAACAATCTTCTGTTGAATAACAGATGGGTGAAGGAAGAAATAAAACAGGAAATCATTAACTTCCTTGAGCATAACAACAATGAAGACACAAGCTACCAAAACCTGTGGGATACTGCAAAAGCAGTTTTGAGAGGAAAATTCATCGCTTTAGATGCCTACATTCGAAAAACAGAAAGAGAGCACATCAACAATCTCACAAGAGATCTTATGGAATTGGAAAAAGAAGAACAATCTAAGCCTAAACTCAGTAGAAGAAAAGAAATATCCAAAATCAAATCAGAGATCAATGAAATTGAAAACAAAAGAATCATTCAGAAAATTAATGAAACAAGGAGTTGGTTTTTTGAAAAAATAAATAAAATAGATAAACCATTAGCCAGATTAACTAGAAATAGAAAAGTAAAATCTCTAGTAACCTCAATCAGAAACGATAAAGGGGAAATAACAACTGATCCCACAGAGATACAAGAGATCATCTCTGAATACTACCAGAAACTCTATGCCCAGAAATTTGACAATGTGAAGGAAATGGATCAATATTTGGAATCACACCCTCTCCCTAGACTTAGCCAGGAAGAAATAGACCTCCTGAACAGACCAATTTCAAGCACTGAGATCAAAGAAACAATAAAAAAGCTTCCAACTAAAAAATGCCCTGGTCCAGATGGCTTCACTCCAGAATTCTATCAAACCTTCAAGGAAGAGCTTATTCCTGTACTGCAGAAATTATTCCAAAAAACTGAGGAAGAAGGAATCTTCCCCAACACATTCTATGAAGCAAACATCACCCTGATACCAAAACCAGGAAAAGACCCAAACAAAAAGGAGAATTTCAGACCAATCTCACTCATGAATATAGACGCAAAAATTCTCAACAAAATCCTAGCCAATAGATTACAGCTTGTCATCAAAAAAGTCATTCATCATGATCAAGTAGGCTTCATCCCAGGGATGCAAGGCTGGTTTAACATACGCAAGTCTATAAACGTTATCCACCATATTAACAGAGGCAAAAATAAAGATCACATGATCCTCTCAATAGATGCAGAAAAAGCATTTGATAAAATCCAGCATCCTTTTCTAATTAGAACTCTGAAGAGTATAGGCATAGGTGGCACATTTCTAAAACTGATTGAAGCTATCTATGACAAACCCACAGCCAATATTTTACTGAATGGAGTAAAACTGAAAGCTTTTCCTCTTAGAACTGGAACCAGACAAGGTTGTCCTCTGTCACCTTTACTATTCAACGTAGTGCTGGAAGTTCTAGCCAATACAATTAGGCAAGACAAGGAAATAAAGGGAATCCAAATGGGAGCAGAGGAGGTCAAACTCTCCCTCTTTGCTGACGACATGATCTTATACTTAGAGAACCCCAAAGACTCAACCACAAGACTCCTACAAGTCATCAAAAAATACAGTAATGTTTCAGGATATAAAATCAATGTCCACAAGTCAGTAGCCTTTGTATACACCAATAACAGTCAAGATGAGAAGCTAATTAAGGACACAACTCCCTTCACCATAGTTTCAAAGAAAATGAAATACCTAGGAATATATCTAACGAAGGAGGTGAAGGACCTCTATAAAGAAAACTATGAAATCCTCAGAAAGGAAATAGCAGAGGATATTAACAAATGGAAGAACATACCATGCTCATGGATGGGAAGAATCAACATTGTTAAAATGTCTATACTTCCCAAAGCTATCTACCTATTCAATGCCATTCCTATCAAAGTACCTACATCGTACTTTCAAGATTTGGGAAAAATGATTCTGCGTTTTGTATGGAACCGGAAAAAAACCCGTATAGCTAAGGCAGTTCTTAGTAACAAAAATAAAGCTGGGGGCGTCAGCATACCAGATTTTAGTCTGTACTACAAAGCCATAGTGGTCAAGACAGCATGGTACTGGCACAAAAACAGAGACATAGACACTTGGAATCGAATTGAACACCAAGAAATGAAACTAACATCTTACAACCACCTAATCTTTGATAAACCAAACAAGAACTTACCTTGGGGGAAAGACTCCCTATTCAATAAATGGTGTTGGGAGAACTGGATGTCTACATGTAAAAGACTGAAACTGGACCCACACCTTTCCCCACTCACAAAAATTGATTCAAGATGGATAAAGGACTTAAATTTAAGGCATGAAACAATAAAAATCCTCAAAGAAAGCATAGGAAAAACACTGGAAGATATTGACCTGGGGGAAGACTTCATGAAGAAGACCGCCATGGCAATTGCAACAACATCAAAAATAAACAAATGGGACTTCATTAAACTGAAAAGCTTCTGTACAGCTAAGGACACAATAACCAAAGCAAAGAGACAACCTACACAATGGGAAAGGATATTTGCATATTTTCAATCAGACAAAAGCTTGATAACCAGGATCTATAGAGAACTCAAATTAATCCACATGAAAAAAGCCAACAATCCCTTATATCAATGGGCAAGAGACATGAATAGAACTTTCTCTAAAGATGACAGACGAATGGCTAACAAACATATGAAAAAATGTTCATCATCTCTATATATTAGAGAAATGCAAATCAAAACAACCCTGAGATATCATCTAACCCCAGTGAGAATGGCCCACATCACAAAATCTCAAAACTGCAGATGCTGGCGTGGATGTGGAGAGAAGGGAACACTTTTACACTGCTGGTGGGACTGCAAACTAGTACAACCTTTCTGGAAGGAAGTATGGAGAAACCTCAAAGCACTCAAGCTAGACCTCCCATTTGATCCTGCAATCCCATTACTGGGCATCTACCCAGAAGGAAAAAAATCCTTTTATCATAAGGACACTTGTACTAGACTGTTTATGGCAGCTCAATTTACCATTGCCAAAATGTGGAAACAGCCTAAATGCCCACCAACCCAGGAATGGATTAACAAGCTGTGGTATATGGATACCATGGAATACTATTCAGCTATTAAAAAAAATGGAGACTTTACATCCTTCGTATTAACCTGGATGGAAGTGGAAGACATTATTCTTAGTAAAGCATCACAAAAATGGAGAAGCATGAATCCTATGTACTCAATCTTGATATGAGGACAATTAATGACAATTAAGTTTATGGGGGGGGAAGCAGAAAGAGGGATGGAGGGAGGAGGGTGGGGCCTTAGTGTGTGTCACACTTTATGGGGGCAAGACATGATTGCAAGAGGGACTTTACCTAACAATTGCAATCAGTGTAACTGGCTTCTTGTACCCTCAATGAATCCCCAACAATTAAAAAAAAAAAAAATTAATGGATCTAATTTCACGAAGTCCTCAATGGTACAACCCAATCAGACTGGCTCAAAGTGACAGTCACACAGCCAAGTGCCATGGCTCATACCTGTAATCCTGGCACTCTAGGAGGCTGAGGCAGGAGGATTGCCTGAACTCAGGAGTTTAAGATCTGCATGAGCAAGAGCAAGACGCTGTATCTACTGAATAATAGAAAAGTTAGGCAAGGGTCGTGGTAGACACCTGTAGTCCCAGCTACTCAGGAAGCCGAGGCAAGAGGATCTCTTAAGCCCAGAAGTTGAGGTTGCTGAGAGTTAGGCTGATGCCAGGGCACTCTAGCCTGAGGCAACAGAATGAGACTCTGTCTCAAAAATAAATAAATAAATAAATAAACAAACAAATAAAAATACTGACAGTCACAGTTCCTTCACAAAACCTATAAATAGAAAGAGGTTCCAATTAAACTTTATAGTGCTCTGCTCTTAAATGTAAGAAGACAACTAAGGATCACCAGACAAGTGATCCTATGTTCTAATATGAAAAGATAAATATGAAAAATTAAATACCATTAATATACCTACAAAGCAAAGAGAAGATAACGTATCCATAGAATAAGAACAGAATGCTACAAAAAAGCAACCATGACCCCAGGTGTGGTTGCACACTTGCAGTCCCAGCTATTGAGGTGGACAGATCACTTGTGCCCAGGAGCTGGAGGCTATAGTGTGCTATGATGGTGCCTCTGAACAGCCACGGCACTCTAGCCCAGGCAACAACAAGACGCCCTCCACCCCCATCTTTAAAACAAATAAAGCAACCACCAGAGAAAAAGCAAAAACACTTAGAAATTAAAAATGTGATCACAGAAATAAAATCTCAGTGGAAGGGTGGGAAGACAGAGTCACAATATTACAGCAAGCAGAAGAAAGGCAAATAAATGGAAAAGAGTAAAGATAAGAAAAAATGGGAGAGTCAATTTAAAGGGTCCAATATTCAAATTACAGGTGTTCCAGAGAGAAGACCAGGAGGAGGCACTATCAGAGGAGTCGCTGAACCTCACTTTCCAACATGAGTCTCCAGAATGAAGGGCCCAGCCCTGCCTGGCACGAAGAGAGGAAAGAGAGCTACTGGAAGGCACATCAGCATGGAATTTCAGAACACGGAGGACGAAAAGAAAATCCGAAAAACTTCCAGATTCTGGAGGGACGGGGCTGGAACACTTTCGGGAATTAAAAAAAGAAAAAAAGAACAGCTTCACACTTCTCAGCAGCAAAGGTGGAAGCTAAAAGAAAATAGAGCAATTCTTTCAAAATTCTAAGCATAAATTATTTCCAATATAGAAAAATTCTCAATTCAATGAGGTGGTAACATAATGACCTTTTCAGATGGACAGAGTCCCCAAAACTGTACCTCCCTTGCACATTGGTCTTGAAAAGTTATTGGAAAATGCATTCTGGTGAAACAAACCCAGTGCGTTCAGTGTGTGTACGTGTCTGTGTGTGTCTGTGTGTGTACACTCTAGCCTAACCCTAACCCACAGCTCCAGGATGAAAATGAGATAAAACTTGAAAGGTTCGAACACACTGAGGGGAGATTTGGGAACGTGAAAGGGACTCAGGGGACGAATCATTATGTAGACACTGGGAGCTCAACAAACAAAATAGCAAGAGGATTATTAATTCAGGAAAGCAGGGGAAGTTATCCAGGGAAGAAGTGGGACTTGGCTGTGAATAGCAATGACTTCACAATAGTCTCGGCCCTGGGGAGAAGACACCGCAACTATATTGGGAAGGATGGAGGAAGCAGGAGGCATCCGTGAGGGTTGGAGGAGGGGGAGATGGAAGAGGACTAAACCCTCATTTGGTATGAAGGTCGATTTATAACACCGAAAAATAAAAAAAAGAAAAATGAATGAGAGTATGCTTGTCTCAGAACAGGGGTTGTGGGAGTTGGTCCTGTAAAGGGCTACCAACGATTCATTCTTTCCAGCCCTCCACACCCTGGTCCACTTCCTTCCCCTTGAATCTGGGTGAGCCTTGTGGCTTCTGTTTTCACAGTCTTGGGAGCCGGGAGCCATGTAAAAAGTCTGCCTACCCTGTGGGACCAGAAACCACCTGGAGAGAGAACCACTGGAAGATGCCAGACTCCTGAGAGAGAGGGAGACAGACAGACCCCAGGTACCCTTCCACCGTCCAGCCAGTCCCTGTGTTTCTCCAGACTCCTGCGGGAAGCCACACGTCCCTCAATTACAGAATGGTGAGCAACAAAGCAGGTGCTATTCTAAGCTGCAGGGTTTAGGGATAGTTTGTTAGGCATCAGTAGGTAACTGAAAGAGAAATAAATGCCAAAAGAAAATGGTAGAAAAAAGGCTGCCTCTGGGGGGATGGAAAATAATAAATGGGCTGGGCACAAAAGTGGCTCACACCTGTAATCCTAGCACTCTGGGAGGCTGAGGTGGGTGGACTACCTGAGCTTCTGGGTTCAAGACCAGCCTGAGCAAGAGCAAGACCTTGTCTAAAAATAGCTGGGCGCTGTGGCAGGTGGGCGACTGTAGTCCCAGCTACTTGGGAGGTGGAGACAAGAGAATCCCTTGAGCCCAAGAGTGTGCGGTTGCTGTGAGCTACGACACCACAGCACTCTACCAAGGGTGACAAAGTGAGACTCTGTCTCAAAAAAAAAAGAGAGAGCAAGAGAATCGCTTAAGCCCAAGAGTTTGAGGTTGCTGTGAGCTATGATGCCATAGCACTCTACTGAGAGTGACAAAGTGAGACTGTCTCCAAAAAAAAAGAGAAAAAGAAAATCATGAATAAAGGTCCCTTGAGCAGGAAACTGCTGTTTTTCAAAATAAACCTGTGATTATTATTTGATTCTTTAAACTACATAATCCATAACTTTGATAGAAATAAAGGAATATGAATAGAAGATAAGCCAGGTAGACAAAAAGAAAAATATCCAGAGCTTGCAGATGCTAATGACCAGACAAGGGACCCAAAGGGTCAGAGTGTGGAGCTCAACCTGAAACAACAGAAGAGAAAGTCTGAACTCGGAGTAGGTTTCCAACAAATGCCAAATGGAACAATTCAGCAAATCCAGACTGTTTTCAGAGCCAGGCTGAAGGAGCGTGGACAGGGACCAGGCCAAATTTAGACTCTGCTTCCAACCTGGGCTCAGGGGTGCTGCCTACACATGTGTCTCCACCAGCTGTAGTTTACACCTGGCTGCATCTCCTGCGTTTGTACACTGTGCGTGTATTGGTTATTATTCTTAGAGCAAAACAGCACAGCCCCATTAGATGGTGAAATATTTAACTGTTTCCAACCAGCTGGCGAGCAGCCTCTGCTCTGAGCATTCCTGAAAGTTGTCCCATGGGCTGCACCCCCAGGCCCAGATGCCCAGTGCCATCTGGACCCCTGACTCCACAGCCATCCTCTACTGGCCAATGCCCCAAGGAGTTCCTTCATGTGGGAACTATGGGTTCCACAGGGTGTCACCAAGTTGCTATGTATCCCCTTGATGGTGCTATAATATTCTGGAAGACTTCCATCCTAACACCAGAGACGGATATCATTGATGGTGGAACTGGGGCTTTGGAATACAAAGACCTGGGTTTGAAGACCAGCTTCACCTTGTACTGGCAATATAAGCTTACAACCGCCTCTCACTCCTTTATAATTCCTTTTCCACACATTTTGGGGAGGGAAATATGAACAGATAAATGGAAAACACCCAACATGTACAGGCTGCTTAAAACAAATATGAGTTTTCTTTGAAGTAAGAAAGGAGAGGCAATGATAACAGCTACCATGCTTTCAGGTCCAAAACAAATATTCTAAGACCTGAATGTTCATGAAATACAGGATCGCTTTAGGTTTCACTTTAATCATCTGGTTTCAAAATCCCAGACTAGGGTGACTATTTGGGGGAGGGGGCACCAGGAAAGTTTGATTAACAAAAGAGTAACATGTAGCCTGGGTTGTATTTGGGTTTCAGCAAAGTGGCTTTGAAATATTCTATTTGAAAAAAAAAAAAAAGAAATATTCTATTTGATATTGAAGATAATTAATCCTAATGTGTTTTGGACTGTAAAACTAAAGAAAGATGTTTCTTTAATATTAATTTAACCCTGAGCGGGCAAGCGGGGATACGTGCCCTGGTTTTATAGCTTTATAAATATAAAACTTTATCTGGCTCCCTCCACAGTTTCCTACCCCACCCCCACCTGCTGGCATTTCTGGAACATAGTTATTAAGTATTCTGCAAGTGAATGAGTTCAATGCAGTGTAATAAAGTGTCTGAGGTTCAGGACATTTAGGGGGGTAATTAGATCTGCCTTCCATTCAATTGCTCAAAATGGATGAAGGAATGTATAGCAATTTAAATATCTGTAGATTATTCCAAAGTAGTACAGAAGATTTATTTCAATTACTTGGCTGCTTTATGAATTTTATGTTTTGTAACAATGGGATCAGTTTTTGATTCAATGATACAAGCTTTTGTTTAAGTCAAACTTAGAGATATGACTCCAATTGATGGCATCACTTACAATTCTGGTGCTTGTAAAACAGTGGATTTGGGGATAGAGACATTGGTAATTTGTTCCTTCCTTTAGAGTCAAACAAAATTGGAGGGTGTTTTTGTTACTTTTCACTCTAAATTGGTAGTGGGGGCTAAACCAGATTTCCCTACAGTCTTACAGAGTAAAGAGCAAATATGACATTCAGAACCTTGACATATGCATCGTCATTCAAGGGTATCTGCAGGGAAGGTGATGCGCTTCCCTTCCTTCTATGAGGACCACTCTTGTCCAATCATGTTAATTATGATAATAAGAGTCAGGATGAGGACTTGAATTGCTGCCTCAAATTCCCTAAGGACCTTGAAAGGGCCTCAACTACCTGGGTGACTTGGCCAGAGAAACTCTATTTCTCTAGAGGCACAAAAGTGGTCTTTGTTTAAAAATAACAACACTGATACATTAGCCTTATACCATAATTAATTACCCAAAATTTTGGTCCATCATTTGTAATTAATTATGGTATAATGCTTTGACATAATTGTTTAGCTGATCAAAATACAAAGTTAAGTGATTTCGAAACAAAAAGATTTCAAACAACATTTTGAGTTGAATAGACTAAGTTCAAGAAAACTGATTTCCTCTCACTTCCCACACTAAAATGCCACACTTAGAGGTCTCATTGTGGTCCTGACATACTCTTGGCCTCTCTCGAAAAACATTTTTCTTTAATGATGTTTACCCTATTAGCATCTAAAACATGAAATACCATTCAAGACAATGAATCAGCTCAAATCTCTCCTCCAGATGAAAATGTCCCTGTGTTCAGAGTATCTGCACCTCTTCTATCTTGGAGTCTGGTTTGTTGATGCACAAATCTTTTTCTGCCTATCAGACTGCAAGTTCCTGGAGCACAGAGGCTATATTTTATTCATTTTATATGATGGTTCTACAGTGCCTTGCACATAGAAAGTACATACTAAATATTTGTCTAAAGAATACATGAAAGCAAGTTAGGACTTGGTGGCCCAGTTGTAAATAATGACAGGTTAATGGAAAATTAACACTATTTCACAGGTATGAAACAGACATGATATCATATGGTTAAAAAACATACTTATGCATACATCTGTCTAAATACTTGTTTAGAGACAAATATGACTTTGTGATTCCCTGATGTCATATCCTCACTGAATAAAACTTAATACTGGATTTGAGACACAGATCTTTAAAAACAGTATGTTGTCATCAGTAGACACATGAACAATACTGCTCCTATAAAACCGAGTGCTCCTAGGTAAATATATTTATATATATCCCTGAAGTCTGTTTTAACACATTTGCAATTGGAAAATTAATTTCAAAAAATGAAAAGTTGCCTTCAGAGTCTAAACTACATAACATAGCTTGATTAAATTAACGCGGATGGTTGATGACTGGCGATTAACTTACTGCCTGCAGGAAGCAGAGCATCACAATAATACAGTGTTAAAAGAACTGAAACGTCTTGAGTCCCTATTGTGTGCTAGATACCGCTCTAAACAACTGATCTATGCCAATATATTTAATCCTCAAAACAAGTCTATCAGGTAGATTCCAATTATTATTCCCCCATTTAACAGATAAAGAAACCAGGGCCCCAGGGAGTTAAGTAATTTGCCAGCAGTCCCCAGGCTCTCTGGTTTCAGAGCCCACACTCCACGCCACCACACAAAAATGATTAAATTCAACACCTGGGATCACTAAGCATAAGCATACTGAATGAGATGACTATATCTTAAAGCATATATTATCTACTTTAAAGTTGGACTATTTTACCTTGGAATAACAAATTGTTTTATAAACATCAGCTACTTCCTTAATATTTCTATGGCTAAGAAAATGACTGAAGTGCAAACAAGTGTGGCTTCTTCTACAGAGCCAAAGACAAGTTAGCCTGTCAAACACCCAGCCTCCAGGCTACTGAGTAACACCTCACATGTTACTGAGTTATACCTGTAAGACCAAGCCATTCAGTAAACATAAAGGCTTCGTGGTTAATATAGCCAAGTTTAGTAAGTGTATTTAGTTTTAAATCTTTTAAATGCTGAAAAATACATTTATTTTATATTTTATAAGAATACTGATTCTTTTCTCTTTCTTTTTGAGACAGAGTCTCACTATGTTGCCCTGGGTAGAGTGCCATGGCGTCACAGCTGCAGCAACCTTGAACTCTTGGGCTTAAGCAATTCTCTTGCCTCAGCCTCCCAAGTAGCTGGGACTACAGGCTCCTGCCACAACGCCCGGCTATTTTTTTTTTGTTGTTGTTGTTGTAGTTGTCATCGTTGTTTGGTAGGACCAGGCTGGGTTTGGTCATCAGCTCTGATGTATGTGGCTGGCGCCCTCGCCCCTGAGCTATAGGCACCGAGCCAAGAATACTGATTATTTAAGATAAATTCTGGGAGCTCGACACCTGTGGCTCAAGTGGCTAAGGTGCCAGCCACATACACCTGAGCTGACGGGTTCGAATCCAGCCCAAGCCCGCCAAACAACAATGACGGCTGCAACCAAAAAATAGCCGGGCATTGTGGTGGGTGCCTGTACTCCCAGCTGCTTGGGAGGCAGAGGCAGAAGAATCGCTTGAGCCCAGTAGTTGGACGTTGCTGTGAGCTGTGATGCAACAGCACTCTACCCAGGGTGACGGCTTGAGGCTTTGTCTCAAAAAATAAAAAGATAAACTCTGGGGTTAAGAGAGCTCCCAAGATCTCCTTGGAATCTTAACTTGGGATTAGGAATTTCTGTTTACATTGGCTTTCACTGCTTTATATTGTCATCACGAAAAGTCCTCTTTCAAGATACCATATGGGTTTGGCTCTTCAAATGTCACTCCAAGAGAAATCAAATCATTGCTTGATTAAAAAGTTACTTCCTTTAAGTTTTGGCTGGTTGATGTGGTTGTCAGCATTAAAGAATAAAATACTCTCTATGCAGAGTATCTGTATCTCCCTGACCCTTGTTTAAAATATTTATTTACTATTGGTATTTTCACTGATCACCCACTGGGATTACAGTCTGTTCTTGAAAAATGCCACTTCACACAATATTTTGTTGTTTCATGACAAAGCTGTCAGCAAGAAATGTGCAGGAACTGTTTTTGGAGTTGATGGTGAACAGTCAACCAGCCAAAAGCCAATCCCTGAAGATAAGCTCCGCAGGGCAGCAGCCCTGGAATCTGCTTTATCTCCGGAAGATTTCCAGTTGAAAGCATCTTCTCTGGCGACTGGCTGCAAAGCATATCAGTTCTTCGGCCCTAAGAGGCAAAGTTATTACAGAAGTGCAGAGGGTCAGCCCGTGTCTACCTTGCTCATCCAATATCTAGTGGAGTCCAGCACATAGTAGGACCTAACGAGATGTGGAAGTCCAACTTGCCTCCCTAAGAGATTACCCACATGCTGGGTTTACCCAAAGAGAAGCATAGTTTTTCTATCACAAAATGTGTGTCTAGAAAAACTATGCTTCTCTTTGGGTAAACCCAGCATGTGGGTAATCTCTTAGGGAGGCAAGTTGGACTTCCACATCTCGTTAGGTCCTACTATGTGCTGGACTCTATCACAAAATGTGTGTCTAGGGCGGCGCCTGTGGCTCAGTTGGTAAGGCGCCGGCCCCATATACCAAGGGTGGCAGGTTCAAACCCACCCCCAGCTGAACTGCAACTAAAAAATGGCTGGGCGTTGTGGCGGGTGCCTGTAGTCCCAGCTGCTTGGGAGGCTGAGGCAGGAGAATCGCTTAAGCCCAGGAGTTGGAGGTTGCTGTGAGCTGTGTGATGCCATGGCACTCCACCCAGGGCCATAAAGTGAGACTCTGTCTCTACAAAAAAAAAAAAAAAAAGTGTGTCTATTTTCCCATTTGAAACCAAGGCTTACTTTGGCAGCAGTTACATGAGTTGTTTTGATATAATATTTTAGTGAGGGCAATCATTTATTAGGAAAATGAAACACCCCATTGTCATCTGCTAGCTTTTCTTTTTTCTTTTTTTGGAGACATTGTCTCACTCAGTAGTGTCCCATGGTGTCATCATAGCTCACAGCAAACTCAAACTCTTGGGCTCAAGGGATCCTCATATCTAAGTTTCCCAAATAGCTGGGACTAGGAGTGGCACCTGTGGCTCAGTGAGAAAGGCGCCAGCCCCATATACTGAGAGTGGTGGGTTTAAACCCAACCCCAGCCAAACTGCAACAAAGAAATAGCCAGGAGTTGTGGCGGGCACCTGTAGTCCCAGCTACTTGGGAGACTGAGGCAAGAGAATCGCCTAAGCCCAAGAGCTGGAGGTTGCTGTGAGCTGTGATGCCACAGCATTCTACCAAGGGTGACAAAGTGAGACTCTGTCTCTAAAAAAAAAAAAATCTGGGATTACAAATGCCCATCACCCATTTTTTCTATTTTTTTTAGTAGAGCCAGGCTCAAACAATCCACCCACCTTGGCCTATCAGAGTGCTAGGATTACAGGCATGAACCAACACACCAGGCCCTTGCTAACTTTTCTTATTCATACCATTATCAGTGAGCCACTTAGCAACCAAGTTGGAGCGGGGAGGTATGGGGACAATCCTGGGAAATTGCATAGGAGACCACAGAGAAGATCTATACTTAACAATAATTAAACCTCAAATTAAGAATGTCAAGCATCCCCAAACTAATGAAAGTCAAAAAGTATAATTAGATTGTAAATTTGCCTCCCAGAGGAAGAGCAGTCTTGATTTCCAATCAGTGAAGGGAAAGAGATCTTATGTTGTTTCCCTTTCCCTTTAGAAAACACGATTTTTTCAGTGTTAAACACTGTCTCCTCCCTACTTGTTTACTTATCCCAGTTAAGAACAAGATACCTTAGAGCAATGGTTCTCAACATGTGGATCATGACCCACAGGAACTGTATTAAAGGGCCATGGAATTAGGAAGGTGAGAACCACTAGCTTAGAGAGACACTGGGAAAGCCAGGTGACTATGAGTCCACAAAAACAGAGGGCAGGAGCAATACACTGCTTACTAGTATACTATAAAGATATTACTGCCAAACAGTATTTCAGAAATGTTTATACACAAAAATACAAAAATAAGCAGCTGAACACTGTGTCTTAATGGCACCAGCCTCCTCCTTGTGTTGAATTAGAGCAGTGGTTTGGACTTCTGTGGTCCAGAGTGGTGGTGGCCGCTGTTGCTCATCTCTTAGGCAACAAGTGCTGCTTTGCTGAAGCCCACCAATATCACCACCATCCAGAACAGGGAATGTGATTACTAATAACATATCCAATTCCAGAGGAGTCAGATTCCTTCATGAAGAATTTGAACATTTATCCAGAAACGATGAGATTTATGGTGTAGTACAGCTAATTGAAAATGAAATTGGAAAGAAATTAAAACAACTTCATGTTTTAATCAGAAGACTTCAAGCATTGCAGCAATGGGGCAAGTAATTTTCTTCTGGAGAATATATAATGATGTCATTATTTTGGTACTTGGGACTTAGGGAAGGAGGAAATAGAACCCAGACAGATGTTTGCTGAATGCAGCAGATAGGTGGCGCCAAGGCTTACGGCTCAAGGCCTAGGGGATTACAAAGGCTGTGTCTAAGGTTTAATTTAAACCTCAGAATTAGAAAGTCAAACAGGTGCCCTCAGAAGACATCTGACTTGCATAGGAGCATATGCTTTGACAGATGAACTTCTTTAGCATCTATGGGGTCCACTGACTTTCTATTTGGGTTAAAAAAATGTTCCAGCCTGAGCAAGAGACCCCATCTCTGCTAAAAATAAAAAAAAAAATCAACCTGGTGAGGTGGCTCCCACCTGTAGTCCTAGTTACTTGGGAGGCTGAGGCAGGAGAATCACTTGAGCCCAGTACACTGAGGTTGCAGTGAGCTCTGATGATGCCACTGTACTCCAGCCCCAGTGACAGAGTGAGATCTGGTCTCAGTTAAAAAAAAAAAAGTTTTAGGTTAATACTTTGCAAGGCTTGTCATTGCCTTCTATCATTTAGCAAAGTTAAATTTTAATGCAACATTCATAGTGTGTTAACAATTACTCAATATCATCAGGAAGCCTGAGAAAACCTTGGGTTGGTTACCTACAACAAATGATCAGAATAATCCCACTTGGTAAAAGCAGCTTGGCTTTAGAAGTCTCAGGTCCAGGGAAGGCTGAGGCAGGAGGATTGCTTGAGCTCAGAAGTCTGGGGTTGCTGTGAACTAGGCTAATGCCACAGCCCTCTAGCCTGGGCAACAGAGTTAAGACTATGTCTCAAAAAAAAAAAGAAGCCTCAGGTCCGATAGCTCGGCTCCACCCCTTCCTGGCTTTGGCACTAACTCCACCACTTAGTTGTCTGAGATTCACTTTCATTCTAGTCTGTACCAGAGGTTGTAATATCTGGTGTCTTAGAGCCTTCCAAGAAGCACAGGGAAACTGGCAAAGTTTGTCTTTAGATGCCTACCCTTTCATCCTAGTTCTTCCAGTTCCTATTTCTTCTAGTTTCCACATCTATAATGTAGGAGTTAAAATACCCACTAAAAGGGCTATTGAGAGGATTAACTGTGCTTGTAAATGGTGCTGCACAGTGGCTGGCACTTATGAGTAGGCACTAAAAAGTTATTACTGTCCCCTCCCCCAACCAACCAAATGAATGCAGATTATGTGGTAATAGCTGGCAAGCAAAGCTCTTAATAGAATATTTTCATGTTATAAGAGGCTTTCAAAGTCACTAGTCTACCCAGGGATTCACTAGTCTAGTTTCTGGATCAGCCTCCCCTACTGGGGCTGAAGGTGGAGCATTTAGGCAGTGCCCAGACCAGGCAGGTAAGCCATGAACCTCCTCCCTGGGGTCTGCAAGCTGGCCCAGAATGCAGCATAAATCTCACCAAAAAATGTGTTAGTGGGACCTTTAGGTGTGTTTTCCATTGCAGATTTGAATTAAAACTGAAGAGCACCCAAGCCGCCTTTACCCAGTCAAAACCATAAGGCAAGTTTCAGGCTTTAGGAACCACGTGGGAGTAAGTAGACGGCTTATCTTTCCAAGAATTCAAAAACTACTGGCCTTAATGATCAGCAGAGAGAGGACTCACTTCTGGCTAAAATGTTAGCAACTGAGCCCCAGAGTAACTTTGTAGCCACGTGAAACTTTTTCCTGTCTAGGGAGGACCCTTTAATTAGAGCTGGCTAAGGAATGTGCATAGTTCCTAGAATATAAAGGAGAGAAGAGAAACTGAGGAGGGGAAAGAAGGAACACACATACTCCATTTTTTAATTCTCTAGAGAGAAAACAGTATCTTATCTTTGGTGGTCGGTCACCTCCCTTTCAGGGGTCTCCTGAAGTGGAGACACGACGTGTTTGGAAGCAGAGTGAATAGGAGGACATCAACGCTCCGGATGGTTCAGCACGAAATGACTTTCAGAAAAAGATTCCAGAGCCAAAAAGTTACTTTCCCAGAGCGTGGGGCTCCCTGGGCACCTCCTTGGGACAGCTACACTGGGCAAAGTGGATCGATCGCGCTGCACGGTCTCTGGAGGCTGGAAACCGGGTCACCGCGGTCGGATGGCGTTTCCCACCCAGCCCTGGACCGCTCTGGACTGTTATCGTAGCACAACCCGGGAATTCTTGTGTGAAGTCCTCTGTACACACCGCGCCGGCCCATCTCCAAACGACTCCCTTTGATCCCGGGGCTGTAGTTATTTATCTCACATATAAATCAGGATTCTGCTGACAAATCCCTGTGTTTCCACTAAACAGACGGCTGCCCTGCAAAGCCCTTCTCCTTGTGATTCTTTTTAAAGTACGATAACATCTAACACTTCCATAAAACGGCCTGCAGAGGACACCGCCCGGGGCACGATTAACAGGATGATTTGTGTCGCCCCCGAACACATGTGGGCACACGGAGGGGACGCGGGACGGAGAGCAGTTATTTTCCAGTCCGCGCATCTGATGGAAGAAGTTGCCAAACGCACTCGCTAGCCAGCTGAGCTCCGCGGGCACCTAATCACTGCCAGATGTGGGGAGAGCGCACGGAGAACATCCCGAGTCCCAGAGAAAACACCCGGTCGTCTGCACCGGGACTGCTCGGACGGAGAAGCGGCCACAGTGGGGAGGACAGAGCCCCGGGCGAGATGGCGGAGCGCAGAGAGCGGAAAACCGATTGGGAGGAACGACGGTGCCGCCGCTCTTCTCGGCCTGTTTTTCCAATTAAAAAGTTGGAAACAGAAATCCGTAAACAACGACGCAGGCTTCAAACTACTTTGTAAAGACGCGACGGGGAAATACTGGCGCGCTTCAAACTCCAACTTGGAGGTCTCCTGCGGCGCCCACGCGCAAGCCGGGGAGCGCCCCAGTGTCCGCGCGCGCACCCGGCGCCCGGGCTCCCCGAGCCCGCAGCCTCCTCCGCCGCCTCCCGCAGCCCCGCGGAGCCCGCCGCCGCCCTACCTTTCATGGTGACGGATGAGACGCACCGCCAGCCCGAGGAAGTCGCCTCGCGCGGCCGGTCACTGCACGCCCATGGCAGCCGCGCCGCGCGCCGGCCGTCTGCGTTCCAGCCCTCTCTGGCCGCCGCCGCCCGCGATCCCCTGACTGCCCTCGCTCCCCGCTCGGCGCTCTGCTGCCGCGGGGCCGCCGCGCGCGCCGCTCTCCCCGGGCGGGAGGCGCAGCTCCCGCCAGCGCCCCTCCCCCTGGCCCGGCCGGGGCGCGCGGGCGGCCGCGCCCACGCCCCTCTCGCCCCCTCCCGCGCGCCCCGCCCTCGCCCGCGCCGGCCCCTGCCCCGCACTTCCCCGCCTTTCCTCTCCTTGGAGCCCTCGCCCTCCGGGGGTCTCTCTTGCTTCCCCCTGGATCAGCGTTGGAGCGGAGTCGCAAGGAAAGCCCTTCCTGGGTCGGTCCAGGGTTCACCCTCGGTGCGCGGAGAGATGCTGGGGCGGCTGCTGCGCTTGCCCCGGGACCCCAAACGACCTGTAGAGCGTGGGACAACAGGGTCGCGCGCAGCGGTGCCGAGGCCCCGGTGGAGTAAGGTTGTCCCTTCCCCAAATGGCTCTGGGGCACAGACAATGAGAGATCATCCCATCCCGGGGGTTCAGCGTTTCCTAGTGCGTGCGCTTGTGGACGCCCGAAGGACAGCGCTCGCCGCGGTCACCCAGGGAGAGCCCGAGACGTTAGAATCCTAAATCACCGTTATAGACGCTGTCCCTGTAGAACTCAGAGCAATATTACAACTCTGGGACCTTCCAGAAAGAAAGCAATCACACTCCGCCTTGGCTGGCAAAGTTACTCTTCTTCCCACCGCCCCTGAAACCACCAGGTTGACTCCGGCTGTGCTAGAGAAAGGAAGCTGGGCTGGGAGGAGGTTCACAAGCCCCTCTCCGGTCGCCATCACGCTACTCCACTGGGTGCTTAATTAAGAAAGTCAGCGGTTACCTCTCCTTTCAGACCCCCCCCTCGGCAGACCCATTCCTTTACTGCTTTAAAACGTGAACTAAGTGGTGAGTGGAGCTGCGAGGGGGGAGTGGGTGCGGAGGAACTTTCTTCAACAAGTTGAAATGACAGATCGCCCCTGAGACACACTAACGCCCCGCAAGCAGAACACTGGCTGGACAGGGGTTGCACCTTTGCAGTTTGCCCTCCTGACCAACCATATCGATGGGGAGTCTTTGCTGTGGGAAAAGGCAGTGCCCAGAAATGAACACTTCTAAAACATTCATGGATTCTCCCTCCCAGAAGCTTTGTTTTTTGGAATGTAAAGGGGGAACTTGGACTGACTAGCAAAGAAAAGGCTGAACCTGACACTTTTTTTTGCTTTGGGGGTTGCGGAAACTACGGGATCTCTGCTGGTTACTCTGAGGTGCGTTTCAGATCTCGCTGAGGGACCTGCCTTGTTTGGGAGGCCCTGGAGGGTCCCTGGAGGGAGCCCAGGAAATGGATTCTCGGCCCAGTGGTGGGGTGGAGAAAGTCCATCAATCTCTCTGCTCAGTAGTTTCTCCAACTGAAAAAATGACACAATTGTGGCTCTAATTTCAGCATTTGAATTTGAAAAAAGTTTTTAAAAACTAAATTACATTGGGCATGGTGGCTCACGCCTGTAATCCTCGCACTCTGCGAGGCTGAAGCAAGTGGATAACGTATGCTCAGGAGTTCTAGACCAACCTGAGCAAGAGTGAGACCCCATCTCTACCCAAAATATAAAAAGCAGCAGGGCATTGTGGTGGGCACCTGTGGTCAAAGCTACTCCGCAGGCGGAGGCCAAGGGATCGTCTGAGCCCAAGAGTTTGAAGTTGCTGTGAGGTTTGTGGCACAGAACTCTACCCAGGGCAGACTCTGTCTCAAAATAAATAAATAAATAAACCCTACATTATGAATGGACGACAAAAATACAGGCAACACAAGAAAACATAGATAAATTGTACTTCATAATAGTTAAAAAAACTTTTGTGTGGCAAAGGACGCTATCAAGGGAGTGGAAAGGTAACCCACAAAATAGAAGAAAGTATTTCTAAGCCACATATCTGATAAGGGATGAATAGCCAGAATATATTAAAAATTCCTACAACTCAGCGGCCACCCAAAACTCCAAACCACCATTTAAAAATGGGCAAAATATTTGAATAAACATTTCTCCACAGAAGATGTACAAATGGCCAATAACCACAGGAAAGGACAGTCAATCACTAATCACAGGGGAAATGGAAATCAACCACAATGAAATACCACTTCGCCCCCATTAGGATGGCTATTTTACTCACAGAGAGAGAGAAAATAAGTGTTAGTGAGGATGTAGAGAAAATCAAAAACTTTGGTCATTGCTGTCAGAGGTGTAAAATAGTATGCCTACTGTGGAAAACAGCATGGCAGTTTCTCGAAGAAATGAACACAGAATTACTGTTTAAGTCAGCAGTTCTTCTGGGTATATACCCCAAAGAATTGAAATCCGAGCCTTAAACAGATATTTGTACATTACTTACAATAACCAAAAAGTAGGACAACCCAAGTGCCTGTAGTTAGGTGAATGATAAACAAAATGTGGTGTGTACATACTGTAGACTATTTACTCAGTCTTAAAAACGGAGGAAATTCTGACACCTGCTACAGCATGGGTGAGCTTGGAGGGCATTATGCTCCTCGAAATAAGCCAGTCACAAAAGGGCAAATAAAATTCCACTTGTAAGAGAAACATGAGAGTAAAATTCATACAGACGGAAAGTAGAATGGGGTGGCCAGAGGCTGGGGACTCATTTCATGGGGACAGAGTTTCTCTTTGGCAGGATGAAGAATTCAGGAGATGGATAGTGCTGATGTTGGCGTCACAATGTGAGTGCACTTGGTGCCACTGAACTATACACTTAAAAATGGTTGAGGTAATGAATGTGTGATGTGCTGTATTGAAAGTATATTTCACCACAGTAAAAAATTCTCATAGAAACATCATAAGATAAAATCAAAGAAACCCTAGACCTGTCGTGTTAGCTGTGATAATGAGCCAGACTCACAGATTTGCCAAGAAGAAAACAGGCCCAGCAACTCTTTCAAGGACAATTTTAAGAAAGGGTCCTGGAAGGTTGCCTTCTCCCCCCACCCTGTCACCTTCAGCACAGAATGGATTGGGTCCTATGATAGGATCCTGCAGGTCTCCAGTCTGGCCCCTCCTCTAAGCCTCATTCTGGACAAGGCTGAAAGTTGCTGTCATGGGGGCAGATTATCAGCTAACTGAGATTTCTTGATTCAGGAGCTCTGGGAGAAATTGAGGATTAAACTGAGGCTCAGGGAGAGGAGATGGGAAAGAAGAAAATGTGACTGTAAAGGACTGAGCTTTGTAGACAAGGATACTTTGAACTTCTAAGAAATGGGCTCAGGGCAAGCTCATGAGCAGGTGGCAGGCTAGCTTAAGCAGCAGCCGGGCTCTCCTTCACACCACGGTCTAGGACTCAGAGGAGGCATGTCTCATCTAATCCTCACCCTAACCCCATGTTGGAATTTCCTTTCAATAGAAGAAAAAAGCCCCCAAATCACCCTTGACTCGGCCTTTTCCCTCAACTCTACATTCTTACCAAACTTTGCCTCCACCTGAGAAATATGTCTCCAACTTCTCTGCCTTTCTCCACCTCCACTACGGAGACCTCCACATGGAGACCCCCACAGCCCACATGGACTGCTGCACCAGTCCTCCATGGGGGCGCTCACCCCTCCTTTGCTCCTTCTCCACTCCAGGCTCCAACATATAGCAGCTGGAGTGGCCACAAGGACAGATAAGAGGTGGGGAACAAACAAGCTGAACTCAGCAGTTTCCCCAGCTTGCTGTCTTCAGAGAGTGTCCAGGCTGTGGGACAAAGAAGGGGACCCAGGCAGAGCCCAGGGGACACCTTACATGGAGGAGAAGCTGCCAGTCCATGGAGACCAAGGCAGGACAGAATCCTAGGGGAGGAGAGAGCCTCAGTTGTGTGGCCAGCTGCATTCACTATAATTCCTTGATCTCTGACAGTCTCTACAGTTCCATGCCAGCTGGCCACTGGAACATTCCAGCAACTTTCATGGTCACTCTCTTCCCACTTTGCCCACTCATTTCTCTTCCTTCTGTGTGCAGCATCTTTTCCAGCCAGGCTATTTAGAGTCTCCCCCCAATCATCAGCTTATTCCCACCTATGAAGCTCTGGGCCTTGCATTCTACCTCTGAGAAAACCCTCCTTTCTCCCTGGTGCCAGTGCGGGTGTGCACATTATCACGTCAGGTTCCGATCAGCCTAGTTGTCCTAGCTCCCTAGCTCCCACCAGGTGGTTGCTGCTTTTCTCCCAAAAGAGCTTCCACTGCCAAACAAGAGGAGGCTTCACAGCTCTCAAAGAAAGAGCTTCTGTGGGGCTCTTGATGAGGGTCAGTTTCTCTGCTGTTTTTATGGCCCTCCACAGGAGGATCTGTGGTCCTTATCTCAGCTGCCTTTTGGCCTCACTTTCTTGTCAGGTCTGGCCACAGCAGGTGTTATCTTATCACCTCAGTCTACCATGCATATTCGTATCACTTCCAAGAGTTAACAATTTCACTGGGGCCTGAGTCCTTTGTCATAAGTGACTCCATTTTGAGACATTCAAGGTCATAAAACATTATTATATATCACATGTCCACTGTAAAAATGCAACTCTCTGTCTAGAAGTAGACCCCTTCATTCAGCAAGCATGACATGTGGTTACTAGACAGGGCACTGGTGCTACAGAAATCCCAGTTGGGTCAGGTGCAATCTCCCTTCTGAAAAGGATCTATAGAGCAAGGTAGAAAGTGTCCTGAGAGAGGCACTGATTAAGTGCTAGAGAAGGAAGCAAAGTGAGTGATTACTAAGACAAGGTGGAAGGCTCCACTGGGACTGGACCCTGAAGGCTGCTTAGAATTGGAATGAACCTGGGAAGGGACCGCTGGCCCTCCATGCCAGTGTGTGGAGAAAGGGGCCTGGGAACCACCTGTATCAGAATGACCTCGGGGTGTTTTTATAAAATGCAAGTCTGTTTTGTTTCACTCTCCAGATGATTTCCATGCTCAGAAGGACCAAGGTCTTTATCTCCTAACAACAGCTTCTAGTAATCAACATTCAATGAATGAAAGACTGAATAGAGGGAAAAGGAATTTACAATGGAAGGGACTCTCTTAAAAAGGCAAAGCCAGAGAAGGGAAAATGTATGGAATACCCCTCAGGAGATATCCGTGGGCCTCCCGAAGAGGTTCTCTCAGGATTTTAGCTAGCAAGAGATCATACCCTATTCTCTGAAAATTAAGCTTTTGCGTATGGTGTGTGAGTGAGCTTTTTTTTTTTTTTTTTTGAAAGGATATTGGCTTCTACAGTTTGGTCATCTGAGGTACTTTATATTCCTATCCATGGATGACACAGAATAGACTGTGTGGCAGAGCAGCCGTTGGGCTGTTCAGCATGCCCACTAAAATGTTACATGCCCCACAAAGAGATGAATGAAGTTGTAATAGGCACCAGGTTGCCACGTCTCCAACCTCTGAGATGGGATTATGCTTGAGCACTGTGTGAAAAATTTTTCTGGATAAAGAAAGAGCTTTTAAGTCTTTAAAAGCTTATGCTTTTTTGGTCAATGTTTCTTTAGATTTTAAACAAACTTAAGGATTTTGAAAGAGGGCTCTGATTGAGAGCTTCTTTCCCTGTTTGTCCCCAAAGCCAATATTTTATTCCATTTACTGCGTCCCAGTTTAGAGAAATTGTCTGAAATAGTTCCTCCAGCCCTTCTGAGGGCTGGTAACTGGAGACTCTTTTTAAGTTTAGTGGAAAGACCTGGGCCAAGGAAAATGGAAACAAGGCTTCTGAATCTCAGCTTGGAGCCCTGGGCCAATCCTTTAACATCCCTGGCTACAATTTCCCTCATCATGACATGGGAAGTATGGAGCTGTTCCAACACCAAAATGTTAAGAATTGTTTTCCTATTGGGTTTCAGCTGTATCATACCTGGACATTTTAGGCTACTGTTTTAGAGCTTATTTTTGCTTTTAATAAGTCTTTTGCAGTAACATAGATGACAAGGGATTTATTTTGACTTTTTTATTTGATTTTATTTGGTTTTATCATTCATTTGCCAGGGTCTGGCAATTTGTAGCCCCTGACTATGGGCCCTGGACTCAGCTTCCTCCCTGGCAGAGCACAGGCCTCCCACAGCTTTGGCATAAGTATTATCACCTATAAAATGAAAGGTTTGGGGCCAGATAATTTCCAAGGTCTTTTACAGCTCAAAAACTCTAACATGAAAAATATATAAACAGTGTTTGATTACAGAATAAACACATAGATCATGTGAAAGTAGGAAATTCAGACATGTTTTAGGTATGTATATGTAACCACTTGGAGCTTATCACTTTAAAAAATATTGGACTAGCCTCAGAAGTGGCAGATCTTTGCTCATATGCTTATGCTGGTATCCCCAGTGCATAGTAAACGTTCGGTAAATGTTTGTTTATTGAATGGATGAATATTCATGTGCAACTGAAACACATCCAAAAGATAGAGGAGTTATTTTTTTGTCCCTCAATTTTACCTACCTTTAAAAATAGACTTGACTCGGGTGGTGCCTGTGGCTCAAAGGAATAAGGTGCTGGCCCCATATCAGAGGTGACGGGTTCAAGCCCAGCCCCGGCCAAAAAAAACTGCAAAAAAGAGACTCGACTTTATAGTAACCACTGTAGCCAGAGCTGGCATTTATTGAGTGCTTTCTATTAGACCTTTGATGTGGGCAATATCACTTCTCAGATTCCAAAAATACTTGAGACCTTAGGAAAATTTCTTCTTTAAGTATCAATTTTCTCATCTGAAAAGAAGAGGACAGGGTGGAGCCTGTGGCTCAAAGGAGTAGGGCGCCGGCCCCATATGCCAGAGGTGGCGGGTTCAAACCCAGCCCTGGCCAAAAAAAAAAAACTGCAAAAAAAAAAGAAAATAATAATTATTAAAAAAAAATGAAAAAAGAGGACAATAATGTCTATTTTGCAATATTTGGAATGATGGATTAGAGATAAAATTTTATAATGCTTTGCACATTGCCTAGAAGCACAATAAATTACAGCTATTTTATCATAATTGATTATTAATTTCTATGTATTCTTAGGGTAAAATAGAGACCAATTAAAGAAAGATAAAATAATTGTGCATTTATTTTATGTGAAATAACAATTTGGTTGGGTAGGGAAAGGCCTAAAATCTCATAGAATATCTTTAAAGAGAGTTTTATTTTTAAGACTAAACAAGTATAAAAATAGGAGAGATTCTGAAGAGAACTACTTTAAGGGATAGATTAAAATGTTTATAATTCACATGTAAATTGTTACTAAGTATGGTATGCTCAAGATATTTGAACATGATTTATTCTCTAAAGTAATTTAAACATTAACTTTATGAATATTGTTTATTTTACAATTTGATTAATAACGGTGAAAAGGTAAACTTTTGCTAAGCTTTTGTCAAAATTGTCACAAATTCCAAATAAGTATATTAAGATTGGTGAAGTTTCACAGTATGGTTTTATTGCTATGTCATATTATCTGTTGATATTATAGTCTTTGAAGATTGAAAGAATTTTACTTTACTCCTTACTTTTGTCAATAACTAGCAGTTTTCGTTAAAAGTTTTTGACTCCTATAAATAACTTACACTACATTTTTTTTGTTTATGCTCAAGATCCAATAATTATTTCCGCTTTAGTTTTTTATATCTTTCATATTTATACTTTCAGCTTAATTTTCTGTTACCTTGAGTGTACTTTCTTAGCATCCAAGAATATCAATATTCTAAAAGATTTACTTAAAAATAAAGAGCAGGCAGAAGTACAGATAATTTTTTAAATCAGATCTTTTTGCTGAATTTGAAATGTATTCATTGTTGATTGCTCCTGTGCTATAGTGAATTCTCATATCACCCATTAAGTTCATTTGCTTTATGAATTTTAGGTTGTGGTTTTCCAATCACACACAATAAACATATAGTCATCCCTCTATATTCATGGGTTCCTCATCTATGGAAAATATTCAGGAAAAAAATAGAAAGTTTTATCATCTGTACTGAACATACACAGGCTTTCTTTTTTTCCTTTTTTTTTTGGAGAGAGTCTCACTCAGTGGATCTGGGTAGAGTGCCATGGTGTCAGAGCTCAGAGCAACCTCAAATTCTTGGGTTCAAGCAATCCTCTTGCCTCAGCCTTCAGAGTAGCTGAGATTACAGTCACAATGCCCACAATGCCGCCCCAGCTAGTTTTCTATTTTTAGTAGAGGCAGGGGTCTCACTTTGCCCAGGCTGGTCTCCAACTCCTGAGTGCAGGCAATTGACCGGTCTTGGCCTCCTATTGAGTTACGATTACAGGCATCAGCCCCTGCACCCAGCCCTGTACAGTCTTTTGTGTCTTGTGGACACAATATAACAATTATTTACATGGTATTTACATTGTATAAGGAATTATAAGTAATCTAGAGACTAAAATATATGGGAGGATGTGCATAGGTTATATGCAAATACAAAATTATTTCACATGAGAGATTTGAGCATCCATGGATTTTGTGTCCTAGAGAGTCCTTGTACCAATCCCCCTGGATACTGAGGAAAGGCTGTAGTTAGTATTCCATATAATGGAAGCTGAAGCCCAGATAGGCCTCGGAACTTTTTCTAAGATCACAACAGTCTAGAATAAGAGCCCCTAAGATTACGGCTGACTGGGTCTAGCCTGGGTATAGTGGATTACGGACGGGCTCACACCTATAGTCCTAGCACTCTGGGTGGCCAAGCCTGGTAGATTGCTTGAGCTCAGGAGTTCTAGACTAGCCTGAGCAAGAATGAGATCCCTGTCTCTACAAAAAAAATTAGCTGGACTTGTAGTCCCAGCTACTCAAAGAGGATGGCTTGAGCCCAGGAGTTTGAGGTTGCTGTGAGGTATGATAATGCCATAGCACTCAACCCCAGGGCAACGGAATGAGACTCTGTCTCAACAAACATAAAAAATAAATAAAAAGATTACTGTTGATTGTGTCCAAAACAAGTACATCTCAAACTGAATTGATTTTCTAATAACTGCGCTTTTACATAGTGTTTGAAAGCACATGTAGGGGATAGGGTTAGTCAGGCTAGGGCAGACATGACACAGCCGATCTGGTCGTTTTAGTTCCTCTGTGACCTTCACCTCTTGTCTCTCATCCTCACTGTTTTGTGAATTTAGCTTCCACCCTAAAGATGCCCATCTTGAATAGTTTGGGAAGATTGATTTAGGAAAGTAACTTTTGAATTGGAAAATGTTGTAATAGATTGTCACTGAGTTGTGCTGATTATTATTTAAAATAAGAGTTAAGGTGGTCTTTGCTTTGAACCTTTACGTATAAAACTGTGATGCTGGAAAGGAAAGAACAGAACAGTCCCAGAGAGGCTGCTCTCACTGTTCTCCAGAATTGCCCGCCTTCTGATAAACTTTGGTGGACCTATCTCCATCTACACATATTGGCTGACAGCGACAGACCGCAGACCCTCTTCTTCTGGTAACATGTTTAGCAGAACGAAAAACTTCTCACTGAAAAGAAACAAGGTGAATGTTCTTTCTAGCTAAAGCCACTAGGCGGTAGGAATAGAGGAAGGCGGGTAGCAGAAAGATCACTCTCATTTTCTAAGAAATACCTCCTATAGAGAAAACATAGCTAATAAGAATCTTTAGGAAACGTTAGATTTCTAGATGTTAAGCTACGGCTAGGAAAGTGCCCAAAAATCAGAACGCAGGGCTTGATCCCAGGACAGATCCCAGGCAGCGCTGCAGCCTCAAGAGTCAGCAGAGGGTGGCGCCTGTGGCTCAAAGGAGTAGGGCGCCGGCCCCATATGCCGGAGGTGGCAAGTTCAAACCCAACCCCGGCCACAAACTGCAAAAAAAAAGAGGCGAGACCTAAAAGTCCATCAGTAATCTGTCCTCACAGGGGACAGTCAGCTGAGACCTAAAAGTCCATCAGTAATCTGAGCTCACAGGGGGGTGGCTGCTGCGGAAATGGGCTGGGTGGGAGACACAGTGAGGACCCTGCTCGACCCAAGCTCTTACTATTATCACATGACCTTATCTCCACTCCAGCAGAAGACAAAAGTTATCAGCAGGAATCTCTGCGAGTTCCCGACTCCACGCTCCTGCACAAGGTTCGCGCCGCTCCCGGCCTCACCACTTCTCCTATTTCACAGGAAGGGGAATTTGTCTGCCATTCAAGGCCTCCGCCACAGGCTGCGCGCTCCACCCGCGTCTCTTCCTACTCTCACGCTGGACCCCCGTCTGTTATCGTCGGTCTCTCTCGCTCTCTCTCTCCCGGCCTAGACCCTTCTTTCCTTCCCGCACTATTTTCTGTGGATCAGGGCCAGGCAGCTCCCTCGTCCGCCCTCGCGGGGCGCGCGTCAGACCTCCCGGCCGCCGCCACACGGTGGCGCTAACCCGCCCCGCGGTGGTTCTGCCCGTCACCGCCGCACCCGAGGCGCTTGGCGCTCCTGCCTTCCTTGCCTGACTCATCGAATGTGCCTTCTGTAGATCCCACAACTCTTGAACTTCTCCCCCTCTTCCCCGTGCCCTGTCGGGGTCCTCACGTTTCTCTGACTCTTCGGCGAACTCTGCGACTATTTATTCTTGGTTTTCATTACTGGCTACTCTTCATCTGCCTTGCTTGGAAATAATGATACTCCGAAGGATTCTGCCGTCTGTTCTCCCTTCCAAGACCTTAATAAGGGTCCGTTTCTGATTATCTTTGCTTCCTGCCTGGACTTTTCAAAGCTCTGGACGCAAACGTCCGACTGCTGACTGGATATTTAAAAACCCTTCCCTTTCATCTAGTTTTTCAAATGTACTGGCATGAAATTCGTAGCACTCATGATTTTTTAAAAATCTCGTTTCTGTCTGTATATTTCTTCTTGTTCCTCATATTATTTGGCCCTCTCATCTGCTAGAGGTTTGCCATTTCAAGGACACACATTTGACCTTGCTCATCTCTAGGCAGTATTTCTATGTTGCTTTGTTTCTTTATTTCTGCTCTTGAATTTATTATTTTCCCTTTTATCTTACTGTGTTTTTCTAGTTTTTTGAGATGAATGCTAACTCATCTGTCATTTTCTTACTTTTTTTGTTGATGGAATGAAGGATTGTGATAGACATTTGCCATCGTTTTAAGGTGTTTACCCTCTAAATCCCCCTGCTACGTTCAGGTGATTTCCCACTGGAGAAGTAAAAAAAGCTATATATTTTGCTTCCCTATCAAGGCATGAATTTTAAGTTGCCAGTTGCTGCCTCTCAACAAATTTAGCTTTTGACATATATTGTTGCTGAAGGAAGTCTAAAATCATTCAGAACTTCTGGTTGAACAAGACGTGGAGGTGGAACACAGTGACATTGATGATGCTGCCCCTGTGTAGGCCTAGGCTAGGGTGTGTGTTTGTGTTTTAGTTTTTAAACAAAAAAGTTTAAAGAGTAAAAAATAAAAATAAATTCTTGTTTAAAAATTTTTTTAAATTTTTACAAGTGCTCACCACAACACCTAGCTATTTTTAGAGATGAGGTCTCACTCTGGCTCAGGCTGGTCTTGAACTATTGAGCTCAGGAGATCCACCCACCATTTTTACCGTATCTTTTCTTTGTTTAGATTTGCTGAGACACACAAATTGTTACCATTGTGTTACAACTGCCTATAGTATTAGCACAGTAAACGAGCAATAAATTACACCACGCAGCCCAGGTGTGTAGTAGACTCTACCATCTAGGTTGGTGTAGAACTCTATGATGTTTGTGCAAGGACGAAGTTGCCTAACAATGCATTTCTTCTCAGAAGGTATCCCTGTTGTTGAGCTACACTTACCTATTATGTGAACACCTTTATTTTTACCTCATGGGGGTGGGGAATGAGTAGTTTTCTGCCCATTGGCTCTGGGCTTGTCCATATCACTAGCTTTGGCCATCGTGGTGTTTAATATTGTGAAATATATAGTTGGTCTTCATCTTGTTTCCTGGCACAAACTCCCCAAATCCTTGGGATCTTGTGGGTGACAAGAGTGCCTTTTGTATGCTAATGAGATGACTGGTGGCAGGTCACCTGAAAGACCAAAACAGGAGGATTACAGGGTTGGGTCTTCCAGCCCCACCCACCCCCCCAACCTCTGAGAAGAGGAGAGGAGCTGAAGGTCAAGTTGATCACCAATTGCCAATTATTTGTTCATTATTTTTTTCTTCATGAAGACAATCTTTTTTTTTTTTTACTTTTTAAATTATTGTTTCAGATTAATTTGAGGGTACAAAGAATAAGTTACAATGTTTGCATTTGTTAGAGTCCCTTTTATATTTGTGTTTCACCCCCAAGAGGTGTGCCATATACCCTAACATTGTGCCCATTAAGTGGGAGCACAATCATTCCCTTCCCTCCTTCCCTCTCTCTGCTCCCTCATCCCCCTGGCCCTCACCTTAAATTGATTTGAGTTTGTCTTTTATGTGGAGGTGCATTAGATTGTCTACTGTCTATTTTTGAAAATAATTTTATGATTGGGGGTCACCACAACATCCAGAACTGTATTAAAGGGTTGTGGCATTAGGAAGGTTGAGAACCACTGGTCTACTGGCTTCATATTATTATTGAGTATATTGGTTTCTTGCTTTTCTGTTCATGTGATACTTTACTAAGAAGAATGTGTTTCAACTCTAACCAGGTTAATACAAAAGTTGTAAAGTCTCCATCTTTTTAATGGCAAAATAGTATTCCTTGGTATACATATACCACCATTTATTAATCCATTCCTGGGTTGGTGAGCATTTAGGTTGTTTCCACATTTTGGTGATCATAAATTGAGTTGTGATAAACAGTCTAGTGCAAATGTCCTTATAATAAAAGGATTTTTTTTCTTCTGGGTAGATGCCGAAGATTGCAAGATCATATGGGAGGTCTAATTTGAGTTCCTTAAGGATTCTCCATATTTATTTCAAAGATATTGTATTAGTTTGCAGTCCCACTGATAGTGTAAAAGTGTTCCCCTCTCTCCATATCCACTCCAGCGTCTACAGCTTTGAGACTTTCTGATGTGGGCTAGTCTCACTGGGGTTAGGTGATATCTCAGGGTGGTTTTGATTTGCATTTCTCAGATGATCAGGGATAATGAGTATTTTTTCAGCTGTTTGTTGGCCAATGGCCAATAATTTAATCAATCACACCTAGTAACGAAGCTTCCGTAAAAACCAAACAAGACTGGTTTGGGGGGATAGCTGAACAGCTCAAGGTTTCTGGAGGGTGGTGCACCTCAGGAGGGCATGGAGGCCCCGCGCTCCTCCCCACACCCCTTGCCCTGTGCTTCTCTTCCTTCTGGCTCTTTGTCTCTACCCTTTTTTTTTTATATACAAAATTATTTTTATTTTATTTTATTTTATTTTTTGACTTTCTTTTTTTCTTTATTGTTAAATCATAGCTGTGTACATTAGTGCAATCGCCTGTACCCATTCTAAGATGCACCATAGATGTGGCCCCACCCATTACCCTCCCTCCACCAAAACCTCCCCCCTCCCTTCCCCTTCCTTGGCCCTTTCCCTCTAGTCTTGTGCTATAGTTGGGTTATAGTCTTCATGTGAAAGCTATAATTTAGCTTCATAGTAGGGCTGAGTACATTGGATACTTTTTCTTCCATTCCTGAGATACTTTGCTAAGAAGAATATGTTCCAGCTCCATCCATGTAAACATGAAAGAGGTAAAGTCTCCATCTTTCTTTAAGGCTGCATAGTATTCCATGGTATACATGTATCACAATTGCTAATCCATTCGTGGGTCGATGGGCACTTGGGCTTCTTCCATGACTTAGCAATTATGAATTGGGCTGCAATAAACATTCTGGTACAGATGTCTTTGTTATATTGTGACTTTTGGTCTTCTGGGTATAAACCTAGTAGAGGAATTATAGGATCGAATGGCAGGTCTATTTTTAGGTCTCTAAGTGTTCTCCAAACATCCTTCTAGAAGGAACGTATTAGTGGGCATTCCCACCAGCAGTGTAGAAGTGTGCCCTTTCCTCCACATCCACGCCAACATTTCTGGTTTTGGGATTTTGTTATGTGGGCTACTCTTACTGGGGTTAGGTGATATCTCAGAGTAGTTTTAATTTGCATTTCTCTGATGATTAAGGATGATGAGCTTTTTTTCATGTGTTTGTAGATTGTGCGTTGGTCTTCTTTAGAGAAGTTTCTCTCCAAGTCCCTTGCCCACCCTGAGATGGGGTCACGTGTTCTTTTCTTGTTAATACATTTGAGTTCTCTGTGGATTCTGGTTATTAGACCTTTCTCGGAGGTATAACCTGCAAATATTTTCTCCCATTCTGAGGGCTGTCTGCTTGCTTTACTCACTATGTTCTTGGCTGTGCAGAAGCTTTTTAGTTTGATCAGGTCCCAGTAGTGTATTTTTGATACTGCTTCAATTGCCTGGGGAGTCCTCCTCATAAAATATTCACCCAGGCCAATTCCTTCAAGAGTTTTCCCTGCACTTTCTTCAAGTATTTTTATAGTTTCATGTCTTAAGTTTAAATCTTTTATCCAGTGAGAGTCAATCTTAGTTAATGGTGAAAGTTTCAATCTTCTACAGGTTGCCAGCCAGTTTACCCAGCACCATTTATTAAATAGGGAATCTTTTCCCCACTGAATGTTTTTAATTGGCTTGTCAAAGATCAAATAACAGTAAGTAGCTGGATCCATCTCTTGGTTCTCTATTCTGTTCCAGACATCTACTTCTCTGCTTTTGTGCCAGTACCATGCTGTTTTGATCACTATGGATTATAGTACAGTCTCAGGTCTGGTAGCGTGATTCCTCCTGCTTTGTTTTTATTGCTGAGTAATGTTTTGGCTATTTGAGGTTTTTTTCGGATTCCATGTAAAACGAAGTATTATTTTTTTCAAGATCTTTAAAGTATGACAATGGAGCTTTAATAGGAATTGCATTAAAATTATATATTGCTTTGGGCAGTATGGACATTTTAACAATGTTGATTCTTCCCAGCCATGAGCATGGTATGTTTTTCCATCTGTTAACATCTTCGGCTATTTCTTTTCTTAGAGTTTCATAGTTCTCTTTGTAGAGATCTTTCACATCCTTTGTTGGGTATACTCCCAAGTATTTCATCTTCTTTGGCACTACTGTGAAAGGAATAGAGTCCTTGACTGTTAGTTTGGCTTGGTTATTGTTGGTATATATAAAGGCTACAGATTTATGGGTGTTGATTTTGTAGCCTGAGACATTGCTATATTCCTTGATCACTTGTAAAAGTTTTGTAGTAGAATCCCTAGTGTTTTCCAGATATACGATCATATCATCTGCAAAGAGTGAAAGTTTGATCTCTTCTGACCCTATGTGGATACCCTTGATCGCCTTTTCTTCCCTAATTGCAATGGCTAAAACTTCCATTACAATGTTAAAGAGCAATGGAGACAATGGGCAACCTTGCCTGGTTCCTGATCTAAGTGGAAATGATTTCAATTTAACTCCATTCAATACAATATTGGCTGTGGGTTTGCTGTAGATGGCCTCTATTAGTTTAAGAAATGTCCTTTGTCTCTACCCTTTCTAATATTCTTCATAACAAACTGCTAAATGTGAAGTGAAGTGTTTCCCTGAGCTCTGTGAGCTGCTCTAGCAAATCAATCAAACCTGGAGAAGGGGCCGTGAGGACTTCTGACTTGGTCAGAAGCACAGGCTTGTGATTGATATCCAAAGTGGTGGACAGTCCTGTGGGACTGAGCCCTCAACCTGTGAGGTCTGAGGCTGTCTCCAGGTAGATAGTGTCATGATTGAATTGGAGTTCACTCAGCTAGAGAGAATCACTTGAGCCCAAGATTTTGAGGTTGCTGTGAGGTGTGATGCCACAGCACTCAACCCAAGAGTGACTGAGTGAGACTCTGTCTCAATAAAAAAAAAAGAGAGAGAGAGAGAGAGAAAAGAAAGTTCTTGGGAAGAGACAGTAGAGATGGGTGCTAGGAAGGCAGTCCACTAATGTTTACCACAAGTGCTATGATAATCCAAACATAGAGAACTTTCTTTGGGAAGTAGGATAGTGTAGAAGTCAGAGCAAGGGCTCTGACTCACATTTCCTGTTTGCCAATTTCCTTTCTTCCCCTGTACTCAGCTTTCTCAGCTGCAAAATAGACAATGATGGTAACTTACCCCTCATGGAACACTGAGATATGAGATGATGCCCATGCTGAACATGCAATACCGGCCAAGACAGAGCCTCGCACTCTGAGCCATAATGATTATATGAAATACTAAAACATTAAACATTATTTTATTAAAGACACCAACCAATCTGGAAGAGTTAGGGAAGGCTTCCAGAAGGAAGTGGCACTGACGCAAAATACCAAAGAATGAGGAAAAGTCATCTAAGGAGAAAAGAGGATTTGTTTTTATGAGAGGGTAGGTGGGCCCCACAATTTTTTCTTTGTTTTACAGTTTTTGTTTTTGTTTTTGGCCAGGGCTGGGTTTGAACCCCATATACCCACTTCTGGTATATGGGGCCAGTGCCCTACTCCTTGAGCCACAGGCACCACCCAGGGCCCCACAATTTTTGACCCTAAATGGAACTCATACTACCCCAGAAGGCAGTATTCTAATGTCTCATTTTTTTTTTCTTGAGACAGTCTTATTCTGTCACCCTCAGTAGAGTGCTGTGCTGTCACAGCTCACAGCAACCTCAAATTCTTGGGCTCAAGCAATTCTCTTGCTTCAGCCTCCCAAATAGCTGGGACTACAGCCGTCTACCACAACGCCCGGCTATTTTTTTTTGTTGTTGTTGTTGCAGTTGTCATTGTTGTCTAGCAGGCCCAGGCAGGGTTCAAACCCATCTGCCTTGGTATATGTGGCCGACGCCCTAACCACTGAGCTATGGGTGCCGAGCCTCATGTCCCATTTTCTAAATGAAACATGTAATTTAACCAGATGTATAATTTTTGTAATGGCCAGAGAGAACAAGCTTTTGAGAGGGGAGAGGTGAAAATGAAGCTCAATGAAAGAAAATTTGGAAATAGAATTTTGTTTGTTTGTTTGTTTGTTTGTTTTGAGACAGAGTCTCACTCTGTCACCCTGGGTAGAGTGCCATGGCATCATCATAGCTCACAGCAACCTCAAACTCTTGGGCTCAAGTGATCCTCTTGCCTCACACTCCTGAGTAGCTGGGACTACAGGGGCCCACCATAACGCCTGGCTATTTTTTAGAGATGGGGTCTTTCTCTTGCTCAGGCTAGTGTTGAACTCCTGAGCTAGAGCAATCCACGTACCTTGGCCTCCCAGATTGCTAGGATTACAGGGGTCACCTACTGTGTCCAGCCTGGAAATGGAAATGTTTGTGCAAATAACTTGTAGGTTTTACTTCCTTTTTAAAGGGATATGTGTGTATGAACATGCTCTTTAGATTTTGAGGGGACCTATCCAGCTATGTTTGGTAGATTTATAGCAAGAGAAGGTTAAAAACAAGAGAGGGGTGATATGGTTTGGGTAGTTTCCCCTCCAAACCTCCTGGTAGAATTTGATCCCCAGCATTGGAGCTGAGACCTGCAGGGAGGAGTTTGGGTCCTGAGGGTGGATTCCTCAGAACTGAGTTCTGGCTCTTTTAATTCTTGTCAACTCTGATAGTTAAAAAAAGCTGGGCACATCCCCTCCCACCCTGGCTTTCTTATTTCCGCTCTTGTCATGGGACAGGTCTGATCTCCCTTTACCTTTGGCCATGAGTGGAAGTTTCCTGAGGTCCTTCACCGAAGGCTGATGCTGGTGCCCTGTGGTGCTGCTGCTTCTTTTTTCTTTTTTTTTTTCCTAAGACAGAGTCACCAATGGCTTTAGTATAGCTCACAGCAACCTCAGACTCCTGGGCTCAAACAATCCTCCTGCCTCAGCCTTCCAAGTAGCCCACCACCATGCCTGGCTAACTTTCCTGTTTTTAGTAGAGACAGGATCTCAGTCTTGTTCAGGCTTGTCTTGAACTTCTGAGCTTAAACAATCCGAACTTATAGTTTTTTGTTTGTTTGTTTGTTTTGAGATAGAGTCTCACTATGTCACCCTTGGTAGAGTGCTGTGTTGTCACAGCTCACAGCAACCTCAAACTCTTGGACTTAAGTGATTCTCTTGCCTCAGCCTCCCAAGTAGCTGGGACTGCAGGCGTGCCAACCAAAATGCCCAGCTATTTTGTTGTTGTTGTTGTTGTTGTTGCAGTTGTCACTGTTGTTTAGTTGGCCCAGGCCAGGTTCAAACCCACCAGCCTTGAACCCGCCAGACTCGGTGTATATTTCTGGCCCTGGAACTGCTGTGCTATGGGTGCCGAGCCTGAACTTACAGGGGTTTTTTTGCAATTTTTCGCCAGGGCTGGGTTTAAACCTGCCACCTCTGGCATATGGGACCAGCGCCCTACCCCTTTGAGCCACAGGAGCCGCCCCCTTTTTTTTTGGAGACAGAGTTTTATTATGTTGCCCTCAGTAGAGTGCTGTGGTATCACAGCTCACAGCAACCTCCAACTCTTGGACTTAAACTATTCTCTTTCCTCAGTCTCCCAAATAGCTGGCACTATAGGCGCCTGCCACAATGCCTGGTTATGTTTTGGCTATAGTTGTCATTGCTGTTTGGCAGGCCCGGGCTGGGCTCGAACCCACCACCTCTGGCACCCTAGCCACTTGAGCTACAGGTGGCAAGCCAACTTACAGTCTTTATAAATTACTCAACCTCAATTATTACTTTATAGCAACACAAATAAAGTACGACAGGGTTTTTCACATTTAAGTCAATTCTTTATAGGTCACTGAAGCTAGTGAGAGATTGGCCCCCAAAACACTTACGACAGCATGCAGGACAGGTGAGGTGGCTCATGTCTGTACTCCCAGACTCTGAGAGGCCAAGGCAAGTAAATGACTTGAGCTTGGGAGTTGGAGACCAGCCTGGGCAAGAGCAAGACCCCCGTCTCTACTAAAAATAGAAAAACTAGCCACGCGCTGTGGCACACACCTTTAGTCTCAGGTACTTGGGAGGATGAGGCAAAGGGCTCGCTTGAGCTCAGGAGTTTGATGTTGCTGTGAGCTATGATGATGCCAAAGGCACTGACCCGGGGTGACAGAGTAGGACTCTGATAAAAAAAAAAAAGACACAGCATGCAGAGTCTGTGGTTTATGAGTCATGAGTCAGGAAAGTGTGAACAACTGCAAAGCAAATGCATAGAAAGCAAAGGAAGCATCTTCAGGGAAAAGCAAAACGCCAACCTACTGATGATGCAGGTCAGCAAGGACAGACTAGCCTTGACTAAGACCCACTCCTCCCCATACTCAGCTCCCACCTCAGCGCTGTTTATATTAATAGTTACCAAGCAAGCTACAGAAGGCAGCCAGAACGCAGTCAGTAAACCTCATCCCATCTTTTCTCTGGACAAGGTTCTGCTCTTTGGGAAATAAAGAGGTGTATCAAACACACAGCCTGGTAGGCACTTCGGGAATAATCAGGATAGCTAGATAACACTTGCTGATCCCATGCCACGCGGAAACACTCTGCTGACTGCCTTGCAAGCATGGCTGGTACTCTCATTGTTCCCATTTTATAGATAGGAAAACTGAGGTTCTGAGAAATTAATAACTTGCACAAGGCCTCACAAGTGATCAGGGTCAGAACCAGGACCCCAACTCTTGGCCATTTGATTTCAGACAGTCTATTTTCCACCTTGTCTGTCTGGTCTGAGCTGCAGGGACTTACCAGAGGGCTTGTGGGGACAGCAGGGACTTACCAGAGGGCTTGTGGGGACAGCATGTGGTGCTGTAGCTTCTTCTCCAGGTGGGAGAAACGATGAGAAAGCAAGAACTTCACGTTGGGGGTGTGAATTGCCAAAATACATTGTTCTCAGCATGCTTTCTCCGTTGTTCTCAAAATGGTTGAGATCCCACTTGATTCTTCGTAGGAAATATTCTGATTTTCTCTCTCAAAAGCAGCATATTAGAAATTGTAATGCTTGTTACAAGTGCTTTATTGGTTTTCATATATATGCACTGAGTTTTTTCTAACCACATAATTTAAATTCCAATTGTTTGTATCTTTAGCCCTGAGTATAATTTTACTTCCATGCAAGCTATAAAACTATAAGCTTAGTAGAGGATAGTCATATAAGTTTCATTAATTAAATGTGAATCATTTCCCATTGTAATTCATGTTTAAAAAGTGAGAATTTTTGTTGTTGCAGTTTGGCCGGGTCTGGGTTTGAACCCGCTACCCTCGGTATATGGGGCTGGCGCCCTGCTCACTGAGCCACAGGCGCCACCCCAAAAAGTGAGAATTTTTAAAAGACTTTGTGTGTGTGTAAGAAAGAGAAACTTTCTCACTGAAATGTTTTTAGGTCTGAAAATTTTTCTGAATTTTCTTGAGCATAAATACAGTCCTTTCTTCTCCTTCCTTTCCTTACTTATATTTTTTATAAATCAGTACCTTTATTGTTGCTAAAAAAAAAACGCTTGAAACATTTTTTTCCACCACTTCAACAGTATTTCAACAGAATCATAATCTTCTTGATAAAACAAAGTTGCACAAGGACAATCTCAAGAATGTGTAAATATTTTTAATCTTATTTCCTCACCTCCTTTAAGGAACAAAGGCTCGCTTAATTGAAATCTCCTTTGGCGACCGTTTGCGCAGTTTCTGTGTCTTCCATTATTGTGACTTGATTGCTTTGGTTGTTCACAGCATGTAAAGTTGGTTCTCAATATTTTTTTTTTTTTTTTTGAGACAGAATCTCAAGCTGTCACCCTGGGTAGAGAGCCCTGGTGTCAACAGCTCACAGCAACCTCAAATTCTTGGGCTTAAGCGATTCTCTTTCCTCAGCCTCCCAAGTAGCTGGGAGTACAGGTGCCCACCACAACACCTGCCTATTTCTTTTTGTTGCACCTGTCATTGTTTTAGCTGGGCCAGGCTGGGTTTGAATCCACCACCCATTTCAGTGTATGTGGCTGGCACCCTGCTGACTGAGCTCTGGGCGCCTCCAGTTCTCAATTTTTCTGTGTTTGCTGCACACTGCTGAAAATACATTTGGGGTGGTGCATTCAAAGTGACTACAGCACAGCTGTAAGTATCTCACTATTCTGTTGGCTGTCGACAAAGTTTTTGTTTGAATAGATCTATGGTTTGATTGCCGTTAACCTGCCTTCCAATATGAGTAGGAAACGAATCTCTCTTTGGTGTGGGATTGATGATGGTAGAACATGGGTCTTTATATTTATACTTCCTCCTACAATGAGTTGCACCTATAGACACAACATTCCATCACCCTGTGGATCTTCAAGTGCAGGAGTGCAGAGAATAAACTTTGCAGTCACTCACCCTGAATCTGAATCCCAGTGATGCCATTTATCTGCTGAGTGACATTGGGCAAGGTGTTTATTCTCTCTGAATCTCACATTTGTCAAATGGCGAATCCCTTAATAAGTCCCTTAAAGAACTGTTGTGATGCTTACACAAAATGACGTATGTAAGGTACTTAACACATAGTGACCTTCCCATAAGTGCCAGCCATTGTCAGTATCAGTGTTTCAGATGTTTCTGAAAGTCCCTCATCTTTGTGATCAGTTGCACTGCCTGTGTCTAGAATGTTGACTAATTCAATAATGAGCTCTCCACCAAAGGCTTCTGCTCTTGCCTACCAGTGCACTCGCTAATAATCTGCAGTCCCAGGTTAGTGATGATTGCCGAAGGTCTCTTCAGTCCTCAGATATTCATGCTCATCTACACTGAGCAGGTCTGTTCTTTGCCACCCACACTTACGTCTTTACCAAAGGCTATCACTTCCCTGATTCTCGAAGGCTCAGTGCAGATCAAGCCTGAGTTTAGTTTCTACTCCAGCTGAAAATTTCAGGATACTTCTCCTTAGAACAGGAGTTTGCTTCAAAATCAAGGGCTCTAGCCAGACTTGATGGCTCATGCCTGTAATCCTAGCACTCTGGGAGGCCAAGGCAGGAGGATCCCTTGAGCTCAGGAGTTCAAGACCAGCCTGAGCAAGAATAAGACCCCATCTCTACTAAAAGTACAAAAACTAGTTGGGGCATTGTGGAGGCTGCTGGTATTCCCAGCTACTTGGAAGGCTGAGGCATTTGAAGTTTGAAGTTGCTGTGAGCTAGGCCGAGGCCATGGCACTCTAAACTGGACAACAGAGTGAAACTCTGTCTCAAAAAAAATAAAAAATCAAGGACTCCATCTGAAGGCTCAGGCCTACCCTGTAAGGGGCCAGTCTTGCCCCTTGGTGTCTATGCTGCTCTTCCTGACTCAGCCAGCTCACTATGGGCACGAGCCAGGGATGCTGCAGAGGAGATCCGTGCTTGAATGGATTTTGTGATCCTTTCAACACTGAGAGCCTGCCTGGTTTCCTGACCCACTGGTCCTCCCAAAGAGCCAGCTCGGAATTGCTTCTGTGCCAGCTGCTCAGAGATGTACACCAAGTCCTGTCATCCCCCTCAGCTCTCAGGTGGGCTTCTTGTCCTGACTCCACAGCCTCCTGTCACCTTCAAGACCCTGGTGCTGGCACACACCCTGCCTTGCTGCTCCAATGTCAACGTTGGAGTAGCCACTGGAATCACCATAAACCAAAGAGACAAAGAGACCAACAAGACCAAAACATGAATCACATTGTGAAAAGTACCTAAATACAAGATGGGAAATTCTCTTGCTGACATTTTGGATTTAAGAAATTTCAACGTCTCAATGTTAGTTGGATAAAGGGGAGAAATGATGGATGATGTCTTTTTTAACTATTTGGCTATGGTTCAACAGGATAAGTCTTGGTTCTTTGAAGCTAAGAGTAGCTTCAAAAGATGTTGTTATTTTATTCCTTGGTCTTAGTTCAAGTTAGAGATAAGACAAACTTCCTAATGGAGGAAGCTTACTCAGAAGACAGTTGCTTGTTGTCAGGAATCACTCATTCATTTGACAAACCAATGCACTTTTCTTGACTAACCATTGTATGTCCCATAGCAGTCTAGATGCTGAGGTTTCCTCCAAAACACCTGGGAAATTTGATTATTCAGTGACAGAGTCTGGCAGGTGACAGATAATCTCAATATAGTCCAGGCTGTTAAGGAAATTTGTAAGCAGTCCTAAGGAGAGGCAGAAGGAGAGAGACAGTCTCCCTGGGGCATCTAGAAGTCTCCACAGAGGTGAAAACATGGGTGAGATCTAAGTTCATTTTGTCTTCCATCTCTGTGCAGAATCTCCCCGCCCCTTTGCTATCTGGAAGTTCCCAAGTTTGGAGAATTATTTGGACTCTTAATAATTGTAACATCTTTAAATTTTAGGGGTATTTAAACCAAAGTATTGACACTCTCTGGAAGAAAGCCATTAGTAATAATAATAAAAAAAAGTCTAGTTACCTCTAGTGAGATATACTTGATGACTAGAAGGTTGAAATCATTTGGACATATCTGAAAGATAGCCAAGCTTCAGAACTTTGCCTTAATGACTCTGGAAGGCAAAAACAGGCATCTGTAGTCAGTCCCCCTCAGGCCGAGTTTTGTTAATTCTGCTTGTTTTACCCCAGAATCTTTGGGATTTTGAAAGCTCATGAGAACCAGAGACCTATAAAGTAGCTTTTCACTTTTGACAACATTAGTAGGAATCTGAGTACCAACTACAGAAAGTTCATTAGAAGAGTAAAAATGAGGGCCAAGGGCAGTGACTCACGCATATAATCCTAGCACTCTCGGACGCTGAGGTAAATGAACCATCAGAGCTCTGGAGTCCGAAACCACCCTGAGAGGAGCAAGACCCTGTCTCTACTAAAAATATAAAAACTAGCCAGGCATTGTGGTGAATGCCTGTAGTCCCAGTTACTCGGGAAGCTGAGATAAGAGGACTGCTCAAGCCCAAGAGTTTGAGGTTGCTGTGAGCTCTGATGCCATGTCACACTACCCATGATACAGACTGAAACTGTCTCAAAAAAAAAAAAAAAAAAAAGATGTCAGTCAAGTTGACTTGGTCATATGTTTCTATAGCATTACCTCTGATATGTTATGTTTTCAGGCACTAAATTCTTTTTCACTCAACGAGCTTCCCAATGTCATAGGGAAAAAGAATAAGCTATACATTACCTAAAATGTGAAGCTGTTGTGTTCACGGTCCAATGAATTGATAAGCAATATGTTACATACACTTACAATGGAATATTATTCAACTTCAAGAAGAAGGGAAAGCTGTGCACAGTGGCTCACATATGTAATCCTAGCACTTTGGGAGACTGAGGCAGGAGGACCAGTTGAGGTTAGGAGTTAAGATCAGCCTGAGCAATATAGTGAGAACCCATCTTTACAAAAAAAATAGAAAAGTTATCCAGGCATGGTGGTGTACACTTGTAGTCCCAGCTACTCAGGAGTCTGAGGAAAGAGGATCACAGGAGCTCAGGAGTTTGAGGTTACTGTGAGCTATGATCATGCCACTGGCCTCATATCTAGGCAACAAAGAGAGACACTGTTTTTTAAAAAACGGGGGGAGGAAGCCCAAGTTCCCATTGATCCATGAATGGACTAATAAATTGTGGTATATGTACACTATGGAATATTATGCAGCCTTAAAGAAAGATGGAGACTTTACCTCTTTCATGTTTACATGGATGGAGCTGGAACATATTCTTCTTAGTAAAGTATCTCAAGAATGGAAGAAAAAGTATCCAATGTACTCAGCCCTACTATGAAACTAATTTATGGCTTTCACATGAAAGCTATAACCCAGTTATAACCTAAGAATATGGGGAAGGGGGAGAGGAAGGGGAGGGAGGGGGGAGGATAGGCGGAGGGAGGGTGATTGGTGGGATTACACCTGCGGTGCATCTTACAAGGGTACATGTGAAACTTAGTAAATGTGGAATGTAAATGTCTTAACACCATAACTAAGAAAATGCCAGGAAGGCTATGTTAACCAGTGTGATGAAAATGTGTCAAACGGTCTATAAAACCAGTGTATGGTGCCCCATGCTCGCATTAATGTACACAGCTATGATTTAATAAAAAAAATGGGGGGAGGAAGTTCTTAATATTTTACAACTTGGATAAACTTTGAAGACATCACACTAAGTCTGATAAGCCAGTCACAAAAGGACAAATACCGTACAGTTCCCCTTATAGGAGGTATTGAGAATCGTCAAACTCATAGAGACAGAAATTGGGATGCTGGTTTCCAGGGGCCAGAGGGAGGGGAAATGGGGATTTCTGTTTAATGGGCACAGAGCTGCTGTTTCACAAGACAAAGGGTTGCATCTGTGGATGGCAGTGATAGAGGCACGACATTATGAATGTACCGTATTTCATTCCATAGAACAGTACACTTAAAAATGGTTAAGGTGGTACATTGTATGTTATTTGCATTTTACCACAGTAAAAAATAAATTGAAGGAAAGGAAAGAATGAACTGCTTATGCTGCTTGCTGCTTTATCAGAGCAAATCGAAGACTTTAGGCAAGTTCCTCGGCCCTTCCAGACTTCTGAATCCTCATTTGCGAAGTCAAGATCCTTCTCAGCACGTGTGTTTTTGGACCCTAAGAGCTATTCTTCCAGGATCTCCAGTGTACTCCATTCTTAATCTTGAAAAGGCCTTTACAGGATGACATTTTTTGTGACTTTAAGTTTGGCACTTTCTTTTCTTTCTCAGAATGCTTGCCTAAGAAGATGAAATAGGGAAATGAGTTAACTGCCCCCAAATAATTCAGACCAAGAAAAGTGCTAAGAAGTCCCTGTTTTTGGCTCAGCCTGAGCTCCCCTGCACAGTGGTGTAAACTCCAGTGTTCTTATCCTGTGAGGACCCAGCTGGATGGGGTCAGGTCTCATGCTGTCCCCATAGTCATTGTAACTCAGTGTCCCTGGAAACCACAAGAGAGAGGACAATCTTTGAAGCCAGGTCCCAGAAGACAGAATCTTAATTGAGAACAGTAGAAAGAAGTCCATTTCAGAAGAAAACTGTCCATAGTAGTTCAATGCGCATTTGTCTGTGATTATTGTCAAGGGGTTCCTCACTTACCAAATGCACTGTGCCTAAAATAGTTAAAAGTTTTGCTCAGAGAAACAAATTGAGAAAGCAAAGACCACAGTAAAATCAGGTCTAAGCAACAGCTGGCTTGGCAGGGGCAGCTCCTGGCAGGGCTGGGAACTGAGGGAGCTGTGTTTGATGATTCACTCACAACGGGAACAGGGCTGTCAAAACGTCAACATCCACCCGCCCTGTGCATGGGGTTCCTGTTTCCTCAAACCTGTAATCAGGGGTCTTCAGTGCTGGGTGGTCTGTTTTTCCGACCCACAATGCCAGTCGGATTATCTTCTGCCACTTCCCCTCCCCAATTTCCTCTCCCCTCCCTTCCCCTCCTTCTCCCCTCTGCATACACACTGGCTCACAGATAGCTCTTTTCTATCTCTAAAGCCCAAGTCTAGACTCAGACGTTTATTGTGTGAAAAAAACGAAAAATGAGAGTGAAACATCAAAGGTGATTTTCTCACGGAAGTTTCACATTGGAACTATCTGTAGAGAGGCCCTAGGCAAACCCCTGCCTTTAACCATAGGCCTGAGGAGCAAAAGTGACTGTCCAGTCACTCACCTCCAGTTGTGAGAGGACTAGAGAGCGATTCAAACCAGGCTCCAACGCCCACCCACTCTTCACTTCCTTCTGATTACAGTAACACCTCAGACATTTATAAAAGTCTGCACTGTACATTGCTCTTTCCCAGGTGGGGTTCAGCCTAGGAGTTGAGACATTACCATTCAAACAATAAGGCTAATGAAAGTGTCTTCCTTCCATTGGGTCACCTGACTATGAAGTGGCAGAGTTGGCCTCAAACTCTGGAGTCTCACGCCCTCTTCTTTGTACACTGTCTTCCAACATGCTAGAAAAATGAGCCAGGTTTGTTGGCTCACGCCTGTAGTCCTAGCTATTTGGGAGGCTGAGACAGGAAGATCACTTGAGCCCAGGAGTGTGAGGTTGTGTGAGCTGGGATGGTGCCATTGCATTCCAGCCTGAGAGACAGGGAGACTCTGCCTCAAAAAAAGAAAAAAGGAGAGAAAGAGTGAGTTGGTATTAGTTGGTATTTATGTATTATGAGAAAAAGAGAAGCTGATTAACACCTCACTCGTGAATATTCATTTATTCATTCAGTAGGTCAGTTATGAAATATTTACTGCTCCTTTATATATGTCTATTGTGCTAAATAAACAAAGATGGTTTAACACAGATGTGTACCATGGTCAAGGTTCAACGAGACACTTGACCCTTAAAGAATGAGCTCCCTGAAGGCAAGAATAAAGTTGGTCCCTTCTCTGTTCACCTGGCTCCTACCTCAGTGATTTGGACCGAGAAGTCCGTAGTGAGCATTTACTAGAGGAATTAACACATTTGACTTAAAGTGAATATTTGAAGCCACTGCACTTTCCATAAGTGAGGAAACAACTCAGGTTTATATGAGAACAAAGAAATTCAACTTCTTTCTTGCTTTAGAAGAGCTCCAATTTGAGGCTTACAGGGAATTGTATAAGAGTATTTCATCTCTCGTGTTTATTTTTACCTTTTATTATTTGTTTTTCACTCTTGCTCACTCGAGACATTACTAGCTACCCAGTTCCTTGTTACTAAAGACTATTAAAATTAAATCTAATTCATACGTATCTTAATAAATATTAAATGACTATTAAGGTATTAACCAGACATGTTCTTTATTTATTCCTATTCCCAGTAGCTTTAGTATTTCTAATACATTTCTTTTATCTATGAAGATTATCCAAAAGGTAATGTTTCAAATAAGAACAATTTTTAAAGGCAATAAAGGCCTATCTCCACATTGGCGGGTGTCAGGACATTGGCTGTCCAAAGGGGCACGAGGACAGCTGCCCTGCAGGTCCACAGGCCACACTGAAGAGAAGTCTGGTTCCCTTCATGGTTCCCTTCTCTGAGTAACTCGCTGTGTTCACTTGAAGAGAAAGCCGAGGCAGTGGGAATAAAGCAAAACTTCTTTGTCACATCCCTCCCAGATGCTCTGCGGCAGTGTTTGCATAGTTTAGCAATTCTGTGCCCTGCCTTAGAAGTTACACCCAGCCCACCCACTCACACATTCTCTGACTTTGGAACTCCCTGAGATGTTAACGCTAAAGCCCTGTCTCCTTAAAACTTCCTCTAAGGAACGGGACAAACAACTGAATGGCCTTAGAGGGAAGGCTTTGAGAAGGTACCTTGTTCAGGGAGCTTGTTGCAGAATAACATGGACATATGTAGCATTGGGGCCAAGAGACCAGCCACCCGAGGCATCTGCACCTGGGCCTCCACTGTGCCACATGTCACTTGAGAAATGAAACGGGACATACTCCCTGCCTGGGGTAGGCATTATCTGACACCAGATGACAAGTGGTTGGGATGGGTTTGAATGGATGGTGGTGGCACAGGGTGGATATTAAGTTAGAGGATATTAAACTAGAGGATGCTGCTTTTTTTATTTAATTCAGCTTCTTCGCTGTGTGAATTTAGGTAAGTTATACAATCTCTCTGGTTCTCATGACCTCCTCTCCTCAGTGAGGAGGTTGGAATATCTCCACTGTTGGGTCTTGTGAAGGAAGAGAAATTCTACACACACTTTGTGGGAAAGGTGTTGAGAGGAGATAGGGTATAAGGAAAGAGGAAAGAGCCTGTTCAAGGGACAAAGAGTTTGTTCATTGACATAAACAACGAAGTACCCAGGGAGGATGAATCATGTCCAGGAAACTGGAGAAGACAAGACAGAGGACTAATATTTAGGGATTGAGATAATTAGCTACAGAGCATGTCAGGGTGGTGGGCCAGAGAGTTGAAGTGTGTTCAAGGGCAAGTTCTTGGCTTTGTGTAGTACAAGAGGCGGGAAAAGGCTGGATGGGATACAGATTTTAGTTGCAAACTCCAAGAGGTTATTATAAACAACTGGAGAGAAGGTTGCTTTAAATTGTGTTTAATGTGAGTATTTGCTAGTTGGCAGTGATCAGCCTTTCCTATAAATACCTCTTACGTCTCATGGAATGAAGTTGTAACGGGTAACATGTAAGGAGAAAAGGTGAAGAAGGGGCCAGCAGGGAAACTTGGAGCCTGAACACTTGGCATGAAAAGTGAGGGAAATTGAGCTCCCTTCTTTTTTATTCTTTTTGGAACTGATGGCAAAGAATTGCCTTTTGAATGGCTGTGATCTTATTAATATACATTTTTGTTTTGCTTTGCTTTTGGGTATTTAATGTACTCTCCAGAGAGTGGTTCAAAGTATTTAAAATAGCACTTGCCAATTTCTCCCTCTTTTAATTAATATCAAGTGGTTTCATTCAAACCGAAGTTTCAAGCTGATTCCATACAAGCAAAATTATGAGTAGGGTTGAGCTTTGGAACCAGAAGGATCTAGGTTCAAATTCCTGCCCCTCCACTTGCTGGCCCTGGGACCTTAGGAAAATTATACAACCTAGGAGAATTTCTAATGCATCTTCTTTATAACCAGAATTGTTATGATTATTAAATGAGACAGAATAGGGAAAACCCCTAACACAGTGCTTGACACATAATAGGAACTCAACACACAAGTAGCCGTTCGTATTCCCCTCCACACCTTCCTTTCCCTGAGAGGAGAAGCTTATGATCTTGGAGTTCTAAATTACAGTTGACCCTTAAACCACTGGACGGTCCCCGACTCTGACCTTGACCCTAATGCAATTGAATATCAGAATATAACTTTTGACTACCCTGCAATTTAACTGTTATTGACCTGAGCCTTACTGATAATATAAAATAGTCAGTTAACATTGTATTCTTAAAGTAAACTATAAGAAAAAAGGCAGTGAAGAAAATTGTGGCTGCATATGGTGGCTCACACTTCTAATCATAGCACTTTTGGGAAGTTGAGGTGGGAGGATCACTTGAGGCCAAGAGTTCAAGACCAGCCTGAGCAACAGCAGGACCCCTGTGTCTACAAAAAATGTTTAAAATTACAGGCGCGTGCCTGTAGTTCCAACTATTAGGGAGGCTGAAGCAGGTGGGTCACTTGAGCCTAGGGGTTTGAGATTGCAGTGAGCTCTGATCCCACCACTGTACTCCAGCCTAGGTGGCAGAACAAGACCCTGTCTCAGGAAAGGAATGGGAAAGGGAAGGAAAGGGAAGGGAAAAGGAGGGAAGGGGAGGGGAGGGGAGGGGAGGGAAGGGGAGGGGAGGGGAGGGGAGGGGAGGGGAGGAGAGGGGAGGGAAGGGGAGGAGAGGGAAGGGAAGGGAAGGGGAGGGGAGGGAAGGGAAGGGGAGGGGAGGGAAGGGGAGGGGAGAGGAGGAGAGGGGAGGGAAGGGAAGGGGAGAGGAGGAAAGAAAAAAGAAAAGAAAAGAAAGAGTGGGCTGTGCCTGTGGCTCAAAGGAGTAGGGCTCCGGCCCCATATGCTGGAGGTGGCGGGTTTAAACCCAGCCCCTGCCAAAAACTGTGGCGGGTGGGGGGTGGGGGGAGGAAGAAAAAAAAAAAGAAAAGAAAGAGAGAAATGAAAACAGTAAGGAAGATAAAAATCTATTTACTAATCATATACCCACAGGGAGGTGAATCACCATAAACGTCTTCATCCTTGTCTTCGTTGAGTGGGCTGAGGAGGAGAAGAAGGAGGAAGTGTTGGTCCTGCTGTGGTCTCAGCAGGAGGCAGTTGCAAAAGAAAATCCACAGTGAACATTGTGTTGTTTGGGGTCAACTGTGTTAGCACTGACTCTCAGCACTGGTCACGTTACCAAGGATGAGCACTCACTCGGTTTCACTTTGTGCCTGCAGATGAAGGCTTAGGCAAGAGCTTGTCCTAAACATCTCGGTTTCTTATTTAGCTCTGGTGGTACCTCGTGCATGGCTCAGTAGTCCCATGTGTCCGCAGTGCCCACTCTGCCCTTCCCACCGGAGCCACCCTCAGGTTCTTCCCAGCAGGGGAAGGTTATGACACATAACCTTTCCTTGGCCCCTTTGCTTACGGGTCCCCTCTCAATGCCTCATGCATATACCACACTGAATTTCCCTTGCCACACTGTATGGCTATTATCTGTTTATGTGTCAGTCTGCCCTTCCCTCCCCCATCTGTGTGTCCGGAGGGCATAAATAGGGTATTCAGCATGTGAACAGCACCCAACATTTGCTGAGGGGAAGGGTAAAAATCATCACATCTAAAACCATCCATTCTCATAAAGTTCAATTTCTTCCTGGGTGCTGTTGATGCAGCCAGTTTTTCCAGTTCTCTCTAAAGACCTGAGGGAAACTTCCCTCACTTCCTATTAACCTTGAGTACCGTCATGTGGGAGTCCTTGGCCAAGAATGGTGGTCAGAGGTTGAAATTATGTGACTGGCTGAGCCACACGTTCAGCTCTCCAATGCAAGGATGAGGTTGTTTCCCCCAAAGCACACGCACCAGCATTGGGTGGGTGGATATTTAAATTAAAAGTGGAATAGTACTAAGAAAAATGGGGATGGATGGTGAGGAAACAATGACAACATTAATGGTAAGGCAATGATGATGAGGCATGCTCAATTTTGTCTTAGAAAGTTGTTATTTATTTATTTTTTTGTAGAGACAGAGTCTCACTTTGTTGCCCTTGGTAGAGTGCTATGGCATCACAGCTCACAGCAACCTCCAACTCCTGGGCTTAGGCGACTCCCTTGCCTCAGCCTCCCAAGTAGCTGGGACTACAGGCGCCCACCACACTGCCCGGCTATTTCTTTTTGTTGCAGTTCAGCCGGGATCGAGTTTGAACCCACCACTCTCAGTGTATGGGGCCGGTACCTTACCCACTGAGACACAGGCATCACCCAGAAAATTGTTACTTTTGTATTTCCCTATTTGTAGGGCACACTTATGTAATTTTAGTTGGGTTGGGGCTAACCTACTGAGGCCAAAAATTGGGGAAAATATGTGTAGACCCAAATAATGGCCTTGATGCCAAGATATTAGGATATTTTGGCTCCAAATTTGGTTTGCCATTGTTCATGTAGTGAAAGTATGAAGCTAAGAATCCCCAAGATTTACACATTGCTAGACACCACCTGTGAACACAAATATTCCCTAACTGGGGCCAGGTCATGTGGACAGGTCTGCTCCTCCTGTGCCCTGGGGACTTTTCATGTGGATGGGAAAATGAACTGACAGCAGATTTGACTATGTACACTTAGAGAATGGGATTATATCATATACTATACTTTATCAAAATGCACTTGTTAGAGTTGAAATGAAAATGTTGCCTTGCATCTGCCTGACTCTGTGAAATCAACATAAGATGAGGGCGACCTGCCATCCTCAATGCTCAAAGGAGCCATAGTTCCAGAGTCTCCCTTGGGTCATTGAAGGTTACTTTTGTCAGAAAACAAAACAAAACAAAACAAAATAAAACATACCAGGACACTATCTCCACATAGGTAATAACAGTTTCCAAAATTCTGCTATATTATTTAGAAAAGTTTTTGACAAGAAAGATTTTTGTGAGTCAGTGTCATATTTGATCTATTGGAGCGTATTTGTAAGAGAGAGTCAGTTCCCAATTTAAGTCAAACCTCCCTCGTTGACCACCTCTACGTATTAGTATAGTAGGCCTCCTTCCTTATGTTGACCACCTCCATATGTTGACCAGTTTATTATAGTCCCTCATGTGGCCGATTTACAGAGGTTCTACTATATTTCACAATTTTTTTTACTTCAATATTTTTTTCTTTTATGGAATTGAAAGACTTAAATTTTCAACCCCAAATATCAGTTTGTGAGGCACAGTGCTATTATAGGGGTAAAAAAAGGAAGGGCTGAGGTTTCTCCATACTTCCTTCCAAAAGGTTGTATTAGTTTACAGTCCCACCAGCAGTGTAAAAGTGTTCCCTTCTCTCCACATCTGCACCAGCATGTACAGTTTTCAGATTTTGTGATAAGGGCCATTCTCACTGGGTTTAGATGGTATCTCAGGGTGGTTTTGATTTGCATCTCTCTAATAATTAAGGATGATGAACATTTTTTCATGTTTGCTAGCCATTCATCTGTCTTCTTGAGAGAAGGTTCTGTTTATCTCTCTTCCCCCATTGATCTATGGGATTGTTGGCTTTTTTCATGTGGATTAATTTAAGTTCTCTATAGATCCTAGTTATTAAGCATTTGTCTGTTTTGAAATATGCAAATATCCTTTCCTATAGTGTAGGTTGTCTCCTGTTTGATCCTGCAATCCCATTACTGGGCATCTATCCAAAAGGAAAAAAATCCTCTTATCATAAGGACACTTCACTAGACTGTTTATTGCAGCTCAATTTACAATTGCCAAAATGTGGAAACAGTCTAAATGCCTCCCACCCAGGAATGGATTTATAAGCTGTGATACATGTATACCATGGAACTATTCAGCCATTAAAAAAAATGGGGACTTTACAGAATTTGTATTAACCTGGATGGAAGTGGAAGACATTATTCTTAGTAAAGCATCCCAAGAAGGAGAAGCATGAATCCTATGCATTCAATTTTGACATGAGGACAATTAATGACAATTAATGACACAGTAGTGGGTGGGGAAACGGGAGAGCAGAGAGAGAGAGGAGAGCGGGGTGTGGGGAAAGGAAGAGCAGAGAGAGGGAAGGAGGGAGGGGGGTGGGGTCTCAGTGTATGACACATCTTGTACCCTCAATGAATCCCTAATAATTAAAAAAAAATGAAGTGCTGATATGTACATCTTGGTTAATTAGAAGACAGTTCTCTTTCTCTTCCTTTTCCATATACCCTCTTCTCTCTTTTCTATTTGAATTGGCATAAAAGCAAGGTGTTTTTGCCAAATGAATAACTAGAAGGAGAAAACTCTTTTTTTTTTTTTCTAGCCAGAAGACTGTTAGTATTGATCTAGGGGGAAAAAGGTGCTGATATGTGTTCTGGTAGATCCTACCACAAGACAAGCACTGCGAGTGTTTGTGGAAACTACAGCATGAATAAATGGATTGCCTGACAGTTTAAATAAATGTGTTTGAACAATCTAAATATGGTTGTCTTTTCAAATGAAAGAAGAGCAGGTCTAGATGTGAGACAGCAGAATTCCAAGCCCATTCCGATTCTAAATTTAGTTGAACATGTATACATAGGTGCACACACAGAAGCAGTCACCATCCTGCCTGTGCAGAACAGGCTGTTGCTAACGAATTCCATAACAAGGGAGTGGAAGTGGAATGGCTCGTAACAAGTGCTTACATGTAGGTCCTGGCAGGAACTTTTCTATCCACGTCAGTCAATCAATCTCAAGAACTTCTAGCAAGAATTTTTCAATGCTTTTCAACACAGAGGCATTGATCCCAGGGGCAATTTCATTGAGAAAATCCCTACTGTAAGTTCTGACAGAGGTGTCCTAGGAACCCTAGAGACTTGTGCTCTGCTTATGAGAAAGTAAAGAAAATGTATGAACTCATAACTCGGTGTTTAGGGCTGAGGGTCTGGGATACCAAAGGGTTAATGGGACCTGAGTGATTAATGGGAGTGGGTGGTGGGGACAACTGAGAAGACAGCCAAGTGTTCAGGGCAGGAGGCCTGAACCCTTCCCCCACCTCCCTCTAGTCTAGTGACAACTGCCCAGGGTAGAAAGGGTGGGAGGGTCAAACCAAAAATCAGACTGAGGCCATCACATGCCTCCTCCTTGCTGCACCATTTTGATCCATTGGTATATGAGGAGAAAAAAAAAATAATCAAGATTTCTAATTATATTAAATTCTGTGCTTAGAACATAAGAAAAATTAAGATTTCCTAATAGTTAATGTACATTACCATTTAAACCCATGTTCCAACATTTTATTAGGCTCACATGTACTATCTTAACAGAGAAAAAAATGGGACCCACTTTCATTATTCATTTTCAGTATATTTCAAGGTTTTAAAGATGTTTGCAAAAGGATGTCCTTGTTCAGGATGATTTTATAAAAAGAAATTATAGTGAGATGGATAATGACCTGCCCCAGGACTGGAATCAGCCATTTCTTTTAGGAATCCTGGTTCCTTTTATTGGAGGATGGTATTTAAAGACCAAGATCTGGGGGTGGAGCAACATGGTGGATATAGCTCACATGGAGTGGTGGAAATCAGATGCAATTCTTCAATTCTTCTTTTTATCTTTGTAAGAAATCTTTTTCTATATTCATTAAAAACCAAGTGTCGTGTGTGTGTGTGTGTGTGTGTGTGTGATGATTCTGTCCACTAAATGAGCATGGAAGCAGTGATATCCCAATAGCAAAAAACATACCCAGTGCTTAGATCTTGGTTTTTATTTTATTTTTATATATTTTTTTGTTTGGGATTCATGGAAGGTATAAAGAATTTGCTTACACTGATTGCATTTGTTAGATAAAGTCCCTCTTATAATTGTGTCCTACCCCCAAGAGGTGTACCATACACTGTGACTCCCATCTCCCTCCCTCCTCCCCTCTCTCCACTTGCTCATTCCCCTAAACCCACCTTGTGTTAGCTCATCTATTGCCTTCATATTAGAATTGAATACATTGGATTCTTGCTTCTCCATTTTTGTGATGCTTTACTAAGAAGAATGTGTTCCACCTGCATCCAGGTTAATACAAAAGATGTAACGTTTCCATCTTTTTTAGTGCTGAATAATATTCCATGGCACACATATGCTGCAGCATGTTAATCCATTCCTGGGTTGGTGGGCATTCAGGTTGTTTCCACAATTTGGCAATTGTAAATTGAACTGTGATAAATAGTCTAGTGCAAATGTCCTTATGATCAAAGGATGTTTTTTGGGTTTTTTTTGAGACAGAGCCTCACACTATTGCCCTGGGTAGAGTGCCTTGGCATCGCATCTCACAGCAACTGCCAAATCCTGGGCTCAAGCGATTCTCTTGCCTCTGCCTCCCAAGTAGCTGGAACTACAGGCACCTGCCACAATGCCCGGCAATTTTTTGGTTGAAGCCGTCATTGTTGTTTGGAGGGCCGGGACTGGATTTGAACCCACCAGCTCAGGTGTATGTGCCTGGCGCCTTAGCTGCTTGAGCCACAGGCGCTGAGCCATGATCAAAGGATTTTTTTCATCTGGGTAGATGCCTAGTAATGGGATTGTGGGATCAAATGGGAGGTTTAATTTGAGTTCTTTGAGGAGTATCCATACTTCCTTTTGAAAAAGGTTGTATTAGTTTGCAGTCCCATCAGCAGTGTAAAAGTGTTCCCTTCTCTCCACATCCTGTCAACATCTTCAGCTTTGAGACTTTGTGATGTGGGCCATTTCCACTGGGGTTAAGTGATATGTCAGGGTAGTTTTGAGTTGCAGTTCTCTGATAACTAGGTATGATGAGCATTTTTTCATATGTTTGTTAGCCATTCATCTGTCTTCTTTAGAGAAGGTTCTATTCATGTCTCTTGCCCAGTGATATGGGATTGTTGGGTCTTTTTTTGTTGATTGAGTTCTCTATAGATCCTAGTTATCAAGCCTTTGTCCAATTCATAATATGTGAATATCTTTTCCCATTCTGAAGGTTGTCTGCTTGCTTTGGTTGTTTTTTCCTTAGCTGCACAGAAGCTTTTCAGTTTAATTAAGTCTCATTTGTTTGTTTTTTTGTTGTTGCAATTGCCACAGAAATCTTCTTCATAAAATCTTTCTCCAGGCTGATATCTTCACATGTTTTCACCACACTTTCTTCAAGGATTTTTATTGTTTCATGCCTTCAGTTTAAATCTTTTATTCATCTTGAATCAATTTTTGTAAGTGGTGAGATTTCAGTCTTTTACATGAGGTTATCCAGTTCTCCCAGCACCATTTATTGAATAGGGATTCTTTTCCCCAGTGTATATTCTTGTTTCGTTTATCAAAGATCAGATGGTTCATCTGATGGTTTTCTTTCCGGTTCCAAATGTCAATGTCTCTATTTTTGTGCCAATACCATGCTGTTTTGATCACTATGGCCTTCTAGTATAGCCAAAAGTCTGGTAGGATGATACCCCCAGCTTTGTTTTTATTACTAAAAATTGCCTTGGCTATACAGGGTTTCTTCTGGTTCCATACAAAACTAAGAATTATTTTTTCCAAATCTTGAAAGTATGATGATGGTATTTTAATGGGGATTGCATTGAATAGATTGTAGATTGCTTTGAGCAGTATACACATTTCCACATGTTAGTTTTTCCCAGCCATGAGCATGGTATGTTCTTCCGTTTCTTAATATCTTCTGCTATTTTTTTTCTTTAGGGTTTTGCAATTTTCTTTGTAGAGATCCTTCACCTTTTTTTGTTATGTATATTCCTAGGTCTGTCTTTCTTTCTATCTTTCCTTTTCTTTTCTTTCTTTCTTTCTTTTTTTTTTTTTTTGAAGCTACTGGGAAGGGGATTATGTCCTCGATTAGCTTCTACAATGTTATTGTATATGCCAATAACACATTAATTATTGGGGACATTGATTTTATATCCTGAGACATTGCTGCATCTTTTTTTATCACTTCCAGGAGCCCTGTGGTTTAATTTTGGTGTTCTTTAAGCATAAGATCACATCATTAACAAAGAGCGAGAGTTTGACCTCCTCTGCATCCATTTGGATGTCCTTTATTTCCTTATCTTGCCTGATTGTATTGGCTAGAACTTCCAGCACTATGTTCAATAGTAGTGACAATAGAGGACCACCTTGTCTGGTTCCAGTTCTAAGTAGGAAAGCTTTCAGTTTTACTCCATTCAGTATAATATTAGCTGTGGGTTTGTGATAGATGGCTTCAATCGGTTTAAGAAATGTGCCACCTATGCTTACATTCTCAAGTGTTCTACTTAGAAAAGGATGTTGAATTTTATCAAGTGCTTTTTCTGCATCTATTGAGAGGACACGATGGTCTTTGTTTTTGCTACTGTTGATATAGTGAATTATGTTTGTGGACTTGGGTAGGTTAAACCACCCTTGCATCCCTAGTATGAAACATACTTCATTGTGATGAATGATTTTTTTAATGTGTAGCTATAATCTATTATCTAGGATTTTGTTGAGATATTTTGCATCTATATTCATTAGTGAAATTGGTCTGAAATTCTTTTTAGTTGGATCTTTTCCTGGTTTTGGTATCAGGGTGATGTTGGCTTCATAGAATGTGTTAGGGAAGATTCCTTCCTTCTCAAGTTTTGGGAATAATTTCTGCAATATGAGTATAAGCTCTTCTTGGAAGATTTGATAGAATGCTGGTGTGAAGCCATCTGGACCAAGGCATTTTTTGGTTGGGAGATTTTTTTGTTTGTTTCTTTTATCTCAGTTCTTGAAATTGTTCTCTTCAAGAGATCTATTTCTTCTTGGTTAAGTCTACAGAGAGGGTGTGATTCCTCGTATTGCTCTGTTTCCTCCACATTATCAAATTTCTGAGCATAGAGTTTCTTGTAGTACTCAGAGATGATCTCTTGTATCTCTGTGACATCTGTTGTTATTTCCCCTTTATTGTTTCTGATTGAAGTGATTAGAGATTTTACTTTTCTATTTCTAGTTAATCTGTCCAAAGGCTTATTGATTTTATTTTTTTTAAAAAACCTGCTTTTTGTTTTGTTAATTTTCTGAATGATCCTTTTTTCAATTTCATTAATCTCTGATTTAATCTTGATTATTTCTTTTCTTCTGCCTTGTTTGGGATTACATTGTTCTTCTTTTTCCAATGCCATAAGGTGGTTCATGACTTTGTTGATGCTCTCTGTTTCTGTTTTTGAATGTAGGCATCTAATGCAATAAATTTCCCCCTTATGACTGCTTTTGCTGTATCCCACAGGTTTTGGTAACTTGTGTCTTCACTGTTGTTACATTTGAGGAATTTAACAATTTCCTCTTTTATCTCTTCCTGAACCCAACTATTATTCAGCATTAGGTTGTTTAATTTCCAAGTCTTTGTATGGGATGAACGTTTTTGTTCAAGTTGTGTTCCACATTTATTGACTTGCGGTCTGAGAAAATACAAGGTATAATTTCTATTCTTTTAATTTTGTTGAGGTTTGATTTGTATCCTAGGATGTGGTTGATTTTGGAGTATGTACATGGGCTGATGTAAAAAATGTATATTCTTTAGTTTTTGTATAGTGCATTCTATATATGTCTATATATATATAGAATCCCATTTGTTCTATGGTCACATTTAAGTCCTTTGTATCTTTGTTTAGTTTCTGTTTAGAGCAGTGGTTCTCAACCTATGGGTCATGACCCCTTTGGGGGTCTCCTGCATATCAGATATTTACATTACAATTCATAACAGTAGCAAAATTACAGATATGAAGTAGCAACAAAAAAAATTTTATGGTTAGGGGTCACCACAACCTGAGGCACTGTATTAAAGGGTCATGGCATTAAGAAGGTTGAGAACCACTGGTTTAGAGGATCTATCCAGTTCTGTCAGAGTGGTATTAAAGTCCCCTGACTACTATGATGTTATGGGATATCATATTGCTCAGACCCATTAAGCAGCATTCATAAATCTGGGAGCATTTATGTTGGGTGCATAAATACTTAAAATTGAAATATCTTCTTATTGTATTATTCTTTTGACCAGTATAAATATATATTGTTTGTCTTTTCTTAATTTTAGTTGCTTTAAATCCATTTGTATCTGAAAATAAGATTGAAACCTTTCCTTTCTTCTGATTTCCATTTGCTTGAAATACCATTTTCCATCCCTTAACCCTGAGTCTTGATTTGTCCTTCAGGGCTAGGTGTGTCTCCTGTAGATAGCATATGGATGGCTTGTGCTTTTTTTATCCAATCAGCCAGCTTATGCCTCTTCAGTGGTGAATTCAGTCCATTGACATTTACTGAGAGAATTGATAAGTGTGGTATAATTCTATTCATCTTATATCTTGAAAATCTTTGTGTAGTTTTATCCTTTGGGCCATTGTGAAAGCTAAGTTTTGACCTTTAGCTTCTGGGGTTTACTTTGCTGGTGGTCCATTGTGGTGGTCAGTGCTGAGAATAGGTCTAAGTATTTCCCGTAGAGCTGGTCTTGTGGCAAATTTCCTCAGGGCTTGTGTATTCACAAAGGATTTGCTTTCTCCATCAATTTCGAAGCTTACTTTGTCAGGATACAGAATGTTGGGCTGGAAATTATTTGGTTTAAGAATGTTGAAGGTGGATGACCATGCTCTTCTGGCTTGGAAGTTTTCAGTTTAAAAGTCTGCTGTCATCCTAACGGCTCTGCCTCTGCACTTACTCCTGGCTGCTTACAGAAATTTTTCTTTCATCTTGACTTTGGACAGGTTCATTACAATGTGTTTTGGAGAGGCTCTGTTTGAGTTGAGATGAGCTGGGGTATGATATCCATCTGAAAAGAGTGTGTCAAGGTCTTTAGTAAAACTTGGGAAGTTTTCATTTATGATAATCTCCAGTAGGGTTTCCATTCCTTTTCTTCTTCTTCTTCCCCTTCTGGAATCCCTATTATTTGTATGTTTGTTCTGTCAAGACCATTAATTATTTATAGGTGGAGTCTTCTGTAGTAGCTGCCTCATGATCCCTTGCAGAAGTTCCTCAGTTTTCATTTTTCATGTTACCCAAATTTTTCTATTGGTTCCCCCTCATGTGTTCTTTCTTCTTGTTCACCTCCTTGTCCTCCTTTTTCCTTCTCACTGCCTCATTTGCTTCAAATTACCTTGTCTCAGAGCTTAGATCTTAAAGTGGCCTCAGCCTGAGCAAAGCCAAACTCTTCTTCATGGGCAAATAAACAGAAGTCCTTGTTCTTGATGACAATATTTTGCAATATGTCACCAGGACACTGGGTGGTACTGTGGCTTTTTTAGAAGACACCACAAAGCAACCTCTATGGTCCTCATTCCAAACTTAGTTGCCTTTGGTGAGCACCTGATTGTTTCCTCAGCATTTAGGCCCTGCTGGGTTCAGATCTTAAAGCTCACAAGAATCCTTCAGGGACAGGTCTCACAGTGCCCCCTGACTCCAGTTCAGATTGGGTGTGGGAGTTCCTCAGCCTGTCCCAAGAGTGGAGTTCTGATCCCAGCAGGAGGAATTAAGGTGGCCATGCTTTAGGTCCCTGCTAGAAACTTCCCACAATGGCAGCCCCCTGGCTGCAGAAACCTTCTCATATGGCTGCCTCACCAGCCACCAAACCTATGACAAATACACTCCAACTGGCTTTCAACCATGGCTGCTGTATACTGTTTGAGTCAGCTCACTCTTCCAAGCTTTCCACTCAACATGCATCTTCCCCCAACAACAAAAAATTCTGGAAAAGATTCTACCCATACCAGTTCTCCTTGGGGGGCCTCAGCCAGTTGCAATCACTTGCTTAATTCATCAGATATCTGCTGCTCTGGATATCTGATGAATGCTGTATCCAGCTCACCACCTCCTTGTCGTGCTCTCTGAGCTATGACTGTAGGTAAGGTCCCTGCCCCAGGTATGGCCGGGTTCTCTCTTTTTCCCCAGTCATTGTAGGAGAGTTCAGCCCAATGATCCTTCTAGTCTGCCATCTTGCTCTTTCCCTAGAGCATGGTCTTTAAATACGATCCTCCAATAAAAGGAACCAGGATTCTTAGAAGAAATAGCTGATTCCAGTCTTGGGGCAGGAAAAACACAAGATGAACCTAGATTATCTTTTTTTTTTTTTTGTAGAGACAGAGTCTCACTTTATAGCCCTCGGTAGAGTGCCATGGCCTCACACAGTTCACAGCAACCTCCAACTCCTGGGCTTAAGCGATTCTCTTGCCTCAGCCTCCTGAGTAGCTGGGACTACAGTAGATTATCTTGTAGTACAAGAAAGTATGAAATTTGCCGCCAAACCCACAAAAGAATGGTGGCATGTCAGAGGAACCCAGGAGCCAATCTAAAAGCATTTAAAATGATCAAAACTGGAAAAATTTGAGCTCAAATCATAAAATACATTTCCATGACTTAATGCTGATATAAATAAAAGGAGGTTTGGGGGGGTTTTTTTGAGACAGAGTTGTACTGTATTGCTCAGACTAGAGTGCCATGGCATCAGCCTACCTCACAGGAACCTCAAACTCCTGGACTTAAGTGATCCCTTCACATTGGCCCCCAAAGTACTAGGATTGTAGGCATAAACCACTGTACTTAGCCAAAATTAATATTGTTTATAATGTCAGTAAGAGCAAAAATAATTAATTAATACACAAAATGAATTATTTTATAAGCATCTACCCCACCCCTCTTTTTCTGAACTGTTTAAAACATCTGTTTGGGGAGGCGCCTGTGGCTCAGTCGGTAAGGTGCCGGCCCCATATACCAAGGGTGACGGGTTCAAACCCGGCCCTGGCCAAACTGCAACCAAAAAATAGCCGGGTGTTGTGGCGGGCGCCTGTAGTCCCAGCTACTCGAGAGGCTGAGGCAAGAAAATCACTTAAGCCCAGGAGTTGGAGGTTGCTGTGAGCTGTGTGAGGCCACGGCACTCTACCGAGGGCCATAAAGTGAGACTCTGTCTCTACAAAAAAAAAAAAAAAAAAAATCTGTTTGGCTATATGTTCTATAAAGCATTTAGTATAATAACATGGCCATATGCTTTGCAATTTATAGATGAATAAACATACCTATGTCTGGAGTACACCCTTAAACATATTCACAGAAATATGAGGCTGAAAATTGTTTGTCTATGAGTGATTTAAGGATATAAACTACAAGCCATAGAAGAAATCAAGTCAGAAAGTCTGGGTTTAGGTAAGTAATTATGCGTAAGTCACTTCACTTCTCTAAGTCTCATTTTTTTATCCATAAAATGGGGATAGTCATGCTACATCCTCTCAATCTTGCTATGTTGGTCAAATGTGATCATGAAGGTAAAAAACTTTGCAAACAGTAAAGCTTCCCGTAACAGTGAGCAGGGATTCAGACTAAACTAACAAAGGTGGGAGGGAGGTCAGGAAAGGCACACAAAGTGGAAAAGAGATCCCTAACTGAAATAACCTGAGAGGCTTTATTTTATTTTACAGTATTTTGTTTCTTGAGACTCTGTTGCCTGGGGGTAAAGTGCCATGGCATCATAGCTCACAGCAACCTCAAACCCTTGGGCTCAAGTGATCCTCCTGCCTCAGCCTCTGAATAACTGGGAACACAGGTGCCTGCCATAGCACTCAGCTAGTTTTTCTATTTTTAGTAGTGACAGGGTCTCCTTGCTCAGACTGGTCTTCAATTCCTGAGCTCAGCCAATCTACCTTCCTTGGCCTCCCATAGTGCTAGGATTACAGGTGTGAACCACCATGCCTGCTACCCAGGAGGCTTTAAAATACAGCCCCTTAGTCCCTTCCTGGGCACTTGAAGTGGCTGGAATTGGGCCTGGCATCCTTCATGTCAGCCAGAGTCTCAAGAAGATCTGAGATCACTGAGGCCTGGAATCTAGGCCTGAAATTTTATCTTTGGGTTCAAAACCTTACTGTGATCCTTTCATGCAGAGGCGTTGGAGCCTGGGAAATGTCCAGAGTTGAGAAAATTAGTTTATAATCTGGTAACACATCTCTCCATTAGGATAGCTGATGTGTTTTGCTGTGGAAAGGGGAATATTTGGCCCACTAGCTGGGAAACACCTTTCCCTAGAAGTGCTTGGAGAATGGTAGTTTGGACCTTAAAGAACTGAGATCTTCATCGGTTGGGCATCCTGCTCTGCACCCAAAAACTTGTTGCTCAAATAGGAATTCCTTCGTGTACTGGACAGAAGCTTCCTTTTCCAGGTTCCCTGGTGGTGACTTCCTCTTTCTGTTGTCATGACAACACCACTTCTCCATATCATCCAATTTTCGCAGTGGGTGATGATCCAGGGATGGTGGCTGCTCCTGCTCTTGTCTTACAGAGGCGATGCTAATCTCATCAGTAGCGTCTCTAAACCCCACAGCAGGGCCCTGTCACGCTAAAAGGGCTTCGGACCATCTGGACCTGTCTGGGTGTATTTCAATAGCTTCAATCCCAGAGGCTATTGCTGTTGTAATGATTATTATAAAAAGAAAATAAAAAAATAAATAAAAAGATGCTCCGAGGGCAGTTATTTCCCCCATTTGGGTGTCATATCCCGTTTTGACCTTCCTTAACAGATGTGTCTCATCTTAACTCTCAGGGCCGTTTTTGAGGCTGTTTGTGTTTCCTCCACAGTGAATAAGACATGATGATTGTGTGTGTGTGTGTGTGTGTGTGTGTGTGTGTACACATACACATGCACTTAGGCTGTTCTGTTTCCCAAATCACTGATCTTCAGAGATTTGAGCCTGAAACCCACTGCTGTGACTTCCTGCCCAGTGGCTTCCTGTGTAAACAAAAACAGCTTGTCAGGCTCCAAACAAAAAAATACAAACATGTCCTTTTGGAGCACAGTTATACCATTCATTGCTCTTGGAAGAAGACTTTACATATCCCCATAAGAAGCTGGATACCCCCAGTCTATAATTATTAAGATTCTTATCACATAAGGTTTTGAACAAAGGTTGGTCTCATTAAGAAAAAAAAAATTGTTGGTGCTGCACAAAACACAACCATCTCTTTCATCTGAATGTTTTGAAAAGAAAAGAGGCAGGAGTTATGGATTCCACTGTCAGAAGGAGACCCCTTTGATAGAGGAATGTTTTTAATTATTTAAATACTTGCACAGCGAGAGCTCACGGTGGGTTGGTTTCAAAAAGTATTACTGGGGTCTCACTGCAGGTATCCATGTGACTTTGTCAAAGCCATTGATTAAATACCATGCATGAGGTAAAGAGGGTGTGCGTCCCCCATGTAAACTCACAGCACTGAATATTTGGCAGCATTTATCTGCTATGCTTCACTCACTTTCCCCCCTGAGTAAACTGAGGTCTTACTAGACCTTGTCCCATCACAGACTTCCAGGGTCGAGGTAGGGGAACGTATTCCAGCCACAGACATCTGCTGCCTTTTTATCTTTTAAACAACAGTTAAAAAATAACATCAAAGACCAAAGAATATTTTCCAAACCATAGGCAATTAGAAGTAGCCTTGAGATTCCATGAAAATAGAGTTTACTATGTCCTTTATCCCTTGGGAAAACATTTTCACATATAGAGAGTTAATTACTATCCCAGGAATCTTTTTTGACTGTTCTTATTAAAAATAAGCACTGAAAAGGCTTTAAATAAGTCCAAGTTGAACTGGCCAAACCCACTAAGCATTCCTTTTCACTTAGATATTCATATAAGAGTACACAGAATTCTTCCCTTTCTTTCCCTCTGTTTTCTTTCTTCCCTTCTTTCGAAAAAAAACAAAAAACAAGGACAAAAGAAAAAACTTTGTGCACCTACTATGTGCAAGCATTAAACCAAACTAAACACTTGGGAAACAAAGATAAAGAGCATATGATCCCTTGGCTTGGCGCCTGTAGCTCAAGTGGCTAAGACAACAGCCACATACACCAGATCTGGCGGGTTTGAATCCAGCCCCGGCTGCCAAACAACAATGACAACTATAACCAAAAAATAACTGGGCATTATGGCAGGTGTCTATAGTCCCAGGTACTTGGGAAGCTGAGGCAAGAGGATCTCTTAAGCCCAAGAGTTTGAGGTTGCGTGAGCGGTGACACCACAGCATTCTAGCCAGGGCAACAACTTGAGACTCTGTCTCAAAAAATAAATAAATAAATAAATAATAAAGCATATGGTCCCACAGTTCAGCTAACATGTAAGGTGAAAGGCAGATAACTAGGTAATTCACTCACCCAAACCCTACTGAGTGCCTACTATGTGCCCTGAAGTGCAATTAACATGCAATGCTTGGTTACCTTGGGATGTAGCAAACACTCATGCCACCTGGGTTCAAAATAAAAGGATGAGGATGTTCATGTTCTCAATTTCTCTACCTGCTTGTATATTTGAAATAAATGATAATAATCAATAAAAATACATGTGTTTATATGCTTCACTATCTAGGTTTGTGACATAAAAAATTGTGATTAAGATTAAATGTGATAAAATACCCATAAGGCACTAGAAGGCATCAGCTGAACTGAAACTGTCAAAGATAAGAAACTGGGAGGTGGAGCAAGATGGCGGCCAAGTAACAGCTTCCCTGCAACTGGGCACAGTGAGTCTGGGGAGATAAGACTCCAAGCATCTCTGGCTGGTGGGATCTGCCTATAATCATCCCTTTGAGGATACAGGGAATCAGCAAGGAACTTCTGGACCCCAAGAGGAGGACAAAAACATTGGAAAACTGGCAAGTGGTTGCATGTGTTTGACCTAATCCCACCGGCAGTGTAAGTACAAGCAGCAATGAGACTGCAAACCAGAAAGGCCTTACCTATGAACTGTTTTGGTGTTTTTGGACTTGCCACTGAGTTGAACTGCCTTGGGGAGAGCTTGAGCAGGAGTGCGGAGAACTCTGGGCATTTTCTAGGACCCCAAACTGAGCCACTGAGCCAGACGGAGCTAATAGTGTTCAGCTGTGGGCTTGTCGGGGAACCATTGTGCCCCGACAAGCTCTGCCCTCAGGGTTGCAGAGCAAGGATCAGGCAGGAGCTACTAACCTAGTGACTTAGCAGTCTAAAGGCAGGAACTGAGCTGCCTTATAGCCTTAACCCTTAGGGGCAGAGTGAGACCAGTTTTGGCACACTGGAGCCTCGGGCTGTTGCCCTGGGTAGAGTGCCGTGGTGTCACAGCTCACGGCAACTTCAAATCCTGGGCTTGGCACCGCCCGGACCTCCATAAGAGCTGCGCCACAACCCCCGACCTGCAACTCGTGCCCACCGGGCCTCCGCATGCCCTGAAGAGGAACTTTGGGAGCCTCACAACCCTGCATCCTCCCTCCTGTATCCTCCTTACCTCCACACTGGCCCACTTGATAGGCCAGGAACTCTGGTAGCTGTGTGTCCTCCGGAGCCCTCCCTGCCTCTGCACAGAGCCCTTCTCCTGGCCAGAGACTGCTGGAGCCTTGGGCTCTCTGTGCCAAACTCAGTGGGTGCCAGGCACTCCCAGAACCATGTGCACCACCTCCCGCCCTGTTGCTGGATCTGGGTGTGTCACACTCCGGAGCTGCTTCCACAACCAGAACTCCCTGGCTGGAACAGCCCCAGAGGAACTACACAGGGTCACTCCCTACAAAGATCCAGCAACAATAGAGACACCTCCCCAACTCTGAGGATGGCCAGAGGCAACAGCAAAAAACAATCATAAGGCGAAATCAACAGAAAACTCTGGAAATATGAATAATCAGAGTAGATCAACTCCCCCAGTGATCAATGGGGCAGACACAGCACAAGATCCCATGCACAAACAAATAGCTGAGATGTCAGAAATCAAATTCAGAATCTGGATAGCAAATTAGATCGAATTAGAATTCTAAGCAGTAACCTAAAAGATTATCTCAAGAATTCAATGAATTCAAAGACCAAATGACCAAAGATTTTGACACATTGAGACAAGAAGTTGCAGCCCTCAAAGATCTGAGAAACACAGTAGAATCCCTCAGTAACAGAATGGAGCAAGCACAAGAAAGGATTTCTGACATTGAAGACAAAGCTTTCGAACACTCCCAAACTCTCAAAGAGAAAGAGAAATGGAGGGCAAAAACAGATCACTCTCCCAGAGAGCTCTGGGTTAAGTTGAAGAAAACCAATATTCATCTTATAGGGAACCCCGAAAGCGACAAAGTGTCTTCACAAGGCACAGAGGCTCTTCTCCATGAGATTATGAAGGAGAACTTTCCAGACATGCCAAGACATTCTGAAATTCAGATAGCAGACAGATTCAGAACTTCAGCACGACTCAACCCAAATAAGACATCCCCCAGACACATCATAATCAATTTCACTAAAGTTAATATGAAGGAGAAAATTCTGAAAGCAGCCAGACGAAAGAAAACCATCACCTACAAGGGCAAGAATATTAGAATAACTGCAGATCTCTCTGCTGAAACCTTTCAAGCTAGAAGAGGATGGTCATCGACTTTTAATCTCCTAAAACAAAATAACTTTCAACCCAGGATCCTGTACCCAGCTAAACTGACTTTCATTTATGATGCAGAAATTAAATACTTCAATGACATTCACATGTTGAAGAAATTTGCCATATTTCAGACCTATCCTCCATAAAGACTAGCGTAATCCTCTACCACAAAAGTAAACCCACCCAGAAAATTTTGATCAAATTCCAACTTCCACAGTCGCAAAAAAATTAAAAATGTCCACCAGACTCTCGAAAGGCTCAACAATATTCTCAATTAATGTGAATGGTTTAAATTGTCCTCTAAAGAGGCACAGGTTGGCTGACTGGATACAAAAACTCAAGCCAGATATCTGCTGCATACAAGAATTGCATCTTACATTAAAAGACAAACATAGACTCAAAGTGAAGGGATGGTCATCTATACTCCAGGCAAATGGAAAGCAGAAAAAAGCAGGAGTTGCAATCCTATTCGCAGATGCAATAGGCTTTAAACGAACTAAAATAAGGAAGGATAAGGATGGACACTTCATATTTGTTAAAGGTAATACTCAATATGATGAGATTTCAATTATTAATATTTATGCACCCAACCAGAATGCACCTCATTTTATAAGAGAAATTCTAACAGACATGAGCAACTTGATTTCCTCAAGTTCCATAGTAGTTGGAGATTTTAATACCCTTTAGCAGTGTTGGATAGATCCTCCAAAAAGAAGCTAAGCAAAGAAATCTTAGATTTAAACTTATCCATTCAACATCTGGACATAACAGACATCTACAGAACATCCCAATAAAGTTGAATACACATTCTTCTCATCAGCCCATGGAACATACTCCAAAATTGACCACATCCTAGGCCACAAATCTAACCTCAGCAAATTTAAAAAAATAGAAATTATTCCTTGCATCTTCTCAGACCATCATGGAATAAAAGTTGAACTCAATAGCAATAGGAACCTGCATACCCATACAGAAACATGGAAGCTAACAACCTTATGCTGAAGGATAGATGGGTTATAGACAAGATTAAGAAGGAAATCACCAAATTTTTGGAACAAGACATGATTACCAGAACCTCTGGGATACTGCAAAGGCAGTCCTAAGAGGGAAATTTATAGCACTGCAAGCCTTCCTCAAGAAAACGGAAAGAGAGGACGATAATAACTTAATGGGACATCTCAAGCAACTGGAGAAGGAAGAACGCTCCAACCCCAAACCCAGCAGAAGAAAAGAAATAAACAAAATCAGAGCAGAATTAAATGAAATTGAAAACAAAAGAATTATATAACAGATCAATAAATCTAAAAGTTGGTTTTTCGAAAAGATCAATAAAATAGATAAACCATTGGCCACCCTAACCAGGAGAAAAAGAGTAAAATCTCTAATTTCATCAATCAGAAATGGTAATGATGAAATAACAACAGACCCCTCAGAAATTCAAAAAATCCTTAATGAATACTACAAGAAACTCTACTCTCAGAAATATAAAAATCTGAAAGAAATCGACCAATACCTGGAAGTACGCCACCTACCAAGACTTAGCCAGAATGAAGCAGAAATGTTGAACAGGCCTATATCAAGTTCTGAAATAGCATCAACTGTACAAAATCTCCATAAAAAGAAAAGCCCAGAACCAGATGGCTTTACGTCAGAATTGTACCAAACCTCTAAAGAAGAACTAGTACCTATGTTACTAAACCTCGGAATATTATGCAGCCTTAAAGAAAGATGGAGACTTTATCTCTTTCATGTTTACGTGGGTGGAGCTGGAACATGTTCTTCTTAGTAAAGTATCTCAAGAATGGAAGAAAAAGTATCCAATGTACTCAGCCCTACTATGAAACTAATTTATGGCTTTCACATGAAAGCTATAACCCAGTTATATCTTCCCCCTGGGAAGGGGAAGGGGAGGGGAGGGAGGGGGAAGGTGGGCAGAGGGAGGGAGATTGGTGGGATTATACCTGCGGTGCATCTTACAAGGGTGTATGTGAAACTTAGTAAATGTGGAATGTAAATGTCTTAGCCCAATAACTAAGAAAATGCCAGGAAGGCTATGTTAACCAGTATGATGAAAATGTGTCAAACGGTCTAGGAAACCAGGGTATGGTGCCCCATGATCACATTAATGTACACAGCTATGATTTAATAAAAAATAAATAAATAACTAAATAAAGGAAAAAGAAAAGAAAAGAAAAACTACCAGATTTCCCCTCACACGTGCTGGCAACTACAAGAACATACCCATGACCTTACTGAGGACAGAGATAAGCCATGATTAGTTCCCCATATGTGGACATGGTTCATAATATCTCACAAATTTACATTGTTTTTGTTTACAGGAAAAATAATTCTGTTGTGTGTTTGAGACATCTGTGGACAGAGAATTTCCATTTTCAATGCCATGAATATTAAATGATACTGAATTAATACTAAAAAAAAAAAGTATCTAGGAATACTTCCAACAAAAGATGTACACGACATATGTAAAAAAATCATAAATTTTTTTTAATAATAGATGTTTATGAGTAAAGACTTAATATATAAAGATATAACATAACCACCACCACCACCCCTGGAAAATGATTTATGAATTCAATGCAAATCCAGTCTAAATGTCCAAAAGGATTTATCATGAAACTTAAGAGGATTCTAAAATTTTTTTTGCTTTGAGACGAGGTATCACTCTGCTGCCCAGGGGCAGTGGTCATAGTTCACTGCAAACCTCAAACTCATGGGCTCAAGTGATCCTCCTCTCTTGGGCTCCTGAGAAGCTAGGACGGTAAGACATGAGCCCAGAGAATTTTTAAATTTCTTTTAGCAACAGGGTCTTGCTATGTTGCCCAGGCTGCCTTGAACTCCTGACCTCAAGCAATCCTTTCACTTCAGCCTCCCAAAGTGCTGGGATTACAGGCATGAGCCATACGCTTGCCCTGAAATTTATAAGGACAACCAAGCAGCCAAGAATATAGCCAAGACTTTCATGCAAAATAAAAGGAAAGGGGTTTTCTGCTTTAGATATGGAGACTTATTACACAGTTGTAGTGATTAAAACAATGTAGTACTTGTGCAGAAACAGAATCAAGACAGTGTCGAGGGACCAGGCCCAGATCCAGCCTACAAGGAAAACTGATCAGGCCATTTAATCAAGAGTGCTGAAACAATTATCCACGTGGAAAAAAATGAAAATGAACCCCTACCTTACCCTATTCAAGGTAGATTAAGGAATTTATCAATTCCAGATAGATTAAGGAACTTAGATGTGAAAGGAACATTTTCTTTTTTTCTTTCTTTTTTTTTTTTTTTGAGACAGAGTCTCATTCTGCCCCTGCAGGTAGAGTGCGCTGCTGGGTCGTCACAGCTCACAGAAACTGCAAACTCTTGGGCTCAAGTGATCCTCTTTCTTCAGCCTCCTGAGTAACTGCGACTATAGGCAGCAGCCATGATTCTCCGCTAGTTTTTCTATTTTTAGTAGAGATGGGGTCTCACTCCTGCTCAGACTGATCTGCAACTCCTGAACTCAAGCAATCCACCCACCTTGGCCTCCCAAAGTGCTAGGATTACAGGCAGGAGCCACTGTGCCTGGCTTGTAAGGAAACATTTCAAAACTTTCAGTATCAAATTCAGTACCTTAACTTAGGGACAGACTTCTTAAATAAGACATCAAAAACACAAACCATGAAAGAAAATATCAAAAAATTAAATTATAGTATAAGTTGCAACTTTTGAAAAAGATGCAGTGGTGCTCCCTCATCCACAAAGGACAGTTTCCAAGACCTCCTGAAAGGACGGACAGCACTGAGCGCTACGTATACTGTTTTTTGTCCTGTGCCTATCTGCCCATAATAATGTTTAATCTATAAGTTAGGCACCGTAAGAGATTTACAACAATAACTTATAATAAAATAGAACAATCATAACAGTATACTATAATGGAAGTTATGCGAATGTGGTCTCTCCCTCTCTCTCAAAGTACTATGACATTTTCGAACCTCAGTTTACTGTGGGTAACTGACACCTCTGAGGGTGCAACCGTGGATGGGGAGGCAACTACTGTATTATGAAGAGAGTTAAATACCACATATCACTTAAAACGCGTACAATGAATTATTTCTATTACTTATGGTTGTACAACAAACTATTCCAAAGTTTGCAGACTGGAAACAATAATTATTTGATTACCCGTTATTCTGTGAGTCAGGAATTTGGGCTGAGCTAGGATGGGCAGTTCTGTTTCCTGAAGCAGCAGCCAGGTCACACGTGCACCCAGCTGGGAGTATGGCTGGACCTAGAGCTTCTGGGACAGTGTCACTCACATGTACGGAGCATCAGCTAGGTAAGTGGGGAGGCCAGGGCCTCCCTCTGTCCCTAAGCAGTCTCTTTCTCCAGCAGGATAGTGGGAACGTTTTACATTTCAGCTGCTTCCAAGATGAGGAAATGGAAACTTCGAGGCCTCTAAGGCCTTAGCCCAGAAATCACACAGCATCACTTCCGCCGATTTTGTTGATCAAACCAAGGCTCACCTCTGATTCAAGAAGAGGGGGATGAACCCCACCTCTGAATGAAGGGTGGCATGTACCTACAGGGGCGGAAGGAATTGCTGGCAGCTGTCTTTGTAGGCGTTCTATGTGCCAGATTTTAATATCCAAAATTCCTATGAATTAGCAAGAAAAAGACGAAAACATAGAAAAATGTGCAAAACCACAGACATTCATAGAAGAAAAACCACAAATGGCCTGTAAGCATATGAAAAAATGTTTACTCTCATTATTAATCAGGGACAAAATACTAAATCTACTAAAAAAATTTTTTTAAAGACAGACAAGACCAAGTGTTGGTGTGAACTGTTACACAGAACTAGTGGGGGTGCAAAATTATATATGACTTTTTTTTTTTTTGAGACAGAGTCTTCTTCCTCTGTCCCCTAGGCTGGAGTACAGTGGTATGATCATAGCTCACTGTTGCCTCTAATTCCTTAACCCTCCTACCCCAGATTCCCAAACGGCTGGGACTACAGGTGGATACCACCATACCTAGTTAATTTTAAAAGTTGTTTTGTTTTTTTTAGAAATGGAGTTTCACCACATTGCCCATGCTGGTCTCAAACTCCTAGTCTCAAGTGATTCTTCCACACTGGCCTCCCAAAATGCTAGGATTATAGGTGTCAGCCACCACCCCTGGCTTTATACATGACTTTGCAAACAATTTTGCATTACCTGGGAGAGATAAATAGATACACAATTGGAAAAATTCTTGTGATATGCCCTGAAGACCAACACAAAATAACATTCTTAGGAGCATTTGGGGAGTAGGTGGGAACCACTAACCCCAACCCAAACATCATTCGACAGTAAAATGGATAAATAGATTCATAATATGGGATGTGATTCATATCATGGGATACTATAATACACGGAGAATGAGCAGTCCACAGCCAGACGTGCATCAGTGTGGATGAAACATGAAAACATATTATTGAAGTGGAAAAGAGTCACAGAAGACTACTTCAGAAGACTGTATCAAAAATGCACAAATGGGAAAGATTTAACAATTTGTAGTTTAGGCGAGATCCCCATCTCTATTAAAAATAGAAAAAAAATGCTGCACGCGGTGGCACCTGCCTGTAGGCTCAACTACCCAGGAGGCTGAGGCGGGAGGATGGCTTGAGCCCAAGAGTTTGAGGTTGCTGTGAGCTATGAAGTTGCTCTACCTGGGGTGACAGAGCAAGACTCTGTCTCAAATATATATATATATATGTAGGAGGTTCAAACTTACATATAGTAAATACACCCACACACACAGATATGGGGGGAGATGATTAGCCCAAATTTCGGGATAGGAGGTAACAGGAACAGGGAGGGGGAGAAGCAAATGGGAGACTTGAAGATACCGACAGACTAATGTTCTCCCTCCCTCTCTCTCTCTTTTTTGAGCTCAATCATGGTTACCTAGGTTCTAATATTATTCTAATATTTTTAGTCCTGATATTATTGGTGATGTACACATTTTTGCATACAGAAAATATTTTTTTTTTGAGACAGTCTCATTCTGTTGCCCTAGGTAGAGTCCCATGGTATAATCCTAGCTCACAGCAAACTCAAACTCTTGGGCTCCAGCCATCCTCCTGCTTCAGCCTCCTGCAACTGGGACTGCAAGCACCTGCCATGACGCCTGCTAATTTTTCTATTTTTAGTAGAGATGGGGTCTCATTTTTGCACAGGCTGGTCTGGAACTTCCGAGCTCAAGCAACCCGCCTGCCTTGGCCTCCCAGTGTGCTAGGATTACAGGTATGAGCCATCCTCCCTGGCCCAGAATGTCTTTTTTAAAGCGACAAATGGCCTTTCAATGAATTGCTAACTGAGAACAAACACTCTGATGAGCAGAAAGCTAATACTGAGGAGGGGATGTCAGATTGCCATGTCGTTCAAATCTCTCTTACTGCCCCTTGCTGAAATACAGTCTGGAGAGATGACATGTCTGGGATTGCTCCTGTGAGCTGGTACGTGCTGATGCTGGGTGAGGAGCCCTGGGGTCCGTTTCTGCCATTCTCCCTGCAGTTGTGTGTGCGTGAGGAGGAAGTGATGAAGAAATCTCACCAGAAGAGACTTGAAACAACTGAGGGTGTTGGTTAATTACCTGAACCTTAAGCAGTCCCTATTATAAATTTAAAAACAGAGTGAATTAAAAAAGAAAGTAGAGGCTGGGCGAAGAGGCTCATGCCTATAATCCTAGCTCTCTGGGAGGCAGAGGCAGGTGAATCGATTAAGCTGAGAGGTTCAAGACCAGCCTGACAAGACCAGCCTGAGCAAGAATGAGACTCTGTCTCTACTAAAAATAGAAAAACTAGCCGGGCTTTGTGGCTGACGACTGTAGTCCCAACTACCCAGGAGGCTGAGGCAGGAGGATCACTTGAGCCCAAGAGTTCAAGTTTGCTGTGAGCTAGACTGACACCGTGGCACTCTAGCCTGGCCAACAGAGTGAGGTTGTGTTTCAAAAAAAAAAGAAAGAAAGAAAGAATAGAAAAGAAAGAAAGGGAGACAGCTTTCTATACATGGAGAAGAGTCCATTTGGCCAGGACATGTGAAGTGTGAAGGCCTGAGGACTGGCAAGGTCCAGCCAGGCTGGCAGAGAGGTGGGGAGCAGGCACGATCATGAAGGCCACTGTGGGTGGCCATTGTGGGTTCTACAGTCTGTGCCAGAGTCACCTTCTGCTGCTGCTGCCTTGCAGTGGCCCTGGACCCTGGGGTGGGCCGGAGGGCGCACACACACAGGCCACGGTGACCATCCCATTGTGCTACACCAGCTGTCAGCCACCTGACTCAGGGGGCTATCACAGAGAAAGCTGCACCCCACCACACTGTCCCCTTAGAAGACTCTGACTCATTGCCAGGATTGCTCACTCTGGTGCCCACCGTACCCAGGAACCCAGCAGACTGCACAGGGCTCAGGCCCAACTCCCCACCCGACTCCCAGGCCCTGGTCAGGACATCAGTCCTCTACTCACCCACAGGGACCACCCACAGCTCTGAGCGTGCTGCTTGCTCCCTGGCATCTACTCCTTCAAACGTGCCACTCCCTCCCCCAGTGAGTCCTCTGCCCCTGCTTGCCCTTGTCCTCCCAGCCTTTCATACTCACCTGCTCCAGCAGGCGGCTTCCGGGGAGGCACGTCCCCCACCCATGGGCCAAGCAGAGCTCTTGCTGTCCTGCAGTGCAGCACCATTCTCAGTGCTGCCATTATCTGCCGTGTGGCTGTCCCACCTCATTGAACTTTCCCTCAGCTGAATACTGTGGACTCTTCTAGAGGACTCTGAAAATGAGTTTTCAGCTCTACCTGAGGAAGGACTCATTGGAGCCAGAAAATGAAGGAAACTGTTTTTTCCAATCACAGGTGTAGATTTTCTTCCTATCTCTATGACCTCCATTTTCATAGAGAATGATCTCAAAAAGCATACATTTATTATTTAAAAGATTAGAGACAGGATGCAATGGCCCACACCTGTAATCCTGGCACTCTTGGGAGGCAGAGGCAAGAAGATGGCTTGAGCTCAGGGGTTTGAGACCAACCTGAGCAAGCGTAAGACCCCCATCTCTACTAAAAGTAGAAAAATTAGCTGAGCATTGTAGCAGGTGCCTGTAACCCTAGCAAACCAGGAGGCTGAGGCAGGAGGATCACTTGAACCCAGGAGCTTGAGGTTGCTGTGAGCTAAGATGACACCATGGTACTTTGCCTTGGAAATAGAGAGAACCCCTGTCTCAAAAAAATTATAGAAGGTCTGTAGTCCCAGTGTTTGGGGAGGCTAAGGCTGAAAGATTGCTTGAGTCTAGGAGTTCAAGACCAACCGGGATAGCATACCAAGACAGTCATCATTTTTTTTTTTTTAAATTAGCAGGACATGGTGGCCTATATCTATAGTTCCAACTACTCAGGAGGCTAAAGTAGGAGGATTACTTGAGCCCAGGAGTTGAAGGCAACAGGGAACTATGAGCCACTGCACTCTCTGAAAAAAAAAAAATTTGCAGAATGTATCGGGGGAAGGTGGTAAGGCGATTATATCCACAAGGGGCCATGGTGTTAAATCCTACTTTAGTTCTGTTTGATTTTCTGTGATTATATCTTGCTGTGATTTAGATGGAGTTAGCTTAGAGAAATTTTTGCTAAAGTACAGGACTGTGGTGGATGACTTCCTTGCCTATGTATTCCTCCCTGGTTCATGATCTCTCTCACCAATACCCACCATCCACCAAGCCAAGCCAGCCCCTACGTGAGCCAGGCCTGGAGGGAGAAGATACTGAATTTTAGAAAGTTAGAGGGCTAATGTCCTTCTTACAAGGAAAAAGAGATCTGGCTTATTAAATATTAAATCATTTTTTAAAAGGTAACCTAAATTACATCAAGAAGACTTTGCTACAATAAAGCAGGATGCAGTCGGTCTGGTTAGTTTTTCTACTGTAGTTTAGAGCACTCATGTTTATTAATCCAGAGAGAACCAGGGTAGTTGTAGCCAAACTTGGCAATTTAAACATCTGTCATATCCAAGGTAACTGTTTTCATTTAATGACATTATATGTTTTATCCACTGCTGTTCTATTTTGGGTGCATATGGTATTTTAGTACATGTAGAATGTTCTGGATCATATCTAAGGGACAGAGGGCAATCACTCCAATTTATGGGTAATCTCAAATGTCACTTCCTCCAAACAGCAATGGAACTTTCCAGTATCCTCAGAATAAATCCCTTCTCTGGAGCAGTAAACATAATATGACAGTGTGTCAACCATGGATTTGTTTCAAGATTATTTACTTACAATCCAACAACACTGCTGGCCCACAGAGTGCCTCGTCAGCAAAAGCTGCATTGTTTGAAGTAGCTTGGGGAAACAGCCAAGGTTTCAGAATCCAAAGAATGTAGTTTTCCTAAATACCTCAGGATTACAAGATGCTACAGAACTAATAAATGTGCTCCTTAAAATAGCCCAGAAGGAATCCTTAACTATTCCTACATGTTTGAAAGTGTAGGTTATTGATGGGGAGAGAGAAAGCAGTTTTATCCTTGGGGCTCACACAATGTAACTATGTCCCTCCCTTTCTTCTCTTTATGATTATTTTAAAAAGGATAAATTCCAGAGGTTCCAGGAGTAGATAACCCTTTGGAGGACAAGGAAATAGTGATGAAACGAGGAGAGATTACTTGTGAGAGACCCACGCAACGCAACCCTTTAAGTCACAAATGTGCACCATTTCCCAAATGGTGAGCTGGGCGATGTTGTCCACCTGTGAGATAAATTGGCTTGTGCTCTGTAGGGGAGACTGCCTGATATCACAGTAACAAAATGGAATTGAATTCTCTACAATTGCTTTATGGTTTACATGGAGACAGTAACCAAATCTAACCTATATTCACATCATATTTTTAAAGTTTTGAAGTGCATTCCCATCTGTAATCTCATTTTTCTCACAACTCAGAGAAAGAAATTATGATTGTCACTATTTTACAAATAGGGAATTTTTTTTTTTTGAGGCAGAGTCTCACTATGTTGCCCTCAGTAGAGTGCCTTGCCGTCACAGTTCACAGCAACCTCAAACTTTTTTTTTTTTTTTTTGCAGTTTTTTGGCTGGGGCTGGGTTTGAACCTGCCACCTCCGGCATATGGGGCCAGCGCCCTACCCCTTTGAGCCACAGGCGCTGCCCCAACCTCAAACTCTTGGGCTTAAGTGATTCTCTTGCCTCAGCCTCCTGAGCAGCTGGGACAACAGGCACCCTCCACAACAGCCGGCTATTATTTTTTAGTGTTGCAGTTGTCATTGTTGTTTAGCTGGCCAAGGCCAGTTTCGAACCCACCTGCCTCTGTGTATGTGGCTGGTGCCCTAACCACTGTACTATACGTGCCAAGCCTCAAATAGGGAAATTTAGACCCAGAAGACTTAAGCAACTTGTCTAAGTTCACATAGAAAATGGTGGAATAATGTGGACAAAAACTCAGGGTTGTAGTTCAGCAGTCATAACCCCTGGTCTACCCATGATGTATTTAGTTGTGCAAGTTCAAATTTGTCTATATAAGAGGAGTGTGTATAGGAAGCATAAGCAGAGATTCCATCCATGGTGACAGACATTTTTTGTTGTTTTTGTTTGTTTATTTAAGAAACGAGGTCTCGCCTTGGTGTGTGTCACACTTTATGGGGGCAAGACATGATTGCAAGAGGGACTTTACCTAACAATTGCAATCAGTGTAACCTGGCTTATTGTACCCTCAATGAATCCCCAACAATAAAAAATAAATAAATAAATAAAATAACAAAAAAAAAAAAAAAAAAGAAACGAGGTCTCACTCTGTTACCCAGGCTGGAGTGCAGGAGCTCAATCATAGCTCACTGTAGCCTCGAATTCCTGGGCTCAAACAGATCCTGCTACCTCAGCCTTCTGAGTAGCTGCAACTGCTATGTAGCTAAGGTGCACATGGTGTGAGCCATCTTGGACCATGCAGACAAGGGCAAACCACCCAGGATGGCTGGGGTAATAATATTGAATGATCTCTGCACCCTGGGGATTTGGAGATATCTGAATAGTCACATGAGTTTGGTCTGTACAAGAGGGAGAAATAAATCTATTTTACTTAATAAAATAAATAAATCTGTTTTCCATCTGTTACTTTGGAAACTAATAAAAAGTAAATCTGATGGCTGGGCTCAGTGGCTTACACCTGTAATCCTAGCACTCTAGGAAGCCAGGGCGGGTGGATTGCTTGAACTCAGGAGTTCAAGACCAGCCGGATCAAGAGTGGGACCCTGTCTCTCCTAAAATTAGAAAAAACAGCTGGGCATCCCGGTGGGCTCCTGTAGTCCTAGCTACTCAGGTGGCAGAGACAAGAGGATTGCCTGAGCCCAAGAATTTGAGGTTGCTGTGAGCTATGAGGATGCCCCAGCACTCTACCTAAGGCAACAGAATGAGACTCTGTCTCAAAAAAAGAAAAAAGAAAAAGTAAATCTGATCTGATAATCATAAATTACAAACATCAAACTGGAGAGATTTGTTTAGACAAGTGAATAAAAGTTTTAGGTGTCATTAAACAGAAAAGCCATAGAGACGGGCAAAGTTTCCCCTTCACCCTTGGAAGGTTCACTGAAAAATTAATTGACAAAAAAGCAGATTAGTAAGAGAAAAACTATACAAATGTATTGCTGCTGTGTGCCTGAGGAGAATCACAGAGTGATCGCTCAGTATCCCAGTGGGATACAGATGCTTATACATCCTGCTTCTTAGGGGCAAGGGACATGGGGAAGTATGGATGACTTAGGCAGATAGTAAATGACTTTTAGGGGAATTCAATGGCTTCAAGAACATATGTGTACAATGGTCTGGGACAAAGTCTGTTGGGCCCACAGAGTGAACAGTGGTTTGCCACAAGTCTGTCCAGGTTTGTTGACAAACTTTAGTCTTCCTTCCTGCAATATGGGTTCAGCTAATGAAAACTCAAGGGAGGAACCAAAGGTAATTGATTCCATTTTTGGCAGTTTTGAACTTTAAGCAGATGTGGGAATCTCAGAAAACAACTTCATCCCATGCTTTGGGAGAGGGAGGATGAAAGACAGGTGGTGTGGGGATGGAAAGAGATCAGAGAGGCTTATTTTTCAGTTTAGCATGTCAAAGTACCATATTTGGGGGCATCAGCTCTGAGCCTTAGCAAAGCCATGCTCGACATGAAAATCACACTGAAAATCTCACCACCATATAGCTCAGTCCACGATACCAAAGAACAGTTCCAATAATTGTTACTGGATCATTGAATTAACTAGATGCTGTTGCAAATTGTAACAAATTATATTAGCAAATTGTATTTGCAAATTGCAAATTTGCAAATTGTATTAGCAAATTGTATTGTAAGCTGAAGCAATGTGAAGGTGGTAATTTTAACAAATATGATTATTTTATATCACTGTACACACCAGTTATTACGGAGAATTGATGTACTTTATAGAACAATAAATACACCCTCACTGAGTAATTAAACTTTCTAGCTAATTAGTAACTAAACTCAACAGAGCCTTGAATAGGATGCATAAAGGAATATGCCAACTGCTCTTCTTCAAAGTGCTCATACTGACTGGAAGGGAAGACTGCAGATGCGAAGATTGGGTACTAGACCAAAGGGGCATCCCTCAAAACGACAGAACTGGAATTTGAACACAGGCATGTTTGGCTCACAATCACATGCTTTACCAATGATGCTAAATCTGATACATAAAACTTTAAAATCCTATATGCTCTGGGACTCCAGAATGTCTAAAATAAGTAGTTCACCTACCTCATGCCAGAAGGAAGGGCCTGAAAGAAAGCATGGGGCTCGGTGCCTGTAGCACAGTGGTTATGGTGCCAGCCACATACACTTAGGGTGGCAGGTTCAAACCCGGTCTGGGCCAGCTTAACAAGTGCAACAAAAAAATAGGCGGGCATTGTGGTGGGTGCCTATAGTCCCAGCTACATGGGTGGCTGAGGCAAGAGAATCACTTAAGCCCAAGAGTTTGAGGTTGCTGTGAGCTGTGACACCATGGCACTCTACCGAGGGTAACATAGTAAGACTCTGTCTCAAAAAAAAAGAAAAGAAAAGAAAAAAAGAGCATGGGTGTTAAGGTCAAAAGACTGGTGTTGTCTATTATGTCAGGAAAGTAGTGGAACGTGTCTGACCTCAAGAGCTTCCTTGATCACATGGGAAAAATAAAATCTACATCACAGACTTTTTGAGATGTTATAGGAGATTATGTGTGTATGGAAGTGCTTTGTAACCCATAAAGGTCTCCATTAACTGAGTATTTACTGTGGGCCAGGCGTAGTATTAGACAGTTTACATGGGTTATCTCATTTCATTACCACTGCAGCCGTGCGAACTAATTATGCTTCAAGCCACTTTATAAGAGTGTGAAGCTTAGCTTGCCCTTGGCCAAGTATCTAGTGGGGCTGGTGTTCAAAGGCATGCACTCAGGGCTTCGGGCCCACACCGACCACCCCACCACACTGCTGCCCTGTGTACCTAATGGTAAAGCCCTACCTCATATTACACACCACCTGCACAACGTGCACAGCCCGTCAGATTAAAATGTGCCTCATAGCTGCAATATCTCTCTGCCTTCTCTTCATTGGGGCCGTAGTGGGTTCTGACAGGGATGAAATAACCAGAGTCAGGGAAGACGCATCTCTGCCTGTGAGCTGCTTTTCTCTAAGGCCAGGAACACAATTTCTGAACACATTCTTAATCTTATCCTGTTTATCTAGATGTGAATCCTAGTCTGGTAAATTTCTGGAGTGCTCTCATGCTAAATTTAAATGATTTATTTTTGCATATTCTAAATGAATCCTTTGTGAATCATAAATTCTAGGGTGCCTCTTTATGTACTATTTATTTGAAATCGTACATAAGCGTACAAAACAAAGCTTACGCTTTACTTCCTAAAATTTGACTCTGTCAGGAGATTAAGATTCTCACCATTTTAAAGACAAAAAAAGAGGCTAAATAATGTCTATCATTTTCTAAGAATTCACCAAATACTCACGATTTTGATAAGCTCACAAAAACAGGTCTGCAAAGAAATACGTATCCCCCATTGTTCAACCCAGGTTGACAGATGAGTTGATGTGTGAGTTTATATTTGGGAGCAAACTAGCTTCCTCTTTCCCCCTTACTTTATTCCCATCTGTTATCTATTACTTTCAAAGTGCCTGTATGAAATCTGTCCTTAGAAGACGTGGGGAGCTTTAAAATTAACTGTGGACTCACACTAATGCCATGGGATCTGAACGCGCCCTGGCAGGAGGACACTTTCTTTGCATGAGGTGTAATTGAAAACAATACAATACTGTAACCGAATGGCCCAGTTTCCATTGTAAGCTTTGTCCTCTGCTTGGCATTCCGGGCAAAAGAAGCCCTGACTGGTGTGACATGGAAAAAAGAACAAACAAGGATTTCAGATAAGAATGATCCAGAAACCAAAGGAATGTGGACAGGACTTTGGAGATATGTAACCGTCAGCGCAGAACATAAAGGAAACAATTCTGGGTGGTGACCCCACTGAATTTCAAGACGCCGACCCAACATCTAAACGAAAAACCTCCGTGGGGATGGTCGGCTACTGGGACATCATCTCCTCCTCCTTCATGGCCCGGGTTCCTACTTGGAGGCTTAGCGGGAGGGGCCTGTAATATGACTACTTGTTGAGAAAGGGATTTCTAGTTGCTGCTTCAGAGACTAAAATGCCCTGTTGGTTTCCTTTGATGTTTTGTTTGCTGACACAACTGCTAAACTTTGAAATGCAGTAGGACTCTAATTCAGTTCAGAAGCTTGTTTGTAAATGTATATTTCAGTCAGAGAATTGATTTTTCTCCAAAATCCACTTCTCGGAATTTTTAAAATGCAAATCTTTTCTTCATACAAGTTCCCTCTGTCATCTCCTATCACTTTCGTTTGGCTTCTCTGCTGAGCTGGGAGCAGACTTCTGAAAACAGGCTGTTTTGGAGTGTGTGGGAGAGAGTCCTAGGCCCCAGCTGTTCTGTTCCTTCACTGCGCGGTGCCCTGCATTTCATAGATGGCCGCTAAGCCTGACCTAGATCAACTTTGCTGACAATCACAGGGTCCTCCAGCCCCAAAGAGGTCCTGATCCACAGAGACAAGGTGGGCAGAGTGGGCTCCCCTCCTTCCAAATTGTTTTTGAGGAAAAAATCAAATAGGTTGATTGCTACACCTGCAGTAATACACTTTCCCCCATGGACTGGTCCTCGGGTGTTATCTGTTCTTCAGTAAAAGCCTTTATGTTGGCTCAGCACCTGTGGCTCAAGCAGCTAAGGCACCAGCCACATACACCTGAGCCGGTGGGTTCAAATCCGGCCCGGGACCGCCAAACAACAACGATGGCTGCAACAAAAAATAGCCAGGTGTTGTGGCAGCGCGTGTAGTCCCAACTACTTGGGTGGCACAGGTAGGAGAATCGCTTGAGCCCAGGAGTTGGAGGTTGCTGTGAGCTGTGACACCACAGCACTCTACCCAGGGCGACAGCTTGAGGCTCTGTCTCAAAAATAAACAAATAAATAAAAGTCTTTATGTTGTTCTAAAGGAACTAGACACAAATGCCATTTTCCCTCTGTGTCTGTCGTTTACTTTGAGAAGCACCATTACTACTTGAATCCCAGCAGAAGAGATGGCTGTTGCAAGGGCCCGTAAACCACGTTCTGCCTGACCTGCTTTCTTAGACCTGCAGAGTTATCATTTTTATTATTTTTTATTTGAATTCCAATGTCTTTTTAAAGGGCACAAAGTCTGCAGGTCAGGGCTAATCCCTAAATACACCCTTCCCGGGCAGCCCACTTGGCTCATTGTGTTACCTAACACTTCTGTGGGCTTCTGACCTTTCCACCCCTCATGAGCAGAAAATTCTCCTTAGTTAACAGCTTCAGAGGCTGAAGTTCCAGGGCCCTTGGAGAATGAAAGAAGGTGGATCAAACAGTAACCAACAGCTCAGACTATGAGATATTTTAAAAATCTGACTAAGCCACTCCTGGGCCTGCTGGGCCTGCATTTTCTGTTAGATCCCTGCACCTGGTGGGCCCTCTGCTGACTACTGCCACATCTCAAATCCCATGAGCTTCTGTTTTGAGTTTATATCAACGAAAATCCTGTTTGTTTTCATCCAGGCAATGATTAATTGGGGTTGATTTGGGCTCTGGGAAGAAAAGGGAGATGGTAGTCATTATCTCACTGGATGCTTTAATTTTATTCCACCTAACAAGTTCAAAATGTTCCAAGATTCATTCATCTTCCTTCCTCTCCTCCTCATGCTTTTCCTTCCTTTCCCTTCTCTGACTCCCAAACCCAAGTGATGTATAAGTGGAGGGGATCTTGGTTGGCTGGTGGGGGGAGAAGCATTGTGGATATTTATTTTATTGAGCATACCAAATCCCACATTTGTGTTTGCTAAAACACAGAAGGTTCTGGAATGCCTGGTTATGTCCCCAGAGTACATTTAAAGTCACAATCTAAGTATGGTGCATATTATTTTTAAGGAAATCAGACTTGCTCAATGGTAAACCATAACAGAACCAGCAAATGTATTATGTAACAAGAAAGCAAACTGATTTTTTTTTTTTATTGTAGAGACAGAGTCTCACTTTATTGCCCTCGGTAGAGTGCCGTGGCTTCACACAGCTCACAGTAACCTCCAAGTCCTGGGCCTGGGCAATTCTCTTGCCTCAGCCTCCCGAGTACCTGGGACTACAGGCGCCTGCCACAACGCCTGGC